>NC_142623.1:9375000-10625000 GCF_059453375.1 Lepisosteus platostomus | reverse complement strand
ACTTACTTGACGGCACTCGTGTGTGACTAAAATATGGCCTAGCCAGCTCCAGCAAAGCACAAGGTGAGCTGCAACTTAACACGGCCTAGCATGCAAGTCAGACTGCGAAAGAAAAAACTGTTCACCTCCACAGGAAGGATGGAGCATATCGTGCTTTCAACAAATGAAGCACAAGAAATACACAACAGTGGTCTTGTCTTAACCCTACGTCTGTTTTGATCTATGGTGAGGAACCTGTTGAAACTGAGTACAATAAAATGTGAATATACACAGCTGAAAAGCTCATTTGCTAATGTATTAAAGGCCTTAAGAACCAGCTGTGAAACACTGTCCAGTATATTATAGGACCCAGTAACGTATGTAAGAGATGTCTAGAAAGTTGCACTTTGGGTATCCAGCCTCTAGCTTGTTAATTTACTGGAACATTTTAAGTATAACTCACTAGAATGTTCACCAATAACTAATAAACAAATACTTGAATTCTTTATATGAAGAACTAGGTAGTGTCTTCCAAGCACTTACATATGACATATTCTATTCTTCGTATACTCCATGTGTTATCTCAGCACTCATGTTGGATTCAATTATATTTAATGTGATTCAAAAGAAGGAGCTTAAAACATTGATGGGATTTAGTCAGATCTAGGGTTGTGCCGAAATCCATCAGAATGCACACATACAGTGCTTCTCCTAAAGGATTTATTTATTACACATAATGGGTTAGTGCATAACTTTGTTTCTGTTGCATGGTCTCCAAGTTCTGTCTGCACTTGTAACTTCAAGCGCTCGGTTTATGGCAGCTGTCCACGCTGCGGAGCTACGGGGCTGCATGGTATTGGCAACCTACCGTGAGCAGACCCTGGGCAAGAGAACAAGGGCTTGTAGTCTCATCGGGCACAGAACCCAGGACTCACAGGAAGCATATGCTACATAACTAGCAAACACAGAGGCGTCCCAAGACTCTTGCGTGCAAACAGTTCTGAGTGATCGTATTAATTACAGATTTTGGACAGTGATGAAACAGTTGCAGAAAATAACACTTTGTGTGTCTTGTACTAAGGAAATGATCGCCGATTGTGCCCAAATCGAACAAGCAAACAACACGGGACATTACCGCTTTAAATAAAAGTTGCATAGGTATAAAAGAAGCAGCCGACCGCAGGGTAGCTGCCTCTCATTGTGATTGTGATAAAGAAAAAAAACATTTTGTAGCCACAACATTTGCAACTTAGCACCTTTGATCCAGTGTGAGCATGTGGCTATTGGTCGCTATAGCCGGGAAAGGGAACTTCGTGACAGTAGAAACTCAGCGTAGCACGGAAATCAAAACCGATGTGTGTATTACGAAAGCGTGTTTACCTGCAACAACCATTTTGTCTGGCCTGCCTTTTAGGGCTTGCTCTTTGCTGGGTAACTGAGTCTTCGCTGCCATGTCTGCGAGCTGGCAGCGGGCGAGAGGCGCTGCTAATAGCGGAATGACTCCGAACCACAGCAACATGGCAGCGGGACTCGGCCGGAAGCGTCACTCCAGTTACAGCAACGCAGAGGAAGAGCAGCAGCGAAACCCCACGAACATGAATATTCATACTTTACCGGAAGTTCGGCATCTGAATGTTAATTAGCTGGTATTACATTCTGCTTTGAGAGACCAATACACTCTTCGCTGTAGAAAAGAGAATAATAAATAGCAACATTAAAGACATTTTGTGGGGTGTGTGAAAATGAACTGGTGTGGTGTCAGTGTACATGGTTCGCTAAAAAGCGATTTTGAGAAAAGCGAAGAGTCTTCCACTGGTATTTGCAATGTCCTTTAACATTCTGTATACGCTGAAAATGAAAATAGTGGAAATTCTGATCTGAAATAATATTTAGTACATTACAGCGTATTAGAAAGGACTTGTATTGCCCACATTCCGACAGAAATCGATAGTTCCACCAAAAAAAGCGACTGAACTGCAAGTTTCAGTGGGAACTCTAGCGATGGAGATACAGCACACAATAGGTCGTTCTTTATAGAAGTCATTCTGTGAGCACATTTGTCTACATATGACAAGTTGACATTGAGTGGTAATAGCTGGGATTTCCATACAAATTACCAGTGTGCATCCAATGTTTTTCATGTTTGCTTTCCAAACAGTTTCACTTCAAAAGTCTTTTTTTTTAACAGCTCAAGGTCAAAGTTCCTTTTCTTTGTCTCTTCTGGAAGTGGGAAGACAAACATCTAAATACACAAATACACAACAAGGCCGAAGGAGTATTGAACAAACAGCCCAGCCAGACTGCTGGTCTAATGTTTGGATATGTTCCTGGGATCAATAAGCTACTAGCAAACAAATGAGTAAGAAGGGCTGTGTGGCCCTCCTCTCATCTGTAACGTTTCTTATATCCTTAGGAGTAAAGAAAAAGAAAACACTCATTATGTCCTCTTGGCCTGACGCAGCTCACTGTGCTCCAGCTGTGCGGAATGGAAGTGAAATTCCGCACAGGCAAAAAGGAAAGATCTAGTATTGTGGAAAGAAAAACATAATTGAAGTTGAGCAAGGATCTAAAATGTTCCAAACAAGAGGCCATTCAGCCCAGCTAACGTGTTTGGCAGTTAGAAACTAATGGATTTGAGGATCGCATCTGGCAATTTCAAGAAAGAAGCCAGGGCATCGGCTTCTTTCAACAGCATGTCTGGGTAGCTTGTTCCATGCTCCCACAACTCTTTGCATAAAAATGTGCCTTCTGTTCTCAGTTTTAAATGCATTCCCACATAGCGTCTACTCATGCCCTCTGGTTTGTGTTTCACTGTTCATTTAGAAGAAAATGACATACAGTTAAAGTGCAAAGGAGGCTATGTAAGAGATGAGTGAAATGTTGAGGCACGTAAAGCAAGAAATTAGAGGGAATACAGCAGAATTCAAATCATCAGGTGAACACACAAGTTTATATCACATCTATATTTCTACTGTATAGTCAGGTGCTTTCAGTTATCAGATGTGTGCCAGCGAGTGTGTATGTGCCCCCTCCTGCTTTGGCGTAATAGATGCAGAAGACAGATCTCCTACCTCACATAGCGTACACACAGAAAAAAAACAGAAGAGCTCAGTGCAGCTCTAGAATTAAGGAAGGGGCTTGCCACTAAGTCTCACAGCACAATAGCTCCCAACTGTCCTGTAACAGGTTCAGACTTTAACAGGTTCAGGTACCAGATGGGAGGTCCTTTATGGAGGGTTTGATGACCAATCAGGAATACGAAATCCTGCTAGCCTGAGCCCCGTGTCTGTGTGTGCTGGTGTATTATATGATGTTTTCCCTGGCCGTTCTGAAAGAACTCCAGTGCGGTAAGGACAGAGCCCCTCCTAACCTGTCTTCTGAGACCTTGCAGCAGTGACAGAAAGCAGGGAAGCTGAAATAAATTGTACATTCCCCAGGTTCGTGTTCTGCACTCATTTTGTTTCTTTTCAAAACAAAACATAGAATAGTAATAGTGATACTACCTTAAAATCCTCAATTTTTAATCAGTAGAGCAAAATCCAGTTATTACAGGGGATAGCTTAGGCTGTACATGCAGGTAACAAAGCTCTACAGGGTTTGACACTGCCCAGATGACAACAACAAGCATAAATACAAAGTGAGTTCATGTCCTGACTAATTTATATTTATTCTGTTTAAAAGCTGGACGTCCTTCTGTTCTCCTCATCATGGCATTATTCTAACCATATGATGTAATGAACCTGAAAATGTTCTCTCCTGTTTACGATAAAAGATACACTTATCAACATGCACCATGCTGGAGGCATTGTTAATAGTGCTGTAGTTAATTCAGTTTTTAGACCTTTTTGGCACACAATTTGTCCAAAAAATAGGCCTATTTTCTTCCGAGTGTATTTCCTTCTGTGATACAATCAACATCAGCCTCAAGAAAATAAAAATCAATATTCCATTCTAATCCCAGATCACATAAACATTCTCAGTTTGGCCTGTTCAACTTCTATTTTTAAAGGAATGACTTTTGATTATATTTCAGGCCTTAATGCAAACCATCTTAAATGAAAAAAATGACAACAAAATACCTCGATCTGTTCATAGTGAGTGTGTCACAGAAGAGAAGACATCCAAACTCATTGTTTGCAGGGTTAGTTATCCTCAAGAAATTCCTTCCCTAAATTTGGTTGATTTTCAAGTAATAATAATCACAGGCCATTAAAAAAGCATCATGCCTCTCCACAGGGGGCTCAAGAGTGGGGCAGAGGCGGTGTCATTAAGGCAGCGAATCTCACTGTGGCAGGGCCGAATCTTGAATGAAATTAATCACTGAATCAGGGACTGGATTGCCAGCGCAAGAACTACTGATTCAGGTCAAACGACCGCAAAGAGAATTTTAAATGCGTCCAAGAAGGACAATGGGAGCAAAGAGGACTCAACTAAATGAGACCCATGGACGTCCCTTGTAGGTACAAAATCTGATTCATCAGCTGCACTGGAAATCTGGGCCTTCCTCCCCACCTGTGATCCCCACCCAAATACACAGGTTTCCTTTCTAAACGCGTCCAAAAAACTGTTGGTTAATGTACCGCTATGCTCTTTGCTTCCTCTACGAGCCCAGCCTGCACTGTTTGCTGGTCTTCTGTTGTGACATACGCAGGATTTTGCGACCGTGAGGGCTTTACGCTTGCAAGAAAAGGGTGCCAGCCAGCACAGGCCTGAGGCGGCCTTGTCTCGGCAGCAAGGTCAATCGTGAAGACAGGCTGTTCCAAGATGGCTGCCGTTTTCCACTCCGGCCAACACAAGCCGACTCTGAGCAGCAATTCCATAACAGAAGGAATCAGATCGCATGACTCCTGTTCGTCCTCAAGGAACTACTATTTCAAGTACTGTCATTTTTAAAAAGATTACTGAAGACTTGGAACGGCTATTACAGTTATCAGAAAATGAAAGCAAACTTTAAAACAACAAAGTAAATTTATTAATGGAAGCATATACTCCAAAACAACGACTGTTTCAAAAAGAAAACTGCAGGAATGAAGCTGCTCGCTCATGACTGACCTTACAACTTAGAAAACCTGTTCCCCTAGTCAGAGTGAGACACCATTCTTATTGATGATCATTGTTTTGGGTCCTCTAGGTTGTCGCCACTGATTTTGGAACGTGGCCTCATGTTCACTCAAAGAAAGCCTGCGTACTATAAAGGCCCCAGAAGCCAGTACTAAAGATCATTTAACAAGTCGCAATTAATAAGACGGCATATAAGTAAATGAAAAGAGAGTCACGGAAACAGAAGGCACAGAATACATTTCTGTGCTATCAGCAGTATACCCTGACCCTTGTTATACACCCTTTGTGGGATTGAAACCCCCACCAAGCTCTGCACCTTCGTTCTATATATATGTGTAAAAATCGTTCCCTTTCACAGCTCTTAGATCCGAGGTTCCCTGCCTTCAGGAGTTCTGAGCCCCCTGTGCCATCCTCAGTTCCTCCCCTCTCGGTTCTGGAGCACTGTCACCCAGTCCCCCTACAGAGACGATGCCTCAGTGTCACCATCCATCCTCAGACCTGTAAACACTGCGCTGCCAGATCCATCGGAGGGCTGACAGACATGCTACACAGAAAGGATGCTTTGATAGATGGCCGACGCCGGGTCCCTGTGAGCACCGGGGGCTGTGTGAGCTAAGCGCCCTGTCCGTGCATGCTGGGAAGAAGCAGGTATTTACAGCAGACTGCTAAAGGCTGGGGGTGAATAGGTTACCTTACAGAGCTGCTTCTCCTCTGTCTCCTTCCCTGCCTCCCTCTCCCTCTGCCTGTTTCTTTGTCTGCACTGGAAAATGAAGCCTCATCACCTACAATGAAGCTCAAAGGCTGCTCGAGGGACTTTGCAATGCAAATGCAAGGTAATTACAAAGCCACAAGAGTGTAAGTAGGGAGAAACAGAGCAGCATTTTCTTCTAGGAACCTCAATTAGGGTGTCTGTTGATGTTGACAACACCTTAGGTGATGTGAAGTGTGTTACCGAGTGGCTAATACCCGATTTTCTTGTTATGTGCGGATTTGTTTTCTTTCTGCTTTTTTAATGCATTTAATTTGATAAGACGATTGCCTTTTCTCCCCCAAACAACTTGTTCGGGATATTGTTCAGCTCCTGCAGTTCGGATACAAAAGAGGCTGTGATGTTCTGGGGGAGAATAATGTGTTAACGTAACGCTGCATTGTGGAGTTTAATTGTTCACTCGGGTGGGAGAAAAGACCAGGTTTGGGCTGGAGGATGCAGGGTTTTTTTTTTCTGTTTCTGCACAAGTCTCGAAAGGTCCACGCAGAAATGCTTGGCTTCTTGAAAAAAGATCAATCAATTAATGTAGCATTTGCTGGCCATCATTAGTTTCATTGTTTCCTCGTTGATGTGGGCTCAGACAGTAGCCTGGATTTTGTCATTCTTGGTAAAGAAATATTTTAGAAATGAAATGCTTGTAGCAATGCAAAGGGCTAGCTTAGCAATGCTTAAGTGCTCCCCATAGTAAATTCTGATCGAGGGGCATTAAGCTGCCATTTATTTTTCAGAGGCCTTAAGGCACAAATACCCTTAGGTGAGTATTTTGAGCACAACTGTGTGTCAGATGAAGAACCAGGAAGGGGTATTTTTCTGAAACACAAAGGAAGACACGTGCAAAAACTAAAAGCTTTATGATTTTTTCCATAGCTTTTCCTCATAGTTATCAGTAGCTCTGTGCTTGACTGGAGTGTCCTAGGAGGACTTATGCAAGGATTTTGTCCTGCAAGTGACCTCCAGTTGCCCATGCGTGAATGGGCAGAGTCAAGTCTGTGTGTTACAGTTTTGTTGATGTGTCCAGAGGTGTCTGAGATTGTGTGTTGATAGTAGACATCTTTTATTTATAAAGCGAGGAAAATGCAATGAAAAAGCAAAGTGTTGTCTGTTAACTTTAATAGTGTTAGAAAAACAAAAATAATAAACTGTCTCTGTTTTAATTGGACTGTCAGTCTGCTTCCAAAGTACTACCTAGTACTGCTATCAGCATTTCCTGATTAGAATTACATGCCTCACTGTCACCTGCTCCAGAATCATCTCCTTTCTGTGCAACAGATGTACTCACAAGGGTTGTCCATAGACAAAAGACCTGATTGTTGTGAAATAATCCATTGCAAAATCGCTCACATTACATCTGGGCCTGTTTAATCTGGAGGTGCTTCTGCAGCAATAGGACTGACAAACAGTAGTCCTTTAAATTTGTCTGATCTGCATCACGTTCCCTTTTAAAAACAATAAATAAATTAATATGGCGGAAGGGTGCATTTAAAGTCTTGAGTAGATTCTTCACATAGCCTTCTATACAAGAGACTGCAGGGAAGCAGGAATTCTAGGCTTGGGACACACCTGTAGAAGCTCCTTTTTAAAAGGTTGATCCATACATTGTCAAGGAAATATGCCTGTAAACATCACTGCAAATGAATAACCCTGTATTTTCTCATGGACTATTTTACATTCCTTAGCTGGATGTTTTGTCTGTAGCACCTTGTTCAGATAGAGATTTGACACAAGCAAGAACACATCATCAGCTTCATTGTCACCAGTCTCGTGGTTCTTGCAGGAACTGCTTATTTGTGACATGAAACTCCCTTCTCTTTCCATAGCCTGTAGGAGGGAGGAAGATGGGAAATAGGACCACTGATGTAATCGGGTATGTGCTGCAGACCATTTAGCAAAGGCTCCTGCAGAGACTGGCACAATTTGATATTTATACATCCTTAGATACCAAGGTTCAAAATGTAAATAAGCACACAAGAATGCAGGATCTCAAATAAGCCCAGATGGATTTGTTGGTAACAGTATTTCAAGGTTTCTGGGAATCACAATACCTTTACACTCAATGGTCTTGTGTGTCCACTAGAATGTACAGTAATACAGGTTCCACAGGCTCTGTGGAAGAGTTTTATTATTTAGGACTTTGGGAGCCAATCCAATCTAAATCAAGCATCATAGTATTAAAAAATCTGGACGGCATCACTAAAGCAATCGTTTTAGTTTTGATTTTTCTAAATGCGAGCAATATGGCTCAGAATTCAGCGAACAAGCTTTCAAAGAGCAGCTGTGATGCACATAAAATGCCATCCTCACAAAAACAAAGACATGCGATAAATCTTCATTCCAGAGCCAGAACCCATTCCTGCAGCTTTGTGCGACATGACACTCCTTAAAAAGATGTCAAATGGTGGTCAGATGGTGTCAGAGAAGTTTTTTCAGGTACCGGAACCTGTCAGTGCATTTCTGCAAGTGTGGACTTCCTGTTAATATATTTTTAGAATGCCACCACCTCAACTTGTTATTTAATTTTAAGATCAGGAATCAAAGGAACCAGTTTAGTCAAAGAGTGACCGAGTTCTACAGAGGCCATCTTGCAGCCCAACGGTGGTGGGCTTGTGCTCCAGTTGTCTGCAGCTACAGGGCTTTTTAAGCATGATTTTCCTTCTCATAGCTACAAGACGAACTGTTTGTCGGAGATGTTAGCGAAGGTGGAAATGGGATTTTGCTCAGAGGAGGAGGTGGAGGAAATGAACGTTTCAAGGGAGGAAGAGGAGACACAGGAGAGAGCTGGAAAGCTGAGTCAGAGGGGAGAGGCACAGAATGACTCAGCAGGAATGGGGAAGGCAGCTCCTGAAACCTGCAACAGGGCTTTCACATATTGAAAGACGGTTTCAAATACTGCAATATTTCACATTATATTCTTGACAGTGGGTGGCATGGTGGTACAGTGGTTAACACTGCTGTCTTACAGCGCCGATGCCCTGGGTTCACTTCTGAACCTGGGATGCTATCCGTGGGAAGTTTGTATGTTTTCTCCAGGTTAGCGTGGGTTTTCCCCAGATACTCTGGTTTCCTCCCACAGTCCAAAGACATGCTGGGAAGGTAACTGGCTTCTGGGAGAACTAGCCCTGGTGTGTGGTTGTGTTTGTGTGTCTGCCCTGCAATGGCCTAGTGTCCCATCTAGGGTGTACCCCATTTGCTTGCCAGGATAGGTTCTGGCTCCTCCACATCCTGTCACGATTGTCGGAAGGGACGAACCGTGGAATGGCAGGAGAGCGGAAAAAGACCCTATGCGTAGCGGCGAGACGGGGGTTAGCCCGTATATGCCGTATAGAAACCTATGCCCTCAGGTAGTGGACGTGGGGCGACCTAGTGCTAGGCGGGTTTCAGGACATCCGAACCTCAATGCTGAGCGAGGAGCAGAGCAGAAGCAAGAAATAAATAGGCTACACAACAACACACATCAGAAAGAAAAGAATAATCACAGAGAACTAGGAACAGGAGAGAAGTAGAGCGCCCTCTAGGTGTACCGGGCGTGACACATCCCTGATGTGAATTCAACCCTGAACAGGATAAAGCAGTTAGAAAATGGTTGGATCCATAGCTCTTCATTATCACATGCAGCATTGAAGATATAATGTAGATGACAAATATAATGTTGGTATTAAATATTTATAAATACAGTCGTTGAAACCGTTTGAAATTACTGATTTGGGTAAATATGGCCCCTCGACTGAAGTCGTTTCCTTAACGTTTTGTTGTTTGGATTCTGAGCTCACCGCTCTTCAAGGAGCTGCTTAATGGGTGCCTTGAAGTCTCCCGTGTTTGTCTCTGGCTTGATCAGTGCACTGCGAGACAGCACCTTTGTCCGGCTTCCTAATAGCTGACGAAAGGAGGCGTCGGCGGACATCAATCTGCCGCTACGCGCGGCGCGTCACTCCGCGCCGACATCAATGATGAGTTTAGGCTGGCTGGAAAACAACAACAAAAGCTCAGTGGGGTGAAAGGCCTTAGGGTTTAGGAGCGAATATGAGGGAGAAAGGGAATGAGAGAGGAGCAGAGAAATGGGACATTACGTGGGCACAGTGACAATGCCAAAATGTATTACTGTTGCGGAAAGGAGCGCTTGCTGAAGCAAAAAATAATAATTTTAAGAATTAAGTATGATTACAATTATCTTTAATGTGTTTATTCCTTCAGAAAGGGAAAAAACCAACGTTGTAGGAGTCATGGGGGCACAACTGTACCCGTACCCTTATTAAACGGCTGGGGTAGAGTCGCTCAGTTTCACGAGCTTAAAGGGGTTTGCGTGGTATCTGCTACCCGTGTTATCGAGAAGCAGCGAAAGCACGGTCTGTCTGAGAGCGAGGGCGAGCCTTTATTATCCCCAAGGGGGAGAAGACACCTCGCCGTCAGCCATTGACTGCACAAAGGCAGGCGCTCGTTCTGTGAGAGAGAAGGAGTTAACGGCGACCCAGCGGGTCATCCATCATCGGCAACAAAATTTCACTGGCCCGCATTTACCGATACTGTACTGTCCGTAGTGTGAAATGTCTTGAGGTCAGCTCTACACAAAGTCACTACCCAGCAAAAGAAAAGACTTCAGTACTGTGTCTACTGCGTTACAGCGTTTCAGGGAAAACCTGCGTAAGGCGCACAAATGTCACAGCAACGTAAAAACTCCTACACGTTTAGCAATATTTACAAAAATGGCCAAAAGCATACTGAAATGCATGTTTTTTTCCACAAATAATTGACATTTATGACGCGATACGCTGCAACATATTGCAAAATATTGTGAACAGAATATAACTACCGATTTCTTTTTGGAAAACCAAAATGCACTTGCTATGGTGCATGTAAAAAGTGCTGTTTCTTAGGAATATACTGTAATATACTGTTAGAAAAGATGCCACAATACGTAGGAAGTAGAAACATGTTCGGGAATCTTCCATTATATACAATGCTGTAAAGGAAGTGAGACATATTGCATTTTAATGGACTTTAAGTGCTTTGATCTGTGCTGGGATGTGTGGGTGTTTCTGAGTCGTTTGAAAATTTCGCTCTGTAACATACTTTTTTTATCTTTCCGAATCCCACATTCCCGTTCCTTTTTATTAAGAGAGATTGAAATTAAGTAATCGGAGTATTGCGATTTCTTAGAGGGGCTGAAAAAGAGACGTGTGTGGTTTGCGTTGGCTGTATCAATCCCCGTTTTGTAACACTGCAGGGAGCTGGAGTAGCCAAGAGGGTAGAATGCTTAAACTACCGAAAAATTGAGAATATGACAGTTTTTCAGAGGCCAGTCCTCCTCTTAAATAAAAGCCCCCCACCAGTCCGCCACATTCAGGGAGCGAAGCTACGCAGTGAATAAGAAGGTATTTTTTTGTGTGTAAAATACCACGCATCATATACAAATAGAGCGGTGGGGAATCAAAATGAGCGGTTAAAACACTCAGGTGCCACAGCAGCTCTGAAGAGATTTAAAACTGCCAAGTATTGTCCGTCTGCAAAACTGGTCTCTTTTAGCTGTCATTTAATGGCCTTTACCATAGAAATGTCTGCCTGCACATGACATCAGAAATCACTGTCGCGCAGTAAAACTGCGTCGTGTCGACAGGAAGAACCGTATTCATCTACATTTCTACGGCTCGCCAGGTCCACATTTTTTACACGTGTAAAAATTTCTGCTCTCCAAACCTTTCGCCACCACTTGTTCTCGCTCGTCTTTATAACCAGATTTAAAGGGACACTAAACATGAAACATAGTAAGATTGACGTTCTTTCTTTTTTTCCCTGGTCACGAGTTTAACCTGCGCTGCAAGCAATACGAGAATTTCTGTATATTATCTGAAGGAAAACACTCAGTGGCCCAGAAGAAAATTCACTTATTAAACATCACAACTTTTGGAACTGCTTGCAGCTTTACTGCCAATACTCCGCATCTCATTTATATGTGGATATACAGGTATATGTACATTCACGCTCATATATAATATATACACATATTGGCACAGAAGGCTCTTCGACCGCCCCGCTAGCGTTTTTTCTCCCGGGCTACCCAGATCCATACCAAGAATAAACGCTGACAAATTCACTTTGTGCCTTGCGGTCCGCAAGACTCCGCTGCCTTAAACGCCCCCCGGATTCAGAGATTATTCAGTTTTAATCTAGAAGACACCTGCAGACTGGACACGTGCCTCACAACACCCCCTCCCCGCCCCCCGGCTCATTGTCCCCACTGGACTCATCAAATTAACCTCTTTACCACCTGCCAGCCACGCGTCTCCGCCATCTGATTTTCTCACCCAAATCTGCAGCGGGAGCGCTCACGATTAGGGTTAATCTGAGTGTGTGCGGGGCTCCTCTGAAAGACGCTTGACTAGAAATCCCCCTCTGTGAGTCAGCCAATGCCTCATTAAAAAGGGTTCTCTCTCTACACCTTTTCCTAGCTGTTGTTTCAGATCGGGCTCAGTAAACAGTTCACCCAAATTTGTACGCCGACCATAACTCACATCTAGATTCAAAACCTTCTTCTTTCGAAGAGCCTTTGCTTAACTGGTTCTGTTGTTCACCCCTCTGCTCCTACTGTATTCAGTCCCCTCATCTACTGTCTTCTCTCATTGTGTATTCTCATTATGCATGTGTTGGATTTTTTTTTAGTTGTTGCTGTCGTTCTGTAAAGCGCTTTGAGAAGCCACCTTTAAAGGCGCTGAATAAAATAAAGTTTATCATTATTATCTCGGCCAACGCGAATTTACATGTCTTCAGCAAAGAACCCCTCCGCCTGTCTGTCAGTTCAACTCCTAGGCTTCTCCAGGTTGCTTCTCAAATGCACTTACAACAGCAAATGAACAGGAAATAAAGGAGATAAAGATGGAAAACGATAGATGATTACAGGGAAATGGCTCATGTGTTGAATGAATATTTCACGTAGGTTTTTACCAAGGAAGGAACAGATAACATTCCCCAGGCTGTGAAAAGACCAACTTCTGGATTAAACAATATAAGCATAGAAGGGTTCGGAGGTGTGATTCAGATGCCAGACATACTTCACAGAAACACATCTCCAAGACCTGAAAAGCACAAGAACAAGAGTTATTATCCAGAAGAGATCAACAGAACTCTTCCAACAGTCTCTTGAGACAGGAGGGGTATTGCCCCCTAACTAGAACTTTACTAATGCAGCCCCCAACCAGCAAGCAATTATAGGCGAATAAGTCCAGTTTCTACTACATGAGAGGTTGTGGAAACAACAATTAGCACTAAACTAGTGGAACCTTTTATTGCAATACAGTCCAAGGGAGAGTCAACATGGATTCAGAAAATGTATAAATCAATTTTATTTGTATGTAGGGCTTTTCAATCTGAGCATTCTCAAGGCACCTTAAGTGAGTCTTACTTAATTGACTTGTTAAATTGCTATGAGCAAGAATAAGTAGCATTGGATAAAAACAGTGTACATTAAATGGTATATTTAGCTTTTCAGAAAATTCTTCATGAAAGATGAATTCTCAAATTGCAGTCAGTAGGAATTCAAGGTAATGCACATACTTGAATTAAGGCTTGGGTATTGGGCAGAAAATAAAGTACAGATAAGAAGTAATTGCTCGAATTGGATGAGGTAATTAGTGGAGTACCACAGGGATCTGTATTAGAACCACTTCTTTCCCTAATTCATAGCAACGAGCTAGATTCTGATACAGTTGCTATAGTAGTCTCTTTCAGTCTGCAAGGGATACCAAAATGGGAGGAACAGCAAACACTGCAGAAATTGCCAAAGAAATTCAAGGGGGCTGTGATCAAATTCATGAATGTAGCAAACTCCTAGCAGATGACACCTAAGGTAGAGAAGCGTATCGTGCTGCATGAAACATAAGCTAATCTAAGATGGGAAAAACTGAGATTCAAGCCTCTGTGTAATGTGAGGCAGTGTATATCCATGCATTTAAGTAACCCCATGGACTTCTCGAGTCCAACAGTGAAAGACATACTACAGGACACAAGGCACGTGTAGGAACACAAGGCACTTTTCTACACAAAGGGTTGTAGGAGTATGGAACAAGCTACCGAGCTATGCTGTCAAAGCTGATACTTTCAAAAACGTTACTGGTCTTATGTTCGTAACATTTTGCAGCTTATACATTATGCAAAAATGGTTATGTAAAGTTAAGGTCAACAACATCTCATCACAATACATGCACATCAATGCTTATCCACAGTCTCACTCCATAGCATATACAAAACACTGTTCTTTCTGAACAACACAAACCCGACTACATAACATGCTTTAAATGGCCTGCTTTACTTGTAAGCCTTGTTACAAGCAGCTTTAATTAAACATTTTTTCTATTAATTGAATCCTTTTGGATATTAAATATTTCATGTACAAATTCAGCTGAGGTCTTGCTTGAAGAGAAGACTTGGGAAAACTCTCGTTTGAAAATTCTGGAGTACATCTGGTGCTGGCATCTGATTGCTATGCTCAACTGAGTCATCCAATAAATCAACATACAGTTCTTGAAACTCAGAAAAACATGGCAAATGTATTATTTTAGTTTAAAAATCAGATGAAAAAGAGATTACAGATCTGAATACCCAATACTGTCAAAGCTACACAACAACCAGTTGTTGCTTTTTTTCCCTCCAACAGATTTCAGTGATTCATAGATCAAGTGTTTCCATGAGCTACTTCCCATTTGGATGATTGTGGCCACACAGATGATCTTGCTGGATTGATTCCTGCTTTTCTGATTTCAATGTCTAAAGCACGCCGATGTCTGAATGTCCCTGTGACAAGAAAGATAATACGAAAACGTATGTTAGGGCAAATTATTTTGTAAACGACTCTGTCCTTATCACCACAGCGTTCAGTGATATTTCACGACAGAAAATTATCATTTGATATTTCTATTATTTCCCTGCGGGAGGGCTGGGAGGGGAATTCTGCTGTGCTGTAGGATCTTGTTCACTGTGCTTTGACATGCTTCTGTTCATTGTTTTTGGCAAAAAAAAAGCCTTTCTGTGTTGATCTCAATAGGCAGATCCGGAACCTTAAATGCACACGTTTCACAATAGCAAAACAGACACAGCCTGCGAAAACATGGCTGTTAGCTCACTACCTCTACAGCTATGCTTGTGTCTTCTAGCTGGGTAGGGGGTGATCTATTTAAATGTAGGAGAGTCCAACAGCAGCGGCTATAAAGATTTAGGATAAACAGGAAATTATGTGTAAGGGAGTTGGTTCTGCCTGTTTTTTGGAAGCATACAGTACATCAGTGATCAATGAGGAAAAGCTTCATAGTATGAGAGTTAGCCTAGCTATGCTATATAAGACTAAGGGGTTGCTTTGAATGCAATTTATGACATATGTTGAAAGTAATACCAAGGAAAATCAAAACATACAACAGATTAATTTGATAAAAGTCCTAATAATCTATTTTCTTCAATTCCAACCCCACCCGCAGCAAACCTCACTTATGGTTCAGAACTCGGAGTTCAAAACCCAAAGGAGGTTGCACCTTTTTAGTGTACCATCCAGTTAACTGCATCACCCGGTATGTATTCGAATTCTCGATCTCCTTATCTTCAGTGTTCAGCTCATTCCAAAGGATTCCTAAATGAAGAAAAGTACCAGGATGCACACTCTGGGTTGAGCAGAGCACAGCTATTTCCTAAATACAAATATCCAAATCTAGCCACGCACAGCAAATCAAGGGACTTGGTGCTCAGTCCCCAGGCTGGGTCTTTATTTTAATGCACTCACTCATGTGGGAATACAGCTCTTGCACGTGGCGGCATTCAGATTGGATTTAATAAGATCAGACTGTCAACCCCAGGCCATCCGCCCGTGCAGGCTGAAGCAGAGCTCGGACCATGACATCACTGCACAGTCAGCTCCACCGCAGTGCATTAGAGACAATTCATTAAAAGAGACATCAGCTGGGCTTTTTAACTCCTCGCTGCCTGGCTCAAACCACAGCCGTAACAAAGGAAACAGAAACGTCTTCCTTTACTCTCGCAATGTATTTGGCGCTTTCTGGTCAACTGTACATAATCCACAGCTCCAAAATGGCTTTATAATAGCACAACAACTATGTCATTACTAAGCAATGTTATCTAAGCTGTGATTACAATGAAACAATCCAGTATCTATTGGCTTTAACCCTGTAAATCTGAATCGTATCTGAAAGCACCATTATAACCATACTGTATGTCGCTCCTGCTGTAATTACAATGAAACAGAAGAAATGGTATTTACGAATTAAATTGCAATTATTACCATAACATTTATATTACTCGGTAACTCTATAATGATGGCATTGGAAATAAAAGCATTACCACAACACTCCCAATTGGTATACTATGATGTAGTAAAAGTTCTCCAGATTGTATTTTAGACATGAAAAATGTTTTGTATTAAACAAAAACCAAAGAAGTTAAGACCTGATTTTACATAATAGCTTTAATATACAGCCTGTAATAGGAACGTGCATAAATAGCAGCACTAACATGAAGAGGGGAATGAGGAAGAAGAGGACAGTCTGTATTTTTCTGGCAGTCAAACTCACTATCAATTTTTCTTCGAAGACCTGAATGTGAAATCCGACTCAAAAGAGACTGGAGGAGTCGTTTTCTGCAAGACTACACCTCTATGTCAATAACTGTAGTCTTGTGCTTTTTGATGGGTTACGGGCGGGATCTGTGCCACGGTGCGTCTGTCCTACCCCAGTCCCACATTGTCTTCTCACTGACAGTCAGTTTGGTGCAGTGCCCACTTTCTGGTCCTTCTCAGCCAGAAAGGCCTAATTTCTCTTTCCGAACCCCCGACCCCCCTGCTGTGCTAGAGTCACCATTACTGGAGCACTGTATCTTATTTCCTGCTTCACGTGCGCTGAAGCAAAACTGTTCAGCTCAGGCACACATGGGTCACAGTATTCTTGACCCTCGGCGTGCAGATGAAGAATTCCCGGTGCTCTCCATCTCTTTTAAAAAACTAAAAACCCTGTGAGGTCGTACACCAGCGTTGTGCTTTGTCTACGTTTTTAGAATGGCTCATCAAAAATAATCTGAAACCTCCAATCTGCCCGCATGTCAGTCCGTCTTATTTGCTCTTTGGCGACAGCAGCGGCTGTCCTTTCCCATCCCACACGTGCTACGCCTTGAGGTGCACACTTTCTCCCCTGCAGTCTGCGTAGAACCGCGGAGCGAATGATTTTCCAAGAAAGAAGGGAGAAAAGGGAGCGGAGAAGCTTCTGCAGGAGGGCAATCGTTGCCTTGTAGGATGGGACAAAATCAGGAGTGTTGCATGTAACTGAAAAGCATCCCAGGAGCATTATCCTGATATGCTCCCCCCCACCTACCACCTCATGGAGTGTCACACAGGAAAAGCACTATATATAAATGCTCTGTTTTTTAGTATGACCTGGAAATAAATGGAAAACGTACCCTTGAGCAGCAGTCCCCTGGTTGGAGTGCCACGGAGAGGGATTTTAGTTATTTGGTAAAAAATGTGCAGAATGATATAGGCCAAGGGCTGCTGATTGAAGAGAGAAATGTTTTGCTTTGGAAAGAAAATCCTTATGGTGAAAAACACCCAAAGCCGGAAAGATTGGGGCAGCAGGCTCGACTAGAAACGGCACAAATTGCTCGAGCGGATCAAAGGCGCAGGATCGGCTGTCCGGGCCTGACCAGTGTCACGTCACCCTTACCCAGAGTGAGAAGTCTCTGCTTAAGTGTAACGTCCGGGACAGGATGATAGATGTGAGCTCGCGGAGGGGGCAGATGTACAGAAATGAATTGCAGATATTGATTGGGCCCTCATCTGCCTTTGGAAAAAAAAAATGGGGTGGAGGGGAAGGGGGGAGGGGGAGGGGAAGGGATGTCGGGGCTCAGGAGAGCGGACGCAGGGAGACAGTTAATTCGGGAAATTAATTGCTGTCAAGTGGATTCTGATTCCAATCAATCAAGGTCAGGCTCGTCCCCCATTCCCGCTTCCCCGAGAGAGCGCAGGCGCATTTTGCTTTCACTGCAGCACTGCTTCCACACGCACGAGCGATGCAGAGCCCCGGGGCCTGCACCGAGCACACACACACACACACTCCCTGCAATCCGCAACATCGGCCCCGACACCCAGGGTGATCCCGATTAGGAATAACAATTTTAATAACCCCTCTTCATAAACGCCTAACTTTCGACCAGTCGGTTTGCAGATGTTCGGCAGGCTGCAGCGGTGAGCCTGATTTCATATAATTGCGGATCTTGTGTGATCATTTGGGGTCGGGACACTCCTGCAACTAAAAAAGTAGAAGTCGACCAAGGAAGCTGATATCGCGGGGGCTACGCAATCCTCATTTTCCTGGCAAAATCACAAGGTGTTGAAGCTTACCCTGGATAAAAGATCACTTGGGTGGGAAGTGGTTTGGTCTGTGCCATTTTCTGTCGCTAAAATGCGGAGAGAAGATTATTTGCTTTGTGAAATCACTGGCGAGTTGCATCCGAGCAGCAATCACGCACACAACAGTAGGGTGGCGTGCCTCCAAGATGCTTTTAATCGTGTTTTACTCAGTTTGTTCTGGGACACAGTGCATTAGCTTAACGTTCCTTCACATTCAACCATGTTACGTCTGGAATGGTCTGTCTAGCCTGTGATCCTGTGCAGAGACAGGGCAGCGCTCTGCATTCGCTGGCTGCAGGGAGTGATCTTAGTCCCAGAGACAGGTGTACCCAGGAGAAGTCCTTGACAATCATTGGAGGAGAATTTCCACCCCGAAACGACAGGCATAGTCTTTTTCACAGAAAACGGGACCGAAACAGACGTGTGCTAGCAGTGCCCTGTGAGATTTCTTTCCAGATTCCAAGCACATCTCATGAAATCATCACCCTAAACAGAGCTCAGACCTGGTCAACACAGGTTGACACAGTTTGAAAGAATTGTTTTCTCTCCTCATTTCACGAAAACAGCCTGAAGACCGTGAATAATGTGTGGAACAGACTTCAGAAAGTTTCACGTCACGCCACTGAGTAAACTCCTGCAAGTCCTATTTTCTGAATACAACCTTCTCATCTAATCCAATGTATGAATAACTGGCTGCAGTAATGTCTGCACATACTGTACAATTTCTGTTAAATAATTGATCATATGAAACAATGGTTCTACTGAGCAAAATTTGGATTAGAGTTTTGAGGTTTAGCTTTATGAACATTAATCTCTAGAATACCGTCAGTGGTCTCTAACAGGTCCACCACTTGCAATAAACAATTAGTAGGCGACAAGTCAAAGTAGTGCTTGCAAAGGGATAAAACATGAAGCTGCTATTTCACATAAACAGCAAGAAAAAGATTTAATGCATCTATTCAACCTCTGGAGATTCTGCATGTTTGACGCTAATCTTTCTGGCCTAATGTTTGGACGTAAACGTTACCAAGTTATACATGTTGCAAGATCACGGACCATTGAATTAGCATTAATTATTATTACCAATTCTTTCTGCTTTAACGGGCTGCATAATTTCTTTGCCTAATCCTTCGCGTGTATGACAGTCCCAACTGCACTGAATTATCTTCATCATCTTAAAATTCGTTTTTTGTGAAGCGCTTGTCTTTTATCTCTTCTTCGCTAAACGATAAAAAAACAAGATTCAACATTTTGAAAGGCAACGCGCGTTAAAGTGAAAACATTTTTTTTTCCAAGATGCATTTTGATGTGATCTGGGGTTACCCGCTCAGTTGGGTTAAAGCGGCTTCAGCAAAGCAGCTCAGCTTTTGAAAACGAAGAGTCGGCAGTGGTCAGGCTCCGACTGGTCACTGATGATCGACACCCCGCCTCGAAAATACACTTTCCTTCAATATCACCTCTACCAAGACGATGGAGAGAAAAAAGCTTAAAGAAAATGAATTGTTCCCCTATGCACTGCCATTGTATTTAATAGGCCACTCCAGTCTTTGAACCGGAAACGCTCGGTCAGCACATAAACTCACGTTTGCAAAAAAAATCAGTGAAAATGAACTAGATTATTTTACACTGTCCGAGTTAGGACAATGAGGACACCGCTTTCAAAGCGTGTGTGTATACTGTAACATGCAACGCTTAGCCTGATACAGAGATACAGAGTAACAGTATAAGAATCGGGTATTGAGGGAAAATACCCATCGTGAGACATAGCTCCTTGTTTGCCTTTTATAAAACTCACGCACGTACAGTATGCGTGGCCTTCATGCCTTCATACATAGTATTGCATTTCTAAGCGTCCAAGCAATTCTTTACTTCGCTATACCGTTTGTTTTAACAAAAAAAAAAACCTGTCTAGACGATACGTCTGTTTGGATGTGTAAAAGGTCAAACATTTAAAAAACAAACGAGTGATTTTAATTACGCGTGTTCCTCTGTACACCAATATTTAAAAAAAGGTGTAGTGTATTACAAATGACATTGCCAAAAAATTAGAATAGTAAATGGACAAAATATAATATTCCTGTTTCGTTTGTTCCATTAATAAAATGGAAAAAAAATCACCGAGCCCAGTTTCCTCGCAAACCCAAGTTTTCGTTTGAAGGACGATGCTCCCCAAAGTCTAGCGTTCGTAGCCCGATGAAGGCGGGCGACTCAATAAACCTACAGTAACTGGCGGTCTTTCAGAGCGGTTGCTGATGGAAAATGGACTCAATTTATCTTTAATAGGTACAAGAAAGTCACACCTGCTTCTTCTAGACCAAATTAATTTAAATAGTCATATAGTCACCCAGGAGTTTATCTGCATGGTGATAGCGCAATCTGCCACTTCTCATAATCTTGAACGGCTTTGGATAAAGGGGTTGAATCGCTCGGAACCTGTGTCGCAGTAGTCCGTCGCATTTTGTGGTGTGGTGTAGGTTTTTACACGCGGGGGTGGGAAATCTTTAAAAGGGGAAAACGCATGTCATGGATACGTGAACATGAGCTCAGTTTATTTTTGGAAGGGGAAAACGAAACATATTTTAACAGCGCAGACACTTCCCTCTAAACAACAACAAAATCAACACAACTGGAATTAGATGTCAGACCAGACCCAAAGTAAACATATGTTTTTGTATATTTGAAGGGGTCTTTAAACACGCACACGCGTTTATATATTCATAACATGTACTTCCAACTCTTCTGATTCTATAGAGAAGTCGAAAGCGGAACATCTCCCTCAGAAGCGCCCTGGTTTATTTGGATATCACAAAATACAGCACAGCCAACCAGACAGCAGGAAAAATCCGACCGCAGGAAAACTGGAGCATTTCTAATGCGTCGACGGCAAAATAACACAGGGCTGTCATGCAAGTCAGAAACTCAGTTCTCGCAAAATGACTGTGGAAAAAGCGACCGCACAGACGCGAAAGGACTCCCTTAATTCAAGCGACAGAGCAAGACGCTCAGCAGCACTCGGTGATGACTGCACCTGAAATTAAAAACTATTTGCTATTTCGACACGCAGGCGAAAGGTTAAAAATGTCTTTTTTGATGAACGCTAAAAGTCAAATGGTTAATTTCTTCAAACAGAAACCCAGTTACATGTATCTATAAACGTTTATTTAATAAAATTACTCCGTCACGCAGCTAAACTATATGAGTCTTTTCATACAGTTTAGGGCCTAGAGATGTAATACTAACAAATACATTGTGATAATATCCTAGCCTCGTGATAGAAGCGTTTGTTCTTTTATAACCGAAATAATGGCCTGGCATTTGAGAGTCAAATTTTCTTAAAACGACATTCATCCTCCCTATCAGAAAGCTGCTCATTACTGCTTGAACAACATATTAAATGACAAAGAGCATACTTTCTTTCAACCACACTACCACAGTCACTCCAAGTCAGAAATATACAGTAGGTCACAGTAGGGACACAATGACTAGTTACACCACTAGTCAAATTGTTTGAAGTGGAAGGTAACCATAAGGTAAAGACAAAAATGATTGAAAGAAATGATAGAATTATAAAATTATTGATATTTTCAGAGGTTGGCATCAGTCAGGGGGAGGTATCCTTAGCTGTAACATGAAGAGATTCTGAGGAGGCGAATGATGTCAAGCCTGCAGGACCTCTTCATTTTTAAATATCGCAAATATCAAGAGATCTTTCTTTACAAAAATATCATTTTGAAGTCCATAAATGCTTAAAAAATATAAACACACATCTTGGCCAGTCTTCAAAGTAAAACTGGTTTGGATTGTTCTGATTCACATATAACCCCTTTGCTTCTGTCATACGACACCACTACACTCTATCTGTCAGGACCTTTGCTGTGATCAGTGTTTTTTTTTGGGGGGGTCAAAATGAATGAAAACAAGTTGCATTTTATACAGCAGTGAAGCGATTTTTTTACTTTAATGTAAAAAGTATGAAGTAAATTCATACTCAAAGTATAAAGCAGGAATTTGCTTTTCAATTCACTCAAGACCATTTGCATCCTACGACAGCCCTTGATTTTTCCCAAGGTGTTTTGTAATCCCCTTTGAATCGGTGATATTGATAATACTGGGGACGATCAGCCATCACAGGCGTGGCCCGGGGAGATGAAAGCGCTGTTGGAATGAAGTAAATCTCCCATCTGACGATCCACATGTGACATTACAATAACTGCAAGGGTTTCAGAGAGGCAGGTGCTAATGCTTTCTTAATAGTCACAGGCACAATGCAGCCTGCAGCAACGGGCCTTGAATTGTTTGGCTAGGCTTATTCAATATTCCCACAATACGGACTAAGTTATGTCAAAGCAAAATGGCTCCAAAGGTATCTGCAGTAGTATTTAAAAACAAAAAGATCCACCGCAATAAGAGCCAAGATAGCTCAATGGGCTAAACCACTGTCTGGTACGTCCAAATACTTCCAGGAGCACAGGTTCAAGGGATAAGCTCCAGCTTCCTCGTGACCCTGAACTGGAAAAAGTGTTTCAGAAATGAATTGATGTATTGACTGTATTCAAGAGAATGGGAAAATCAGAAGAGGATTTAGAAAACCATGGTGGTGCTATGGTTAGCATTACTGTGTCACAGCAGTGGGGCCCTGGGTTCAATTTCAGAGCTTGGGTGCTGTCTGTGTGAAGGTTGTATGTTTCCCCCATATTCACGTGGGGTTTCCTCGGGGTGCTCCGGTTTCCTCCCCCAGTCCGGCGTCCCATCTAGGGTGTCACCCTGCCACGTGCCCGTTGCTTGCTGGGATAGGCCCTGGCTCCCCCATGACCCTGTATGGGAAGATGCAGTTAGAAAACAGATGGATGGATATAAATGGCAGAAGCTACAGTATATTTCAGAATTTGCTGAAAAAGCGTATTATATTGTGCATCTCCTGATATTCTGTTTCACACTCCTTGTGCCCCCAACAGCAGTTTGTGCAGCAGAGGCCCCTCTAAGCTGCAGTTTACAATAGCACCCTTAATTACTTTTTTAATTACGAACACATCATTTTAATGAACCTGTGCATGAGATACAAGGGGAGGTCTCCGATCTTTCATTTTACTCCCAGAATTAAGTGCATGGGGTCCACTCGTTAATAAGCTCAGGAAGAATTTACAGTTTGTGACACTTCCGAAACTAAACACAGAAGCCCAGCACACATCCGCACAGTGACTGTGCAGTCACATCGGCAGCTGACCTTGGGAGACATCCACTGGGGCAAAAGCACATTTTGTTTAAGAAACTCAAACCAGTATGGCATCTCTCATGAAAAGACCACAAAAGATGATCAAACTCTACTCTCAAAATAAATAATATGGGTAAAATGAAGGGGGCCGCTGTTTTTAGCAGTTCTTTACTGCAAGTGCCTTGTGTCCTGTGTGCCCAGGAGAGATTCTGGCTTGTTGTAAACTAGGAGAAGTGATTTAGTGATAACAGAAGAAAAGCTAGATTGGGCTCACTGTAATTTGTTGCAAAATGCACAACAATTAGTTTGGATGACAAAAGCACAGAAAAAGAACAACATGTTGTAGTTTTGATTGTGGGATACAGCATGTAGATTTGTTTTTGTTCTTAGGAACAAATGCCGAAATCCCAAACCACAGAAAACGCTAACATGGTGAATGACCAAAACATTTAGGAATTAAGGATTCCTTAGGATTTCCGTGGGTAAGGGTTTTTTAGGAATTTCAAATAGAAATCTTTACATTCAGAACAAATTCATTTTCTTCCTCTTGTGGGAGATTAAGTCTCACATTTATACAAATCTACACCACCATTAAGGATGTTGCTGCATTTAAATCAGTGTCTGATGGTAGTACCTCAGTCTCACTACAAGGCTCAAAATGTATTATGTATGTACTGAGAACGTGTCTGTCTGCGTGCATGCTTGCAGGAGAACAGGAATGACTCTCTCTGTGTATAATGTAGTAAGCAGGTTCATACCAGCTTGGGGGATATGGCTTTCTGCTATGTTTGCATGCTACAGATTAGACGTCATCAAAAGCCTATTGCTGTGCCCTGCAAATCCGCAACCTTAATTTGCTTCCTGTATTCTTAATTCAGATTTTATCATGTGAGTTAAAAACGATAGCGGAAAGAAACCAAATAAAAAATCAGAAGCTTAATTCCAATAAATGTAGGACAAGAAGGCACAGGGCTTTTAGAAGCAGGTCAGGTCTGGCTGTTGGTGTTTGTTTGACCAGTGACCATGCACGTGTCTGGATAAAGAAGTTGGAACATGCCCAGAACTGCTGTATTAACCTCCCGTCAAAATTATTAGGACACCCAGATTCACTCTTCCACAGCTACAAAAATCTCCCCATTTCTACATCCTTTTTAGCAAGCCACTTACTCCTGAAATGGGCTGTGGCACTATAATATACAGAAAAGGTACATTAAAATATTCTGTAACAGAGCAATTTCAAGATTTTTTCTGCACCTCAAGGCACTCTACAGAAAACAGTACATTTCACAATTAATCGCAAACAGATTTGGGAGCTGAGATCACCATTTGGTGGGTCATTTGCTATTGTCATGTTTTTAAGCCAAAGTAGAAACAGCGATCTGTAATTGTTTTTAATGTGCAAACTTAACATAACTGCAGTGGAAAATGTTCTTTTTGAAAAAAGGTTAATTCTGTTCTTTGTAAAAATGTAAAAGTGTACACCGCTCACATTCATGGTACAGTTTACAGTATATCTATATATATTTCTTAAATTATCTTAAAATGACATTTAAGCTTTTTGTATTTTTTGTATATTTTAAATCATGCCTGTATAGTGTTCATTAAAAGGAGTTTAGGAACGTACTTGATAAATATGTTTAGATGAAAACTTCAACCCATAAAAGTGACTGCGAACTGCACAAGCAGTTAATATACATGTGCTATATTATGTGTGATAATAAGCATGTGATCTGGCACTGCAGGCAGTCTGAGACAAATCAGAATTATGAATGTGTAGTTGTATGAATATGCATACATTTCCATTCCATGTCCATATACAGTAATCACCTAAAACAGACTTTGCAGACGCCTGTTCTCTCAAAGCCAGGGAACGCTTTGTGCAAAACTTTAAATATTTTATTTAGAATTAAAATTAAACATCGATTCATTTCAGAAAAAAAAAGGAAAATATCATATGAATCCCTGTAAAGCTAAATGTAAAATGTATTTTTAATATAAATTAAAAATTAAATGAAAGCCCTGCCTGCACGACATCAAAAACAATGCATGGAGCAGGCTATCACACCAATTATGTATAATCTCTATCCTGATCGCTGATCGCCACGCCCTCAGAAGAGCAGGCAGGAGCTATTCTTTAACATAGCTATATGGAAGGAAAGACTGGTAATGTATCTGAACAGACGTGAATACAAATGTCAGACAACTCAATTTACATCGCACTGCGTAAATCTCCCACCCATAAATAACATCTCCGACACAAGAGTAATTAACAAAAATCAGTAAATACACTGCACGGTAATATTCAAAACTCTTCCACAGTCTCGCAGAACTAAACGATGAAATCTAGGTTCCAACATGCAAAAGCAGAGCCCTGACTAAAATGCTAAAAGCTGAAACATCACGAGGCCTGAAGCAGACAGATACAATACAGTGAAATATGAACAGATTAAGGGGGGCTCTCACAATCAGATGCTACATACATACGTCAATATGAAGGGACACAGAAAGAACACACAAAATGTATGTACTCTGCTCTAATCACATAGTCATTCTTTCAGTACTCAGCTACTTCCATACCCTAAAGCTCTGTTTTAAAAAGAGACACACAGAGATCCCTATCTGTCAGAACCTATTCAAATCTCAGTAGATTCTTTTTTACAATTTTGTATTAAGATCATCAGTTAATCCCAGAATGCTACCCTGTTCAGGAATTAACTCTGTCTCCTCCTTTTTTCACTTTCCTACCAATCATACCATCATGTCAAAAAGCTGGAATAAAAAGGAGGCTATATTTTCCTTAAAATCCAAACAAACTACCACTGAAACCATAGCCATGTTATTTATTGCCTGTGAAGTACTAGATTTGTGTCAAACGTTCTTTCATTTTAGGTTTGTTAAAACCACAATCAATACTAAAACCTTGAAAAAACAGCCTTACATTATCTAACATTCAGTAAACTGCTCATATTCGCTCACGTTAAGCACAAAGGTAAGATTAACTCTATCTTGGAAATTAAATGCAGTTTCAATCCTTTTCACAAACAAAAAATAAAAGGAACAAGGCTTTCTTTTATCAAAATAAAGAAATCTAAAAAATCCAGAAACATGGTAGAGCTGTGTTTTGACTCTTCAATACAAGGCTTCATTTTAACTGGAAGAGATGAGTTCAAATAAAAATAGAAAATGTGTAAGTTCCATTTCCAAAAGTAAAATGACAGGTTGGTTCATCCTCAGAACAGGGCCGGCATCTTTCATCTGTTTTATTTATGTGCTATAGCACAGAAACCTGGGGCTCCAGCACAGAAAGGTGATCTTTTTGAACAAATCCACAAAAACTGTCATTTTGCGTGCAAATTCTGGAATTAAATTCATTACTTCAAAACCTGCTATTGCACAAGTAATTATACAGCTGCAGCCCACCGTGTGCCATTCTAACATACATTTATAAAAAGCACTGTAGCCAGAGCACTATGCTGTCCTGGATCAGCAGCTGTATCTTAAGGAAGCCATTCTGACACCTTGTTATTTCTGGTTTGGTTCCCACCTTTAGAAAGGAGCTCAAAAAAACCAAAGCAGGCGACTGGAGATTTACAGAAAGTAGGACTTTCAGCAGTTTGGTCATGGGGGGTGGGGGGGGGGGGGGGGCACACTTTTGATGCCAAAGGGAGGAGTCAGTGCTAAGGCCATCTTTTCCCTACTATGTCTTCCTCAGTACATAAATAGGAAACGACTGCAGGGGCCGTTTTCCGAAACGGTCCGCATTTTTAACATGAGGGAGGCAGAAGACCGCGTAAAATGGGGACACGCCAAACCGAGCCAGAGGGCCATAGGGACCGTACGCCCGGCACCTCGGTGTCGTCTCGTTATGTCATGACGGAGCAGGCCAGGGGTCAGGGGTCGCCCTGCTGTGCTGATCTCTCGGCACATGTGCCTCCAGCCTCCAGCCCGCCTGCACCTTCCCCTCGTCAGGAGGTTGCTGCCGTCTTCACAGGGGCAGGACATCAGTCCTCCTGGTCCTACTGTCCCTCATTGCCTGTGTAATCCCTGGCAGCTGGGGCTCCTTCATTAATCCAGGCTGGATCAGCTGGGCTGGGGGGAACAGGCAGGATGGGGGTGGGAGAAGAGGGAGGGTGTGCTTATGCGTGTGTGCTTCGGGGGGTGGGAGAGAAGGGGAGGGTGATGGGAGGTGGGGGGGATGGTATCAACCAGAGAGCATAAATTGAAGCACAAGGCACCTCTCTGCTCAGTGTCTGCCTGGGCGCCCGCGCTAGCCAGCCGGAGTGAACTCCCCATCTTTCTCCTCGGACCGATATTTTGTTTCCTTTTTTTTTTTTTTCCTCCTGCGCTGACCCACTTACATAAAAGGAATTTTCGGGAACAGGGCAGGGGGGTGGGGAGGTGGGTAGGGGCAGGGTGGTGCTTGCATTGGCGGCGGCGGTGGGGGTGGTACTCGTGCGGGGCAGGGTGGGGGCTAACACTCAGAGTCCAACGGAATCCGACTTGTTTTTTTTTGTCGGCAACCTTCAACACCCCCCACTCCTCACCCCCCCCACCTCCCGCCTCCCCTACCTTGGACCCACCCCGTTCCCCCCACCTCCGCGCCCAACCCCCTCCATGCTGCAAGCCCTTACCCCCCCATCCCCAATCCTACTGCCCCCTCCTCACGGCGCACCCCTGTTTTCTACCACAGAAGACCCTATCCGTGACACCAGTGCAGAGGTCGGCTCCCACGGACCCCTGCCGCAATGGTCAAGCCGAACAAGACCAGGATGGATGGACCTGCGTGCGCCTGCCTGTTTTCGGCAGAAAACAACGGATTTTTCCCCGACACTTTTCCGAATCGAGTCCTCTAAAGCTGTGGCGCAGATGATGGCAGTGGACTTTCTTGGCTTCCTTGCGATGACTAAGACAATCCTGAATAGAAAGAGTTCTAGAGATGAGAATGTTAAGGTACATATGTTAAAATATGAACCTCTCCGTGCATTGCTGTATTTTTTTTAAATTCCTTTTTGTTTTTACAGATTCTCTGATACCAGATGGAGCTTATATCCTACTCTGGACCCTGAAGCCTATGTAGGGCTCTTTTTTTTTTTTTTGCATCGTTTTAAAAGCTACGTACAGGCGTGTGCAAGAATATAGCACAGGGGGAGAGAGAGAGAGAGAGGAGAGAGAGAGAAGAGAGAGAGACAGCAATCCCTGCCTATTAGATCAACATTACTTCTAAGGCATATGCTTACAAACACCAAAACAGGGCTGACTTGCAATGTTCAGGAAATTCGAAAAGGTATAATAAGAGCATAGTACTAATTGCAATGGTGTTACTCTGTTATGTATGATAGAAACTGATCATGTCCTCCTCTTTTGTTTTGCGACAATCCAAGAAGAGATCTGCAAGAATGACTTAGCAACCAGGTACCTCTACTACTCTTATTGTCGTACAACAAAGGTATATAATATCTATTATTCTCTCGCTCTCTCTCTCTCTGTCTCTCTCACACTCTTTCTCCTTGTGCATCTGCAATGGTATCCTGCTCTTTACCTAGACTAACATCGTCCGTCCGTCTACTGTTTATTTATAAAGTAGGTATACGTGGGTGTGCTGAAATTTAACTTCGCTTTTTTCTTATCTCCTGCAGTCGCATGTTAAGATTTGGAGACTACCATGACTGTTTTGTGCGGGAAAGGCAATTTCTTTTTTTTCTCCCTTTTCGATTCCTTCCTGGTGTTGTTGATTCCAGCCCCGCCGGCAGTGCGCACACAGTACAGTGCAGGCAGCAAGCGAGGACGCAGGGCTGCTTCTGTGTGTGTCGGGGATCGCCGGCGTGTTTCCATACAGAGACCTGCATGGATATATCCGATCGATCTGTGTAATGCAAACACGCGTGTGGACGCATGTCAGCGTGGGGGAGTGCAGCGAGGGGCAAACTGGTCAGTTGGAAAAGACGAATGATGGGTTGATCTATGCAGGCAGATGGATGCTGGAACAGACAGGAGAGGGGATCTGTGCACATGTGTTGCTATGCAGGAGCTTAGCAGGGCAAACCCGACAGGGATGTTTATCTTGGGTTTGAGCTCTTTGTGTTCACAGTGGACCTTGATTTAATTTTATACAATTAAGGCACGCGGTGAATGCCAAGAGAGAAGCCACGAGCACCTTTTATGTTCAAGATCTAAGGGAAGGAAACGGAACAGGTCAACAAGGGAAACAGCAGGGCAAACTAACCCTGGTGCCTACGGGGAAGAGAGCAATTTCTGCATTTATATTATACACACACACATCTACAGTATAGAAAACGAACAGGTTGCAGTCTTTGTTGAGGACAATACTAATGATCCTTACTGCAAACTCCAGTCTGCGTTGAGTGTCAGGCAGTGCATATACCAGCAGAATACTAATGCCCCTTTCACAGAATCTGCGGGTGTAATAGAAATTTATATGATTAAATAACACAGTGTAGGGCTGTTGGAGGAATTGGGGGAGGGGGGGCAGTTTTATTAATGGACTGCTCTTTTTTTCCCCCCGTCCAATTAAGCTGGTAAATATTCAAAGGCATTTCTGGCGAAAGGCAAAGTGGTATTCTGCTAATCAAGGTGATTGAAATAGGTCTCGGCATCTCATGCCTGCCATTGTTCTGAGGGTTTTGGAGGCTGTGGGAACTAACAATTCAGGTTTGAACATTCTGGTTGGAAAAACTGCTTAAATTGTCATGTCTCACAAATTATTTTTGCTTGCCTGCTATTTCCCAGTACCGATAATGCTCATTGTTTAGCTACGTCTTTAGGCTTTTGACGTTAAATTACAAAAAAACGTGGTTAAACTGATGCGCACTTAATATAAGTTGTACAAACCACAGTGTGCAGTCGGCACAGGTGCTGGTCTGAGTCTCGTCACAGGGTTCGTAAAAGCCGCCCGGGTTGCATGTTAACAAACTACAGTTAGAGCTGTCCGCTCTGATTGAGGTCAAAGCCTAAAACAAGAGGCCAACAAGAACACCGTTAAAACAGCTGGCGATATTCGAAGTTAAGCACAGGGGGAAAAAAACATAGTTCAGTGCATGTCGACTATTTGTTTTGAAATACAATAAATTCAACATAGCCAACCCATGGAAATCTTTTTTTCTTGTGTCAACAAGTTTAATTTCCTAATGATACTAATTTACTGACCAAGATATTTGTTTAATAATGCAAGAACCCCCCCCAAAAAGTTGCAAAGCGCTGCGAGTTTGACCTACATATGCAGTCTTGCGCGACTGGAAGATTCTTTCAGTCACCCACCGATATTTCTGCATTTAAACGTAGACTCGCACTTTTAACACCTGCTTTCTAATCGACTGTATTTTGGTGTCATGGTGTCATGCGAAAAGCTAAACCTAGGAATAACCCTGGAAATACATGTTCGGAAGCAATAAATACATTGGATTTTTGTTCGGTAGCAGTAGTAAAGTATACAGCTTTACTGTTAACAGATCCTGAATGAGATACTCCAGGCCAGTGTGGATTTGAGAGAAACCAGCAAGCGCACCTTGGTGTGTTGTTAAAGCACTAATATTTTACCACTGATAAAAAGAACAACAAAAATAACTAGCAAAAAGTGAATCCATCTAAAAGCATGTCTAGACGGGTATGAAATATTAAAGAGACAGTCGAGTCAAACTTGGCCTAAATATCTCCTCTCTTCAGTACTTCGAGGAGACGACGTGCTCGTCCGAGTGCACAGATATATATTACCCGACAGCGGGGAGAAATGACTAAATAAATAAGCGAATTTTCTAGTGCTCAGGACAGAACACAAAACCCAAGGGTTTCACTGAGATGGGGCACAGGCTACACCAAGACACGTGTCGCATTTGCTAGGAGGGGTTACGCATGATCCTATATGTTTACTATTAATTTTACGCATTAACTATTTGCTGTCAGGATAAAAAAAAAACTCTATTTGCTAGTCAAATCCTCGTAATTGGAGCGGCTGACCGATTACAATAATAAAAGAACAACTGCAGCCGGGATAAAAGCAGGAAATAAATCATAATGACAATCAGCTCATTCATTAACGTTTCATTTTGACAGACGTCTGTATCGGGTATTAGCTTTTCGTGTTACCCTGAACATACAAAAGTTCTCCAGTGCAGGATATTATATTTTATACAATGTTCTTTGCATAGAACACACAACACATTGTGCTGTAAGTTCAGAAAGAAATAACAGTACCTCGGCGTGTGAGTCTTCTCCAGGTCTATCATCAGTCGAAACAGAAGGACCGGCCCGTTTTTACCAGCTAGGCCAAACTATATTTGGGATCCGATCTATAAATTCGAGATTCTGAGAAAAAAAAAGACATTACGTTATGTCATTAAATAAAGAAAAGTCAGAAACAAAATACTGACATTTTAAAAATCTAAAGATAAAATATTTTTTCTCTCTTTTCTTTGGGCCGACAGATCAAGCCGGATGGTATACCTACAAATTCCGGCGATTTGTCAAACCTAAATCGAAGAATCAAGGCCTAGGCATTCACTATTAGATTAATCATATAATCTCTTCAGCAAAATCTTAACACGTTTCAGGACCGTTATTTTCAATAATATTTTCAATATTACTATATTTCTCATTTCTCGCTGTAGTTCCAGCAAACGTGGAAATAAAATCTGCTGATTCTCGTAGTTTTGTTTACTCAATTAAAATAGTCAGTTAAAAGAAAAAGAGATGTAATTAATTGTCCCTGAATAAAATGTAACATCCCTAAATTATGGGATATTTTCGATTTTGGCACCGATTTCGCTTGGTTTTCCGTTGCCGAATACCGCAGCAGGCCTAGTGGAGACAGAACAATTCATTTTTAAACTGCAAGGAACCTAATAAATAGTGTCCATATAAATTAAAATAAATAATAAAATCAATAACTCGCACGTATATTCATTGAGAAAGCATCACGGGATACCGTGATACTCAAAAGTGAACACAACAGCAGGAAAGAAGTCTTTATGTAGACGATTTGTCAAAATTAACAGGATGAGGAAAATTAACAAATTCTCTACATAAATTAATAATGTCAGTAAACAGACTACCTACCGACAGTCAGATATGGTTATAGCTATGTAAATACAAAAGTGAAACAATACCACCGCCAACAACTATTTTTTTAATGCGGTCCTGTAAGTGGCCTTTTCCATTTTGCCATTTGTATTGTTTTTCGTTAGTAATATAGGTGCCTCTTTACGTGATATTACATTGCACATCTCATTAACCACGCACACTTTAAGTGAATTGGTGTATTAATCCAAAGGCGACTGGACGAATTCTGGAGATGTGGTTTTTTTTTTTTTGTAGTTTTGTTGTCTACCGCTGTACTCACTCACATCTTAAAAAATCTAGGAAACGACTGCTGGTTTTAGTGACAAGGAGGAATTATGGTGAATGAATTTCGAGGTTGTTTTTGAAGACATTTACAATAAATGCATTTTTAGTCATAAAAATGGAAACTTCAATTCCTTAACTTTTAAATGTAGATTTTAATTGTATTTAATATTATCCACGTTTTCTTAATCCCACAGTTTACAGTATCAGCAGTATCGATCGCATGGGGATATAATATTATCTTTTGTACGTTCTGTACCTTTTCCTTTGTTGTAATAAAACAAACTCAAACACTTAACAGGAACAGCCAATGTGCGAAACCAATAACATTTGTTCAACAATTTCTAATTTTCCTTCTAACATTCACAGGAGAACACATGGAGGCGGCTTCTGAAACGTTTGGAACCGCCTTTGTATTGTAACACTTTTATCTGATACTTTCGTTTTGCCAGGGAAAAAAAAACTCATTTTGTAATGTAAATGGAGGTCTGGTGAGGTTTTCCGAAGCGTAACTAATGGAAGAAATAGACGGATGTATTTATGGTAATGAGGGGTGCGCACCTAGCCGAGGCGCACGTTATAAATCGAAGGAGTAATAACCATGTATTTTGACTGATGTTGCACACGCCGAAGTGAAAATAAGAAGTTAACGGTTAACGGCCCTTATCACCTATAGCTGCTTCTACCGATACCGTTGTCGACTGCCTACCGTACGGTTTCCTTAACGTTTACCGGGGTAACAAAAACAAAATTGCCAACTACTTTACCTCTGGAGATTTTCCTGGTACAGTTTTATGTATTTTTTTTTTAGAAAACCTATAATTAACTCAACCAACCCCACTTGTGATTAAAAGGGGAGTGTGGTATTTTATACATTAAAAATCGTTTAAAGATCATTCGTTTGGTTTGTACAACTTCCAGACTAAATGAACGCTAACAAAACAAAAATGAAAGGGAAAATTGTCTTCGGCTTTTCTTGGCTCATAATAACAGAATCGGTTTTACAGATGGACTTCTTTAAGTGGTGTGTGTGGATGAGATTAAAAGCATGCAACACTTGATGAATGTCGCAAATAGCATGTAAAAGAATCTGTAAGAGCAAACAATTTACCCGAGAGAGTTTAATCAATTTTGGCTATTCTGTAAGAGTTACGAAGTCTAATGCCATTTGTCATGGAAAGCAATAAAACCGATTACATCAGTTTTTGTGTTGTGCTTTATTTATTATTGATGTCTGCTTCGTCCTTTTCTTCTGCTAGGTAGCCGTTGTAAATACAGTAACTGTGGTTAATGAAGTTCTGCAAACCCGACAGTGTTTACAAGATTGAAAGCTTCAGCTAGCTGTCAAACTCCTGTTAAAGGCGTTAGGAGGTGGAAGGGTCTCTCCCTTTGAATGAAGTTGCTCCTGCATCCTTATTGGGTTAAAGCCCCCCAAGATGTAAACTGGGCTTGGGGTGTGTGTGAAGGTATACAATTGTACCTCAGAGCTAGGAGATAGACGCTCCAATTCATTACTGCTTTCAGTTCAGGAACTGAACTTGATACGCCGCGTTAACCATTCACTCCATTACAGTCCCTTGTGCAGTTTAATTGATATATTGATCAGCTGAAGAGCAGGGGGACTACGTGTTGTAAAAGTTTTCCAGTGGAGTGGATTGAAAGGGGGCCAGGTTGAGCAGCCCAGATCTAGGGCCACTCCAGACTTCTGGCTGGATTCCCTCGTGCTGCTATTTTTTCCAGGTCACAGGAGCTTTGGGAGGTGCCACTATGGACCTCTCAAAAGGCTCGGTTTTGGGGAACTCAGTACGCACGATTCCCCCTCCCCAAACAGAGAAGATCTTCAAGCCGCCTCTGGTGATAAAGCCTGAAGAGAACTCCTATAGTACCAGTCTTACTCCTCTCTGTGCTTCCTGCTCACCATAAGAGAAGCAAGCTTGCACAGACCAAAGCATTCAAGATTCAATTGGTGGAAAACCATCGCAAAGTCAAGTTCGTCTACTGTAAAACCATATGAAATCTATAGATTACCATGCAGATTCACAGTACCTCAGCAACCTTTTAGACAGGAAAATCCAAGATGTCTAAACCACAGGCTTCCAGCCCAGCACAAGTCTATAGGGGTCTCCCTGAAACTAGCTGCTGAGAAAACGAAGGAAAGACTGAACATGAAATCACTACCTGAGTAGGAAAAGAACACTGCAGCCCCCTTATGGTAATAGCACACAGGCCATAGTCACACGAGGGCCAAAATGCCCTACAAACTTGTGAAAGCATATACAGTACACGAGAGGATGAGGAATCGACTCCTCACACTCCTCTTCAAGCACGTGAGCCTGTTATTCAGCCTATTAAATATGTTTAGGTCAGCATCTGGCGTTAAAGGGATTTTTAGTTTATGCACTGTATGGATCTTTGAACGTACGTAGCATCTACAGTACCAGTGTAAAATTCCATTTGAATTTTTACTGGATCGCTTGAGAAAGAGACACTCCTCAGTTATGAAGTAAAATCTTTGCTGCTCCATCTCGAAAACGGGCAGAGAAGCAATGGTGCCGCATATTTTGACATTTTCATTCGCTTTGTCATAAACCAAATATTTTTCAAAAAGAAATGTATTAGTACATAATGTATAACGTATTGCCTTATTTACCTTTGTTAAATTGTATTTGATATTTCTGGATAGTAGGGTTGCTAACGAAACAAAAATATATACTGGTTTTAAGCTTTCTGCGTGTATTTTTTTTTTTTAATGCAAGTGAAGAGCACCGACCGGTATGCACAAAGAAAATGTTTTTTTCTGAAATGCTGCTTTAATAATGTCGCCACACAAATGAAGTGACCTAGGAGATGTTTGTGTGATTTGGTCATTTCTAAATGAATATTGCCAAGGCGCTCAGATGCTATCAGCACTCTGAGCTTCAGGAAAAGTAACACCCCTACTGTACTGCTAATAAAATAATATTACATTCACTCCTATTGGAACAGTACTGGGATAAAAGCTTTATATTTCCCCTTTATCCCAGGAGCTGCCATCTGGAAACCTGCATTGTGGCTCAGGACGGAATATTATAAATGCGGAAATGAGCTGTGCCCCTTCTTCCCCTGCAGTTGCTTTGTTCTCTTCTCCCCTCTGTGTGACCCCCTTATTGGCATTGTTCTTCATTTTTTTTTTTGGGGGGGGGGGGTATCTTTGACATCTTTTTGGGTGGGGTCAGTTTGAACCAATTCCCCACTGGAAGAGAACAGACCCAGTTGGGCTGGATTCTATAAAGAACAACAAAATCCCAAATCCTAAAGTTATGTTTTATTTAACCATGTGCAGAGTCATTATTTGTTTATTTCGGAATAGATTAATTCATGTGAATATCAAAACATTAATATTAACAATTGAGGCAGCTTAAGGGAGCGTTTTGTAGACCTACCTTTAAATCTAGTGTTGCCTACTGTCAATAGAAATTAAGAAATGAAGAACAAAACAGCTATACACTGCACTGATGTGATCAGGGTGAAAGCAACTTCATTTTTATCTTTCTAAACACTTCATGTATACAGGCTTAACTGTTCAGATATTATAGCTACTGGGTGCTCATGGTTCTAAAGTTGGCCTTTTCAGACAGCTGTATGGTGGAGGCCAAGTCATGTAATTTGGAATATATTCAAGTGGACCCACAGGAAACAGTTTACCACGGATAACACCAGGGGGCGCTTGCAGATGTCACACCCTCATTGTTTGATGGCTCCTGGTTTTCACTGTGCAGTAAATCCCAAGTCCTGTTTAAGATACCTGAGTGAGACCATGGATTCACTCAGGTGGTGGCTGAGGTGTGTAATATGTTGATAATGAAGTTTAAAGGTTTCTTAAAAATGCTTTTGTATCAGAAATGTCAGTCGGCTGCTGGAGTCAGAGGGCTGAAGCCAGGATTCAGTGATGCAGTCTGGTTCATGTTTCAGGCTTTAGTGTGTACTTTCTTATTATTCACACCCATCCATTATGAGAAAGCCACTTTTTCTTTTCAAGGTCAGATCCCCTCCTGGTAGGAAAGTGTAGGAGGTGGTTATGGGATGCCAGTCGAGCGTACAGCATGCTCACACACAAGTGTGAACCCAAGAAGACATCGGGTAGCTTGGTAACCAGTCTTTGGGTCAGTGGAACCCAGAGAACCTGGAAGAAACCCACAGAACCCACTGAGAGAACATGCAAACTCCACACAGAAGGCATTTAAATCCAGATTCAAACCCAGGACCAAAGAGTCCCAGCTGCCACACCATTTTGATTTCTTTATACTACTTATAAATCATCCAAAAGCAACATACCTGTCTGTAACTCTGAAATGTGCTGCCTGGGAGCAAATGAAGAAGTCAGTTGCATTATTTGATTTTGAAAATGAATTTCCTGCATCATTTCCTTGACATTCATTTCTGTTATCCAACTTGTTTTTTGGTATGTGGGTTTTTTTTTTGTGAAGATGCACTTCAATTGGCTTTTGTTCTTGCAGCATGGCCTTGAATTACTAATAAATTACAATACTAAAATAATTACATACAAATCAAACAAAATTATAATGCTTATAATAAAAACTAAATAATTCAAAAGGGCTTTGAAATGAAAAGGGCCAGAGGAACAAAGAATCTTGAAACAACTGAGGTGTGTAATATGTTGATAATGAAGTTTAAAGGTTTCTTAAAAATGCTTTTGTAAGACCTTTAATGCAATATAAATACTCAAGGTCACTAATAAAAAACTGCTCGCTGCCTGTTTTGTCACCAATAAGAGAACAATAAACTGCAGTAGTAAAGCGTCATATAAATTCTTCAGTTTGCTAGTTTTAGAGTCTCTGTAGGCAGTTTAAGTGTTTTTATTTTGTAACATCAGGAGATTGCTTTTCCACTTAAAAAAAGCAGTAAACATAGCATGATGAAAGACTATGCATTTGGGCCTCCTTTCCCGAAACAGTAGTGTCTGAGTACAACCGCTGCTAAAAGAGGCAACAACAGATTGGCTTCACAGTATCTGTGGAAATTGAATTGCCTGGTGTAATTCTGTTAAAATGTACAAGCATGTACCTGAAACTACTGTGGTGTTCTGCATTGTAGTGCAGCTGACACGCTGTCAGTACTGTCTCCCACATTGCAGGATTACAAAAAGCACCCCAATGCGTGGCTCCTGAACAAAGCCTGTACATAGCGTCCCTAGAAATAAGGAATTAACTTTTAAATCCCAAATTCTCTTTCTGGGACATTTGAGTTTTCATTAAAGAAGCTTCTGCATCAATCGGTAGAATTCGAAGGTAGGTTTTCACAAATGGAGCTGTGATATATTTACTATTATTTGCGTGAACTTTATAGCCCAGCCTTGTAGAGATTGGTAATTCTTACAAAACAAACGCAAGCATAAAATGAAACTGGCAAAAATCATGGCCTCAACCAGTGTGCAGCTTAAACTTTTGCATGAAGCAGAGCCTGGCGCAGCTGACGATAGCAGCACTCTAGGTAGAAATGCCCTGATAAAATCTGCCTATTTTGTTATGTTTGCCGCTGCCCATTTTGAGCTGCACCACTAGAAAGGCTTAAAAACCCACAGAGCTGCAAATTTCAACATCGGTCATAACAAATTCAGAATCCCTCCTGCTGTTCTGCTCGCTTTGCATCTGATTATAAGGACTGGCCTTAACCTTCTGTGGAGATGATATTAATAGAGAGACAGCTGGGCTTTTTTTTTCTTTTGTCATTTCACAGTGATACTTATGTAGATCGGCGCGAAAAGTTAGTTCCCGAGTGTGTCCAATCATGAAACTGTGAGTTGCATTGTCGTGGTCCAAACATGATGTTTTTAAACAAGCTGTTACCAAAACCCTGCAGTGCTCCCCCTTTATTCCCGCCGAAGCAACTTTAAGATGTTTGTAATGACGTTGAAGACGGTCATGCTTTTTCCCCGATTGTCTCCCTCCAAACCAGCCAGGCCACCTGGCACTGAGAGCTCTGTGCCCAAACATATTGACACATGGCTAATCCCTATTGTTCTCTTACTCAGCTTGTGTTTGACAGAATTGCAAACAACCTCAGAAGAACCTCATGTATAAAGATTAAGGCATGGTTCTGGGACACTTTATGGGCAAATCTAAACTCATTAAGTCATCCATCAAGCTGCAGGGTGTTTTGACACACAACGTGTGTCACTTGCTCAACAGTACCATTTGATGTGACCTGCATACAGCATTTTAAACACTTCCCTCCCATTTGCTTTTTTTAAAAGGTGCCTGAAATTCACCAATACAGTAAAACTGAAAGTTACACAGGTCTGCACTCTTAAAATAAGCAGCTTTGACAGAAATCGAACCCCAAGCACAAAATGGAGCAGACACATGTAGGTTAGGCTATCTCTGTGCTTAGTGCAGTGTCTGATGTACAGCAGATCATGCACGAGGCCGATATTTGCTCCGGAGCTGCAGGAAACACTGTAGAGAAACAGGACGCGCTGTAGGGAGAGAAAACATGGGAAATTTTATTGTGTTTATTCTAACATGACAGCAGAGTATGTAACACAAGAACTAGCACTTCAGCTTTTTTGCCTGAAGACGTGGTTCTGATTAAATTAAACATTTAGGGTCATCTAGACATCGCAGTATATACCTAAGGTGTATAAAGTCAAGGTTAAAAGCCGTGGATAGGTGGTTTGCTATTAGGGCTCCTCAGCACAGCTGCACAGCTGACCCTGACCAGTGTATATACAGTATATCATGCAAGGAACACCTTGTAATTCATCTTTCTATTAACAGTACAGACCAATTGTCCATGACTGCAAATTTTGACTTTATATGTTAAAAACAGAATAAGAAATCTCTTCAGATGGCTCCAACTCCTAGTGTTGTGAAATGGTAAGAGCTCATTAATATTCATCCCCAGAATACATAGCAATTCAATGCCCTTAAAATACTCTGAAAGCTGTTTCTTGTGATAGCCTTTAAGCTATAAATAACTATTCTTTACTGGATTTAAATTTGGTGGTGGATGTATTGAATATTGGTGCACATCAAAAATGTCCCCACGTTTGATTTCAGGAACAGTATTGCAAACTGGAACTATTCCGATGGTTGAAAATTCCTTTTAAATCCTTAAAATGCCCTTTAAATTAAAATTCCCTGTTAAAATGAAACATGTATATACACATATATCGTGCTTGGAGCCTGCATATACAGTACCTGCTGACTGGATGAAACCTTACTCATTATACAACACTAACATTCTTGGACATGTTTGGCCAAGACACCAGGGTAACACCCCTACTCATTTTGAGAAACACTCTGGGATTTGTAATGTCCACGGAGAGTCAATATATAATAATTATTAGTCAATATTCATTAATAGTCATTCCAGATAGCATGAACTACCTCCCTGACATGTTGACAAAAGGAATTCTTGTTTCTTTAAGTAGTGGTGCAGAAAATGCCAGAATTAGCTTGGCACAATTGTACTTCGCACTTCTTTAAAGCTGAACAGTACATTTACAGATAAACACATTTCCAAGAATAAATAGGAGGAAGACGATCTGTGTTCATTAGAAGCTATCTGACGTGTTTTACACAAGCTGAGCCAGGACTGGAGGAGTGTCACGATTCATTTCCTTGGATTAATAGGAGAGCACAGGCTCTGGGAGTTTCCAGAAACAGGTGAGCTTCAGAAAAAACAAAAAGGACAAAATATCACCTTTTTTTTTGCCTTTTACACATTCCTCCATCACTGTACTCACTCAGGGCCAGGGGGGTGGGGCTGTGGGTTCAAATCCTAAGCATGACACAGCTGTTCTGTGCTCAGAAGATGGGTCCTTTCCTTCACACAACACTGCGCCAGTGAGCGGCCAGCCACGTAGCCTTGTAGGTCATCGTTGTAAAAGAGCATTGGGGTTTTTTTCAAAACCGATACTCTTCTAGGTTAGAGGAAACGTGGAGAGGGGATGCAGGAATAGCCACTGTCCTTGAGAACTTAGGAAGTAGTCCATAGGCTCTTCCTCAGCTCCTGGCCAGTATTACACTAAATTCATTATTGTTCTAAATGGTCATTTTCTTTACAGGCATGTAGAAGACAACATAATAAATACACAACACATTTAACACAACATGAGCCATTAATATCAGCACTTCCAAAGAAAAAAAAAGGATTAACGACACATCTTGTGTTTAGCCTTTGTAAAATCTAGGAATGCCAGTCCTTTGGCCAGTGAAATCCCTTCTGTTCTGAAGGCAGTATGTCAGAAGCCAAGTCACTGAAGGTATGAAGCACACTGCCAACTCAAATTGTTTTTCTCTCTTCCGCAAAAAAAAAAAAGCTGGAATCAGTGCCTACCAGTCTGATTCACAGCCAGAAGAAAAATAACAGGATAGGGAACAGTGCTGCCAAGCACCAGGGCAAGACAAGGGAGGGAATTCCACCGAGAGGCATGGCAGAGCTGCCTTACAGCACTGGGGCCCTGGGTTCAATTCTGGACCTGGGGTGGTGTCTGTGTGGAGTTTGCATGTTCTCCCTGTGCTCATGGGGGCTGATGTTGCGGCTTGCAGGGTGTGTGTGTGTGTGTGATGGACTAGCATCTCAGAGCGTATCCAGTCTTATTCCTGTTGCTTGACCGGAGAGACTCCTGCTCCCCTGTGACCCCAAATTAGATCAAGTGGTCAGAAGATGGATGGAAGACCAGAAAGGTCAGAGTTCTCCAGTTTGTTGTTGTTACTGTAATTACTTGCTATTGCCTTTCTAGACAGGTATCAAAATCATTAAAACATTGTCTACTTTCCTCCTTCAGCAAATAAATGATGTTTACATCTGCAATCATTTTATGTTGGTATTTTGTTTTCTCCAGAGCAGGTCTCAATCTACTGTATGTACATACACAGCTAAAGAGTACCGGAAACAATGCGATTTCCAATCTCCGCATCCCCGTCATTAAATATCCACACGGGTAAATTGCTGTAAGAAGGTTAAGGCTTGCATTCAGCATTGAATAAAAAGGAGGAAGAGGATTATACAGTACAGATAAAAAAAGGGAGGTTTGGAGTAAGGGGTGTATTTGGAGAAAGGCGGCAATGACCACTTCTTATTTACAATTTGTCTTTGAGAGAGACACACCTACGCGTCAACAGCTGACGATCTCCTCGTGTAAACGATCTAGCTGCGCAGTGTTGCTGAAATACGAGCACAAGTGAGACCAGCTGCTCAGGTCCGTCTAACGATCCTCTGCTGCCACCGTGTGGTCACCCGCTGTGACCACGAGCGAAAGCTTGTACAGCACGTCAAACGGCTTCAGAATTTCTATGCGAAATTTACAATGATAATAAAACAATAACCCCCGAGCCACGATATGAAAGCCTGAGTTGCCTTCAGAAAACGAAATCCTAACTGTGTCTTTGGCGAATTTAAATATATCACACTTGAAAACCACACTGAAAAACGTCCTTTGCTATCAACAAAATTAGCGAAACGGTAAAACCTTTGTCTGAACCAATATTTGTACCAATACCGCCCCCTTCTGGACAAACTCCACATAACACCTCTGCGTGCAAACAATTTTAAATAGTATCAATAGCGCATAAAGATTATTCAGAGGGGAAGAATTCTCTCATAAAACCCTTGCTATGATTGTGTAAAGCGCTTGGTGTAGTTTAGAAATATTTATTTTTAAAGGTCTTACAAATCACACTGAATGCATTTTCGCTGTTGAGTTGTAGAAGTTACTTTATAGCTTCCAACCCGGGACAGTCCGATCGCTGGCAAAGTTTAACACTCTTCGAGCACAGCAGGCTAAATATAGATTTTTAATCCTAACTTTCCCTTACCAGAACCTTATATATCTCGGGTGAGCTGCATTCCTCTTCCATCTTCAGAAAAACACACTTAACGGGCAGGAAAACAACACCAAAGAAAAACCCATGACAAGAGAAAAAACGAAAAGGGATTAATTTTAAAGGACGGCTTTATTTTTCATAACCCCAGACGACGGAAAGAGTGGATGATTTCTGCAGGACATTCCTGATCTGTGATGTTTGCATTTGAAAGCCGTTTTTGTTGCCAAATGCCATTGCTGTACCACACAGAAAGGCCAGAAATCAGACCACAGACAGCGACCTGTAGCTGGGTAGCCTACCCTCCATTCTGCCTTGTGAATGCGGTTACTGGCTGCAGAGTGATGGAGTGGGTGTGAGACAGGACAATGCTGCATGGTTCCCAAACCAGAGAATTACCCTTTGCAGAGACAAACCGGTTTGAGGCTCATCTGGCTGCCTTACAGAAAAACCCAGAAACAAAAAAAAAAACTTCCAAAACATTCGAGCAAAAGGAGGAGGAGGAGGAGGAGAGAGAGAGGGGGGAAAAAAAAGCTTTTGATGGCATGTGCCCTTTGTTCAGAAGGAGATGAGGGAATGGGGAACTGGCTGAATTTCACTCTCAGCTTCTGAGATGGCGAGCCAGCCATCTTGCTGCAGTAGAACGGGACTTAGTGTTGTATTTCTGACTCACCAGGACCGCCGAGGAGCAAGGACAGGTGCCAGGAGCTGCAGTGCTTAGAGAAAAACAGCAGACGTGGGGAGAGGGAGAGGATGGAACGGAAGACGCCAAGAAGAGGAGGAAAAAGGATCATGGCTCATGTTTGCAAGGCTTCATGAAGGACCTTTCATCCTCAGTCCTTGATGTGCCCACACCAAAGACATTTCCCCAGTTCTTTCATAAAGGGACTTCTGCCCGGGTACTTTGCAGGAAAATAAGCACATACAGAGAGGCTACAATCTTGGACCACAGAGCACATCGCACTTAGAGCTCACAGCTGTAGTGAGATAGTGAGCTGTCGCACTCGGCTACAACAGTAATTGCCCAACTCTTAAACTTCCTCTGTAACAAAGCGCCAGATGACACTGAACAAAACCGGCCTGCAGTCTTTAATGTTGCTCGAGGCGACTGACCTGCCTGTAGGTGCTGGGACTGCACTGAATTGAAGCAAAGCTGGTTTGGTTCGTGGCCGCTGGCAGGCTCCTGCAGGAGTTCTGCAAAGTTGCAGAGCAGTGGTGGTGCAGAACGATGAGAAAGAAGGGGAGCCACGGCAGGCCAGCGGTCCACGAAGGATTCACATAAACGGAGCTGCAAGGACGCAGTTAGAGCCGTCACATGGTGAAGGCCCAGTGCAGACGTTGAGGAAAGTGTATATTCCCTTAACCTGCTCTCTTCCCAGGATTCCCCCATGCAATCCCCACGACAAGCATTACTGAGCTCACAAACAGTCCACATGGGTAGAGGAGAAAAGGACACTCATTTCACCACTGTTTTGTAACGCTACTAAATGAGCATGCCTTCCAAACCCAATACACTCTGTACAGAGTGCACCAACCAGTGAAACACTTCAAGATTGCACACAGGCAGGAAGTGCGGTTGTATCAAGGCAAAAACCAATAACAACAACAAAAAAAACTCAACTGGCTGGTCAAACCCGATAAAAGAAAAATCACTTCTCCTAATACAGCATCACTATCTTAGGCAGTATGCAGAAATGAGGATGAAAGTTCAAGTTGATTCCCTAGGTAAGCATAGATATCTACCACTTTCAACCAACAAGACTGCACCAGATACCTCGAAGGTCAATGCCTTGCTGCTGTTGCATCAGGTTTGGCTGCGGACGTTGTAAGGAGAGCCCATGATTTTCCAATAGTTGCAGAGAGTTCACTTGCTTTTGACTACTAATCAGCTTTCGTTTAGCACTCATGCTCTGGATGACCACACTGAAATTAAGTTCCATCATTAAAAACGGTCTCAAGTTCCTGCAGTCCCAGGGAAGCTCAAAACAATGTGCTTGGTTTCTCCCCCCACCCCAGCTTTTGGTCACCCACAAGAGGTGGAACAAATGACCATTAGCAACTGTTGCTTTCTTCACAATCACAATACAAGCAAACACTTGGTTATGAGGCACTGTTAAAATTCTACTCGTGGTATTAAAAAAAAAAATCGGAAGGCATGGATAACAGGTTCTTGCTGAAGTAATGTACAAAATAATTCCACCTCCAGGACCTGGCCTTGATTAGGCAATTTAAGTTACTTTCATCTTTGGCATTAACTAGTTCACCAAAGGTGCATCCCAGCTGCTAACAGTTCATTTTTAACTAAAGGTTGCATGCTGATTGAATGACTTTGTCCCAAGAGCAATTAAGTACATGTTAAATAAACCTAGGAACAAATACTGAAAGTCTACACATCCCCATCCAGGTCAGCATCGATACATGTGAACATCTTCCAACTAGTGGCTTTAAAAAGAAAACCACAAACTTTTCTTGATGCAGCATCTTTATTATGCCACTGACAAAACCCCATATTTCCAGAAGAGGAAATCCCGGTCTTGCACCAACTTCTACATTCAGGGGAGTGGGAGGGGGAGGAGGAGGAGGAGGGAAGGGAGAGGGGGATGTGTGCGTCTCAGTTGAGGGCAGTAAACATTCATTTCCTCTTTATAACAAGATGCGCTGCATGACAACACTCATGCTTATCAAACAAGGGGAATGCACACAGTATTCTGCTGAATAGGATATCACATTTATTACGGAGAACTGATTAATAGAGATAGAGTATGGCAAAGCCCGTCTCCTCAGTGACTTGACAAGAAAACGGAGAGAAAAACAAAAAGCAGCCCATAGCAACAATTCAACTTTTGTCAAAAAAAAAAAACTGAGTGTTTTTCCTCGAGACAGCAGAACACAGCCCATTTAAACAATAAAATCAAAACGAGACCAAGACTAACATGTTTTTGCTTTGTTTTCCAAACCAATACAATAAAAATAAACTCAGTACTCTTCTGCACAATTAATTTCATTCCTTCCTTGAAGTTTTTTTTTTCCCCAAAGGGGGAGGGGTTCTGACAAACAGGTATTCCTCATCTGCTCAAGACGTGATGCACTGAGAAGGAGCAGCCATTCTGAATCCTTGATGTAAGAAAGTCTCCTTGGGAAAGAAAAGACATCAGCCAGTTTCACAGGCTGACTAAATCTGGGCTGTGGACACCTGAAGTCACTACTATTTTATATCCACACTACATTCAGTGTGAAGGAAACAAAGCCTGGCTGATGGACTGTAAAAATCAGATTTCATTTAAAAAAAAAGAAAAAAGGGGGAAAAAACAAAACAAAAACATATGCAGTGGAATCACGAAACCAAGAAAAAAGGCGAAAATAAAATGACCGTTTCACCTAAAGAAGCTATAGATCTTTTAAGTTTTTGTAGTCCTATGAATAATTGTTTCTTTTTAAACTACAAGTTCAAAGTAAGTCTTTAAAGTCAACAGAAATCAAGAAAGTCTTCATTTTTTTTCTTTTTTTGTCCTTGGTTAATTTTTTCCACGTGAATTGCTGAAAAGATCTGGATGGGTTTCATCACAGTCTTTAGCTCAAGAGCAATCTGTTACTTGACACGTCCTTGGCGATCCTGCAAAAGATAAGAAAAAATAAAAACCATCAGCAATGCTGCATCAGTACCTTGGACAACATTTTAAAACCTGAGCATTTCAAGTGGACGTGGCACACCATGGGCTGAACGACCTCACATTCATAACTTACTACATCTACATGGAGAGTAACAGCCCACTACACACAACAGTTCACGAGTTCAACATTAAACAGTACAGAACAGTTGATCAAATCCTTGCAACCAATAGAACTTCAATGTCAATACCATGGCCTGATCTCTAGCCGACAACTTTTTAAATGTTTTAAAACTTCAACTACATGACCAAGTTTTAAAAAAAAAGTGCTCATTTCAACTGAGCAACTAATCTTAATTACATTGAAGGTTATTTTGATGGGTATGGTTAAAATTGGTGTTAAGAGTTCAATTTTAGCAGCAGCATTTTTCTACACTTTACCTAAGAAAGCACACTTCCTGTAGTTTTGCTAGGGTTGTAGTTGCAGGGATTTGAAGGTATGATCAGACTAGCACTCTGGAAATGGAACACGCAGTCTCATGCATCTGTGGTGCATTTGTTTTTAGTCCACACAGGTCAATAATGTCTTCCTAACTTTGTTAGTTCATTTAAGACAGCTTTGCATTTTCAAAAGAACACACCCTTTAATCATCCCTTCTCAATCATCCACAGACCTGCCCTCTTTCAGATCTCTCCACCCTAAAGAACTCCACTCAAAGACAGGTTACGTACATATCACGTAATACACAATTTTATTCTCTTTCAATCAATTTGTACAAACAGATCCCGAGGGCCTTCTGGTTACTAGACAACGAGCCATCATTGGCATTCGTTTGTCCTTGTTCTAGTTAGGCAGCTGAGAACACCTTACAAGGAGGAATGACAATAAAAAAACTGAATCATATTACTGAATCATAGAAAAAACAACCAAACTTGCACACCCAATTCCAGAGCTATGTGACAGCAACCATACAGAACTAGCTCATCAGCAGTAGAACTAGTCTTTTAGTATAAATAAAAAATTCATGGGATTCCTTATTGACATCACATGCAGGCTGTTTACTTATTTGACTGCAGCTCGGTTACAGACCTAGGAAACGTACAGTACAACAGAACCAGAAAGCAGTATCATCTGTAACCAGGCCTGCAACTTTAAGATGGGCCAACAAGGAAGGGATCTTGAAATTAGTGACCCATCTTGACAGGAAAGCCAAGGTTCAAATTTGATCTGGCAATGTCTTTATTATAAAACAAGATAAAACTGCCATGCCATTTTTAAAATTAAGACTTATTCTGGAACTACACATCAGGTGTGTTGATTAAATTGTCCACCCCAAATCCACCGAGAGCAGTAGTAAGCAACATGCGGCCTATTGGATTCCATCCAGGAACCCATAAATGTAAAACATGCCGAATCTTCTACAGCTTGGAAAATCTTCCACAGAATCTCAGACGATTCATACAGGTGCACTGTGTGTCCAGAGCACTGGGGCAGATTTCTGGTTGGGCCAAGGCAGCCCCCCACAGTTTCAAGGCTCAGTGGTTTAAGTTGGTAAATGCCACAGACCTTACTTATTTGATTAAACCCAGGATTTTTGGAAATCTAACATTCAGAAATTAACATCCTAGTAAAAATGTTTTCAAAACAGTATTTTTTCTATTTATATACAGTTTATTTATTAGGGAAGTTTTTTTTAATTCTACTTACAATTGTGGACTAATACTCTAAGCAAACCAACACAAGAATAACTATTAGTAGCATATCAAATCAGTCTTTAAAAAAAGGATATCTAGTGACATCAAGTAAATTAATTTTGCATGTTGCATATTGTTCATATAAAGTGACACCACTGATGACCAGACTCCATGCTTCACAGGGCTGTGTTCACAGGAGATGGGACCCTTCACCAAATACCAGATTTTCTCCGACACTTTGCAGTGATCTCCTAGATTTTCACTGAAAATTTCAATAACTACCATGTAACCAAGTAACAAGACTGATAAAGAGAAACTACACCAAAGTTTTGAAAGGCCCCTGAACTGGTTGCTAAGTAACCCACCTAAGAGTTTTTAATTTGTCATTTAAAATGGCATGGCAGACTATCAGTGAAGTTATATATTCAGGACAAGTGTTATTTAAATAAAGAAAAACAGGAGAACACCCACACTATTGAAATTATATAAACCTTAAAGTGTCCATTATTTAATAACTTCTTAATGCCTATTCTGCTTTGCTCTGCAGACCATCATTCAGCACAGCTGCTGCTCTGGACAAAGCGCAGTTGGCATAGATGTCAAGTGCGGTGGAGCCTGATTAACCTCTCTGAGCTCAGAAGTGAAGGGGAAAAAACAATTAAGGGAACATTCCAGCTAAAGATCAAGCCTAATACATATAAAATCCTTACATGGGGACACTGCACCCTGCAAATGCACCAAAGCATGGAAGCACCCAAAAGCCTTACATACATGAATGATCCGTAAAGCACCTGCTCATCTTGCACTTGCATGGATACAATGCCACACAAAGAACAGAAAGAAACAAACAGTACCTGCAGTCGGTAATGGCTCCTGTTTGGGTTACTGGTATAGGGATCACTTCCCTGAACTTCTACCTGTTGAAGTAAAAAAATTACATTTAATTCATTTAAAAAGACAATTTAAGGTGAGAAAACATGCCAGGCATTATTACGTTGAAAGCACTTCCCAACTTAAAAAGATCTGATTTTACTTAAATGGTCTCTCAGTCTATAATGACTTGGATAACTGCTGAGGGCATCCTGATGCGTTCTGAAATGCAACAACGGGATCAGGTAGTTCCTACGAATACCAAGCATAGAGCATACAGGATGCTGCCAGTTATTACAAGTGCCGTCCTTCGGATGAGACGTAAAACCGAGGTCCTGACTCTCTGTGGTCATTAAAAATCCCAGGGCATTTCTCGAAAAGAGTAGGGGTGTAACCCTGGCGTCCTGGCCAAATTTCCCTAACCAATCATGGCCTCCTAATAATCCCCATCTATGAATTGGCTTCATTATTCTCTGCTCTCCTCCCCACTAATAGCTGATGTGTGGTGAGCGTTCTGGCGCACTATGGCTGCCGTCGCATCATCCAGGTGGATGCTGCACATTGGTGGTGGTGGAGGGGAGACCCCATTACCTGTAAAGCGCTTTGAGTGGAGTGTCCAGGAAAGCGCTATATAAGTGTAAGCAATTATTATTATTATTATTATTAAGTGAGCAAGGTATTTCCACTGCCACATTTCACAGGAATACCCTGACGTACAGCTGAAGTCTGGTAATTGGACCAAATGGATAACCCTGAATTTCTACTGAATCCGAATGTTTCCAGGCAAAATGAGAAAAAATACAGCTCCAGATAATTTTGCTCAGTCTTAAAAACCCTGTTAAACTTTAAAAGCAGGAAACACTAGCAGAATATTATTCATTTCTTTATCCCTTTGTATGAAAATAAAATTTATTTGGAAATTTTGTACTCAAGTCAGCCAATTAATCAGTCAGAAAAAGAATGTATTCAAAACTTTCCATGGCCTGACGTCTTACAGAAGCAAGAGATGGAAATACAATAGACGATCTGATGAGTTTTAATGAATGCATCCATGTACATGTGAATAATGAACTTTTATGGTCTAGCTACAGTTCCTGGAACCACACAAGTGGTAGCGACACTGCAACGCTATCTAGATTAAAACTTCAGCAGCGAAGATATTAAACCACACGCCCTCGTACTGCACTCTCAAAACACCACCAACTGCACAAGGACTTTTAAAGCGCACTCAGGGGTGATCCACTGGTGACGGCCACTTTCAGTGCTGCTGCTGCTGCTGCTGCTTTTAGTGCACCTGTGCACCTCTTTGCTCAGGTCTTAGAACATGCCTTCTTTTATCAGAGCTCAACTGCACAGAACCCGGATCAGAACTCCAGGGCAGATGTGTTTCACAAATCTACACAAGCAGGGGCAGCTTATTTTTTATCAAAAGCTCAAATCCTGACCTACAGCTATACATTGGAATCATGACACTGATAAGATTTCCCTTACACGTTCGCACCAGGAGTACCAAAAATTTGAAGACTGGAAATAATCGGTAATGTTTCCCAAAATTACCAAATTATAAGTACGTCAGGGAACACCTGAAAGTTCTCAATACTAAAAAGTGGGAAGAGGCAAACAATAAGAACCCGAAATTACAGTGCAGAGATATACTACTGATGCTCTGCATCAACTAGTATGATCCCAGGTCCTACAGTCTTGCATATTCTCCACCAACAGATGAAAAGATTCCAGCAGTGGACCTGTGCTGTTCATAGTAACTTGGCTTAATCCACAGAAGACTAAATAAAAATGGGCACTACCGCTACCCACTGTACACATAGTGCAATTTGAGCGCCATGTGGAGAATTGAGCACAATGACCTTTAGCACAGCCTGCTGTACTGAACTGACAGAGCAGGAGGGATCTTACTCTAGGTAAATTAAGCTACAGATATCCACGCGTTATTAACCACAACGTGAAACTACATAATAAGGTGCTGTTTTTTATGCTTTGATAAGCAAATTTGTTACAATATCACGTATGTGGACTAATAAACCATACACAGCAGAGGGGAACTATTTACAAAGATCTGACTTTTTTAAATTAAAGTGACACCAACTCTGTCAAGCTGTAATTACACTGTACAAATAGTTCAACTTGAGAGCCCCAATTAACTAGAGCTTTTGTAATTCACAACTGATCAATTAAACATTTACCGTAAATTCCACCACGGCAAAAATCCATCAAAAAAACAGCCTTGACTGGTATGTACAATAGCCCCTGTTTACATTAATCTTTAATTTTGATAAAGGGCCTTCCTTTAGAAGAGATAAAATCTCCTGTGTCTCTGCAGCACCAGACCGTAAAATCACATATCTCTAAAATTTTCAGACAAGTAAACCCATTAGGTCCCAGAAGGTCAAGGGAGCTGTAAGAAAACCCAGGCAGTGGTTTTGAGGGGAGCAGTAGAAGGCAGGTTTTCCTTTAAACCAAGAGTTTCACAACAACTCCCCTGTACTGAGACAGGGACACTATGAAATACAAGGTGTCACCCCACAGATGAGGTGCTAGAAGGTGTTCCCGACCCCTTGGTTATTTAAGGTTCATGAATGGCACCGTGCACTACAATATGGGTCTGAACTCCAGTGCCCTGGTTTCATTCATCTCTGGTCCTGCACAATTCAGCCTACCTAAGGCTCAATCTTGGATCTACTAGTGAAGCAGCTTCTCACTTCACCACCTGAGGTACTGTGGCAGGTGGCTGCAGCACTTCAGTACTGCATGAAAGGGGTCTCCCTCCCAATACATTGAGTGCTCTGGGACTAAAAGTACAACATATGCAAATAATTGTCGAACGAGAGCATCTCTTGGGCAGTACAGTGGATCTGTGGCTAAGGATCTGTGCCTGTGGCTGGAAGGTTACCAGCTCGTATCCTGGGGACAGCAGAGGAATCCCTCTCCGTTGGGCCCCTGAGCAAGGCCCTTAACCCCAACTGCTCCAGGGGCGCCGTATAAATGGCTGACCCTGCGCTCTAACCCCAAGCTCCTCTCCCTGTCTGCGTCTCTCATGGAGAGCGAGTTAGGGTATGCGAAAAGAAATTCCTAATACAAGAAATTGCATATGGCCAATAAAGTTATCCCTGATCTCTCTGATCTTTTTTACCTTTAATAAAAAACAACCCATTTTTAATTATTTCCTGCCCCCCTATCTGGTGTTTTGAGAAAGTGCACATGCTCTACAGTGCCTGGCGGGGTTCGCAGAGAGAGGAAGAAGTTACCTTTTTGACACTCTCCTCCTCCTCCTGGCGCTTCTCGTAGTGCGAGAAGTCGTCGAAGATGGAGGTGGTGTGCTTGTAACTGGCGATGATCTTAAGCACCTGCCGGGCCTTGTCCAGGGGCACCTCCTGGGTGTCCCGCGAGTTGGTCACCGGCTTGTTCTCGTTATTCTCCAGGCGGATGTGCCGCAGCTGGCTGTTGGGAACGTCCTTGACGAAGATCCAGCGCACGTCGAAGCGGCCCTTCCACTTGTCCTGCGACCACACGCCGGCGCACGTGTTGTAGTCCACCGGGGAGCGCATCTCCGCCACGCCGCAGAAGTGCCCGCTGCCGTTCACACTGAACAGCAGGTAGAGGGGGCCCTTGGCCGCCAGGGAGCGGTACGCAGCGTCCAGCCGCTTGTTGCCGTGTTCCGTGCTGCACCAGATGTTGTACTTGATGGAGCGGTGTATGTCGTCCTCCGAGTAGCTCTTGATGATGAACACCCGCCCGTGCTTGGGGTTCCAGTCAAAGTCCTTGGGGTTGTAATTGTTGACCGAGCGCAGCTTCTCCAGCACGGGGTGGGGCTCCAGGGAGGCCGACACCCCGCCGGCCCCGGAGCTGGGCGGGGACTGTCCAGCCCCTCCCCCGGCATCCCCAAAGCCGTTGGCACGGTTTCGCGGAGCCGCCCAGCGGGTCGGCGGCGCCGGCTGGGCGGACGGAGGGCACGGAGGAGGCTGCTGTGGCTGCTGCTGCTGCTGCTGTCCCCCCAGCCCAGGCTGACCCGACGGAGGCTGCTGGTGCTGCCCGGGCTGGCCAGCGGGAGGTGCCAGCTGGCCGTTGCTAAGCGGCTGCGGCGGCCCCCCTCCAGCAGCGGAGGCGGGCTGAGGGGAAGCTTGGTTGGGCGGCTGGCCGTTGGCGGGGATGGCAGCCTGCTGAGGAGCAGCCGCCTTGGGCATGGTCCCTTTGTTGTCCCAGGTGCCAATGTCCATGTTGTGTTTTATGGGAGGAGGGGGTAGGTTAGTCCCTCCTGCCCCACCCTTGGTTTTCAGCTTGGGCTGGGGTTTGGCTGGCTTGCTGGCGATGTCTGCCCAGGAGGCGGGTTTCGCGGGGGCTATGGAGACCGGAGGCATGCTGGGAGCCGCGGAGACTGGGTTGGGGGGTCCGCCAGGCAACCCAGACCCTACCACTTTGGGTGCCACATCCCCCGCTCCAATCTTTAGCCCAGCCATGCCCTGATCCAAGCTGTTCATCCCCGGAGCCTTGTTGAGCGTCTCGCTGGCAGCGAAAGGAGACTGTCCGTCGATCATAGCCCCCCCCAGGGAGCTAGGAGCGTAGGCGTAGCTGCTGCTGTAGCCCGAGCTCTGTGTGGACTGTCCCTGAGAACTGCTGTTGCCCCAGGCTGAAAAGTCGATGCCGCTGGGAAAGAAGTTGAAACCATGCTGCCCAAGGAAAGGCGTGCTCCCCAGTGCCCCTGGCTGCCCAAACATAGCGTCCGGCAGGAAGTGATGCTCCCCATTGCTCAGCTGTCCATAAGAGGTCAGGTAGGGCATGGGAGGGTCACCACCAGTAGACCAGGCTGCTTCATTCAGGGAATAGGAGAATCCTATAGACGGGCTGTAGTAGCTGGGCATATAGGAGTCTGACATGGCCGTATAGGCATTGCTCTGTGGAGAAAAAATACATTATTCAGCACTGTGTGCATCTGGAATATAATAACATTGCTCAGGTCACCCTACATGAAGGTGATATACCTAAATGCAGCATTACTGTTAGGCAAACCTAAATACCACAGGCAGCATTACTACCAGAATGTCCAATAAGAGCCACAGCTATTTGAGCAAGAAGCAACAGAGAGCGCCGGCTGCAGTATTAATCCAGGTGTGAGAAGCACAAATATCCCGATTAATGCATGTATCGAAATGTATAAATATCAATCTTGTGCTTTTCTGTTGTATTTTAGCACATTTTTGTTACAAAATGTTGAGCATTCTTACTTCAAGAACAACATTAAAACAATCGGGAAGAGATTAACATTGTAAAATTAAATGAAACCGTTCCTCAGAGAGACGTTACCAGACTGTTCCATCAACATACATCAGTCAGAAGACTATTCTACAAACCTGCGGAAGTGTAGCATTGACAAAAACATTCCTTTTAAAAGGATGCAATCAATTACTATGAAAGAAAACGTATAGCGTATCCAAATACATTTTAGAAACGTATTTCAACCTAAAACAAACCAAAGCTGATGTAAATCAACATAATATGCCATTTCATTTGGTGTATCATGGCTTCCTGTGTAATGGCACAACTACAGGATTGCAGCAAGCGTCAGCAAGGGTTATTTACAGAGGTTTTTTTGTCTCCAAGATATGAATCATCGAGCTGAACCTCAATTTATACCAACAGCTTTGCTTTATTCACAAAAATTAAAGCTTTCTTTCAAAAAGCACCTGGATGAGGTCTTCAGATCTACTAGCAGCCAACTGTGCTAGAAGCATCACATAACCGCCTCCTCTCATTGATAACCTCAGGTGACTTATATTAAATTAATATAATTGATATTAGCATATTCCTTACAGCACTTCTGAGCAGAATTGCCTGCTTGTAGCCTGATCTGATCAAATCTCAAAAGCCAAGAAAGACTGGTCCTGGACAGCAGTGGGATAAGAGACCACCAACAAAACATTTTTTTGCTGTATGTGGTGTTGGTGTACTAGTAGGTGGAACTCTTTGGACCGAAATGTTCAAATCAGTGCCCCAGTATGGTAACAGGGGAGGCATAGGAGGTGACATCCTTTGGGTAAGCCATTAAACCAAGGTCCATCCCACTTGACCATTAAGGAGCCCATGACACTGTGCATTACAAGTAAGGCAGTCAACCCCAGTGTGCTGCTTCATCTGCACTCTGGGCTTGCAAAATCCATTTAATCGTTTCCCCCCCCCCCTTATAATTTGAATTAATTTTGCACTTTTCCTAATGATCTGAGAGGTGGAGCAGCATTTCAGAGGCAGATAAAGTAGACCCCCTCTGGGATCCTTTGGAATGCCAACCACTAATGTGATTATCCTATGTTTGATTACACACAGAGGATGTTCCAAAACACGCAGTACACAGAGTCAAAGGAGCAAAGTATAAAACTAATGCAAACTTAAAATACAACAGGCCATTCTGCCAATCAATGCTCAACTTTGTCTACAAAGTACAGCACTTTGGAGAACAAAACCGAGCATAATGCTTTCCATCAGCTACATCACGAAAATGCATCTGAACTACAGTGGCCATCCTTATTTTTAGCTTCAGACTAGTCTAGTGAGGTGTATTGACATGGCTGCCTCAAATCCAGTCTCTGGTTAAGTTGTAATAAATGAATTTAGAAAGGAGCCACATTAAGTACTAACGTCCAAGCAATTTAGCCTTTTTTTAAACAAAAAATAGTGTACCCTTTTACAATAACTGCACTATAACACTTCCTGAGTGGGACCCATTTCATTAAATAAAATCAGAATTAAAGACACCCTATATGCATGTGTAAAGCAAAATAGAGACACCAAACACAATGGTACTTTTAATAAGATTATAAGAGGCAACCTTCCAAACCAAGAAACCAGAAACAGTAAATGGGTGCCAATTCTTGGAACTGAACTTGCCTTCTTTTTTTTAAACCCCTAAAATAATCTAAGACTCCCTGTTGGTCACTAGGCCTAAGGATGAGAACACAGACTAACATGTCTGGCTCAGAGGCTGTACATTCAACCACACACCTCACTTCCACCTGAAGACGAGACTGAAGGCTCGGCACCTAAGGATGTGTGAGAACAATGCCAGCCTGCCCAGAGAGGGCATACTGCAATCCAGACACACAAGGCCCCTGCACACATCTTGAGCTTGTTTTTGGAGCCTGTGGAAATCGTTTCATCCAAGAACAAGCCCACAGCTGAGCAGTCACAGGGCACAGAGTCACAGACTCCAAACAACGAAGCAGAGTCCTTTATCAGCACCCGGGAAATGTCTGAGGACAAACAGATACTCCTTTGTTCATGATATCAAAATTGCTTCGGATTAGGCCTTAAAAACAAAGCAATGCCTCGCAGAGAGAAAATTTTGGATGATCTATTGTTTTCACTCATCACAACCCTTATTAGCCTCCAGCTTTTAAAACAATCAAAAATGATTATACAAGGAATTAATTGCTTGATTATCCTCAGAAAATTTAAATCTAGGAAGGACACTTCAGTACACTTATCTAGAAAACGTTTGGCTAAGATGTTTTGCGGATGTTAAACTATGAACTTAATGCTTGTACATTATTGCACATCACCCTCTTGCCTGGGAATTTATAGATAACTTGCAAATAGACCCCAACTACTGTAGGAAAAGGAGAATTAAAACTTACCTGTCTAGCCTGAGTATTCAGGTAAGGCTCAAACTCGTCATCATTTAAAGTGTCCTTTTGGTTGACAGCTCCGTTTTGCACTGCAAAGAGGAAGAGAGGTACATTTAACAGATTATTCACATCCATTTAAAAATATACTTCACTTTATAAAATGTTTTTGTTCTTCCTGTAACACTACGGTCCGGGGGGGAAAAAAATCCACAGAAGAATAACTTCACAGTTTTTACATCAGCTCAAAGAGCTACCAGAGTATCAGGTGTTTGTAGGATGCTACTAGACATTTTTAAAAGGTCCTGCAAGGCAGTGAGTCTTCAACAAGCCTTAAAGGAGGGATATTTTAACACCAAACTTAGTTCTCAAGATACCAAAAATATCTGGACCTACTTTCTATTACTTCAATCAGAAACATCTGAATCATCAGAAACTCCTCCCCTCTGGAATTCAACATCGGTGATTACATTTCCTTAGCAGCATCAAAGCAACAAACCTGTAAATATTGTGCATTTAAATGCTTCACAGCTGTTTGCTGTAAGGCCAATAAGTTACGTACATGCCTCCTCACTCCAGTTGAACAGAAGGATCATAACATTCAGTCTTAAATCACTGAACTGAACGTCGGTCGATCACAGGCTCAGTCACCACATCTCACAACTGAAAAAGCCCACGGTACTGGTCATTTCCTTATCCGGAAGGCTGTGTGGGTCGGCACCACTGACTGGCTTTGACCCAGCCGAGTCTTTAAATTGTCGCTACCTGCAAAACTTGGCACCAGCAAGCCTCCAATATAGGCTGAACTGAAGACGACGATACTGATTCTACACAGTTGCATCCTCCTACGGCAGTTGTCTAACTTAAAGGACGGACACGATTTCTTCCGGGTTCCGATTTAAATGGCGTTTATTTAAAAACAAAATCAGACATTAAGCCACATGGAAAACACAGCTAACGCTATTTTTCAGGACACAAAACGGTTTAGAGAGGCCTACTGATTCCAACCCCCTTAAACGCCGACCCCCCGTCCACCTTTTCAGGTAGTTTCCGAGAGTTCAAACACGAGGGAGAACCAACCATGGCAAATTCCGAATTGAAGAAACGCACAATCTATTTTCTCGTTCGGCTAAGCGACGGAAAGCGGAAACCAGGGAAATTGCTTTGTGCCAACTGACGTAATTACGCGAAAAATATACACGTGTGAATTAATATCTGCACGGAGCTACGGGCAGGCAGCAAATATTCGAAGAGGGTGTAATAAGTGAAAAATGAGGAATGCCCATCGAACTGGCACGATTCTCACTGCCGATCCCCCAAGTTGTAGCCCTTTGGGCTCAACTAGTTTTCTAAAACATAATCGATCAATTTACAAACCATTCAAAAGACGCGAAGCGCCAGGAAACGGTAAATTAAAGTTTCGGATTAGATCTTTCACACATACAATGAACTTGTCGTCACTCGCCACTTCCTTACTTCCAGCCACAGGTAGAGAAGTCAGCCGGGATAGCGCGATACGACAAAAACCGAGGGAGGAAAAACTCCCAAGTTTAAACTTTAAAAATAAAAGCCCGGCTCACAAAAAAGCAAGGTGCGGTGGTACCTGTGCTTGGAGAGGTCGAGCTCCAAACCGCCTCATGCTGCAAAAATCTTTTGGCACAAAACCCGGGGTTTCGCAAGCGGACCGAGGCCTAGAGCAGCATCCCGCCACATACGCACAGAGGCCCGGTCCCCCCGCTAGGCGAGCACCGGCACCCACCACACCAGCCACCACTCCACGCCAACTCACCTTTGTTTCCTTGGCCTTTCGGTCTCTGGATTGGGTCCAGGTGATTCATGAAGGTTTGAGTTATGAGAAGAAAAAAAGAAGGAAAAATAAAGAATTTTTTAAAAAAAAAATTCACCCAGCAGTCAGTCTCTATAGCAGGTGGTCAGGCCTACTGTACTAGAGAGAGTCACGGCTGATTCTGCTACTACGTCTCGCTGTTTTTTTTCCTCGTAAATATTTAAAAAGTGCCTTTCTTTACCTGTTCTAGAAGACTGCTGGCTGACATTTCTTTCTCCCCCTGAGGCCTGTGTATCTAATTTAGTTTATATTTAGTACGGCAGAGTGTGTAAAATGCCTGTTGTGAGAGCTAATTGCCCCTGTCTCTATACAGAGCCTATTTCTGCACAATGGCGGGCTACCGCTTCTCTGCTCTCTCAGTACTGCCACAGGCACACACACACTATTTTAACATGGCCGAGCAACACCACACTCCAACTGCCTTGCACTGTAACAGCGACACCTGTCGGTGCGGAGGAATACCGAAGAGCGTCTCTGATTTCTGCCAGCAGTTGACCAGGAGTGTGCAGACACTGGGGGAGATGTTTTAAGACGTCCAGCGCTGTGTAAAAACACAATTTTCTAAGATTTTCTTCTGTTCTCACAGCACTTGTTGCTGCATTTGCAACTTCTGATGCAAATGCTGCCTTTGCTAAGAATAATAGCATTGCGTGTTATAACTAAGTGATCTCTAAACAAACGAGTAAATAAAACACAGCTCAGTCCTTCTTGTGAGAGTCAACAGACAATATTTATATAACACACCAGCAGCAGATTTAATGTATTTAATTGAATCTGTACTAAGGTCAAGGGAATGCTGTGTCATGTAGACATACACACCGTGGACAGTAAAGTTCCCACTTGGAAGTTGATTAAATCCGATTTCAAAAGCTAAACCATGCTGTGGCTGTAACTGTGATGGTGACATAAAAGGCTGCTGCTGTAAGCAGTCATGCTCAACCAGTAGGTGGCTGTCTTCCCTCTGAAACAGAATTATCTAAAAGCAATGCTACAGCATGGTGACCATGGAAACTGTGCTGTAGGAGGTACTACTCTTCAGATGAGGTCCTGAATGCTTGGTAATTAATGACCCCATGGCACTTTTTTTTCCTAAAAGAGTAGAGGTGTTTACCTGGGTGTCTGGGTAAAAATATGGGCAGGAGGGGGTGGTGGAACAGACTGAAGATGGCAGAAACAGAGCAGTTGATACAGAGGCTGGTGCAAACTAGAGTTCTGAATCAGATACAAGCAGCAGTGAGTCGAGAAATTGCCGAGGATCTAGAACAGTGCAGCAGTGTGAGGAAACTGAGGAAGAGGAAACAAAGAGAGCTGCAGGATTCTGGATAAGCGGGAGTGGGCAGAGAGCTTTGACAGGGAGGCTGAGGAAGAAGTCCAAGTCCAAGTCCAAGAGAGAAAATGTGTTTGGAGCTGGAGAAGGGAGGTCACAAGGGACTCAAGACTCATGACAGGGCAGGAGGGCAGAGGTGGTGTTCAGAAGGAAATAGAGGAAGGGAAGAAATTTTGAGATTTCAGGAGTGCAGCCAGGAGGAGATGGCTGTGAGACAGGCACAGATGAGACAGGAGACAGGAGTATCAGAATCAGTTATAGCAGCATCAGCATTCAAGATTATATGAAAATCCATAGAAAGAAACTACCTAAGAAATGGGTGGCGCAAGATCAGTATTGGACCCAGAATGGAGCCCTGGGGGACACCAGTGGAGAGAGGATTAGGAGCAAAGACACAAACCTGCCTTATACGTGATATGTGTGATCTGACAGGAAGGAAGAGGCACAAGTTGCAGCAGTGCCAGGATTTCCAACCTCAGCACTGACAGGAGAACAGGACAAAAGACAGCTCAAATGGACTGAAGAGAATCAGTATCAGAAAAGAAACTTTTTGCATGAGTCTTTATCAGATGTTTGGGGGGGTTAGTGAGTTGTACAGTGGTTAGCCCTACTGCCTGGTAGTGCTGTAGCCCTGGGTTCAATTCCAGCCTTGGGTGTTATCCATGTGGGTTGTATGTTCTCCCCATTTTTGCATGGGCTTCCTCTGAATGCTCTGGTTTCCTGCTACAGTCCAAAAACATACTGGTAGCTTAATTAGCTTCTGGGAAAAGTGGTGTGAGTGTGTGTGTTCGCCCTGCTATGGACAGGTGTCCCATCCAGGCTCTATCCTAAATTGTACCTGTTTCTTGCTGGGGTCAGGCTCCAGCTCCTCCTTCTTCCTGCATTGGAAGAAGCAGAGAGAATAGGATGGATAGTATCTGCTAACAGTGTGTAGATTAGGCATTACTTTTATTAATATAAGGGAGGTTAATTCCATCTGGTGAATCTGCAAAGACAGTTGTACAGTACATACTGTAAAAAATACTGGACCATGAGCACTTTAAACAGCACTGAAAGAAACAGGCGACAGAAATTCCTGGGATTAGAAAATCACCTAGTTTTGCAATTAAATAGAAGTCTTGAGTCTGTGTTTGGGATTATCAATATACTTCTTGTGTTTCAATTCATGTTTGTTTATTCTTCATCAATGCATTGCAGTTTCTAAATTGAAAAAAGGGGAAAGCAGCTCGGGTGACATGGGGCCACAGTGGTTAACATTGCTGGCTCACAGCTCTGGGGCCTTGGGACCCCTTTTCCAACCGTACATCCATTTTCTAACAGCTTTATCCAGTTCAGGGTGGCAGGGGAGCCAGATCCTATCCCAGCACTCAAGCAACAGGAGCAAGGCAGGATACACCCTGGAAGGAGGTCAGTCCATCACACGCCACACACAGACATGCACACACTCATGCCAGGGACACTTTTCCCAGAAGCCAGTTAACCTACCGGAATGTCTGTGGACTATGGGACAAAGCCAGAGCACTCAGAAAAAATTCCATGCAAACACAGAGAGAACCCACACAGTTAGCACCCCAGAAATTGAACCCAGGGCCCCAAAACAACGAGGCAGCAATGCCAACCACTGCGGCACCGGGCTGCCCCTGATATTGAAACTCCTTATTATCATTTAAAGAAAGAGAAGCTGGCTGTTATTCTTGTCCTTCGGTGCAGTAGCTCAGGACTATATCAATAATATTGGGGAGAAAAATAATAACATCCACTAAATTCAAGTCACCTCAGCTTCAGAGCTGTATAACATCTGGGGGCAAAAGAAAAATCCTAATCATGTGATGTTCAGGAAGTCCAAGAAAATTGTTAGGATCATCAATTTTTCTCTCTCCGTCTGGGTTGGCAAAAATTGCACGAAGCTTTCAGTACGATTGGTTCATGCATTTACAGTATGTCTAAGGGTTACTTCTGGTTTTTCATTGCAGCTCTAAGCTAACGAAATAATGATATTTTGGCTTCACAACTGTTTTTCAAAAGTGCCTGTAAAACCCTGAATACCGCTGCATACAGAGGGGCTGCGATAGAAATGTATCCAACCCCGCGCGTGGTCGTATAGACGTAATTTTCACCTCTGATCACAAGATGGCGCACGTCCAACTCGTACCGGTTTGGAACACGGACAGCACCGTGAAGTTGCTTTGAAATGCAGCCTGGCACAATTGAAACACAAACACGCGTTTGACAAAGCCTGCGAGACATGCAAGTGAGATTTTTATTAGGTGCTTCAGTATGACGATTAAAAAATGTCTTGAGTATGAGACACCACCAGCATGTTTGAAAATGCTCTTCTGAAACAGTAGAAAACTCACTACGAGTCAGCCTTCTATGGCATTAATTGCACAACACGTTTAAAGGTGTTCTTGGAGACAGGGAACCAATTAACCAATAGCAGCTGACATGAATCTCCAAAGAGATTCTGGTACAATAGCTGTCAGCTGCCTCTAACTGCATCTCTGCAGTGTTCCAGAGCAGATGGGGTTCAATGGGGTTAAGGTCCAGGGGCGTTAGACTCTTGGCATTGTTTGAAGTGACATGCTCCACCAGGTCTGTGGAACATGCAGTCATGCCTTTTATGATGCAAGTTACATGAACCTTTTTTTTCCCCATAGCACAGCACACTGAGGGAAAAGGCCCGGTCTGCTACTACTTCACAATCCTCAGTAACTATTGGATAGATCATGAGCTGGGGGCATTCCCACTGCTTAAAACTGGAGCTGTCACTCCTATAGCACATCCCATTACTTAATTTTGTGGTAGTGAAGCATACTTCCAGTTCAGACTTACAAGCAGACACATTTGTAACATAGCTCTGGGCTACATCAGACCTTTAAACAACAGGGGACTGAGATTTTAAAAGCCCCAGTGCTCTGTTTTGTATATCTTAAATCTGCATCTTTAATCTGAGTTTTGGCACTATTTTAGCACTTGTAAGAAAATACAGTCATTTCCTCAAAAATGTAAAAAATATCAGATGAGGGTAAATGTTTGGGACTGAACATATGCTTTAAAGCTTTCTACCAGTTTTTTATGGGACTGAGACTTGTTCAGGCCAAAAGAGGTGTCAGAAGTTATCTCCTGCTTCTCAAGTTCATAAAGCATTGCCTGTCACTTAGAAGGTCTTTTCTCTCAGCTAGGCTTGCTTAATATTTTGGCCAGTGAGCTGATCAAATGTGTATGTACAGTACGCTGATGTGCTCTGACCCCAAGCTTCTCTCCCTGTCTGTGTGTCTCAGGGAGAGCAAGTTTGGGTATGTGAAAAAGGCAAATTCCTAGTACAAGAAATTGTATATGGCCAATAAAGTGATCGTATCTTATCTTACTCAAAATCACACGAGCCAGTTACAAGGATGCAACCTCAATGGGACTCTCAGCCTCAGGCTAGGCTTCTGGCATGGTGGAATTCACCACTGTAAAAGAGGCACAGTGTGACTTAGGGCTGGGAGCCCGCCTGAGAAATGGCAGCCATGTTCTGGTTGATGACAAACTGCACACATTTTATATATGAGGAAATGAATACAAGGACACTGATACCATATTTTTTATTTCAACATAAAGGCAAGTTGTAAAATTCTCATTTACTCTGCAGCATTACTATGGCAAGATCTGAGGCACAGACGGATATGGCTTGGCATGATAATGATAATAATTATAATTTTATAAGAAAGTACAAATACATGCATACTTTTCTGCCTTCTGGTGACGGGGTGGTGTGGTAGGTAGGTCCACTGCCTCACTGGTTTTAGCTCCTGGGTTCGAATCTGGGTTACTTTCCTTGCAGAGGTTACATGTTATCCTCATATTTACATATGATTTTGCAGGATGCTCTGATTTCCTTACACATTCCAAAGATATATTGACAAGGTTTGCAAATACCAAAAACTGGCAATCCTATCCAGGGCGCCCTGCCTGTGCCCCGTATTCCCAGGATAGGCTCCAGGTTGTCCTGCCCCTCGCCATAAAGAACTGCTTTATCACATAAACATATCACAGTGAGTGACTGCTTTGTTCCTGATGTGAGATTGGGAAATACTGCAAGCCCTGGAACATTTACGATCAATCAATGATGGATGATCAAGTGGATGACAAAAATAGCCCAGTCCAAAATGCCATCCACATTTATGACCATTTTTTTCCCCAGTGATGTTGAATCATATGAAAACAGTTCAGATGCAGTTAAAAAAGTCATCAGCGTACCCAAACAAAATACGGCCTTGCAAAACGTGTCACAAAACAGCAACCAATCCAAGGTTTCATTGCACAAAGAAGTAGATGGACTTTCATTTTTGCAGGTCATACATACTGTAAGTTTCACAGTGATCACAAGTTTACTTTTGCATGACCAGTGCCACATCATTTTGACACATAGAATGCAGAACTGCTAGGTCACACGCCATTCTAAAGCTCATTTTATCTCATGCAGCAGTACATTCTGACCTTAAAACCACTGTTGGGGCCTCCACTTGGGGCAAATACATTTGTTATCTAAACCATTAATGGGCAGAAGCAAGTAAAGAACAACATTACCAGAAATGACCCCTTTTATTGATATTTTTTTTCAAAAACAGCATCTCCTGCTGAATAAAGGCATTTGACTTTATAATTTCTTGTGTACCAAAAATAAAACAAATAAACAGACTTCAGCGTGAAACTGCAGAATTTGTTGGGGAAAAAAGTATCATTACTTTTTTTTTCTTGGCAAAACGTGCAGAATTACAGCCACGTTTCGACTGTTCAAAAGATCTGGCTGGGAATTCTTCTGGGTTTCAGCATAAATGAATTGTCCACATGCTGCAACCTCCTGCATGAAATAGATAACAGACATCTCTAAAATACAAAGGTAAGAATACTTTTCTTCTTAGCAGAACTTTTTTTTCCCATGCATATTATACATGAATTCTCTTCTGCAAATAACTTTTAAACAGAAGACAAACCTCTTTGCATCTTTTATTAGCCTGTGAAGTTTTTCATAAGTGTTAAGTAAAAACCAAATGACCTTTTCTTGACCTTTTATAGGTATGTTATGGCAAAGGTGTACGTACTCCACAATGGAGTTGAAATGATGGCAGCTTTAAGGTGATATACATAAGAGGATAATGAAAGTGTCAGATTCTCAAAATGAACAAGTGCAGATCAGAACTGACAAATAGACTGTTAACTAAACATCACGCTGCCAAAATAATAAAAAAAACTCAGTCACATGCATAAAACCAAATGCTGTCCATTTTTTTCTCAGGAATACGGTCAAAACAGGATGATTGCATGATTTTAGCAGACAAACAGATGAACTAGAGTTGGGGGCATTCAGAAAGTCATCTGTATCTTTGTAGCAATAGGTTTCTGGAAACATCAGGCTCAGAACTCCCTCATCAGCCAAACTGTGTATTGGAGAACTGGAGCACTCTAGTGTGGCATTGTCCACTCATGTATTAAGTGTACCAGATATTGTTTATTAAAGCCTATTTCTTAATTTCTTAGCCTCTTCCATGTTTACTGAATATCCATTCATCCAGGGTAGAGATAGTTAAGATGAGCTGGTGAATTAAGTGTCTCAAGATACTGAATGTCAATTCTATGTCCGCAACTGTATTGTTATATGTTTATCCCACAGATGGACTGCGTATTTAGATACTAACAAATCTTATTGGCAGGATAGCAGGGATTGTCTTTTCAATGAGTTCTGGTAAATGAATAATCACGAGCTTAAGATACTGCAGGATCAGCTCATTTTTTAAAACCTTCAAAACTAAACACTACCAGAAACCTGAACAGTAGCAGCTGCCCTTGTGAGTACTTCCAGATCTCCTCCCTTTCATCATGGGGTCCAGTGTGAGGATCTACAAGGTGTCCACAAAGTCATCGCACCCCATGTTTCTTTGGCAGCAGTACAGTGTTGAAAACTTCATTTTCAAGCCCAAAGGTTATGATGCGCTGTCCTTTTTAATAGTAAGGAATGATCTGTTCCTTCATTGTTCTTGGCCTCTAAGGGACAGACTGAGAAAAATGAGGAAAGGGCATTTTGTGCCTGCACACTTGTCATTTTGTGGCCACATTACAACCACTTTCTTCACAAAGGAGCCTCAGGGAGAAACAGAACTGTGTTGACACCCTGTTCATTACAGGCCCGTCAAATAGAACTTTCCAGAACCATGGCGCGATCTCTGGATTTACAGAAAAAGTTCCTGCTGGCACTTATCCATAGTTTAAAGCAGGTAAACAAAAGAATAACGTTATGTGACAGATAGTTATACACCTCAGCCTTAATTTTGCACCCTTTTTTCTTTACTGAAGCAGTTTAGGGCACACCACAACAGCTGCAACACAACCCCTTCTACCAATAGAGGTTCAGCACCTTGAGTTTTCAGCAAATCTGCTTGAGTATAATTTATATTGGCAGACATACAAATACATACATATAAATATAAATATTAAAAAAAACAGCTTCCAACCCTGTCATTGCACTTCAGAATAAATACAAAGGAACACATTACAGGTACGCGAAAAATGACTTTGGAACGTCATTGAGAAAATGCAGGCAAATAACGCCCTCTGCTGGTCACCTCCCCCCTGACCATTTTGGTCTCCCCTCTCTCGCTCTTGCTCAACGTGTCTGTGGTTGTTCAATTTTCCGGGGTCAGCGCAGCTTCACTCACAAAGATGGCCGAGGGATGAAAAAATAAAGCAAACCCATGTTCGGAAGTGTATCTCCGGCGACGTGCTCCTCTTTCGCTGTTTGCTGTGAGTCTTTGTGGTACTCACAGAACAAAAGATTGAAAAAAAAAACCACACAGACAAAAGTTACAAATGGCTTCCAAAGATGAGCTGGAATTGTCTTATAGTCTCCATCAGCTGGCCAGGGGAGTTGTGACAGAGGTGTCAGAACCAGTACAGTTCTTTGGCTTTCTTGTGGTGTTGCAGCCCTGAATCGGAATATTAAACAAGAGAAAGGCAGCAGGTTAGACCAGTCACAGTTAAAGTGACATCCTACCATCTAGCCATATTCAGTAATTTGACATCAGTGCCTCACAGAAACACATTTCCAAGTCTTGTTTATTTTGTCTGTGCATGGCTTCAGTCTGTCCTCCGTATTTACAGCCCTTTGAGGTTTGTTTTCTAAAAAGCCACGGGGTTACGTTTGTACAATTTACTTTTGTTTAAAAGCATGCCTTCTTTTTTTTTCAAGCCTGGGCAATGGGAAGGCAGCGCTTGTGTGGAAACGTCCCCTTACTGACACTCCGTAAAGGGAAATGGACTGAGATGAGTCTCTGTGGAAACTAGCCTCCATGTGAGCAGAATGTCCATTTGAAACCTCTTCTCTGTTCTTGTGTTTTCCATTGTTGCTTAAACTCTCAGTAAAATCCGAGGACCTGAATATACAGTATGACTCACAGCAGTGTGTTTATATGTGTGGAATTTTGTGATTTGTTTCAATTGATCCTTGTTATTTTAATTAACTTAAAGCCATTTACTCTGCAGCATCATCTGTGGCAGGATCTGAGGCACAGAACGATATGGCTTGGCATGATAATTATAATGTATAAGAAAGTATACATAAATGTGCATTAGTGCTTTAATTATCATCATAAGAGAGCACCTAATACACACTACTGTATACATTGTAGTACATTATGTTACAGTATAGAGGTGGACTTGGCAACAGGTGAATTTGGCTATTTGTGATGCTTTTTCTGCACTAAACCTTCACAAATGTTGAGACCCTAATGTACTCATAAGCTGATACTGTTCTGAGTTTCATAATAATTTTGCATCAAGATGCTTTGAACACCCTGGGTCCAGTTCCGGACTTGGAGTGCTATCTGTGTGGAGTTTGCATGTTTGCTCCATGTTTGCATGTGTTTCCTCAGGGTGCTCTGCTTTCCTGCCACGCTGGTAGGTCAATCGGTCCTGGTGTGAGTATGTCTGTGTCTGTGCCTGTGTGTGCCCTGCCATGGACTGGCGTCCCGTCCAGGGTGTACCCTGCCTTGTGCCTATTGCATGCTGGGACAGGCTCCAGCTCTCCCCTGACCCTGAGTGGGATGAAGCAGCCAGAAACACAGGCTGCAGGTCCCTACCTGTGTCAATGTTGAGCGTCAGGGTCTGGGCGACGTCGCTGGCGGGGATCAGGCCCGGCCAGGCGGGGGTGGCGTCCAGTTTGGTGACATCGTAGTGGCCGGGGAGCGGGGGCAGCCGGCTGGGCCGCACCGTGGGCATCAGCAGGGGGCTGTAGTGAGGCTCCAGCCCCGCGGGGGAGTAGAGTTCATGCAGCGGGCGGGGCGGGGCGTAGGCGGGGCTCGGCGGGTAGGCCCAGGACTCGGAAGGGTGCGGGGGAGGCAGGCCAGGGTGCAGGGCAGGGGAATAAGGGTCTATGGAATATGCTGCCCCATCGGAGTGTCCTCGGTTCGACGGGGAAGGGTAGCTACTGTCCCAGAACGAGGGAGGGAAGCTTCGTCTGCTGCTCGGGGAAGCAGAATCTGCGGAGAAGCAGCACATGGAGTGATGAGCCTCAGTATGAAGAGGAGAAAAGGATATGAATATTGGCACCCTGTAGTATTGGCCACTCCCATATTTAGTGTACGGCATGTTGTTTCTTAAACCCTACTTCTTTCTTAGCCATACCTATTCCATGTTTACTGAATATCCATTCATCCAGGCAAGAGGTAGTTAGGATTTATTGGTGAATGAAGTGTTTCGAGATACTGAATGTCAATTCAGTACGCATTGTGTTTCCTGCTCGATCTCTGTACCAGTGGGCGTGAACGCAAGACTCAATCAGGTTGAATTCTCGTCAGGGTCACTGCAAAGCTGCAGTCTGCATCCAAGCTGCTTAATTTGGAAAACAAACTGTTGGAAAGTAGGGGATGAATAAACTACGGGATTTTATTTAGAACGATAGATGACCAGGGATTCATGCACACGTCACCAGAGCCATTTAAAGCATCTGAGTGCGTGATTCCTGTGTGCATTCAACACTGATGGCACAACGTTTTCTATGTGGTGCATTGTACATGTTAAACGATACACAGATGGACCAATGCAACACTTTTATAACGTTTGCGACATGGACTCATCAATATGTTTTTTTAAACAAAACATTGATTTTTTTTCTAAGTATTGCAGTGAATCGCTGAGGTCATTCTGGTTTACTTTCACTTTTCTATTTTAAGTTGCTGAAACTATCGAACAATTTGAAGTCTTCCCTCTGACGTCCTTGTCGCTGTGTAAGCCTTACAAGCACGTAGGGTTAAATAATAACAGAGGAGCATTTTTGTAGGTTTTTTTTTTGCTCTATTTTCTTTTTTCTCGTTGTCTGGAGAAGGATCGATGGGCACCGCACAAATCACTGCTGCCTCGCCGGTGTATTGAAACACCATTTGCAAAACATTCGACAGCGCGGTTTTCGCCAAAAAACGGTGCCGCGTCTTCTATGGTGTCAGAGTGTCCAGCAAAGGTTTATTACTGTTCCACAGCAAGGGTGTGAGGGAAAGACCCTTCTGTCCGTCAGTACACAGCGGCTAATTTGAGGAATCAGACAAGGTGCGAAATTCTCATGCGTGACTGCACCGAAGTGCTAAAACCCTCGCGTAAACTTGTAAATAAACTAAATGGCGCATCCTGAAAACGGTCGCTGGGTCACCGGTTCTCCCAGCCTATATAAGGAAGCAGAAGCGGTATTTAACCTGAGAAACACCCGCTCTAAATCACTTCTGTGGCGACATCTTGTCTTCCCGTGTCAATGCCGCGCACTGACAGCGCAGGCCTCCCACCTGTTGTTTTCACTGGACCGTCTGCCCCTACTAGAATGTCAGGAGTCGGTTTATTTTTTAGCTGTTACTTTTATATTTAGAATTCCACTGGAAAAAGACACCGGGATAAAGTCCTGATCAAACAACCCTAGATAAGTCACCAGTCGGTATTGTCTTTGAACGCGATAAGCTTTAACGTTCTACATTACAGCGTAAAGACGCACACATTCCGTTTATACATAGAATCTGTAAAAAGGCGCTGCGTCTTCCGTCAAGTTGTCTTAAATGTAGGCTATAGGAAGTATACGCGTCTACTATTAGTAAGTGTACAAGAGTTTTCACTTACTACGAAGGGCTCTAAGGGCACTGTCAGATTTACAGTTTTTTTGTAGGTTAGTCGTTAATTGCTGATGGACTTTAAGCAGAGATTCCTAGACGTGTTGAAGGCAGATTACCCCACCAGCCGACAAGAGTGCCGGCGACGGCCTCATAGCAGAAGTGTCACGGGGGATATGAAGCTTGCACAGTATATATCCTCACCCCACACAGGAGGGATGGTATTAACTGTACGAATTTGTAGGAACTACGACATTTACAAAGCAATAAATTAGGACATTGTGAATTCTGTTTTGCGGGACTCTTCTTGAGAATATATTTTTCCTTCTATTTTTCTGCTGGTTTCTTGAAAGGGACCGGTGATCTCCAAAAGGCTAAAAACTGTGACAAAGGTCACCATCCACTACAAAAAATGTCGCCTTTTCTCAAGGTTAAGAGAAGCAATGGGACAATGTCCCGTATTCACAAAACGTTTTCTATAAATTCAGTGTGGTCATCATTCCCCCCCCGAGAGCTGCAAACGCCCATATAAGCCATAAACTAAAGAGGTTATTCACACGCATAAACTGTAAAAGAAACAGTATGCGCTGTGACTTGTTGAATGTTTAATTTGTCTTGCATTCCTTCAAGAAAAATGTGTCTGACAGCGAATTTAAGTTGAACCCTTTAAGAGCATAAAGAAGTCACACTATTTGGGGAGAGACCTGATTTCTTCAGGATCCGTCTCCGGTGTTGGCGCCCCGATCTCACCTGATCCCAGCTCCGCGACACGTTTCTTGCCGTCTCCTTCCATGTAGGAGCTCAGCGCTCGGGAAAAGTGCTCGTCCACCACGCTGCTTATGTCGCCCTGGTAGTAGGTGAAGAGGACGCAGCGGGAGCTCAGGTACTTGGCCTCGGGGGCCTCCTGCTTGTCCTTCTCCCCGCCTTCACCGGAGCCCGGGAAAGAGGCCGCGCCAGTCCCGAGAACACTGTCCACCCGTTTCTGCATCCTTCCACCGCCCCCGAAAACCTTACCGCAGGGGAAAAAACAGGGAAAAGGGCGCTTTAAAAAGGGTCTGTGATGCCTTTTCCTTTATTAACCTTCAAATCCTCCCTTTTTCGTAGCCCCCATCATGACCCCACTTAGGTCAGGTGAAGACCGCGGGAGCTCAGCCTTCCCTCCCGAACTCCAGTGACCCAGGGAAGAGACCAAGAGTGGAAGTTAGTAAGCCATCACAGAGGGCACCGGGTATCTCCTGTTCTCCTAGCCTCCACCTGGAATTGGAAAAGTTAGCTGGGATTTAACCACTAAACCGTCTGACTGAGAAGGAGATACTACTGAAGATTAAATTAAAATGAGGGATTTTAGTTGCCCAGATATCTGACAAGGCAATTGCGGTTTTATCTAGATATTTACTATGGGGGAATGCAATCAACGGAAGAGTCCGTTCTTTTTTGATGTTGTATATCACCTTTTTACGGTGATCACAGTTCAGAAAATTAAAAACAGATTTGACCATTCAAAACAAGGATCCACGCACGCCAGGATCCACTTTCATTCATGAAGACAAATCCTCCACTTAACACACGGAACAGCTTTGTTGATACAACTAAGCCGAGTTTAAGACATCAGATAAAAATAATTACTGTCTGGAATTGTAGATAAAAACGTACAATAATTATGAATATACAGAACACGACAGTTAGCAAAATAAGAAAAAGTGCTTTAACTGCTCTTTAGACACATGCAAATACATTTTGTTGCGCTTAAAAAGCAAAAGCAAACAGCCTTCATAAATTATAGGCTATCACCCAAGCAATCACCCCGTAGATTGCTAAAAATAAACCCCGTTCCTAAAGAGCAAACTAAAACGCGCTTATCTTTTCTTTTACAAAACGATTAATTATGCAAAGCACGGAGGAAAACCATCACCACCCATTTTGAAAGTGCGCTTGTTCTAGTGGTGTTATAAATGAAAGCCAGTCACACAAGCAGTTCTTACCTGCAGGCTGTTGACGCTGAAAGAAGAGGCTGAAGTATAAGGTGCGCAAGGTCCATGGGCTGGGTACATAACCTCCGCGCAACTCATGATCCTTTTACAGTCTCCAGCGGAAAGCTTTGTGGGACTGAATGGCTGGACTCACCCGTGGAAAGCGCCCTTTTAAAACCGCCGGACATTCCGCCGGCCGGCAGAAGAAGCTGGATGTCTTTTACAGCAAAGTAGTATTGCTGTATATCACGAGCCCTTCGCAACGACAGCTGCGCGCCTGAACTAGTCCGCCCGGTGGAAGAGACAACACGTTTTCCCTACAGCTCGACTCCTCCCCTCTCTTCTCACTCAAGAGACCCTAAACTCAAACCCAGTGTGCTCCTCGCTTGTCATTCGGCGTGCGAAGTATTAAGTCGTGGTGGTCCTTAAACGTTTCCGCCCGATTCCACCTTTTTAGGACACCTTTCACTAGTAGGCTCAAGAAAACTTTTTTTTTCTCTTTCCTCCAAACATGAAGTTAAGAACATTAAATTTGCTCCCCTTGTTTATCTAAAAAAAAAACAACAGAAAAAAACAAAAGAAAAACTGAAGGTCTAAATAAGCCCATCTATTAACATTTTCTAGAGCATCTATGAGGGATGCAGTTGTATTTTTGGGAAGGAAGGGCAATAAGTGGTCTTATCCAGGCGTTTTGTAACATAAAACAAATTGCAAACAAAAGGAGGCTATCTGGCCTATCACAAACTGTCCTATCCTAGCTAGTCCATTTGGTAGTTCAAGAGGAATAACACCATCCAAAAATCAGTTGCTTTGCGAATGTTTGATTATTTAAGTATAGTACGTTTTGGTTTATCCTGCTTGGTTATGAAGTAGCCTTCTAGCAATAGGATAAGGAGGCTCAACCCCCCAAAAGAAACAAGTAAATCCCCAAACCAGCCATGCAGAAACAGGGGCGTAAGGAACAGTATGGAAACATGGACATCACAATAACAAGAGAAGACAGACTTTAAAACCTGCGGGACACCTACTGATTAAACTGCAGTTAGGACGCCAGACTGACCTGGGTCTGAGCTGATGGCATCAGGAATAGGAAAGAACTCAGGGTCGCTGAAACCCCAAAAGGAACAAGGGAACCCCCAAGCCACCAGTGTGGAAAGAGCGATAAGGAAGATGCATGGTAAAGGAGAAGGCAGACATCACAAGTCAGGATGCCCACCGACTGAACCAGAGGCAGGACGCCGGACATAAATGCGAAAATATCTGAGGAGTGTGCAAGCGTTGCAGTATATAGAGTGAAAGGCAGTAGTGATCGCAATGGAAAACAGTTAAATGATTGGCTTAATGTCTGTCATTATCTCTCCCAAACTTCAATTTCAATAAGAAATTGCTGCTCTTCACTAAGAGTTTTAATTTCTCGAAAGATGCCAGGATATCAGTTTGACAACCTGGCTTGGTAGCTTGTTCCAGATTTCTCCATTTTAAATGCACTTTCCTGTAGTATCCAGGTGTGTTTTCAGTTTGTGTTTCTCTGTTGATTCTGAAGAAGTCCGTTTTTTCACTCTTGTCAATACCTTTGATGGTTTTGAATACTTCAGTGAGACCTCTCATAATTCTCTGTGTGGAGAGGCTTGACTTCCTTCAGCGTTCCTCTCAGCCTACAGGCCAAGGAGTCATGGGCAAACCGCTGTTTGAACTCACTGTTAATTCTCCTGGAACCTTTACACCTACTTACTGGCGAAATATTTTGAAAAGATATCATGTTTCTTTAAGTAAAGTAGTGAAGAGTGTTGTTTCTGCTAAAGAATGCAAATACTTCCATATTGATTTAAGTCCCCCTGAAAATAGGCAGTACATCAGAAGAATATATTTGTACTTTAATTTATGCAGAATTTTGTCAAAGACTCATGAGTTTACTCACTAATTTCAATTTACAAGGACTCTTACTCCTACTCAATGGACACCTGCTAGCTCTAGGATTGTAATTTGAAATGAACGGATTGGCTGAAATGTCGACTAATTCCTGTCTTAGATTCATAAGGTGACGTGGGATGTCCCTCAAGTTGATTTGGTTAATAGCTTTTGGCCCAGAAGGAGACAAGGGTATCGCATGAAAGTGCTGTAATGTAAATGACGATTAGCAGCATTGCAATGTCAATTAGTATTCCACCCTAGCTTAGCAGCGTTAGAAGGGAACAGGATACTCCATTAACATGCTGAGTTCTTCACAGCCTTTTTTTCTACTTGGAGAGAAGACAACACTCATTAGAAGACTGGCGAGTTAAATTGATGGACTTTTGGAATCATGATGGCAAGTTTGTCATGTCGCAAACATTTGTACATAAAAACAGACCTGTCTATTATATTAATGAGTTTATTTATAGACTTTATAGATACTGGACAATAAAAGTGAATTTCCTTTAACCTCAGTAAGCAGACAAGATGATGTGCCTGATGATGTCCCGGAAAGTATTTACATTTTCAATCCATTTCAATTCCATCCATTTTCTGACCTCTTCTTCCTCGTCTTATACAGGGAAGCAGGGGAGCTGGAGCCTACCTGCTGTGCCCACCATACCATCCTCCATTTCACTTAGAATTGTAAAATCCTTTTCCAGCAGTATTGCACTAATATCATGCCAGTACTTTAGTCATATTCAAATTAATGTGACGCAGAGATGAACACTTGCCTGGCAGTAGAATAGGGCAGCCTGCCCGTAAGAATCAGGCTGACAGGACCCTGCTACGCCTCTCTTCACGAGGAATGAGCCAGGGAGCTGCTGCAAGAGTGAAGAGGGGGTGGAATGAGGGGTGTGAAAGGAGGTTTGAAAGCAGGTGAGATAAAGTTTGTCCTCCTCCCAAACATCTGTTTAAGAATGCTGTTTAGATGACCTGAGAAAACTCCAATGTAAAGCATTGGCCCAGGTGTGAGTGCGTGTCTGTGTGTGTGTGTGCCTGTGATGGACTGGCGTCCGATCCAGAGTGTATCCTGCCTTGCGACTGTAGCTTGGCTCAGCTCGTTGACTGAGCTCATTGTGCAACACAAAAAACAGCGAAGAACTAAAACAAGACAGTGGTTCCTGAGTGGATGAGAATACTTTTGAATTTCAGTCAACCAGGGGTGACCTTTGCTCTGCAATTGAAACTGTAAACATCCTTCTGATTCTCAGTCCTGGTGCGATAGATCCACAGCCACAACTTCTTTTCCTTCCGCCTGAGCTCTTGATTCAATTGTGTCTTGGTGATGTTGGCTCAGCCTGGGTCCATTCCAAGGTCTTTAGTTTTTGAGGAGTTTGGGGTTTCCACAAAACCTGCTGGGCTGTGGCTCCCCTGGACCAGGAGTGAGGATCACTGTGTCACAGTATACAGCAGGCTTGTACACAGTGTCCTATCTGAGACTCCCCACATCTCATTTATTTTAGTGCCACTGACAAATGAGTCTCTAAAAATAGTTCTTGAATAACCTTTTTATTTTAAGGCTGGTTTTAATAGGTTTACATTAAACCTAGCGTGCATGTTACAGGACCAGGAGCAAAAATGGTGCGAAACCAAGGCTCTCGGCCGAGTTAAGAAATAAATCTTATCCTGATCCTAAATTATTAAAACTGTGCAGGAGGAGAAGCGGGAGACGCTGAATCAGACAGCAGCAGAGGGGAGTGATGCAACTCTCGCCCCCCTGGGCTGCTGCAGGAATGACAGCTGCTGACAGCCCAGCGGCAAGCTGGGTGTCTGCAGAGAGCTACAATAACACATGTTATGGCAGTTCCTGGTATTAATGACCCTGACCTGCACTTCTTCCCATGCCCATAACAGCTGTTTCCAGTCATTTGTCTTTGTGGGCCAGTCCCATATTTCATGTGGGAGTGGGGTGGGGGAAGAGGGGAGGGGGGGTGTCACCTGACCACCATCCCACAAAGTGACCAAACTAGGGAAGGGATGAGAGAGTCCTAGTGGAGGGCTGGAGTGCGTCTAGAAAAGACATCTGAGCGGCCAGTCAGAAGACAGGCAGGTAAAAATAAGCCTGAGCCCGTGTGAGTGCGTGTGTTGTATGTGTGTGTATCTGGGAGAAAGTGTGAGTGGACCGAAAATAAACTCAGGTTACATCATTGCCTGGATATGTCTGTCCACAGATCCCCACAAACCCCTTTGCTTCGTTTCGCAGCGCCAGGGCTCTTGCAGCCGTGTAAGAGATGCTGTAGCCAAAGGGATCTCTGATAAATACAGGGAAATTCCTTGGCCCTTTTCCGAACTTTTGCACCTCCAGCAGTAGGCTTTTACAGGTTACTTACAGGCTATGTCCGTGGTTTATTCTGCCATTTTCCCAGTCCGTGTGCTTCAGCCAGGCAAGTGCAGATTGTCAATGATGCTTTCTTGCCGCCCCACCTGCTCCACTGCTCATGTGGTCCTCAAATTGAAGCCCTGATCATGCCTTTGCGAAGCCTGCCTTCACCACAACAGTGACCTCTGTCAGGCCACACACTACTGAAACACCTCCCTGGGACTGATGTCCTTTTCTTCTTGTCCTGGATCCCCCTAAGTACCAACGAACAGGCCTCCTACCTTTAGATTTTGCAGTTTGAAGCTTTACTTTAATGTCCCGTGTAATCAATCTTTTCTTCATCTCGGTTATCTATGCAATAGCTTCCCCTGTCTTGTGCCTTTGAAGAGATTCTTACAGAAAGAAAATGGCACTAGTGAGTAAGCATGTAACTAAAACACCTACCAGCAAGACGTTTCTACTAAAGGGCTTTATAGACAAAGTTCGGCCTGTCTCTGGAAACCTTGCCAATTTTCCCAGAATGCAACAGTATAGTTGTCTGGCCCGAGCAAGGGTTAAAAACGTCAGCTGGTCATACCCAGTGTGGTTTGACTGCTGAATTCCTCTGAGGGTTCCACTGGTTTAGCTGCTGCTCTGCCAGATTAACCCTGTCCCCGTGTGAGCTCTACAGCTGTTTACAGTCCCTTTTATGCCTCCACAGCTGTCTGGCCCCTTCTCCGCAGGCCAATTTCTAAACCTGTCAGGTGTCATAACAACATGCTGATTTGTGGGCAAGCAAAAAGGGAAGGGGAGCTCAAACTCAGCATGCAGATGGGGATTATCTTAGAATGGGAACCCACTTAAAAACACAATTACTGGACTTGCAAAGCATGCATTTGATGCAAATAGCACGTGGTAATATGGAGGTTAGCCTCTGGAGGTGGTGTGAAGAAAGTGTGATTCTCTTTGCATGTCAAAATCCCAACAGCCCTGCCAATGCAGGGCTAGGAGTGCTTTTTTCAGGACCTGCGGGTTGACACCATGGCGTCTGAAAGAGACAATGCAATGAGGGACTGTGTGCTTTTTAATACACATTGCCATCATATTCAGGAGACCTCATCCTGATGAATGTGCCCACATCTTAACTGCAGAACTCAGCCCATGTAGCGATGAAATCCATTTAGAGTAATTTCTGACAATTGGAACACATTTTGTCACTATATATGTAGATGTAAATCTGGTTATTCATAACTGCATACAGCCTTGGTGCTCTCCTTGTACTGCTCTTCTTGGATTTATTGCATTTCTACAGAACTGTGTAAGTAACCACACTGCACTATTACCACTATTGAACTATGTACTGCATGGAGCATATTGCGCTTGGCCTTTCTCTTGTTTGTATTTCTATTTATGATGCACTGACGTCTAGATGGATATAAATTATGGGCATGAATATTAATTAATTAAACAGCTATTAATATTCATTCCCTTAACTCCTAATAACTGCAAGCTCTTAAAACATTCCATCTCCCTGAAAGGTGTTCTTTGTTATGAAAATAGTGCCTTCGGGAGACATTAAGAGGTATAATGTAGGGGTTTTTATAGTGCACTGAATAGGGCCTATGCACTGACTCCTTATAGTTATTCCTTTCAAATAAAAAACATACAGGAATGTTAATGTTATAAAAATTGTATTTTCTGAAACGTCGGTTCACAGCTCATTTCGATTGCCTTCGCAGTTGCTATGGTGTGACCTAGAAAGAGCAGAGTGCACTTAAGCAAACAGCAAAGGTTACAAATTAGAGGAAGCAGTCCGTTTCACTCATTGGGTTACTTATTGATCTTTTATCGTTTCATCCTGCCCTTTGTTGAAGCAGGAAATCAGTTACAGCAATACACTTGGTCGCTTATTCGCCTGTAGTGGAGTGGTGTGCCAGTGAGGTACATTCTAGTGAAATGATAAAACCATTGTAGAGCACAGAGCAGTTTGGTGAAGCGTGACACGCTGTGCAGAGCTGTGGTGAAGCAGGTGCAGACACAAGCATGGGAACTCTGCGGAGCTCCCAGACCCTTGCATCCTGCTTGAGAAATGAGGGTGGAGAAATGTTATTGTCTGGGTTCCTGGTCCTGGTGTCATGCCTATGACCCGTAACATGGCTTTCCACAGGCAGCTTCACGCCTCTGTCGTGCAATTGGGGTTCAGGTTACACACTCGTTGGACAAAACAACAGATTGTCACTTTTGCGTCCTGCAGTTCCTCTCGAATTGCACAGGGGCGGTGCCATCAATTGTTCACCCCGTGATCTCCGGGCAAGATTAGCCTCCTCTCGATGTACGCGACCCGTCACATGCTAAAACAATAATAATTTACAGCAGGTCGGGTTTCCAGAACGCCCCTGCTGCCCCGGCGCCTAAAATGGCCCCGGCTCTCGGATGAGATCACTTTCCGGTTTCGGGGACCGGCGGCCTGTTGCCAAGGCCTCCACACCTGGCACCCCGGTGACATCACTCCCTCTCAGGTGGCTGCCATGTCTGGGGCCTCGTACAGACAGGCCGTCCCGCGGCGAGAGGACAACTGGGGAAACATGAGCGCAGGCGACAGGCACCGCGCGCGGAGGGGAACTGCGCCGCTTCTGCACAGGGCCGCTGGGCTGGGGCTGAGGGCTTCATGCAGGCGTCTCGGTTTCTCCCGGAGTGACATCATGCAGGCCCCAGCTATTTTTATTGTATGTTAAACTGCTGAACCAATGCACATAAAGTACTTGCTTGTTGCGGTGTGCTGCCAGAGGTTAAAATGGCCATATAAACATGTAGCCCTGGTCAAAATTTTCCATAGCTCTAACTGTCTTGGACACTTGAGCAAAAGATTCCACCAGATGACTCGTTTGCTGAAGGAGAGGATTTATTCAGTAATGTGCGTTTAAGTGAATCTTTAGGAAAGTTTGCCCGAGTCAATTTGAATGATATATTCCAGCTGTGGCACGCTTGAATTGTGCTTTGACTATATCCCATTGTGCACCGTGCTTCACTTTACCATGCCCCACGAAGTCTGACCATGCCGTTACTCCGATTTCACCGTGCTTTACTTTCTTCCAGCTGTTACTCTGGCGTAAAAGAGTAAGCACGGTAAAACTGTCAGAAAGGAACGGACCAGGATATTTCCCCCAAAAAGTGTGAGTTTATATCCAAGAAAGTAAGAGTGAGGAAGTACCATGCAAGTCACTGCCCCTACTGAAATGAAACCAAAGAAACGAAAGAAAAGTCTCAGTTTGGCTTGGGGCTTCATCGAATTCTGGTCCTGTTGCCGTCTAAACCTTGGCACCATCCCCACAGACTTCAAGTTTTGTGATTATACACTTCAATTATAAATGTACGCACACCACCTTTACGGACAATCATGTGACGGTTGGGCCCTCGAGAATTATATTTATAGTCTCCAGCCCTCAAATCTGATGCGAGGGTCACAAGTTGTTTGTCTCTATGCAGCCTCTTCCCCTAAAAATGGCATACAGTACCAGGAGCATGTGAGGCAGTTCTCACTGAGTGATGTCATGCTTGTCTACATTACCAGTAATCCTCCGGGATCTCTTGGCCAAGCAATCGTTTTTCAGAGACCGTGTAGATACATATCTCTCTCCTTGATGTGTGAACGCTGAAAGCCTATTATTACCGTGGTTTTTTTTTTTGAGAATAGCCCTCAGGTCAACACAGGGTCCTCCTACAATTAAACAGCTCCCCCCAGTCTTTGAGGAACACAATCCTGGATTTTAGTTCCTTCTCAGCAGGTGTCTCCAGACATGAGAGCCTTGCTTTAATCTGGCCTTTTTCGTGGAGGAAATAATCCCCTGCGCAGTCTGTGCCACCCGTCAAAACAAGTGAACTCCACCAGAAGACCTCCTTTTAGACACTAAAGCCATTATACCAAATGTAACTAATTCAATAAAACGAAAAAAGTGGTGCCAAAATCTTTGAACATTCCTAAGAATATAATACAGGATTATTTGGGAAATCAAACTGCAACTACTTTGCTTGGACTCATGTTTCCAAAAAAACACAAGGATTACTGACAGCCCTGCCTGACATATGGAGCGATATTGTCCCCTATGCATTACACAAGGTTTTGCTTCTGTACCATTTTTCCTTTGCACATACATCCTTTAATATACAGGTGAAACTGACTGTACTGAAAATATGCAGTAATCTCCCAACGGGTGTCGTGAGTTTGGAATGGATCAGCTGCTGGTTGTTTCTGGGGACTAGCACGTGCAGTGGCTACCATTAATGCTTCACAAAGCTGGGGCCCTGCATTCAGTTCGTAGGGTGGTGTTTGCATGTTCTCCCTGTATTTCCTTCAGGTGCTCTGGTTTCCTCCCACAGTCCATATACATACTGGCAGGTATATGTTCTTCTGGGAAAACTGGCCATGATGTGAGTGTGTGAATGTGTGACTGTGTGAGCCCTGTGATGGACTGGTGTCCCACCCAGAGTGTATCCGACCTTGTGCCCGATGCTTGCCAGGACAGGCTCTGGCTCCCCCATGACCCTGTACTAGTTCAGTCCTGTAAGTGGTTAGAAAATGGAATGGATGAATGAATGACTGTTTCTTCAGGTGGGCGTATCCAGACACAGCTGCATGGATGCAGACACCATTGCAAGACAGCCTTAAAACAAATTGAGTAGCCTTTAATATAAAAAGGTTAATTGATGTTTCTACATTAAAAAAAACACACACCTTGCATGTCTAAGTAATAGAGTATTCTACCAGCAGCCATATCACCCTGCAGCTCACAACTGGCAACCCACTGAAGCTAAGCAGGTGTGAGCCTGGTCAGTACCTGGATGGAAGACCTCCTGGGAAAAACTAAGGTTGCTATTGGAAGAGGTGTTAGTGGGGCCAGCAGGGGGCGCTCACCCTGCAGTCCATGTGGGTCCTAATGCCCCAGTATAGCCCCAGTATACACTATACTGTAAACAGGCGCCGTCCTTCGGATGAGACGTAAAACCGAGGTCCTGACTCTCTGTGGTCATTAAAAATTCCAGGGCGCTTCTCAAAAAGAGTAGGGGTGTAACCCCAGTGTCCTGGCCAAAATTTCCAATTGGCCCTTGCCAATCATGGCCTCCTAATAATCCCCCTCTATGAATTGGCTACATTACTCTGCTCTCCTCCCCACTGCTAGCTGATGTGTGGTGAGCGTTCTGGCGCACTATGGCTGCCGTCGCATCATCCAGGTGGGGCTGCACACTGGTGGTGGTGGAGGGGAGTCCCCATTACCTGTAAAGCGCTTTGAGTGGAGTGTCCAGAAAAGCGCTATATAAGTGTAAGCAATTATTATTAGTGCATTATCCATGCATAATGCAATATGAGATATTGACTGGAAAATGTTTGCCAGATCTATTGATGATAGTGACAATCAAACATATAAACCTGGATGCTGCCTGGAACCTTTTATGTGGTTTTGAAATCCTACTCAATAGCTTAGAAAAAAACAGGTGAAATAGGTGCATTGTCTGTACTTATATATGCACCTTCCACCCTCTCCAGCCTTGGAAGTATAGCATGTATGTATATTGGATAATATAAACAAGAATATCTGCTGCTTTTGATTACTCCAGTTTCAGCCAACTATTAAAGTTGGATTAAAACACATTTTGCTCAGATCTGGGTTTCACCTGCTGCAGATCCCAATTTTGATTGTGGGAACGATGCCCGGGGAACCGGCGAGTGTGACATTAAAGCCGACAAAGGGCAGGAGAGCGCCCCCCGAGCCCAGTCTTTGTTTTAAGGCCCAACGTGCTTTGCAGCGGCTCGGCAGGCCAGTTTCTGAGATCGGGGGAAGTGGAAAACGGGACTGATTGTCTCCTCTGAAGGAAGGCGGGCGGCTCTTTGTCCCCCCGAGGAGCTGGAGGAGACCCAGGGTGTGCGAACCGCGTTAATTGCGGCGAAGCACAAAGGGCAAGGTAATGAGCCCTTGGCAAGATAGAGGCTCCGGGAGCAACGGAAGAGCGCGTTCGTCGCTGGCCTGCCTCTCTGAAGAGGTGGCAGCATTTCAATGCAACACAATGACCGCTAATTAAAGCTCCGTCATTACAGGAGCCCTACGCAGCTCTCTGGCAATGTGTGTGTATTTCCTTTTTTTTTTTCTCTTTTAAACCAGATTTGTTACCAACGTCTCAGAGTGTGTAATAATGAGGCTGCGCCGCCTGGTTTCTTAGTTACCTCTGCTAAGCTGCTACTATATTCCGTCTCTGGGCCCACGTGTTTCCATTGTGCTCAGAGGAGACTGAAAGAAAGCGAGAAGCAGGGAATAGATTTTTCTCTTACCGATCTACCAGGGTCCTTTGGAAAAGTAGAGAGTTGGGATGGAGGTGCTCGTGGAGTCACTAGTTCACAATTGATTGACCGAGCAGCTTATTTTCAAAAGAGGTACAAAGACATAGATTAAAGTATTAAAACAAGAGTAGTTGCAAAAAAAAGTGTTTTTGTCCGGTTGCTGCAAAACACCCCCATGTCTGACATTTAAACCCTTAAACATCTGGCTCCTAATGCAGTTAGGTATGCCAGACAATGCAGTGTTTGGGTCTGCTCTGTGTTGTGCTTAGTGTTGTGTCACATGCTCATCATCTCTGTTAAGAAGACCACATTGGCTGTAGCATGGTAAGGAGTTGAGAGACAGCAAAACACAATTAGTCAAAGCAGCACAAAGTGTGTGTAATTTGGGGGGTGGCGCCAAGTTGACAGTTCTCTAAATGTCTAGGGAATTAGTTGATAATAAGGCCCATTTGAAGAGAAAGAATCTTGGGGTTTGAGCAGAAAATAAATCATCCTTCAGTCTAATTGTTTTAATTAGTACCTTTTCAATTAGGCACCATGTGACTGGTGCATCAGAGTTAATTCATGATTAACCTGATCTGAAGATCCCAGCAGAAATGTTCCAAATTAGATGTAGTCTACTGTTGAACATGGATTACCTTTACTGTACTTATTTAAAATAATGCCACTGAGATTTACTTGATGTTAATCTGCTTTTCCTTGATATGCCTGAGAAACAAAAGCCTGCTAGGGATGCCAGTGGGTGTATTTTATAACAGTGTGTCAGACAGGAGGAGTGCAGATTCACAGTGTGTCCTCAGTAAGCAATCTGGAATCTGCCAAGACGGCTCCGTGATTGAAGAACCTGTGCTGCCCTCTGCTGGCAAAACGGATGAACTGAAGTTTTTGTTATGATTGACAAACAACACAAACAAATATCTGATTGCACCGAATTCTCTTTTCATGTTGTCAGGTATTTTAAAGTGACTGCAGGACATTGAATCATCTGGCAGGTCATTTGTGGGTTTGAATCTTCTGAGGTTTGGTAAAAGATGCCTTAAACTTCTAATCAGGCAAAGGAAGGAATGGTGAGACATGAGACGCAACTGAGTAAGGCCTGACTTCTCTCTATGTACACTTTAATGCTTTTTAAGATGCCCATACAGACTCAAGGCCCACTATACTGTATGGTGCTGCTGAATGTGTAGTAAATCCTTGGTGCAGATGTGAAGACCTACAGCCCAGCTATAGTAATATCATTAGCCCACCTATGATAACCATGCCAACTGACTGCACCCCTTGTCCAAATAATATAACACTGATAACTATAAACTGACATCAAAACAGAATCTAAAAACAAGAATGAAAAGTTGAATTGTATTTGTGATTGTGCAGAGGAAATTGTGTTTTTTTAAAAGGAAAGAGTGATATCGAGTTGCAGATGAGAAGAATTGTGATAACATTCTTTCTGTAAAATTAAAGTAACAAACATTTTGACCTATAAAGACAGTACTATAAAGATCGTACCCCACACATATTGCCTATTTCTGTGTTAATGTATAAAACAGAAGTTGACATTAAGTTGACCGCTTGAGAACAGGTTGATACGAGTAGTCTTTCTGTTTCAGATGTATGTTTGTCCTTTAGCACAGCACATCTGACTGAAGAGTATCAGGGAGAGAGAATAGTCATAAATCACTTTGAAAGTAGCATGTCTCTCACCTTACAAACTACCAAAGGAGGATTTCAGATGCAAACGCCTCCTCTTCTTATCCGATCAACACAGTTTTGAAAGCGCAGTGTCTGATCATTCTTTCGAAAGCTTTCATTAGAATACCGTGACCTTTCAATGTTGTCCTTTGAGCAAGAAAAGGTCCTTGCCTGTGATAAGAAATCCCTTTATTTAATTAAAACACGAGCACTCATTGGCATAGAGGCCCTTGTGAAATAATTATTTTGCGATAGAAATAATCTCATCTGAGGCACTGGCAAAAAAAAAACAACCAAAAACAAGATGTATTGTAGAATATGGAGCAATTAAGAAAACAATTAAAAAGACAGTGCAGACGACAGAAAGTGCTCCTTTGAGGAAAGGCACTTGGCACTTGGCTTTCTATGTGAGGGAACTGATGCACTTTCAAAAGCTGTTATGAAGTCAACATACTGAACAATCAGATGCATAACACAGGACCTAACAAGGTTAGGACTTTGCTCTTCTGGATATTTCTGAGTTTTCTGCATGACAATCACATAGAGAGTCAAACAAGAAGATGAGATGCCTTCAGGCCTGAGGATAATGATAATGACCAATCGGTTCCATTGTTGAAACTCAGCACAAGGAGGCAGGTGACTAGGTCCACAGAGAATCTGAGAGTCAGGGTCCTCTTCACAATCACAGCACTGGCCTGACCAGTGATAAAATACTACATTTCAGATGAACATTTTTGTCCAGCACAAGAGCAAATATGGAGGGGAATGAAAGAAGACGCTTTAGTTTTAGATTAATACATTTGCATACGTAATAAATATAATCCAGATTTTCTGGTGTGGGACATGAGACAGCTCATTATGTCATGTGCATCATGACATTATTGTTCAGATCACTGTATGGTCGATATTTATAATAAATCAGAAGCAACTTTATTTTCTGTTTCATCATATACAGTAACATTGTAAATATTAACATTCTTAACAGGTCAAAGCAGCTTTGGGAATATGGTGTAGGAAACATTTTTTTAATGCACAATACTTTGTAAGTGCAAGATATGTAGAATTCGACAAGTCAGATACAGGAGTGGACTGTTTCGATGTCAGATTAAGACATGCATGAAAAAGCTTACATTTATGATGCAGAGGAGGTAGTGGGATTCAAACTCCAGTCTCTGACTCCAAAGGAAAGCTCTTTACCTTATTGCCTATTTACCTGTGCTCACAAGGAAGAAACTTCACATGCACTCCAAGGGGGCTTGGCTGTTGATTTCTGGTTAGGCCTCAGTACAAATTATTAAAGCTGATGACCATACCAAATGGATTGCATGTGCTCATAAGAGAAACAGAACAGGAGAGGTTTAATAGTGGGTTCACAATGATTTCATCTTCCTCTATTTCAACACTTCCCTCAGACTGCAGCCTGTACACATTTGGCAGATTAGACCCAATAATGAGTCAAGATGCGTTTCTCCAAAAATCATGTCATTTCGTTTATCCCTTACTCATATTTTGTTTTTCCAGTTAATGATTTACAGTAATTGGTTTTAGATTCTCTGTGGTTGAAGGGTGTGAATCATGCAGCTATGCAGAGAGAGAAGAGGAATGTGTCTCTAATGAGAAGATCCACATCAGCAGCTTGAGCTTCAGGCCTGTTTAAATCAGCATCTTGAGTTTCAGGTCTACTTAAACGCTTACCCTAACCCTTATCTGCAGGGTTCTTTAAGGAAGGTCTGATCACACAATCATATTGAAAGATCTGCTATAATAAGTATGGGGGTTCGAACAAAGCAACAGTAAATGCCTTTTCACTGCAGTTGTGTTTCTGGTCACTTTGAAAGTTTTTCGAGTTAACCTCCTACACACTAGGACAGATTTCAGTGAGATTTCAAATCACTGCATGGGGGGCTTCAGTCTCACTAGTGTAAAGAACAAAGCATGCAGGTTTCATATGTCACAGTTCAATCAGCGATTTTCAATAGACTTGGAAACAATTATTGGTGATCAATTAGGCAGGTGGTTCTTCAAAGGAAGTGATTTAGAATTCATTGGAACTGAAATTATTTTAGTAACACCTCAAAGTTCAGGTGTCAAAGATCATTTTATTCCATAAATGACTTGATTAATTGTTAAATGATATACCAGTATTCCCAATCTACAGAAACCTGTGGACCAGGGCCGGAGAATCCTGCTGTATGTTAATACAGTCAGACTCCTGTCATTATTGCTAACATGACTGTGCAGATCCAGACATCATGAACGTCAGTAAACAGCAGGCAGACGCAACCTAACTACACAAACGTAGCTTTGGTTGGTTAGAAAGAAAGCAAATGAATAAAACAGGAGGTGAGTCTTTATCCAAAATGTTAAGGATGTTTGGCTCAGTATCAAATTGGAAAGTCTAAATATATCGAGTCCCTGTAAGAGGTTCTTAGATTAATAAGTAATAAACTGAAGTAAAACTGCAGTGCAATCGTGGTGTCAAATGAAATGCCCAAGACCTTTAAACAAGTGTTAATAAAACAGTCCCTTTAGAACTCTGTTACACCTGTGACAAACAAGGTAGCAACACCTAAGCTTACACATAAATCAATAACCTTGAATCAGGTCATAGAGCGTCTGAATGCAAGTTGGCGCACTCAGAAGACTGTCACATGGGACAGTGAATTGACAGAATTTGACAAGTTGTTCTCAAGCGCTCCTCATGACTTGCTGATTTGAAACAGAAGTGGTCATGAAGGAGAGCACATGAACAGGAGGAACATTAACTTGGGTTGCCCTTAACTCGGACGATCTCAATTGTTTTACAGTGCTCTGAAAATGTTGTAGTCATTTGACCACGCCGTAAGCACCTGTTACATTGCTAAGTTACAGTTATTACTGCAGCTACGATGTTTCCAGAGACAAGGCACAAGAATTATGGGTGGGCTATGGTTGACGAAAACTTCTATCTGTACTTCAGTCATGCTTCCTGTGCTGTGGCTGAAAAGCTTGCCCCCTCATGTGGTTTTTCACTAAGTATTGCACCTTCAAACCGCTACTGTAACTCACACACTAGGTGCCTGGTGGTTTGGTGAATGTGCTGTCTGTACTGAGGAACAAAGCAGGGAATTCTTTGCAAGGTCTTCCCATTTCATTCGAGCTGTTCAATTCAACTTTTCTCTGAATCTCCCTGCAGGAGTTACACCTTAAACCTCTGTCTCAACATGTTATTTTTAGCAATGAACATGAAAACTGAAAAAAAATACTTACACCAGTCTAGGTTGGACCCATATGCTGCGTGTTCCTTTATTCATAAAAGATGCATCCTTCAAATCAAGTGCTTGTCAAAATTCTGCAGACTGCTCTAAGCAAGCAGTTTTGGTTATCACTCGCCATTATGTTTTAAGGGTGGCATGGAGGCACAGTGGTTAGCAATGCTGCCTTATAGTGCTGGGCCCTGGGTTTAGTTCTGGACCTGGGATGCTGTCTGTGTGGAGTTTGCATGTTCTCCTCATGTTCATGTCGGCTTGCTCCGGGTGCTCCTGTTTCGTCCCACAGTCCAAAGACCTACCGGTAAATAAATTGGCTTCTGGGGAAGTTAGCTCTGGTGTGAGTTGGTGTGTCTGTTTGTGCCCTGAAAAGCACTGGTCTCCCACCCAGGGTGGGACATGTTGCACATGTTGACTGCTGGGAAAGGCTACACCACCCTGAATGGGATGAAGGGGGTCAGAAAACAGAAGGATGATGTTTTTAGAATGTGTGCAAGATGACTAATTTAAAATGAGGCTACAAGTGTTCGGTAGCCCTCTATGCTTGGAATGCAAACTGACCCATCAAAAGAGAAGACTCTTGATCCCCAACCCATAATAAAACTCTGTTCCTTATTTGTTTCCATTTCCCATTTTGCTTGTGCAGTTTCCTGTATTCTGAAGGTCAGTTCTGACTGACTTACTGACTTACTGGAACAGTGTGCTCTGGACAAAGGAGTCAAAGATGGACTGCACCTGATTCTACACTCCCTCTTAATTGAGATGGTAGAACTAAGGTTGCCCTTACTTTCTCACACTAATACGAATATAATGAATGCTGGTAGATTTTCCAATTAATAATGACAAATTAGACATTTTGTGGGTCATATGTCATTTGAGATGCGTTTTATCTACATTAAGAACTTGGTGAGGACCAGGTGAAAGTCAAATATGTCTAAATATATCAAATCTTAAGGTGGCATACTTATTTTTCACCTCACTGGAGAGCTTCAAGAAATTTTCAAAAGACTTATTTTCATCTTATATGCATTTCAGTAATGCATTCAGAACTGACCTTCAGAATACGAGAAACTGTATAAACAAAATAGGAAGTGGAAACCATGAGGAAAATAGCTTTATTGGGGAGACTGGGGGATTTTGGGGGGATGTTATTGATGTAATGCAACGACAGGGTGAATCTCAGTTTGGGGTATTCTGAGTTGGAATGAGGGGAGGCTACTCATTTAATTGTCATGACCTGTGCCTGAGGTTGCACAGATGAGTGAACAGAGACTTGGGGATTAAGAGTCTTCTTTTCTTAAACTCTTCTTTTTTTATTTTTCTCTTTCTCTTTTAATGGGTCAGTTTCTATCCCATGCAGAGGGGGCAAGCCAAACTCTTGTAGCTTTTTAAATTAAGTTGTCGCACACATATTACACTGGCAAGTCAAGTGTCATTGTAGAAGGATAATTCAGCCCCATATACAGTATAAAACTATGTTTTATTTACTGTAGCTAAAATTTCGTAAGGGTCCACACCCCAGTTATATTTTTAGAAGATGCTGCTTGGTTTCTAGTCCCCGTACTGTACCTTTATAAGAGACTTCTGTATCATATCATGGTAAAAGCAAAGAAAGCTGTAGTAAACCACAATAAGATTCTATTAAAAGCAGTGTCAAGTGTATGGTCATGATGTCAAACATTGATACAAAATGTGAGGATTAATATCAAATGTTGATCTGCCCTCCACCCACAAAATCATACACAAGGACCCTCTCTTGTGCTACGAGCCTGTAGTTTCCATCCAGTAGAAAGAGGCGATTAGATTGCCCGAATACAAGATCAGCGAGCAGGCAGACATTTTAATTTGTGTGGGCTCTAAATGCAAACTGAACATGGGAACAAAAAGGCAAAACCGCTGACATGTTTAGTGGTAGTGATAACAGAACCACACTGAAATAAAAAGTGAATTTTTAACACATTTATAGCAAGGGAGATTATTTTAGCCTTGAAATACCTTTATGGTATATCATTGTTGTTTGACTTTGTTATGGGTCATGCTCGGAGTCTTATGACTAAAAGATTTTCAGGATCACAGATGACAGTGTAGTCATACTTAAATCTTGATTGATGATACACACTTTATCTACACTGATTTGTAAGAAATAAATAGATATCTTACAAGGAACTGTTTGATTTGTTTTTACACAAAAGCATATGCTGTTGTACTTAATATATATCTACAGTATATATCCTCCTTGCCATATACATAAAGAGTTGTGGGGGTGTGGAACAAGCTACCAGCCATGTTATTGAAACAAGTTCTTCTTTCATGAAATGACTGGATGAGATCATTGGATCAATTAAGCACTAACGATCCAATGTTTGTCAGATGGGCTGAATGGCTTCCTCTAGTTTGTAAGTTTTTACGTTGTGCTAAAACATAAATACAATTTTAAAATCTAATCTCCCAATGACACACAAAGCTAAACAGGCTAGACTGAATGCAGTCACCTTGCCTCCCAACAATTATTCTGGAGTAATTTCTTTGAAGGTTACATATTCTATTTAACCCTTTAGGGCTGCAAATAACACTAGAAATAATATAACAGTTAATTGAAGCCCAATCACTCCTGAATTTAAGATTTACATGTTTTGTTAACAATTAACCATAAGTAGGAGCTAAAATGTACCAGGACTATTAATTTTCTCTTATATGAAGTATATCATAAATGGAATTTGTAACCACTTATCTTAATTGTTACCCACTTCTTTCCAAAATGCAAACCTATAAGAAGCACTTTTAGTTTTGTATCATAAATTAACAGTTAACCATTAGAAGTATACAAAATATTATGTAAGAAAATAATGTTTGAGCTACACTGTATACCAAAACTAGACTTGAAGACACTTATTAGTTTGTGAAATAATGTGGTAGTTACCCTGCGCCTTTGTGGTAAAAACTGTAACACATTAAATTGAAAGATAAATATAATGAAATAAGTTGGGCATTAAAACACAAAGCATCTTGCAGAAACCTTTGATGATGTGTATTACAGTAGTGCATGTCTGCAGCAAACTAAAACAACAGTCTTGAAACAACTGTATTATAGCCCTACCTTTCCTTCCTGTGATTTGTCCTAGATTTGACAGTTGTGAATGGTCACATACAGAAGGCTTAGTGCTATCTGCACTGAGGATACCAAGAGGTCACAGGGGATATCCTGTGCAATGTGCAGGATTTGCTCAGCTTTCCTGTAGGATTTGAGGCTGTCTCCCAAGACACAAGCATATTCTGCTTAGTGTGCAAATCGGATATACAGTTACCTTTACAGTAATTGTTTTGCTTTCAGATTTAGTTTTTGTTGATGTAAGAAATGAGGACGTAACTTTTGCAGAGGGGAGAAGAGTCAGGTTTGGTATTATTCCTTTTTACTAGAGCACTTAGTTTCAACTATTTTTCTCCCTTTGGGAAGACAGAAAGTTACTCTCCTCATTTTTTTACTGTCCTGAGATGGAAGGGAGCACACAGAGATCTTGGCTGAGTTGAACAGTGTTTGTTCTGTAACCTCAGTGAGAGATAATAAGATATAGAAGGGTGCTCATTTCAAAGGGCACATACACCTGTCAATACAATATTAAATGCTTTTAAATACTGTATCTGTTTCCCCAAATTGGATTCAAAAGTTTTCCAAAACTCTGTATTCTTTAGGACAATTTTTAATGATTTATATCTGTAAACATGTGCTGCCATTCTGGATACGAAACACAAATGCTGGCCATAGCATAAAAGGCAATCCTGTTTGTCTGTGCTGTGGTCAAGAAAACAGAAAAAGAAAGCACCACACTTTTTTTACAGTCAGTACTCTGTTATTACTGTTTGTTTCTTTTGTTGAGCACAAACTGCACATCTTTCTAAATGACATTTTTTTTGTTGTGTCTGCACAAGAGGTCACAAGTATGTACATTCTTCTGCATGGTTTGGTCAGTTCACAAAGAGGACTTTAGCCTCTGAATTGGGAGGCAAATATTTTCATTTCAGAATGTAAAGTTTTGGAAAAGTATCAAATCCTATTCAGAACACTTGTGGCTCCTGACAAGTAAGACAATGTACATAATTTTGCATTATGAGCCTTTAAGAGCATAACCATGTTTTCAAATGGGAGGAGGGAAACTCATCTGGATTTTAGCAGTTAATTGATCTGAGGATCCCATCCAACCCATGAAAGGCCTATGAAAGGAGACAGGGTATAAGCTTCATCTAGAGGGCTGGGCAGTTTGTTCCACACTCCCGCATCCCTTTGTGTAAAGAAGCACAATCTATCCAGACTGGAGGATTGATGCAGTGATGTCTTGAAAGAAGCCAGGGTATCGGCTTCAACAAGATGGCTGGGTAGCTGTTTCCTGTTTCCAATGAGCTTTTCAGTACAGGAGTGCCCGTTGTATTCAGTTTTATGCACTTTTCCCCTATAAATCCCCTTTAAATGCAACAAGAATCGCCAGTTTTAACTGGAAGGAAGTTTCAATGAAGTTGTATCGGGGCTAATTGAGGAAGAAGGCAAAGACAGCAAAGGTTGCCCTCACATCATATCCAACAACAAACTCTCAGAACAATTCTCTTTTGAGAATCAGAGTGAGAGTGTTCTGAAGCTCCATCTTTGCCTCCTGCATACAATACTGAATCCTCTACTTTGCTTCCCAGTGCCGGTTATTTACATGTATGACCAAAGAACATAAGGAAGGTTACATGAGAGGAGGCCATTCAGTGCGTCAGGCAGTTTGTAGTTTATTGGCTGAAGCAGCAACTGACTACCTAACTTACAATGTAAATTACTATGCTTGAAGCCCATGCTCAACGAATGTTTTTAGTTTTGAGTAAAAGAAACCTGAATGAACAGGGAAGTAACGTATCTGCTTGCATTCTTTTTTTATTCTGTGTACGTTCCCCAAGGAAAGCCTCCCACAGTAAAAGAACAGTAAAAGGTTGAAAAGTACAATGCAATTGTGGTACAACATGAATCTGGTGCACCAGGCCTTGATGCCAATATTGGTAAATTACAGTATTAGGAAGCTAAAAACAACAGATGAGCTTTTGTGGCCACCTGTCACAAAGGTTGGTGGCCAAGCCATTTTGCTGTAGTGCACATCTATTTAGATTTCCAAATGAGAGCTTAATTAAATTTCTCCAAAGTGTGAGCAACCGGGATCCTTTGGTTTGTGAGATGAGTCACTCAGCTCATCAGACCTGGATGCATATGACTGATCAAATCCCGACTCCAGCCACCCTCAGATCCATTTGTTTCAATGAGCAAAGTACCACCTGAATTTCATTGTCCCTGTTGTCACTTGCAAGATTATTGATTGTCTTTTCACTTTTTATGGTAACTTTTAGAAAGTCAACAGAACTACCTTTTGCCCAACAACTTAGGTGCTAGCACACTTACAGTCAGGAAGAATCTCTGTGATGGTTGGAAGAGTCAGCAGACTATGTTAGTTCTTCCCCATTCCTAACTAATACTGTGCAAAGAGCTGTTACTGTCAGCCAGCGGGTCTAGAAACTATTGGCAATTCAAAATCAGGTGGATATGTAATAAAAATAAATTATCTGTTGAGAGGAAACCGTAAAACACCCTGTTCCATTTTGCAATTTGCTCATTAGACTACTGAATTCCACAGCTTGGTATGATGATAAAATGGAGCCAGCGCTTCAGATACATACAGTAACTGACACTGGAGAGAAAAACAGGAAATTGAGATCCGCGGCAACAGGAAACACTGGTAGGATTAAGTACATACAGCAAAATAATGTCACCCTACTTTGAAAGAAAAGGAGAAAAAAAACTCAGAAGTGGTAGAGTTTACTGTAGCGCACATGATACGTTTTCTCAGAACTGAAGCACATAAACACACGCCTCTCATGTTATGATCATAATTTCTCTTCCCTTCAAAAGCCAGAGTATTTTTCATGTGTCTTTTGATCTGCGTGACTTTGCCTGTTTCCTGGTAAAGTGTAAAAATGGAAGAAAACCAGTTTATGAGACATTGCTCCTTCTTATTCACAAGAAAACTGAAATCAAACACGTGACCTCTACTGATTGTTTGAAACCACACAAGGAAACACTTCTACTGTTCATACAGTGTAATATAAGGGAGTTTTGATGCTTCTCAATGTCTGTAAATTTGCTATACACAAAACCCTGTTATAAAACACCAGCCTTTTAATCTCAAGGGCCACGTTCATTTTCTCAGTCCAAGTTGTTTCGCTGTTTCTCAAACAAGTAAGCAAGTTGGAATATGCTCTTGTCTTTTTAAAACTGGTAACAACTAGGAAGTTAAATATTTTTTCTGAATATTCTGAACATGAACTTCGGATGACCTCCTCCCCCCTTTGTTAATTAACACATGCAGCTAATTAGTAGACAATATACCCCAATAAACTCCCCAGTGTCACGATCGTAAACCCCTCCTCTTAAGGACGCTCCAGCCCTTCCTTGTTTTATACTCATCTCCCGCACCTGCCTCCGGTTTCAGCCCTCGTGCTATAAAAGCCAGACGTCCCTGCCAATCTGGGCTCATCTTTGGAAGATGGACGCCTGCCTACCCGCGAGTCCAGAAGCGACTCGACGGCACAGGCTTCATCATGACGTCCTGACCTTCTGAGTCCGGGATTAGGGAGTGTCTGGTCCCGCACCCCTCTTTTATTCCCCTGACCCTCCGCCGGATCCCGCTCCGGCTTTTAACTCAGTTTGTCTGTCAGGATGGATTACTCGGTCTTGGACATTTGCTATACTCATGGATTTGCCTCAGACGCCCTCGGACTGTTTGCCTCGGCCACACCTCCCCCGGACACCAGCGCACCGTGGATACCCCCCCTTTCCTTCCAGCCCCTTTCCATGCCTTTCCCCCCATGTTTTCCTCACTCTTCCCCGGATTGTGTTGTCTGCATAGGGTCCCCTGAAAGACCGCTTCGTGACACCCAGCCTCTGTTCAGACAGGGAAAGCAACTACCAGATGTTAAAGTCAGCTGACATCTTTAAAAACCATATTCAAGTTACGCGACCTATGCTAGTTGTTAAGTTGTCTATAATAGTTGTTATGCTATTTTGTGAGTAACAGCAAATATTAGTTCTGAAAAGTGCTGTAGTGAATCGAGGTATAGGCCAGTAATTGTTGGGAACTGACAAGCAAGAACGCAAATCCTGAGGCTTTGGCTGGGGTTGGCTGCCAGAGGATGGCAGAGTGATACAGTGGCTATCATTGCCGTCTTGCAGCCCTGGAGACCTGGGTTCAGCTCTGGACTTGGGGTGATATCTGCATGGTGTTCGTATGTTCTCCCTCTGCTTGTGTGGATTTTCTCCCACAGTCCAAACACATACTGGTAGGTTAATTGGCTTCTGGGACAAAGGGGCCCTAGTGTGAGTGAGTGTGTCTGTGTCTGCCCTGTGATGGACAGCTGTCCTGAACATGGTGTACCCTGCCTTGCAGCTGTTGCTTGCTGGGATAGGCTCCAGCTCCAGCTTCAACTGGACATTCAACTGGATAAAGCAGTAAAAAAATGAATGCATGCATGAGGTGCAGATAAAATTTTCTAACATTCCACTTCTGGAGTTACAATTCATAAAAGCATCAAGGTAGGCCGTAAAAGCATCAAGGCCGTAGATGTTCTGACCCATCATCCAACAGTGCAAGGACATGAGACACTACAATTTACTGTCCCAAAGAATTCACAGCTTTGTCTTTTGAAAACATCTGTGAAAAAATAACTGTGAGGACTACTTTCAGACACATTTTGACTTTTGTCTCATAAAAGTTAGCCCATCGCCATAATCTAAATCATTTATAAAACCTGTAGAATGCTAAAGTTTTTGTTTTTTTATATTTTTTTTACCTTTCTATAAGTTAAGCACAGCAAAACGTCAAATTTTCAATCCTTATGTCTATCCTTATGTATCCTTATATAGCATCGTGTAATACTTTGTCCAATTTACCGCATTATGAATCCCTAGTTGTTCAGAAGATGCAGGGAATTCTTAAATGGTTCATTCTTCATTGCACGTTATAGAAATAGAAAAAAAGGCGTTGTTTTCAACAACCCGTGATCCAGGTGTAACCCAAAATGTGGCAAACAGGATTTAATGTATTTAGAGCTGCATTTTTTCTTAAAGAATCTGCACAAACCTGTCCATGCTCACGTCATTTCCCCGTGAGTTTTTTTTGTGGGTCATAAGCTGAGTTTGTTATTCTATTATTTTTCATGACAAGCAGCTGACTAAGTGAAACGCGCTATAAATGCCCCCGCACTAACAGCTTCCTTACTCCACTGAAAGAGGCGGTGAAGGTTTCTTAGCTGTGCGAGAGTCACGCCAGAGCTCAGGCAGGTAAGGCGCAGCAGATTACATTACTTTCCGTGTCAGTCGAGCGCTGCTTTCTGTGTCACTTTGGCAAGAGACAGAATCCAGTCAGATCTTTTCTTCAGTTTTTCCTTCTGTATCATTCCATTAGGATGAAACTCTTCATTGTAGCCGCTGCTGTGGTGACCGTGGTCAGCTCGGCCAGCCTGTCCCTAGAAGATCTCGAGTTTCACGCGTGGAAACTTAAGTACGGTAAGAAGCCACATTCCGCTGTACTACATGTGTATGTGTACAGTGTAGGAGTACAAAAGGTCATTTTTATCACTCTCAGCAAGGCCTGCGATGCAAAGGTTTCAAACTTATTTTTTTCTATCACTCAGCGAAGACTAGTATCTTTAAATACATTTGTAATGTTACAGGGAAAACCTAAAGGGGCTCTTTTTACAGTGTAACTGCACCAAACTGCATTTGAGAGACCAGTGCTTCAGTTTTTGTCATTTTATTGTCATTGGTTTTATTGTAATTGTTTTTGCTTTTAAACGAATATTTTGGAGAAAACTTGCATTCCGTAGCCCAAATGTTTTGAAAGAAACCAAAAGCAACCAAAGAACGAAATGTCAGAAACATGTTTCATTCATTTTTTTAAAGGTATTTTTAAATGTTATCTAATGGATGTTTTCCTTCTGTTTAGACGCTTACTGCATGTAAAGGAGGCCATTAAGAACAAAATATATTTAATTCCTCAGAAATGCACGAATGTCGAATTTCATTTTTTATTATTATAATTTGACGTGAACGTACAGAATGCTGCAATTTGTTAAAATAAACTTAAGTCTGTTTTTGCTGATTTTAACAATCTGAGGAAGTTCAAAGTAACGAGGTGTTTCTGTTTTGCGCGTTTTGTCATTCCTCTACTAAAAAACAAACTTTTAATTCAGCCTTCTTTTACTTGTTTCAGTAGTTGTGAGTTTGTACAGAAATTATATACAAAAATATATTTTATGTATGCAGCCTGAAGGCAACGAATATTAGTGGATATTCCAGGAACATTTTCACCACACATGCTGTTTGTTTGCTTTCTTAACATCTGTTCTGAGTGAACAAGTGCAGTGAAGAAAGACACACAATTCCGCTTTCAGTTTCTTCCTAATCAGAAACGGGAATTAACAGGGCTTCTCTTTGCTGAGTTCTGGTAACAGCTCCTTTGCATGTCTCAAAGCCTGGGCTTGATGTCAGGAAGTCAGTTGCATGGTTTATTATTTCTGTACAAAGTCCTTGAATATGTTTTTCTTTGAACAGACTCACTGTCACATTTGCAGTTATTGTCCCTCTCATGTTTTTTTTAGTTTTAGACTTTTTTTCACCCTCCGTATAGGACAATTTCTAAACATGTCAAATATTGGAACCAGCTAAAACAGGGGTCCCCAGTTCTTATCTTGAAGGGCTGCCATGTCTGAAGCTTTTCTGTTTTTTTTTAAGGTAATGTACCTGAAGTCATAGGAGAAGATGTTAAATTGGGCTTACTAAGCCAAAAAGGAGATGATTGATGTTAAGAGCCCAGCTGGACTGTAAACATCATTCAAGGCCAGTCCTCGCACAAACTGCTTAGATCATTGACTCCAGTCCCATGCAGTCTTCCTGCTCCAGGAAATTAAAGAAGGGAGATGGAGGGGTTGTATTGGATGTGTTAATTGCCTGCAGGATTCAGAAGTCCGCAAACAGGCTTGTGGCACAAACCTTATTTCCCCTAGCATTCCCATAGATAGATACATTTTTTAGAGTATGTTTATAAATACTGTACATAAGCTTTGCATCAGAATTAGAAAATTCGTGCAAGACTGCATAATTAGGTTAGTAAAAAAGTCTGAAGTATTTTGGAAACCGTGTCAACAACAGATAGTAACAGATTGAGTAAACAGAACACCAGGCTCAGCAATACAGGAAACCACCTAAAAAAATGGAACTTTAATGCAAAGTTCACTTGACATCAGTGTTACTTGTTTGATCTGTGACACAGGCTAAGGTAGCTGACAGAGATGTGAGATAAAGTCATACTCACCTGTCTATTATTCTAATCAAGTGAGAATCTAGAATGCCCAGCTAACTATTCATGCTGGTGAACAGTGTTGCTTATCAGGTGTTCTGATAAATCAAAAACGTTAAGCGTGAGGGCAAGTACATACTTCAGAACCGTCTCTTACTGACAAGCACGCGTAATAAAACAGGGTTTTAAAAATGAATTTGAAAACAGGATCCATAGACAAAAATCGCAAAAAAATGTATTAACGTTTGGCAATTAGGAAGCCCTATTAGTTGGTATACAAAAACACTGTAACGCTCTCATTATCCATTGACCTGTGTGTGAGTGTCTTGATGGGACAATAAATAATCAGATGAATGTGATTCTTTACAAAGCCTCTGTGTCTGAGACTGTAGGTCGGAATGTGTTTTTGACTGGGAAGTCGGTGCAGCTGGAACACAAATGTCACCACTAGCTAGGAGAAGGCAGTGTTTCTGGGCTCTGAGATACTGAGAAGCTTCTTGATTTCACTTATCAAGAATACAGCTTCAGCAAAAGAGGTTTGATTGTCTTGCTTTCTGCAGGAGTTGCAGTAATGTCTTTCCTCGGCCTGTGATGCACCCATTTCCGTTTTCAGGGAAGTCCTACAGCTCCCATGCGGAGGAGGCCCGGCGTAAAGGGACCTGGCTGTCCAACCGCAAGCAGGCTATCGTGCACAACATGCTGGCAGACCAGGGCATCAAGTCCTACAGGCTGGGGATGACCTTCTTTGCAGATATGGTAAGACTCCCTTTTAAAACATCCACAGTTAGTTACCAGGTCTCATGGCACTGCAGCGGAGAGGGAGCAAGACTGCAGATCTTTCTCTTACTACCTCCTCCAGACACCCATGGGCATGATCTTTGCCCGGCCAATTTCCTGACAGCGCACATCATGGAATGTGCCTTTCTGTTACGACGGTGTTACAAAAACAAGTCCATAAGGATGGAGATGGTGGGAAATAATGCGGAGAATCTCAAGCAGTCAGCCCACAGTGCTTCTTAAAGTGCATTACAACTCCGTGGCACCTCCTGCAGTGCTGTCTCGGAAAAGATTAGACTGCCACAAATGGGGTCAGAAAAGGCAATTGTCATGTTTTTCTTACATTACTGGAGATTTACAATATGTAGATTTGTTTTACATGTATAGAATGGTGCAACTTCCATCCATCTATTGTCACAAAAAAGCCACTTCCTGGTTAGAGTCATGACAGCCCGCAGCCTGTTCGAGGAGAAAGCAGTCCCTCTCAAAGCACACACACAGGGACAAGGAACCAATTAACTTGCCAGAGTGTCTGTATAAAATGGGAGAAAACTGGAGCACATGTGAACACAGTGCAATGAAATGTGACATCGACGCAATGCTCAGACCTGAGGGGTCTCTCTCGGTCGCCCCCCGCAGGACAACGAGGAGTACAGGCGCGTGGCGTTCCGGGGCTGCCTGGGCCGCTTCAACACCACCAAGGCCAGGCACGGCTCCACCTACCTGCGGCAGGCAGGGGGCGCCAATCTGCCCGACAGCGTTGACTGGACAGCAAAGGGATACGTCACAGAGGTCAAGGACCAGAAGGACTGTGGCTCGTGCTGGGCCTTCAGCGCGGTAAGAAGATAAGAGCTTGAGGAACATTAATAGCCTCAGGTGCCTTCCAAGCACATCAAGGAATTCAGGCCTCCTAACGGAGAGCAGGCTGGGCAGTATAATTGTAGATGTCGCTGTTTTCAGTAAGTGGGGGGTGATTAGGGTTGTCCAGGTGCTCCAGCTCCAGGATTAGGTGCAATAGAGCAGATCAGGTTATCCCTGCCATGCTCTGTAACTGCATCTCCTAAACCTGCAGTTTTACTGGTGAGAGCTGCACCTGTCTCATTCACTGAAGAAGAGGTGGATAGCCTGGCAGTGTCTTCCTCCCTCTGGTGCTCACGCGAGGCTTAAAGCCGGGAGATGACGCAATGGCACTTTGAAACACAGAAGTGGGGAAATTGTAAAAAAATATAGCGGTGAAGAAAAAGTGAAAACGTCCATCAGATGTTACTTTGCTCAGCCAAGAACCTCTTTAACCCAGCTCTTGAGTGGTCTTTGAAAACACACAGACGATTACATTGGTGAGAAGTTTACTTCTGAACTGTCTCTTCTGTAAAGATGTTTCAACTTTCTAGCCTCCCTAGTCTTAATTTCCTAGGTACGTGAAAGAGCGGCCCTCTACAGCCCCACAGTACTGCCCAACACTACTCATCCAGAGAGACGTTAACCACAAAAGAGACAAAGAGATGTTAACCACAGTGATAAAGGAAATAATGTGAAAACGTATTGTGGTAAAATTCTAAAGGAGAATGCCTCTTTAATTCAGTACATAATTCTATAGTGCAGATCATTGTGATTTTATCAGCAGGAACGTGTTTACCCAAAGGGTTGTGGGAGTGTGGAACAAGCTGCCCAGCCATAAGCTTAAAGTCGATACCCTGTCTTTTTAAAAAAAAAACTCCTTGTATCAATCAGCTACTAATTACCAAACAGGCTATAAGAGCTGAATGGCCTCTTCCTGTTTGTAGCCTTTCATATGTTCTTAATCCCTCCTTAGCTCCATCCACTTTTAAACCTATGTGTGTGTGTGTTGTCCACAGACAGGGTCTCTGGAAGGGCAGAACTTCAGAAAGACTGGGAAGCTGGTGTCTCTGAGCGAGCAACAGCTGGTCGACTGCTCTACGGACTATGGGAACTACGGCTGTGGAGGAGGCCTGATGGACCAGGCCTTCCAGTACGTCATTGATAACGGAGGCATCGACACTGAGGAATCCTACCCCTACGAGGCCGTGGTGAGCCCCTGAGCGCTTGAGTGCCGATGACAAGGTGTCTTTTTTAAAAACAAAAATACCTCGACGCATCCTGCACAGCGCTGCTCTTCACAAGATTCCTTTCGCTCTCGCTGCGCTCAGGGCTGGCTTTTGCCGATCTTGTGATTTCCATTTTTGCCCCAGGAATAAGAAACAGAAGGAAAATAAAGCCAAATAGCCTTTGTGTTACTTTTGTTAGCTATTGTGCTCATTTGCTTCCTTCTTAAGCTTCTTTTTGACTTCATTCGGACTGCTTTTCCACTTCAGGGGAACTACTAAGACTCAGGGTCAATGTGAGAGAGTCCTGAGATGCTGGCCACCATTTAAAACGTCTCTGAGTGTGAATTTGACGATCTGGGGACCTCTTGCTCAGTCCCCCATGGAACTGAACTTCCCAATGTCTCTTTATAGGATGGACTATGCCGATACAAGCCGAGCAGCGTGGGAGCCACCTGCTCTGGGTATTCTGACATCACCAGCGGAGACGAGAGTGCCCTGCAGGAGGCTGTGGCCACTGTGGGGCCCGTGTCTGTGGCCATTGATGCAGGACATGTTTCCTTCCAGCTCTACGAGTCAGGTGTTGTATCCGTAATGAATTACTGATTCTTTAATCATTAGTAGCTCATCCTCGCCATCACTGCAGCCTGACCTGTCCTGAGCCCTCAGCACAAACACAACTCCAGCGCTCATGTGGAAAACACAGTTCGTAACTTTAAGGGGTTCTGCGAGCTTAGCTTGCTAAAACATAATGTATCATGCAAGTCAAACGTGCTACAATCTGGAGCTCAGAGTCCCAAGTTGTGTTACTGATTTTATTCTTAATGCCCAGTAAGGTAGCCTATGCGTTCAGTTTATTATTTTCAATAAATGAGAGGATCACTTTTCCAGACACCATTCTTAACAAGGACTATCTATTTAAATAGGAAGGTATATTGAAATAAAAAATTACTTCAAAGGAACAAGTAAAGGTTTATTCCATGTTGAAAAGAGACACCCGAAAAGGCTCCACAGCCGAAATGTTGTTTCCTTTCTTCCTTTTCCAGCATGGCATGACGCAGCTACCTACATGAACTAAATAATACTTCTATTCGTTCCGAACTCAGGTTAACTCTGTAAGATTTAATTAAACAGTACATAATGCTTCAATTGGGATAAAAATCTTCCTTGTCTCTAGGGATCCCCAGGGTCTTTGACAAGAGGGAGAAGATGTTGTTAGAGGTTACTCTGACTCTTCCTCCCACTGCATATAAATCTTAACAGAGGGTTACCGCCCTGGCTGAGCTCTGTCAGACATGTAGGGAAACATGTATAGATCGTGTATACTGTCTCCACTGCAGGTATCTACAATGAGCCAGAGTGCAGCAGCTCTGACCTGGACCACGGTGTCCTGGTTGTGGGGTATGGCTCTTCTAATGGTATGGACTACTGGCTGGTAAAGAACAGGTGAGTCTGAACGCATCTGGTCTTTCTGGAAAGCCAGCTGGTGCTTTAGAATACATCACATGTTACATTTTCTCTTAAATAAAACTTTTTCCTGTGGGGGGACCTTTGTGAGAACATTTATTTCTTCCTTTCTGCTCATTTTAAGCTATTAAAAGAGTTTTAAAGACGTACTTCACAATCATGTTTTTAGATTAAGATAAACTGCCACCTGCCTTTGACATCTAAGCATGCCAAAACAATGCAATCTGAAGTTGGATTTGATTAATTCAATCATTTACTTTACATAATTTGTGGATAATGCATAGGCAGTTTCACAAGTCTCAATTTAGAATAATTTCATCAAACAGAGGGCACACTGCAACACTGCAAGTTGGTAGAAAACTGCAGTATCACAATTATGATGACTGCATGCATGAGATGTTGTTGAGCCTGCTAAAGAACTACTGTTTCTACTGTGTGCACCTGTGTACCATGCTTGGGTTTAGACCAGAGATCCCCAGTCATCAGATTGGTACAGTATATCTAAATGTTTTCAGACCAGCTGGGCTCATAACGACCGTAATCATCTCATTATGGGCTTAAAGGGACCAGCTTTACAGCTTGTGCCAGCTCTTCCAAGAGACCTAAAAAAACCCAGCAGACACTGGCTCTACAGGACCAGGACTCTGCAGGATTGGTGAGTATAGACCTGTTGAGGAAAGCATGAAGAGTCTGACCAATGGGCCAATGGGTTTGTGTTTCCAGCTGGGGTCTCTCTTGGGGAGATGGCGGCTACATCAGGATGAGCAGAAACAAGAACAACCAGTGTGGGATTGCTACAGCAGCCAGCTATCCTCTAGTCTAGAAGGTCAGTGTCACTGTCTGAGTTTCTCTGATGGCTATCACACTACTTATCATTCCCATTATATAGCCACAACCCATCAGGGCGTAGGGGAGGCTAATGCAAGCTACTAACTATTGCAATATTAATCATCAGAAGTGCAGTTACAAGTGCAGAATAGTGCAGCTGTTCTGGGGTCTGAATCTGGCCTTTAGTTTTCATTATGATTCAGTGTGCTACTAAATATAGACATATGCCAGGTAACTGAAAGCAGTCATCTTATTCATTTGGGTCCTATCCCTCCATTTTTGGAGAATCCCAGGAAGTCCCCTTCAACAGCATAGCAGGGCAGTTTGTTCCAGCCTTCCACAACCCTTTGTGTAAGGAAATGATGCCTAATTTTGTGGTCTTAAATGCATTCACTCTTAGTTTCCTCTGTGTCCTTTGGTCACAGTTTTACTGCTGGTCCTGACATAGTTCTTGGAGTTGACTCTGCCAATAACATTTATGATTTTAACATGCCTATTACATTTCTTCATTCTGTTAATCCTCCTGCTGTATAATGTACACCACATATTGGATAGGCATTTAAAGCAAGGATGGTGTATTTTACAAAGTAACAATTCTACATCTTTGCCAAACTATTCTGAGAGATGGTATTGTATAAAGGTGGAGTTATGGAGTTATGACAGCATTAAGGTCAAATGTACATTCCTGCATACACCTGCCTTAATTAACTTAGAATTTCAATCTAACAAGGTATCAGCCATGCAGAGTGTTTCTGATTTAAGTGCTCGGGGCATGTGCCTTTATGCGAGTTGCCATTTTATTGTGCAACACTGGAGATATGTTGTGCACTAGAACAACTCTGCATTTGCTAAACGTGTTAAGAAAAGTGCTGAGAAATGGAGTTCAGTGGTGGAATTGTGCTATTGGTTGCTGTCAAATCCATTTTTTCAAAATGCCGTTGTCTACCACGCTACATTGAAAGTAGCTTGCGTAACAGTTTCACGTTTCTGGGAGACTTGTTCCACAAGCAAAAAAAGCAGTGATATTAAGACCGAAAGTAAAGTGTAATACAAGCATGGAAACCTTCAGCAAAGCATAAAGGTGACGCATAAAGAAGATTATTTGAGGGCAAGAGGCTTTTTTGTTTTGTTTTTTATCTAATTAAACTCATCTCTGTAAAAAAACAATCTAAATCTAATCCGTATTTGTGAAAACAGTCACAGTAAGTGTTTTTTCACCCTATAATTGAACTGCTGGACATTGACAGGGCGTTTTAACCCCATGTTAAAGAATTAAAAATTAACAGTAAAAATCCTTTCTGTTTTTCAGGTCCAGAGCAACAGTTTTTCCACAGGAACAAAGGGAAAAGTAAATCACAGAATGAATGTGCAATAATACCTCACTGTGTTTATTAAATGTAGCTTGTATTTTCGAAACTTTTAAAATTGGTTGAACATCTTCTCAACATCTGTGCTTTCTGAAATTCATTTGTGAAACCTACATGAGAAAACTCCTCACAGGACTTTTGATCTGAGATTTACATATTTCACAAGGTATCAAAACCAGCCTGCTACCTTGTTTCTGTATTTGGATATAATTGCTAACAAAAATACATTTTTATAGTACATGTTGACTCTTGAGTTCAATTCTAAATGGTAGAGGCCCAGGTTAACTCTAACATTGAAATGATGCACTATTTTTAACAGCGGCACATTGTAATGTTTACAACAAAACACCTTTTAACAGCTGTGTCTGAGCACAGGCAACAATTTTAAAAAGGTGAAAAGTAAAAAAGTGACAGGTAAATAGAATGAAAGAAACACTTAAAAAGAAACACTTGAATGTTTTTAATAGGTAGAAATGGCATTGTGATTATTCTAACTTTATGTGCCCAGAACTTCCATTAATGTAGGTGACATGCTAGTCTCTGATTAATTTAATTTAACCTCTTTTTAGCAAGGTAAGTTGTTTGAGAACAAATTCGTATTTTCAATGACAAGCTGGTCGTGAGACTTGGTTCTTGATAATAGTGGCTAAGCGCTGCACTTTAAATAGTCAAAACAGACTTTAAGCATGAGAACAGACACATTCAAAATGTGAAAATAATAACAAAACAAGAGCAACTTCACTTATAGAACAGCTGAGGAGATTTAAAGTGCAATGATGAATCAAACTTGTTAAAACAAGGATTGATTACTTTAAAAAAAATATATATCATTTTATATTATACAGTATATAAAAAATAAAATAGAATTAAGGACACAGTTAATGGCTTTCAGAGCTGTGCTGTAAATACTACCTGGTAGTAAAATGTAAGAGTTGAAAGGTGCCAAGACTATGAGAGTTCAAATGAATGATTTATAACTTCTATTATTTTATATTTCCTTATAGAGAACCAAGTACTGGTGCAGAATCAAAATTTCTTTATTCCTCAGGGGACACTACTAGCACTAAAGTTGTAAACAAGTTGTAATAGTCTTAAACCGTTAAAAGCAAGCAAGGGTGTTTTTTGATTTTTCTTAAAGATTTCGAAGTACTGTCAGAGGATGAATGCCTCTGTACTGTTGGGTTTCTTTTTTGTCACTTAGTTTTTAATGTGTGCCATCATGCCAAATCTTGATTAAGAACAGCTACAATGAATGTTAAATATTTTTCTATCATATGATTGTAATTCTGGGTATAAATAACTGTATATTACAATTAAATGTGCATTTCTGAGCTTTGTTGTGTGAGTGCTGCCTATATCGAGTTCTGTTAATTCAGAGATTCTTCTGAGAGATCGGGAGCCACGTGTCCAGCCACCCCAGGTGTGACTTCAACCCATCATTAAGCACTGTTCTTTCAATATAGTTCAATGGATATTTTGTTTCAGCATTTCTGTCCCACCTTACATCTTATGGCTACAGAAAGTGCTAAATAAACACTGCTTCTTCACAAGAAGAGCTCTTACAAAACAGGAACAAATGACCTAGAGCCAATTCCCCCTATCTCAAGTTCAACTATAAGTATAAAGCAGTAAATATCGCGAATGTTAATGTTTCAGTTGCTGATAGCTATACTTTTAAGGAGAGGAGGAATAGTGCCATTGCTTACATCTTTCTCAGTTTTGGGGGGAGCTGAAGCCTTATCTAGCAAGCAACAGGTGCAAGGTGGAATAAACCCTGGCTACGACACCAGTTCATCGCAGGGCACACACAGACATGTAAACACTCACAACAGGGCCAGTTTTCCCAGAAACCGATTCACCTACCAGTATATCTTTGTGGAATGGGGAGGAAACTGGAGCAACTGGAGGAAACTCATGTGAACACACAGAAAAATACTAAAACTGTGCAGATCGTACCTCATGAATTGAACCTAGGGCCCCAGTGCTGCGAAGAAGCAATGCTAACCACTGCGCCACAGTGCTGATCTGTTACCTACATTACGATGTGTAATGTTGCACTACTGAGGTGGGACTTGGAGCACGGTCCAGGAGTGTTTAAAACCTACGTGCTGGAGGAAAAGCTGGCTGAGTTGGGGAATCTGCAAACTGCACACAGGGAATGCTCAGAGCTGTGCTTTCTTGAGACCAGAGGACGTGCACACCAGGATCAAGGAACTGGGTGCTTGCTCACTTGTGAGCCAGTAGCCACACACACAGGTGCAGTGGTGCTGTGGCTGGCTAGGGAACCAGCGGGTAGTGCAGGCAAACACAGTCCAGGGTCTAAATATCCACCACAGGCAAGGAACATAGCAAGGGAGACACTGTAGCTGGGCACAAGGGGATGTCCAGGAGAAGGGTCGAGGTCCAGTCCAAGTTCAAAACCAGGATCGAAGCCGAGAGACACACAGTTAACAAAGACAGGAACAAAGTTGGGAGAACAAAGCACAGGGCAGAGCACAAGCAAAGCTAAACACAGGAACAAATACAGAGATGCCAGCATGACATGATGTAAAGTGATCAAAGAAACCCTGAACTCCTGTGTTAGCCTAAATATCACCTTAATACTGGTGTATCTTTACCATATCCTGTCTTTCCAGATATTTTCCGCCTCTGTTGTCTTAAGCAGCCTTGTTTTCTCACCTCTGTGACTGTGCAGGGTTGCCCATGCTATTGCTTATGAAACCAGTGAGATGGGGTTTTGTTTTCCTCTCTGTCCCATGTATGATATGACTCTGGGATGTGCTGGGTTGTGGATAATCCTGCGGAAACTTACAATGCTCTTTGGGAATAAATGAAATCCACTTAATGACATACAGTAAGATGAAGCAGAAAGAAAAAAGAAGGAAAGAGGAAGGCAAATAGAGTGTATAAGGCTGAGAATTAATTTTTTTAACACAATAAAATGAAGTGGGAAAGCCGTAATGCATGTTTGACTATGGTTGACAAAAAACATGTTCTGTGTTCTCTGAAGTATGTTGTACAGATTTGTGAAGCATGCATGTGGCATGACTTATAGCTTACTGAAGCTCACCTGCTGTGCAGGCTGAGCAGGAGAAGGTTTTTCACATTTGCTTTTGTTAGATCAAATCATATACAGCAGTCATGACAGTCTTCACAGATGCAATGCTTTTTAAAAAGGATGCAGGTCAAAAAATGAAGGAAGGAAATAGTGGAGTAAATTTCCCTGCAGTATATTATAAAACAATATCAGGAAAAACAGACTTTCTCCAACATTAAACCACGTTTGAGTTACTGACATGATGAGTAAGACTGTGTCTGTCTTCAACCCTTTAAGCTTGATGGTCTTCAGCCTCTCCAAAGGTTTGAGGTATTATAGTCAGAACCTCATAAATAAGTGAACTGAGTGCAGACTGCATTGACAATTGGTTTGGTTGAGGTGTGCTCAAGAAGAGGATACTGGAAAGATACTGTATGCATAAATGTATACTGTGGTGGACAAAGATGACACAACTGTGTTGGAGATCATTGCTCTTGTCTAGTACAGCACACCTTGGGACATAATAATGACCTTTACACCCTGTATGCTCCTTTTCACTTTCTTCCCCTCCTAACCTATAGAAGACAGATGTGCAGTTTGACATATGTCAGCAGTTCACCACCCTTCGCTGTCATTAACCCAAAGTAGTGGAACAGGAATCAAGGAAGTGATCAAGCAAAACTTGCAGAAGATTTTCCAGTTCATGTGACCTGTAAGGATAGCAACACCTGCAGACATAATTTATCTCTGTGCAAAAGTAAAATACTGATAAAGCCTACCTTTTATTTTACAGAAAATGTCAGCAGGGTGGAAAACAAAGAGCCAAACCCAGGTTAAATGATTACAAAGACTTATGACCTTTAATTGTTAACAGGGGTGTTGTAGAACATAGTATTGACTTGCAATGCAGGAGGTAGAATTACTGAATGGATATCCGTGCTTCTTTTTCTAGGAGAAGGGAGGACAAAAGGATGGTTCTGGGTTGTCATACTGGTGGTTTAGAACACTACAATACTGAACTGGGAAGTAGAAGTAAATTCTGATTATTAGAATTTGGATTAATTCAACCAGGATAGCAATGATCCATTGGTGAGACATCCTCATCACAGCCAGGGAGATCATACTGTAGGTAAAATTTATTGGGTTTTCCTGACTCTTAACCTATTTTACGCTGATACCATGCTCAAGGAGAACATGATTCGACACAAATTTCCAATACCAGAAATCTTGTCAAAAAATGAAATTGTTCCACAGTTGATGCATTTTGCTTGGTGTGGCAAGGCTGCAAAGTCTTTTCAGACTAATATTTTGATGCCCTGATTTATATTTTCTGCTTAAATGAGTGTTAGGTTGCATTGAAGAAAATCTGAACCCTAACCCTAACTAACCAAACCCTGAGCTAGGGTTAGGGTTAGTGTTATTAGAAAACATAGAAGATGTTTGATGGCATGGCTGTGTTTTAGGACAGAAATGAAATTTAGGAAACGTGTTATTTTAATGTTCTCTGCACTTTTTTTTTCTTGCCTATATGGGTCTATGTACTGCTTTGCTCTAAATGGGAATGTTGTCCACATCCCTGAAAAGCAAAGGATTGAAAGAAAGTGGTTAAATGTGTCAATCTGTTGCATTTGGCATTGAATGCACTGCCGTTTTGACAGGTGTAGGTAACATTTATTGGGTTTTCCTGACTCTTAACCTATTTTACGCTGATACCACTCTCATGGAGAGCACGATTCGACACAAATTTTCCAATACCAGAATTCTTGTCAAAAAATGAAATTGTTCCACAGTTGATGCATTTTGCTTGGTGTGGCAAGGCTGCAAAGTCTTTTCAGACTAATATTTTGATGCCCTGAGTTATATTTTCTGCTTAAATGAGTGTTAGGTTGCATTGAAGAAAATCTGAACCCTAACCCTAACTACCCAAACCCTGAGCTAGGGTTAGGGTTAGTGTTATTAGAAAACATAGAAGATGTTTGATGGCATGGCTGTGTTTTAGGACAGAAGTAAAATTTAGGAAACGTGTTATTTTAATGTTCTCTGCACTTTTTTTTTCTTGCCTATATGGGTCTATGTACTGCTTTGCTCTAAATGGGAATGTTGTCCACATCCCTGAAAAGCAAAGGATTGAAAGAAAGTGGTTAAATGTGTCAATCTGTTGCATTTGGGATTGAATGCACTGCCATTTTAACAGGTGTAGGTAACATTTATTGGGTTTTCCTGACTCTTAACCTATTTTACGCTGATACCATTCTCAAGGAGAGCACGATTCGACACAAATTTTCCAATACCAGAATTCTTGTCAAAAAATGAAATTGTTCCACAGTTGATGCATTTTGCTTGGTTTGGCAAGGCTGCAAAGTCTTTTCAGACTAATATTTTGATGCCCTGAGTTATATTTTCTGCTTAAATGAGTGTTTGGTTGCATTGAAGAAAATCTGAACCCTAACCCTAACTACCCAAACCCTGAGCTAGGGTTAAGGTTAGTGTTATTAGAAAACATAGAAGATGTTTGATGGCATGGCTGTGTTTTAGGACAGAAATGAAATTTAGGAAACGTGTTATTTTAATGTTCTCTGCACTTTTTTTTTCTTGCCTATATGGGTCTATGTACTGCTTTGCTCTAAATGGGAATGTTGTCCACATCCCTGAAAAGCAAAGGATTGAAAGAAAGTGGTTAAATGTGTCAATCTGTTGCATTTGGCATTGAATGCACTGCCGTTTTGACAGGTGTAGGTAACATTTATTGGGTTTTCCTGACTCTTAACCTATTTTACGCTGATACCATTCTCATGGAGAGCACGATTCGACAAAAAATTTTTCAATACCAGAAATCTTGTCAAAAATGAAATTGTACCACAGTTGATGCATTTTGCTTGGTGTGGCAAGGCTGCAAAGTCTTTTCAGACTAATATTTTGATGCCCTGAGTTATATTTTCTGCTTAAATGAGTGTTAGGTTGCATTGAAGAAAATCTGAACCCTAACCCTAACTACCCAAACCCTGAGCTAGGGTTAGGGTTAGTGTTATTAGAAAACATAGAAGATGTTTGATGGCATGGCTGTGTTTTAGGACAGAAATGAAATTTAGGAAACGTGTTATTTTAATGTTCTCTGCACTTTTTTTTTCTTGCCTATATGGGTCTATGTACTGCTTTTCCCTAAATGGGAATGTTGTCCACATCCCTGAAAAGCAAAGGATTGAAAGAAAGTGGTTAAATGTGTCAATCTGTTGCATTTGGCATTGAATGCACTGCCGTTTTAACAGGTGTAGGTAACATTTATTGGGTTTTCCTGACTCTTAACCTATTTTACGCTGATACCATTCTCATGGAGAGCACGATTCGACAAAAAATTTTTCAATACCAGAAATCTTGTCAAAATGAAATTGTACCACAGTTGATGCATTTTGCTTGGTGTGGCAAGGCTGCAAAGTCTTTTCAGACTAATATTTTGATGCCCTGAGTTATATTTTCTGCTTAAATGAGTGTTAGGTTGCATTGAAGAAAATCTGAACCCTAACCCTAACTACCCAAACCCTGAGCTAGGGTTAGGGTTAGTGTTATTAGAAAACATAGAAGATGTTTGATGGCATGGCTGTGTTTTAGGACAGAAGTGAAAGGTAGGAAACGTGTTATTTTAATGTTCTCTGCACTTTTTTTTTCTTGCCTATATGGGTCTATGTACTGCATTGCCCTAAATGGGAATGTTGTCCACATCCCTGAAAAGCAAAGGATTGAAAGAAAGTGGTTAAATGTGTCAATCTGTTGCGTTTGGCATTGAATGCACTGCCGTTTTAACAGGTGTAGGTAACATTTATTGGGTTTTCCTGACTCTTAACCTATTTTACGCTGATACCATTCTCATGGAGAGCATGATTCGACACACATTTTTCAATACCAGAATTCTTGTCAAAAAATGAAATTGTTCCACAGTTGATGCATTTTGCTTGGTGTGGCAAAGCTGCAAAGTCTTGTCAGACTAATATTTTGATGCCCTGAGTTATATTTTCTGCTTAAATGAGTGTTAGGTTGCATTGAAGAAAATCTGAACCCTAACCCTAACTACCCAAACCCTGAGCTAGGGTTAGGGTTAGTGTTATTAGAAAACATAGAAGATGATTGATGGCATGGCTGTGTTTTAGGACAGAAGTGAAATTTAGGAAACGTGTTATTTTAATGTTCTCTGCACTTTTTTTTCTTGCCTATATGGGTCTATGTACTGCTTTGCCCTAAATGGGAATGTTGTCCACATCCCTGAAAAGCAAAGGATTGAAAGAAAGTGGTTAAATGTGTCAATCTGTTGCATTTGGCATTGAATGCACTGCCGTTTTAACAGGTGTAGGTAACATTTATTGGGTTTTCCTGACTCTTAACCTATTTTACGCTGATACCATTCTCATGGAGAGCACGATTCGACATAAATTTTCCAATACCAGAATTCTTGTCAAAAAATGAAATTGTTCCACAGTTGATGCATTTTGCTTGGTGTGGTAAGGCTGCAAAGTCTTTTCAGACTAATATTTTGATGCCCTGAGTTATATTTTCTGCTTAAATGAGTGTTAGGTTGCATTGAAGAAAATCTGAAACCTAACCCTAACTACCCAAACCCTGAGCTAGGGTTAGGGTTAGTGTTATTAGAAAACATAGAAGATGTTTGATGGCATGGCTGTGTTTTAGGACAGAAGTGAAATGTAGGAAACGTGTTATTTTAATGTTCTCTGCACTTTTTTTTTCTTGCCTATATGGGTCTATGTACTGCTTTGCCCTAAATGGGAATGTTGTCCACATCCCTGAAAAGCAAAGGATTGAAAGAAAGTGGTTAAATGTGTCAATCTGTTGCGTTTGGCATTGAATGCACTGCCGTTTTAACAGGTGTAGGTAACATTTATTGGGTTTTCCTGACTCTTAACCTATTTTACGCTGATACCATTCTCATGGAGAGCACGATTCGACAAAAAATTTTTCAATACCAGAATTCTTGTCAAAAAATGAAATTGTTCCACAGTTGATGCATTTTGCTTGGTGTGGCAAAGCTGCAAAGCCTTGTCAGACTAATATTTTGATGCCCTGAGTTATATTTTCTGCTTAAATGAGTGTTAGGTTGCATTGAAGAAAATCTGAACCCTAACCCTAACTACCCAAACCCTGAGCTAGGGTTAGGGTTAGTGTTATTAGAAAACATAGAAGATGTTTGATGGCATGGCTGTGTTTTAGGACAGAAGTGAAATGTAGGAAACGTGTTATTTTAATGTTCTCTGCACTTTTTTTTTCTTGCCTATATGGGTCTATGTACTGCTTTTCCCTAAATGGGAATGTTGTCCACATCACTGAACAGCAAAGGATTGAAAGAAAGTGGTTAAATGTGTCAATCTGTTGCATTTGGCATTGAATGCACTGCCATTTTAACAGGTGTAGGTAACATTTATTGGGTTTTCCTGACTCTTAACCTATTTTACGCTGATACCATTCTCATGGAGAGCACGATTCGACAAAAAATTTTTCAATACCAGAAATCTTGTCAAAAATGAAATTGTACCACAGTTGATGCATTTTGCTTGGTGTGGCAAGGCTGCAAAGTCTTTTCAGACTAATATTTTGATGCCCTGAGTTATATTTTCTGCTTAAATGAGTGTTAGGTTGCATTGAAGAAAATCTGAACCCTAACCCTAACTACCCAAACCCTGAGCTAGGGTTAGGGTTAGTGTTATTAGAAAACATAGAAGATGTTTGATGGCATGGCTGTGTTTTAGGACAGAAGTGAAATGTAGGAAACGTGTTATTTTAATGTTCTCTGCACTTTTTTTTTCTTGCCTATATGGGTCTATGTACTGCATTGCCCTAAATGGGAATGTTGTCCACATCCCTGAAAAGCAAAGGATTGAAAGAAAGTGGTTAAATGTGTCAATCTGTTGCGTTTGGCATTGAATGCACTGCCGTTTTAACAGGTGTAGGTAACATTTATTGGGTTTTCCTGACTCTTAACCTATTTTACGCTGATACCATTCTCATGGAGAGCACGATTCGACAAAAAATTTTTCAATACCAGAAATCTTGTCAAAAATGAAATTGTACCACAGTTGATGCATTTTGCTTGGTGTGGCAAGGCTGCAAAGTCTTTTCAGACTAATATTTTGATGCCCTGAGTTATATTTTCTGCTTAAATGAGTGTTAGGTTGCATTGAAGAAAATCTGAACCCTAACCCTAACTACCCAAACCCTGAGCTAGGGTTAGGGTTAGTGTTATTAGAAAACATAGAAGATGATTGATGGCATGGCTGTGTTTTAGGACAGAAGTGAAATTTAGGAAAGGTGTTATTTTAATGTTCTCTGCACTTTTTTTTCTTGCCTATATGGGTCTATGTACTGCTTTGCCCTAAATGGGAATGTTGTCCACATCCCTGAAAAGCAAAGGATTGAAAGAAAGTGGTTAAATGTGTCAATCTGTTGCATTTGGCATTGAATGCACTGCCGTTTTAACAGGTGTAGGTAACATTTATTGGGTTTTCCTGACTCTTAACCTATTTTACGCTGATACCATTCTCATGGAGAGCACGATTCGACAAAAAATTTTTCAATACCAGAAATCTTGTCAAAAATGAAATTGTACCACAGTTGATGCATTTTGCTTGGTGTGGCAAGGCTGCAAAGTCTTTTTAGACTAATATTTTGATGCCCTGAGTTATATTTTCTGCTTAAATGAGTGTTAGGTTGCATTGAAGAAAATCTGAACCCTAACCCTAACTACCCAAACCCTGAGCTAGGGTTAGGGTTAGTGTTATTAGAAAACATAGAAGATGTTTGATGGCATGGCTGTGTTTTAGGACAGAAGTGAAAGGTAGGAAACGTGTTATTTTAATGTTCTCTGCACTTTTTTTTTCTTGCCTATATGGGTCTATGTACTGCTTTGCCCTAAATGGGAATGTTGTCCACATCCCTGAAAAGCAAAGGATTGAAAGAAAGTGGTTAAATGTGTCAATCTGTTGCATTTGGCATTGAATGCACTGCCGTTTTAACAGGTGTAGGTAACATTTATTGGGTTTTCCTGACTCTTAACCTATTTTACGCTGATACCATTCTCATAGAGAGTACGGTTCGACAAAAAAATTTTCAATACCAGAAATCTTGTCAAAAATGAAATTGTACCACAGTTGATGCATTTTGCTTGGTGTGGCAAGGCTGCAAAGTCTTTTCAGACTAATATTTTGATGCCCTGAGTTATATTTTCTGCTTAAATGAGTGTTAGGTTGCATTGAAGAAAATCTGAACCCTAACCCTAACTACCCAAACCCTGAGCTAGGGTTAGGGTTAGTGTTATTAGAAATCATAGAAGATGTTTGATGGCATGGCTGTGTTTTAGGACAGAAGTGAAATGTAGGAAACGTGTTATTTTAATGTTCTCTGCACTTTTTTTTTCTTGCCTATATGGGTCTATGTACTGCTTTGCTCTAAATGGGAATGTTGTCCAAATCCCTGAAAAGCAAAGGATTGAAAGAAAGTGGTTAAATATGTCAATCTGTTGCATTTGGCATTGAATGCACTGCCGTTTTAACAGGTGTAGGTAACATTTATTGGGTTTTCCTGACTCTTAACCTATTTTACGCTGATACCATTCTCATGGAGAGCACGATTCGACACAAATTTTCCAATGCCAGAATTCTTGTCAAAAAATGAAATTATTCCACAGTTGATGCATTTTGCTTGGTGTGGCAAAGCTGCAAAGTCTTGTCAGACTAATATTTTGATGCCCTGAGTTATATTTTCTGCTTAAATGAGTGTTAGGTTGCATTGAAGAAAATCTGAACCCTAACCCTAACTACCCAAACCCTGAGCTAGGGTTAGGGTTAGTGTTATTAGAAAACATAGAAGATGTTTGATGGCATGGCTGTGTTTTAGGACAGAAGTGAAATGTAGGAAACGTGTTATTTTAATGTTCTCTGCACTTTTTTTTTCTTGCCTATATGGGTCTATGTACTGCTTTGCTCTAAATGTGAATGTTGTCCAAATCCCTGAAAAGCAATGGATTGAAAGAAAGTGGTTAAATGTGTCAATCTGTTGCATTTGGCATTGAATGCACTGCCGTTTTAACAGGTGTAGGTAACATTTATTGGGTTTTCCTGACTCTTAACCTATTTTACGCTGATACCATTCTCATGGAGAGCACGATTCGAAAAAAATTTTTCAATACCAGAAATCTTGTCAAAAATGAAATTGTTCTACAGTTGATGCATTTTGCTTGGTGTGGCAAGGCTGCAAAGTCTTTTCAGACTAATATTTTGATGCCCTGAGTTATATTTTCTGCTTAAATGAGTGTTAGGTTGCATTGAAGAAAATCTGAACCCTAACCCTAACAACCCAAACCCTGAGCTAGGGTTAGGGTTAGTGTTATTAGAAAACATAGAAGATGTTTGATGGCATGGCTGTGTTTTAAGACAGAAGTGAAATTTAGGAAACGTGTTATTTTAATGTTCTCTGCACTTTTTTTTTCTTGCCTATATGGGTCTATGTACTGCTTTGCCCTAAATGGGAATGTTGTCCACATCCCTGAAAAGCAAAGGATTGAAAGAAAGTGGTCAAATGTGTCACTCTGTTGCATTTGGCATTGAATGCACTGCCATTTTAACAGGTGTAGGTAACATTTATTGGGTTTTCCTGACTCTTAACCTATTTTACGCTGATACCATTCTCATGGAGAGCACGATTCGACAAAAAAAATTTCAATACCAGAAATCTTGTCAAAAATGAAATTGTACCACAGTTGATGCATTTTGCTTGGTGTGGCAAGGCTGCAAAGTCTTTTCAGACTAATATTTTGATGCCCTGAGTTATATTTTCTGCTTAAATGAGTGTTAGGTTGCATTGAAGAAAATCTGAACCCTAACCCTAACTACCCAAACCCTGAGCTAGGGTTAGGGTTAGTGTTATTAGAAAACATAGAAGATGTTTGATGGCATGGTTGTGTTTTAGGACAGAAGTGAAATTTAGGAAACGTGTTATTTTAATGTTCTCTGCACTTTTTTTTCTTGCCTATATGGGTCTGTGTACTGCTTTGGTCTAAATGAGAATGTTGTCCAAATCCCTGAAAAGCAAAGGATTGAAAGAAAGTGGTTAAATGTGTCAATCTGTTGCGTTTGGCATTGAATGCACTGCCGTTTTAATAGGTGTAGGTAACATTTATTGGGTTTTCCTGACTCTTAACCTATTTTACGCTGATACCATTCTCATGGAGAGCACGATTCGACAAAAAAATTTTCAATACCAGAAATCTTGTCAAAAATGAAATTGTACCACAGTTGATGCATTTTGCTTGGTGTGGCAAAGCTGCAAAGTCTTTTCAGACTAATATTTTGATGCCCTGAGTTATATTTTCTGCTTAAATGAGTGTTACGTTGCATTGAAGAAAATCTGAACCCTAACCCTAACTACGCAAACCCTGAGCTAGGGTTAGGGTTAGTGTTATTAGAAAACATAGAAGATGTTTGATGGCATGGCTGTGTTTTAGGACAGAAGTGAAATTTAGGAAACGTGTTATTTTAATATTCTCTGCACTTTTTTTTTCTTGCCTATATGGGTCTATGTACTGCTTTGCTCTAAATGTGAATGTTGTCCAAATCCCTGAAAAGCAATGGATTGAAAGAAAGTGGTTAAATGTGTCAATCTGTTGCATTTGGCATTGAATGCACTGCCGTTTTAACAGGTGTAGGTAACATTTATTGGGTTTTCCTGACTCTTAACCTATTTTACGCTGATACCATTCTCATGGAGAGCACGATTCGACAAAAAATTTTTCAATACCAGAAATCTTGTCAAAAATGAAATTGTTCTACAGTTGATGCATTTTGCTTGGTGTGGCAAGGCTGCAAAGTCTTTTCAGACTAATATTTTGATGCCCTGAGTTATATTTTCTGCTTAAATGAGTGTTAGGTTGCATTGAAGAAAATCTGAACCCTAACCCTAACAACCCAAACCCTGAGCTAGGGTTAGGGTTAGTGTTATTAGAAAACATAGAAGATGTTTGATGGCATGGCTGTGTTTTAAGACAGAAGTGAAATTTAGGAAACGTGTTATTTTAATGTTCTCTGCACTTTTTTTTTCTTGCCTATATGGGTCTATGTACTGCTTTGCCCTAAATGGGAATGTTGTCCACATCCCTGAAAAGCAAAGGATTGAAAGAAAGTGGTCAAATGTGTCACTCTGTTGCATTTGGCATTGAATGCACTGCCATTTTAACAGGTGTAGGTAACCTTTATTGGGTTTTCCTGACTCTTAACCTATTTTACGCTGATACCATTCTCATGGAGAGCACGATTCGACAAAAAAAATTTCAATACCAGAAATCTTGTCAAAAATGAAATTGTACCACAGTTGATGCATTTTGCTTGGTGTGGCAAGGCTGCAAAGTCTTTTCAGACTAATATTTTGATGCCCTGAGTTATATTTTCTGCTTAAATGAGTGTTAGGTTGCATTGAAGAAAATCTGAACCCTAACCCTAACTACCCAAACCCTGAGCTAGGGTTAGGGTTAGTGTTATTAGAAAACATAGAAGATGTTTGATGGCATGGTTGTGTTTTAGGACAGAAGTGAAATTTAGGAAACGTGTTATTTTAATGTTCTCTGCACTTTTCTTTCTTGCCTATATGGGTCTGTGTACTGCTTTGGTCTAAATGAGAATGTTGTCCAAATCCCTGAAAAGCAAAGGATTGAAAGAAAGTGGTTAAATGTGTCAATCTGTTGCGTTTGGCATTGAATGCACTGCCGTTTTAACAGGTGTAGGTAACATTTATTGGGTTTTCCTGACTCTTAACCTATTTTACGCTGATACCATTCTCATGGAGAGCACGATTCGACAAAAAAATTTTCAATACCAGAATTCTTGTCAAAAAATGAAATTGTTCCACAGTTGATGCATTTTGCTTGGTGTGGCAAAGCTGCAAAGTCTTGTCAGACTAATATTTTGATGCCCTGAGTTATATTTTCTGCTTAAATGAGTGTTAGGTTGCATTGAAGAAAATCTGAACCCTAACCCTAACTACCCAAACCCTGAGCTAGGGTTAGGGTTAGTGTTATTAGAAAACATAGAAGATGTTTGATGGCATGGCTGTGTTTTAGGACAGAAGTGAAATGTAGGAAACGTGTTATTTTAATGTTCTCTGCACTTTTTTTTTCTTGCCTATATGGGTCTATGTACTGCTTTGCCCTAGATGGGAATGTTGTCCACATCCCTGAAAAGCAAAGGATTGAAAGAAAGTGGTTAAATGTGTCAATCTGTTGCATTTGGCATTGAATGCACTGCCGTTTTAACAGGTGTAGGTAACATTTATTGGGTTTTCCTGACTCTTAACCTATTTTACGCTGATACCATTCTCATAGAGAGCACGGTTCGACAAAAAAATTTTCAATACCAGAAATCTTGTCAAAAATGAAATTGTACCACAGTTGATGCATTTTGCTTGGTGTGGCAAGGCTGCAAAGTCTTTTCAGACTAATATTTTGATGCCCTGAGTTATATTTTCTGCTTAAATGAGTGTTAGGTTGCATTGAAGAAAATCTGAACCCTAACCCTAACTACCCAAACCCTGAGCTAGGGTTAGGGTTAGTGTTATTAGAAAACATAGAAGATGTTTGATGGCATGGCTGTGTTTTAGGACAGAAGTGAAAGGTAGGAAACGTGTTATTTTAATGTTCTCTGCACTTTTTTTTTCTTGCCTATATGGGTCTATGTACTGCATTGCCCTAAATGGGAATGTTGTCCACATCCCTGAAAAGCAAAGGATTGAAAGAAAGTGGTTAAATGTGTCAATCTGTTGCGTTTGGCATTGAATGCACTGCCGTTTTAACAGGTGTAGGTAACATTTATTGGGTTTTCCTGACTCTTAACCTATTTTACGCTGATACCATTCTCATGGAGAGCACGATTCGACACAAATTTTTCAATACCAGAATTCTTGTCAAAAAATGAAATTATTCCACAGTTGATGCATTTTGCTTGGTGTGGCAAAGCTGCAAAGTCTTGTCAGACTAATATTTTGATGCCCTGAGTTATATTTTCTGCTTAAATGAGTGTTAGGTTGCATTGAAGAAAATCTGAACCCTAACCCTAACTACCCAAACCCTGAGCTAGGGTTAGGGTTAGTGTTATTAGAAAACATAGAAGATGTTTGATGGCATGGCTGTGTTTTAGGACAGAAGTGAAATGTAGGAAACGTGTTATTTTAATGTTCTCTGCACTTTTTTTTCTTGCCTATATGGGTCTATGTACTGCTTTGCTCTAAATGGGAATGTTGTCCAAATCCCTGAAAAGCAAAGGATTGAAAGAAATTGGTTAAATATGTCAATCTGTTGCATTTGGCATTGAATGCACTGCCGTTTTAACAGGTGTAGGTAACATTTATTGGGTTTTCCTGACTCTTAACCTATTTTACGCTGATACCATTCTCATGGAGAGCACGATTCGACACAAATTTTCCAATACCAGAATTCTTGTCAAAAAATGAAATTATTCCACAGTTGATGCATTTTGCTTGGTGTGGCAAAGCTGCAAAGTCTTGTCAGACTAATATTTTGATGCCCTGAGTTATATTTTCTGCTTAAATGAGTGTTAGGTTGCATTGAAGAAAATCTGAACCCTAACCCTAACTACCCAAACCCTGAGCTAGGGTTAGGGTTAGTGTTATTAGAAAACATAGAAGATGTTTGATGGCATGGCTGTGTTTTAGGACAGAAGTGAAATGTAGGAAACGTGTTATTTTAATATTCTCTGCACTTTTTTTTTCTTGCCTATATGGGTCTATGTACTGCTTTGCTCTAAATGTGAATGTTGTCCAAATCCCTGAAAAGCAAAGGATTGAAAGAAAGTGGTTAAATGTGTCAATCTGTTGCATTTGGCATTGAATGCACTGCCATTTTAACAGGTGTAGGTAACATTTATTGGGTTTTCCTGACTCTTAACCTATTTTACGCTGATACCATTCTCATGGAGAGCACGATTCGACAAAAAAATTTTCAATACCAGAAATCTTGTCAAAAATGAAATTGTACCACAGTTGATGCATTTTGCTTGGTGTGGCAAGGCTGCAAAGTCTTTTCAGACTAATATTTTGATGCCCTGAGTTATATTTTCTGCTTAAATGAGTGTTAGGTTGCATTGAAGAAAATCTGAACCCTAACCCTAACTACCCAAACCCTGAGCTAGGGTTAGGGTTAGTGTTATTAGAAAACATAGAAGATGTTTGATGGCATGGCTGTGTTTTAGGACAGAAGTGAAAGGTAGGAAACGTGTTATTTTAATGTTCTCTGCACTTTTTTTTTCTTGCCTATATGGGTCTATGTACTGCATTGCCCTAAATGGGAATGTTGTCCACATCCCTGAAAAGCAAAGGATTGAAAGAAAGTGGTTAAATGTGTCAATCTGTTGCGTTTGGCATTGAATGCACTGCCGTTTTAACAGGTGTAGGTAACATTTATTGGGTTTTCCTGACTCTTAACCTATTTTACGCTGATACCATTCTCATGGAGAGCACGATTCGACACAAATTTTTCAATACCAGAATTCTTGTCAAAAAATGAAATTATTCCACAGTTGATGCATTTTGCTTGGTGTGGCAAAGCTGCAAAGTCTTGTCAGACTAATATTTTGATGCCCTGAGTTATATTTTCTGCTTAAATGAGTGTTAGGTTGCATTGAAGAAAATCTGAACCCTAACCCTAACTACCCAAACCCTGAGCTAGGGTTAGGGTTAGTGTTATTAGAAAACATAGAAGATGTTTGATGGCATGGCTGTGTTTTAGGACAGAAGTGAAATGTAGGAAACGTGTTATTTTAATGTTCTCTGCACTTTTTTTTCTTGCCTATATGGGTCTATGTACTGCTTTGCTCTAAATGGGAATGTTGTCCAAATCCCTGAAAAGCAAAGGATTGAAAGAAATTGGTTAAATATGTCAATCTGTTGCATTTGGCATTGAATGCACTGCCGTTTTAACAGGTGTAGGTAACATTTATTGGGTTTTCCTGACTCTTAACCTATTTTACGCTGATACCATTCTCATGGAGAGCACGATTCGACACAAATTTTCCAATACCAGAATTCTTGTCAAAAAATGAAATTATTCCACAGTTGATGCATTTTGCTTGGTGTGGCAAAGCTGCAAAGTCTTGTCAGACTAATATTTTGATGCCCTGAGTTATATTTTCTGCTTAAATGAGTGTTAGGTTGCATTGAAGAAAATCTGAACCCTAACCCTAACTACCCAAACCCTGAGCTAGGGTTAGGGTTAGTGTTATTAGAAAACATAGAAGATGTTTGATGGCATGGCTGTGTTTTAGGACAGAAGTGAAATGTAGGAAACGTGTTATTTTAATATTCTCTGCACTTTTTTTTTCTTGCCTATATGGGTCTATGTACTGCTTTGCTCTAAATGTGAATGTTGTCCAAATCCCTGAAAAGCAAAGGATTGAAAGAAAGTGGTTAAATGTGTCAATCTGTTGCATTTGGCATTGAATGCACTGCCATTTTAACAGGTGTAGGTAACATTTATTGGGTTTTCCTGACTCTTAACCTATTTTACGCTGATACCATTCTCATGGAGAGCACGATTCGACAAAAAAATTTTCAATACCAGAAATCTTGTCAAAAATGAAATTGTACCACAGTTGATGCATTTTGCTTGGTGTGGCAAGGCTGCAAAGTCTTTTCAGACTAATATTTTGATGCCCTGAGTTATATTTTCTGCTTAAATGAGTGTTAGGTTGCATTGAAGAAAATCTGAACCCTAACCCTAACTACCCAAACCCTGAGCTAGGGTTAGGGTTAGTGTTATTAGAAAACATAGAAGATGTTTGATGGCATGGCTGTGTTTTAGGACAGAAGTGAAAGGTAGGAAACGTGTTATTTTAATGTTCTCTGCACTTTTTTTTTCTTGCCTATATGGGTCTATGTACTGCATTGCCCTAAATGGGAATGTTGTCCACATCCCTGAAAAGCAAAGGATTGAAAGAAAGTGGTTAAATGTGTCAATCTGTTGCGTTTGGCATTGAATGCACTGCCGTTTTAACAGGTGTAGGTAACATTTATTGGGTTTTCCTGACTCTTAACCTATTTTACGCTGATACCATTCTCATGGAGAGCACGATTCGACACAAATTTTCCAATACCAGAATTCTTGTCAAAAAATGAAATTATTCCACAGTTGATGCATTTTGCTTGGTGTGGCAAAGCTGCAAAGTCTTGTCAGACTAATATTTTGATGCCCTGAGTTATATTTTCTGCTTAAATGAGTGTTAGGTTGCATTGAAGAAAATCTGAACCCTAACCCTAACTACCCAAACCCTGAGCTAGGGTTAGGGTTAGTGTTATTAGAAAACATAGAAGATGTTTGATGGCATGGCTGTGTTTTAGGACAGAAGTGAAATGTAGGAAACGTGTTATTTTAATGTTCTCTGCACTTTTTTTTCTTGCCTATATGGGTCTATGTACTGCTTTGCTCTAAATGGGAATGTTGTCCAAATCCCTGAAAAGCAAAGGATTGAAAGAAATTGGTTAAATATGTCAATCTGTTGCATTTGGCATTGAATGCACTGCCGTTTTAACAGGTGTAGGTAACATTTATTGGGTTTTCCTGACTCTTAACCTATTTTACGCTGATACCATTCTCATGGAGAGCACGATTCGACACAAATTTTCCAATACCAGAATTCTTGTCAAAAAATGAAATTATTCCACAGTTGATGCATTTTGCTTGGTGTGGCAAAGCTGCAAAGTCTTGTCAGACTAATATTTTGATGCCCTGAGTTATATTTTCTGCTTAAATGAGTGTTAGGTTGCATTGAAGAAAATCTGAACCCTAACCCTAACTACCCAAACCCTGAGCTAGGGTTAGGGTTAGTGTTATTAGAAAACATAGAAGATGTTTGATGGCATGGCTGTGTTTTAGGACAGAAGTGAAATGTAGGAAACGTGTTATTTTAATATTCTCTGCACTTTTTTTTTCTTGCCTATATGGGTCTATGTACTGCTTTGCTCTAAATGTGAATGTTGTCCAAATCCCTGAAAAGCAAAGGATTGAAAGAAAGTGGTTAAATGTGTCAATCTGTTGCATTTGGCATTGAATGCACTGCCATTTTAACAGGTGTAGGTAACATTTATTGGGTTTTCCTGACTCTTAACCTATTTTACGCTGATACCATTCTCATGGAGAGCACGATTCGACAAAAAATTTTTCAATACCAGAAATCTTGTCAAAAATGAAATTGTACCACAGTTGATGCATTTTGCTTGGTGTGGCAAGGCTGCAAAGTCTTTTCAGACTAATATTTTGATGCCCTGAGTTATATTTTCTGCTTAAATGAGTGTTAGGTTGCATTGAAGAAAATCTGAACCCTAACCCTAACTACCCAAACCCTGAGCTAGGGTTAGGGTTAGTGTTATTAGAAAACATAGAAGATGTTTGATGGCATGGCTGTGTTTTAGGACAGAAGTGAAAGGTAGGAAACGTGTTATTTTAATGTTCTCTGCACTTTTTTTTTCTTGCCTATATGGGTCTATGTACTGCATTGCCCTAAATGGGAATGTTGTCCACATCCCTGAAAAGCAAAGGATTGAAAGAAAGTGGTTAAATGTGTCAATCTGTTGCATTTGGCATTGAATGCACTGCCGTTTTAACAGGTGTAGGTAACATTTATTGGGTTTTCCTGACTCTTAACCTATTTTATGCTGATACCATTCTCATAGAGAGCACGGTTCGACAAAAAAATTTTCAATACCAGAAATCTTGTCAAAAATGAAATTGTACCACAGTTGATGCATTTTGTTTGGTGTGGCAAGGCTGCAAAGTCTTTTCAGACTAATATTTTGATGCCCTGAGTTATATTTTCTGCTTAAATGAGTGTTAGGTTGCATTGAAGAAAATCTGAACCCTAACCCTAACTACCCAAACCCTGAGCTAGGGTTAGGGTTAGTGTTATTAGAAAACATAGAAGATGTTTGATGGCATGGCTGTGTTTTAGGACAGAAGTGAAATGTAGGAAACTTGTTATTTTAATGTTCTCTGCACTTTTTTTTTCTTGCCTATATGGGTCTATGTACTGCTTTTCCCTAAATGGGAATGTTGTCCACATCCCTGAAAAGCAAAGGATTGAAAGAAAGTGGTTAAATGTGTCAATCTGTTGCATTTGGCATTGAATGCACTGCCATTTTAACAGGTGTAGGTAACATTTATTGGGTTTTCCTGACTCTTAACCTATTTTACGCTGATACCATTCTCATGGAGAGCACGATTCGACAAAAAATTTTTCAATACCAGAAATCTTGTCAAAAATGAAATTGTACCACAGTTGATGCATTTTGCTTGGTGTGGCAAGGCTGCAAAGTCTTTTCAGACTAATATTTTGATGCCCTGAGTTATATTTTCTGCTTAAATGAGTGTTAGGTTGCATTGAAGAAAATCTGAACCCTAACCCTAACTACCCAAACCCTGAGCTAGGGTTAGGGTTAGTGTTATTAGAAATCATAGAAGATGTTTGATGGCATGGCTGTGTTTTAGGACAGAAGTGAAATGTAGGAAACGTGTTATTTTAATGTTCTCTGCACTTTTTTTTTCTTGCCTATATGGGTCTATGTACTGCATTGCCCTAAATGGGAATGTTGTCCACATCCCTGAAAAGCAAAGGATTGAAAGAAAGTGGTTAAATGTGTCAATCTGTTGCGTTTGGCATTGAATGCACTGCCGTTTTAACAGGTGTAGGTAACATTTATTGGGTTTTCCTGACTCTTAACCTATTTTACGCTGATACCATTCTCATGGAGAGCACGATTCGACAAAAAAATTTTCAATACCAGAATTCTTGTCAAAAAATGAAATTGTTCCACAGTTGATGCATTTTGCTTGGTGTGGCAAAGCTGCAAAGTCTTGTCAGACTAATATTTTGATGCCCTGAGTTATATTTTCTGATTAAATGAGTGTTAGGTTGCATTGAAGAAAATCTGAACCCTAACCCTAACTACCCAAACCCTGAGCTAGGGTTAGGGTTAGTGTTATTAGAAAACATAGAAGATGTTTGATGGCATGGCTGTGTTTTAGGACAGAAGTGAAATGTAGGAAACGTGTTATTTTAATGTTCTCTGCACTTTTTTTTTCTTGCCTATATGGGTCTATGTACTGCTTTGCCCTAAATGGGAATGTTGTCCACATCCCTGAAAAGCAAAGGATTGAAAGAAAGTGGTTAAATGTGTCAATCTGTTGCATTTGGCATTGAATGCACTGCCGTTTTAACAGGTGTAGGTAACATTTATTGGGTTTTCCTGACTCTTAACCTATTTTACGCTGATACCATTCTCATAGAGAGCACGGTTCGACAAAAAAATTTTCAATACCAGAAATCTTGTCAAAAATGAAATTGTACCACAGTTGATGCATTTTGCTTGGTGTGGCAAGGCTGCAAAGTCTTTTCAGACTAATATTTTGATGCCCTGAGTTATATTTTCTGCTTAAATGAGTGTTAGGTTGCATTGAAGAAAATCTGAACCCTAACCCTAACTACCCAAACCCTGAGCTAGGGTTAGGGTTAGTGTTATTAGAAAACATAGAAGATGTTTGATGGCATGGCTGTGTTTTAGGACAGAAGTGAAATGTAGGAAACGTGTTATTTTAATGTTCTCTGCACTTTTTTTTTCTTGCCTATATGGGTCTATGTACTGCTTTTCCCTAAATGGGAATGTTGTCCACATCCCTGAAAAGCAAAGGATTGAAAGAAAGTGGTTAAATGTGTCAATCTGTTGCATTTGGCATTGAATGCACTGACATTTTAACAGGTGTAGGTAACATTTATTGGGTTTTCCTGACTCTTAACCTATTTTACGCTGATACCATTCTCATGGAGAGCACGATTCGACAAAAAAATTTTCAATACCAGAAATCTTGTCAAAAATGAAATTGTACCACAGTTGATGCATTTTGCTTGGTGTGGCAAGGCTGCAAAGTCTTTTCAGACTAATATTTTGATGCCCTGAGTTATATTTTCTGCTTAAATGAGTGTTAGGTTGCATTGAAGAAAATCTGAACCCTAACCCTAACTACCCAAACCCTGAGCTAGGGTTAGGGTTAGTGTTATTAGAAAACATAGAAGATGTTTGATGGCATGGCTGTGTTTTAGGACAGAAGTGAAAGGTAGGAAACGTGTTATTTTAATGTTCTCTGCACTTTTTTTTTCTTGCCTATATGGGTCTATGTACTGCATTGCCCTAAATGGGAATGTTGTCCACATCCCTGAAAAGCAAAGGATTGAAAGAAAGTGGTTAAATGTGTCAATCTGTTGCGTTTGGCATTGAATGCACTGCCGTTTTAACAGGTGTAGGTAACATTTATTGGGTTTTCCTGACTCTTAACCTATTTTACGCTGATACCATTCTCATGGAGAGCACGATTCGACACAAATTTTTCAATACCAGAATTCTTGTCAAAAAATGAAATTATTCCACAGTTGATGCATTTTGCTTGGTGTGGCAAAGCTGCAAAGTCTTGTCAGACTAATATTTTGATGCCCTGAGTTATATTTTCTGCTTAAATGAGTGTTAGGTTGCATTGAAGAAAATCTGAACCCTAACCCTAACTACCCAAACCCTGAGCTAGGGTTAGGGTTAGTGTTATTAGAAAACATAGAAGATGTTTGATGGCATGGCTGTGTTTTAGGACAGAAGTGAAATGTAGGAAACGTGTTATTTTAATGTTCTCTGCACTTTTTTTTCTTGCCTATATGGGTCTATGTACTGCTTTGCTCTAAATGGGAATGTTGTCCACATCCCTGAAAAGCAAAGGATTGAAAGAAATTGGTTAAATATGTCAATCTGTTGCATTTGGCATTGAATGCACTGCCGTTTTAACAGGTGTAGGTAACATTTATTGGGTTTTCCTGACTCTTAACCTATTTTACGCTGATACCATTCTCATGGAGAGCACGATTCGACACAAATTTTCCAATACCAGAATTCTTGTCAAAAAATGAAATTATTCCACAGTTGATGCATTTTGCTTGGTGTGGCAAAGCTGCAAAGTCTTGTCAGACTAATATTTTGATGCCCTGAGTTATATTTTCTGCTTAAATGAGTGTTAGGTTGCATTGAAGAAAATCTGAACCCTAACCCTAACTACCCAAACCCTGAGCTAGGGTTAGGGTTAGTGTTATTAGAAAACATAGAAGATGTTTGATGGCATGGCTGTGTTTTAGGACAGAAGTGAAATGTAGGAAACGTGTTATTTTAATATTCTCTGCACTTTTTTTTTCTTGCCTATATGGGTCTATGTACTGCTTTGCTCTAAATGTGAATGTTGTCCAAATCCCTGAAAAGCAAAGGATTGAAAGAAAGTGGTTAAATGTGTCAATCTGTTGCATTTGGCATTGAATGCACTGCCATTTTAACAGGTGTAGGTAACATTTATTGGGTTTTCCTGACTCTTAACCTATTTTACGCTGATACCATTCTCATGGAGAGCACGATTCGACAAAAAAATTTTCAATACCAGAAATCTTGTCAAAAATGAAATTGTACCACAGTTGATGCATTTTGCTTGGTGTGGCAAGGCTGCAAAGTCTTTTCAGACTAATATTTTGATGCCCTGAGTTATATTTTCTGCTTAAATGAGTGTTAGGTTGCATTGAAGAAAATCTGAACCCTAACCCTAACTACCCAAACCCTGAGCTAGGGTTAGGGTTAGTGTTATTAGAAAACATAGAAGATGTTTGATGGCATGGCTGTGTTTTAGGACAGAAGTGAAAGGTAGGAAACGTGTTATTTTAATGTTCTCTGCACTTTTTTTTTCTTGCCTATATGGGTCTATGTACTGCATTGCCCTAAATGGGAATGTTGTCCACATCCCTGAAAAGCAAAGGATTGAAAGAAAGTGGTTAAATGTGTCAATCTGTTGCATTTGGCATTGAATGCACTGCCATTTTAACAGGTGTAGGTAACATTTATTGGGTTTTCCTGACTCTTAACCTATTTTACGCTGATACCATTCTCATGGAGAGCACGATTCGACAAAAAATTTTTCAATACCAGAAATCTTGTCAAAAATGAAATTGTACCACAGTTGATGCATTTTGCTTGGTGTGGCAAGGCTGCAAAGTCTTTTCAGACTAATATTTTGATGCCCTGAGTTATATTTTCTGCTTAAATGAGTGTTAGGTTGCATTGAAGAAAATCTGAACCCTAACCCTAACTACCCAAACCCTGAGCTAGGGTTAGGGTTAGTGTTATTAGAAAACATAGAAGATGTTTGATGGCATGGCTGTGTTTTAGGACAGAAGTGAAAGGTAGGAAACGTGTTATTTTAATGTTCTCTGCACTTTTTTTTTCTTGCCTATATGGGTCTATGTACTGCATTGCCCTAAATGGGAATGTTGTCCACATCCCTGAAAAGCAAAGGATTGAAAGAAAGTGGTTAAATGTGTCAATCTGTTGCATTTGGCATTGAATGCACTGCCGTTTTAACAGGTGTAGGTAACATTTATTGGGTTTTCCTGACTCTTAACCTATTTTATGCTGATACCATTCTCATAGAGAGCACGGTTCGACAAAAAAATTTTCAATACCAGAAATCTTGTCAAAAATGAAATTGTACCACAGTTGATGCATTTTGTTTGGTGTGGCAAGGCTGCAAAGTCTTTTCAGACTAATATTTTGATGCCCTGAGTTATATTTTCTGCTTAAATGAGTGTTAGGTTGCATTGAAGAAAATCTGAACCCTAACCCTAACTACCCAAACCCTGAGCTAGGGTTAGGGTTAGTGTTATTAGAAAAGATAGAAGATGTTTGATGGCATGGCTGTGTTTTAGGACAGAAGTGAAATGTAGGAAACTTGTTATTTTAATGTTCTCTGCACTTTTTTTTTCTTGCCTATATGGGTCTATGTACTGCTTTTCCCTAAATGGGAATGTTGTCCACATCCCTGAAAAGCAAAGGATTGAAAGAAAGTGGTTAAATGTGTCAATCTGTTGCATTTGGCATTGAATGCACTGCCATTTTAACAGGTGTAGGTAACATTTATTGGGTTTTCCTGACTCTTAACCTATTTTACGCTGATACCATTCTCATGGAGAGCACGATTCGACAAAAAATTTTTCAATACCAGAAATCTTGTCAAAAATGAAATTGTACCACAGTTGATGCATTTTGCTTGGTGTGGCAAGGCTGCAAAGTCTTTTCAGACTAATATTTTGATGCCCTGAGTTATATTTTCTGCTTAAATGAGTGTTAGGTTGCATTGAAGAAAATCTGAACCCTAACCCTAACTACCCAAACCCTGAGCTAGGGTTAGGGTTAGTGTTATTAGAAATCATAGAAGATGTTTGATGGCATGGCTGTGTTTTAGGACAGAAGTGAAATGTAGGAAACGTGTTATTTTAATGTTCTCTGCACTTTTTTTTTCTTGCCTATATGGGTCTATGTACTGCATTGCCCTAAATGGGAATGTTGTCCACATCCCTGAAAAGCAAAGGATTGAAAGAAAGTGGTTAAATGTGTCAATCTGTTGCGTTTGGCATTGAATGCACTGCCGTTTTAACAGGTGTAGGTAACATTTATTGGGTTTTCCTGACTCTTAACCTATTTTACGCTGATACCATTCTCATGGAGAGCACGATTCGACAAAAAAATTTTCAATACCAGAAATCTTGTCAAAAATGAAATTGTACCACAGTTGATGCATTTTGCTTGGTGTGGCAAGGCTGCAAAGTCTTTTCAGACTAATATTTTGATGCCCTGAGTTATATTTTCTGCTTAAATGAGTGTTAGGTTGCATTGAAGAAAATCTGAACCCTAACCCTAACTACCCAAACCCTGAGCTAGGGTTAGGGTTAGTGTTATTAGAAAACATAGAAGATGTTTGATGGCATGGCTGTGTTTTAGGACAGAAGTGAAAGGTAGGAAACGTGCTATTTTAATGTTCTCTGCACTTTTTTTTTCTTGCCTATATGGGTCTATGTACTGCATTGCTCTAAATGGGAATGTTGTCCACATCCCTGAAAAGCAAAGGATTGAAAGAAAGTGGTTAAATGTGTCAATCTGTTGCGTTTGGCATTGAATGCACTGCCGTTTTAACAGGTGTAGGTAAGATTTATTGGGTTTTCCTGACTCTTAACCTATTTTACGCTGATACCATTCTCATGGAGAGCACGATTCGACATAAATTTTCCAATACCAGAATTCTTGTCAAAAAATGAAATTGTTCCACAGTTGATGCATTTTGCTTGGTGTGGCAAGGCTGCAAAGTCTTTTCAGACTAATATTTTGATGCCCTGAGTTATATTTTCTGCTTAAATGAGTGTTAGGTTGCATTGAAGAAAATCTGAACCCTAACCCTAACTACCCAAACCCTGAGCTAGGGTTAGGGTTAGTGTTATTAGAAAACATAGAAGATGTTTGATGGCATGGCTGTGTTTTAGGACAGAAGTGAAAGGTAGGAAACGTGTTATTTTAATGTTCTCTGCACTTTTTTTTTCTTGCCTATATGGGTCTATGTACTGCTTTGCCCTAAATGGGAATGTTGTCCACATCCCTGAAAAGCAAAGGATTGAAAGAAAGTGGTTAAATGTGTCAATCTGTTGCATTTGGCATTGAATGCACTGCCGTTTTAACAGGTGTAGGTAACATTTATTGGGTTTTCCTGACTCTTAACCTATTTTACGCTGATACCATTCTCATAGAGAGTACGGTTCGACAAAAAAATTTTCAATACCAGAAATCTTGTCAAAAATGAAATTGTACCACAGTTGATGCATTTTGCTTGGTGTGGCAAGGCTGCAAAGTCTTTTCAGACTAATATTTTGATGCCCTGATTTATATTTTCTGCTTAAATGAGTGTTAGGTTGCATTGAAGAAAATCTGAACCCTAACCCTAACTACCCAAACCCTGAGCTAGGGTTAGGGTTAGTGTTATTAGAAAACATAGAAGATGTTTGATGGCATGGCTGTGTTTTAGGACAGAAGTGAAATGTAGGAAACGTGTTATTTTAATGTTCTCTGCACTTTTTTTTTCTTGCCTATATGGGTCTATGTACTGCTTTTCCCTAAATGGGAATGTTGTCCACATCCCTGAAAAGCAAAGGATTGAAAGAAAGTGGTTAAATGTGTCAATCTGTTGCATTTGGCATTGAATGCACTGCCATTTTAACAGGTGTAGGTAACATTTATTGGGTTTTCCTGACTCTTAACCTATTTTACGCTGATACCATTCTCATGGAGAGCACGATTCGACAAAAAATTTTTCAATACCAGAAATCTTGTCAAAAATGAAATTGTACCACAGTTGATGCATTTTGCTTGGTGTGGCAAGGCTGCAAAGTCTTTTCAGACTAATATTTTGATGCCCTGAGTTATATTTTCTGCTTAAATGAGTGTTAGGTTGCATTGAAGAAAATCTGAACCCTAACCCTAACTACCCAAACCCTGAGCTAGGGTTAGGGTTAGTGTTATTAGAAAACATAGAAGATGTTTGATGGCATGGCTGTGTTTTAGGACAGAAGTGAAAGGTAGGAAACGTGTTATTTTAATGTTCTCTGCACTTTTTTTTTCTTGCCTATATGGGTCTATGTACTGCATTGCCCTAAATGGGAATGTTGTCCACATCCCTGAAAAGCAAAGGATTGAAAGAAAGTGGTTAAATGTGTCAATCTGTTGCATTTGGCATTGAATGCACTGCCGTTTTAACAGGTGTAGGTAACATTTATTGGGTTTTCCTGACTCTTAACCTATTTTATGCTGATACCATTCTCATAGAGAGCACGGTTCGACAAAAAAATTTTCAATACCAGAAATCTTGTCAAAAATGAAATTGTACCACAGTTGATGCATTTTGTTTGGTGTGGCAAGGCTGCAAAGTCTTTTCAGACTAATATTTTGATGCCCTGAGTTATATTTTCTGCTTAAATGAGTGTTAGGTTGCATTGAAGAAAATCTGAACCCTAACCCTAACTACCCAAACCCTGAGCTAGGGTTAGGGTTAGTGTTATTAGAAAACATAGAAGATGTTTGATGGCATGGCTGTGTTTTAGGACAGAAGTGAAATGTAGGAAACTTGTTATTTTAATGTTCTCTGCACTTTTTTTTTCTTGCCTATATGGGTCTATGTACTGCTTTTCCCTAAATGGGAATGTTGTCCACATCCCTGAAAAGCAAAGGATTGAAAGAAAGTGGTTAAATGTGTCAATCTGTTGCATTTGGCATTGAATGCACTGCCATTTTAACAGGTGTAGGTAACATTTATTGGGTTTTCCTGACTCTTAACCTATTTTACGCTGATACCATTCTCATGGAGAGCACGATTCGACAAAAAATTTTTCAATACCAGAAATCTTGTCAAAAATGAAATTGTACCACAGTTGATGCATTTTGCTTGGTGTGGCAAGGCTGCAAAGTCTTTTCAGACTAATATTTTGATGCCCTGAGTTATATTTTCTGCTTAAATGAGTGTTAGGTTGCATTGAAGAAAATCTGAACCCTAACCCTAACTACCCAAACCCTGAGCTAGGGTTAGGGTTAGTGTTATTAGAAATCATAGAAGATGTTTGATGGCATGGCTGTGTTTTAGGACAGAAGTGAAATGTAGGAAACGTGTTATTTTAATGTTCTCTGCACTTTTTTTTTCTTGCCTATATGGGTCTATGTACTGCATTGCCCTAAATGGGAATGTTGTCCACATCCCTGAAAAGCAAAGGATTGAAAGAAAGTGGTTAAATGTGTCAATCTGTTGCGTTTGGCATTGAATGCACTGCCGTTTTAACAGGTGTAGGTAACATTTATTGGGTTTTCCTGACTCTTAACCTATTTTACGCTGATACCATTCTCATGGAGAGCACGATTCGACAAAAAAATTTTCAATACCAGAAATCTTGTCAAAAATGAAATTGTACCACAGTTGATGCATTTTGCTTGGTGTGGCAAGGCTGCAAAGTCTTTTCAGACTAATATTTTGATGCCCTGAGTTATATTTTCTGCTTAAATGAGTGTTAGGTTGCATTGAAGAAAATCTGAACCCTAACCCTAACTACCCAAACCCTGAGCTAGGGTTAGGGTTAGTGTTATTAGAAAACATAGAAGATGTTTGATGGCATGGCTGTGTTTTAGGACAGAAGTGAAAGGTAGGAAACGTGTTATTTTAATGTTCTCTGCACTTTTTTTTTCTTGCCTATATGGGTCTATGTACTGCATTGCCCTAAATGGGAATGTTGTCCACATCCCTGAAAAGCAAAGGATTGAAAGAAAGTGGTTAAATGTGTCAATCTGTTGCGTTTGGCATTGAATGCACTGCCGTTTTAACAGGTGTAGGTAACATTTATTGGGTTTTCCTGACTCTTAACCTATTTTACGCTGATACCATTCTCATGGAGAGCACGATTCGACATAAATTTTCCAATACCAGAATTCTTGTCAAAAAATGAAATTGTTCCACAGTTGATGCATTTTGCTTGGTGTGGCAAGGCTGCAAAGTCTTTTCAGACTAATATTTTGATGCCCTGAGTTATATTTTCTGCTTAAATGAGTGTTAGGTTGCATTGAAGAAAATCTGAACCCTAACCCTAACTACCCAAACCCTGAGCTAGGGTTAGGGTTAGTGTTATTAGAAAACATAGAAGATGTTTGATGGCATGGCTGTGTTTTAGGACAGAAGTGAAATGTAGGAAACGTGTTATTTTAATGTTCTCTGCACTTTTTTTTTCTTGCCTATATGGGTCTATGTACTGCTTTGCACTAAATGGGAATGTTGTCCACATCCCTGAAAAGCAAAGGATTGAAAGAAAGTGGTTAAATGTGTCAATCTGTTGCATTTGGCATTGAATGCACTGCCATTTTAACAGGTGTAGGTAACATTTTTTGGGTTTTCCTGACTCTTAACCTATTTTACGCTGATACCATTCTCATGGAGAGCACGATTCGACAAAAAATTTTTCAATACCAGAAATCTTGTCAAAAATGAAATTGTACCACAGTTGATGCATTTTGCTTGGTGTGGCAAGGCTGCAAAGTCTTTTCAGACTAATATTTTGATGCCCTGAGTTATATTTTCTGCTTAAATGAGTGTTAGGTTGCATTGAAGAAAATCTGAACCCTAACCCTAACTACCCAAACCCTGAGCTAGGGTTAGGGTTAGTGTTATTAGAAAACATAGAAGATGTTTGATGGCATGGCTGTGTTTTAGGACAGAAGTGAAAGGTAGGAAACGTGTTATTTTAATGTTCTCTGCACTTTTTTTTTCTTGCCTATATGGGTCTATGTACTGCTTTGCCCTAAATGGGAATGTTGTCCACATCCCTGAAAAGCAAAGGATTGAAAGAAAGTGGTTAAATGTGTCAATCTGTTGCATTTGGCATTGAATGCACTGCCGTTTTAACAGGTGTAGGTAACATTTATTGGGTTTTCCTGACTCTTAACCTATTTTACGCTGATACCATTCTCATAGAGAGTACGGTTCGACAAAAAAATTTTCAATACCAGAAATCTTGTCAAAAATGAAATTGTACCACAGTTGATGCATTTTGCTTGGTGTGGCAAGGCTGCAAAGTCTTTTCAGACTAATATTTTGATGCCCTGATTTATATTTTCTGCTTAAATGAGTGTTAGGTTGCATTGAAGAAAATCTGAACCCTAACCCTAACTACCCAAACCCTGAGCTAGGGTTAGGGTTAGTGTTATTAGAAAACATAGAAGATGTTTGATGGCATGGCTGTGTTTTAGGACAGAAGTGAAATGTAGGATACGTGTTATTTTAATGTTCTCTGCACTTTTTTTTTCTTGCCTATATGGGTCTATGTACTGCTTTTTCCTAAATGGGAATGTTGTCCACATCCCTGAAAAGCAAAGGATTGAAAGAAAGTGGTTAAATGTGTCAATCTGTTGCATTTGGCATTGAATGCACTGCCATTTTAACAGGTGTAGGTAACATTTATTGGGTTTTCCTGACTCTTAACCTATTTTACGCTGATACCATTCTCATGGAGAGCACGATTCGACAAAAAATTTTTCAATACCAGAAATCTTGTCAAAAATGAAATTGTACCACAGTTGATGCATTTTGCTTGGTGTGGCAAGGCTGCAAAGTCTTTTCAGACTAATATTTTGATGCCCTGAGTTATATTTTCTGCTTAAATGAGTGTTAGGTTGCATTGAAGAAAATCTGAACCCTAACCCTAACTACCCAAACCCTGAGCTAGGGTTAGGGTTAGTGTTATTAGAAATCATAGAAGATGTTTGATGGCATGGCTGTGTTTTAGGACAGAAGTGAAATGTAGGAAACGTGTTATTTTAATGTTCTCTGCACTTTTTTTTTCTTGCCTATATGGGTCTATGTACTGCATTGCCCTAAATGGGAATGTTGTCCACATCCCTGAAAAGCAAAGGATTGAAAGAAAGTGGTTAAATGTGTCAATCTGTTGCGTTTGGCATTGAATGCACTGCCGTTTTAACAGGCGTAGGTAACATTTATTGGGTTTTCCTGACTCTTAACCTATTTTACGCTGATACCATTCTCATGGAGAGCACGATTCGACAAAAAAATTTTCAATACCAGAAATCTTGTCAAAAATGAAATTGTACCACAGTTGATGCATTTTGCTTGGTGTGGCAAGGCTGCAAAGTCTTTTCAGACTAATATTTTGATGCCCTGAGTTATATTTTCTGCTTAAATGAGTGTTAGGTTGCATTGAAGAAAATCTGAACCCTAACCCTAACTACCCAAACCCTGAGCTAGGGTTAGGGTTAGTGTTATTAGAAAACATAGAAGATGTTTGATGGCATGGCTGTGTTTTAGGACAGAAGTGAAAGGTAGGAAACGTGTTATTTTAATGTTCTCTGCACTTTTTTTTTCTTGCCTATATGGGTCTATGTACTGCATTGCCCTAAATGGGAATGTTGTCCACATCCCTGAAAAGCAAAGGATTGAAAGAAAGTGGTTAAATGTGTCAATCTGTTGCGTTTGGCATTGAATGCACTGCCATTTTAACAGGTGTAGGTAACATTTATTGGGTTTTCCTGACTCTTAACCTATTTTACGCTGATACCATTCTCATGGAGAGCACGATTCGACACAAATTTTTCAATACCAGAATTCTTGTCAAAAAATGAAATTATTCCACAGTTGATGCATTTTGCTTGGTGTGGCAAAGCTGCAAAGTCTTGTCAGACTAATATTTTGATGCCCTGAGTTATATTTTCTGCTTAAATGAGTGTTAGGTTGCATTGAAGAAAATCTGAACCCTAACCCTAACTACCCAAACCCTGAGCTAGGGTTAGGGTTAGTGTTATTAGAAAACATAGAAGATGTTTGATGGCATGGCTGTGTTTTAGGACAGAAGTGAAATGTAGGAAACGTGTTATTTTAATGTTCTCTGCACTTTTTTTTTCTTGCCTATATGGGTCTATGTACTGCTTTGCTCTAAATGGGAATGTTGTCCAAATCTCTGAAAAGCAAAGGATTGAAAGAAAGTGGTTAAATATGTCAATCTGTTGCATTTGGCATTGAATGCACTGCCGTTTTAACAGGTGTAGGTAACATTTATTGGGTTTTCCTGACTCTTAACCTATTTTACGCTGATACCATTCTCATGGAGAGCACGATTCGACACAAATTTTCCAATGCCAGAATTCTTGTCAAAAAATGAAATTGTACCACAGTTGATGCATTTTGCTTGGTGTGGCAAAGCTGCAAAGTCTTTTCAGACTAATATTTTGATGCCCTGAGTTATATTTTCTGCTTAAATGAGTGTTAGGTTGCATTGAAGAAAATCTGAACCCTAACCCTAACTACGCAAACCCTGAGCTAGGGTTAGGGTTAGTGTTATTAGAAAACATAGAAGATGTTTGATGGCATGGCTGTGTTTTAGGACAGAAGTGAAATTTAGGAAACGTGTTATTTTAATATTCTCTGCACTTTTTTTTTCTTGCCTATATGGGTCTATGTACTGCTTTGCTCTAAATGTGAATGTTGTCCAAATCCCTGAAAAGCAATGGATTGAAAGAAAGTGGTTAAATGTGTCAATCTGTTGCATTTGGCATTGAATGCACTGCCGTTTTAACAGGTGTAGGTAACATTTATTGGGTTTTCCTGACTCTTAACCTATTTTACGCTGATACCATTCTCATGGAGAGCACGATTCGACAAAAAAAATTTCAATACCAGAAATCTTGTCAAAAATGAAATTGTACCACAGTTGATGCATTTTGCTTGGTGTGGCAAGGCTGCAAAGTCTTTTCAGACTAATATTTTGATGCCCTGAGTTATATTTTCTGCTTAAATGAGTGTTAGGTTGCATTGAAGAAAATCTGAACCCTAACCCTAACTACCCAAACCCTGAGCTAGGGTTAGGGTTAGTGTTATTAGAAAACATAGAAGATGTTTGATGGCATGGTTGTGTTTTAGGACAGAAGTGAAATTTAGGAAACGTGTTATTTTAATGTTCTCTGCACTTTTTTTTCTTGCCTATATGGGTCTGTGTACTGCTTTGGTCTAAATGAGAATGTTGTCCAAATCCCTGAAAAGCAAAGGATTGAAAGAAAGTGGTTAAATGTGTCAATCTGTTGCGTTTGGCATTGAATGCACTGCCGTTTTAACAGGTGTAGGTAACATTTATTGGGTTTTCCTGACTCTTAACCTATTTTACGCTGATACCATTCTCATGGAGAGCACGATTCGACAAAAAAATTTTCAATACCAGAATTCTTGTCAAAAAATGAAATTGTTCCACAGTTGATGCATTTTGCTTGGTGTGGCAAAGCTGCAAAGTCTTGTCAGACTAATATTTTGATGCCCTGAGTTATATTTTCTGCTTAAATGAGTGTTAGGTTGCATTGAAGAAAATCTGAACCCTAACCCTAACTACCCAAACCCTGAGCTAGGGTTAGGGTTAGTGTTATTAGAAAACATAGAAGATGTTTGATGGCATGGCTGTGTTTTAGGACAGAAGTGAAATTTAGGAAACGTGTTATTTTAATGTTCTCTGCACTTTTTTTTTCTTGCCTATATGGGTCTATGTACTGCTTTGCCCTAAATGGGAATGTTGTCCACATCCCTGAAAAGCAAAGGATTGAAAGAAAGTGGTTAAATGTGTCAATCTGTTGCATTTGGCATTGAATGCACTGCCGTTTTAACAGGTGTAGGTAACATTTATTGGGTTTTCCTGACTCTTAACCTATTTTACGCTGATACCATTCTCATAGAGAGCACGGTTCGACAAAAAAATTTTCAATACCAGAAATCTTGTCAAAAATGAAATTGTACCACAGTTGATGCATTTTGCTTGGTGTGGCAAGGCTGCAAAGTCTTTTCAGACTAATATTTTGATGCCCTGAGTTATATTTTCTGCTTAAATGAGTGTTAGGTTGCATTGAAGAAAATCTGAACCCTAACCCTAACTACCCAAACCCTGAGCTAGGGTTAGGGTTAGTGTTATTAGAAAACATAGAAGATGTTTGATGGCATGGCTGTGTTTTAGGACAGAAGTGAAATGTAGGAAACGTGTTATTTTAATGTTCTCTGCACTTTTTTTTTCTTGCCTATATGGGTCTATGTACTGCTTTTCCCTAAATGGGAATGTTGTCCACATCCCTGAAAAGCAAAGGATTGAAAGAAAGTGGTTAAATGTGTCAATCTGTTGCGTTTGGCATTGAATGCACTGCCGTTTTAACAGGTGTAGGTAACATTTATTGGGTTTTCCTGACTCTTAACCTATTTTACGCTGATACCATTCTCATGGAGAGCACGATTCGACACAAATTTTTCAATACCAGAATTCTTGTCAAAAAATGAAATTATTCCACAGTTGATGCATTTTGCTTGGTGTGGCAAAGCTGCAAAGTCTTGTCAGACTAATATTTTGATGCCCTGAGTTATATTTTCTGCTTAAATGAGTGTTAGGTTGCATTGAAGAAAATCTGAACCCTAACCCTAACTACCCAAACCCTGAGCTAGGGTTAGGGTTAGTGTTATTAGAAAACATAGAAGATGTTTGATGGCATGGCTGTGTTTTAGGACAGAAGTGAAATGTAGGAAACGTGTTATTTTAATGTTCTCTGCACTTTTTTTTCTTGCCTATATGGGTCTATGTACTGCTTTGCTCTAAATGGGAATGTTGTCCAAATCCCTGAAAAGCAAAGGATTGAAAGAAAGTGGTTAAATGTGTCAATCTGTTGCATTTGGCATTGAATGCACTGCCATTTTAACAGGTGTAGGTAACATTTATTGGGTTTTCCTGACTCTTAACCTATTTTACGCTGATACCATTCTCATGGAGAGCACGATTCGACACAAATTTTCCAATGCCAGAATTCTTGTCAAAAAATGAAATTGTACCACAGTTGATGCATTTTGCTTGGTGTGGCAAAGCTGCAAAGTCTTTTCAGACTAATATTTTGATGCCCTGAGTTATATTTTCTGCTTAAATGAGTGTTAGGTTGCATTGAAGAAAATCTGAACCCTAACCCTAACTACGCAAACCCTGAGCTAGGGTTAGGGTTAGTGTTATTAGAAAACATAGAAGATGTTTGATGGCATGGCTGTGTTTTAGGACAGAAGTGAAATTTAGGAAACGTGTTATTTTAATATTCTCTGCACTTTTTTTTTCTTGCCTATATGGGTTTATGTACTGCTTTGCTCTAAATGTGAATGTTGTCCAAATCCCTGAAAAGCAATGGATTGAAAGAAAGTGGTTAAATGTGTCAATCTGTTGCATTTGGCATTGAATGCACTGCCGTTTTAACAGGTGTAGGTAACATTTATTGGGTTTTCCTGACTCTTAACCTATTTTACGCTGATACCATTCTCATGGAGAGCACGATTCGACAAAAAATTTTTCAATACCAGAAATCTTGTCAAAAATGAAATTGTTCTACAGTTGATGCATTTTGCTTGGTGTGGCAAGGCTGCAAAGTCTTTTCAGACTAATATTTTGATGCCCTGAGTTATATTTTCTGCTTAAATGAGTGTTAGGTTGCATTGAAGAAAATCTGAACCCTAACCCTAACTACCCAAACCCTGAGCTAGGGTTAGGGTTAGTGTTATTAGAAAACATAGAAGATGTTTGATGGCATGGCTGTGTTTTAGGACAGAAGTGAAATGTAGGAAACGTGTTATTTTAATGTTCTCTGCACTTTTTTTTTCTTGCCTATATGGGTCTATGTACTGCTTTGCTCTAAATGGGAATGTTGTCCACATCCCTGAAAAGCAAAGGATTGAAAGAAAGTGGTCAAATGTGTCAATCTGTTGCATTTGGCATTGAATGCACTGCCATTTTAACAGGTGTAGGTAACATTTATTGGGTTTTCCTGACTCTTAACCTATTTTACGCTGATACCATTCTCATGGAGAGCACGATTCGACAAAAAAAATTTCAATACCAGAAATCTTGTCAAAAATGAAATTGTACCACAGTTGATGCATTTTGCTTGGTGTGGCAAGGCTGCAAAGTCTTTTCAGACTAATATTTTGATGCCCTGAGTTATATTTTCTGCTTAAATGAGTGTTAGGTTGCATTGAAGAAAATCTGAACCCTAACCCTAACTACCCAAACCCTGAGCTAGGGTGAGGGTTAGTGTTATTAGAAAACATAGAAGATGTTTGATGGCATGGCTGTGTTTTAGGACAGAAGTGAAATGTAGGAAACGTGTTATTTTAATGTTCTCTGCACTTTTTTTTTCTTGCCTATATGGGTCTATGTACTGCTTTGCTCTAAATGGGAATGTTGTCCAAATCCCTGAAAAGCAAAGGATTGAAAGAAAGTGGTTAAATATGTCAATCTGTTGCATTTGGCATTGAATGCACTGCCGTTTTAACAGGTGTAGGTAACATTTATTGGGTTTTCCTGACTCTTAACCTATTTTACGCTGATACCATTCTCATGGAGAGCACGATTCGACACAAATTTTCCAATACCAGAATTCTTGTCAAAAAATGAAATTATTCCACAGTTGATGCATTTTGCTTGGTGTGGCAAAGCTGCAAAGTCTTGTCAGACTAATATTTTGATGCCCTGAGTTATATTTTCTGCTTAAATGAGTGTTAGGTTGCATTGAAGAAAATCTGAACCCTAACCCTAACTACCCAAACCCTGAGCTAGGGTTAGGGTTAGTGTTATTAGAAAACATAGAAGATGTTTGATGGCATGGCTGTGTTTTAGGACAGAAGTGAAATGTAGGAAACGTGTTATTTTAATGTTCTCTGCACTTTTTTTTTCTTGCCTATATGGGTCTATGTACTGCTTTGCTCTAAATGGGAATGTTGTCCAAATCCCTGAAAAGCAAAGGATTGAAAGAAAGTGGTTAAATGTGTCAATCTGTTGCATTTGGCATTGAATGCACTGCCATTTTAACAGGTGTAGGTAACATTTATTGGGTTTTCCTGACTCTTAACCTATTTTACGCTGATACCATTCTCATGGAGAGCACGATTCGACAAAAAATTTTTCAATACCAGAAATCTTGTCAAAAATGAAATTGTACCACAGTTGATGCATTTTGCTTGGTGTGGCAAGGCTGCAAAGTCTTTTCAGACTAATATTTTGATGCCCTGAGTTATATTTTCTGCTTAAATGAGTGTTAGGTTGCATTGAAGAAAATCTGAACCCTAACCCTAACTACCCAAACCCTGAGCTAGGGTTAGGGTTAGTGTTATTAGAAAACATAGAAGATGTTTGATGGAATGGCTGTGTTTTAGGACAGAAGTGAAAGGTAGGAAACGTGTTATTTTAATGTTCTCTGCACTTTTTTTTTCTTGCCTATATGGGTCTATGTACTGCATTGCCCTAAATGGGAATGTTGTCCACATCCCTGAAAAGCAAAGGATTGAAAGAAAGTGGTTAAATGTGTCAATCTGTTGCATTTGGCATTGAATGCACTGCCGTTTTAACAGGTGTAGGTAACATTTATTGGGTTTTCCTGACTCTTAACCTATTTTACGCTGATACCATTCTCATAGAGAGCACGGTTCGACAAAAAAATTTTCAATACCAGAAATCTTGTCAAAAATGAAATTGTACCACAGTTGATGCATTTTGCTTGGTGTGGCAAGGCTGCAAAGTCTTTTCAGACTAATATTTTGATGCCCTGAGTTATATTTTCTGCTTAAATGAGTGTTAGGTTGCATTGAAGAAAATCTGAACCCTAACCCTAACTACCCAAACCCTGAGCTAGGGTTAGGGTTAGTGTTATTAGAAAACATAGAAGATGTTTGATGGCATGGCTGTGTTTTAGGAAAGAAGTGAAATGTAGGAAACGTGTTATTTTAATGTTCTCTGCACTTTTTTTTTCTTGCCTATATGGGTCTATGTACTGCTTTTCCCTAAATGGGAATGTTGTCCACATCCCTGAAAAGCAAAGGATTGAAAGAAAGTGGTTAAATGTGTCAATCTGTTGCATTTGGCATTGAATGCACTGCCATTTTAACAGGTGTAGGTAACATTTATTGGGTTTTCCTGACTCTTAACCTATTTTACGCTGATACCATTCTCATGGAGAGCACGATTCGACAAAAAATTTTTCAATACCAGAAATCTTGTCAAAAATGAAATTGTACCACAGTTGATGCATTTTGCTTGGTGTGGCAAGGCTGCAAAGTCTTTTCAGACTAATATTTTGATGCCCTGAGTTATATTTTCTGCTTAAATGAGTGTTAGGTTGCATTGAAGAAAATCTGAACCCTAACCCTAACTACCCAAACCCTGAGCTAGGGTTAGGGTTAGTGTTATTAGAAAACATAGAAGATGTTTGATGGCATGGCTGTGTTTTAGGACAGAAGTGAAATTTAGGAAACGTGTTATTTTAATGTTCTCTGCACTTTTTTTTTCTTGCCTATATGGGTCTATGTACTGCTTTGCCCTAAATGGGAATGTTGTCCACATCCCTGAAAAGCAAAGGATTGAAAGAAAGTGGTTAAATGTGTCAATCTGTTGCATTTGGCATTGAATGCACTGCCGTTTTAACAGGTGTAGGTAACATTTATTGGGTTTTCCTGACTCTTAACCTATTTTACGCTGATACCATTCTCATAGAGAGCACGGTTCGACAAAAAAATTTTCAATACCAGAAATCTTGTCAAAAATGAAATTGTACCACAGTTGATGCATTTTGCTTGGTGTGGCAAGGCTGCAAAGTCTTTTCAGACTAATATTTTGATGCCCTGAGTTATATTTTCTGCTTAAATGAGTGTTAGGTTGCATTGAAGAAAATCTGAACCCTAACCCTAACTACCCAAACCCTGAGCTAGGGTTAGGGTTAGTGTTATTAGAAAACATAGAAGATGTTTGATGGCATGGCTGTGTTTTAGGACAGAAGTGAAATGTAGGAAACGTGTTATTTTAATGTTCTCTGCACTTTTTTTTTCTTGCCTATATGGGTCTATGTACTGCTTTTCCCTAAATGGGAATGTTGTCCACATCCCTGAAAAGCAAAGGATTGAAAGAAAGTGGTTAAATGTGTCAATCTGTTGCGTTTGGCATTGAATGCACTGCCGTTTTAACAGGTGTAGGTAACATTTATTGGGTTTTCCTGACTCTTAACCTATTTTACGCTGATACCATTCTCATGGAGAGCACGATTCGACACAAATTTTTCAATACCAGAATTCTTGTCAAAAAATGAAATTATTCCACAGTTGATGCATTTTGCTTGGTGTGGCAAAGCTGCAAAGTCTTGTCAGACTAATATTTTGATGCCCTGAGTTATATTTTCTGCTTAAATGAGTGTTAGGTTGCATTGAAGAAAATCTGAACCCTAACCCTAACTACCCAAACCCTGAGCTAGGGTTAGGGTTAGTGTTATTAGAAAACATAGAAGATGTTTGATGGCATGGCTGTGTTTTAGGACAGAAGTGAAATGTAGGAAACGTGTTATTTTAATGTTCTCTGCACTTTTTTTTCTTGCCTATATGGGTCTATGTACTGCTTTGCTCTAAATGGGAATGTTGTCCAAATCCCTGAAAAGCAAAGGATTGAAAGAAAGTGGTTAAATGTGTCAATCTGTTGCATTTGGCATTGAATGCACTGCCATTTTAACAGGTGTAGGTAACATTTATTGGGTTTTCCTGACTCTTAACCTATTTTACGCTGATACCATTCTCATGGAGAGCACGATTCGACACAAATTTTCCAATGCCAGAATTCTTGTCAAAAAATGAAATTGTACCACAGTTGATGCATTTTGCTTGGTGTGGCAAAGCTGCAAAGTCTTTTCAGACTAATATTTTGATGCCCTGAGTTATATTTTCTGCTTAAATGAGTGTTAGGTTGCATTGAAGAAAATCTGAACCCTAACCCTAACTACGCAAACCCTGAGCTAGGGTTAGGGTTAGTGTTATTAGAAAACATAGAAGATGTTTGATGGCATGGCTGTGTTTTAGGACAGAAGTGAAATTTAGGAAACGTGTTATTTTAATATTCTCTGCACTTTTTTTTTCTTGCCTATATGGGTTTATGTACTGCTTTGCTCTAAATGTGAATGTTGTCCAAATCCCTGAAAAGCAATGGATTGAAAGAAAGTGGTTAAATGTGTCAATCTGTTGCATTTGGCATTGAATGCACTGCCGTTTTAACAGGTGTAGGTAACATTTATTGGGTTTTCCTGACTCTTAACCTATTTTACGCTGATACCATTCTCATGGAGAGCACGATTCGACAAAAAATTTTTCAATACCAGAAATCTTGTCAAAAATGAAATTGTTCTACAGTTGATGCATTTTGCTTGGTGTGGCAAGGCTGCAAAGTCTTTTCAGACTAATATTTTGATGCCCTGAGTTATATTTTCTGCTTAAATGAGTGTTAGGTTGCATTGAAGAAAATCTGAACCCTAACCCTAACTACCCAAACCCTGAGCTAGGGTTAGGGTTAGTGTTATTAGAAAACATAGAAGATGTTTGATGGCATGGCTGTGTTTTAGGACAGAAGTGAAATGTAGGAAACGTGTTATTTTAATGTTCTCTGCACTTTTTTTTTCTTGCCTATATGGGTCTATGTACTGCTTTGCTCTAAATGGGAATGTTGTCCACATCCCTGAAAAGCAAAGGATTGAAAGAAAGTGGTCAAATGTGTCAATCTGTTGCATTTGGCATTGAATGCACTGCCATTTTAACAGGTGTAGGTAACATTTATTGGGTTTTCCTGACTCTTAACCTATTTTACGCTGATACCATTCTCATGGAGAGCACGATTCGACAAAAAAAATTTCAATACCAGAAATCTTGTCAAAAATGAAATTGTACCACAGTTGATGCATTTTGCTTGGTGTGGCAAGGCTGCAAAGTCTTTTCAGACTAATATTTTGATGCCCTGAGTTATATTTTCTGCTTAAATGAGTGTTAGGTTGCATTGAAGAAAATCTGAACCCTAACCCTAACTACCCAAACCCTGAGCTAGGGTGAGGGTTAGTGTTATTAGAAAACATAGAAGATGTTTGATGGCATGGCTGTGTTTTAGGACAGAAGTGAAATGTAGGAAACGTGTTATTTTAATGTTCTCTGCACTTTTTTTTTCTTGCCTATATGGGTCTATGTACTGCTTTGCTCTAAATGGGAATGTTGTCCAAATCCCTGAAAAGCAAAGGATTGAAAGAAAGTGGTTAAATATGTCAATCTGTTGCATTTGGCATTGAATGCACTGCCGTTTTAACAGGTGTAGGTAACATTTATTGGGTTTTCCTGACTCTTAACCTATTTTACGCTGATACCATTCTCATGGAGAGCACGATTCGACACAAATTTTCCAATACCAGAATTCTTGTCAAAAAATGAAATTATTCCACAGTTGATGCATTTTGCTTGGTGTGGCAAAGCTGCAAAGTCTTGTCAGACTAATATTTTGATGCCCTGAGTTATATTTTCTGCTTAAATGAGTGTTAGGTTGCATTGAAGAAAATCTGAACCCTAACCCTAACTACCCAAACCCTGAGCTAGGGTTAGGGTTAGTGTTATTAGAAAACATAGAAGATGTTTGATGGCATGGCTGTGTTTTAGGACAGAAGTGAAATGTAGGAAACGTGTTATTTTAATGTTCTCTGCACTTTTTTTTTCTTGCCTATATGGGTCTATGTACTGCTTTGCTCTAAATGGGAATGTTGTCCAAATCCCTGAAAAGCAAAGGATTGAAAGAAAGTGGTTAAATGTGTCAATCTGTTGCATTTGGCATTGAATGCACTGCCATTTTAACAGGTGTAGGTAACATTTATTGGGTTTTCCTGACTCTTAACCTATTTTACGCTGATACCATTCTCATGGAGAGCACGATTCGACAAAAAATTTTTCAATACCAGAAATCTTGTCAAAAATGAAATTGTACCACAGTTGATGCATTTTGCTTGGTGTGGCAAGGCTGCAAAGTCTTTTCAGACTAATATTTTGATGCCCTGAGTTATATTTTCTGCTTAAATGAGTGTTAGGTTGCATTGAAGAAAATCTGAACCCTAACCCTAACTACCCAAACCCTGAGCTAGGGTTAGGGTTAGTGTTATTAGAAAACATAGAAGATGTTTGATGGAATGGCTGTGTTTTAGGACAGAAGTGAAAGGTAGGAAACGTGTTATTTTAATGTTCTCTGCACTTTTTTTTTCTTGCCTATATGGGTCTATGTACTGCATTGCCCTAAATGGGAATGTTGTCCACATCCCTGAAAAGCAAAGGATTGAAAGAAAGTGGTTAAATGTGTCAATCTGTTGCATTTGGCATTGAATGCACTGCCGTTTTAACAGGTGTAGGTAACATTTATTGGGTTTTCCTGACTCTTAACCTATTTTACGCTGATACCATTCTCATAGAGAGCACGGTTCGACAAAAAAATTTTCAATACCAGAAATCTTGTCAAAAATGAAATTGTACCACAGTTGATGCATTTTGCTTGGTGTGGCAAGGCTGCAAAGTCTTTTCAGACTAATATTTTGATGCCCTGAGTTATATTTTCTGCTTAAATGAGTGTTAGGTTGCATTGAAGAAAATCTGAACCCTAACCCTAACTACCCAAACCCTGAGCTAGGGTTAGGGTTAGTGTTATTAGAAAACATAGAAGATGTTTGATGGCATGGCTGTGTTTTAGGAAAGAAGTGAAATGTAGGAAACGTGTTATTTTAATGTTCTCTGCACTTTTTTTTTCTTGCCTATATGGGTCTATGTACTGCTTTTCCCTAAATGGGAATGTTGTCCACATCCCTGAAAAGCAAAGGATTGAAAGAAAGTGGTTAAATGTGTCAATCTGTTGCATTTGGCATTGAATGCACTGCCATTTTAACAGGTGTAGGTAACATTTATTGGGTTTTCCTGACTCTTAACCTATTTTACGCTGATACCATTCTCATGGAGAGCACGATTCGACAAAAAATTTTTCAATACCAGAAATCTTGTCAAAAATGAAATTGTACCACAGTTGATGCATTTTGCTTGGTGTGGCAAGGCTGCAAAGTCTTTTCAGACTAATATTTTGATGCCCTGAGTTATATTTTCTGCTTAAATGAGTGTTAGGTTGCATTGAAGAAAATCTGAACCCTAACCCTAACTACCCAAACCCTGAGCTAGGGTTAGGGTTAGTGTTATTAGAAATCATAGAAGATGTTTGATGGCATGGCTGTGTTTTAGGACAGAAGTGAAATGTAGGAAACGTGTTATTTTAATGTTCTCTGCACTTTTTTTTTCTTGCCTATATGGGTCTATGTACTGCATTGCCCTAAATGGGAATGTTGTCCACATCCCTGAAAAGCAAAGGATTGAAAGAAAGTGGTTAAATATGTCAATCTGTTGCATTTGGCATTGAATGCACTGCCGTTTTAACAGGCGTAGGTAACATTTATTGGGTTTTCCTGACTCTTAACCTATTTTACGCTGATACCATTCTCATGGAGAGCACGATTCGACACAAATTTTCCAATGCCAGAATTCTTGTCAAAAAATGAAATTGTACCACAGTTGATGCATTTTGCTTGGTGTGGCAAAGCTGCAAAGTCTTTTCAGACTAATATTTTGATGCCCTGAGTTATATTTTCTGCTTAAATGAGTGTTAGGTTGCATTGAAGAAAATCTGAACCCTAACCCTAACTACGCAAACCCTGAGCTAGGGTTAGGGTTAGTGTTATTAGAAAACATAGAAGATGTTTGATGGCATGGCTGTGTTTTAGGACAGAAGTGAAATTTAGGAAACGTGTTATTTTAATATTCTCTGCACTTTTTTTTTCTTGCCTATATGGGTCTATGTACTGCTTTGCTCTAAATGTGAATGTTGTCCAAATCCCTGAAAAGCAATGGATTGAAAGAAAGTGGTTAAATGTGTCAATCTGTTGCATTTGGCATTGAATGCACTGCCGTTTTAACAGGTGTAGGTAACATTTATTGGGTTTTCCTGACTCTTAACCTATTTTACGCTGATACCATTCTCATGGAGAGCACGATTCGACAAAAAAAATTTCAATACCAGAAATCTTGTCAAAAATGAAATTGTACCACAGTTGATGCATTTTGCTTGGTGTGGCAAGGCTGCAAAGTCTTTTCAGACTAATATTTTGATGCCCTGAGTTATATTTTCTGCTTAAATGAGTGTTAGGTTGCATTGAAGAAAATCTGAACCCTAACCCTAACTACCCAAACCCTGAGCTAGGGTTAGGGTTAGTGTTATTAGAAAACATAGAAGATGTTTGATGGCATGGCTGTGTTTTAGGACAGAAGTGAAATTTAGGAAACGTGTTATTTTAATGTTCTCTGCACTTTTTTTTTCTTGCCTATATGGGTCTATGTACTGCTTTGCCCTAAATGGGAATGTTGTCCACATCCCTGAAAAGCAAAGGATTGAAAGAAAGTGGTTAAATGTGTCAATCTGTTGCATTTGGCATTGAATGCACTGCCGTTTTAACAGGTGTAGGTAACATTTATTGGGTTTTCCTGACTCTTAACCTATTTTACGCTGATACCATTCTCATAGAGAGCACGGTTCGACAAAAAAATTTTCAATACCAGAAATCTTGTCAAAAATGAAATTGTACCACAGTTGATGCATTTTGCTTGGTGTGGCAAGGCTGCAAAGTCTTTTCAGACTAATATTTTGATGCCCTGAGTTATATTTTCTGCTTAAATGAGTGTTAGGTTGCATTGAAGAAAATCTGAACCCTAACCCTAACTACCCAAACCCTGAGCTAGGGTTAGGGTTAGTGTTATTAGAAAACATAGAAGATGTTTGATGGCATGGCTGTGTTTTAGGACAGAAGTGAAATGTAGGAAACGTGTTATTTTAATGTTCTCTGCACTTTTTTTTTCTTGCCTATATGGGTCTATGTACTGCTTTTCCCTAAATGGGAATGTTGTCCACATCCCTGAAAAGCAAAGGATTGAAAGAAAGTGGTTAAATGTGTCAATCTGTTGCGTTTGGCATTGAATGCACTGCCGTTTTAACAGGTGTAGGTAACATTTATTGGGTTTTCCTGACTCTTAACCTATTTTACGCTGATACCATTCTCATGGAGAGCACGATTCGACACAAATTTTTCAATACCAGAATTCTTGTCAAAAAATGAAATTATTCCACAGTTGATGCATTTTGCTTGGTGTGGCAAAGCTGCAAAGTCTTGTCAGACTAATATTTTGATGCCCTGAGTTATATTTTCTGCTTAAATGAGTGTTAGGTTGCATTGAAGAAAATCTGAACCCTAACCCTAACTACCCAAACCCTGAGCTAGGGTTAGGGTTAGTGTTATTAGAAAACATAGAAGATGTTTGATGGCATGGCTGTGTTTTAGGACAGAAGTGAAATGTAGGAAACGTGTTATTTTAATGTTCTCTGCACTTTTTTTTCTTGCCTATATGGGTCTATGTACTGCTTTGCTCTAAATGGGAATGTTGTCCAAATCCCTGAAAAGCAAAGGATTGAAAGAAAGTGGTTAAATATGTCAATCTGTTGCATTTGGCATTGAATGCACTGCCGTTTTAACAGGTGTAGGTAACATTTATTGGGTTTTCCTGACTCTTAACCTATTTTACGCTGATACCATTCTCATGGAGAGCACGATTCGACACAAATTTTCCAATGCCAGAATTCTTGTCAAAAAATGAAATTGTACCACAGTTGATGCATTTTGCTTGGTGTGGCAAAGCTGCAAAGTCTTTTCAGACTAATATTTTGATGCCCTGAGTTATATTTTCTGCTTAAATGAGTGTTAGGTTGCATTGAAGAAAATCTGAACCCTAACCCTAACTACGCAAACCCTGAGCTAGGGTTAGGGTTAGTGTTATTAGAAAACATAGAAGATGTTTGATGGCATGGCTGTGTTTTAGGACAGAAGTGAAATTTAGGAAACGTGTTATTTTAATATTCTCTGCACTTTTTTTTTCTTGCCTATATGGGTCTATGTACTGCTTTGCTCTAAATGTGAATGTTGTCCAAATCCCTGAAAAGCAATGGATTGAAAGAAAGTGGTTAAATGTGTCAATCTGTTGCATTTGGCATTGAATGCACTGCCGTTTTAACAGGTGTAGGTAACATTTATTGGGTTTTCCTGACTCTTAACCTATTTTACGCTGATACCATTCTCATGGAGAGCACGATTCGACAAAAAATTTTTCAATACCAGAAATCTTGTCAAAAATGAAATTGTTCTACAGTTGATGCATTTTGCTTGGTGTGGCAAGGCTGCAAAGTCTTTTCAGACTAATATTTTGATGCCCTGAGTTATATTTTCTGCTTAAATGAGTGTTAGGTTGCATTGAAGAAAATCTGAACCCTAACCCTAACTACCCAAACCCTGAGCTAGGGTTAGGGTTAGTGTTATTAGAAAACATAGAAGATGTTTGATGGCATGGCTGTGTTTTAGGAAAGAAGTGAAATTTAGGAAACGTGTTATTTTAATGTTCTCTGCACTTTTTTTTTCTTGCCTATATGGGTCTATGTACTGCTTTTCCCTAAATGGGAATGTTGTCCACATCCCTGAAAAGCAAAGGATTGAAAGAAAGTGGTCAAATGTGTCAATCTGTTGCATTTGGCATTGAATGCACTGCCATTTTAACAGGTGTAGGTAACATTTATTGGGTTTTCCTGACTCTTAACCTATTTTACGCTGATACCATTCTCATGGAGAGCACGATTCGACAAAAAAAATTTCAATACCAGAAATCTTGTCAAAAATGAAATTGTACCACAGTTGATGCATTTTGCTTGGTGTGGCAAGGCTGCAAAGTCTTTTCAGACTAATATTTTGATGCCCTGAGTTATATTTTCTGCTTAAATGAGTGTTAGGTTGCATTGAAGAAAATCTGAACCCTAACCCTAACTACCCAAACCCTGAGCTAGGGTTAGGGTTAGTGTTATTAGAAAACATAGATGTTTGATGGCATGGCTGTGTTTTAGGACAGAAGTGAAATGTAGGAAACGTGTTATTTTAATGTTCTCTGCACTTTTTTTTTCTTGCCTATATGGGTCTATGTACTGCTTTGCTCTAAATGGGAATGTTGTCCAAATCCCTGAAAAGCAAAGGATTGAAAGAAAGTGGTTAAATATGTCAATCTGTTGCATTTGGCATTGAATGCACTGCCGTTTTAACAGGTGTAGGTAACATTTATTGGGTTTTCCTGACTCTTAACCTATTTTACGCTGATACCATTCTCATGGAGAGCACGATTCGACACAAATTTTCCAATACCAGAATTCTTGTCAAAAAATGAAATTATTCCACAGTTGATGCATTTTGCTTGGTGTGGCAAAGCTGCAAAGTCTTGTCAGACTAATATTTTGATGCCCTGAGTTATATTTTCTGCTTAAATGAGTGTTAGGTTGCATTGAAGAAAATCTAAACCCTAACCCTAACTACCCAAACCCTGAGCTAGGGTTAGGGTTAGTGTTATTAGAAAACATAGAAGATGCTTGATGGCATGGCTGTGTTTTAGGACAGAAGTGAAATGTAGGAAACGTGTTATTTTAATGTTCTCTGCACTTTTTTTTTCTTGCCTATATGGGTCTATGTACTGCTTTGCTCTAAATGGGAATGTTGTCCAAATCCCTGAAAAGCAAAGGATTGAAAGAAAGTGGTTAAATGTGTCAATCTGTTGCATTTGGCATTGAATGCACTGCCATTTTAACAGGTGTAGGTAACATTTATTGGGTTTTCCTGACTCTTAACCTATTTTACGCTGATACCATTCTCATGGAGAGCACGATTCGACAAAAAATTTTTCAATACCAGAAATCTTGTCAAAAATGAAATTGTACCACAGTTGATGCATTTTGCTTGGTGTGGCAAGGCTGCAAAGTCTTTTCAGACTAATATTTTGATGCCCTGAGTTATATTTTCTGCTTAAATGAGTGTTAGGTTGCATTGAAGAAAATCTGAACCCTAACCCTAACTACCCAAACCCTGAGCTAGGGTTAGGGTTAGTGTTATTAGAAAACATAGAAGATGTTTGATGGCATGGCTGTGTTTTAGGACAGAAGTGAAAGGTAGGAAACATGTTATTTTAATGTTCTCTGCACTTTTTTTTTCTTGCCTATATGGGTCTATGTACTGCATTGCCCTAAATGGGAATGTTGTCCACATCCCTGAAAAGCAAAGGATTGAAAGAATGTGGTTAAATGTGTCAATCTGTTGCATTTGGCATTGAATGCACTGCCGTTTTAACAGGTGTAGGTAACATTTATTGGGTTTTCCTGACTCTTAACCTATTTTACGCTGATACCATTCTCATAGAGAGCACGGTTCGACAAAAAAATTTTCAATACCAGAAATCTTGTCAAAAATGAAATTGTACCACAGTTGATGCATTTTGCTTGGTGTGGCAAGGCTGCAAAGTCTTTTCAGACTAATATTTTGATGCCCTGAGTTATATTTTCTGCTTAAATGAGTGTTAGGTTGCATTGAAGAAAATCTGAACCCTAACCCTAACTACCCAAACCCTGAGCTAGGGTTAGGGTTAGTGTTATTAGAAAACATAGAAGATGTTTGATGGCATGGCTGTGTTTTAGGAAAGAAGTGAAATGTAGGAAACGTGTTATTTTAATGTTCTCTGCACTTTTTTTTTCTTGCCTATATGGGTCTATGTACTGCTTTTCCCTAAATGGGAATGTTGTCCACATCCCTGAAAAGCAAAGGATTGAAAGAAAGTGGTTAAATGTGTCAATCTGTTGCATTTGGCATTGAATGCACTGCCATTTTAACAGGTGTAGGTAACATTTATTGGGTTTTCCTGACTCTTAACCTATTTTACGCTGATACCATTCTCATGGAGAGCACGATTCGACAAAAAATTTTTAAATACCAGAAATCTTGTCAAAAATGAAATTGTACCACAGTTGATGCATTTTGCTTGGTGTGGCAAGGCTGCAAAGTCTTTTCAGACTAATATTTTGATGCCCTGAGTTATATTTTCTGCTTAAATGAGTGTTAGGTTGCATTGAAGAAAATCTGAACCCTAACCCTAACTACCCAAACCCTGAGCTAGGGTTAGGGTTAGTGTTATTAGAAATCATAGAAGATGTTTGATGGCATGGCTGTGTTTTAGGACAGAAGTGAAATGTAGGAAACGTGTTATTTTAATGTTCTCTGCACTTTTTTTTTCTTGCCTATATGGGTCTATGTACTGCATTGCCCTAAATGGGAATGTTGTCCACATCCCTGAAAAGCAAAGGATTGAAAGAAAGTGGTTAAATGTGTCAATCTGTTGCGTTTGGCATTGAATGCACTGCCGTTTTAACAGGTGTAGGTAACATTTATTGGGTTTTCCTGACTCTTAACCTATTTTACGCTGATACCATTCTCATGGAGAGCACGATTCGACAAAAAAATTTTCAATACCAGAAATCTTGTCAAAAATGAAATTGTACCACAGTTGATGCATTTTGCTTGGTGTGGCAAGGCTGCAAAGTCTTTTCAGACTAATATTTTGATGCCCTGAGTTATATTTTCTGCTTAAATGAGTGTTAGGTTGCATTGAAGAAAATCTGAACCCTAACCCTAACTACCCAAACCCTGAGCTAGGGTTAGGGTTAGTGTTATTAGAAAACATAGAAGATGTTTGATGGCATGGCTGTGTTTTAGGACAGAAGTGAAATGTAGGAAACGTGTTATTTTAATGTTCTCTGCACTTTTTTTTTCTTGCCTATATGGGTCTATGTACTGCTTTGCTCTAAATGGGAATGTTGTCCAAATCCCTGAAAAGCAAAGGATTGAAAGAAAGTGGTTAAATATGTCAATCTGTTGCATTTGGCATTGAATGCACTGCCGTTTTAACAGGTGTAGGTAACATTTATTGGGTTTTCCTGACTCTTAACCTATTTTACGCTGATACCATTCTCATGGAGAGCACGATTCGACACAAATTTTCCAATACCAGAATTCTTGTCAAAAAATGAAATTATTCCACAGTTGATGCATTTTGCTTGGTGTGGCAAAGCTGCAAAGTCTAGTCAGACTAATATTTTGATGCCCTGAGTTATATTTTCTGCTTAAATGAGTGTTAGGTTGCATTGAAGAAAATCTGAACCCTAACCCTAACTACCCAAACCCTGAGCTAGGGTTAGGGTTAGTGTTATTAGAAAACATAGAAGATGTTTGATGGCATGGCTGTGTTTTAGGACAGAAGTGAAATGTAGGAAACGTGTTATTTTAATGTTCTCTGCACTTTTTTTTTCTTGCCTATATGGGTCTATGTACTGCTTTGCTCTAAATGGGAATGTTGTCCAAATCCCTGAAAAGCAAAGGATTGAAAGAAAGTGGTTAAATGTGTCAATCTGTTGCGTTTGGCATTGAATGCACTGCCGTTTTAACAGGTGTAGGTAACATTTATTGGGTTTTCCTGACTCTTAACCTATTTTACGCTGATACCATTCTCATGGAGAGCACGATTCGACACAAATTTTCCAATACCAGAATTCTTGTCAAAAAATGAAATTATTCCACAGTTGATGCATTTTGCTTGGTGTGGCAAAGCTGCAAAGTCTTGTCAGACTAATATTTTGATGCCCTGAGTTATATTTTCTGCTTAAATGAGTGTTAGGTTGCATTGAAGAAAATCTGAACCCTAACCCTAACTACCCAAACCCTGAGCTAGGGTTAGGGTTAGTGTTATTAGAAAACATAGAAGATGTTTGATGGCATGGCTGTGTTTTAGGACAGAAGTGAAATGTAGGAAACGTGTTATTTTAATGTTCTCTGCACTTTTTTTTTCTTGCCTATATGGGTCTATGTACTGCTTTGCTCTAAATGGGAATGTTGTCCAAATCCCTGAAAAGCAAAGGATTGAAAGAAAGTGGTTAAATGTGTCAATCTGTTGCATTTGGCATTGAATGCACTGCCATTTTAACAGGTGTAGGTAACATTTATTGGGTTTTCCTGACTCTTAACCTATTTTACGCTGATACCATTCTCATGGAGAGCACGATTCGACAAAAAATTTTTCAATACCAGAAATCTTGTCAAAAATGAAATTGTACCACAGTTGATGCATTTTGCTTGGTGTGGCAAGGCTGCAAAGTCTTTTCAGACTAATATTTTGATGCCCTGAGTTATATTTTCTGCTTAAATGAGTGTTAGGTTGCATTGAAGAAAATCTGAACCCTAACCCTAACTACCCAAACCCTGAGCTAGGGTTAGGGTTAGTGTTATTAGAAAACATAGAAGATGTTTGATGGCATGGCTGTGTTTTAGGACAGAAGTGAAAGGTAGGAAACGTGTTATTTTAATGTTCTCTGTACTTTTTTTTTCTTGCCTATATGGGTCTATGTACTGCATTGCCCTAAATGGGAATGTTGTCCACATCCCTGAAAAGCAAAGGATTGAAAGAAAGTGGTTAAATGTGTCAATCTGTTGCATTTGGCATTGAATGCACTGCCGTTTTAACAGGTGTAGGTAACATTTATTGGGTTTTCCTGACTCTTAACCTATTTTACGCTGATACCATTCTCATAGAGAGCACGGTTCGACAAAAAAATTTTCAATACCAGAAATCTTGTCAAAAATGAAATTGTACCACAGTTGATGCATTTTGCTTGGTGTGGCAAGGCTGCAAAGTCTTTTCAGACTAATATTTTGATGCCCTGAGTTATATTTTCTGCTTAAATGAGTGTTAGGTTGCATTGAAGAAAATCTGAACCCTAACCCTAACTACCCAAACCCTGAGCTAGGGTTAGGGTTAGTGTTATTAGAAAACATAGAAGATGTTTGATGGCATGGCTGTGTTTTAGGAAAGAAGTGAAATGTAGGAAACGTGTTATTTTAATGTTCTCTGCACTTTTTTTTTCTTGCCTATATGGGTCTATGTACTGCTTTTCCCTAAATGGGAATGTTGTCCACATCCCTGAAAAGCAAAGGATTGAAAGAAAGTGGTTAAATGTGTCAATCTGTTGCATTTGGCATTGAATGCACTGCCATTTTAACAGGTGTAGGTAACATTTATTGGGTTTTCCTGACTCTTAACCTATTTTACGCTGATACCATTCTCATGGAGAGCACGATTCGACAAAAAATTTTTCAATACCAGAAATCTTGTCAAAAATGAAATTGTACCACAGTTGATGCATTTTGCTTGGTGTGGCAAGGCTGCAAAGTCTTTTCAGACTAATATTTTGATGCCCTGAGTTATATTTTCTGCTTAAATGAGTGTTAGGTTGCATTGAAGAAAATCTGAACCCTAACCCTAACTACCCAAACCCTGAGCTAGGGTTAGGGTTAGTGTTATTAGAAAACATAGAAGATGTTTGATGGCATGGCTGTGTTTTAGGAAAGAAGTGAAATGTAGGAAACGTGTTATTTTAATGTTCTCTGCACTTTTTTTTTCTTGCCTATATGGGTCTATGTACTGCTTTTCCCTAAATGGGAATGTTGTCCACATCCCTGAAAAGCAAAGGATTGAAAGAAAGTGGTTAAATGTGTCAATCTGTTGCATTTGGCATTGAATGCACTGCCATTTTAACAGGTGTAGGTAACATTTATTGGGTTTTCCTGACTCTTAACCTATTTTACGCTGATACCATTCTCATGGAGAGCACGATTCGACAAAAAATTTTTCAATACCAGAAATCTTGTCAAAAATGAAATTGTACCACAGTTGATGCATTTTGCTTGGTGTGGCAAGGCTGCAAAGTCTTTTCAGACTAATATTTTGATGCCCTGAGTTATATTTTCTGCTTAAATGAGTGTTAGGTTGCATTGAAGAAAATCTGAACCCTAACCCTAACTACCCAAACCCTGAGCTAGGGTTAGGGTTAGTGTTATTAGAAATCATAGAAGATGTTTGATGGCATGGCTGTGTTTTAGGACAGAAGTGAAATGTAGGAAACGTGTTATTTTAATGTTCTCTGCACTTTTTTTTTCTTGCCTATATGGGTCTATGTACTGCATTGCCCTAAATGGGAATGTTGTCCACATCCCTGAAAAGCAAAGGATTGAAAGAAAGTGGTTAAATGTGTCAATCTGTTGCGTTTGGCATTGAATGCACTGCCGTTTTAACAGGTGTAGGTAACATTTATTGGGTTTTCCTGACTCTTAACCTATTTTACGCTGATACCATTCTCATGGAGAGCACGATTCGACAAAAAAATTTTCAATACCAGAAATCTTGTCAAAAATGAAATTGTACCACAGTTGATGCATTTTGCTTGGTGTGGCAAGGCTGCAAAGTCTTTTCAGACTAATATTTTGATGCCCTGAGTTATATTTTCTGCTTAAATGAGTGTTAGGTTGCATTGAAGAAAATCTGAACCCTAACCCTAACTACCCAAACCCTGAGCTAGGGTTAGGGTTAGTGTTATTAGAAAACATAGAAGATGTTTGATGGCATGGCTGTGTTTTAGGACAGAAGTGAAATGTAGGAAACGTGTTATTTTAATGTTCTCTGCACTTTTTTTTTCTTGCCTATATGGGTCTATGTACTGCTTTGCTCTAAATGGGAATGTTGTCCAAATCCCTGAAAAGCAAAGGATTGAAAGAAAGTGGTTAAATATGTCAATCTGTTGCATTTGGCATTGAATGCACTGCCGTTTTAACAGGTGTAGGTAACATTTATTGGGTTTTCCTGACTCTTAACCTATTTTACGCTGATACCATTCTCATGGAGAGCACGATTCGACACAAATTTTCCAATACCAGAATTCTTGTCAAAAAATGAAATTATTCCACAGTTGATGCATTTTGCTTGGTGTGGCAAAGCTGCAAAGTCTTGTCAGACTAATATTTTGATGCCCTGAGTTATATTTTCTGCTTAAATGAGTGTTAGGTTGCATTGAAGAAAATCTGAACCCTAACCCTAACTACCCAAACCCTGAGCTAGGGTTAGGGTTAGTGTTATTAGAAAACATAGAAGATGTTTGATGGCATGGCTGTGTTTTAGGACAGAAGTGAAATGTAGGAAACGTGTTATTTTAATGTTCTCTGCACTTTTTTTTTCTTGCCTATATGGGTCTATGTACTGCTTTGCTCTAAATGGGAATGTTGTCCAAATCCCTGAAAAGCAAAGGATTGAAAGAAAGTGGTTAAATGTGTCAATCTGTTGCATTTGGCATTGAATGCACTGCCATTTTAACAGGTGTAGGTAACATTTATTGGGTTTTCCTGACTCTTAACCTATTTTACGCTGATACCATTCTCATGGAGAGCACGATTCGACAAAAAATTTTTCAATACCAGAAATCTTGTCAAAAATGAAATTGTACCACAGTTGATGCATTTTGCTTGGTGTGGCAAGGCTGCAAAGTCTTTTCAGACTAATATTTTGATGCCCTGAGTTATATTTTCTGCTTAAATGAGTGTTAGGTTGCATTGAAGAAAATCTGAACCCTAACCCTAACTACCCAAACCCTGAGCTAGGGTTAGGGTTAGTGTTATTAGAAAACATAGAAGATGTTTGATGGCATGGCTGTGTTTTAGGACAGAAGTGAAAGGTAGGAAACGTGTTATTTTAATGTTCTCTGCACTTTTTTTTTCTTGCCTATATGGGTCTATGTACTGCATTGCCCTAAATGGGAATGTTGTCCACATCCCTGAAAAGCAAAGGATTGAAAGAAAGTGGTTAAATGTGTCAATCTGTTGCATTTGGCATTGAATGCACTGCCGTTTTAACAGGTGTAGGTAACATTTATTGGGTTTTCCTGACTCTTAACCTATTTTACGCTGATACCATTCTCATAGAGAGCACGGTTCGACAAAAAAATTTTCAATACCAGAAATCTTGTCAAAAATGAAATTGTACCACAGTTGATGCATTTTGCTTGGTGTGGCAAGGCTGCAAAGTCTTTTCAGACTAATATTTTGATGCCCTGAGTTATATTTTCTGCTTAAATGAGTGTTAGGTTGCATTGAAGAAAATCTGAACCCTAACCCTAACTACCCAAACCCTGAGCTAGGGTTAGGGTTAGTGTTATTAGAAAACATAGAAGATGTTTGATGGCATGGCTGTGTTTTAGGAAAGAAGTGAAATGTAGGAAACGTGTTATTTTAATGTTCTCTGCACTTTTTTTTTCTTGCCTATATGGGTCTATGTACTGCTTTTCCCTAAATGGGAATGTTGTCCACATCCCTGAAAAGCAAAGGATTGAAAGAAAGTGGTTAAATGTGTCAATCTGTTGCATTTGGCATTGAATGCACTGCCATTTTAACAGGTGTAGGTAACATTTATTGGGTTTTCCTGACTCTTAACCTATTTTACGCTGATACCATTCTCATGGAGAGCACGATTCGACAAAAAATTTTTAAATACCAGAAATCTTGTCAAAAATGAAATTGTACCACAGTTGATGCATTTTGCTTGGTGTGGCAAGGCTGCAAAGTCTTTTCAGACTAATATTTTGATGCCCTGAGTTATATTTTCTGCTTAAATGAGTGTTAGGTTGCATTGAAGAAAATCTGAACCCTAACCCTAACTACCCAAACCCTGAGCTAGGGTTAGGGTTAGTGTTATTAGAAATCATAGAAGATGTTTGATGGCATGGCTGTGTTTTAGGACAGAAGTGAAATGTAGGAAACGTGTTATTTTAATGTTCTCTGCACTTTTTTTTTCTTGCCTATATGGGTCTATGTACTGCATTGCCCTAAATGGGAATGTTGTCCACATCCCTGAAAAGCAAAGGATTGAAAGAAAGTGGTTAAATGTGTCAATCTGTTGCGTTTGGCATTGAATGCACTGCCGTTTCAACAGGTGTAGGTAACATTTATTGGGTTTTCCTGACTCTTAACCTATTTTACGCTGATACCATTCTCATGGAGAGCACGATTCGACACAAATTTTCCAATGCCAGAATTCTTGTCAAAAAATGAAATTGTACCACAGTTGATGCATTTTGCTTGGTGTGGCAAAGCTGCAAAGTCTTTTCAGACTAATATTTTGATGCCCTGAGTTATATTTTCTGCTTAAATGAGTGTTAGGTTGCATTGAAGAAAATCTGAACCCTAACCCTAACTACGCAAACCCTGAGCTAGGGTTAGGGTTAGTGTTATTAGAAAACATAGAAGATGTTTGATGGCATGGCTGTGTTTTAGGACAGAAGTGAAATTTAGGAAACGTGTTATTTTAATATTCTCTGCACTTTTTTTTTCTTGCCTATATGGGTCTATGTACTGCTTTGCTCTAAATGTGAATGTTGTCCAAATCCCTGAAAAGCAATGGATTGAAAGAAAGTGGTTAAATGTGTCAATCTGTTGCATTTGGCATTGAATGCACTGCCGTTTTGACAGGTGTAGGTAACATTTATTGGGTTTTCCTGACTCTTAACCTATTTTACGCTGATACCATTCTCATGGAGAGCACGATTCGACAAAAAATTTTTCAATACCAGAAATCTTGTCAAAAATGAAATTGTTCTACAGTTGATGCATTTTGCTTGGTGTGGCAAGGCTGCAAAGTCTTTTCAGACTAATATTTTGATGCCCTGAGTTATATTTTCTGCTTAAATGAGTGTTAGGTTGCATTGAAGAAAATCTGAACCCTAACCCTAACTACCCAAACCCTGAGCTAGGGTTAGGGTTAGTGTTATTAGAAAACATAGAAGATGTTTGATGGCATGGCTGTGTTTTAGGACAGAAGTGAAATGTAGGAAACGTGTTATTTTAATGTTCTCTGCACTTTTTTTTTCTTGCCTATATGGGTCTATGTACTGCTTTGCTCTAAATGGGAATGTTGTCCAAATCCCTGAAAAGCAAAGGATTGAAAGAAAGTGGTTAAATATGTCAATCTGTTGCATTTGGCATTGAATGCACTGCCGTTTTAACAGGTGTAGGTAACATTTATTGGGTTTTCCTGACTCTTAACCTATTTTACGCTGATACCATTCTCATGGAGAGCACGATTCGATACAAATTTTCCAATACCAGAATTCTTGTCAAAAAATGAAATTGTACCACAGTTGATGCATTTTGCTTGGTGTGGCAAAGCTGCAAAGTCTAGTCAGACTAATATTTTGATGCCCTGAGTTATATTTTCTGCTTAAATGAGTGTTAGGTTGCATTGAAGAAAATCTGAACCCTAACCCTAACTACCCAAACCCTGAGCTAGGGTTAGGGTTAGTGTTATTAGAAAACATAGAAGATGTTTGATGGCATGGCTGTGTTTTAGGAAAGAAGTGAAATGTAGGAAACGTGTTATTTTAATGTTCTCTGCACTTTTTTTTTCTTGCCTATATGGGTCTATGTACTGCTTTTCCCTAAATGGGAATGTTGTCCACATCCCTGAAAAGCAAAGGATTGAAAGAAAGTGGTTAAATGTGTCAATCTGTTGCATTTGGCATTGAATGCACTGCCATTTTAACAGGTGTAGGTAACATTTATTGGGTTTTCCTGACTCTTAACCTATTTTACGCTGATACCATTCTCATGGAGAGCACGATTCGACAAAAAATTTTTAAATACCAGAAATCTTGTCAAAAATGAAATTGTACCACAGTTGATGCATTTTGCTTGGTGTGGCAAGGCTGCAAAGTCTTTTCAGACTAATATTTTGATGCCCTGAGTTATATTTTCTGCTTAAATGAGTGTTAGGTTGCATTGAAGAAAATCTGAACCCTAACCCTAACTACCCAAACCCTGAGCTAGGGTTAGGGTTAGTGTTATTAGAAAACATAGAAGATGTTTGATGGCATGGCTGTGTTTTAGGACAGAAGTGAAAGGTAGGAAACGTGTTATTTTAATGTTCTCTGCACTTTTTTTTTCTTGCCTATATGGGTCTATGTACTGCATTGCCCTAAATGGGAATGTTGTCCACATCCCTGAAAAGCAAAGGATTGAAAGAAAGTGGTTAAATGTGTCAATCTGTTGCATTTGGCATTGAATGCACTGCCGTTTTAACAGGTGTAGGTAACATTTATTGGGTTTTCCTGACTCTTAACCTATTTTACGCTGATACCATTCTCATAGAGAGCACGGTTCGACAAAAAAAATTTCAATACCAGAAATCTTGTCAAAAATGAAATTGTACCACAGTTGATGCATTTTGCTTGGTGTGGCAAGGCTGCAAAGTCTTTTCAGACTAATATTTTGATGCCCTGAGTTATATTTTCTGCTTAAATGAGTGTTAGGTTGCATTGAAGAAAATCTGAACCCTAACCCTAACTACCCAAACCCTGAGCTAGGGTTAGGGTTAGTGTTATTAGAAAACATAGAAGATGTTTGATGGCATGGCTGTGTTTTAGGAAAGAAGTGAAATGTAGGAAACGTGTTATTTTAATGTTCTCTGCACTTTTTTTTTCTTGCCTATATGGGTCTATGTACTGCTTTTCCCTAAATGGGAATGTTGTCCACATCCCTGAAAAGCAAAGGATTGAAAGAAAGTGGTTAAATGTGTCAATCTGTTGCATTTGGCATTGAATGCACTGCCATTTTAACAGGTGTAGGTAACATTTATTGGGTTTTCCTGACTCTTAACCTATTTTACGCTGATACCATTCTCATGGAGAGCACGATTCGACAAAAAATTTTTCAATACCAGAAATCTTGTCAAAAATGAAATTGTACCACAGTTGATGCATTTTGCTTGGTGTGGCAAGGCTGCAAAGTCTTTTCAGACTAATATTTTGATGCCCTGAGTTATATTTTCTGCTTAAATGAGTGTTAGGTTGCATTGAAGAAAATCTGAACCCTAACCCTAACTACCCAAACCCTGAGCTAGGGTTAGGGTTAGTGTTATTAGAAATCATAGAAGATGTTTGATGGCATGGCTGTGTTTTAGGACAGAAGTGAAATGTAGGAAACGTGTTATTTTAATGTTCTCTGCACTTTTTTTTTCTTGCCTATATGGGTCTATATACTGCATTGCCCTAAATGGGAATGTTGTCCACATCCCTGAAAAGCAAAGGATTGAAAGAAAGTGGTTAAATGTGTCAATCTGTTGCGTTTGGCATTGAATGCACTGCCGTTTTAACAGGTGTAGGTAACATTTATTGGGTTTTCCTGACTCTTAACCTATTTTACGCTGATACCATTCTCATGGAGAGCACGATTCGACAAAAAAATTTTCAATACCAGAAATCTTGTCAAAAATGAAATTGTACCACAGTTGATGCATTTTGCTTGGTGTGGCAAGGCTGCAAAGTCTTTTCAGACTAATATTTTGATGCCCTGAGTTATATTTTCTGCTTAAATGAGTGTTAGGTTGCATTGAAGAAAATCTGAACCCTAACCCTAACTACCCAAACCCTGAGCTAGGGTTAGGGTTAGTGTTATTAGAAAACATAGAAGATGTTTGATGGCATGGCTGTGTTTTAGGACAGAAGTGAAATGTAGGAAACGTGTTATTTTAATGTTCTCTGCACTTTTTTTTTCTTGCCTATATGGGTCTATGTACTGCTTTTCCCTAAATGGGAATGTTGTCCACATCCCTGAAAAGCAAAGGATTGAAAGAAAGTGGTTAAATGTGTCAATCTGTTGCATTTGGCATTGAATGCACTGCCATTTTAACAGGTGTAGGTAACATTTATTGGGTTTTCCTGACTCTTAACCTATTTTACGCTGATACCATTCTCATGGAGAGCACGATTCGACAAAAAATTTTTAAATACCAGAAATCTTGTCAAAAATGAAATTGTACCACAGTTGATGCATTTTGCTTGGTGTGGCAAGGCTGCAAAGTCTTTTCAGACTAATATTTTGATGCCCTGAGTTATATTTTCTGCTTAAATGAGTGTTAGGTTGCATTGAAGAAAATCTGAACCCTAACCCTAACTACCCAAACCCTGAGCTAGGGTTAGGGTTAGTGTTATTAGAAATCATAGAAGATGTTTGATGGCATGGCTGTGTTTTAGGACAGAAGTGAAATGTAGGAAACGTGTTATTTTAATGTTCTCTGCACTTTTTTTTTCTTGCCTATATGGGTCTATGTACTGCATTGCCCTAAATGGGAATGTTGTCCACATCCCTGAAAAGCAAAGGATTGAAAGAAAGTGGTTAAATGTGTCAATCTGTTGCGTTTGGCATTGAATGCACTGCCATTTTAACAGGTGTAGGTAACATTTATTGGGTTTTCCTGACTCTTAACCTATTTTACGCTGATACCATTCTCATGGAGAGCACGATTCGACAAAAAAATTTTCAATACCAGAAATCTTGTCAAAAATGAAATTGTACCACAGTTGATGCATTTTGCTTGGTGTGGCAAGGCTGCAAAGTCTTTTCAGACTAATATTTTGATGCCCTGAGTTATATTTTCTGCTTAAATGAGTGTTAGGTTGCATTGAAGAAAATCTGAACCCTAACCCTAACTACCCAAACCCTGAGCTAGGGTTAGGGTTAGTGTTATTAGAAAACATAGAAGATGTTTGATGGCATGGCTGTGTTTTAGGACAGAAGTGAAATGTAGGAAACGTGTTATTTTAATGTTCTCTGCACTTTTTTTTTCTTGCCTATATGGGTCTATGTACTGCTTTGCTCTAAATGGGAATGTTGTCCAAATCCCTGAAAAGCAAAGGATTGAAAGAAAGTGGTTAAATATGTCAATCTGTTGCATTTGGCATTGAATGCACTGCCGTTTCAACAGGTGTAGGTAACATTTATTGGGTTTTCCTGACTCTTAACCTATTTTACGCTGATACCATTCTCATGGAGAGCACGATTCGACACAAATTTTCCAATGCCAGAATTCTTGTCAAAAAATGAAATTGTACCACAGTTGATGCATTTTGCTTGGTGTGGCAAAGCTGCAAAGTCTTTTCAGACTAATATTTTGATGCCCTGAGTTATATTTTCTGCTTAAATGAGTGTTAGGTTGCATTGAAGAAAATCTGAACCCTAACCCTAACTACGCAAACCCTGAGCTAGGGTTAGGGTTAGTGTTATTAGAAAACATAGAAGATGTTTGATGGCATGGCTGTGTTTTAGGACAGAAGTGAAATTTAGGAAACGTGTTATTTTAATATTCTCTGCACTTTTTTTTTCTTGCCTATATGGGTCTATGTACTGCTTTGCTCTAAATGTGAATGTTGTTCAAATCCCTGAAAAGCAATGGATTGAAAGAAAGTGGTTAAATGTGTCAATCTGTTGCATTTGGCATTGAATGCACTGCCGTTTTGACAGGTGTAGGTAACATTTATTGGGTTTTCCTGACTCTTAACCTATTTTACGCTGATACCATTCTCATGGAGAGCACGATTCGACAAAAAATTTTTCAATACCAGAAATCTTGTCAAAAATGAAATTGTTCTACAGTTGATGCATTTTGCTTGGTGTGGCAAGGCTGCAAAGTCTTTTCAGACTAATATTTTGATGCCCTGAGTTATATTTTCTGCTTAAATGAGTGTTAGGTTGCATTGAAGAAAATCTGAACCCTAACCCTAACTACCCAAACCCTGAGCTAGGGTTAGGGTTAGTGTTATTAGAAAACATAGAAGATGTTTGATGGCATGGCTGTGTTTTAGGACAGAAGTGAAATTTAGGAAACGTGTTATTTTAATGTTCTCTGCACTTTTTGTTTCTTGCCTATATGGGTCTATGTACTGCTTTGCACTAAATGGGAATGTTGTCCACATCCCTGAAAAGCAAAGGATTGAAAGAAAGTGGTTAAATGTGTCAATCTGTTGCATTTGGCATTGAATGCACTGCCATTTTAACAGGTGTAGGTAACATTTATTGGGTTTTCCTGACTCTTAACCTATTTTACGCTGATACCATTCTCATGGAGAGCACGATTCGACAAAAAATTTTTCAATACCAGAAATCTTGTCAAAAATGAAATTGTACCACAGTTGATGCATTTTGCTTGGTGTGGCAAAGCTGCAAAGTCTTTTCAGACTAATATTTTGATGCCCTGAGTTATATTTTCTGCTTAAATGAGTGTTAGGTTGCATTGAAGAAAATCTGAACCCTAACCCTAACTACCCAAACCCTGAGCTAGGGTTAGGGTTAGTGTTATTAGAAAACATAGAAGATGATTGATGGCATGGCTGTGTTTTAGGACAGAAGTGAAATGTAGGAAACGTGTTATTTTAATGTTCTCTGCACTTTTTTTTTCTTGCCTATATGGGTCTATGTACTGCATTGCCCTAAATGGGAATGTTGTCCACATCCCTGAAAAGCAAAGGATTGAAAGAAAGTGGTTAAATGTGTCAATCTGTTGCGTTTGGCATTGAATGCACTGCCGTTTTAACAGGCGTAGGTAACATTTATTGGGTTTTCCTGACTCTTAACCTATTTTACGCTGATACCATTCTCATGGAGAGCACGATTCGACAAAAAAATTTTCAATACCAGAAATCTTGTCAAAAATGAAATTGTACCACAGTTGATGCATTTTGCTTGGTGTGGCAAGGCTGCAAAGTCTTTTCAGACTAATATTTTGATGCCCTGAGTTATATTTTCTGCTTAAATGAGTGTTAGGTTGCATTGAAGAAAATCTGAACCCTAACCCTAACTACCCAAACCCTGAGCTAGGGTTAGGGTTAGTGTTATTAGAAAACATAGAAGATGTTTGATGGCATGGCTGTGTTTTAGGACAGAAGTGAAAGGTAGGAAACGTGTTATTTTAATGTTCTCTGCACTTTTTTTTTCTTGCCTATATGGGTCTATGTACTGCATTGCCCTAAATGGGAATGTTGTCCACATCCCTGAAAAGCAAAGGATTGAAAGAAAGTGGTTAAATGTGTCAATCTGTTGCGTTTGGCATTGAATGCACTGCCGTTTTAACAGGTGTAGGTAACATTTATTGGGTTTTCCTGACTCTTAACCTATTTTACGCTGATACCATTCTCATGGAGAGCACGATTCGACACAAATTTTTCAATACCAGAATTCTTGTCAAAAAATGAAATTATTCCACAGTTGATGCATTTTGCTTGGTGTGGCAAAGCTGCAAAGTCTTGTCAGACTAATATTTTGATGCCCTGAGTTATATTTTCTGCTTAAATGAGTGTTAGGTTGCATTGAAGAAAATCTGAACCCTAACCCTAACTACCCAAACCCTGAGCTAGGGTTAGGGTTAGTGTTATTAGAAAACATAGAAGATGTTTGATGGCATGGCTGTGTTTTAGGACAGAAGTGAAATGTAGGAAACGTGTTATTTTAATGTTCTCTGCACTTTTTTTTCTTGCCTATATGGGTCTATGTACTGCTTTGCTCTAAATGGGAATGTTGTCCAAATCCCTGAAAAGCAAAGGATTGAAAGAAAGTGGTTAAATATGTCAATCTGTTGCATTTGGCATTGAATGCACTGCCGTTTTAACAGGTGTAGGTAACATTTATTGGGTTTTCCTGACTCTTAACCTATTTTACGCTGATACCATTCTCATGGAGAGCACGATTCGACACAAATTTTCCAATGCCAGAATTCTTGTCAAAAAATGAAATTGTACCACAGTTGATGCATTTTGCTTGGTGTGGCAAAGCTGCAAAGTCTTTTCAGACTAATATTTTGATGCCCTGAGTTATATTTTCTGCTTAAATGAGTGTTAGGTTGCATTGAAGAAAATCTGAACCCTAACCCTAACTACGCAAACCCTGAGCTAGGGTTAGGGTTAGTGTTATTAGAAAACATAGAAGATGTTTGATGGCATGGCTGTGTTTTAGGACAGAAGTGAAATTTAGGAAACGTGTTATTTTAATATTCTCTGCACTTTTTTTTTCTTGCCTATATGGGTCTATGTACTGCTTTGCTCTAAATGTGAATGTTGTCCAAATCCCTGAAAAGCAATGGATTGAAAGAAAGTGGTTAAATGTGTCAATCTGTTGCATTTGGCATTGAATGCACTGCCGTTTTAACAGGTGTAGGTAACATTTATTGGGTTTTCCTGACTCTTAACCTATTTTACGCTGATACCATTCTCATGGAGAGCACGATTCGACAAAAAATTTTTCAATACCAGAAATCTTGTCAAAAATGAAATTGTTCTACAGTTGATGCATTTTGCTTGGTGTGGCAAGGCTGCAAAGTCTTTTCAGACTAATATTTTGATGCCCTGAGTTATATTTTCTGCTTAAATGAGTGTTAGGTTGCATTGAAGAAAATCTGAACCCTAACCCTAACTACCCAAACCCTGAGCTAGGGTTAGGGTTAGTGTTATTAGAAAACATAGAAGATGTTTGATGGCATGGCTGTGTTTTAGGAAAGAAGTGAAATTTAGGAAACGTGTTATTTTAATGTTCTCTGCACTTTTTTTTTCTTGCCTATATGGGTCTATGTACTGCTTTTCCCTAAATGGGAATGTTGTCCACATCCCTGAAAAGCAAAGGATTGAAAGAAAGTGGTCAAATGTGTCAATCTGTTGCATTTGGCATTGAATGCACTGCCATTTTAACAGGTGTAGGTAACATTTATTGGGTTTTCCTGACTCTTAACCTATTTTACGCTGATACCATTCTCATGGAGAGCACGATTCGACAAAAAAAATTTCAATACCAGAAATCTTGTCAAAAATGAAATTGTACCACAGTTGATGCATTTTGCTTGGTGTGGCAAGGCTGCAAAGTCTTTTCAGACTAATATTTTGATGCCCTGAGTTATATTTTCTGCTTAAATGAGTGTTAGGTTGCATTGAAGAAAATCTGAACCCTAACCCTAACTACCCAAACCCTGAGCTAGGGTTAGGGTTAGTGTTATTAGAAAACATAGAAGATGTTTGATGGCATGGCTGTGTTTTAGGACAGAAGTAAAATGTAGGAAACGTGTTATTTTAATGTTCTCTGCACTTTTTTTTTCTTGCCTATATGGGTCTATGTACTGCTTTGCTCTAAATGGGAATGTTGTCCAAATCCCTGAAAAGCAAAGGATTGAAAGAAAGTGGTTAAATATGTCAATCTGTTGCATTTGGCATTGAATGCACTGCCGTTTTAACAGGTGTAGGTAACATTTATTGGGTTTTCCTGACTCTTAACCTATTTTACGCTGATACCATTCTCATGGAGAGCACGATTCGACACAAATTTTCCAATACCAGAATTCTTGTCAAAAAATGAAATTATTCCACAGTTGATGCATTTTGCTTGGTGTGGCAAAGCTGCAAAGTCTTGTCAGACTAATATTTTGATGCCCTGAGTTATATTTTCTGCTTAAATGAGTGTTAGGTTGCATTGAAGAAAATCTGAACCCTAACCCTAACTACCCAAACCCTGAGCTAGGGTTAGGGTTAGTGTTATTAGAAAACATAGAAGATGTTTGATGGCATGGCTGTGTTTTAGGACAGAAGTGAAATGTAGGAAACGTGTTATTTTAATGTTCTCTGCACTTTTTTTTTCTTGCCTATATGGGTCTATGTACTGCTTTGCTCTAAATGGGAATGTTGTCCAAATCCCTGAAAAGCAAAGGATTGAAAGAAAGTGGTTAAATGTGTCAATCTGTTGCATTTGGCATTGAATGCACTGCCATTTTAACAGGTGTAGGTAACATTTATTGGGTTTTCCTGACTCTTAACCTATTTTACGCTGATACCATTCTCATGGAGAGCACGATTCGACAAAAAATTTTTCAATACCAGAAATCTTGTCAAAAATGAAATTGTACCACAGTTGATGCATTTTGCTTGGTGTGGCAAGGCTGCAAAGTCTTTTCAGACTAATATTTTGATGCCCTGAGTTATATTTTCTGCTTAAATGAGTGTTAGGTTGCATTGAAGAAAATCTGAACCCTAACCCTAACTACCCAAACCCTGAGCTAGGGTTAGGGTTAGTGTTATTAGAAAACATAGAAGATGTTTGATGGCATGGCTGTGTTTTAGGACAGAAGTGAAATGTAGGAAACGTGTTATTTTAATGTTCTCTGCACTTTTTTTTTCTTGCCTATATGGGTCTATGTACTGCTTTGCTCTAAATGGGAATGTTGTCCAAATCCCTGAAAAGCAAAGGATTGAAAGAAAGTGGTTAAATATGTCAATCTGTTGCATTTGGCATTGAATGCACTGCCGTTTTAACAGGTGTAGGTAACATTTATTGGGTTTTCCTGACTCTTAACCTATTTTACGCTGATACCATTCTCATGGAGAGCACGATTCGACACAAATTTTCCAATACCAGAATTCTTGTCAAAAAATGAAATTATTCCACAGTTGATGCATTTTGCTTGGTGTGGCAAAGCTGCAAAGTCTAGTCAGACTAATATTTTGATGCCCTGAGTTATATTTTCTGCTTAAATGAGTGTTAGGTTGCATTGAAGAAAATCTGAACCCTAACCCTAACTACCCAAACCCTGAGCTAGGGTTAGGGTTAGTGTTATTAGAAAACATAGAAGATGTTTGATGGCATGGCTGTGTTTTAGGACAGAAGTGAAATGTAGGAAACGTGTTATTTTAATGTTCTCTGCACTTTTTTTTTCTTGCCTATATGGGTCTATGTACTGCTTTGCTCTAAATGGGAATGTTGTCCAAATCCCTGAAAAGCAAAGGATTGAAAGAAAGTGGTTAAATGTGTCAATCTGTTGCGTTTGGCATTGAATGCACTGCCGTTTTAACAGGTGTAGGTAACATTTATTGGGTTTTCCTGACTCTTAACCTATTTTACGCTGATACCATTCTCATGGAGAGCACGATTCGACACAAATTTTCCAATACCAGAATTCTTGTCAAAAAATGAAATTATTCCACAGTTGATGCATTTTGCTTGGTGTGGCAAAGCTGCAAAGTCTTGTCAGACTAATATTTTGATGCCCTGAGTTATATTTTCTGCTTAAATGAGTGTTAGGTTGCATTGAAGAAAATCTGAACCCTAACCCTAACTACCCAAACCCTGAGCTAGGGTTAGGGTTAGTGTTATTAGAAAACATAGAAGATGTTTGATGGCATGGCTGTGTTTTAGGACAGAAGTGAAATGTAGGAAACGTGTTATTTTAATGTTCTCTGCACTTTTTTTTTCTTGCCTATATGGGTCTATGTACTGCTTTGCTCTAAATGGGAATGTTGTCCAAATCCCTGAAAAGCAAAGGATTGAAAGAAAGTGGTTAAATGTGTCAATCTGTTGCATTTGGCATTGAATGCACTGCCATTTTAACAGGTGTAGGTAACATTTATTGGGTTTTCCTGACTCTTAACCTATTTTACGCTGATACCATTCTCATGGAGAGCACGATTCGACAAAAAATTTTTCAATACCAGAAATCTTGTCAAAAATGAAATTGTACCACAGTTGATGCATTTTGCTTGGTGTGGCAAGGCTGCAAAGTCTTTTCAGACTAATATTTTGATGCCCTGAGTTATATTTTCTGCTTAAATGAGTGTTAGGTTGCATTGAAGAAAATCTGAACCCTAACCCTAACTACCCAAACCCTGAGCTAGGGTTAGGGTTAGTGTTATTAGAAAACATAGAAGATGTTTGATGGCATGGCTGTGTTTTAGGAAAGAAGTGAAATGTAGGAAACGTGTTATTTTAATGTTCTCTGCACTTTTTTTTTCTTGCCTATATGGGTCTATGTACTGCTTTTCCCTAAATGGGAATGTTGTCCACATCCCTGAAAAGCAAAGGATTGAAAGAAAGTGGTTAAATGTGTCAATCTGTTGCATTTGGCATTGAATGCACTGCCATTTTAACAGGTGTAGGTAACATTTATTGGGTTTTCCTGACTCTTAACCTATTTTACGCTGATACCATTCTCATGGAGAGCACGATTCGACAAAAATTTTTTCAATAACAGAAATCTTGTCAAAAATGAAATTGTACCACAGTTGATGCATTTTGCTTGGTGTGGCAAGGCTGCAAAGTCTTTTCAGACTAATATTTTGATGCCCTGAGTTATATTTTCTGCTTAAATGAGTGTTAGGTTGCATTGAAGAAAATCTGAACCCTAACCCTAACTACCCAAACCCTGAGCTAGGGTTAGGGTTAGTGTTATTAGAAATCATAGAAGATGTTTGATGGCATGGCTGTGTTTTAGGACAGAAGTGAAATGTAGGAAACGTGTTATTTTAATGTTCTCTGCACTTTTTTTTTCTTGCCTATATGGGTCTATGTACTGCATTGCCCTAAATGGGAATGTTGTCCACATCCCTGAAAAGCAAAGGATTGAAAGAAAGTGGTTAAATGTGTCAATCTGTTGCGTTTGGCATTGAATGCACTGCCGTTTTAACAGGTGTAGGTAACATTTATTGGGTTTTCCTGACTCTTAACCTATTTTACGCTGATACCATTCTCATGGAGAGCACGATTCGACAAAAAAATTTTCAATACCAGAAATCTTGTCAAAAATGAAATTGTACCACAATTGATGCATTTTGCTTGGTGTGGCAAGGCTGCAAAGTCTTTTCAGACTAATATTTTGATGCCCTGAGTTATATTTTCTGCTTAAATGAGTGTTAGGTTGCATTGAAGAAAATCTGAACCCTAACCCTAACTACCCAAACCCTGAGCTAGGGTTAGGGTTAGTGTTATTAGAAAACATAGAAGATGTTTGATGGCATGGCTGTGTTTTAGGACAGAAGTGAAATGTAGGAAACGTGTTATTTTAATGTTCTCTGCACTTTTTTTTTCTTGCCTATATGGGTCTATGTACTGCTTTGCTCTAAATGGGAATGTTGTCCAAATCCCTGAAAAGCAAAGGATTGAAAGAAAGTGGTTAAATATGTCAATCTGTTGCATTTGGCATTGAATGCACTGCCGTTTTAACAGGTGTAGGTAACATTTATTGGGTTTTCCTGACTCTTAACCTATTTTACGCTGATACCATTCTCATGGAGAGCACGATTCGACACAAATTTTCCAATACCAGAATTCTTGTCAAAAAATGAAATTATTCCACAGTTGATGCATTTTGCTTGGTGTGGCAAAGCTGCAAAGTCTTGTCAGACTAATATTTTGATGCCCTGAGTTATATTTTCTGCTTAAATGAGTGTTAGGTTGCATTGAAGAAAATCTGAACCCTAACCCTAACTACCCAAACCCTGAGCTAGGGTTAGGGTTAGTGTTATTAGAAAACATAGAAGATGTTTGATGGCATGGCTGTGTTTTAGGACAGAAGTGAAATGTAGGAAACGTGTTATTTTAATGTTCTCTGCACTTTTTTTTTCTTGCCTATATGGGTCTAAGTACTGCTTTGCTCTAAATGGGAATGTTGTCCAAATCCCTGAAAAGCAAAGGATTGAAAGAAAGTGGTTAAATGTGTCAATCTGTTGCATTTGGCATTGAATGCACTGCCATTTTAACAGGTGTAGGTAACATTTATTGGGTTTTCCTGACTCTTAACCTATTTTACGCTGATACCATTCTCATGGAGAGCACGATTCGACACAAATTTTTCAATACCAGAAATCTTGTCAAAAATGAAATTGTACCACAGTTGATGCATTTTGCTTGGTGTGGCAAGGCTGCAAAGTCTTTTCAGACTAATATTTTGATGCCCTGAGTTATATTTTCTGCTTAAATGAGTGTTAGGTTGCATTGAAGAAAATCTGAACCCTAACCCTAACTACCCAAACCCTGAGCTAGGGTTAGGGTTAGTGTTATTAGAAAACATAGAAGATGTTTGATGGCATGGCTGTGTTTTAGGACAGAAGTGAAAGGTAGGAAACGTGTTATTTTAATGTTCTCTGCACTTTTTTTTTCTTGCCTATATGGGTCTATGTACTGCATTGCCCTAAATGGGAATGTTGTCCACATCCCTGAAAAGCAAAGGATTGAAAGAAAGTGGTTAAATGTGTCAATCTGTTGCATTTGGCATTGAATGCACTGCCGTTTTAACAGGTGTAGGTAACATTTATTGGGTTTTCCTGACTCTTAACCTATTTTACGCTGATACCATTCTCATAGAGAGCACGGTTCGACAAAAAAATTTTCAATACCAGAAATCTTGTCAAAAATGAAATTGTACCACAGTTGATGCATTTTGCTTGGTGTGGCAAGGCTGCAAAGTCTTTTCAGACTAATATTTTGATGCCCTGAGTTATATTTTCTGCTTAAATGAGTGTTAGGTTGCATTGAAGAAAATCTGAACCCTAACCCTAACTACCCAAACCCTGAGCTAGGGTTAGGGTTAGTGTTATTAGAAAACATAGAAGATGTTTGATGGCATGGCTGTGTTTTAGGAAAGAAGTGAAATGTAGGAAACGTGTTATTTTAATGTTCTCTGCACTTTTTTTTTCTTGCCTATATGGGTCTATGTACTGCTTTTCCCTAAATGGGAATGTTGTCCACATCCCTGAAAAGCAAAGGATTGAAAGAAAGTGGTTAAATGTGTCAATCTGTTGCATTTGGCATTGAATGCACTGCCATTTTAACAGGTGTAGGTAACATTTATTGGGTTTTCCTGACTCTTAACCTATTTTACGCTGATACCATTCTCATGGAGAGCACGATTCGACAAAAAATTTTTAAATACCAGAAATCTTGTCAAAAATGAAATTGTACCACAGTTGATGCATTTTGCTTGGTGTGGCAAGGCTGCAAAGTCTTTTCAGACTAATATTTTGATGCCCTGAGTTATATTTTCTGCTTAAATGAGTGTTAGGTTGCATTGAAGAAAATCTGAACCCTAACCCTAACTACCCAAACCCTGAGCTAGGGTTAGGGTTAGTGTTATTAGAAATCATAGAAGATGTTTGATGGCATGGCTGTGTTTTAGGACAGAAGTGAAATGTAGGAAACGTGTTATTTTAATGTTCTCTGCACTTTTTTTTTCTTGCCTATATGGGTCTATGTACTGCATTGCCCTAAATGGGAATGTTGTCCACATCCCTGAAAAGCAAAGGATTGAAAGAAAGTGGTTAAATGTGTCAATCTGTTGCGTTTGGCATTGAATGCACTGCCGTTTTAACAGGTGTAGGTAACATTTATTGGGTTTTCCTGACTCTTAACCTATTTTACGCTGATACCATTCTCATGGAGAGCACGATTCGACAAAAAAATTTTCAATACCAGAAATCTTGTCAAAAATGAAATTGTACCACAGTTGATGCATTTTGCTTGGTGTGGCAAGGCTGCAAAGTCTTTTCAGACTAATATTTTGATGCCCTGAGTTATATTTTCTGCTTAAATGAGTGTTAGGTTGCATTGAAGAAAATCTGAACCCTAACCCTAACTACCCAAACCCTGAGCTAGGGTTAGGGTTAGTGTTATTAGAAAACATAGAAGATGTTTGATGGCATGGCTGTGTTTTAGGACAGAAGTGAAAGGTAGGAAACGTGTTATTTTAATGTTCTCTGCACTTTTTTTTTCTTGCCTATATGGGTCTATGTACTGCATTGCCCTAAATGGGAATGTTGTCCACATCCCTGAAAAGCAAAGGATTGAAAGAAAGTGGTTAAATGTGTCAATCTGTTGCGTTTGGCATTGAATGCACTGCCGTTTTAACAGGTGTAGGTAACATTTATTGGGTTTTCCTGACTCTTAACCTATTTTACGCTGATACCATTCTCATGGAGAGCATGATTCGACACAAATTTTTCAGTACCAGAATTCTTGTCAAAAAATGAAATTATTCCACAGTTGATGCATTTTGCTTGGTGTGGCAAAGCTGCAAAGTCTTGTCAGACTAATATTTTGATGCCCTGAGTTATATTTTCTGCTTAAATGAGTGTTAGGTTGCATTGAAGAAAATCTGAACCCTAACCCTAACTACCCAAACCCTGAGCTAGGGTTAGGGTTAGTGTTCTTAGAAAACATAGAAGATGTTTGATGGCATGGCTGTGTTTTAGGACAGAAGTGAAATGTAGGAAACGTGTTATTTTAATGTTCTCTGCACTTTTTTTTTCTTGCCTATATGGGTCTATGTACTGCTTTGCTCTAAATGGGAATGTTGTCCAAATCCCTGAAAAGCAAAGGATTGAAAGAAAGTGGTTAAATATGTCAATCTGTTGCATTTGGCATTGAATGCACTGCCGTTTCAACAGGTGTAGGTAACATTTATTGGGTTTTCCTGACTCTTAACCTATTTTACGCTGATACCATTCTCATGGAGAGCACGATTCGACACAAATTTTCCAATGCCAGAATTCTTGTCAAAAAATGAAATTGTACCACAGTTGATGCATTTTGCTTGGTGTGGCAAAGCTGCAAAGTCTTTTCAGACTAATATTTTGATGCCCTGAGTTATATTTTCTGCTTAAATGAGTGTTAGGTTGCATTGAAGAAAATCTGAACCCTAACCCTAACTACGCAAACCCTGAGCTAGGGTTAGGGTTAGTGTTATTAGAAAACATAGAAGATGTTTGATGGCATGGCTGTGTTTTAGGACAGAAGTGAAATTTAGGAAACGTGTTATTTTAATATTCTCTGCACTTTTTTTTTCTTGCCTATATGGGTCTATGTACTGCTTTGCTCTAAATGTGAATGTTGTCCAAATCCCTGAAAAGCAATGGATTGAAAGAAAGTGGTTAAATGTGTCAATCTGTTGCATTTGGCATTGAATGCACTGCCGTTTTGACAGGTGTAGGTAACATTTATTGGGTTTTCCTGACTCTTAACCTATTTTACGCTGATACCATTCTCATGGAGAGCACGATTCGACAAAAAATTTTTCAATACCAGAAATCTTGTCAAAAATGAAATTGTTCTACAGTTGATGCATTTTGCTTGGTGTGGCAAGGCTGCAAAGTCTTTTCAGACTAATATTTTGATGCCCTGAGTTATATTTTCTGCTTAAATGAGTGTTAGGTTGCATTGAAGAAAATCTGAACCCTAACCCTAACTACCCAAACCCTGAGCTAGGGTTAGGGTTAGTGTTATTAGAAAACATAGAAGATGTTTGATGGCATGGCTGTGTTTTAGGACAGAAGTGAAATTTAGGAAACATGTTATTTTAATGTTCTCTGCACTTTTTTTTTCTTGCCTATATGGGTCTATGTACTGCTTTGCTCTAAATGGGAATGTTGTCCAAATCCCTGAAAAGCAAAGGATTGAAAGAAAGTGATTAAATGTGTCAATCTGTTGCATTTGGCATTGAATGCACTGCCGTTTTAACAGGTGTAGGTAACATTTATTGGGTTTTCCTGACTCTTAACCTATTTTACGCTGATACCATTCTCATGGAGAGCACGATTCGACAAAAAATTTTCCAATACCAGAAATCTTGTCAAAAATGAAATTGTACCACAGTTGATGCATTTTGCTTGGTGTTGCAAGGCTGCAAAGTCTTTTCAGACTAATATTTTGATGCCCTGAGTTATATTTTCTGCTTAAATGAGTGTTAGGTTGCATTGAAGAAAATCTGAACCCTAACCCTAACTACCCAAACCCTGAGCTAGGGTTAGGGTTAGTATTATTAGAAAACATAGAAGATGTTTGATGGCATGGCTGTGTTTTAGGACAGAAGTGAAATTTAGGAAACGTGTTATTTTAATGTTCTCTGCACTTTTTGTTTCTTGCCTATATGGGTCTATGTACTGCTTTGCACTAAATGGGAATGTTGTCCACATCCCTGAAAAGCAAAGGATTGAAAGAAAGTGGTTAAATGTGTCAATCTGTTGCATTTGGCATTGAATGCACTGCCGTTTTAACAGGTGTAGGTAACATTTATTGGGTTTTCCTGACTCTTAACCTATTTTACGCTGATACCATTCTCATGGAGAGCCCGATTCGACAAAAAATTTTTCAATACCAGAAATCTTGTCAAAAATGAAATTGTACCACAGTTGATGCATTTTGCTTGGTGTGGCAAGGCTGCAAAGTCTTTTTAGACTAATATTTTGATGCCCTGAGTTATATTTTCTGCTTAAATGAGTGTTAGGTTGCATTGAAGAAAATCTGAACCCTAACCCTAACTACCCAAACCCTGAGCTAGGGTTAGGGTTAGTGTTATTAGAAAACATAGAAGATGTTTGATGGCATGGCTGTGTTTTAGGACAGAAGTGCAAGGTAGGAAACGTGTTATTTTAATGTTCTCTGCACTTTTTTTTTCTTGCCTATATGGGTCTATGTACTGCTTTGCCCTAAATGGGAATGTTGTCCACATCCCTGAAAAGCAAAGGATTGAAAGAAAGTGGTTAAATGTGTCAATCTGTTGCATTTGGCATTGAATGCACTGCCGTTTTAACAGGTGTAGGTAACATTTATTGGGTTTTCCTGACTCTTAACCTATTTTACGCTGATACCATTCTCATGGAGAGCACGATTCGATACAAATTTTTCAATACCAGAATTCTTGTCAAAAAATGAAATTGTTCCACAGTTGATGCATTTTGCTTGGTGTGGCAAAGCTGCAAAGTCTTGTCAGACTAATATTTTGATGCCCTGAGTTAAATTTTCTGCTTAAATGAGTGTTAGGTTGCATTGAAGAAAATCTGAACCCTAACCCTAACTACCCAAACCCTGAGCTAGGGTTAGGGTTAGTGTTATTAGAAAACATAGAAGATGATTGATGGCATGGCTGTGTTTTAGGACAGAAGTGAAATTTAGGAAACGTGTTATTTTAATGTTCTCTGCACTTTTTTTTTCTTGCATATATGGGTCTATGTACTGCTTTGCTCTAAATGGGAATGTTGTCCAAATCCCTGAAAAGCAAAGGATTGAAAGAAAGTGATTAAATGTGTCAATCTGTTGCATTTGGCATTGAATGCACTGCCGTTTTAACAGGTGTAGGTAACATTTATTGGGTTTTCCTGACTCTTAACCTATTTTACGCTGATACCATTCTCATGGAGAGCACGATTCGACATAAATTTTCCAATACCAGAATTCTTGTCAAAAAATGAAATTGTTCCACAGTTGATGCATTTTGCTTGGTGTGGCAAGGCTGCAAAGTCTTTTCAGACTAATATTTTGATGCCCTGAGTTATATTTTCTGCTTAAATGAGTGTTAGGTTGCATTGAAGAAAATCTGAACCCTAACCCTAACTACCCAAACCCTGAGCTAGGGTTAGGGTTAGTGTTATTAGAAAACATAGAAGATGTTTGATGGCATGGCTGTGTTTTAGGACAGAAGTGAAATGTAGGAAACGTGTTATTTTAATGTTCTCTGCACTTTTTTTTTCTTGCCTATATGGGTCTATGTACTGCTTTGCACTAAATGGGAATGTTGTCCACATCCCTGAAAAGCAAAGGATTGAAAGAAAGTGGTTAAATGTGTCAATCTGTTGCATTTGGCATTGAATGCACTGCCATTTTAACAGGTGTAGGTAACATTTATTGGGTTTTCCTGACTCTTAACCTATTTTACGCTGATACCATTCTCATGGAGAGCACTATTCGACAAAAAAAATTTCAATACCAGAAATCTTGTCAAAAATGAAATTGTTCTACAGTTGATGCATTTTGCTTGGTGTGGCAAGGCTGCAAAGTCTTTTCAGACTAATATTTTGATGCCCTGAGTTATATTTTCTGCTTAAATGAGTGTTAGGTTGCATTGAAGAAAATCTGAACCCTAACCCTAACTACCCAAACCCTGAGCTAGGGTTAGGGTTAGTGTTATTAGAAATCATAGAAGATGTTTGATGGCATGGCTGTGTTTTAGGACAGAAGTGAAAGGTAGGAAACGTGTTATTTTAATGTTCTCTGCACTTTTTTTTTCTTGCCTATATGGGTCTATGTACTGCATTGCCCTAAATGGGAATGTTGTCCACATCCCTGAAAAGCAAAGGATTGAAAGAAAGTGGTTAAATGTGTCAATCTGTTGCATTTGGCATTGAATGCACTGCCGTTTTAACAGGTGTAGGTAACATTTATTGGGTTTTCCTGACTCTTAACCTATTTTACGCTGATACCATTCTCATAGAGAGCACGGTTCGACAAAAAAATTTTCAATACCAGAAATCTTGTCAAAAATGAAATTGTACCACAGTTGATGCATTTTGCTTGGTGTGGCAAGGCTGCAAAGTCTTTTCAGACTAATATTTTGATGCCCTGAGTTATATTTTCTGCTTAAATGAGTGTTAGGTTGCATTGAAGAAAATCTGAACCCTAACCCTAACTACCCAAACCCTGAGCTAGGGTTAGGGTTAGTGTTATTAGAAAACATAGAAGATGTTTGATGGCATGGCTGTGTTTTAGGAAAGAAGTGAAATGTAGGAAACGTGTTATTTTAATGTTCTCTGCACTTTTTTTTTCTTGCCTATATGGGTCTATGTACTGCTTTTCCCTAAATGGGAATGTTGTCCACATCCCTGAAAAGCAAAGGATTGAAAGAAAGTGGTTAAATGTGTCAATCTGTTGCATTTGGCATTGAATGCACTGCCATTTTAACAGGTGTAGGTAACATTTATTGGGTTTTCCTGACTCTTAACCTATTTTACGCTGATACCATTCTCATGGAGAGCACGATTCGACAAAAAATTTTTAAATACCAGAAATCTTGTCAAAAATGAAATTGTACCACAGTTGATGCATTTTGCTTGGTGTGGCAAGGCTGCAAAGTCTTTTCAGACTAATATTTTGATGCCCTGAGTTATATTTTCTGCTTAAATGAGTGTTAGGTTGCATTGAAGAAAATCTGAACCCTAACCCTAACTACCCAAACCCTGAGCTAGGGTTAGGGTTAGTGTTATTAGAAATCATAGAAGATGTTTGATGGCATGGCTGTGTTTTAGGACAGAAGTGAAATGTAGGAAACGTGTTATTTTAATGTTCTCTGCACTTTTTTTTTCTTGCCTATATGGGTCTATGTACTGCATTGCCCTAAATGGGAATGTTGTCCACATCCCTGAAAAGCAAAGGATTGAAAGAAAGTGGTTAAATGTGTCAATCTGTTGCGTTTGGCATTGAATGCACTGCCGTTTTAACAGGTGTAGGTAACATTTATTGGGTTTTCCTGACTCTTAACCTATTTTACGCTGATACCATTCTCATGGAGAGCACGATTCGACAAAAAAATTTTCAATACCAGAAATCTTGTCAAAAATGAAATTGTACCACAGTTGATGCATTTTGCTTGGTGTGGCAAGGCTGCAAAGTCTTTTCAGACTAATATTTTGATGCCCTGAGTTATATTTTCTGCTTAAATGAGTGTTAGGTTGCATTGAAGAAAATCTGAACCCTAACCCTAACTACCCAAACCCTGAGCTAGGGTTAGGGTTAGTGTTATTAGAAAACATAGAAGATGTTTGATGGCATGGCTGTGTTTTAGGACAGAAGTGAAAGGTAGGAAACGTGTTATTTTAATGTTCTCTGCACTTTTTTTTTCTTGCCTATATGGGTCTATGTACTGCATTGCCCTAAATGGGAATGTTGTCCACATCCCTGAAAAGCAAAGGATTGAAAGAAAGTGGTTAAATGTGTCAATCTGTTGCGTTTGGCATTGAATGCACTGCCGTTTTAACAGGTGTAGGTAACATTTATTGGGTTTTCCTGACTCTTAACCTATTTTACGCTGATACCATTCTCATGGAGAGCATGATTCGACACAAATTTTTCAGTACCAGAATTCTTGTCAAAAAATGAAATTATTCCACAGTTGATGCATTTTGCTTGGTGTGGCAAAGCTGCAAAGTCTTGTCAGACTAATATTTTGATGCCCTGAGTTATATTTTCTGCTTAAATGAGTGTTAGGTTGCATTGAAGAAAATCTGAACCCTAACCCTAACTACCCAAACCCTGAGCTAGGGTTAGGGTTAGTGTTCTTAGAAAACATAGAAGATGTTTGATGGCATGGCTGTGTTTTAGGACAGAAGTGAAATGTAGGAAACGTGTTATTTTAATGTTCTCTGCACTTTTTTTTTCTTGCCTATATGGGTCTATGTACTGCTTTGCTCTAAATGGGAATGTTGTCCAAATCCCTGAAAAGCAAAGGATTGAAAGAAAGTGGTTAAATATGTCAATCTGTTGCATTTGGCATTGAATGCACTGCCGTTTCAACAGGTGTAGGTAACATTTATTGGGTTTTCCTGACTCTTAACCTATTTTACGCTGATACCATTCTCATGGAGAGCACGATTCGACACAAATTTTCCAATGCCAGAATTCTTGTCAAAAAATGAAATTGTACCACAGTTGATGCATTTTGCTTGGTGTGGCAAAGCTGCAAAGTCTTTTCAGACTAATATTTTGATGCCCTGAGTTATATTTTCTGCTTAAATGAGTGTTAGGTTGCATTGAAGAAAATCTGAACCCTAACCCTAACTACGCAAACCCTGAGCTAGGGTTAGGGTTAGTGTTATTAGAAAACATAGAAGATGTTTGATGGCATGGCTGTGTTTTAGGACAGAAGTGAAATTTAGGAAACGTGTTATTTTAATATTCTCTGCACTTTTTTTTTCTTGCCTATATGGGTCTATGTACTGCTTTGCTCTAAATGTGAATGTTGTCCAAATCCCTGAAAAGCAATGGATTGAAAGAAAGTGGTTAAATGTGTCAATCTGTTGCATTTGGCATTGAATGCACTGCCGTTTTGACAGGTGTAGGTAACATTTATTGGGTTTTCCTGACTCTTAACCTATTTTACGCTGATACCATTCTCATGGAGAGCACGATTCGACAAAAAATTTTTCAATACCAGAAATCTTGTCAAAAATGAAATTGTTCTACAGTTGATGCATTTTGCTTGGTGTGGCAAGGCTGCAAAGTCTTTTCAGACTAATATTTTGATGCCCTGAGTTATATTTTCTGCTTAAATGAGTGTTAGGTTGCATTGAAGAAAATCTGAACCCTAACCCTAACTACCCAAACCCTGAGCTAGGGTTAGGGTTAGTGTTATTAGAAAACATAGAAGATGTTTGATGGCATGGCTGTGTTTTAGGACAGAAGTGAAATTTAGGAAACATGTTATTTTAATGTTCTCTGCACTTTTTTTTTCTTGCCTATATGGGTCTATGTACTGCTTTGCTCTAAATGGGAATGTTGTCCAAATCCCTGAAAAGCAAAGGATTGAAAGAAAGTGATTAAATGTGTCAATCTGTTGCATTTGGCATTGAATGCACTGCCGTTTTAACAGGTGTAGGTAACATTTATTGGGTTTTCCTGACTCTTAACCTATTTTACGCTGATACCATTCTCATGGAGAGCACGATTCGACAAAAAATTTTCCAATACCAGAAATCTTGTCAAAAATGAAATTGTACCACAGTTGATGCATTTTGCTTGGTGTTGCAAGGCTGCAAAGTCTTTTCAGACTAATATTTTGATGCCCTGAGTTATATTTTCTGCTTAAATGAGTGTTAGGTTGCATTGAAGAAAATCTGAACCCTAACCCTAACTACCCAAACCCTGAGCTAGGGTTAGGGTTAGTGTTATTAGAAAACATAGAAGATGTTTGATGGCATGGCTGTGTTTTAGGACAGAAGTGAAATTTAGGAAACGTGTTATTTTAATGTTCTCTGCACTTTTTGTTTCTTGCCTATATGGGTCTATGTACTGCTTTGCACTAAATGGGAATGTTGTCCACATCCCTGAAAAGCAAAGGATTGAAAGAAAGTGGTTAAATGTGTCAATCTGTTGCATTTGGCATTGAATGCACTGCCGTTTTAACAGGTGTAGGTAACATTTATTGGGTTTTCCTGACTCTTAACCTATTTTACGCTGATACCATTCTCATGGAGAGCCCGATTCGACAAAAAATTTTTCAATACCAGAAATCTTGTCAAAAATGAAATTGTACCACAGTTGATGCATTTTGCTTGGTGTGGCAAGGCTGCAAAGTCTTTTTAGACTAATATTTTGATGCCCTGAGTTATATTTTCTGCTTAAATGAGTGTTAGGTTGCATTGAAGAAAATCTGAACCCTAACCCTAACTACCCAAACCCTGAGCTAGGGTTAGGGTTAGTGTTATTAGAAAACATAGAAGATGTTTGATGGCATGGCTGTGTTTTAGGACAGAAGTGCAAGGTAGGAAACGTGTTATTTTAATGTTCTCTGCACTTTTTTTTTCTTGCCTATATGGGTCTATGTACTGCTTTGCCCTAAATGGGAATGTTGTCCACATCCCTGAAAAGCAAAGGATTGAAAGAAAGTGGTTAAATGTGTCAATCTGTTGCATTTGGCATTGAATGCACTGCCGTTTTAACAGGTGTAGGTAACATTTATTGGGTTTTCCTGACTCTTAACCTATTTTACGCTGATACCATTCTCATGGAGAGCACGATTCGATACAAATTTTTCAATACCAGAATTCTTGTCAAAAAATGAAATTGTTCCACAGTTGATGCATTTTGCTTGGTGTGGCAAAGCTGCAAAGTCTTGTCAGACTAATATTTTGATGCCCTGAGTTAAATTTTCTGCTTAAATGAGTGTTAGGTTGCATTGAAGAAAATCTGAACCCTAACCCTAACTACCCAAACCCTGAGCTAGGGTTAGGGTTAGTGTTATTAGAAAACATAGAAGATGATTGATGGCATGGCTGTGTTTTAGGACAGAAGTGAAATTTAGGAAACGTGTTATTTTAATGTTCTCTGCACTTTTTTTTTCTTGCATATATGGGTCTATGTACTGCTTTGCTCTAAATGGGAATGTTGTCCAAATCCCTGAAAAGCAAAGGATTGAAAGAAAGTGATTAAATGTGTCAATCTGTTGCATTTGGCATTGAATGCACTGCCGTTTTAACAGGTGTAGGTAACATTTATTGGGTTTTCCTGACTCTTAACCTATTTTACGCTGATACCATTCTCATGGAGAGCACGATTCGACATAAATTTTCCAATACCAGAATTCTTGTCAAAAAATGAAATTGTTCCACAGTTGATGCATTTTGCTTGGTGTGGCAAGGCTGCAAAGTCTTTTCAGACTAATATTTTGATGCCCTGAGTTATATTTTCTGCTTAAATGAGTGTTAGGTTGCATTGAAGAAAATCTGAACCCTAACCCTAACTACCCAAACCCTGAGCTAGGGTTAGGGTTAGTGTTATTAGAAAACATAGAAGATGTTTGATGGCATGGCTGTGTTTTAGGACAGAAGTGAAATGTAGGAAACGTGTTATTTTAATGTTCTCTGCACTTTTTTTTTCTTGCCTATATGGGTCTATGTACTGCTTTGCACTAAATGGGAATGTTGTCCACATCCCTGAAAAGCAAAGGATTGAAAGAAAGTGGTTAAATGTGTCAATCTGTTGCATTTGGCATTGAATGCACTGCCATTTTAACAGGTGTAGGTAACATTTATTGGGTTTTCCTGACTCTTAACCTATTTTACGCTGATACCATTCTCATGGAGAGCACTATTCGACAAAAAAAATTTCAATACCAGAAATCTTGTCAAAAATGAAATTGTTCTACAGTTGATGCATTTTGCTTGGTGTGGCAAGGCTGCAAAGTCTTTTCAGACTAATATTTTGATGCCCTGAGTTATATTTTCTGCTTAAATGAGTGTTAGGTTGCATTGAAGAAAATCTGAACCCTAACCCTAACTACCCAAACCCTGAGCTAGGGTTAGGGTTAGTGTTATTAGAAAACATAGAAGATGTTTGATGGCATGGCTGTGTTTTAGGACAGAAGTGAAATGTAGGAAACGTGTTATTTTAATGTTCTCTGCACTTTTTTTTTCTTGCCTATATGGGTCTATGTACTGCTTTGCTCTAAATGTGAATGTTGTCCAAATCCCTGAAAAGCAAAGGATTGAAAGAAAGTGGTTAAATGTGTCAATCTGTTGCATTTGGCATTGAATGCACTGCCGTTTTAACAGGTGTAGGTAACATTTATTGGGTTTTCCTGACTCTTAACCTATTTTACGCTGATACCATTCTCATGGAGAGCACGATTCGACAAAAAATTTTTCAATACCAGAAATCTTGTCAAAAATGAAATTGTTCCACAGTTGATGCGTTTTGCTTGGTGTGGCAAGGCTGCAAAGTCTTTTCAGACTAATATTTTGATGCCCTGAGTTATATTTTCTGCTTAAATGAGTGTTAGGTTGCATTGAAGAAAATCTGAACCCTAACCCTAACTACCCAAACCCTGAGCTAGGGTTAGGGTTAGTGTTATTAGAAAACATAGAAGATGTTTGATGGCATGGCTGTGTTTTAGGACAGAAGTGAAATTTAGGAAACGTGTTATTTTAATGTTCTCTGCACTTTTTTTTTCTTGCCTATATGGGTCTATGTACTGCTTTGCCCTAAATGGGAATGTTGTCCACATCCCTGAAAAGCAAAGGATTGAAAGAAAGTGGTTAAATGTGTCAATCTGTTGCGTTTGGCATTGAATGCACTGCCGTTTTAACAGGTGTAGGTAACATTTATTGGGTTTTCCTGACTCTTAACCTATTTTACGCTGATACCATTCTCATGGAGAGCACGATTCGACAAAAAAATTTTCAATACCAGAATTCTTGTCAAAAAATGAAATTGTTCCACAGTTGATGCATTTTGCTTGGTGTGGCAAAGCTGCAAAGTCTTGTCAGACTAATATTTTGATGCCCTGAGTTATATTTTCTGCTTAAATGAGTGTTAGGTTGCATTGAAGAAAATCTGAACCCTTACCCTAACTACCCAAACCCTGAGCTAGGGTTAGGGTTAGTGTTATTAGAAAACATAGAAGATGTTTGATGGCATGGCTGTGTTTTAGGACAGAAGTGAAATTTAGGAAACGTGTTATTTTAATGTTCTCTGCACTTTTTTTTCTTGCCTATATGGGTCTATGTACTGCTTTGCCCTAAATGGGAATGTTGTCCACATCCCTGAAAAGCAAAGGATTGAAAGAAAGTGGTTAAATGTGTCAATCTGTTGCATTTGGCATTGAATGCACTGCCATTTTAACAGGTGTAGGTAACATTTATTGGGTTTTCCTGACTCTTAACCTATTTTACGCTGATACCATTCTCATGGAGAGCACGATTCGACACAAATTTTCCAATACCAGAATTCTTGTCAAAAAATGAAATTGTTCCACAGTTGATGCATTTTGCTTGGTGTGGCAAGGCTGCAAAGTCTTTTCAGACTAATATTTTGATGCCCTGAGTTATATTTTCTGCTTAAATGAGTGTTAGGTTGCATTGAAGAAAATCTGAACCCTAACCCTAACTACCCAAACCCTGAGCTAGGGTTAGGGTTAGTGTTATTAGAAAACATAGAAGATGTTTGATGGCATGGCTGTGTTTTAGGACAGAAGTGAAATGTAGGAAACGTGTTATTTTAATGTTCTCTGCACTTTTTTTTTCTTGCCTATATGGGTCTATGTACTGCTTTGCCCTAAATGGGAATGTTGTCCACATCCCTGAAAAGCAAAGGATTGAAAGAAAGTGGTTAAATGTGTCAATCTGTTGCGTTTGGCATTGAATGCACTGCCGTTTTAACAGGTGTAGGTAACATTTATTGGGTTTTCCTGACTCTTAACCTATTTTACGCTGATACCATTCTCATGGAGAGCACGATTCGACAAAAAAATTTTCAATACCAGAATTCTTGTCAAAAAATGAAATTGTTCCACAGTTGATGCATTTTGCTTGGTGTGGCAAAGCTGCAAAGTCTTGTCAGACTAATATTTTGATGCCCTGAGTTATATTTTCTGCTTAAATGAGTGTTAGGTTGCATTGAAGAAAATCTGAACCCTAACCCTAACTACCCAAACCCTGAGCTAGGGTTAGGGTTAGTGTTATTAGAAAACATAGAAGATGTTTGATGGCATGGCTGTGTTTTAGGACAGAAGTGAAATGTAGGAAACGTGTTATTTTAATGTTCTCTGCACTTTTTTTTTCTTGCCTATATGGGTCTATGTACTGCTTTGCCCTAAATGGGAATGTTGTCCACATCCCTGAAAAGCAAAGGATTGAAAGAAAGTGGTTAAATGTGTCAATCTGTTGCATTTGGCATTGAATGCACTGCCATTTTAACAGGTGTAGGTAACATTTATTGGGTTTTCCTGACTCTTAACCTATTTTACGCTGATACCATTCTCATGGAGAGCACGATTCGACACAAATTTTCCAATACCAGAATTCTTGTCAAAAAATGAAATTGTTCTACAGTTGATGCATTTTGCTTGGTGTGGCAAGGCTGCAAAGTCTTTTCAGACTAATATTTTGATGCCCTGAGTTATATTTTCTGCTTAAATGAGTGTTAGGTTGCATTGAAGAAAATCTGAACCCTAACCCTAACTACCCAAACCCTGAGCTAGGGTTAGGGTTAGTGTTATTAGAAAACATAGAAGATGTTTGATGGCATGGCTGTGTTTTAGGACAGAAGTGAAATGTAGGAAACGTGTTATTTTAATGTTCTCTGCACTTTTTTTTTCTTGCCTATATGGGTCTATGTACTGCTTTGCCCTAAATGGGAATGTTGTCCACATCCCTGAAAAGCAAAGGATTGAAAGAAAGTGGTTAAATGTGTCAATCTGTTGCGTTTGGCATTGAATGCACTGCCGTTTTAACAGGTGTAGGTAACATTTATTGGGTTTTCCTGACTCTTAACCTATTTTACGCTGATACCATTCTCATGGAGAGCACGATTCGACAAAAAAATTTTCAATACCAGAATTCTTGTCAAAAAATGAAATTGTTCCACAGTTGATGCATTTTGCTTGGTGTGGCAAAGCTGCAAAGTCTTGTCAGACTAATATTTTGATGCCCTGAGTTATATTTTCTGCTTAAATGAGTGTTAGGTTGCATTGAAGAAAATCTGAACCCTAACCCTAACTACCCAAACCCTGAGCTAGGGTTAGGGTTAGTGTTATTAGAAAACATAGAAGATGTTTGATGGCATGGCTGTGTTTTAGGACAGAAGTGAAATGTAGGAAACGTGTTATTTTAATGTTCTCTGCACTTTTTTTTTCTTGCCTATATGGGTCTATGTACTGCTTTGCCCTAAATGGGAATGTTGTCCACATCCCTGAAAAGCAAAGGATTGAAAGAAAGTGGTTAAATGTGTCAATCTGTTGCATTTGGCATTGAATGCACTGCCATTTTAACAGGTGTAGGTAACATTTATTGGGTTTTCCTGACTCTTAACCTATTTTACGCTGATACCATTCTCATGGAGAGCACGATTCGACACAAATTTTCCAATACCAGAATTCTTGTCAAAAAATGAAATTGTTCCACAGTTGATGCATTTTGCTTGGTGTGGCATGGCTGCAAAGTCTTTTCAGACTAATATTTTGATGCCCTGAGTTATATTTTCTGCTTAAATGAGTGTTAGGTTGCATTGAAGGAAATCTGAACCCTAACCCTAACTACCCAAACCCTGAGCTAGGGTTAGGGTTAGTGTTATTAGAAAACATAGAAGATGTTTGATGGCATGGCTGTGTTTTAGGACAGAAGTGAAATGTAGGAAACGTGTTATTTTAATGTTCTCTGCACTTTTTTTTCTTGCCTATATGGGTCTATGTACTGCTTTGCCCTAAATGGGAATGTTGTCCACATCCCTGAAAAGCAAAGGATTGAAAGAAAGTGGTTAAATGTGTCAATCTGTTGCATTTGGCATTGAATGCACTGCCATTTTAACAGGTGTAGGTAACATTTATTGGGTTTTCCTGACTCTTAACCTATTTTACGCTGATACCATTCTCATGGAGAGCACGATTCGACAAAAAAATTTTCAATACCAGAAATCTTGTCAAAAATGAAATTGTACCACAGTTGATGCATTTTGCTTGGTGTGGCAAGGCTGCAAAGTCTTTTCAGACTAATATTTTGATGCCCTGAGTTATATTTTCTGCTTAAATGAGTGTTAGGTTGCATTGAAGAAAATCTGAACCCTAACCCTAACTACCCAGACCCTGAGCTAGGGTTAGGGTTAGTGTTATTAGAAAACATAGAAGATGTTTGATGGCATGGCTGTGTTTTAGGACAGAAGTGAAATTTAGGAAACGTGTTATTTTAATGTTCTCTGCACTTTTTTTTTCTTGCCTATATGGGTCTATGTACTGCTTTGCTCTAAATGGGAATGTTGTCCAAATCCCTGAAAAGCAAAGGATTGAAAGAAAGTGGTTAAATATGTCAATCTGTTGCATTTGGCATTGAATGCACTGCCGTTTTAACAGGTGTAGGTAACATTTATTGGGTTTTCCTGACTCTTAACCTATTTTACGCTGATACCATTCTCATGGAGAGCACGATTCGACACAAATTTTCCAATACCAGAATTCTTGTCAAAAAATGAAATTGTACCACAGTTGATGCATTTTGCTTGGTGTGGCAAAGCTGCAAAGTCTTTTCAGACTAATATTTTGATGCCCTGAGTTATATTTTCTGCTTAAATGAGTGTTAGGTTGCATTGAAGAAAATCTGAACCCTAACCCTAACTACGCAAACCCTGAGCTAGGGTTAGGGTTAGTGTTATTAGAAAACATAGAAGATGTTTGATGGCATGGCTGTGTTTTAGGACAGAAGTGAAATTTAGGAAACGTGTTATTTTAATATTCTCTGCACTTTTTTTTTCTTGCCTATATGGGTCTATGTACTGCTTTGCTCTAAATGTGAATGTTGTCCAAATCCCTGAAAAGGAAAGGATTGAAAGAAAGTGGTTAAATGTGTCAATCTGTTGCATTTGGCATTGAATGCACTGCCGTTTTAACAGGTGTAGGTAACATTTATTGGGTTTTCCTGACTCTTAACCTATTTTACGCTGATACCATTCTCATGGAGAGCACGATTCGACAAAAAATTTTTCAATACCAGAAATCTTGTCAAAAATGAAATTGTTCCACAGTTGATGCATTTTGCTTGGTGTGGCAAGGCTGCAAAGTCTTTTCAGACTAATATTTTGATGCCCTGAGTTATATTTTCTGCTTAAATGAGTGTTAGGTTGCATTGAAGAAAATCTGAACCCTAACCCTAACTACCCAAACCCTGAGCTAGGGTTAGGGTTAGTGTTATTAGAAAACATAGAAGATGTTTGATGGCATGGCTGTGTTTTAGGACAGAAGTGAAATTTAGGAAACGTGTTATTTTAATGTTCTCTGCACTTTTTTTTTCTTGCCTATATGGGTCTATGTACTGCTTTGCCCTAAATGGGAATGTTGTCCACATCTCTGAAAAGCAAAGGATTGAAAGAAAGTGGTTAAATGTGTCAGTCTGTTGCATTTGGCATTGAATGCACTGCCATTTTAGCAGGTGTAGGTAACATTTATTGGGTTTTCCTGACTCTTAACCTATTTTACGCTGATACCATTCTCATGGAGAGCACGATTCGACACAAATTTTCCAATACCAGAATTCTTGTCAAAAAATGAAATTGTTCCACAGTTAATGCATTTTGCTTGGTGTGGCAAGGCTGCAAAGTCTTTTCAGACTAATATTTTGATGCCCTGAGTTATATTTTCTGCTTAAATGAGTGTTAGGTTGCATTGAAGAAAATCTGAACCCTAACCCTAACTACCCAAACCCTGAGCTAGGGTTAGGGTTAGTGTTATTAGAAAACATAGAAGATGTTTGATGGCATGGCTGTGTTTTAGGACAGAAGTGAAATTTAGGAAACGTGTTATTTTAATGTTCTCTGCACTTTTTTTTTTCTTGCCTATATGGGTCTATGTACTGCTTTGCTCTAAATGGGAATGTTGTCCAAATCCCTGAAAAGCAAAGGATTGAAAGAAAGTGGTTAAATGTGTTAATCTGTTGCATTTGGCATTGAATGCACTGCCGTTTTAACAGGTGTAGGTAACATTTATTGGGTTTTCCTGACTCTTAACCTGTTTTACGCTGATACCATTCTCATGGAGAGCACGATTCGACACAAATTTTCCAATACCAGAATTCTTGTCAAAAAATGAAATTGTTCCACAGTTGATGCATTTTGCTTGGTGTGGCAAGGCTGCAAAGTCTTTTCAGACTAATATTTTGATGCCCTGAGTTATATTTTCTGCTTAAATGAGTGTTAGGTTGCATTGAAGGAAATCTGAACCCTAACCCTAACTACCCAAACCCTGAGCTAGGGTTAGGGTTAGTGTTATTAGAAAACATAGAAGATGTTTGATGGCATAGCTGTGTTTTAGGACAGAAGTGAAATTTAGGAAACGTGTTATTTTCATGTTCTTTAAACTTTTTTTTTCTTGCCTATATGGGTCTATGTACTGCTTTGCCCTAAATGGGAATGTTGTCCACATCCCTGAAAAGCAAAGGATTGAAAGAAAGTGGTTAAATGTGTCAATCTGTTGCATTTGGCATTGAATGCACTGCCGTTTTAACAGGTGTAGGTAACATTTATTGGGTTTTCCTGACTCTTAACCTATTTTATGCTGATACCACTCTCATGGAGAGCACGATTCGACACAAATTTTCCAATACCAGAATTCTTGTCAAAAAATGAAATTGTTCTACAGTTGATGCATTTTGCTTGGTGAAGCAAGGCTGCAAAGTCTTTTCAGACTAATATTTTGATGCCCTGAGTTATATTTTCTGCTTAAATGAGTGTTAGGTTGCATTGAAGAAAATCTGAACCCTAACCCTAACTACCCAAACCCTGAGCTAGGGTTAGGGTTAGTGTTATTAGAAAACATAGAAGATGTTTGATGGCATGGCGGTGTTTTAGGACAGAAGTGAAATGTAGGAAACGTGTTATTTTAACGTTCTCTGCACTTCTTTTTTCTTGCCTATATGGGTCTATGTACTGCTTTTCCCTAAATGGGAATGTTGTCCACATCCCTGAAAAGCAAAGGATTGAAAGAAAGTGGTTAAATGTGTCAATCTGTTGCATTTGGCATTGAATGCACTGCCATTTTAACAGGTGTAGGTAACATTTATTGGGTTTTCCTGACTCTTAACCTATTTTACGCTGATACCATGCTCAAGGAGAGCACGATTCGACACAAATTTTCCAATACCAGAAATCTTGTCAAAAAATGAAATTGTACCACAGTTGATGCATTTTGCTTGGTGTGGCAAGGCTGCAAAGTCTTTTCAGACTAATATTTTGATGCCCTGAGTTATATTTTCTGCTTAAATGAGTGTTAGGTTGCATTGAAGAAAATCTGAACCCTAACCCTAACTACCCAAACCCTGAGCTAGGGTTAGGGTTAGTGTTATTAGAAAACATAGAAGATGTTTGATGGCATGGCTGTGTTTTAGGACAGAAGTGAAATTTAGGAAACGTGTTATTTTAATGTTCTCTACACTTTTTTTTTCTTGCCTATATGGGTCTATCTACTGCTTTGCTCTAAATGGGAATGTTGTCCAAATCCCTGAAAAGCAAAGGATTGAAAGAAAGTGGTTAAATGTGTCAATCTGTTGCATTTGGCATTGAATGCACTGCCGTTTTAACAGGTGTAGGTAACATTTATTGGGTTTTCCTGACTCTTAACCTATTTTACGCTGATACCATTCTCATGGAGAGCACGATTCGACAATAAATTTTCCAATACCAGAAATCTTGTCAAAAATGAAATTGTACCACAGTTGATGCATTTTGCTTGGTGTGGCAAAGCTGCAAAGTCTTGTCAGACTAATATTTTGATGCCCTGAGTTATATTTTCTGCTTAAATGAGTGTTAGGTTTCATTGAAGAAAATCTGAACCCTAACCCTAACTTCGCAAACCCTGAGCTAGGGTTAGGGTTAGTGTTATTAGAAAACATAGAAGATGTTTGATGGCATGGCTGTGTTTTAGGACAGAAGTGAAATTTAGGAAACGTGTTATTTTAATGTTCTCTGCACTTTTTTTTTCTTCCCTATATGGGTCTATGTACTGCTTTGCACTAAATGGGAATGTTGTCCACATCCCTGAAAAGCAAAGGATTGAAAGAAAGTGGTTAAATGTGTCAATCTGTTGCATTTGGCATTGAATGCACTGCCGTTTTAACAGGTGTAGGTAACATTTATTGGGTTTTCCTGACTCTTAACCTATTTTACGCTGATACCATTCTCATGGAGAGCACGATTCGACAAAAAATTTTTCAATACCAGAAATCTTGTCAAAAATGAAATTGTACCACAGTTGATGCATTTTGCTTGGTGTGGCAAGGCTGCAAAGTCTTTTCAGACTAATATTTTGATGCCCTGAGTTATATTTTCTGCTTAAATGAGTGTTAGGTTGCATTGAAGAAAATCTGAACCCTAACCCTAACTACCCAAACCCTGAGCTAGGGTTAGGGTTAGTGTTATTAGAAAACATAGAAGATGTTTGATGGCATGGCTGTGTTTTAGGACAGAAGTGAAATGTAGGAAACGTGTTATTTTAATGTTCTCTGCACTTTTTTTTTCTTGCCTATATGGGTCTATGTACTGCATTGCCCTAAATGGGAATGTTGTCCACATCCCTGAAAAGCAAAGGATTGAAAGAAAGTGGTTAAATGTGTCAATCTGTTGCGTTTGGCATTGAATGCACTGCCGTTTTAACAGGTGTAGGTAACATTTATTGGGTTTTCCTGACTCTTAACCTATTTTACGCTGATACCATGCTCAAGGAGAGCACGATTCGACACAAATTTTCCAATACCAGAAATCTTGTCAAAAAATGAAATTGTACCACAGTTGATGCATTTTGCTTGGTGTGGCAAGGCTGCAAAGTCTTTTCAGACTAATATTTTGATGCCCTGAGTTATATTTTCTGCTTAAATGAGTGTTAGGTTGCATTGAAGAAAATCTGAACCCTAACCCTAACTACCCAAACCCTGAGCTAGGGTTAGGGTTAGTGTTATTAGAAAACATAGAAGATGTTTGATGGCATGGCTGTGTTTTAGGACAGAAGTGAAATTTAGGAAACGTGTTATTTTAATGTTCTCTGCACTTTTTTTTTCTTGCCTATATGGGTCTATCTACTGCTTTGCTCTAAATGGGAATGTTGTCCAAATCCCTGAAAAGCAAAGGATTGAAAGAAAGTGGTTAAATGTGTCAATCTGTTGCATTTGGCATTGAATGCACTGCCGTTTTAACAGGTGTAGGTAACATTTATTGGGTTTTCCTGACTCTTAACCTATTTTACGCTGATACCATTCTCATGGAGAGCACGATTCGACAATAAATTTTCCAATACCAGAAATCTTGTCAAAAATGAAATTGTACCACAGTTGATGCATTTTGCTTGGTGTGGCAAAGCTGCAAAGTCTTGTCAGACTAATATTTTGATGCCCTGAGTTATATTTTCTGCTTAAATGAGTGTTAGGTTTCATTGAAGAAAATCTGAACCCTAACCCTAACTTCGCAAACCCTGAGCTAGGGTTAGGGTTAGTGTTATTAGAAAACATAGAAGATGTTTGATGGCATGGCTGTGTTTTAGGACAGAAGTGAAATTTAGGAAACGTGTTATTTTAATGTTCTCTGCACTTTTTTTTTCTTGCCTATATGGGTCTATGTACTGCGTTGCCCTAAATGGGAATGTTGTCCAAATCCCTGAAAAGCAAAGGATTGAAAGAAAGTGGTTAAATGTGTCAATCTGTTGCATTTGGCATTGAATGCACTGCCGTTTTAACAGGTGTAGGTAACATTTATTGTGTTTTCCTGACTCTTAACCTATTTTACGCTGATACCATTCTCATGGAGAGCACGATTCGACAAAAAATTTTCCAATACCAGAAATCTTGTCAAAAATGAAATTGTACCACAGTTGATGCATTTTGCTTGGTGTGGCAAGGCTGCAAAGTCTTTTCAGACTAATATTTTGATGCCCTGAGTTATATTTTCTGCTTAAATGAGTGTTAGGTTGCATTGAAGAAAATCTGAACCCTAACCCTAACAACGCAAACCCTGAGCTAGGGTTAAGGTTAGTGTTATTAGAAAACATAGAAGATGTTTGATGGCATGGCTGTGTTTTAGGACAGAAGTGAAATGTAGGAAATGTGTTATTTTAATGTTCTCTGCACTTTTTTTTTTCTTGCCTATATGGGTCTATGTACTGCTTTTCCCTAAATGGGAATGTTGTCCACATCCCTGAAAAGCAAAGGATTGAAAGAAAGTGGTTAAATGTGTCAATCTGTTGCATTTGGCATTGAATGCACTGCCGTTTTAACAGGTGTAGGTAACATTTATTGGGTTTTCCTGACTCTTAACCTCTTTTACGCTGATACCAATCTCATGGAGAGCACGATTCGACATAAATTTTCCAATACCAGAATTCTTGTCAAAAAATGAAATTGTTCCACAGTTGATGCATTTTGCTTGGTGTGGCAAAGCTGCAAAGTCTTGTCAGACTAATATTTTGATGCCCTGAGTTATATTTTCTGCTTAAATGAGTGTTAGGTTGCATTGAAGAAAATCTGAACCCTAACCCTAACTACCCAAACCCTGAGCTAGGGTTAGGGTTAGTGTTATTAGAAAACATAGAAGATGTTTGATGGCATGGCTGTGTTTTAGGACAGAAGTGAAATGTAGGAAACGTGTTATTTTAATGTTCTCTGCACTTTTTTTTCTTGCCTATATGGCTCTATGTACTGCTTTGCCCTAAATGGGAATGTTGTCCACATCCCTGAAAAGCAAAGGATTGAAAGAAAGTGGTTAAATGTGTCAATCTGTTGCATTTGGCATTGAATGCACTGCCGTTTTAACAGGTGTAGGTAACATTTATTGGGTTTTTCTGACTCTTAACCTATTTTACGCTGATACCATTCTCATGGAGAGCACGATTCGACACAAATTTTTCAATACCAGAATTCTTGTCAAAAAATGAAATTGTACCACAGTTGATGCATTTTGCTTGGTGTGGCAAGGCTGCAAAGTCTTTTCAGACTAATATTTTGATGCCCTGAGTTATATTTTCTGCTTAAATGAGTGTTAGGTTGCATTGAAGAAAATCTGAACCCTAACCCTAACTACCCAAACCCTGAGCTAGGGTTAGGGTTAGTGTTATTAGAAAACATAGAAGATGTTTGATGGCATGGCTGTGTTTTAGGACAGAAGTGAAATGTAGGAAACGTGTTACTTTAATGTTCTCTGCACTTTTTTTTTCTTGCCTATATGGGTCTATGTACTGCTTTGCCCTAAATGGGAATGTTGTCCACATCCCTGAAAAGCAAAGGATTGAAAGAAAGTGGTTAAATGTGTCAATCTGTTGCATTTGGCATTGAATGCACTGCCGTTTTAACAGGTGTAGGTAACATTTATTGGGTTTTCCTGACTCTTAACCTATTTTACGCTGATACCATTCTCATGGAGAGCACGATTCGACAAAACATTTTCCAATACCAGAAATCTTGTCAAAAATGAAATTGTACCACAGTTGATGCATTTTGCTTGGTGTGGCAAGGCTGCAAAGTCTTTTCAGACTAATATTTTGATGCCCTGAGTTATATTTTCTGCTTAAATGAGTGTTAGGTTGCATTGAAGAAAATCTGAACCCTAACCCTAACTACCCAAACCCTGAGCTAGGGTTAGGGTTAGTGTTATTAGAAAACATAGAAGATGTTTGATGGCATGGCTGTGTTTTAGGACAGAAGTGAAATGTAGGAAACGTGTTATTTTAATGTTCTCTGCACTTTTTTTTTCTTGCCTATATGGGTCTATGTACTGCTTTGCCCTAAATGGGAATGTTTCCCACATCCCTGAAAAGCAAAGGATTGAAAGAAAGTGGTTAAATGTGTCAATCTGTTGCATTTGGCATTGAATGCACTGCCGTTTTAACAGGTGTAGGTAACATTTATTGGGTTTTCCTGACTCTTAACCTATTTTACGCTGATACCATTCTCATGGAGAGCACGATTCGACAAAAAATTTTCCAATACCAGAATTCTTGTCAAAAAATGAAATTGTTCCACAGTTGATGCATTTTGCTTGGTGTGGCAAGGCTGCAAAGTCTTTTCAGACTAATATTTTGATGCCCTGAGTTATATTTTCTGCTTAAATGAGTGTTAGGTTGCATTGAAGAAAATCTGAACCCTAACCCTAACTACCCAAACCCTGAGCTAGGGTTAGGGTTAGTGTTATTAGAAAACATAGAAGATGTTTGATGGCATGGCTGTGTTTTAGGACAGAAGTGAAATGTAGGAAACGTGTTATTTTAATGTTCTCTGCACTTTTTTTTTCTTGCCTATATGGGTCTATGTAGTGCTTTGCCCTAAATGGGAATGTTGTCCACATCCCTGAAAAGCAAAGGATTGAAAGAAAGTGGTTAAATGTGTCAATCTGTTGCGTTTGGCATTGAATGCACTGCCGTTTTAACAGGTGTAGGTAACATTTATTGGGTTTTCCTGACTCTTAACCTATTTTACGCTGATACCATGCTCAAGGAGAGCACGATTCGACACAAATTTTCCAATACCAGAAATCTTGTCAAAAAATGAAATTGTACCACAGTTGATGCATTTTGCTTGGTGTGGCAAGGCTGCAAAGTCTTTTCAGACTAATATTTTGATGCCCTGAGTTATATTTTCTGCTTAAATGAGTGTTAGGTTGCATTGAAGAAAATCTGAACCCTAACCCTAACTACCCAAACCCTGAGCTAGGGTTAGGGTTAGTGTTATTAGAAAACATAGAAGATGTTTGATGGCATGGCTGTGTTTTAGGACAGAAGTGAAATTTAGGAAACGTGTTATTTTAATGTTCTCTGCACTTTTTTTTTCTTGCCTATATGGGTCTATCTACTGCTTTGCTCTAAATGGGAATGTTGTCCAAATCCCTGAAAAGCAAAGGATTGAAAGAAAGTGGTTAAATGTGTCAATCTGTTGCATTTGGCATTGAATGCACTGCCGTTTTAACAGGTGTAGGTAACATTTATTGGGTTTTCCTGACTCTTAACCTATTTTACGCTGATACCATTCTCATGGAGAGCACGATTCGACAATAAATTTTCCAATACCAGAAATCTTGTCAAAAATGAAATTGTACCACAGTTGATGCATTTTGCTTGGTGTGGCAAAGCTGCAAAGTCTTGTCAGACTAATATTTTGATGCCCTGAGTTATATTTTCTGCTTAAATGAGTGTTAGGTTTCATTGAAGAAAATCTGAACCCTAACCCTAACTTCGCAAACCCTGAGCTAGGGTTAGGGTTAGTGTTATTAGAAAACATAGAAGATGTTTGATGGCATGGCTGTGTTTTAGGACAGAAGTGAAATTTAGGAAACGTGTTATTTTAATGTTCTCTGCACTTTTTTTTTCTTGCCTATATGGGTCTATGTACTGCGTTGCCCTAAATGGGAATATTGTCCAAATCCCTGAAAAGCAAAGGATTGAAAGAAAGTGGTTAAATGTGTCAATCTGTTGCATTTGGCATTGAATGCACTGCCGTTTTAAAAGGTGTAGGTAACATTTATTGTGTTTTCCTGACTCTTAACCTATTTTACGCTGATACCATTCTCATGGAGAGCACGATTCGACAAAAAATTTTCCAATACCAGAAATCTTGTCAAAAATGAAATTGTACCACAGTTGATGCATTTTGCTTGGTGTGGCAAGGCTGCAAAGTCTTTTCAGACTAATATTTTGATGCCCTGAGTTATATTTTCTGCTTAAATGAGTGTTAGGTTGCATTGAAGAAAATCTGAACCCTAACCCTAACAACGCAAACCCTGAGCTAGGGTTAAGGTTAGTGTTATTAGAAAACATAGAAGATGTTTGATGGCATGGCTGTGTTTTAGGACAGAAGTGAAATGTAGGAAATGTGTTATTTTAATGTTCTCTGCACTTTTTTTTTCTTGCCTATATGGGTCTATGTACTGCTTTTCCCTAAATGGGAATGTTATCCACATCCCTGAAAAGCAAAGGATTGAAAGAAAGTGGTTAAATGTGTCAATCTGTTGCATTTGGCATTGAATGCACTGCCGTTTTAACAGGTGTAGGTAACATTTATTGGGTTTTCCTGACTCTTAACCTCTTTTACGCTGATACCAATCTCATGGAGAGCACGATTCGACATAAATTTTCCAATACCAGAATTCTTGTCAAAAAATGAAATTGTTCCACAGTTGATGCATTTTGCTTGGTGTGGCAAAGCTGCAAAGTCTTGTCAGACTAATATTTTGATGCCCTGAGTTATATTTTCTGCTTAAATGAGTGTTAGGTTTCATTGAAGAAAATCTGAACCCTAACCCTAACTTCGCAAACCCTGAGCTAGGGTTAGGGTTAGTGTTATTAGAAAACATAGAAGATGTTTGATGGCATGGCTGTGTTTTAGGACAGAAGTGAAATTTAGGAAACGTGTTATTTTAATGTTCTCTGCACTTTTTTTTTCTTGCCTATATGGGTCTATGTACTGCGTTGCCCTAAATGGGAATATTGTCCAAATCCCTGAAAAGCAAAGGATTGAAAGAAAGTGGTTAAATGTGTCAATCTGTTGCATTTGGCATTGAATGCACTGCCGTTTTAACAGGTGTAGGTAACATTTATTGGGTTTTCCTGACTCTTAACCTATTTTACGCTGATACCATTCTCATGGAGAGCACGATTCGACAAAAAATTTTCCAATACCAGAAATCTTGTCAAAAATGAAATTGTACCACAGTTGATGCATTTTGCTTGGTGTGGCAAGGCTGCAAAGTCTTTTCAGACTAATATTTTGATGCCCTGAGTTATATTTTCTGCTTAAATGAGTGTTAGGTTGCATTGAAGAAAATCTGAACCCTAACCCTAACAACGAAAACCCTGAGCTAGGGTTAAGGTTAGTGTTATTAGAAAACATAGAAGATGTTTGATGGCATGGCTGTGTTTTAGGACAGAAGTGAAATGTAGGAAATGTGTTATTTTAATGTTCTCTGCACTTTTTTTTTCTTGCCTATATGGGTCTATGTACTGCTTTTCCCTAAATGGGAATGTTGTCCACATCCCTGAAAAGCAAAGGATTGAAAGAAAGTGGTTAAATGTGTCAATCTGTTGCATTTGGCATTGAATGCACTGCCGTTTTAACAGGTGTAGGTAACATTTATTGGGTTTTCCTGACTCTTAACCTCTTTTACGCTGATACCAATCTCATGGAGAGCACGATTCGACATAAATTTTCCAATACCAGAATTCTTGTCAAAAAATGAAATTGTTCCACAGTTGATGCATTTTGCTTGGTGTGGCAAAGCTGCAAAGTCTTGTCAGACTAATATTTTGATGCCCTGAGTTATATTTTCTGCTTAAATGAGTGTTAGGTTGCATTGAAGAAAATCTGAACCCTAACCCTAACTACCCAAACCCTGAGCTAGGGTTAGGGTTAGTGTTATTAGAAAACATAGAAGATGTTTGATGGCATGGCTGTGTTTTAGGACAGAAGTGAAATGTAGGAAACGTGTTATTTTAATGTTCTCTGCACTTTTTTTTCTTGCCTATATGGCTCTATGTACTGCTTTGCCCTAAATGGGAATGTTGTCCACATCCCTGAAAAGCAAAGGATTGAAAGAAAGTGGTTAAATGTGTCAATCTGTTGCATTTGGCATTGAATGCACTGCCGTTTTAACAGGTGTAGGTAACATTTATTGGGTTTTTCTGACTCTTAACCTATTTTACGCTGATACCATTCTCATGGAGAGCACGATTCGACACAAATTTTTCAATACCAGAATTCTTGTCAAAAAATGAAATTGTACCACAGTTGATGCATTTTGCTTGGTGTGGCAAGGCTGCAAAGTCTTTTCAGACTAATATTTTGATGCCCTGAGTTATATTTTCTGCTTAAATGAGTGTTAGGTTGCATTGAAGAAAATCTGAACCCTAACCCTAACTACCCAAACCCTGAGCTAGGGTTAGGGTTAGTGTTATTAGAAAACATAGAAGATGTTTGATGGCATGGCTGTGTTTTAGGACAGAAGTGAAATGTAGGAAACGTGTTACTTTAATGTTCTCTGCACTTTTTTTTTCTTGCCTATATGGGTCTATGTACTGCTTTGCCCTAAATGGGAATGTTGTCCACATCCCTGAAAAGCAAAGGATTGAAAGAAAGTGGTTAAATGTGTCAATCTGTTGCATTTGGCATTGAATGCACTGCCGTTTTAACAGGTGTAGGTAACATTTATTGGGTTTTCCTGACTCTTAACCTATTTTACGCTGATACCATGCTCAAGGAGAACATGATTCGACACAAATGTCCAATACCAGAAATCTTGTCAAAAAATGAAATTGTACCACAGTTGATGCATTTTGCTTGGTGTGGCAAGGCTGCAAAGTCTTTTCAGACTAATATTTTGATGCCCTGAGTTATATTTTCTGCTTAAATGAGTGTTAGGTTGCATTGAAGAAAATCTGAACCCTAACCCTAACTACCCAAACCCTGAGCTAGGGTTAGGGTTAGTGTTATTAGAAAACATAGAAGATGTTTGATGGCATGGCTGTGTTTTAGGACAGAAGTGAAATGTAGGAAACGTGTTATTTTAATGTTCTCTGCACTTTTTTTTTCTTGCCTATATGGGTCTATGTACTGCTTTGCCCTAAATGGGAATGTTGTCCACATCCCTGAAAAGCAAAGGATTGAAAGAAAGTGGTTAAATGTGTCAATCTGTTGCATTTGGCATTGAATGCACTGCCGTTTTAACAGGTGTAGGTAACATTTATTGGGTTTTCCTGACTCTTAACCTATTTTACGCTGATACCATTCTCATGGAGAGCACGATTCGACAAAAAATTTTCCAATACCAGAATTCTTGTCAAAAAATGAAATTGTTCCACAGTTGATGCATTTTGCTTGGTGTGGCAAGGCTGCAAAGTCTTTTCAGACTAATATTTTGATGCCCTGAGTTATATTTTCTGCTTAAATGAGTGTTAGGTTGCATTGAAGAAAATCTGAACCCTAACCCTAACTACCCAAACCCTGAGCTAGGGTTAGGGTTAGTGTTATTAGAAAACATAGAAGATGTTTGATGGCATGGCTGTGTTTTAGGACAGAAGTGAAATGTAGGAAACGTGTTATTTTAATGTTCTCTGCACTTTTTTTTTCTTGCCTATATGGGTCTATGTAGTGCTTTGCCCTAAATGGGAATGTTGTCCACATCCCTGAAAAGCAAAGGATTGAAAGAAAGTGGTTAAATGTGTCAATCTGTTGCATTTGGCATTGAATGCACTGCCGTTTTAACAGGTGTAGGTAACATTTATTGGGTTTTCCTGACTCTTAACCTATTTTACGCTGATACCATTCTCATGGAGAGCACGATTCGACATAAATTTTCCAATACCAGAATTCTTGTCAAAAAATGAAATTGTTCCACAGTTGATGCATTTTGCTTGGTGTGGCAAGGCTGCAAAGTCTTTTCAGACTAATATTTTGATGCCCTGAGTTATATTTTCTGCTTAAATGAGTGTTAGGTTGCATTGAAGAAAATCTGAACCCTAACCCTAACTACGCAAACCCTGAGCTAGGGTTAGGGTTAGTGTTATTAGAAAACATAGAAGATGTTTGATGGCATGGCTGTGTTTTAGGACAGAAGTGAAATGTAGGAAACGTGTTATTTTAATGTTCTCTGCACTTTTTTTTTCTTGCCTATATGGGTCTATGTACTGCTTTGCCCTAAATGGGAATGTTGTCCACATCCCTGAAAAGCAAAGGATTGAAAGAAAGTGGTTAAATGTGTCAATCTGTTGCATTTGGCATTGAATGCACTGCCGTTTTAACAGGTGTAGGTAACATTTATTGGGTTTTCCTGACTCTTAACCTATTTTACGCTGATACCATTCTCATGGAGAGCACGATTCGACAATAAATTTTCCAATACCAGAAATCTTGTCAAAAATGAAATTGTACCACAGTTGATGCATTTTGCTTGGTGTGGCAAAGCTGCAAAGTCTTGTCAGACTAATATTTTGATGCCCTGAGTTATATTTTCTGCTTAAATGAGTGTTAGGTTGCATTGAAGAAAATCTGAACCCTAACCCTAACTTCGCAAACCCTGAGCTAGGGTTAGGGTTAGTGTTATTAGAAAACATAGAAGATGTTTGATGGCATGGCTGTGTTTTAGGACAGAAGTGAAATTTAGGAAACGTGTTATTTTAATGTTCTCTGCACTTTTTTTTTCTTGCCTATATGGGTCTATGTACTGCGTTGCCCTAAATGGGAATGTTGTCCAAATCCCTGAAAAGCAAAGGATTGAAAGAAAGTGGTTAAATGTGTCAATCTGTTGCATTTGGCATTGAATGCACTGCCGTTTTAACAGGTGTAGGTAACATTTATTGTGTTTTCCTGACTCTTAACCTATTTTACGCTGATACCATTCTCATGGAGAGCACGATTCGACAAAAAATTTTCCAATACCAGAAATCTTGTCAAAAATGAAATTGTACCACAGTTGATGCATTTTGCTTGGTGTGGCAAGGCTGCAAAGTCTTTTCAGACTAATATTTTGATGCCCTGAGTTATATTTTCTGCTTAAATGAGTGTTAGGTTGCATTGAAGAAAATCTGAACCCTAACCCTAACAACGCAAACCCTGAGCTAGGGTTAAGGTTAGTGTTATTAGAAAACATAGAAGATGTTTGATGGCATGGCTGTGTTTTAGGACAGAAGTGAAATGTAGGAAATGTGTTATTTTAATGTTCTCTGCACTTTTTTTTTCTTGCCTATATGGGTCTATGTACTGCTTTTCCCTAAATGGGAATGTTGTCCACATCCCTGAAAAGCAAAGGATTGAAAGAAAGTGGTTAAATGTGTCAATCTGTTGCATTTGGCATTGAATGCACTGCCGTTTTAACAGGTGTAGGTAACATTTATTGGGTTTTCCTGACTCTTAACCTATTTTACGCTGATACCATTCTCATGGAGAGCACGATTCGACAAAAAATTTTCCAATACCAGAAATCTTGTCAAAAAATGAAATTGTTCCACAGTTGATGCATTTTGCTTTGTGTGGCAAGGCTGCAAAGTCTTTTCAGACTAATATTTTGATGCCCTGAGTTATATTTTCTGCTTAAATGAATGTTAGGTTGCAGTGAAGAAAATCTGAACCCGAACCCTAACTACGCAAACCCTGAGCTAGGGTTAGGGTTAGTGTTATTAGAAAACATAGAAGATGTTTGATGGCATGGCTGTGTTTTAGGACAGAAGTGAAATGTAGGAAACGTGTTATTTTAATGTTCTCTGCACTTTTTTTTTCTTGCCTATATGGGTCTATGTACTGCTTTGCCCTAAATGGGAATGTTGTCCACATCCCTGAAAAGCAAAGGATTGAAAGAAAGTGGTTAAATGTGTCAATCTGTTGCATTTGGCATTGAATGCACTGCCGTTTTAACAGGTGTAGGTAACATTTATTGGGTTTTCCTGACTCTTAACCTATTTTACGCTGATACCATTCTCATGGAGAGCACGATTCGACACAAATTTTCCAATACCAGAATTCTTGTCAAAAAATGAAATTGTTCCACAGTTGATGCATTTTGCTTGGTGTGGCAAGGCTGCAAAGTCTTTTCAGACTAATATTTTGATGCCCTGAGTTATATTTTCTGCTTAAATGAGTGTTAGGTTGCATTGAAGAAAATCTGAACCCTAAACCGAACTACGCAAACCCTGAGCTAGGGTTAGGGTTAGTGTTATTAGAAAACATAGAAGATGTTTGATGGCATGGCTGTGTTTTAGGACAGAAGTGAAATGTAGGAAACGTGTTATTTTAATGTTCTCTGCACTTTTTTTTCTTGCCTATATGGGTCTATGTACTGCTTTGCCCTAAATGGGAATGTTGTCCACATCCCTGAAAAGCAAAGGATTGAAAGAAAGTGGTTAAATGTGTCAATCTGTTGCATTTGGCATTGAACGCACTGCCGTTTTAACAGGTGTAGGTAACATTTATTGGGTTTTCCTGACTCTTAACCTATTTTACGCTGATACCATTCTCATGGAGAGCACGATTCGACAAAAAATTTTCCAATACCAGAAATCTTGTCAAAAATGAAGTTGTACCACAGTTGATGCATTTTGCTTGGTGTGGCAAGGCTGCAAAGTCTTTTCAGACTAATATTTTGATGCCCTGAGTTATATTTTCTGCTTAAATGAGTGTTAGGTTGCATTGAAGAAAATCTGAACCCTAACCCTAACTACCCAAACCCTGAGCTAGGGTTAGGGTTAGTGTTATTAGAAAACATAGAAGATGTTTGATGGCATGGCTGTGTTTTAGGACAGAAGTGAAATGTAGGAAACGTGTTATTTTAATGTTCTCTGCACTTTTTTTTTCTTGCCTATATGGGTCTATGTAGTGCTTTGCCCTAAATGGGAATGTTGTCCACATCCCTGAAAAGCAAAGGATTGAAAGAAAGTGGTTAAATGTGTCAATCTGTTGCATTTGGCATTGAATGCACTGCCGTTTTAACAGGTGTAGGTAACATTTATTGGGTTTTCCTGACTCTTAACCTATTTTACGCTGATACCATTCTCATGGAGAGCACGATTCGACATAAATTTTCCAATACCAGAATTCTTGTCAAAAAATGAAATTGTTCCACAGTTGATGCATTTTGCTTGGTGTGGCAAGGCTGCAAAGTCTTTTCAGACTAATATTTTGATGCCCTGAGTTATATTTTCTGCTTAAATGAGTGTTAGGTTGCATTGAAGAAAATCTGAACCCTAACCCTAACTACGCAAACCCTGAGCTAGGGTTAGGGTTAGTGTTATTAGAAAACATAGAAGATGTTTGATGGCATGGCTGTGTTTTAGGACAGAAGTGAAATGTAGGAAACGTGTTATTTTAATGTTCTCTGCACTTTTTTTTTCTTGCCTATATGGGTCTATGTAGTGCTTTGCCCTAAATGGGAATGTTGTCCACATCCCTGAAAAGCAAAGGATTGAAAGAAAGTGGTTAAATGTGTCAATCTGTTGCATTTGGCATTGAATGCACTGCCGTTTTAACAGGTGTAGGTAACATTTATTGGGTTTTCCTGACTCTTAACCTATTTTACGCTGATACCATTCTCATGGAGAGCACGATTCGACAAAAAATTTTCCAATACCAGAATTCTTGTCAAAAAATGAAATTGTTCCACAGTTGATGCATTTTGCTTGGTGTGGCAAGGCTGCAAAGTCTTTTCAGACTAATATTTTGATGCCCTGAGTTATATTTTCTGCTTAAATGAGTGTTAGGTTGCATTGAAGAAAATCTGAACCCTAACCCTAACTACCCAAACCCTGAGCTAGGGTTAGGGTTAGTGTTATTAGAAAACATAGAAGATGTTTGATGGCATGGCTGTGTTTTAGGACAGAAGTGAAATGTAGGAAACGTGTTATTTTAATGTTCTCTGCACTTTTTTTTTCTTGCCTATATGGGTCTATGTACTGCTTTGCCCTAAATGGGAATGTTGTCCACATCCCTGAAAAGCAAAGGATTGAAAGAAAGTGGTTAAATGTGTCAATCTGTTGCATTTGGCATTGAATGCACTGCCGTTTTAACAGGTGTAGGTAACATTTATTGGGTTTTCCTGACTCTTAACCTATTTTACGCTGATACCATTCTCATGGAGAGCACGATTCGACACAAATTTTCCAATACCAGAATTCTTGTCAAAAAATGAAATTGTTCCACAGTTGATGCATTTTGCTTGGTGTGGCAAGGCTGCAAAGTCTTTTCAGACTAATATTTTGATGCCCTGAGTTATATTTTCTGCTTAAATGAGTGTTAGGTTGCATTGAAGAAAATCTGAACCCTAAACCGAACTACGCAAACCCTGAGCTAGGGTTAGGGTTAGTGTTTTTAGAAAACATAGAAGATGTTTGATGGCATGGCTGTGTTTTAGGACAGAAGTGAAATGTAGGAAACGTGTTATTTTAATGTTCTCTGCACTTTTTTTTCTTGCCTATATGGGTCTGTGTACTGCTTTGCCCTAAATGGGAATGTTGTCCACATCCCTGAAAAGCAAAGGATTGAAAGAAAGTGGTTAAATGTGTCAATCTGTTGCGTTTGGCATTGAATGCACTGCCGTTTTAACAGGTGTAGGTAACATTTATTGGGTTTTCCTGACTCTTAACCTATTTTACGCTGATACCATTCTCATGGAGAGCACGATTCGACAAAAAATTTTCCAATACCAGAAATCTTGTCAAAAATGAAATTGTACCACAGTTGATGCATTTTGCTTGGTGTGGCAAGGCTGCAAAGTCTTTTCAGACTAATATTTTGATGCCCTGAGTTATATTTTCTGCTTAAATGAGTGTTAGGTTGCATTGAAGAAAATCTGAACCCTAACCCTAACTACCCAAACCCTGAGCTAGGGTTAGGGTTAGTGTTATTAGAAAACATAGAAGATGTTTGATGGCATGGCTGTGTTTTAGGACAGAAGTGAAATGTAGGAAACGTGTTATTTTAATGTTCTCTGCACTTTTTTTTCTTGCCTATATGGCTCTATGTACTGCTTTGCCCTAAATGGGAATGTTGTCCAAATCCCTGAAAAGCAAAGGATTGCAAGAAAGTGGTTAAATGTGTCAATCTGTTGCATTTGGCATTGAATGCACTGCCGTTTTAACAGGTGTAGGTAACATTTATTGGGTTTTCCTGACTCTTAACCTATTTTACGCTGATACCATTTTCATGGAGAGCACGATTCGACAAAAAATTTTCCAATACCAGAAATCTTGTCAAAAATGAAATTGTACCACAGTTGATGCATTTTGCTTGGTGTGGCAAGGCTGCAAAGTCTTTTCAGACTAATATTTTGATGCCCTGAGTTATATTTTCTGCTTAAATGAGTGTTAGGTTGCATTGAAGAAAATCTGAACCCTAACCCTAACTACCCAAACCCTGAGCTAGGGTTAGGGTTAGTGTTATTAGAAAACATAGAAGATGTTTGATGGCATGGCTGTGTTTTAGGACAGAAGTGAAATGTAGGAAACGTGTTATTTTAATGTTCTCTGCACTTTTTTTTTCTTGCCTATATGGGTCTATGTACTGCTTTGCCCTAAATGGGAATGTTGTCCACATCCCTGAAAAGCAAAGGATTGAAAGAAAGTGGTTAAATGTGTCAATCTGTTGCATTTGGCATTGAATGCACTGCCGTTTTAACAGGTGTAGGTAACATTTATTGGGTTTTCCTGACTCTTAACCTATTTTACGCTGATACCATTCTCATGGAGAGCACGATTCGACAAAAAATTTTCCAATACCAGAATTCTTGTCAAAAAATGAAATTGTTCCACAGTTGATGCATTTTGCTTGGTGTGGCAAGGCTGCAAAGTCTTTTCAGACTAATATTTTGATGCCCTGAGTTATATTTTCTGCTTAAATGAGTGTTAGGTTGCATTGAAGAAAATCTGAACCCTAACCCTAACTACCCAAACCCTGAGCTAGGGTTAGGGTTAGTGTTATTAGAAAACATAGAAGATGTTTGATGGCATGGCTGTGTTTTAGGACAGAAGTGAAATGTAGGAAACGTGTTATTTTAATGTTCTCTGCACTTTTTTTTTCTTGCCTATATGGGTCTATGTACTGCTTTGCCCTAAATGGGAATGTTGTCCACATCCCTGAAAAGCAAAGGATTGAAAGAAAGTGGTTAAATGTGTCAATCTGTTGCATTTGGCATTGAATGCACTGCCGTTTTAACAGGTGTAGGTAACATTTATTGGGTTTTCCTGACTCTTAACCTATTTTACGCTGATACCATTCTCATGGAGAGCACGATTCGACACAAATTTTCCAATACCAGAATTCTTGTCAAAAAATGAAATTGTTCCACAGTTGATGCATTTTGCTTGGTGTGGCAAGGCTGCAAAGTCTTTTCAGACTAATATTTTGATGCCCTGAGTTATATTTTCTGCTTAAATGAGTGTTAGGTTGCATTGAAGAAAATCTGAACCCTAAACCGAACTACGCAAACCCTGAGCTAGGGTTAGGGTTAGTGTTATTAGAAAACATAGAAGATGTTTGATGGCATGGCTGTGTTTTAGGACAGAAGTGAAATGTAGGAAACGTGTTATTTTAATGTTCTCTGCACTTTTTTTTCTTGCCTATATGGGTCTATGTACTGCTTTGCCCTAAATGGGAATGTTGTCCACATCCCTGAAAAGCAAAGGATTGAAAGAAAGTGGTTAAATGTGTCAATCTGTTGCATTTGGCATTGAACGCACTGCCGTTTTAACAGGTGTAGGTAACATTTATTGGGTTTTCCTGACTCTTAACCTATTTTACGCTGATACCATTCTCATGGAGAGCACGATTCGACAAAAAATTTTCCAATACCAGAAATCTTGTCAAAAATGAAGTTGTACCACAGTTGATGCATTTTGCTTGGTGTGGCAAGGCTGCAAAGTCTTTTCAGACTAATATTTTGATGCCCTGAGTTATATTTTCTGCTTAAATGAGTGTTAGGTTGCATTGAAGAAAATCTGAACCCTAACCCTAACTACCCAAACCCTGAGCTAGGGTTAGGGTTAGTGTTATTAGAAAACATAGAAGATGTTTGATGGCATGGCTGTGTTTTAGGACAGAAGTGAAATGTAGGAAACGTGTTATTTTAATGTTCTCTGCACTTTTTTTTTCTTGCCTATATGGCTCTATGTACTGCTTTGCCCTAAATGGGAATGTTGTCCACATCCCTGAAAAGCAAAGGATTGAAAGAAAGTGGTTAAATGTGTCAATCTGTTGCATTTGGCATTGAATGCACTGCCGTTTTAACAGGTGTAGGTAACATTTATTGGGTTTTCCTGACTCTTAACCTATTTTACGCTGATACCATTCTCATGGAGAGCACGATTCGACATAAATTTTCCAATACCAGAATTCTTGTCAAAAAATGAAATTGTTCCACAGTTGATGCATTTTGCTTGGTGTGGCAAGGCTGCAAAGTCTTTTCAAACTAATATTTTGATGCCCTGAGTTATATTTTCTGCTTAAATGAGTGTTAGGTTGCATTGAAGAAAATCTGAACCCTAACCCTAACTACGCAAACCCTGAGCTTGGGTTAGGGTTAGTGTTATTAGAAAACATAGAAGATGTTTGATGGCATGGCTGTGTTTTAGGACAGAAGTGAAATGTAGGAAACGTGTTATTTTAATGTTCTCTGCACTTTTTTTTTCTTGCCTATATGGGTCTATGTAGTGCTTTGCCCTAAATGGGAATGTTGTCCAAATCCCTGAAAAGCAAAGGATTGAAAGAAAGTGGTTAAATGTGTCAATCTGTTGCATTTGGCATTGAATGCACTGCCGTTTTAACAGGTGTAGGTAACATTTATTGGGTTTTCCTGACTCTTAACCTATTTTACGCTGATACCATTCTCATGGAGAGCACGATTCGACATAAATTTTCCAATACCAGAATTCTTGTCAAAAAATGAAATTGTTCCACAGTTGATGCATTTTGCTTGGTGTGGCAAGGCTGCAAAGTCTTTTCAGACTAATATTTTGATGCCCTGAGTTATATTTTCTGCTTAAATGAGTGTTAGGTTGCATTGAAGAAAATCTGAACCCTAACCCTAACTACCCAAACCCTGAGCTAGGGTTAGGGTTAGTGTTATTAGAAAACATAGAAGATGTTTGATGGCATGGCTGTGTTTTAGGACAGAAGTGAAATGTAGGAAACGTGTTATTTTAATGTTCTCTGCACTTTTTTTTTCTTGCCTATATGGGTCTATGTACTGCTTTGCCCTAAATGGGAATGTTGTCCACATCCCTGAAAAGCAAAGGATTGAAAGAAAGTGGTTAAATGTGTCAATCTGTTGCATTTGGCATTGAATGCACTGCCGTTTTAACAGGTGTAGGTAACATTTATTGGGTTTTCCTGACTCTTAACCTATTTTACGCTGATACCATTCTCATGGAGAGCACGATTCGACAAAAAATTTTCCAATACCAGAAATCTTGTCAAAAATGAAATTGTACCACAGTTGATGCATTTTGCTTGGTGTGGCAAGGCTGCAAAGTCTTTTCAGACTAATATTTTGATGCCCTGAGTTATATTTTCTGCTTAAATGAGTGTTAGGTTGCATTGAAGAAAATCTGAACCCTAACCCTAACTACCCAAACCCTGAGCTAGGGTTAGGGTTAGTGTTATTAGAAAACATAGAAGATGTTTGATGGCATAGCTGTGTTTTAGGACAGAAGTGAAATTTAGGAAACGTGTTATTTTAATGTTCTCTGCACTTTTTTTTTCTTGCCTATATGGGTCTATGTACTGCTTTGCCCTAAATGGGAATGTTGTCCACATCCCTGAAAAGCAAACGATTGAAAGAAAGTGTTTAAATGTGTCAATCTGTTGCATTTGGCATTGAATGCACTGCCGTTTTAACAGGTGTAGGTAACATTTATTGGGTTTTCCTGACTCTTAACCTATTTTACGCTGATACCATTCTCATGGAGAGCACGATTCGACACAAATTTTTCAATACCAGAATTCTTGTCAAAAAATGAAATTGTTCCACAGTTGATGCATTTTGCTTGGTGTGGCAAGGCTGCAAAGTCTTTTCAGACTAATATTTTGATGCCCTGAGTTATATTTTCTGCTTAAATGAGTGTTAGGTTGCATTGAAGAAAATCTGAACCCTAACCCTAACTACCCAAACCCTGAGCTAGGGTTAGGGTTAGTGTTATTAGAAAACATAGAAGATGTTTGATGGCATGGCTGTGTTTTAGGACAGAAGTGAAATGTAGGAAACGTGTTATTTTAATGTTCTCTGCACTTTTTTTTTCTTGCCTATATGGGTCTATGTACTGCTTTGCCCTAAATGGGAATGTTGTCCACATCCCTGAAAAGCAAAGGATTGAAAGAAAGTGGTTAAATGTGTCAATCTGTTGCATTTGGCATTGAATGCACTGCCGTTTTAACAGGTGTAGGTAACATTTATTGGGTTTTCCTGACTCTTAACCTATTTTACGCTGATACCATTCTCATGGAGAGCACGATTCGACACAAATTTTCCAATACCAGAATTCTTGTCAAAAAATGAAATTGTTCCACAGTTGATGCATTTTGCTTGGTGTGGCAAGGCTGCAAAGTCTTTTCAGACTAATATTTTGATGCCCTGAGTTATATTTTCTGCTTAAATGAGTGTTAGGTTGCATTGAAGAAAATCTGAACCCTAAACCGAACTACGCAAACCCTGAGCTAGGGTTAGGGTTAGTGTTATTAGAAAACATAGAAGATGTTTGATGGCATGGCTGTGTTTTAGGACAGAAGTGAAATGTAGGAAACGTGTTATTTTAATGTTCTCTGCACTTTTTTTTCTTGCCTATATGGGTCTATGTACTGCTTTGCCCTAAATGGGAATGTTGTCCACATCCCTGAAAAGCAAAGGATTGAAAGAAAGTGGTTAAATGTGTCAATCTGTTGCATTTGGCATTGAACGCACTGCCGTTTTAACAGGTGTAGGTAACATTTATTGGGTTTTCCTGACTCTTAACCTATTTTACGCTGATACCATTCTCATGGAGAGCACGATTCGACAAAAAATTTTCCAATACCAGAAATCTTGTCAAAAATGAAGTTGTACCACAGTTGATGCATTTTGCTTGGTGTGGCAAGGCTGCAAAGTCTTTTCAGACTAATATTTTGATGCCCTGAGTTATATTTTCTGCTTAAATGAGTGTTAGGTTGCATTGAAGAAAATCTGAACCCTAACCCTAACTACCCAAACCCTGAGCTAGGGTTAGGGTTAGTGTTATTAGAAAACATAGAAGATGTTTGATGGCATGGCTGTGTTTTAGGACAGAAGTGAAATGTAGGAAACGTGTTATTTTAATGTTCTCTGCACTTTTTTTTTCTTGCCTATATGGCTCTATGTACTGCTTTGCCCTAAATGGGAATGTTGTCCACATCCCTGAAAAGCAAAGGATTGAAAGAAAGTGGTTAAATGTGTCAATCTGTTGCATTTGGCATTGAATGCACTGCCGTTTTAACAGGTGTAGGTAACATTTATTGGGTTTTCCTGACTCTTAACCTATTTTACGCTGATACCATTCTCATGGAGAGCACGATTCGACATAAATTTTCCAATACCAGAATTCTTGTCAAAAAATGAAATTGTTCCACAGTTGATGCATTTTGCTTGGTGTGGCAAGGCTGCAAAGTCTTTTCAAACTAATATTTTGATGCCCTGAGTTATATTTTCTGCTTAAATGAGTGTTAGGTTGCATTGAAGAAAATCTGAACCCTAACCCTAACTACGCAAACCCTGAGCTTGGGTTAGGGTTAGTGTTATTAGAAAACATAGAAGATGTTTGATGGCATGGCTGTGTTTTAGGACAGAAGTGAAATGTAGGAAACGTGTTATTTTAATGTTCTCTGCACTTTTTTTTTCTTGCCTATATGGGTCTATGTAGTGCTTTGCCCTAAATGGGAATGTTGTCCAAATCCCTGAAAAGCAAAGGATTGAAAGAAAGTGGTTAAATGTGTCAATCTGTTGCATTTGGCATTGAATGCACTGCCGTTTTAACAGGTGTAGGTAACATTTATTGGGTTTTCCTGACTCTTAACCTATTTTACGCTGATACCATTCTCATGGAGAGCACGATTCGACATAAATTTTCCAATACCAGAATTCTTGTCAAAAAATGAAATTGTTCCACAGTTGATGCATTTTGCTTGGTGTGGCAAGGCTGCAAAGTCTTTTCAAACTAATATTTTGATGCCCTGAGTTATATTTTCTGCTTAAATGAGTGTTAGGTTGCATTGAAGAAAATCTGAACCCTAACCCTAACTACGCAAACCCTGAGCTTGGGTTAGGGTTAGTGTTATTAGAAAACATAGAAGATGTTTGATGGCATGGCTGTGTTTTAGGACAGAAGTGAAATGTAGGAAACGTGTTATTTTAATGTTCTCTGCACTTTTTTTTTCTTGCCTATATGGGTCTATGTAGTGCTTTGCCCTAAATGGGAATGTTGTCCAAATCCCTGAAAAGCAAAGGATTGAAAGAAAGTGGTTAAATGTGTCAATCTGTTGCATTTGGCATTGAATGCACTGCCGTTTTAACAGGTGTAGGTAACATTTATTGGGTTTTCCTGACTCTTAACCTATTTTACGCTGATACCATTCTCATGGAGAGCACGATTCGACATAAATTTTCCAATACCAGAATTCTTGTCAAAAAATGAAATTGTTCCACAGTTGATGCATTTTGCTTGGTGTGGCAAGGCTGCAAAGTCTTTTCAGACTAATATTTTGATGCCCTGAGTTATATTTTCTGCTTAAATGAGTGTTAGGTTGCATTGAAGAAAATCTGAACCCTAACCCTAACTACCCAAACCCTGAGCTAGGGTTAGGGTTAGTGTTATTAGAAAACATAGAAGATGTTTGATGGCATGGCTGTGTTTTAGGACAGAAGTGAAATGTAGGAAACGTGTTATTTTAATGTTCTCTGCACTTTTTTTTTCTTGCCTATATGGGTCTATGTACTGCTTTGCCCTAAATGGGAATGTTGTCCACATCCCTGAAAAGCAAAGGATTGAAAGAAAGTGGTTAAATGTGTCAATCTGTTGCATTTGGCATTGAATGCACTGCCGTTTTAACAGGTGTAGGTAACATTTATTGGGTTTTCCTGACTCTTAACCTATTTTACGCTGATACCATTCTCATGGAGAGCACGATTCGACAAAAAATTTTCCAATACCAGAAATCTTGTCAAAAATGAAATTGTACCACAGTTGATGCATTTTGCTTGGTGTGGCAAGGCTGCAAAGTCTTTTCAGACTAATATTTTGATGCCCTGAGTTATATTTTCTGCTTAAATGAGTGTTAGGTTGCATTGAAGAAAATCTGAACCCTAACCCTAACTACCCAAACCCTGAGCTAGGGTTAGGGTTAGTGTTATTAGAAAACATAGAAGATGTTTGATGGCATAGCTGTGTTTTAGGACAGAAGTGAAATTTAGGAAACGTGTTATTTTAATGTTCTCTGCACTTTTTTTTTCTTGCCTATATGGGTCTATGTACTGCTTTGCCCTAAATGGGAATGTTGTCCACATCCCTGAAAAGCAAACGATTGAAAGAAAGTGTTTAAATGTGTCAATCTGTTGCATTTGGCATTGAATGCACTGCCGTTTTAACAGGTGTAGGTAACATTTATTGGGTTTTCCTGACTCTTAACCTATTTTACGCTGATACCATTCTCATGGAGAGCACGATTCGACACAAATTTTTCAATACCAGAATTCTTGTCAAAAAATGAAATTGTTCCACAGTTGATGCATTTTGCTTGGTGTGGCAAAGCTGCAAAGTCTTGTCAGACTAATATTTTGATGCCCTGAGTTATATTTTCTGCTTAAATGAGTGTTAGGTTGCATTGAAGAAAATCTGAACCCTAACCCTAACTACCCAAACCCTGAGCTAGGGTTAGGGTTAGTGTTATTAGAAAACATAGAAGATGTTTGATGGCATGGCTGTGTTTTAGGACAGAAGTGAAATGTAGGAAACGTGTTATTTTAATGTTCTCTGCACTTTTTTTTTCTTGCCTATATGGCTCTATGTACTGCTTTGCCCTAAATGGGAATGTTGTCCACATCCCTGAAAAGCAAAGGATTGAAAGAAAGTGGTTAAATGTGTCAATCTGTTGCATTTGGCATTGAATGCACTGCCGTTTTAACAGGTGTAGGTAACATTTATTGGGTTTTCCTGACTCTTAACCTATTTTACGCTGATACCATTCTCATGGAGAGCACGATTCGACATAAATTTTCCAATACCAGAATTCTTGTCAAAAAATGAAATTGTTCCACAGTTGATGCATTTTGCTTGGTGTGGCAAGGCTGCAAAGTCTTTTCAGACTAATATTTTGATGCCCTGAGTTATATTTTCTGCTTAAATGAGTGTTAGGTTGCATTGAAGAAAATCTGAACCCTAACCCTAACTACGCAAACCCTGAGCTAGGGTTAGGGTTAGTGTTATTAGAAAACATAGAAGATGTTTGATGGCATGGCTGTGTTTTAGGACAGAAGTGAAATGTAGGAAACGTGTTATTTTAATGTTCTCTGCACTTTTTTTTTCTTGCCTATATGGGTCTATGTACTGCTTTGCCCTAAATGGGAATGTTGTCCACATCCCTGAAAAGCAAAGGATTGAAAGAAAGTGGTTAAATGTGTCAATCTGTTGCATTTGGCATTGAATGCACTGCCGTTTTAACAGGTGTAGGTAACATTTATTGGGTTTTCCTGACTCTTAACCTATTTTACGCTGATACCATTCTCATGGAGAGCACGATTCGACAAAAAATTTTCCAATACCAGAAATCTTGTCAAAAATGAAATTGTACCACAGTTGATGCATTTTGCTTGGAGTGGCAAGGCTGCAAAGTCTTTTCAGACTAATATTTTGATGCCCTGAGTTATATTTTCTGCCTAAATGAGTGTTAGGTTGCATTGAAGAAAATCTGAACCCTAACCCTAACTACCCAAACCCTGAGCTAGGGTTAGGGTTAGTGTTATTAGAAAACATAGAAGATGTTTGATGGCATGGCTGTGTTTTAGGACAGAAGTGAAATGTAGGAAACGTGTTATTTTAATGTTCTCTGCACTTTTTTTTTCTTGCCTACAGTATATGGGTCTATGTACTGCTTTGCCCTAAATGGGAATGTTGTCCACATCCCTGAAAAGCAAAGGATTGAAAGAAAGTGGTTAAATGTGTCAATCTGTTGCATTTGGCATTGAATGCACTGCCGTTTTAACAGGTGTAGGTAACATTTATTGGGTTTTCCTGACTCTTAACCTCTTTTACGCTGATACCAATCTCATGGAGAGCACGATTCGACATAAATTTTCCAATACCAGAATTCTTGTCAAAAAATGAAATTGTTCCACAGTTGATGCATTTTGCTTGGTGTGGCAAGGCTGCAAAGTCTTTTCAGACTAATATTTTGATGCCCTGAGTTATATTTTCTGCTTAAATGAGTGTTAGGTTGCATTGAAGAAAATCTGAACCCTAACCCTAACTACCCAAACCCTGAGCTAGGGTTAGGGTTAGTGTTATTAGAAAACATAGAAGATGTTTGATGGCATGGCTGTGTTTTAGGACAGAAGTGAAATGTAGGAAACGTGTTATTTTAATGTTCTCTGCACTTTTTTTTCTTGCCTATATGGCTCTATGTACTGCTTTGCCCTAAATGGGAATGTTGTCCACATCCCTGAAAAGCAAAGGATTGAAAGAAAGTGGTTAAATGTGTCAATCTGTTGCATTTGGCATTGAATGCACTGCCGTTTTAACAGGTGTAGGTAACATTTATTGGGTTTTCCTGACTCTTAACCTATTTTACGCTGATACCATTCTCATGGAGAGCACGATTCGACAAAAAATTTTCCAATACCAGAAATCTTGTCAAAAATGAAATTGTACCACAGTTGATGCATTTTGCTTGGTGTGGCAAGGCTGCAAAGTCTTTTCAGACTAATATTTTGATGCCCTGAGTTATATTTTCTGCTTAAATGAGTGTTAGGTTGCATTGAAGAAAATCTGAACCCTAACCCTAACTACGCAAACCCTGAGCTAGGGTTAGGGTTAGTGTTATTAGAAAACATAGAAGATGTTTGATGGCATGGCTGTGTTTTAGGACAGAAGTGAAATGTAGGAAACGTGTTATTTTAATGTTCTCTGCACTTTTTTTTTCTTGCCTATATGGGTCTATGTACTGCTTTGCCCTAAATGGGAATGTTGTCCACATCCCTGAAAAGCAAAGGATTGAAAGAAAGTGGTTAAATGTGTCAATCTGTTGCATTTGGCATTGAATGCACTGCCGTTTTAACAGGTGTAGGTAACATTTATTGGGTTTTCCTGACTCTTAACCTATTTTACGCTGATACCATTCTCATGGAGAGCACGATTCGACAAAAAATTTTCCAATACCAGAAATCTTGTCAAAAATGAAATTGTACCACAGTTGATGCATTTTGCTTGGTGTGGCAAGGCTGCAAAGTCTTTTCAGACTAATATTTTGATGCCCTGAGTTATATTTTCTGCTTAAATGAGTGTTAGGTTGCATTGAAGAAAATCTGAACCCTAACCCTAACTACCCAAACCCTGAGCTAGGGTTAGGGTTAGTGTTATTAGAAAACATAGAAGATGTTTGATGGCATAGCTGTGTTTTAGGACAGAAGTGAAATTTAGGAAACGTGTTATTTTAATGTTCTCTGCACTTTTTTTTTCTTGCCTATATGGGTCTATGTACTGCTTTGCCCTAAATGGGAATGTTGTCCACATCCCTGAAAAGCAAACGATTGAAAGAAAGTGTTTAAATGTGTCAATCTGTTGCATTTGGCATTGAATGCACTGCCGTTTTAACAGGTGTAGGTAACATTTATTGGGTTTTCCTGACTCTTAACCTATTTTACGCTGATACCATTCTCATGGAGAGCACGATTCGACACAAATTTTTCAATACCAGAATTCTTGTCAAAAAATGAAATTGTTCCACAGTTGATGCATTTTGCTTGGTGTGGCAAAGCTGCAAAGTCTTGTCAGACTAATATTTTGATGCCCTGAGTTATATTTTCTGCTTAAATGAGTGTTAGGTTGCATTGAAGAAAATCTGAACCCTAACCCTAACTACCCAAACCCTGAGCTAGGGTTAGGGTTAGTGTTATTAGAAAACATAGAAGATGTTTGATGGCATGGCTGTGTTTTAGGACAGAAGTGAAATGTAGGAAACGTGTTATTTTAATGTTCTCTGCACTTTTTTTTTCTTGCCTATATGGCTCTATGTACTGCTTTGCCCTAAATGGGAATGTTGTCCACATCCCTGAAAAGCAAAGGATTGAAAGAAAGTGGTTAAATGTGTCAATCTGTTGCATTTGGCATTGAATGCACTGCCGTTTTAACAGGTGTAGGTAACATTTATTGGGTTTTCCTGACTCTTAACCTATTTTACGCTGATACCATTCTCATGGAGAGCACGATTCGACATAAATTTTCCAATACCAGAATTCTTGTCAAAAAATGAAATTGTTCCACAGTTGATGCATTTTGCTTGGTGTGGCAAGGCTGCAAAGTCTTTTCAGACTAATATTTTGATGCCCTGAGTTATATTTTCTGCTTAAATGAGTGTTAGGTTGCATTGAAGAAAATCTGAACCCTAACCCTAACTACGCAAACCCTGAGCTAGGGTTAGGGTTAGTGTTATTAGAAAACATAGAAGATGTTTGATGGCATGGCTGTGTTTTAGGACAGAAGTGAAATGTAGGAAACGTGTTATTTTAATGTTCTCTGCACTTTTTTTTTCTTGCCTATATGGGTCTATGTACTGCTTTGCCCTAAATGGGAATGTTGTCCACATCCCTGAAAAGCAAAGGATTGAAAGAAAGTGGTTAAATGTGTCAATCTGTTGCATTTGGCATTGAATGCACTGCCGTTTTAACAGGTGTAGGTAACATTTATTGGGTTTTCCTGACTCTTAACCTATTTTACGCTGATACCATTCTCATGGAGAGCACGATTCGACAAAAAATTTTCCAATACCAGAAATCTTGTCAAAAATGAAATTGTACCACAGTTGATGCATTTTGCTTGGTGTGGCAAGGCTGCAAAGTCTTTTCAGACTAATATTTTGATGCCCTGAGTTATATTTTCTGCCTAAATGAGTGTTAGGTTGCATTGAAGAAAATCTGAACCCTAACCCTAACTACCCAAACCCTGAGCTAGGGTTAGGGTTAGTGTTATTAGAAAACATAGAAGATGTTTGATGGCATGGCTGTGTTTTAGGACAGAAGTGAAATGTAGGAAACGTGTTATTTTAATGTTCTCTGCACTTTTTTTTTCTTGCCTATATGGGTCTATGTACTGCTTTGCCCTAAAAGGGAATGTTGTCCAAATCCCTGAAAAGCAAAGGATTGAAAGAAAGTGGTTAAATGTGTCAATCTGTTGCATTTGGCATTGAATGCACTGCCGTTTTAACAGGTGTAGGTAACATTTATTGGGTTTTCCTGACTCTTAACCTATTTTACGCTGATACCATTCTCATGGAGAGCACGATTCGACAAAAAATTTTCCAATACCAGAAATCTTGTCAAAAATGAAATTGTACCACAGTTGATGCATTTTGCTTGGAGTGGCAAGGCTGCAAAGTCTTTTCAGACTAATATTTTGATGCCCTGAGTTATATTTTCTGCCTAAATGAGTGTTAGGTTGCATTGAAGAAAATCTGAACCCTAACCCTAACTACCCAAACCCTGAGCTAGGGTTAGGGTTAGTGTTATTAGAAAACATAGAAGATGTTTGATGGCATGGCTGTGTTTTAGGACAGAAGTGAAATGTAGGAAACGTGTTATTTTAATGTTCTCTGCACTTTTTTTTTCTTGCCTACAGTATATGGGTCTATGTACTGCTTTGCCCTAAATGGGAATGTTGTCCACATCCCTGAAAAGCAAAGGATTGAAAGAAAGTGATTAAATGTGTCAATCTGTTGCATTTGGCATTGAATGCACTGCCGTTTTAACAGGTGTAGGTAACATTTATTGGGTTTTCCTGACTCTTAACCTCTTTTACGCTGATACCAATCTCATGGAGAGCACGATTCGACATAAATTTTCCAATACCAGAATTCTTGTCAAAAAATGAAATTGTTCCACAGTTGATGCATTTTGCTTGGTGTGGCAAAGCTGCAAAGTCTTGTCAGACTAATATTTTGATGCCCTGAGTTATATTTTCTGCTTAAATGAGTGTTAGGTTGCATTGAAGAAAATCTGAACCCTAACCCTAACTACCCAAACCCTGAGCTAGGGTTAGGGTTAGTGTTATTAGAAAACATAGAAGATGTTTGATGGCATGGCTGTGTTTTAGGACAGAAGTGAAATGTAGGAAACGTGTTATTTTAATGTTCTCTGCACTTTTTTTTCTTGCCTATATGGCTCTATGTACTGCTTTGCCCTAAATGGGAATGTTGTCCACATCCCTGAAAAGCAAAGGATTGAAAGAAAGTGGTTAAATGTGTCAATCTGTTGCATTTGGCATTGAATGCACTGCCGTTTTAACAGGTGTAGGTAACATTTATTGGGTTTTCCTGACTCTTAACCTATTTTACGCTGATACCATTCTCATGGAGAGCACGATTCGACAAAAAATTTTCCAATACCAGAAATCTTGTCAAAAATGAAATTGTACCACAGTTGATGCATTTTGCTTGGTGTGGCAAGGCTGCAAAGTCTTTTCAGACTAATATTTTGATGCCCTGAGTTATATTTTCTGCTTAAATGAGTGTTAGGTTGCATTGAAGAAAATCTGAACCCTAACCCTAACTACGCAAACCCTGAGCTAGGGTTAGGGTTAGTGTTATTAGAAAACATAGAAGATGTTTGATGGCATGGCTGTGTTTTAGGACAGAAGTGAAATGTAGGAAACGTGTTATTTTAATGTTCTCTGCACTTTTTTTTTCTTGCCTATATGGGTCTATGTACTGCGTTGCCCTAAATGGGAATGTTGTCCACATCCCTGAAAAGCAAAGGATTGAAAGAAAGTGGTTAAATGTGTCAATCTGTTGCATTTGGAATTGAATGCACTGCCGTTTTAAAAGGTGTAGGTAACATTTATTGGGTTTTCCTGACTCTTAACCTATTTTACGCTGATACCATTCTCATGGAGAGTACGATTCGACATAAATTTTCCAATACCAGAATTCTTGTCAAAAAATGAAATTGTTCCACAGTTGATGCATTTTGCTTGGTGTGGCAAGGCTGCAAAGTCTTTTCAGACTAATATTTTGATGCCCTGAGTTATATTTTCTGCTTAAATGAGTGTTAGGTTGCATTGAAGAAAATCTGAACCCTAACCCTAACTACGCAAACCCTGAGCTAGGGTTAGGGTTAGTGTTATTAGAAAACATAGAAGATGTTTGATGGCATGGCTGTGTTTTAGGACAGAAGTGAAATGTAGGAAACGTGTTATTTTAATGTTCTCTGCACTTTTTTTTTCTTGCCTATATGGGTCTATGTACTGCTTTGCCCTAAATGGGAATGTTGTCCACATCCCTGAAAAGCAAAGGATTGAAAGAAAGTGGTTAAATGTGTCAATCTGTTGCATTTAGCATTGAATGCACTGCCGTTTTAACAGGTGTAGGTAACATTTATTGGGTTTTCCTGAGTCTTAACCTATATTACGCTGATACCATTCTCATGGAGAGCACGATTCGACAAAAAATTTTCCAATACCAGAAATCTTGTCAAAAATGAAATTGTTCCACAGTTGATGCATTTTGCTTGGTGTGGCAAGGCTGCAAAGTCTTTTCAGACTAATATTTTGATGCCCTGAGTTATATTTTCTGCTTAAATGAGTGTTAGGTTGCATTGAAGAAAATCTGAACCCTAACTACCCAAACCCTGAGCTAGGGTTAGGGTTAGTGTTATTAGAAAACATAGAAGATGTTTGATGGCATGGCTGTGTTTTAGGACAGAAGTGAAATTTAGGAAACGTGTTATTTTAATGTTCTCTGCACTTTTTTTTTCTTGCCTATATGGGTCTATGTACTGCTTTGCCCTAAATGGGAATGTTGTCCACATCCCTGAAAAGCAAAGGATTGAAAGAAAGTGGTTAAATGTGTCAATCTGTTGCATTTGGCATTGAATGCACTGCCGTTTTAACAGGTGTAGGTAACATTTATTGGGTTTTCCTGACTCTTAACCTATTTTACGCTGATACCATTCTCATGGAGAGCACGATTCGACAAAACATTTTCCAATACCAGAAATCTTGTCAAAAATGAAATTGTACCACAGTTGATGCATTTTGCTTGGTGTGGCAAGGCTGCAAAGTCTTTTCAGACTAATATTTTGATGCCCTGAGTTATATTTTCTGCTTAAATGAGTGTTAGGTTGCATTGAAGAAAATCTGAACCCTAACCCTAACTACCCAAACCCTGAGCTAGGGTTAGGGTTAGTGTTATTAGAAAACATAGAAGATGTTTGATGGCATGGCTGTGTTTTAGGACAGAAGTGAAATTTAGGAAACGTGTTATTTTAATGTTCTCTGCACTTTTTTTTTTCTTGCCTATATGGGTCTATGTACTGCTTTGCCCTAAATGGGAATGTTGTCCATATCCCTGAAAAGCAAAGGATTGACAGAAAGTGGTTAAATGTGTCAATCTGTTGCATTTGGCATTGAATGCACTGCCGTTTTAACAGGTGTAGGTAACATTTATTGGGTTTTCCTGACTCTTAACCTATTTTACGCTGATACCATTCTCATGGAGAGCACGATTCGACATAAATTTTCCAATACCAGAATTCTTGTCAAAAAATGAAATTGTTCCACAGTTGATGCATTTTGCTTGGTGTGGCAAAGCTGCAAAGTCTTGTCAGACTAATATTTTGATGCCCTGAGTTATATTTTCTGCTTAAATGAGTGTTAGGTTGCATTGAAGAAAATCTGATCCCTAACCCTAACTACCCAAACCCTGAGCTAGGGTTAGGGTTAGTGTTATTAGAAAACATAGAAGATGTTTGATGGCATGGCTGTGTTTTAGGACAGAAGTGAAATGTAGGAAACGTGTTATTTTAATGTTCTCTGCACTTTTTTTTTCTTGCCTATATGGGTCTATGTACTGCTTTGCCCTAAATGGGAATGTTGTCCACATCCCTGAAAAGCAAAGGATTGAAAGAAAGTGGTTAAATGTGTCAATCTGTTGCATTTGGCATTGAATGCACTGCCGTTTTAACAGGTGTAGGTAACATTTATTGGGTTTTCCTGACTCTTAACCTATTTTACGCTGATACCATTCTCATGGAGAGCACGATTCGACAAAAAATTTTCCAATACCATAAATCTTGTCAAAAATGAAATTGTACCACAGTTGATGCATTTTGCTTGGTGTGGCAAGGCTGCAAAGTCTTTTCAGACTAATATTTTGATGCCCTGAGTTATATTTTCTGCTTAAATGAGTGTTAGGTTGCATTGAAGAAAATCTGAACCCTAACCCTAACTACCCAAACCCTGAGCTAGGGTTAGGGTTAGTGTTATTAGAAAACATAGAAGATGTTTGATGGCATGGCTGTGTTTTAGGACAGAAGTGAAATGTAGGAAACGTGTTATTTTAATGTTCTCTGCACTTTTTTTTTCTTGCCTATATGGGTCTATGTACTGCTTTGCCCTAAATGGGAATGTTGTCCACATCCCTGAAAAGCAAAGGATTGAAAGAAAGTGGTTAAATGTGTCAATCTGTTGCATTTGGCATTGAATGCACTGCCGTTTTAACAGGTGTAGGTAACATTTATTGGGTTTTCCTGACTCTTAACCTATTTTACGCTGATACCATTCTCATGGAGAGTACGATTCGACATAAATTTTCCAATACCAGAATTCTTGTCAAAAAATGAAATTGTTCCACAGTTGATGCATTTTGCTTGGTGTGGCAAGGCTGCAAAGTCTTTTCAGACTAATATTTTGATGCCCTGAGTTATATTTTCTGCTTAAATGAGTGTTAGGTTGCATTGAAGAAAATCTGAACCCTAACCCTAACTACGCAAACCCTGAGCTAGGGTTAGGGTTAGTGTTATTAGAAAACATAGAAGATGTTTGATGGCATGGCTGTGTTTTAGGACAGAAGTGAAATGTAGGAAACGTGTTATTTTAATGTTCTCTGCACTTTTTTTTTCTTGCCTATATGGGTCTATGTACTGCTTTGCCCTAAATGGGAATGTTGTCCACATCCCTGAAAAGCAAAGGATTGAAAGAAAGTGGTTAAATGTGTCAATCTGTTGCATTTAGCATTGAATGCACTGCCGTTTTAACAGGTGTAGGTAACATTTATTGGGTTTTCCTGAGTCTTAACCTATATTACGCTGATACCATTCTCATGGAGAGCACGATTCGACAAAAAATTTTCCAATACCAGAAATCTTGTCAAAAATGAAATTGTTCCACAGTTGATGCATTTTGCTTGGTGTGGCAAGGCTGCAAAGTCTTTTCAGACTAATATTTTGATGTCCTGAGTTATATTTTCTGCTTAAATGAGTGTTAGGTTGCATTGAAGAAAATCTGAACCCTAACTACCCAAACCCTGAGCTAGGGTTAGGGTTAGTGTTATTAGAAAACATAGAAGATGTTTGATGGCATGGCTGTGTTTTAGGACAGAAGTGAAATTTAGGAAACGTGTTATTTTAATGTTCTCTGCACTTTTTTTTTCTTGCCTATATGGGTCTATGTACTGCTTTGCCCTAAATGGGAATGTTGTCCACATCCCTGAAAAGCAAAGGATTGAAAGAAAGTGGTTAAATGTGTCAATCTGTTGCATTTGGCATTGAATGCACTGCCGTTTTAACAGGTGTAGGTAACATTTATTGGGTTTTCCTGACTCTTAACCTATTTTACGCTGATACCATTCTCATGGAGAGCACGATTCGACATAAATTTTCCAATACCAGAATTCTTGTCAAAAAATGAAATTGTTCCACAGTTGATGCATTTTGCTTGGTGTGGCAAAGCTGCAAAGTCTTGTCAGACTAATATTTTGATGCCCTGAGTTATATTTTCTGCTTAAATGAGTGTTAGGTTGCATTGAAGAAAATCTGATCCCTAACCCTAACTACCCAAACCCTGAGCTAGGGTTAGGGTTAGTGTTATTAGAAAACATAGAAGATGTTTGATGGCATGGCTGTGTTTTAGGACAGAAGTGAAATGTAGGAAACGTGTTATTTTAATGTTCTCTGCACTTTTTTTTTCTTGCCTATATGGGTCTATGTACTGCTTTGCCCTAAATGGGAATGTTGTCCACATCCCTGAAAAGCAAAGGATTGAAAGAAAGTGGTTAAATGTGTCAATCTGTTGCATTTGGCATTGAATGCACTGCCGTTTTAACAGGTGTAGGTAACATTTATTGGGTTTTCCTGACTCTTAACCTATTTTACGCTGATACCATTCTCATGGAGAGCACGATTCGACAAAAAATTTTCCAATACCATAAATCTTGTCAAAAATGAAATTGTACCACAGTTGATGCATTTTGCTTGGTGTGGCAAGGCTGCAAAGTCTTTTCAGACTAATATTTTGATGCCCTGAGTTATATTTTCTGCTTAAATGAGTGTTAGGTTGCATTGAAGAAAATCTGAACCCTAACCCTAACTACCCAAACCCTGAGCTAGGGTTAGGGTTAGTGTTATTAGAAAACATAGAAGATGTTTGATGGCATGGCTGTGTTTTAGGACAGAAGTGAAATGTAGGAAACGTGTTATTTTAATGTTCTCTGCACTTTTTTTTTCTTGCCTATATGGGTCTATGTACTGCTTTGCCCTAAATGGGAATGTTGTCCACATCCCTGAAAAGCAAAGGATTGAAAGAAAGTGGTTAAATGTGTCAATCTGTTGCATTTGGCATTGAATGCACTGCCGTTTTAACAGGTGTAGGTAACATTTATTGGGTTTTCCTGACTCTTAACCTATTTTACGCTGATACCATTCTCATGGAGAGCACGATTCGACATAAATTTTCCAATACCAGAATTCTTGTCAAAAAATGAAATTGTTCCACAGTTGATGCATTTTGCTTGGTGTGGCAAGGCTGCAAAGTCTTTTCAGACTAATATTTTGATGCCCTGAGTTATATTTTCTGCTTAAATGAGTGTTAGGTTGCATTGAAGAAAATCTGAACCCTAACCCTAACTACGCAAACCCTGAGCTAGGGTTAGGGTTAGTGTTATTAGAAAACATAGAAGATGTTTGATGGCATGGCTGTGTTTTAGGACAGAAGTGAAATGTAGGAAACGTGTTATTTTAATGTTCTCTGCACTTTTTTTTTCTTGCCTATATGGGTCTATGTACTGCTTTGCCCTAAATGGGAATGTTGTCCACATCCCTGAAAAGCAAAGGATTGAAAGAAAGTGGTTAAATGTGTCAATCTGTTGCATTTAGCATTGAATGCACTGCCGTTTTAACAGGTGTAGGTAACATTTATTGGGTTTTCCTGAGTCTTAACCTATATTACGCTGATACCATTCTCATGGAGAGCACGATTCGACAAAAAATTTTCCAATACCAGAAATCTTGTCAAAAATGAAATTGTTCCACAGTTGATGCATTTTGCTTGGTGTGGCAAGGCTGCAAAGTCTTTTCAGACTAATATTTTGATGCCCTGAGTTATATTTTCTGCTTAAATGAGTGTTAGGTTGCATTGAAGAAAATCTGAACCCTAACTACCCAAACCCTGAGCTAGGGTTAGGGTTAGTGTTATTAGAAAACATAGAAGATGTTTGATGGCATGGCTGTGTTTTAGGACAGAAGTGAAATTTAGGAAACGTGTTATTTTAATGTTCTCTGCACTTTTTTTTTCTTGCCTATATGGGTCTATGTACTGCTTTGCCCTAAATGGGAATGTTGTCCACATCCCTGAAAAGCAAAGGATTGAAAGAAAGTGGTTAAATGTGTCAATCTGTTGCATTTGGCATTGAATGCACTGCCGTTTTAACAGGTGTAGGTAACATTTATTGGGTTTTCCTGACTCTTAACCTATTTTACGCTGATACCATTCTCATGGAGAGCACGATTCGACAAAACATTTTCCAATACCAGAAATCTTGTCAAAAATGAAATTGTACCACAGTTGATGCATTTTGCTTGGTGTGGCAAGGCTGCAAAGTCTTTTCAGACTAATATTTTGATGCCCTGAGTTATATTTTCTGCTTAAATGAGTGTTAGGTTGCATTGAAGAAAATCTGAACCCTAACCCTAACTACCCAAACCCTGAGCTAGGGTTAGGGTTAGTGTTATTAGAAAACATAGAAGATGTTTGATGGCATGGCTGTGTTTTAGGACAGAAGTGAAATTTAGGAAACGTGTTATTTTAATGTTCTCTGCACTTTTTTTTTCTTGCCTATATGGGTCTATGTACTGCTTTGCCCTAAATGGGAATGTTGTCCATATCCCTGAAAAGCAAAGGATTGAAAGAAAGTGGTTAAATGTGTCAATCTGTTGCATTTGGCATTGAATGCACTGCCGTTTTAACAGGTGTAGGTAACATTTATTGGGTTTTCCTGACTCTTAACCTATTTTACGCTGATACCATTCTCATGGAGAGCACGATTCGACATAAATTTTCCAATACCAGAATTCTTGTCAAAAAATGAAATTGTTCCACAGTTGATGCATTTTGCTTGGTGTGGCAAAGCTGCAAAGTCTTGTCAGACTAATATTTTGATGCCCTGAGTTATATTTTCTGCTTAAATGAGTGTTAGGTTGCATTGAAGAAAATCTGAACCCTAACCCTAACTACCCAAACCCTGAGCTAGGGTTAGGGTTAGTGTTATTAGAAAACATAGAAGATGTTTGATGGCATGGCTGTGTTTTAGGACAGAAGTGAAATGTAGGAAACGTGTTATTTTAATGTTCTCTGCACTTTTTTTTTCTTGCCTATATGGGTCTATGTACTGCTTTGCCCTAAATGGGAATGTTGTCCACATCCCTGAAAAGCAAAGGATTGAAAGAAAGTGGTTAAATGTGTCAATCTGTTGCATTTGGCATTGAATGCACTGCCGTTTTAACAGGTGTAGGTAACATTTATTGGGTTTTCCTGACTCTTAACCTATTTTACGCTGATACCATTCTCATGGAGAGCACGATTCGACAAAAAATTTTCCAATACCATAAATCTTGTCAAAAATGAAATTGTACCACAGTTGATGCATTTTGCTTGGTGTGGCAAGGCTGCAAAGTCTTTTCAGACTAATATTTTGATGCCCTGAGTTATATTTTCTGCTTAAATGAGTGTTAGGTTGCATTGAAGAAAATCTGAACCCTAACCCTAACTACCCAAACCCTGAGCTAGGGTTAGGGTTAGTGTTATTAGAAAACATAGAAGATGTTTGATGGCATGGCTGTGTTTTAGGACAGAAGTGAAATGTAGGAAACGTGTTATTTTAATGTTCTCTGCACTTTTTTTTTCTTGCCTATATGGGTCTATGTACTGCTTTGCCCTAAATGGGAATGTTGTCCACATCCCTGAAAAGCAAAGGATTGAAAGAAAGTGGTTAAATGTGTCAATCTGTTGCATTTGGCATTGAATGCACTGCCGTTTTAACAGGTGTAGGTAACATTTATTGGGTTTTCCTGACTCTTAACCTATTTTACGCTGATACCATTCTCATGGAGAGCACGATTCGACATAAATTTTCCAATACCAGAATTCTTGTTAAAAAATGAAATTGTTCCACAGTTGATGCATTTTGCTTGGTGTGGCAAGGCTGCAAAGTCTTTTCAGACTAATATTTTGATGCCCTGAGTTATATTTTCTGCTTAAATGAGTGTTAGGTTGCATTGAAGAAAATCTGAACCCTAACCCTAACTACGCAAACCCTGAGCTAGGGTTAGGGTTAGTGTTATTAGAAAACATAGAAGATGTTTGATGGCATGGCTGTGTTTTAGGACAGAAGTGAAATGTAGGAAACGTGTTATTTTAATGTTCTCTGCACTTTTTTTTTTCTTGCCTATATGGGTCTATGTACTGCTTTGCCCTAAATGGGAATGTTGTCTAAATCCCTGAAAAGCAAAGGATTGAAAGAAAGTGGTTAAATGTGTCAATCTGTTGCATTTGGCATTGAATGCACTGCCGTTTTAACAGGTGTAGGTAACATTTATTGGGTTTTCCTGACTCTTAACCTATTTTACGCTGATACCATTCTCATGGAGAGCACGATTCGACATAAATTTTCCAATACCAGAATTCTTGTCAAAAAATGAAATTGTTCCACAGTTGATGCATTTTGCTTGGTGTGGCAAGGCTGCAAAGTCTTTTCAGACTAATATTTTGATGCCCTGAGTTATATTTTCTGCTTAAATGAGTGTTAGGTTGCATTGAAGAAAATCTGAACCCTAACCCTAACTACGCAAACCCTGAGCTAGGGTTAGGGTTAGTGTTATTAGAAAACATAGAAGATGTTTGATGGCATGGCTGTGTTTTAGGACAGAAGTGAAATGTAGGAAACGTGTTATTTTAATGTTCTCTGCACTTTTTTTTTCTTGCCTATATGGCTCTATGTACTGCTTTGCCCTAAATGGGAATGTTGTCCACATCCCTGAAAAGCAAAGGATTGAAAGAAAGTGGTTAAATGTGTCAATCTGTTGCATTTGGCATTGAATGCACTGCCGTTTTAACAGGTGTAGGTAACATTTATTGGGTTTTCCTGACTCTTAACCTATATTACGCTGATACCATTCTCATGGAGAGCACGATTCGACAAAAAATTTTCCAATACCAGAAATCTTGTCAAAAATGAAATTGTTCCACAGTTGATGCATTTTGCTTGGTGTGGCAAGGCTGCAAAGTCTTTTCAGACTAATATTTTGATGCCCTGAGTTATATTTTCTGCTTAAATGAGTGTTAGGTTGCATTGAAGAAAATCTGAACCCTAACTACCCAAACCCTGAGCTAGGGTTAGGGTTAGTGTTATTAGAAAACATAGAAGATGTTTGATGGCATGGCTGTGTTTTAGGACAGAAGTGAAATTTAGGAAACGTGTTATTTTAATGTTCTCTGCACTTTTTTTTTCTTGCCTATATGGGTCTATGTACTGCTTTGCCCTAAATGGGAATGTTGTCCACATCCCTGAAAAGCAAAGGATTGAAAGAAAGTGGTTAAATGTGTCAATCTGTTGCATTTGGCATTGAATGCACTGCCGTTTTAACAAGTGTAGGTAACATTTATTGGGTTTTCCTGACTCTTAACCTATTTTACGCTGATACCATTCTCATGGAGAGCACGATTCGACAAAACATTTTCCAATACCAGAAATCTTGTCAAAAATGAAATTGTACCACAGTTGATGCATTTTGCTTGGTGTGGCAAGGCTGCAAAGTCTTTTCAGACTAATATTTTGATGCCCTGAGTTATATTTTCTGCTTAAATGAGTGTTAGGTTGCATTGAAGAAAATCTGAACCCTAACCCTAACTACCCAAACCCTGAGCTAGGGTTAGGGTTAGTGTTATTAGAAAACATAGAAGATGTTTGATGGCATGGCTGTGTTTTAGGACAGAAGTGAAATTTAGGAAACGTGTTATTTTAATGTTCTCTGCACTTTTTTTTTCTTGCCTATATGGGTCTATGTACTGCTTTGCCCTAAATGGGAATGTTGTCCATATCCCTGAAAAGCAAAGGATTGAAAGAAAGTGGTTAAATGTGTCAATCTGTTGCATTTGGCATTGAATGCACTGCCGTTTTAACAGGTGTAGGTAACATTTATTGGGTTTTCCTGACTCTTAACCTATTTTACGCTGATACCATTCTCATGGAGAGCACGATTCGACATAAATTTTCCAATACCAGAATTCTTGTCAAAAAATGAAATTGTTCCACAGTTGATGCATTTTGCTTGGTGTGGCAAAGCTGCAAAGTCTTGTCAGACTAATATTTTGATGCCCTGAGTTATATTTTCTGCTTAAATGAGTGTTAGGTTGCATTGAAGAAAATCTGAACCCTAACCCTAACTACCCAAACCCTGAGCTAGGGTTAGGGTTAGTGTTATTAGAAAACATAGAAGATGTTTGATGGCATGGCTGTGTTTTAGGACAGAAGTGAAATGTAGGAAACGTGTTATTTTAATGTTCTCTGCACTTTTTTTTTCTTGCCTATATGGCTCTATGTACTACTTTGCCCTAAATGGGAATGTTGTCCACATCCCTGAAAAGCAAAGGATTGAAAGAAAGTGGTTAAATGTGTCAATCTGTTGCATTTGGCATTGAATGCACTGCCGTTTTAACAGGTGTAGGTAACATTTATTGGGTTTTCCTGACTCTTAACCTATTTTACGCTGATACCATTCTCATGGAGAGCACGATTCGACATAAATTTTCCAATACCAGAATTCTTGTCAAAAAATGAAATTGTTCCACAGTTGATGCATTTTGCTTGGTGTGGCAAGGCTGCAAAGTCTTTTCAGACTAATATTTTGATGCCCTGAGTTATATTTTCTGCTTAAATGAGTGTTAGGTTGCATTGAAGAAAATCTGAACCCTAACCCTAACTACGCAAACCCTGAGCTAGGGTTAGGGTTAGAGTTATTAGAAAACATAGAAGATGTTTGATGGCATGGCTGTGTTTTAGGACAGAAGTGAAATGTAGGAAACGTGTTATTTTAATGTTCTCTGCACTTTTTTTTCTTGCCTATATGGGTCTATGTACTGCTTTGCCCTAAATGGGAATGTTGTCCACATCCCTGAAAAGCAAAGGATTGAAAGAAAGTGGTTAAATGTGTCAATCTGTTGCATTTGGCATTGAATGCACTGCCGTTTTAACAGGTGTAGGTAACATTTATTGGGTTTTCCTGACTCTTAACCTATTTTACGCTGATACCATTCTCATGGAGAGCACGATTCGACATAAATTTTCCAATACCAGAATTCTTGTCAAAAAATGAAATTGTTCCACAGTTGATGCATTTTGCTTGGTGTGGCAAGGCTGCAAAGTCTTTTCAGACTAATATTTTGATGCCCTGAGTTATATTTTCTGCTTAAATGAGTGTTAGGTTGCATTGAAGAAAATCTGAACCCTAACCCTAACTACGCAAACCCTGAGCTAGGGTTAGGGTTAGTGTTATTAGAAAACATAGAAGATGTTTGATGGCATGGCTGTGTTTTAGGACAGAAGTGAAATGTAGGAAACGTGTTATTTTAATGTTCTCTGCACTTTTTTTTCTTGCCTATATGGGTCTATGTACTGCTTTGCCCTAAATGGGAATGTTGTCCACATCCCTGAAAAGCAAAGGATTGAAAGAAAGTGGTTAAATGTGTCAATCTGTTGCATTTGGCATTGAATGCACTGCCGTTTTAACAGGTGTAGGTAACATTTATTGGGTTTTCCTGACTCTTAACCTATTTTACGCTGATACCATTCTCATGGAGAGCACGATTCGACAAAAAATTTTCCAATACCAGAAATCTTGTCAAAAATGAAATTGTACCACAGTTGATGCATTTTGCTTGGTGTGGCAAGGCTGCAAAGTCTTGTCAGACTAATATTTTGATGCCCTGAGTTATATTTTCTGCTTAAATGAGTGTTAGGTTGCATTGAAGAAAATCTGAACCCTAACCCTAACTACCCAAACCCTGAGCTAGGGTTAGGGTTAGTGTTATTAGAAAACATAGAAGATGTTTGATGGCATGGCTGTGTTTTAGCACAGAAGTGAAATGTAGGAAACGTGTTATTTTAATGTTCTCTGCACTTTTTTTTTCTTGCCTATATGGCTCTATGTACTGCTTTGCCCTAAATGGGAATGTTGTCCACATCCCTGAAAAGCAAAGGATTGAAAGAAAGTGGTTAAATGTGTCAATCTGTTGCATTTGGCATTGAATGCACTGCCGTTTTAACAGGTGTAGGTAACATTTATTGGGTTTTCCTGACTCTTAACCTCTTTTACGCTGATACCATTCTCATGGAGAGCACGATTCGACATAAATTTTCCAATACCAGAATTCTTGTCAAAAAATGAAATTGTTCCACAGTTGATGCATTTTGCTTGGTGTGGCAAAGCTGCAAAGTCTTGTCAGACTAATATTTTGATGCCCTGAGTTATATTTTCTGCTTAAATGAGTGTTAGGTTGCATTGAAGAAAATCTGAACCCTAACCCTAACTACCCAAACCCTGAGCTAGGGTTAGGGTTAGTGTTATTAGAAAACATAGAAGATGTTTGATGGCATGGCTGTGTTTTAGGACAGAAGTGAAATGTAGGAAACGTGTTATTTTAATGTTCTCTGCACTTTTTTTTCTTGCCTATATGGCTCTATGTACTGCTTTGCCCTAAATGGGAATGTTGTCCACATCCCTGAAAAGCAAAGGATTGAAAGAAAGTGGTTAAATGTGTCAATCTGTTGCATTTGGCATTGAATGCACTGCCGTTTTAACAGGTGTAGGTAACATTTATTGGGTTTTCCTGACTCTTAACCTATTTTACGCTGATACCATTCTCATGGAGAGCACGATTCGACAAAAAATTTTCCAATACCAGAAATCTTGTCAAAAATGAAATTGTACCACAGTTGATGCATTTTGCTTGGTGTGGCAAGGCTGCAAAGTCTTTTCAGACTAATATTTTGATGCCCTGAGTTATATTTTCTGCTTAAATGAGTGTTAGGTTGCATTGAAGAAAATCTGAACCCTAACCCTAACTACGCAAACCCTGAGCTAGGGTTAGGGTTAGTGTTATTAGAAAACATAGAAGATGTTTGATGGCATGGCTGTGTTTTAGGACAGAAGTGAAATGTAGGAAACGTGTTATTTTAATGTTCTCTGCACTTTTTTTTTCTTGCCTATATGGGTCTATGTACTGCGTTGCCCTAAATGGGAATGTTGTCCACATCCCTGAAAAGCAAAGGATTGAAAGAAAGTGGTTAAATGTGTCAATCTGTTGCATTTGGCATTGAATGCACTGCCGTTTTAAAAGGTGTAGGTAACATTTATTGGGTTTTCCTGACTCTTAACCTATTTTACGCTGATACCATTCTCATGGAGAGCACGATTCGACATAAATTTTCCAATACCAGAATTCTTGTCAAAAAATGAAATTGTTCCACAGTTGATGCATTTTGCTTGGTGTGGCAAGGCTGCAAAGTCTTTTCAGACTAATATTTTGATGCCCTGAGTTATATTTTCTGCTTAAATGAGTGTTAGGTTGCATTGAAGAAAATCTGAACCCTAACCCTAACTAGGCAAACCCTGAGCTAGGGTTAGGGTTAGTGTTATTAGAAAACATAGAAGATGTTTGATGGCATGGCTGTGTTTTAGGACAGAAGTGAAATGTAGGAAACGTGTTATTTTAATGTTCTCTGCACTTTTTTTTTCTTGCCTATATGGGTCTATGTACTGCTTTGCCCTAAATGGGAATGTTGTCCACATCCCTGAAAAGCAAAGGATTGAAAGAAAGTGGTTAAATGTGTCAATCTGTTGCATTTGGCATTGAATGCACTGCCGTTTTAACAGGTGTAGGTAACATTTATTGGGTTTTCCTGAGTCTTAACCTATATTACGCTGATACCATTCTCATGGAGAGCACGATTCGACAAAAAATTTTCCAATACCAGAAATCTTGTCAAAAATGAAATTGTTCCACAGTTGATGCATTTTGCTTGGTGTGGCAAGGCTGCAAAGTCTTTTCAGACTAATATTTTGATGCCCTGAGTTATATTTTCTGCTTAAATGAGTGTTAGGTTGCATTGAAGAAAATCTGAACCCTAACCCTAACTACGCAAACCCTGAGCTAGGGTTAGGGTTAGTGTTATTAGAAAACATAGAAGATGTTTGATGGCATGGCTGTGTTTTAGGACAGAAGTGAAATGTAGGAAACGTGTTATTTTAATGTTCTCTGCACTTTTTTTTTCTTGCCTATATGGGTCTATGTACTGCGTTGCCCTAAATGGGAATGTTGTCCACATCCCTGAAAAGCAAAGGATTGAAAGAAAGTGGTTAAATGTGTCAATCTGTTGCATTTGGCATTGAATGCACTGCCGTTTTAAAAGGTGTAGGTAACATTTATTGGGTTTTCCTGACTCTTAACCTATTTTACGCTGATACCATTCTCATGGAGAGCACGATTCGACATAAATTTTCCAATACCAGAATTCTTGTCAAAAAATGAAATTGTTCCACAGTTGATGCATTTTGCTTGGTGTGGCAAGGCTGCAAAGTCTTTTCAGACTAATATTTTGATGCCCTGAGTTATATTTTCTGCTTAAATGAGTTTTAGGTTGCATTGAAGAAAATCTGAACCCTAACCCTATCTAGGCAAACCCTGAGCTAGGGTTAGGGTTAGTGTTATTAGAAAACATAGAAGATGTTTGATGGCATGGCTGTGTTTTAGGACAGAAGTGAAATGTAGGAAACGTGTTATTTTAATGTTCTCTGCACTTTTTTTTTCTTGCCTATATGGGTCTATGTACTGCTTTGCCCTAAATGGGAATGTTGTCCACATCCCTGAAAAGCAAAGGATTGAAAGAAAGTGGTTAAATGTGTCAATCTGTTGCATTTGGCATTGAATGCACTGCCGTTTTAACAGGTGTAGGTAACATTTATTGGGTTTTCCTGAGTCTTAACCTATATTACGCTGATACCATTCTCATGGAGAGCACGATTCGACAAAAAATTTTCCAATACCAGAAATCTTGTCAAAAATGAAATTGTTCCACAGTTGATGCATTTTGCTTGGTGTGGCAAGGCTGCAAAGTCTTTTCAGACTAATATTTTGATGCCCTGAGTTATATTTTCTGCTTAAATGAGTGTTAGGTTGCATTGAAGAAAATCTGAACCCTAACTACCCAAACCCTGAGCTAGGGTTAGGGTTAGTGTTATTAGAAAACATAGAAGATGTTTGATGGCATGGCTGTGTTTTAGGACAGAAGTGAAATTTAGGAAACGTGTTATTTTAATGTTCTCTGCACTTTTTTTTTCTTGCCTATATGGGTCTATGTACTGCTTTGCCCTAAATGGGAATGTTGTCCACATCCCTGAAAAGCAAAGGATTGAAAGAAAGTGGTTAAATGTGTCAATCTGTTGCATTTGGCATTGAATGCACTGCCGTTTTAACAGGTGTAGGTAACATTTATTGGGTTTTCCTGACTCTTAACCTATTTTACGCTGATACCATTCTCATGGAGAGCACGATTCGACATAAATTTTCCAATACCAGAATTCTTGTCAAAAAATGAAATTGTTCCACAGTTGATGCATTTTGCTTGGTGTGGCAAAGTCTTGTCAGACTAATATTTTGATGCCCTGAGTTATATTTTCTGCTTAAATGAGTGTTAGGTTGCATTGAAGAAAATCTGAACCCTAACCCTAACTACCCAAACCCTGAGCTAGGGTTAGGGTTAGTGTTATTAGAAAACATAGAAGATGTTTGATGGCATGGCTGTGTTTTAGGACAGAAGTGAAATTTAGGAAACGTGTTATTTTAATGTTCTCTGCACTTTTTTTTTCTTGCCTATATGGGTCTATGTACTGCTTTGCCCTAAATGGAAATGTTGTCCACATCCCTGAAAAGCAAAGGATTGAAAGAAAGTGGTTAAATGTGTCAATCTGTTGCATTTGGCATTGAATGCACTGCCGTTTTAACAGGTGTAGGTAACATTTATTGGGTTTTCCTGACTCTTAACCTATTTTACGCTGATACCATTCTCATGGAGAGCACGATTCGACATAAATTTTCCAATACCAGAATTCTTGTCAAAAAATGAAATTGTTCCACAGTTGATGCATTTTGCTTGGTGTGGCAAGGCTGCAAAGTCTTTTCAGACTAATATTTTGATGCCCTGAGTTATATTTTCTGCTTAAATGAGTGTTAGGTTGCATTGAAGAAAATCTGAACCCTAACCCTAACTACGCAAACCCTGAGCTAGGGTTAGGGTTAGTGTTATTAGAAAACATAGAAGATGTTTGATGGCATGGCTGTGTTTTAGGACAGAAGTGAAATGTAGGAAACGTGTTATTTTAATGTTCTCTGCACTTTTTTTTCTTGCCTATATGGGTCTATGTACTGCTTTGCCCTAAATGGGAATGTTGTCCACATCCCTGAAAAGCAAAGGATTGAAAGAAAGTGGTTAAATGTGTCAATCTGTTGCATTTGGCATTGAATGCACTACCGTTTTAACAGGTGTAGGTAACATTTATTGGGTTTTCCTGACTCTTAACCTATTTTACGCTGATACCATTCTCATGGAGAGCACGATTCGACATAAATTTTCCAATACCAGAATTCTTGTCAAAAAATGAAATTGTTCCACAGTTGATGCATTTTGCTTGGTGTGGCAAGGCTGCAAAGTCTTTTCAGACTAATATTTTGATGCCCTGAGTTATATTTTCTGCTTAAATGAGTGTTAGGTTGCATTGAAGAAAATCTGAACCCTAACCCTAACTACGCAAACCCTGAGCTAGGGTTAGGGTTAGTGTTATTAGAAAACATAGAAGATGTTTGATGGCATGGCTGTGTTTTAGGACAGAAGTGAAATGTAGGAAACGTGTTATTTTAATGTTCTCTGCACTTTTTTTTTCTTGCCTATATGGCTCTATGTACTGCTTTGCCCTAAATGGGAATGTTGTCCACATCCCTGAAAAGCAAAGGATTGAAAGAAAGTGGTTAAATGTGTCAATCTGTTGCATTTGGCATTGAATGCACTGCCGTTTTAACAGGTGTAGGTAACATTTATTGGGTTTTCCTGACTCTTAACCTATTTTACGCTGATACCATTCTCATGGAGAGCACGATTCGACAAAAAATTTTCCAATACCAGAAATCTTGTCAAAAATGAAATTGTACCACAGTTGATGCATTTTGCTTGGTGTGGCAAGGCTGCAAAGTCTTTTCAGACTAATATTTTGATGCCCTGAGTTATATTTTCTGCTTAAATGAGTGTTAGGTTGCATTGAAGAAAATCTGAACCCTAACCCTAACTACGCAAACCCTGAGCTAGGGTTAGGGTTAGTGTTATTAGAAAACATAGAAGATGTTTGATGGCATGGCTGTGTTTTAGGACAGAAGTGAAATGTAGGAAACGTGTTATTTTAATGTTCTCTGCACTTTTTTTTTCTTGCCTATATGGCTCTATGTACTGCTTTGCCCTAAATGGGAATGTTGTCCACATCCCTGAAAAGCAAAGGATTGAAAGAAAGTGGTTAAATGTGTCAATCTGTTGCATTTGGCATTGAATGCACTGCCGTTTTAACAGGTGTAGGTAACATTTATTGGGTTTTCCTGACTCTTAACCTATTTTACGCTGATACCATTCTCATGGAGAGCACGATTCGACAAAAAATTTTCCAATACCAGAAATCTTGTCAAAAATGAAATTGTACCACAGTTGATGCATTTTGCTTGGTGTGGCAAGGCTGCAAAGTCTTTTCAGACTAATATTTTGATGCCCTGAGTTATATTTTCTGCTTAAATGAGTGTTAGGTTGCATTGAAGAAAATCTGAACCCTAACCCTAACTACCCAAACCCTGAGCTAGGGTTAGGGTTAGTGTTATTAGAAAACATAGAAGATGTTTGATGGCATGGCTGTGTTTTAGGACAGAAGTGAAATTTAGGAAACGTGTTATTTTAATGTTCTCTGCACTTTTTTTTTCATGCCTATATGGGTCTATGTACTGCTTTGCCCTAAATGGGAATGTTGTCCACATCCCTGAAAAGCAAAGGATTGAAAGAAAGTGGTTAAATGTGTCAATCTGTTGCATTTGGCATTGAATGCACTGCCGTTTTAAAAGGTGTAGGTAACATTTATTGGGTTTTCCTGACTCTTAACCTATTTTACGCTGATACCATTCTCATGGAGAGCACGATTCGACATAAATTTTCCAATACCAGAATTCTTGTCAAAAAATGAAATTGTACCACAGTTGATGCATTTTGCTTGGTGTGGCAAGGCTGCAAAGTCTTTTCAGACTAATATTTTGATGCCCTGAGTTATATTTTCTGCTTAAATGAGTGTTAGGTTGCATTGAAGAAAATCTGAACCCTAACCCTAACTACCCAAACCCTGAGCTAGGGTTAGGGTTAGTGTTATTAGAAAACATAGAAGATGTTTGATGGCATGGCTGTGTTTTAGGACAGAAGTGAAATTTAGGAAACGTGTTATTTTAATGTTCTCTGCACTTTTTTTTTCTTGCCTATATGGGTCTATGTACTGCTTTGCCCTAAATGGGAATGTTGTCCACATCCCTGAAAAGCAAAGGATTGAAAGAAAGTGGTTAAATGTGTCAATCTGTTGCATTTGGCATTGAATGCACTGCCGTTTTAACAGGTGTAGGTAACATTTATTGGGTTTTCCTGACTCTTAACCTATTTTACGCTGATACCATTCTCATGGAGAGCACGATTCGACAAAACATTTTCCAATACCAGAAATCTTGTCAAAAATGAAATTGTACCACAGTTGATGCATTTTGCTTGGTGTGGCAAGGCTGCAAAGTCTTTTCAGACTAATATTTTGATGCCCTGAGTTATATTTTCTGCTTAAATGAGTGTTAGGTTGCATTGAAGAAAATCTGAACCCTAACCCTAACTACCCAAACCCTGAGCTAGGGTTAGGGTTAGTGTTATTAGAAAACATAGAAGATGTTTGATGGCATGGCTGTGTTTTAGGACAGAAGTGAAATTTAGGAAACGTGTTATTTTAATGTTCTCTGCACTTTTTTTTTCTTGCCTATATGGGTCTATGTACTGCTTTGCCCTAAATGGGAATGTTGTCCATATCCCTGAAAAGCAAAGGATTGAAAGAAAGTGGTTAAATGTGTCAATCTGTTGCATTTGGCATTGAATGCACTGCCGTTTTAACAGGTGTAGGTAACATTTATTGGGTTTTCCTGACTCTTAACCTATTTTACGCTGATACCATTCTCATGGAGAGCACGATTCGACATAAATTTTCCAATACCAGAATTCTTGTCAAAAAATGAAATTGTTCCACAGTTGATGCATTTTGCTTGGTGTGGCAAGGCTGCAAAGTCTTGTGAGACTAATATTTTGATGCCCTGAGTTATATTTTCTGCTTAAATGAGTGTTAGGTTGCATTGAAGAAAATCTGAACCCTAACCCTAACTACCCAAACCCTGAGCTAGGGTTAGGGTTAGTGTTATTAGAAAACATAGAAGATGTTTGATGGCATGGCTGTGTTTTAGGACAGAAGTGAAATGTAGGAAACGTGTTATTTTAATGTTCTCTGCACTTTTTTTTTCTTGCCTATATGGCTCTATGTACTACTTTGCCCTAAATGGGAATGTTGTCCACATCCCTGAAAAGCAAAGGATTGAAAGAAAGTGGTTAAATGTGTCAATCTGTTGCATTTGGCATTGAATGCACTGCCGTTTTAACAGGTGTAGGTAACATTTATTGGGTTTTCCTGACTCTTAACCTATTTTACGCTGATACCATTCTCATGGAGAGCACGATTCGACAAAAAATTTTCCAATACCAGAAATCTTGTCAAAAATGAAATTGTACCACAGTTGATGCATTTTGCTTGGTGTGGCAAGGCTGCAAAGTCTTTTCAGACTAATATTTTGATGCCCTGAGTTATATTTTCTGCTTAAATGAGTGTTAGGTTGCATTGAAGAAAATCTGAACCCTAACCCTAACTACCCAAACCCTGAGCTAGGGTTAGGGTTAGTGTTATTAGAAAACATAGAAGATGTTTGATGGCATGGCTGTGTTTTAGGACAGAAGTGAAATGTAGGAAACGTGTTATTTTAATGTTCTCTGCACTTTTTTTTTCTTGCCTATATGGCTCTATGTACTGCTTTGCCCTAAATGGGAATGTTGTCCACATCCCTGAAAAGCAAAGGATTGAAAGAAAGTGGTTAAATGTGTCAATCTGTTGCATTTGGCATTGAATGCACTGCCGTTTTAACAGGTGTAGGTAACATTTATTGGGTTTTCCTGACTCTTAACCTATTTTACGCTGATACCATTCTCATGGAGAGCACGATTCGACAAAAAATTTTCCAATACCAGAAATCTTGTCAAAAATGAAATTGTACCACAGTTGATGCATTTTGCTTGGTGTGGCAAGGCTGCAAAGTCTTTTCAGACTAATATTTTGATGCCCTGAGTTATATTTTCTGCTTAAATGAGTGTTAGGTTGCATTGAAGAAAATCTGAACCCTAACCCTAACTACCCAAACCCTGAGCTAGGGTTAGGGTTAGTGTTATTAGAAAACATAGAAGATGTTTGATGGCATGGCTGTGTTTTAGGACAGAAGTGAAATTTAGGAAACGTGTTATTTTAATGTTCTCTGCACTTTTTTTTTCATGCCTATATGGGTCTATGTACTGCTTTGCCCTAAATGGGAATGTTGTCCACATCCCTGAAAAGCAAAGGATTGAAAGAAAGTGGTTAAATGTGTCAATCTGTTGCATTTGGCATTGAATGCACTGCCGTTTTAAAAGGTGTAGGTAACATTTATTGGGTTTTCCTGACTCTTAACCTATTTTACGCTGATACCATTCTCATGGAGAGCACGATTCGACATAAATTTTCCAATACCAGAATTCTTGTCAAAAAATGAAATTGTACCACAGTTGATGCATTTTGCTTGGTGTGGCAAGGCTGCAAAGTCTTTTCAGACTAATATTTTGATGCCCTGAGTTATATTTTCTGCTTAAATGAGTGTTAGGTTGCATTGAAGAAAATCTGAACCCTAACCCTAACTACCCAAACCCTGAGCTAGGGTTAGGGTTAGTGTTATTAGAAAACATAGAAGATGTTTGATGGCATGGCTGTGTTTTAGGACAGAAGTGAAATTTAGGAAACGTGTTATTTTAATGTTCTCTGCACTTTTTTTTTCTTGCCTATATGGGTCTATGTACTGCTTTGCCCTAAATGGAAATGTTGTCCACATCCCTGAAAAGCAAAGGATTGAAAGAAAGTGGTTAAATGTGTCAATCTGTTGCATTTGGCATTGAATGCACTGCCGTTTTAACAGGTGTAGGTAACATTTATTGGGTTTTCCTGACTCTTAACCTATTTTACGCTGATACCATTCTCATGGAGAGCACGATTCGACATAAATTTTCCAATACCAGAATTCTTGTCAAAAAATGAAATTGTTCCACAGTTGATGCATTTTGCTTGGTGTGGCAAGGCTGCAAAGTCTTTTCAGACTAATATTTTGATGCCCTGAGTTATATTTTCTGCTTAAATGAGTGTTAGGTTGCATTGAAGAAAATCTGAACCCTAACCCTAACTACGCAAACCCTGAGCTAGGGTTAGGGTTAGTGTTATTAGAAAACATAGAAGATGTTTGATGGCATGGCTGTGTTTTAGGACAGAAGTGAAATGTAGGAAATGTGTTATTTTAATGTTCTCTGCACTTTTTTTTCTTGCCTATATGGGTCTATGTACTGCTTTGCCCTAAATGGGAATGTTGTCCACATCCCTGAAAAGCAAAGGATTGAAAGAAAGTGGTTAAATGTGTCAATCTGTTGCATTTGGCATTGAATGCACTGCCGTTTTAACAGGTGTAGGTAACATTTATTGGGTTTTCCTGACTCTTAACCTATTTTACGCTGATACCATTCTCATGGAGAGCACGATTCGACATAAATTTTCCAATACCAGAATTCTTGTCAAAAAATGAAATTGTTCCACAGTTGATGCATTTTGCTTGGTGTGGCAAGGCTGCAAAGTCTTTTCAGACTAATATTTTGATGCCCTGAGTTATATTTTCTGCTTAAATGAGTGTTAGGTTGCATTGAAGAAAATCTGAACCCTAACCCTAACTACCCAAACCCTGAGCTAGGGTTAGGGTTAGTGTTATTAGAAAACATAGAAGATGTTTGATGGCATGGCTGTGTTTTAGGACAGAAGTGAAATGTAGGAAACGTGTTATTTTAATGTTCTCTGCACTTTTTTTTTCTTGCCTATATGGGTCTATGTACTGCTTTGCCCTAAATGGGAATGTTGTCCACATCCCTGAAAAGCAAAGGATTGAAAGAAAGTGGTTAAATGTGTCAATCTGTTGCATTTGGCATTGAATGCACTGCCGTTTTAACAGGTGTAGGTAACATTTATTGGGTTTTCCTGACTCTTAACCTATTTTACGCTGATACCATTCTCATGGAGAGCACGATTCGACAAAAAATTTTCCAATACCAGAAATCTTGTCAAAAATGAAATTGTACCACAGTTGATGCATTTTGCTTGGTGTGGCAAGGCTGCAAAGTCTTTTCAGACTAATATTTTGATGCCCTGAGTTATATTTTCTGCTTAAATGAGTGTTAGGTTGCATTGAAGAAAATCTGAACCCTAACCCTAACTACGCAAACCCTGAGCTAGGGTTAGGGTTAGTGTTATTAGAAAACATAGAAGATGTTTGATGGCATGGCTGTGTTTTAGGACAGAAGTGAAATGTAGGAAACGTGTTATTTTAATGTTCTCTGCACTTTTTTTTTCTTGCCTATATGGCTCTATGTACTGCTTTGCCCTAAATGGGAATGTTGTCCACATCCCTGAAAAGCAAAGGATTGAAAGAAAGTGGTTAAATGTGTCAATCTGTTGCATTTGGCATTGAATGCACTGCCGTTTTAACAGGTGTAGGTAACATTTATTGGGTTTTCCTGACTCTTAACCTATTTTACGCTGATACCATTCTCATGGAGAGCACGATTCGACAAAAAATTTTCCAATACCAGAAATCTTGTCAAAAATGAAATTGTACCACAGTTGATGCATTTTGCTTGGTGTGGCAAGGCTGCAAAGTCTTTTCAGACTAATATTTTGATGCCCTGAGTTATATTTTCTGCTTAAATGAGTGTTAGGTTGCATTGAAGAAAATCTGAACCCTAACCCTAACTACCCAAACCCTGAGCTAGGGTTAGGGTTAGTGTTATTAGAAAACATAGAAGATGTTTGATGGCATGGCTGTGTTTTAGGACAGAAGTGAAATTTAGGAAACGTGTTATTTTAATGTTCTCTGCACTTTTTTTTTCATGCCTATATGGGTCTATGTACTGCTTTGCCCTAAATGGGAATGTTGTCCACATCCCTGAAAAGCAAAGGATTGAAAGAAAGTGGTTAAATGTGTCAATCTGTTGCATTTGGCATTGAATGCACTGCCGTTTTAAAAGGTGTAGGTAACATTTATTGGGTTTTCCTGACTCTTAACCTATTTTACGCTGATACCATTCTCATGGAGAGCACGATTCGACAAAAAATTTTCCAATACCAGAAATCTTGTCAAAAATGAAATTGTACCACAGTTGATGCATTTTGCTTGGTGTGGAAAGGCTGCAAAGTCTTTTCAGACTAATATTTTGATGCCCTGAGTTATATTTTCTGCTTAAATGAGTGTTAGGTTGCATTGAAGAAAATCTGAACCCTAACCCTAACTACCCAAACCCTGAGCTAGGGTTAGGGTTAGTGTTATTAGAAAACATAGAAGATGTTTGGTGGCATGGCTGTGTTTTAGGACAGAAGTGAAATTTAGGAAACGTGTTATTTTAATGTTCTCTGCACTTTTTTTTTCATGCCTATATGGGTCTATGTACTGCTTTGCCCTAAATGGGAATGTTGTCCACATCCCTGAAAAGCAAAGGATTGAAAGAAAGTGGTTAAATGTGTCAATCTGTTGCATTTGGCATTGAATGCACTGCCGTTTTAACAGGTGTAGGTAACATTTATTGGGTTTTCCTGACTCTTAACCTATTTTACGCTGATACCATTCTCATGGAGAGCACGATTCGACATAAATTTTCCAATACCAGAATTCTTGTCAAAAAATGAAATTGTACCACAGTTGATGCATTTTGCTTGGTGTGGCAAGGCTGCAAAGTCTTTTCAGACTAATATTTTGATGCCCTGAGTTATATTTTCTGCTTAAATGAGTGTTAGGTTGCATTGAAGAAAATCTGAACCCTAACCCTAACTACCCAAACCCTGAGCTAGGGTTAGGGTTAGTGTTATTAGAAAACATAGAAGATGTTTGATGGCATGGCTGTGTTTTAGGACAGAAGTGAAATTTAGGAAACGTGTTATTTTAATGTTCTCTGCACTTTTTTTTTCTTGCCTATATGGGTCTATGTACTGCTTTGCCCTAAATGGAAATGTTGTCCACATCCCTGAAAAGCAAAGGATTGAAAGAAAGTGGTTAAATGTGTCAATCTGTTGCATTTGGCATTGAATGCACTGCCGTTTTAACAGGTGTAGGTAACATTTATTGGGTTTTCCTGACTCTTAACCTATTTTACGCTGATACCATTCTCATGGAGAGCACGATTCGACATAAATTTTCCAATACCAGAATTCTTGTCAAAAAATGAAATTGTTCCACAGTTGATGCATTTTGCTTGGTGTGGCAAGGCTGCAAAGTCTTTTCAGACTAATATTTTGATGCCCTGAGTTATATTTTCTGCTTAAATGAGTGTTAGGTTGCATTGAAGAAAATCTGAACCCTAACCCTAACTACGCAAACCCTGAGCTAGGGTTAGGGTTAGTGTTATTAGAAAACATAGAAGATGTTTGATGGCATGGCTGTGTTTTAGGACAGAAGTGAAATGTAGGAAACGTGTTATTTTAATGTTCTCTGCACTTTTTTTTCTTGCCTATATGGGTCTATGTACTGCTTTGCCCTAAATGGGAATGTTGTCCACATCCCTGAAAAGCAAAGGATTGAAAGAAAGTGGTTAAATGTGTCAATCTGTTGCATTTGGCATTGAATGCACTGCCGTTTTAACAGGTGTAGGTAACATTTATTGGGTTTTCCTGACTCTTAACCTATTTTACGCTGATACCATTCTCATGGAGAGCACGATTCGACATAAATTTTCCAATACCAGAATTCTTGTCAAAAAATGAAATTGTTCCACAGTTGATGCATTTTGCTTGGTGTGGCAAGGCTGCAAAGTCTTTTCAGACTAATATTTTGATGCCCTGAGTTATATTTTCTGCTTAAATGAGTGTTAGGTTGCATTGAAGAAAATCTGAACCCTAACCCTAACTACGCAAACCCTGAGCTAGGGTTAGGGTTAGTGTTATTAGAAAACATAGAAGATGTTTGATGGCATGGCTGTGTTTTAGGACAGAAGTGAAATGTAGGAAACGTGTTATTTTAATGTTCTCTGCACTTTTTTTTCTTGCCTATATGGGTCTATGTACTGCTTTGCCCTAAATGGGAATGTTGTCCACATCCCTGAAAAGCAAAGGATTGAAAGAAAGTGGTTAAATGTGTCAATCTGTTGCATTTGGCATTGAATGCACTGCCGTTTTAACAGGTGTAGGTAACATTTATTGGGTTTTCCTGACTCTTAACCTATTTTACGCTGATACCATTCTCATGGAGAGCACGATTCGACAAAAAATTTTCCAATACCAGAAATCTTGTCAAAAATGAAATTGTACCACAGTTGATGCATTTTGCTTGGTGTGGCAAGGCTGCAAAGTCTTTTCAGACTAATATTTTGATGCCCTGAGTTATATTTTCTGCTTAAATGAGTGTTAGGTTGCATTGAAGAAAATCTGAACCCTAACCCTAACTACCCAAACCCTGAGCTAGGGTTAGGGTTAGTGTTATTAGAAAACATAGAAGATGTTTGATGGCATGGCTGTGTTTTAGGACAGAAGTGAAATGTAGGAAACGTGTTATTTTAATGTTCTCTGCACTTTTTTTTTCTTGCCTATATGGGTCTATGTACTGCTTTGCCCTAAATGGGAATGTTGTCCACATCCCTGAAAAGCAAAGGATTGAAAGAAAGTGGTTAAATGTGTCAATCTGTTGCATTTGGCATTGAATGCACTGCCGTTTTAACAGGTGTAGGTAACATTTATTGGGTTTTCCTGACTCTTAACCTATTTTACGCTGATACCATTCTCATGGAGAGCACGATTCGACAAAAAATTTTCCAATACCAGAAATCTTGTCAAAAATGAAATTGTACCACAGTTGATGCATTTTGCTTGGTGTGGCAAGGCTGCAAAGTCTTTTCAGACTAATATTTTGATGCCCTGAGTTATATTTTCTGCTTAAATGAGTGTTAGGTTGCATTGAAGAAAATCTGAACCCTAACCCTAACTACCCAAACCCTGAGCTAGGGTTAGGGTTAGTGTTATTAGAAAACATAGAAGATGTTTGATGGCATGGCTGTGTTTTAGGACAGAAGTGAAATGTAGGAAACGTGTTATTTTAATGTTCTCTGCACTTTTTTTTTCTTGCCTATATGGGTCTATGTACTGCTTTGCCCTAAATGGGAATGTTGTCCACATCCCTGAAAAGCAAAGGATTGAAAGAAAGTGGTTAAATGTGTCAATCTGTTGCATTTGGCATTGAATGCACTGCCGTTTTAACAGGTGTAGGTAACATTTATTGGGTTTTCCTGACTCTTAACCTATTTTACGCTGATACCATTCTCATGGAGAGCACGATTCGACACAAATTTTTCAATACCAGAATTCTTGTCAAAAAATGAAATTGTTCCACAGTTGATGCATTTTGCTTGGTGTGGCAAGGCTGCAAAGTCTTGTCAGACTAATATTTTGATGCCCTGAGTTATATTTTCTGCTTAAATGAGTGTTAGGTTGCATTGAAGAAAATCTGAACCCTAACCCTAACTACCCAAACCCTGAGCTAGGGTTTGGGTTAGTGTTATTAGAAAACATAGAAGATGTTTGATGGCATGGCTGTGTTTTAGGACATAAGTGAAATGTAGGAAACGTGTTATTTTAATGTTCTCTGCACTTTTTGTTTTTTGCCTATATGGCTCTATGTACTGCTTTGCCCTAAATGGGAATGTTGTCCACATCCCTGAAAAGCAAAGGATTGAAAGAAAGTGGTTAAATGTGTCAATCTGTTGCATTTGGCATTGAATGCACTGCCGTTTTAACAGGTGTAGGTAACATTTATTGGGTTTTCCTGACTCTTAACCTATTTTACGCTGATACCATTCTCATGGAGAGCACGATTCGACAAAAAATTTTCCAATACCAGAAATCTTGTCAAAAATGAAATTGTACCACAGTTGATGCATTTTGCTTGGTGTGGCAAGGCTGCAAAGTCTTTTCAGACTAATATTTTGATGCCCTGAGTTATATTTTCTGCTTAAATGAGTGTTAGGTTGCATTGAAGAAAATCTGAACCCTAACCCTAACTACCCAAACCCTGAGCTAGGGTTAGGGTTAGTGTTATTAGAAAACATAGAAGATGTTTGATGGCATGGCTGTGTTTTAGGACAGAAGTGAAATGTAGGAAACGTGTTATTTTAATGTTCTCTGCACTTTTTTTTTCTTGCCTATATGGGTCTATGTACTGCTTTGCCCTAAATGGGAATGTTGTCCACATCCCTGAAAAGCAAAGGATTGAAAGAAAGTGGTTAAATGTGTCAATCTGTTGCATTTGGCATTGAATGCACTGCCGTTTTAACAGGTGTAGGTAACATTTATTGGGTTTTCCTGACTCTTAACCTATTTTACGCTGATACCATTCTCATGGAGAGCACGATTCGACATAAATTTTCCAATACCAGAATTCTTGTCAAAAAATGAAATTGTTCCACAGTTGATGCATTTTGCTTGGTGTGGCAAGGCTGCAAAGTCTTTTCAGACTAATATTTTGATGCCCTGAGTTATATTTTCTGCTTAAATGAGTGTTAGGTTGCATTGAAGAAAATCTGAACCCTAACCCTAACTACGCAAACCCTGAGCTAGGGTTAGGGTTAGTGTTATTAGAAAACATAGAAGATGTTTGATGGCATGGCTGTGTTTTAGGACAGAAGTGAAATGTAGGAAACGTGTTATTTTAATGTTCTCTGCACTTTTTTTTTCTTGCCTATATGGGTCTATGTACTGCTTTGCCCTAAATGGGAATGTTGTCCACATCCCTGAAAAGCAAAGGATTGAAAGAAAGTGGTTAAATGTGTCAATCTGTTGCATTTGGCATTGAATGCACTGCCGTTTTAACAGGTGTAGGTAACATTTATTGGGTTTTCCTGACTCTTAACCTATTTTACGCTGATACCATTCTCATGGAGAGCACGATTCGACAAAAAATTTTCCAATACCAGAAATCTTGTCAAAAATGAAATTGTACCACAGTTGATGCATTTTGCTTGGTGTGGCAAGGCTGCAAAGTCTTTTCAGACTAATATTTTGATGCCCTGAGTTATATTTTCTGCTTAAATGAGTGTTAGGTTGCATTGAAGAAAATCTGAACCCTAACCCTAACTACCCAAACCCTGAGCTAGGGTTAGGGTTAGTGTTATTAGAAAACATAGAAGATGTTTGATGGCATGGCTGTGTTTTAGGACAGAAGTGAAATGTAGGAAACGTGTTATTTTAATGTTCTCTGCACTTTTTTTTTCTTGCCTATATGGGTCTATGTACTGCTTTGCTCTAAATGGGAATGTTGTCCAAATCCCTGAAAAGCAAAGGATTGAAAGAAAGTGGTTAAATGTGTCAATCTGTTGCATTTGGCATTGAATGCACTGCCGTTTTAACAGGTGTAGGTAACATTTATTGGGTTTTCCTGACTCTTAACCTATTTTACGCTGATACCATTCTCATGGAGAGCACGATTCGACAAAAAATTTTCCAATACCAGAAATCTTGTCAAAAATGAAATTGTACCACAGTTGATGCATTTTGCTTGGTGTGGCAAGGCTGCAAAGTCTTTTCAGACTAATATTTTGATGCCCTGAGTTATATTTTCTGCTTAAATGAGTGTTAGGTTGCATTGAAGAAAATCTGAACCCTAACCCTAACTACCCAAACCCTGAGCTAGGGTTAGGGTTAGTGTTATTAGAAAACATAGAAGATGTTTGATGGCATGGCTGTGTTTTAGGACAGAAGTGAAATGTAGGAAACGTGTTATTTTAATGTTCTCTGCACTTTTTTTTTCTTGCCTATATGGGTCTATGTACTGCTTTGCCCTAAATGGGAATGTTGTCCACATCCCTGAAAAGCAAAGGATTGAAAGAAAGTGGTTAAATGTGTCAATCTGTTGCATTTGGCATTGAATGCACTGCCGTTTTAACAGGTGTAGGTAACATTTATTGGGTTTTCCTGACTCTTAACCTATTTTACGCTGATACCATTCTCATGGAGAGCACGATTCGACATAAATTTTCCAATACCAGAATTCTTGTCAAAAAATGAAATTGTTCCACAGTTGATGCATTTTGCTTGGTGTGGCAAGGCTGCAAAGTCTTTTCAGACTAATATTTTGATGCCCTGAGTTATATTTTCTGCTTAAATGAGTGTTAGGTTGCATTGAAGAAAATCTGAACCCTAACCCTAACTACGCAAACCCTGAGCTAGGGTTAGGGTTAGTGTTATTAGAAAACATAGAAGATGTTTGATGGCATGGCTGTGTTTTAGGACAGAAGTGAAATGTAGGAAACGTGTTATTTTAATGTTCTCTGCACTTTTTTTTTCTTGCCTATATGGGTCTATGTACTGCTTTGCCCTAAATGGGAATGTTGTCCACATCCCTGAAAAGCAAAGGATTGAAAGAAAGTGGTTAAATGTGTCAATCTGTTGCATTTGGCATTGAATGCACTGCCGTTTTAACAGGTGTAGGTAACATTTATTGGGTTTTCCTGACTCTTAACCTATTTTACGCTGATACCATTCTCATGGAGAGCACGATTCGACATAAATTTTCCAATACCAGAATTCTTGTCAAAAAATGAAATTGTTCCACAGTTGATGCATTTTGCTTGGTGTGGCAAGGCTGCAAAGTCTTTTCAGACTAATATTTTGATGCCCTGAGTTATATTTTCTGCTTAAATGAGTGTTAGGTTGCATTGAAGAAAATCTGAACCCTAACCCTAACTACCCAAACCCTGAGCTAGGGTTAGGGTTAGTGTTATTAGAAAACATAGAAGATGTTTGATGGCATGGCTGTGTTTTAGGACAGAAGTGAAATGTAGGAAACGTGTTATTTTAATGTTCTCTGCACTTTTTTTTTCTTGCCTATATGGGTCTATGTACTGCTTTGCCCTAAATGGGAATGTTGTCCACATCCCTGAAAAGCAAAGGATTGAAAGAAAGTGGTTAAATGTGTCAATCTGTTGCATTTGGCATTGAATGCACTGCCGTTTTAACAGGTGTAGGTAACATTTATTGGGTTTTCCTGACTCTTAACCTATTTTACGCTGATACCATTCTCATGGAGAGCACGATTCGACAAAAAATTTTCCAATACCAGAAATCTTGTCAAAAATGAAATTGTACCACAGTTGATGCATTTTGCTTGGTGTGGCAAGGCTGCAAAGTCTTTTCAGACTAATATTTTGATGCCCTGAGTTATATTTTCTGCTTAAATGAGTGTTAGGTTGCATTGAAGAAAATCTGAACCCTAACCCTAACTACGCAAACCCTGAGCTAGGGTTAGGGTTAGTGTTATTAGAAAACATAGAAGATGTTTGATGGCATGGCTGTGTTTTAGGACAGAAGTGAAATGTAGGAAACGTGTTATTTTAATGTTCTCTGCACTTTTTTTTTCTTGCCTATATGGGTCTATGTACTGCTTTGCCCTAAATGGGAATGTTGTCCACATCCCTGAAAAGCAAAGGATTGAAAGAAAGTGGTTAAATGTGTCAATCTGTTGCATTTGGCATTGAATGCACTGCCGTTTTAACAGGTGTAGGTAACATTTATTGGGTTTTCCTGACTCTTAACCTATTTTACGCTGATACCATTCTCATGGAGAGCACGATTCGACAAAAAATTTTCCAATACCAGAAATCTTGTCAAAAATGAAATTGTACCACAGTTGATGCATTTTGCTTGGTGTGGCAAGGCTGCAAAGTCTTTTCAGACTAATATTTTGATGCCCTGAGTTATATTTTCTGCTTAAATGAGTGTTAGGTTGCATTGAAGAAAATCTGAACCCTAACCCTAACTACCCAAACCCTGAGCTAGGGTTAGGGTTAGTGTTATTAGAAAACATAGAAGATGTTTGATGGCATGGCTGTGTTTTAGGACAGAAGTGAAATGTAGGAAACGTGTTATTTTAATGTTCTCTGCACTTTTTTTTTCTTGCCTATATGGGTCTATGTACTGCTTTGCTCTAAATGGGAATGTTGTCCAAATCCCTGAAAAGCAAAGGATTGAAAGAAAGTGGTTAAATGTGTCAATCTGTTGCATTTGGCATTGAATGCACTGCCGTTTTAACAGGTGTAGGTAACATTTATTGGGTTTTCCTGACTCTTAACCTATTTTACGCTGATACCATTCTCATGGAGAGCACGATTCGACAAAAAATTTTCCAATACCAGAAATCTTGTCAAAAATGAAATTGTACCACAGTTGATGCATTTTGCTTGGTGTGGCAAGGCTGCAAAGTCTTTTCAGACTAATATTTTGATGCCCTGAGTTATATTTTCTGCTTAAATGAGTGTTAGGTTGCATTGAAGAAAATCTGAACCCTAACCCTAACTACCCAAACCCTGAGCTAGGGTTAGGGTTAGTGTTATTAGAAAACATAGAAGATGTTTGATGGCATGGCTGTGTTTTAGGACAGAAGTGAAATGTAGGAAACGTGTTATTTTAATGTTCTCTGCACTTTTTTTTTCTTGCCTATATGGGTCTATGTACTGCTTTGCCCTAAATGGGAATGTTGTCCACATCCCTGAAAAGCAAAGGATTGAAAGAAAGTGGTTAAATGTGTCAATCTGTTGCATTTGGCATTGAATGCACTGCCGTTTTAACAGGTGTAGGTAACATTTATTGGGTTTTCCTGACTCTTAACCTATTTTACGCTGATACCATTCTCATGGAGAGCACGATTCGACATAAATTTTCCAATACCAGAATTCTTGTCAAAAAATGAAATTGTTCCACAGTTGATGCATTTTGCTTGGTGTGGCAAGGCTGCAAAGTCTTTTCAGACTAATATTTTGATGCCCTGAGTTATATTTTCTGCTTAAATGAGTGTTAGGTTGCATTGAAGAAAATCTGAACCCTAACCCTAACTACGCAAACCCTGAGCTAGGGTTAGGGTTAGTGTTATTAGAAAACATAGAAGATGTTTGATGGCATGGCTGTGTTTTAGGACAGAAGTGAAATGTAGGAAACGTGTTATTTTAATGTTCTCTGCACTTTTTTTTTCTTGCCTATATGGGTCTATGTACTGCTTTGCCCTAAATGGGAATGTTGTCCACATCCCTGAAAAGCAAAGGATTGAAAGAAAGTGGTTAAATGTGTCAATCTGTTGCATTTGGCATTGAATGCACTGCCGTTTTAACAGGTGTAGGTAACATTTATTGGGTTTTCCTGACTCTTAACCTATTTTACGCTGATACCATTCTCATGGAGAGCACGATTCGACATAAATTTTCCAATACCAGAATTCTTGTCAAAAAATGAAATTGTTCCACAGTTGATGCATTTTGCTTGGTGTGGCAAGGCTGCAAAGTCTTTTCAGACTAATATTTTGATGCCCTGAGTTATATTTTCTGCTTAAATGAGTGTTAGGTTGCATTGAAGAAAATCTGAACCCTAACCCTAACTACCCAAACCCTGAGCTAGGGTTAGGGTTAGTGTTATTAGAAAACATAGAAGATGTTTGATGGCATGGCTGTGTTTTAGGACAGAAGTGAAATGTAGGAAACGTGTTATTTTAATGTTCTCTGCACTTTTTTTTTCTTGCCTATATGGGTCTATGTACTGCTTTGCCCTAAATGGGAATGTTGTCCACATCCCTGAAAAGCAAAGGATTGAAAGAAAGTGGTTAAATGTGTCAATCTGTTGCATTTGGCATTGAATGCACTGCCGTTTTAACAGGTGTAGGTAACATTTATTGGGTTTTCCTGACTCTTAACCTATTTTACGCTGATACCATTCTCATGGAGAGCACGATTCGACAAAAAATTTTCCAATACCAGAAATCTTGTCAAAAATGAAATTGTACCACAGTTGATGCATTTTGCTTGGTGTGGCAAGGCTGCAAAGTCTTTTCAGACTAATATTTTGATGCCCTGAGTTATATTTTCTGCTTAAATGAGTGTTAGGTTGCATTGAAGAAAATCTGAACCCTAACCCTAACTACCCAAACCCTGAGCTAGGGTTAGGGTTAGTGTTATTAGAAAACATAGAAGATGTTTGATGGCATGGCTGTGTTTTAGGACAGAAGTGAAATGTAGGAAACGTGTTATTTTAATGTTCTCTGCACTTTTTTTTTCTTGCCTATATGGGTCTATGTACTGCTTTGCTCTAAATGGGAATGTTGTCCAAATCCCTGAAAAGCAAAGGATTGAAAGAAAGTGGTTAAATGTGTCAATCTGTTGCATTTGGCATTGAATGCACTGCCGTTTTAACAGGTGTAGGTAACATTTATTGGGTTTTCCTGACTCTTAACCTATTTTACGCTGATACCATTCTCATGGAGAGCACGATTCGACAAAAAATTTTCCAATACCAGAACTCTTGTCAAAAATGAAATTGTACCACAGTTGATGCATTTTGCTTGGTGTGGCAAGGCTGCAAAGTCTTTTCAGACTAATATTTTGATGCCCTGAGTTATATTTTCTGCTTAAATGAGTGTTAGGTTGCATTGAAGAAAATCTGAACCCTAACCCTAACTACCCAAACCCTGAGCTAGGGTTAGGGTTAGTGTTATTAGAAAACATAGAAGATGTTTGATGGCATGGCTGTGTTTTAGGACAGAAGTGAAATGTAGGAAACGTGTTATTTTAATGTTCTCTGCACTTTTTTTTTCTTGCCTATATGGGTCTATGTACTGCTTTGCCCTAAATGGGAATGTTGTCCACATCCCTGAAAAGCAAAGGATTGAAAGAAAGTGGTTAAATGTGTCAATCTGTTGCATTTGGCATTGAATGCACTGCCGTTTTAACAGGTGTAGGTAACATTTATTGGGTTTTCCTGACTCTTAACCTATTTTACGCTGATACCATTCTCATGGAGAGCACGATTCGACAAAAATTTTTCCAATACCAGAAATCTTGTCAAAAATGAAATTGTACCACAGTTGATGCATTTTGCTTGGTGTGGCAAGGCTGCAAAGTCTTTTCAGACTAATATTTTGATGCCCTGAGTTATATTTTCTGCTTAAATGAGTGTTAGGTTGCATTGAAGAAAATCTGAACCCTAACCCTAACTACCCAAACCCTGAGCTAGGGTTAGGGTTAGTGTTATTAGAAAACATAGAAGATGTTTGATGGCATGGCTGTGTTTTAGGACAGAAGTGAAATGTAGGAAACGTGTTATTTTAATGTTCTCTGCACTTTTTTTTTCTTACCTATATGGGTCTATGTACTGCTTTGCCCTAAATGGGAATGTTGTCCACATCCCTGAAAAGCAAAGGATTGAAAGAAAGTGGTTAAATGTGTCAATCTGTTGCATTTGGCATTGAATGCACTGCTGTTTTAACAGGTGTAGGTAACATTTATTGGGTTTTCCTGACTCTTAACCTATTTTACGCTGATACCATTCTCATGGAGAGCACGATTCGACAAAAAATTTTCCAATACCAGAAATCTTGTCAAAAATGAAATTGTACCACAGTTGATGCATTTTGCTTGGTGTGGCAAGGCTGCAAAGTCTTTTCAGACTAATATTTTGATGCCCTGAGTTATATTTTCTGCTTAAATGAGTGTTAGGTTGCATTGAAGAAAATCTGAACCCTAACCCTAACTACCCAAACCCTGAGCTAGGGTTAGGGTTAGTGTTATTAGAAAACATAGAAGATGTTTGATGGCATGGCTGTGTTTTAGGACAGAAGTGAAATGTAGGAAACGTGTTATTTTAATGTTCTCTGCACTTTTTTTTTCTTGCCTATATGGGTCTATGTACTGCTTTGCCCTAAATGGGAATGTTGTCCACATCCCTGAAAAGCAAAGGATTGAAAGAAAGTGGTTAAATGTGTCAATCTGTTGCATTTGGCATTGAATGCACTGCCGTTTTAACAGGTGTAGGTAACATTTATTGGGTTTTCCTGACTCTTAACCTATTTTACGCTGATACCATTCTCATGGAGAGCACGATTCGACAAAAAATTTTCCAATACCAGAAATCTTGTCAAAAATGAAATTGTACCACAGTTGATGCATTTTGCTTGGTGTGGCAAGGCTGCAAAGTCTTTTCAGACTAATATTTTGATGCCCTGAGTTATATTTTCTGCTTAAATGAGTGTTAGGTTGCATTGAAGAAAATCTGAACCCTAACCCTAACTACCCAAACCCTGAGCTAGGGTTAGGGTTAGTGTTATTAGAAAACATAGAAGATGTTTGATGGCATGGCTGTGTTTTAGGACAGAAGTGAAATGTAGGAAACGTGTTATTTTAATGTTCTCTGCACTTTTTTTTTCTTGCCTATATGGGTCTATGTACTGCTTTGCCCTAAATGGGAATGTTGTCCACATCCCTGAAAAGCAAAGGATTGAAAGAAAGTGGTTAAATGTGTCAATCTGTTGCATTTGGCATTGAATGCACTGCCGTTTTAACAGGTGTAGGTAACATTTATTGGGTTTTCCTGACTCTTAACCTATTTTACGCTGATACCATTCTCATGGAGAGCACGATTCGACAAAAAATTTTCCAATACCAGAAATCTTGTCAAAAATGAAATTGTACCACAGTTGATGCATTTTGCTTGGTGTGGCAAGGCTGCAAAGTCTTTTCAGACTAATATTTTGATGCCCTGAGTTATATTTTCTGCTTAAATGAGTGTTAGGTTGCATTGAAGAAAATCTGAACCCTAACCCTAACTACCCAAACCCTGAGCTAGGGTTAGGGTTAGTGTTATTAGAAAACATAGAAGATGTTTGATGGCATGGCTGTGTTTTAGGACAGAAGTGAAATGTAGGAAACGTGTTATTTTAATGTTCTCTGCACTTTTTTTTTCTTGCCTATATGGGTCTATGTACTGCTTTGCCCTAAATGGGAATGTTGTCCACATCCCTGAAAAGCAAAGGATTGAAAGAAAGTGGTTAAATGTGTCAATCTGTTGCATTTGGCATTGAATGCACTGCCGTTTTAACAGGTGTAGGTAACATTTATTGGGTTTTCCTGACTCTTAACCTATTTTACGCTGATACCATTCTCATGGAGAGCACGATTCGACAAAAAATTTTCCAATACCAGAAATCTTGTCAAAAATGAAATTGTACCACAGTTGATGCATTTTGCTTGGTGTGGCAAGGCTGCAAAGTCTTTTCAGACTAATATTTTGATGCCCTGAGTTATATTTTCTGCTTAAATGAGTGTTAGGTTGCATTGAAGAAAATCTGAACCCTAACCCTAACTACCCAAACCCTGAGCTAGGGTTAGGGTTAGTGTTATTAGAAAACATAGAAGATGTTTGATGGCATGGCTGTGTTTTAGGACAGAAGTGAAATGTAGGAAACGTGTTATTTTAATGTTCTCTGCACTTTTTTTTTCTTGCCTATATGGGTCTATGTACTGCTTTGCCCTAAATGGGAATGTTGTCCACATCCCTGAAAAGCAAAGGATTGAAAGAAAGTGGTTAAATGTGTCAATCTGTTGCATTTGGCATTGAATGCACTGCCGTTTTAACAGGTGTAGGTAACATTTATTGGGTTTTCCTGACTCTTAACCTATTTTACGCTGATACCATTCTCATGGAGAGCACGATTCGACAAAAAATTTTCCAATACCAGAAATCTTGTCAAAAATGAAATTGTACCACAGTTGATGCATTTTGCTTGGTGTGGCAAGGCTGCAAAGTCTTTTCAGACTAATATTTTGATGCCCTGAGTTATATTTTCTGCTTAAATGAGTGTTAGGTTGCATTGAAGAAAATCTGAACCCTAACCCTAACTACCCAAACCCTGAGCTAGGGTTAGGGTTAGTGTTATTAGAAAACATAGAAGATGTTTGATGGCATGGCTGTGTTTTAGGACAGAAGTGAAATGTAGGAAACGTGTTATTTTAATGTTCTCTGCACTTTTTTTTTCTTGCCTATATGGGTCTATGTACTGCTTTGCCCTAAATGGGAATGTTGTCCACATCCCTGAAAAGCAAAGGATTGAAAGAAAGTGGTTAAATGTGTCAATCTGTTGCATTTGGCATTGAATGCACTGCCGTTTTAACAGGTGTAGGTAACATTTATTGGGTTTTCCTGACTCTTAACCTATTTTACGCTGATACCATTCTCATGGAGAGCACGATTCGACAAAAAATTTTCCAATACCAGAAATCTTGTCAAAAATGAAATTGTACCACAGTTGATGCATTTTGCTTGGTGTGGCAAGGCTGCAAAGTCTTTTCAGACTAATATTTTGATGCCCTGAGTTATATTTTCTGCTTAAATGAGTGTTAGGTTGCATTGAAGAAAATCTGAACCCTAACCCTAACTACCCAAACCCTGAGCTAGGGTTAGGGTTAGTGTTATTAGAAAACATAGAAGATGTTTGATGGCATGGCTGTGTTTTAGGACAGAAGTGAAATGTAGGAAACGTGTTATTTTAATGTTCTCTGCACTTTTTTTTTCTTGCCTATATGGGTCTATGTACTGCTTTGCCCTAAATGGGAATGTTGTCCACATCCCTGAAAAGCAAAGGATTGAAAGAAAGTGGTTAAATGTGTCAATCTGTTGCATTTGGCATTGAATGCACTGCCGTTTTAACAGGTGTAGGTAACATTTATTGGGTTTTCCTGACTCTTAACCTATTTTACGCTGATACCATTCTCATGGAGAGCACGATTCGACAAAAAATTTTCCAATACCAGAAATCTTGTCAAAAATGAAATTGTACCACAGTTGATGCATTTTGCTTGGTGTGGCAAGGCTGCAAAGTCTTTTCAGACTAATATTTTGATGCCCTGAGTTATATTTTCTGCTTAAATGAGTGTTAGGTTGCATTGAAGAAAATCTGAACCCTAACCCTAACTACCCAAACCCTGAGCTAGGGTTAGGGTTAGTGTTATTAGAAAACATAGAAGATGTTTGATGGCATGGCTGTGTTTTAGGACAGAAGTGAAATGTAGGAAACGTGTTATTTTAATGTTCTCTGCACTTTTTTTTTCTTGCCTATATGGGTCTATGTACTGCTTTGCCCTAAATGGGAATGTTGTCCACATCCCTGAAAAGCAAAGGATTGAAAGAAAGTGGTTAAATGTGTCAATCTGTTGCATTTGGCATTGAATGCACTGCCGTTTTAACAGGTGTAGGTAACATTTATTGGGTTTTCCTGACTCTTAACCTATTTTACGCTGATACCATTCTCATGGAGAGCACGATTCGACAAAAAATTTTCCAATACCAGAAATCTTGTCAAAAATGAAATTGTACCACAGTTGATGCATTTTGCTTGGTGTGGCAAGGCTGCAAAGTCTTTTCAGACTAATATTTTGATGCCCTGAGTTATATTTTCTGCTTAAATGAGTGTTAGGTTGCATTGAAGAAAATCTGAACCCTAACCCTAACTACCCAAACCCTGAGCTAGGGTTAGGGTTAGTGTTATTAGAAAACATAGAAGATGTTTGATGGCATGGCTGTGTTTTAGGACAGAAGTGAAATGTAGGAAACGTGTTATTTTAATGTTCTCTGCACTTTTTTTTTCTTGCCTATATGGGTCTATGTACTGCTTTGCCCTAAATGGGAATGTTGTCCACATCCCTGAAAAGCAAAGGATTGAAAGAAAGTGGTTAAATGTGTCAATCTGTTGCATTTGGCATTGAATGCACTGCCGTTTTAACAGGTGTAGGTAACATTTATTGGGTTTTCCTGACTCTTAACCTATTTTACGCTGATACCATTCTCATGGAGAGCACGATTCGACAAAAAATTTTCCAATACCAGAAATCTTGTCAAAAATGAAATTGTACCACAGTTGATGCATTTTGCTTGGTGTGGCAAGGCTGCAAAGTCTTTTCAGACTAATATTTTGATGCCCTGAGTTATATTTTCTGCTTAAATGAGTGTTAGGTTGCATTGAAGAAAATCTGAACCCTAACCCTAACTACCCAAACCCTGAGCTAGGGTTAGGGTTAGTGTTATTAGAAAACATAGAAGATGTTTGATGGCATGGCTGTGTTTTAGGACAGAAGTGAAATGTAGGAAACGTGTTATTTTAATGTTCTCTGCACTTTTTTTTTCTTACCTATATGGGTCTATGTACTGCTTTGCCCTAAATGGGAATGTTGTCCACATCCCTGAAAAGCAAAGGATTGAAAGAAAGTGGTTAAATGTGTCAATCTGTTGCATTTGGCATTGAATGCACTACCGTTTTAACAGGTGTAGGTAACATTTATTGGGTTTTCCTGACTCTTAACCTATTTTACGCTGATACCATTCTCATGGAGAGCACGATTCGACAAAAAATTTTCCAATACCAGAAATCTTGTCAAAAATGAAATTGTACCACAGTTGATGCATTTTGCTTGGTGTGGCAAGGCTGCAAAGTCTTTTCAGACTAATATTTTGATGCCCTGAGTTATATTTTCTGCTTAAATGAGTGTTAGGTTGCATTGAAGAAAATCTGAACCCTAACCCTAACTACCCAAACCCTGAGCTAGGGTTAGGGTTAGTGTTATTAGAAAACATAGAAGATGTTTGATGGCATGGCTGTGTTTTAGGACAGAAGTGAAATGTAGGAAACGTGTTATTTTAATGTTCTCTGCACTTTTTTTTTCTTGCCTATATGGGTCTATGTACTGCTTTGCCCTAAATGGGAATGTTGTCCACATCCCTGAAAAGCAAAGGATTGAAAGAAAGTGGTTAAATGTGTCAATCTGTTGCATTTGGCATTGAATGCACTGCCGTTTTAACAGGTGTAGGTAACATTTATTGGGTTTTCCTGACTCTTAACCTATTTTACGCTGATACCATTCTCATGGAGAGCACGATTCGACAAAAAATTTTCCAATACCAGAAATCTTGTCAAAAATGAAATTGTACCACAGTTGATGCATTTTGCTTGGTGTGGCAAGGCTGCAAAGTCTTTTCAGACTAATATTTTGATGCCCTGAGTTATATTTTCTGCTTAAATGAGTGTTAGGTTGCATTGAAGAAAATCTGAACCCTAACCCTAACTACCCAAACCCTGAGCTAGGGTTAGGGTTAGTGTTATTAGAAAACATAGAAGATGTTTGATGGCATGGCTGTGTTTTAGGACAGAAGTGAAATGTAGGAAACGTGTTATTTTAATGTTCTCTGCACTTTTTTTTTCTTACCTATATGGGTCTATGTACTGCTTTGCCCTAAATGGGAATGTTGTCCACATCCCTGAAAAGCAAAGGATTGAAAGAAAGTGGTTAAATGTGTCAATCTGTTGCATTTGGCATTGAATGCACTGCCGTTTTAACAGGTGTAGGTAACATTTATTGGGTTTTCCTGACTCTTAACCTATTTTACGCTGATACCATTCTCATGGAGAGCACGATTCGACAAAAAATTTTCCAATACCAGAAATCTTGTCAAAAATGAAATTGTACCACAGTTGATGCATTTTGCTTGGTGTGGCAAGGCTGCAAAGTCTTTTCAGACTAATATTTTGATGCCCTGAGTTATATTTTCTGCTTAAATGAGTGTTAGGTTGCATTGAAGAAAATCTGAACCCTAACCCTAACTACCCAAACCCTGAGCTAGGGTTAGGGTTAGTGTTATTAGAAAACATAGAAGATGTTTGATGGCATGGCTGTGTTTTAGGACAGAAGTGAAATGTAGGAAACGTGTTATTTTAATGTTCTCTGCACTTTTTTTTTCTTGCCTATATGGGTCTATGTACTGCTTTGCCCTAAATGGGAATGTTGTCCACATCCCTGAAAAGCAAAGGATTGAAAGAAAGTGGTTAAATGTGTCAATCTGTTGCATTTGGCATTGAATGCACTGCCGTTTTAACAGGTGTAGGTAACATTTATTGGGTTTTCCTGACTCTTAACCTATTTTACGCTGATACCATTCTCATGGAGAGCACGATTCGACAAAAAATTTTCCAATACCAGAAATCTTGTCAAAAATGAAATTGTACCACAGTTGATGCATTTTGCTTGGTGTGGCAAGGCTGCAAAGTCTTTTCAGACTAATATTTTGATGCCCTGAGTTATATTTTCTGCTTAAATGAGTGTTAGGTTGCATTGAAGAAAATCTGAACCCTAACCCTAACTACCCAAACCCTGAGCTAGGGTTAGGGTTAGTGTTATTAGAAAACATAGAAGATGTTTGATGGCATGGCTGTGTTTTAGGACAGAAGTGAAATGTAGGAAACGTGTTATTTTAATGTTCTCTGCACTTTTTTTTTCTTGCCTATATGGGTCTATGTACTGCTTTGCCCTAAATGGGAATGTTGTCCACATCCCTGAAAAGCAAAGGATTGAAAGAAAGTGGTTAAATGTGTCAATCTGTTGCATTTGGCATTGAATGCACTGCCGTTTTAACAGGTGTAGGTAACATTTATTGGGTTTTCCTGACTCTTAACCTATTTTACGCTGATACCATTCTCATGGAGAGCACGATTCGACAAAAAATTTTCCAATACCAGAAATCTTGTCAAAAATGAAATTGTACCACAGTTGATGCATTTTGCTTGGTGTGGCAAGGCTGCAAAGTCTTTTCAGACTAATATTTTGATGCCCTGAGTTATATTTTCTGCTTAAATGAGTGTTAGGTTGCATTGAAGAAAATTTGAACCCTAACCCTAACTACCCAAACCCTGAGCTAGGGTTAGGGTTAGTGTTATTAGAAAACATAGAAGATGTTTGATGGCATGGCTGTGTTTTAGGACAGAAGTGAAATGTAGGAAACGTGTTATTTTAATGTTCTCTGCACTTTTTTTTTCTTACCTATATGGGTCTATGTACTGCTTTGCCCTAAATGGGAATGTTGTCCACATCCCTGAAAAGCAAAGGATTGAAAGAAAGTGGTTAAATGTGTCAATCTGTTGCATTTGGCATTGAATGCACTGCCGTTTTAACAGGTGTAGGTAACATTTATTGGGTTTTCCTGACTCTTAACCTATTTTACGCTGATACCATTCTCATGGAGAGCACGATTCGACAAAAAATTTTCCAATACCAGAAATCTTGTCAAAAATGAAATTGTACCACAGTTGATGCATTTTGCTTGGTGTGGCAAGGCTGCAAAGTCTTTTCAGACTAATATTTTGATGCCCTGAGTTATATTTTCTGCTTAAATGAGTGTTAGGTTGCATTGAAGAAAATCTGAACCCTAACCCTAACTACCCAAACCCTGAGCTAGGGTTAGGGTTAGTGTTATTAGAAAACATAGAAGATGTTTGATGGCATGGCTGTGTTTTAGGACAGAAGTGAAATGTAGGAAACGTGTTATTTTAATGTTCTTTGCACTTTTTTTTTCTTACCTATATGGGTCTATGTACTGCTTTGCCCTAAATGGGAATGTTGTCCACATCCCTGAAAAGCAAAGGATTGAAAGAAAGTGGTTAAATGTGTCAATCTGTTGCATTTGGCATTGAATGCACTGCCGTTTTAACAGGTGTAGGTAACATTTATTGGGTTTTCCTGACTCTTAACCTATTTTACGCTGATACCATTCTCATGGAGAGCACGATTCGACACAAATTTTTCAATACCAGAATTCTTGTCAAAAAATGAAATTGTTCCACAGTTGATGCATTTTGCTTGGTGTGGCAAAGCTGCAAAGTCTTGTCAGACTAATATTTTGATGCCCTGAGTTATATTTTCTGCTTAAATGAGTGTTAGGTTGCATTGAAGAAAATCTGAACCCTAACCCTAACTACCCAAACCCTGAGCTAGGGTTTGGGTTAGTGTTATTAGAAAACATAGAAGATGTTTGATGGCATGGCTGTGTTTTAGGACATAAGTTAAATGTAGGAAACGTGTTATTTTAATGTTCTCTGCACTTTTTGTTTCTTGCCTATATGGCTCTATGTACTGCTTTGCCCTAAATGGGAATGTTGTCCACATCCCTGAAAAGCAAAGGATTGAAAGAAAGTGGTTAAATGTGTCAATCTGTTGCATTTGGCATTGAATGCACTGCCGTTTTAACAGGTGTAGGTAACATTTATTGGGTTTTCCTGACTCTTAACCTATTTTACGCTGATACCATTCTCATGGAGAGCACGATTCGACAAAAAATTTTCCAATACCAGAAATCTTGTCAAAAATGAAATTGTACCACAGTTGATGCATTTTGCTTGGTGTGGCAAGGCTGCAAAGTCTTTTCAGACTAATATTTTGATGCCCTGAGTTATATTTTCTGCTTAAATGAGTGTTAGGTTGCATTGAAGAAAATCTGAACCCTAACCCTAACTACCCAAACCCTGAGCTAGGGTTTGGGTTAGTGTTATTAGAAAACATAGAAGATGTTTGATGGCATGGCTGTGTTTTAGGACAGAAGTGAAATGTAGGAAACGTGTTATTTTAATGTTCTCTGCACTTTTTGTTTCTTGCCTATATGGCTCTATGTACTGCTTTGCCCTAAATGGGAATGTTGTCCACATCCCTGAAAAGCAAAGGATTGAAAGAAAGTGGTTAAATGTGTCAATCTGTTGCATTTGGCATTGAATGCACTGCCGTTTTAACAGGTGTAGGTAACATTTATTGGGTTTTCCTGACTCTTAACCTATTTTACGCTGATACCATTCTCATGGAGAGCACGATTCGACAAAAAATTTTCCAATACCAGAAATCTTGTCAAAAATGAAATTGTACCACAGTTGATGCATTTTGCTTGGTGTGGCAAGGCTGCAAAGTCTTTTCAGACTAATATTTTGATGCCCTGAGTTATATTTTCTGCTTAAATGAGTGTTAGGTTGCATTGAAGAAAATCTGAACCCTAACCCTAACTACCCAAACCCTGAGCTAGGGTTAGGGTTAGTGTTATTAGAAAACATAGAAGATGTTTGATGGCATGGCTGTGTTTTAGGACAGAAGTGAAATGTAGGAAACGTGTTATTTTAATGTTCTCTGCACTTTTTTTTTCTTGCCTATATGGGTCTATGTACTGCTTTGCTCTAAATGGGAATGTTGTCCACATCCCTGAAAAGCAAAGGATTGAAAGAAAGTGGTTAAATGTGTCAATCTGTTGCATTTGGCATTGAATGCACTGCCGTTTTAACAGGTGTAGGTAACATTTATTGGGTTTTCCTGACTCTTAACCTATTTTACGCTGATACCATTCTCATGGAGAGCACGATTCGACAAAAAATTTTCCAATACCAGAAATCTTGTCAAAAATGAAATTGTACCACAGTTGATGCATTTTGCTTGGTGTGGCAAGGCTGCAAAGTCTTTTCAGACTAATATTTTGATGCCCTGAGTTATATTTTCTGCTTAAATGAGTGTTAGGTTGCATTGAAGAAAATCTGAACCCTAACCCTAACTACCCAAACCCTGAGCTAGGGTTAGGGTTAGTGTTATTAGAAAACATAGAAGATGTTTGATGGCATGGCTGTGTTTTAGGACAGAAGTGAAATGTAGGAAACGTGTTATTTTAATGTTCTCTGCACTTTTTTTTTCTTGCCTATATGGGTCTATGTACTGCTTTGCCCTAAATGGGAATGTTGTCCACATCCCTGAAAAGCAAAGGATTGAAAGAAAGTGGTTAAATGTGTCAATCTGTTGCATTTGGCATTGAATGCACTGCCGTTTTAACAGGTGTAGGTAACATTTATTGGGTTTTCCTGACTCTTAACCTATTTTACGCTGATACCATTCTCATGGAGAGCACGATTCGACATAAATTTTCCAATACCAGAATTCTTGTCAAAAAATGAAATTGTTCCACAGTTGATGCATTTTGCTTGGTGTGGCAAAGCTGCAAAGTCTTGTCAGACTAATATTTTGATGCCCTGAGTTATATTTTCTGCTTAAATGAGTGTTAGGTTGCATTGAAGAAAATCTGAACCCTAACCCTAACTACCCAAACCCTGAGCTAGGGTTAGGGTTAGTGTTATTAGAAAACATAGAAGATGTTTGATGGCATGGCTGTGTTTTAGGACAGAAGAGAAATGTAGGAAACGTGTTATTTTAATGTTCTCTGCACTTTTTTTTTCTTGCCTATATGGCTCTATGTACTGCTTTGCCCTAAATGGGAATGTTGTCCACATCCCTGAAAAGCAAAGGATTGAAAGAAAGTGGTTAAATGTGTCAATCTGTTGCATTTGGCATTGAATGCACTTCCGTTTTAACAGGTGTAGGTAACATTTATTGGGTTTTCCTGACTCTTAACCTATTTTACGCTGATACCATTCTCATGGAGAGCACGATTCGACATAAATTTTCCAATACCAGAATTCTTGTCAAAAAATGAAATTGTTCCACAGTTGATGCATTTTGCTTGGTGTGGCAAGGCTGCAAAGTCTTTTCAGACTAATATTTTGATGCCCTGAGTTATATTTTCTGCTTAAATGAGTGTTAGGTTGCATTGAAGAAAATCTGAACCCTAACCCTAACTACGCAAACCCTGAGCTAGGGTTAGGGTTAGTGTTATTAGAAAACATAGAAGATGTTTGATGGCATGGCTGTGTTTTAGGACAGAAGTGAAATGTAGGAAACGTGTTATTTTAATGTTCTCTGCACTTTTTTTTTCTTGCCTATATGGGTCTATGTACTGCTTTGCCCTAAATGGGAATGTTGTCCAAATCCCTGAAAAGCAAAGGATTGAAAGAAAGTGGTTAAATGTGTCAATCTGTTGCATTTGGCATTGAATGCACTGCCGTTTTAACAGGTGTAGGTAACATTTATTGGGTTTTCCTGACTCTTAACCTATTTTACGCTGATACCATTCTCATGGAGAGCACGATTCGACATAAATTTTCCAATACCAGAATTCTTGTCAAAAAATGAAATTGTTCCACAGTTGATGCATTTTGCTTGGTGTGGCAAGGCTGCAAAGTCTTTTCAGACTAATATTTTGATGCCCTGAGTTATATTTTCTGCTTAAATGAGTGTTAGGTTGCATTGAAGAAAATCTGAACCCTAACCCTAACTACGCAAACCCTGAGCTAGGGTTAGGGTTAGTGTTATTAGAAAACATAGAAGATGTTTGATGGCATGGCTGTGTTTTAGGACAGAAGTGAAATGTAGGAAACGTGTTATTTTAATGTTCTCTGCACTTTTTTTTTCTTGCCTATATGGGTCTATGTACTGCTTTGCTCTAAATGGGAATGTTGTCCAAATCCCTGAAAAGCAAAGGATTGAAAGAAAGTGGTTAAATGTGTCAATCTGTTGCATTTGGCATTGAATGCACTGCCGTTTTAACAGGTGTAGGTAACATTTATTGGGTTTTCCTGACTCTTAACCTATTTTACGCTGATACCATTCTCATGGAGAGCACGATTCGACATAAATTTTCCAATACCAGAATTCTTGTCAAAAAATGAAATTGTTCCACAGTTGATGCATTTTGCTTGGTGTGGCAAGGCTGCAAAGTCTTTTCAGACTAATATTTTGATGCCCTGAGTTATATTTTCTGCTTAAATGAGTGTTAGGTTGCATTGAAGAAAATCTGAACCCTAACCCTAACTACCCAAACCCTGAGCTAGGGTTAGGGTTAGTGTTATTAGAAAACATAGAAGATGTTTGATGGCATGGCTGTGTTTTAGGACAGAAGTGAAATGTAGGAAACGTGTTATTTTAATGTTCTCTGCACTTTTTTTTTCTTGCCTATATGGCTCTATGTACTGCTTTGCCCTAAATGGGAATGTTGTCCACATCCCTGAAAAGCAAAGGATTGAAAGAAAGTGGTTAAATGTGTCAATCTGTTGCATTTGGCATTGAATGCACTGCCGTTTTAACAGGTGTAGGTAACATTTATTGGGTTTTCCTGACTCTTAACCTATTTTACGCTGATACCATTCTCATGGAGAGCACGATTCGACAAAAAATTTTCCAATACCAGAAATCTTGTCAAAAATGAAATTGTACCACAGTTGATGCATTTTGCTTGGTGTGGCAAGGCTGCAAAGTCTTTTCAGACTAATATTTTGATGCTCTGAGTTATATTTTCTGCTTAAATGAGTGTTAGGTTGCATTGAAGAAAATCTGAACCCTAACCCTAACTACCCAAACCCTGAGCTAGGGTTAGGGTTAGTGTTATTAGAAAACATAGAAGATGTTTGATGGCATGGCTGTGTTTTAGGACAGAAGTGAAATTTAGGAAACGTGTTATTTTAATGTTCTCTGCACTTTTTTTTTCATGCCTATATGGGTCTATGTACTGCTTTGCCCTAAATGGGAATGTTGTCCACATCCCTGAAAAGCAAAGGATTGAAAGAAAGTGGTTAAATGTGTCAATCTGTTGCATTTGGCATTGAATGCACTGCCGTTTTAAAAGGTGTAGGTAACATTTATTGGGTTTTCCTGACTCTTAACCTATTTTACGCTGATACCATTCTCATGGAGAGCACGATTCGACATAAATTTTCCAATACCAGAATTCTTGTCAAAAAATGAAATTGTACCACAGTTGATGCATTTTGCTTGGTGTGGCAAGGCTGCAAAGTCTTTTCAGACTAATATTTTGATGCCCTGAGTTATATTTTCTGCTTAAATGAGTGTTAGGTTGCATTGAAGAAAATCTGAACCCTAACCCTAACTACCCAAACCCTGAGCTAGGGTTAGGGTTAGTGTTATTAGAAAACATAGAAGATGTTTGATGGCATGGCTGTGTTTTAGGACAGAAGTGAAATTTAGGAAACGTGTTATTTTAATGTTCTCTGCACTTTTTTTTTCTTGCCTATATGGGTCTATGTACTGCTTTGCCCTAAATGGGAATGTTGTCCACATCCCTGAAAAGCAAAGGATTGAAAGAAAGTGGTTAAATGTGTCAATCTGTTGCATTTGGCATTGAATGCACTGCCGTTTTAACAGGTGTAGGTAACATTTATTGGGTTTTCCTGACTCTTAACCTATTTTACGCTGATACCATTCTCATGGAGAGCACGATTCGACACAAATTTTTCAATACCAGAATTCTTGTCAAAAAATGAAATTGTTCCACAGTTGATGCATTTTGCTTGGTGTGGCAAAGCTGCAAAGTCTTGTCAGACTAATATTTTGATGCCCTGAGTTATATTTTCTGCTTAAATGAGTGTTAGGTTGCATTGAAGAAAATCTGAACCCTAACCCTAACTACGCAAACCCTGAGCTAGGGTTAGGGTTAGTGTTATTAGAAAACATAGAAGATGTTTGATGGCATGGCTGTGTTTTAGGACATAAGTTAAATGTAGGAAACGTGTTATTTTAATGTTCTCTGCACTTTTTGTTTCTTGCCTATATGGCTCTATGTACTGCTTTGCCCTAAATGGGAATGTTGTCCACATCCCTGAAAAGCAAAGGATTGAAAGAAAGTGGTTAAATGTGTCAATCTGTTGCATTTGGCATTGAATGCACTGCCGTTTTAACAGGTGTAGGTAACATTTATTGGGTTTTCCTGACTCTTAACCTATTTTACGCTGATACCATTCTCATGGAGAGCACGATTCGACAAAAAATTTTCCAATACCAGAAATCTTGTCAAAAATGAAATTGTACCACAGTTGATGCATTTTGCTTGGTGTGGCAAGGCTGCAAAGTCTTTTCAGACTAATATTTTGATGCCCTGAGTTATATTTTCTGCTTAAATGAGTGTTAGGTTGCATTGAAGAAAATCTGAACCCTAACCCTAACTACCCAAACCCTGAGCTAGGGTTAGGGTTAGTGTTATTAGAAAACATAGAAGATGTTTGATGGCATGGCTGTGTTTTAGGACAGAAGTGAAATGTAGGAAACGTGTTATTTTAATGTTCTCTGCACTTTTTTTTTCTTGCCTATATGGGTCTATGTACTGCTTTGCTCTAAATGGGAATGTTGTCCACATCCCTGAAAAGCAAAGGATTGAAAGAAAGTGGTTAAATGTGTCAATCTGTTGCATTTGGTATTGAATGCACTGCCGTTTTAACAGGTGTAGGTAACATTTATTGGGTTTTCCTGACTCTTAACCTATTTTACGCTGATACCATTCTCATGGAGAGCACGATTCGACAAAAAATTTTCCAATACCAGAAATCTTGTCAAAAATGAAATTGTACCACAGTTGATGCATTTTGCTTGGTGTGGCAAGGCTGCAAAGTCTTTTCAGACTAATATTTTGATGCCCTGAGTTATATTTTCTGCTTAAATGAGTGTTAGGTTGCATTGAAGAAAATCTGAACCCTAACCCTAACTACCCAAACCCTGAGCTAGGGTTAGGGTTAGTGTTATTAGAAAACATAGAAGATGTTTGATGGCATGGCTGTGTTTTAGGACAGAAGTGAAATGTAGGAAACGTGTTATTTTAATGTTCTCTGCACTTTTTTTTTCTTGCCTATATGGGTCTATGTACTGCTTTGCCCTAAATGGGAATGTTGTCCACATCCCTGAAAAGCAAAGGATTGAAAGAAAGTGGTTAAATGTGTCAATCTGTTGCATTTGGCATTGAATGCACTGCCGTTTTAACAGGTGTAGGTAACATTTATTGGGTTTTCCTGACTCTTAACCTATTTTACGCTGATACCATTCTCATGGAGAGCACGATTCGACATAAATTTTCCAATACCAGAATTCTTGTCAAAAAATGAAATTGTTCCACAGTTGATGCATTTTGCTTGGTGTGGCAAAGCTGCAAAGTCTTGTCAGACTAATATTTTGATGCCCTGAGTTATATTTTCTGCTTAAATGAGTGTTAGGTTGCATTGAAGAAAATCTGAACCCTAACCCTAACTACCCAAACCCTGAGCTAGGGTTAGGGTTAGTGTTATTAGAAAACATAGAAGATGTTTGATGGCATGGCTGTGTTTTAGGACAGAAGAGAAATGTAGGAAACGTGTTATTTTAATGTTCTCTGCACTTTTTTTTTCTTGCCTATATGGCTCTATGTACTGCTTTGCCCTAAATGGGAATGTTGTCCACATCCCTGAAAAGCAAAGGATTGAAAGAAAGTGGTTAAATGTGTCAATCTGTTGCATTTGGCATTGAATGCACTTCCGTTTTAACAGGTGTAGGTAACATTTATTGGGTTTTCCTGACTCTTAACCTATTTTACGCTGATACCATTCTCATGGAGAGCACGATTCGACATAAATTTTCCAATACCAGAATTCTTGTCAAAAAATGAAATTGTTCCACAGTTGATGCATTTTGCTTGGTGTGGCAAGGCTGCAAAGTCTTTTCAGACTAATATTTTGATGCCCTGAGTTATATTTTCTGCTTAAATGAGTGTTAGGTTGCATTGAAGAAAATCTGAACCCTAACCCTAACTACGCAAACCCTGAGCTAGGGTTAGGGTTAGTGTTATTAGAAAACATAGAAGATGTTTGATGGCATGGCTGTGTTTTAGGACAGAAGTGAAATGTAGGAAACGTGTTATTTTAATGTTCTCTGCACTTTTTTTTTCTTGCCTATATGGGTCTATGTACTGCTTTGCTCTAAATGGGAATGTTGTCCAAATCCCTGAAAAGCAAAGGATTGAAAGAAAGTGGTTAAATGTGTCAATCTGTTGCATTTGGCATTGAATGCACTGCCGTTTTAACAGGTGTAGGTAACATTTATTGGGTTTTCCTGACTCTTAACCTATTTTACGCTGATACCATTCTCATGGAGAGCACGATTCGACATAAATTTTCCAATACCAGAATTCTTGTCAAAAAATGAAATTGTTCCACAGTTGATGCATTTTGCTTGGTGTGGCAAGGCTGCAAAGTCTTTTCAGACTAATATTTTGATGCCCTGAGTTATATTTTCTGCTTAAATGAGTGTTAGGTTGCATTGAAGAAAATCTGAACCCTAACCCTAACTACGCAAACCCTGAGCTAGGGTTAGGGTTAGTGTTATTAGAAAACATAGAAGATGTTTGATGGCATGGCTGTGTTTTAGGACAGAAGTGAAATGTAGGAAACGTGTTATTTTAATGTTCTCTGCACTTTTTTTTTCTTGCCTATATGGGTCTATGTACTGCTTTGCTCTAAATGGGAATGTTGTCCAAATCCCTGAAAAGCAAAGGATTGAAAGAAAGTGGTTAAATGTGTCAATCTGTTGCATTTGGCATTGAATGCACTGCCGTTTTAACAGGTGTAGGTAACATTTATTGGGTTTTCCTGACTCTTAACCTATTTTACGCTGATACCATTCTCATGGAGAGCACGATTCGACATAAATTTTCCAATACCAGAATTCTTGTCAAAAAATGAAATTGTTCCACAGTTGATGCATTTTGCTTGGTGTGGCAAGGCTGCAAAGTCTTTTCAGACTAATATTTTGATGCCCTGAGTTATATTTTCTGCTTAAATGAGTGTTAGGTTGCATTGAAGAAAATCTGAACCCTAACCCTAACTACGCAAACCCTGAGCTAGGGTTAGGGTTAGTGTTATTAGAAAACATAGAAGATGTTTGATGGCATGGCTGTGTTTTAGGACAGAAGTGAAATGTAGGAAACGTGTTATTTTAATGTTCTCTGCACTTTTTTTTTCTTGCCTATATGGGTCTATGTACTGCTTTGCTCTAAATGGGAATGTTGTCCAAATCCCTGAAAAGCAAAGGATTGAAAGAAAGTGGTTAAATGTGTCAATCTGTTGCATTTGGCATTGAATGCACTGCCGTTTTAACAGGTGTAGGTAACATTTATTGGGTTTTCCTGACTCTTAACCTATTTTACGCTGATACCATTCTCATGGAGAGCACGATTCGACATAAATTTTCCAATACCAGAATTCTTGTCAAAAAATGAAATTGTTCCACAGTTGATGCATTTTGCTTGGTGTGGCAAGGCTGCAAAGTCTTTTCAGACTAATATTTTGATGCCCTGAGTTATATTTTCTGCTTAAATGAGTGTTAGGTTGCATTGAAGAAAATCTGAACCCTAACCCTAACTACCCAAACCCTGAGCTAGGGTTAGGGTTAGTGTTATTAGAAAACATAGAAGATGTTTGATGGCATGGCTGTGTTTTAGGACAGAAGTGAAATGTAGGAAACGTGTTATTTTAATGTTCTCTGCACTTTTTTTTTCTTGCCTATATGGCTCTATGTACTGCTTTGCCCTAAATGGGAATGTTGTCCACATCCCTGAAAAGCAAAGGATTGAAAGAAAGTGGTTAAATGTGTCAATCTGTTGCATTTGGCATTGAATGCACTGCCGTTTTAACAGGTGTAGGTAACATTTATTGGGTTTTCCTGACTCTTAACCTATTTTACGCTGATACCATTCTCATGGAGAGCACGATTCGACAAAAAATTTTCCAATACCAGAAATCTTCTCAAAAATGAAATTGTACCACAGTTGATGCATTTTGCTTGGTGTGGCAAGGCTGCAAAGTCTTTTCAGACTAATATTTTGATGCCCTGAGTTATATTTTCTGCTTAAATGAGTGTTAGGTTGCATTGAAGAAAATCTGAACCCTAACCCTAACTACCCAAACCCTGAGCTAGGGTTAGGGTTAGTGTTATTACAAAACATAGAAGATGTTTGATGGCATGGCTGTGTTTTAGGACAGAAGTGAAATTTAGGAAACGTGTTATTTTAATGTTCTCTGCACTTTTTTTTTCTTGCCTATATGGGTCTATGTACTGCTTTGCCCTAAATGGGAATGTTGTCCACATCCCTGAAAAGCAAAGGATTGAAAGAAAGTGGTTAAATGTGTCAATCTGTTGCATTTGGCATTGAATGCACTGCCGTTTTAACAGGTGTAGGTAACATTTATTGGGTTTTCCTGACTCTTAACCTATTTTACGCTGATACCATTCTCATGGAGAGCACGATTCGACACAAATTTTTCAATACCAGAATTCTTGTCAAAAAATGAAATTGTTCCACAGTTGATGCATTTTGCTTGGTGTGGCAAAGCTGCAAAGTCTTGTCAGACTAATATTTTGATGCCCTGAGTTATATTTTCTGCTTAAATGAGTGTTAGGTTGCATTGAAGAAAATCTGAACCCTAACCCTAACTACCCAAACCCTGAGCTAGGGTTAGGGTTAGTGTTATTAGAAAACATAGAAGATGTTTGATGGCATGGCTGTGTTTTAGGACAGAAGTGAAATGTAGGAAACGTGTTATTTTAATGTTCTCTGCACTTTTTTTTTCTTGCCTATATGGCTCTATGTACTGCTTTGCCCTAAATGGGAATGTTGTCCACATCCCTGAAAAGCAAAGGATTGAAAGAAAGTGGTTAAATGTGTCAATCTGTTGCATTTGGCATTGAATGCACTGCCGTTTTAAGAGGTGTAGGTAACATTTATTGGGTTTTCCTGACTCTTAACCTATTTTACGCTGATACCATTCTCATGGAGAGCACAATTCGACAAAAAATTTTCCAATACCAGAAATCTTGTCAAAAATGAAATTGTACCACAGTTGATGCATTTTGCTTGGTGTGGCAAGGCTGCAAAGTCTTTTCAGACTAATATTTTGATGCCCTGAGTTATATTTTCTGCTTAAATGAGTGTTAGGTTGCATTGAAGAAAATCTGAACCCTAACCCTAACTACGCAAACCCTGAGCTAGGGTTAGGGTTAGTGTTATTAGAAAACATAGAAGATGTTTGATGGCATGGCTGTGTTTAAGGACAGAAGTGAAATGTAGGAAACGTGTTATTTTAATGTTCTCTGCACTTTTTTTTTCTTGCCTATATGGGTCTATGTACTGCTTTGCCCTAAATGGGAATGTTGTCCACATCCCTGAAAAGCAAAGGATTGAGGAAAGTGGTTAAATGTGTCAATCTGTTGCATTTGGCATTGAATGCACTGCCGTTTTAACAGGTGTAGGTAACATTTATTGGGTTTTCCTGACTCTTAACCTATTTTACGCTGATACCATTCTCATGGAGAGCACGATTCGACAAAAAATTTTCCAATACCAGAAATCTTGTAAAAAAAGAAATTGTACCACAGTTGATGCATTTTGCTTGGTGTGGCAAGGCTGCAAAGTCTTTTCAGACTAATATTTTGATGCCCTGAGTTATATTTTCTGCTTAAATGAGTGTTAGGTTGCATTGAAGAAAATCTGAACCCTAACCCTAACTACCCAAACCCTGAGCTAGGGTTAGGGTTAGTGTTATTAGAAAACATAGAAGATGTTTGATGGCATGGCTGTGTTTTAGGACAGAAGTGAAATGTAGGAAACGTGTTATTTTAATGTTCTCTGCATTTTTTTTTTCTTGCCTATATGGCTCTATGTACTGCTTTGCCCTAAATGGGAATGTTGTCCACATCCCTGAAAAGCAAAGGATTGAAAGAAAGTGGTTAAATGTGTCAATCTGTTGCATTTGGCATTGAATGCACTGCCGTTTTAAGAGGTGTAGGTAACATTTATTGGGTTTTCCTGACTCTTAACCTATTTTACGCTGATACCATTCTCATGGAGAGCACGATTCGACACAAATTTTCCAATACCAGAATTCTTGTCAAAAAATGAAATTGTTCCACAGTTGATGCATTTTGCTTGGTGTGGCAAAGCTGCAAAGTCTTGTCAGACTAATATTTTGATGCCCTGAGTTATATTTTCTGCTTAAATGAGTGTTAGGTTGCATTGAAGAAAATCTGAACCCTAACCCTAACTACGCAAACCCTGAGCTAGGGTTAGGGTTAGTGTTATTAGAAAACATAGAAGATGTTTGATGGCATGACTGTGTTTTAGGACAGAAGTGAAATGTAGGAAACGTGTTATTTTAATGTTCTCTGCACTTTTTTTTTCTTGCCTATATGGGTCTATGTACTGCTTTGCCCTAAATGGGAATGTTGTCCACATCCCTGAAAAGCAAAGGATTGAGGAAAGTGGTTAAATGTGTCAATCTGTTGCATTTGGCATTGAATGCACTGCCGTTTTAACAGGTGTAGGTAACATTTATTGGGTTTTCCTGACTCTTAACCTATTTTACGCTGATACCATTCTCATGGAGAGCACGATTCGACAAAAAATTTTCCAATACCAGAAATCTTGTAAAAAAAGAAATTGTACCACAGTTGATGCATTTTGCTTGGTGTGGCAAGGCTGCAAAGTCTTTTCAGACTAATATTTTGATGCCCTGAGTTATATTTTCTGCTTAAATGAGTGTTAGGTTGCATTGAAGAAAATCTGAACCCTAACCCTAACTACCCAAACCCTGAGCTAGGGTTAGGGTTAGTGTTATTAGAAAACATAGAAGATGTTTGATGGCATGGCTGTGTTTTAGGACAGAAGTGAAATGTAGGAAACGTGTTATTTTAATGTTCTCTGCACTTTTTTTTTCTTGCCTATATGGGTCTATGTACTGCTTTGCCCTAAATGGGAATGTTGTCCACATCCCTGAAAAGCAAAGGATTGAAAGAAAGTGGTTAAATGTGTCAATCTGTTGCATTTGGCATTGAATGCACTGCCGTTTTAACAGGTGTAGGTAACATTTATTGGGTTTTCCTGACTCTTAACCTATTTTACGCTGATACCATTCTCATGGAGAGCACGATTCGACATAAATTTTCCAATACCAGAATTCTTGTCAAAAAATGAAATTGTTCCACAGTTGATGCATTTTGCTTGGTGTGGCAAGGCTGCAAAGTCTTTTCAGACTAATATTTTGATGCCCTGAGTTATATTTTCTGCTTAAATGAGTGTTAGGTTGCATTGAAGAAAATCTGAACCCTAACCCTAACTACGCAAACCCTGAGCTAGGGTTAGGGTTAGTGTTATTAGAAAACATAGAAGATGTTTGATGGCATGGCTGTGTTTTAGGACAGAAGTGAAATGTAGGAAACGTGTTATTTTAATGTTCTCTGCACTTTTTTTTTCTTGCCTATATGGGTCTATGTACTGCTTTGCCCTAAATGGGAATGTTGTCCACATCCCTGAAAAGCAAAGGATTGAAAGAAAGTGGTTAAATGTGTCAATCTGTTGCATTTGGCATTGAATGCACTGCCGTTTTAACAGGTGTAGGTAACATTTATTGGGTTTTTTCTGACTCTTAACCTATTTTACGCTGATACCATTCTCAGGAAAGAACACGATTCGACAAAAAATTTTCCAATACCAGAAATCTTGTCAAAAATGAAATTGTACCACAGTTGATGCATTTTGCTTGGTGTGGCAAGGCTGCAAAGTCTTTTCAGACTAATATTTTGATGCCCTGAGTTATATTTTCTGCTTAAATGAGTGTTAGGTTGCATTGAAGAAAATCTGAACCCTAACCCTAACTACCCAAACCCTGAGCTAGGGTTAGGGTTAGTGGTATTAGAAAACATAGAAGATGTTTGATGGCATGGCTGTGTTTTAGGACAGAAGTGAAATGTAGGAAACGTGTTATTTTAATGTTCTCTGCACTTTTTTTTCTTGCCTATATGGGTCTATGTACTGCTTTGCTCTAAATGGGAATGTTGTCCAAATCCCTGAAAAGCAAAGGATTGAAAGAAAGTGGTTAAATGTGTCAATCTGTTGCATTTGGCATTGAATGCACTGCCGTTTTAACAGGTGTAGGTAACATTTATTGGGTTTTCCTGACTCTTAACCTATTTTACGCTGATACCATTCTCATGGAGAGCACGATTCGACAAAAAATTTTCCAATACCAGAAATCTTGTCAAAAATGAAATTGTACCACAGTTGATGCATTTTGCTTGGTGTGGCAAGGCTGCAAAGTCTTTTCAGACTAATATTTTGATGCCCTGAGTTATATTTTCTGCTTAAATGAGTGTTAGGTTGCATTGAAGAAAATCTGAACCCTAACCCTAACTACCCAAACCCTGAGCTAGGGTTAGGGTTAGTGTTATTAGAAAACATAGAAGATGTTTGATGGCATAGCTGTGTTTTAGGACAGAAGTGAAATTTATGAAACGTGTTATTTTAATGTTCTCTGCACTTTTTTTTTCTTGCCTATATGAGTCTATGTACTGCCTTGCTCTAAATGGGAATGTTGTCCAAATCCCTGAAAAGCAAAGGATTGAAAGAAAGTGGTTAAATGTGTCAATCTGTTGCATTTGGCATTGAATGCACTGCCGTTTTAACAGGTGTAGGTAACATTTATTGGGTTTTCCTGACTCTTAACCTATTTTACGCTGATACCATTCTCATGGAGAGCACGATTCGACACAAATTTTCCAATACCAGAATTCTTGTCAAAAAATGAAATTGTTCCACAGTTGATGCATTTTGCTTGGTGTGGCAAGGCTGCAAAGTCTTTTCAGACTAATATTTTGATGCCCTGAGTTATATTTTCTGCTTAAATGAGTGTTAGGTTGCATTGAAGAAAATCTGAACCCTAACCCTAACTACGCAAACCCTGAGCTAGGGTTAGGGTTAGTGTTATTAGAAAACATAGAAGATGTTTGATGGCATGGCTGTGTTTTAGGACAGAAGTGAAATGTAGGAAACGTGTTATTTTAATGTTCTCTGCACTTTTTTTTTTTTTCTTGCCTATATGGGTCTATGTACTGCTTTGCTCTAAATGGGAATGTTGTCCAAATCCCTGAAAAGCAAAGGATTGAAAGAAAGTGGTTAAATGTGTCAATCTGTTGCATTTGGCATTGAATGCACTGCCGTTTTAACAGGTGTAGGTAACATTTATTGGGTTTTCCTGACTCTTAACCTATTTTACGCTGATACCATTCTCATGGAGAGCACGATTCGACACAAATTTTCCAATACCAGAATTCTTGTCAAAAAATGAAATTGTTCCACAGTTGATGCATTTTGCTTGGTGTGGCAAAGCTGCAAAGTCTTGTCAGACTAATATTTTGATGCCCTGAGTTATATTTTCTGCTTAAATGAGTGTTAGGTTGCATTGAAGAAAATCTGAACCCTAACCCTAACTACGCAAACCCTGAGCTAGGGTTAGGGTTAGTGTTATTAGAAAACATAGAAGATGTTTGATGGCATGGCTGTGTTTTAGGACAGAAGTGAAATGTAGGAAACGTGTTATTTTAATGTTCTCTGCACTTTTTTTTTCTTACCTATATGGGTCTATCTACTGCTTTGCTCTAAATGGGAATGTTGTCCAAATCCCTGAAAAGCAAAGGATTGAAAGAAAGTGGTTAAATGTGTCAATCTGTTGCATTTGGCATTGAATGCACTGCCGTTTTAACAGGTGTAGGTAACATTTATTGGGTTTTCCTGACTCTTAACCTATTTTACGCTGATACCATTCTCATGGAGAGCACGATTCGACAAAAAAATTTCCAATACCAGAAATCTTGTCAAAAATGAAATTGTACCACAGTTGATGCATTTTGCTTGGTGTGGCAAGGCTGCAAAGTCTTTTCAGACTAATATTTTGATGCCCTGAGTTATATTTTCTGCTTAAATGAGTGTTAGGTTGCATTGAAGAAAATCTGAACCCTAACCCTAACTACCCAAACCCTGAGCTAGGGTTAGGGTTAGTGGTATTAGAAAACATAGAAGATGTTTGATGGCATGGCTGTGTTTTAGGACAGAAGTGAAATGTAGGAAACGTGTTATTTTAATGTTCTCTGCACTTTTTTTTCTTGCCTATATGGGTCTATGTACTGCTTTGCTCTAAATGGGAATGTTGTCCAAATCCCTGAAAAGCAAAGGATTGAAAGAAAGTGGTTAAATGTGTCAATCTGTTGCATTTGGCATTGAATGCACTGCCGTTTTAACAGGTGTAGGTAACATTTATTGGGTTTTCCTGACTCTTAACCTATTTTACGCTGATACCATTCTCATGGAGAGCACGATTCGACAAAAAATTTTCCAATACCAGAAATCTTGTCAAAAATGAAATTGTACCACAGTTGATGCATTTTGCTTGGTGTGGCAAGGCTGCAAAGTCTTTTCAGACTAATATTTTGATGCCCTGAGTTATATTTTCTGCTTAAATGAGTGTTAGGTTGCATTGAAGAAAATCTGAACCCTAACCCTAACTACCCAAACCCTGAGCTAGGGTTAGGGTTAGTGTTATTAGAAAACATAGAAGATGTTTGATGTCATAGCTGTGTTTTAGGACAGAAGTGAAATTTAGGAAACGTGTTATTTTAATGTTCTCTGCACTTTTTTTTTCTTGCCTATATGAGTCTATGTACTGCTTTGCCCTAAATGGGAATGTTGTCCACATCCCTGAAAAGCAAAGGATTGAAAGAAAGTGGTTAAATGTGTCAATCTGTTGCATTTGGCATTGAATGCACTGCCGTTTTAACAGGTGTAGATAACATTTATTGGGTTTTCCTGACTCTTAACCTATTTTACGCTGATACCATTCTCATGGAGAGCACGATTCGACACAAATTTTCCAATACCAGAATTCTTGTCAAAAAATGAAATTGTTCCACAGTTGATGTATTTTGCTTGGTGTGGCAAGGCTGCAAAGTCTTTTCAGACTAATATTTTGATGCCCTGAGTTATATTTTCTGCTTAAATGAGTGTTAGGTTGCATTGAAGAAAATCTGAACCCTAACCCTAACTACGCAAACCCTGAGCTAGGGTTAGGGTTAGTGTTATTAGAAAACATAGAAGATGTTTGATGGCATGGCTGTGTTTTCGGACAGAAGTGAAATGTAGGAAACGTGTTATTTTAATGTTCTCTGCACTTTTTTTTTCTTGCCTATATGGGTCTATGTACTGCCTTGCTCTAAATGGGAATGTTGTCCAAATCCCTGAAAAGCAAAGGATTGAAAGAAAGTGGTTAAATGTGTCAATCTGTTGCATTTGGCATTGAATGCACTGCCGTTTTAACAGGTGTAGGTAACATTTATTGGGTTTTCCTGACTCTTAACCTATTTTACGCTGATACCATTCTCATGGAGAGCACGATTCGACACAAATTTTCCAATACCAGAATTCTTGTCAAAAAATGAAATTGTTCCACAGTTGATGCATTTTGCTTGGTGTGGCAAGGCTGCAAAGTCTTTTCAGACTAATATTTTGATGCCCTGAGTTATATTTTCTGCTTAAATGAGTGTTAGGTTGCATTGAAGAAAATCTGAACCCTAACCCTAACTACCCAAACCCTGAGCTAGGGTTAGGGTTAGTGGTATTAGAAAACATAGAAGATGTTTGATGGCATGGCTGTGTTTTAGGACAGAAGTGAAATGTAGGAAACGTGTTATTTTAATGTTCTCTGCACTTTTTTTTCTTGCCTATATGGGTCTATGTACTGCTTTGCTCTAAATGGAAATGTTGTCCAAATCCCTGAAAAGCAAAGGATTGAAAGAAAGTGGTTAAATGTGTCAATCTGTTGCATTTGGCATTGAATGCACTGCCGTTTTAACAGGTGTAGGTAACATTTATTGGGTTTTCCTGACTCTTAACCTATTTTACGCTGATACCATTCTCATGGAGAGCACGATTCGACAAAAAATTTTCCAATACCAGAAATCTTGTCAAAAATGAAATTGTACCACAGTTGATGCATTTTGCTTGGTGTGGCAAGGCTGCAAAGTCTTTTCAGACTAATATTTTGATGCCCTGAGTTATATTTTCTGCTTAAATGAGTGTTAGGTTGCATTGAAGAAAATCTGAACCCTAACCCTAACTACCCAAACCCTGAGCTAGGGTTAGGGTTAGTGTTATTAGAAAACATAGAAGATGTTTGATGGCATAGCTGTGTTTTAGGACAGAAGTGAAATTTATGAAACGTGTTATTTTAATGTTCTCTGCACTTTTTTTTTCTTGCCTATATGAGTCTATGTACTGCCTTGCTCTAAATGGGAATGTTGTCCAAATCCCTGAAAAGCAAAGGATTGAAAGAAAGTGGTTAAATGTGTCAATCTGTTGCATTTGGCATTGAATGCACTGCCGTTTTAACAGGTGTAGGTAACATTTATTGGGTTTTCCTGACTCTTAACCTATTTTACGCTGATACCATTCTCATGGAGAGCACGATTCGACACAAATTTTCCAATACCAGAATTCTTGTCAAAAAATGAAATTGTTCCACAGTTGATGCATTTTGCTTGGTGTGGCAAGGCTGCAAAGTCTTTTCAGACTAATATTTTGATGCCCTGAGTTATATTTTCTGCTTAAATGAGTGTTAGGTTGCATTGAAGAAAATCTGAACCCTAACCCTAACTACGCAAACCCTGAGCTAGGGTTAGGGTTAGTGTTATTAGAAAACATAGAAGATGTTTGATGGCATGGCTGTGTTTTAGGACAGAAGTGAAATGTAGGAAACGTGTTATTTTAATGTTCTCTGCACTTTTTTTTTTTTTCTTGCCTATATGGGTCTATGTACTGCTTTGCTCTAAATGGGAATGTTGTCCAAATCCCTGAAAAGCAAAGGATTGAAAGAAAGTGGTTAAATGTGTCAATCTGTTGCATTTGGCATTGAATGCACTGCCGTTTTAACAGGTGTAGGTAACATTTATTGGGTTTTCCTGACTCTTAACCTATTTTACGCTGATACCATTCTCATGGAGAGCACGATTCGACACAAATTTTCCAATACCAGAATTCTTGTCAAAAAATGAAATTGTTCCACAGTTGATGCATTTTGCTTGGTGTGGCAAAGCTGCAAAGTCTTGTCAGACTAATATTTTGATGCCCTGAGTTATATTTTCTGCTTAAATGAGTGTTAGGTTGCATTGAAGAAAATCTGAACCCTAACCCTAACTACGCAAACCCTGAGCTAGGGTTAGGGTTAGTGTTATTAGAAAACATAGAAGATGTTTGATGGCATGGCTGTGTTTTAGGACAGAAGTGAAATGTAGGAAACGTGTTATTTTAATGTTCTCTGCACTTTTTTTTTCTTACCTATATGGGTCTATCTACTGCTTTGCTCTAAATGGGAATGTTGTCCAAATCCCTGAAAAGCAAAGGATTGAAAGAAAGTGGTTAAATGTGTCAATCTGTTGCATTTGGCATTGAATGCACTGCCGTTTTAACAGGTGTAGGTAACATTTATTGGGTTTTCCTGACTCTTAACCTATTTTACGCTGATACCATTCTCATGGAGAGCACGATTCGACAAAAAAATTTCCAATACCAGAAATCTTGTCAAAAATGAAATTGTACCACAGTTGATGCATTTTGCTTGGTGTGGCAAGGCTGCAAAGTCTTTTCAGACTAATATTTTGATGCCCTGAGTTATATTTTCTGCTTAAATGAGTGTTAGGTTGCATTGAAGAAAATCTGAACCCTAACCCTAACTACCCAAACCCTGAGCTAGGGTTAGGGTTAGTGGTATTAGAAAACATAGAAGATGTTTGATGGCATGGCTGTGTTTTAGGACAGAAGTGAAATGTAGGAAACGTGTTATTTTAATGTTCTCTGCACTTTTTTTTCTTGCCTATATGGGTCTATGTACTGCTTTGCTCTAAATGGGAATGTTGTCCAAATCCCTGAAAAGCAAAGGATTGAAAGAAAGTGGTTAAATGTGTCAATCTGTTGCATTTGGCATTGAATGCACTGCCGTTTTAACAGGTGTAGGTAACATTTATTGGGTTTTCCTGACTCTTAACCTATTTTACGCTGATACCATTCTCATGGAGAGCACGATTCGACAAAAAATTTTCCAATACCAGAAATCTTGTCAAAAATGAAATTGTACCACAGTTGATGCATTTTGCTTGGTGTGGCAAGGCTGCAAAGTCTTTTCAGACTAATATTTTGATGCCCTGAGTTATATTTTCTGCTTAAATGAGTGTTAGGTTGCATTGAAGAAAATCTGAACCCTAACCCTAACTACCCAAACCCTGAGCTAGGGTTAGGGTTAGTGTTATTAGAAAACATAGAAGATGTTTGATGTCATAGCTGTGTTTTAGGACAGAAGTGAAATTTAGGAAACGTGTTATTTTAATGTTCTCTGCACTTTTTTTTTCTTGCCTATATGAGTCTATGTACTGCTTTGCCCTAAATGGGAATGTTGTCCACATCCCTGAAAAGCAAAGGATTGAAAGAAAGTGGTTAAATGTGTCAATCTGTTGCATTTGGCATTGAATGCACTGCCGTTTTAACAGGTGTAGATAACATTTATTGGGTTTTCCTGACTCTTAACCTATTTTACGCTGATACCATTCTCATGGAGAGCACGATTCGACACAAATTTTCCAATACCAGAATTCTTGTCAAAAAATGAAATTGTTCCACAGTTGATGTATTTTGCTTGGTGTGGCAAGGCTGCAAAGTCTTTTCAGACTAATATTTTGATGCCCTGAGTTATATTTTCTGCTTAAATGAGTGTTAGGTTGCATTGAAGAAAATCTGAACCCTAACCCTAACTACGCAAACCCTGAGCTAGGGTTAGGGTTAGTGTTATTAGAAAACATAGATGTTTGATGGCATGGCTGTGTTTTCGGACAGAAGTGAAATGTAGGAAACGTGTTATTTTAATGTTCTCTGCACTTTTTTTTTCTTGCCTATATGGGTCTATGTACTGCCTTGCTCTAAATGGGAATGTTGTCCAAATCCCTGAAAAGCAAAGGATTGAAAGAAAGTGGTTAAATGTGTCAATCTGTTGCATTTGGCATTGAATGCACTGCCGTTTTAACAGGTGTAGGTAACATTTATTGGGTTTTCCTGACTCTTAACCTATTTTACGCTGATACCATTCTCATGGAGAGCACGATTCGACACAAATTTTCCAATACCAGAATTCTTGTCAAAAAATGAAATTGTTCCACAGTTGATGCATTTTGCTTGGTGTGGCAAGGCTGCAAAGTCTTTTCAGACTAATATTTTGATGCCCTGAGTTATATTTTCTGCTTAAATGAGTGTTAGGTTGCATTGAAGAAAATCTGAACCCTAACCCTAACTACGCAAACCCTGAGCTAGGGTTAGGGTTAGTGTTATTAGAAAACATAGAAGATGTTTGATGGCATGGCTGTGTTTTAGGACAGAAGTGAAATGTAGGAAACGTGTTATTTTAATGTTCTCTGCACTTTTTTTTTTTTTCTTGCCTATATGGGTCTATGTACTGCTTTGCTCTAAATGGGAATGTTGTCCAAATCCCTGAAAAGCAAAGGATTGAAAGAAAGTGGTTAAATGTGTCAATCTGTTGCATTTGGCATTGAATGCACTGCCGTTTTAACAGGTGTAGGTAACATTTATTGGGTTTTCCTGACTCTTAACCTATTTTACGCTGATACCATTCTCATGGAGAGCACGATTCGACAAAAAATTTTCCAATACCAGAAATCTTGTCAAAAATGAAATTGTACCACAGTTGATGCATTTTGCTTGGTGTGGCAAGGCTGCAAAGTCTTTTCAGACTAATATTTTGATGCCCTGAGTTATATTTTCTGCTTAAATGAGTGTTAGGTTGCATTGAAGAAAATCTGAACCCTAACCCTAACTACCCAAACCCTGAGCTAGGGTTAGGGTTAGTGTTATTAGAAAACATAGAAGATGTTTGATGGCATGGCTGTGTTTTAGGACAGAAGTGAAATGTAGGAAACGTGTTATTTTAACGTTCTCTGCACTTTTTTTTTCTTGCCTATATGGGTCTATGTACTGCTTTGCCCTAAATGGGAATGTTGTCCACATCCCTGAAAAGCAAAGGATTGAAAGAAAGTGGTTAAATGTGTCAGTCTGTTGCATTTGGCATTGAATGCACTGCCGTTTTAACAGGTGTAGGTAACATTTATTGGGTTTTCCTGACTCTTAACCTATTTTACGCTGATACCATTCTCATGGAGAGCACCATTCGACATAAATTTTCCAATACCAGAATTCTTGTCAAAAAATGAAATTGTTCCACAGTTGATGCATTTTGCTTGGTGTGGCAAGGCTGCAAAGTCTTTTCAGACTAATATTTTGATGCCCTGAGTTATATTTTCTGCTTAAATGAGTGTTAGGTTGCATTGAAGAAAATCTGAACCCTAACCCTAACTACGCAAACCCTGAGCTAGGGTTAGGGTTAGTGTTATTAGAAAACATAGAAGATGTTTGATGGCATGGCTGTGTTTTAGGACAGAAGTGAAATGTAGGAAACGTGTTATTTTAATGTTCTCTGCACTTTTTTTTTCTTGCCTATATGGGTCTATGTACTGCTTTGCCCTAAATGGGAATGTTGTCCACATCCCTGAAAAGCAAAGGATTGAAAGAAAGTGGTTAAATGTGTCAATCTGTTGCATTTGGCATTGAATGCACTGCCGTTTTAACAGGTGTAGGTAACATTTATTGGGTTTTCCTGACTCTTAACCTATTTTACGCTGATACCATTCTCATGGAGAGCACGATTCGACACAAATTTTCCAATACCAGAATTCTTGTCAAAAAATGAAATTGTTCCACAGTTGATGCATTTTGCTTGGTGTGGCAAAGCTGCAAAGTCTTGTCAGACTAATATTTTGATGCCCTGAGTTATATTTTCTGCTTAAATGAGTGTTAGGTTGCATTGAAGGAAATCTGAACCCTAACCCTAACTACCCAAACCCTGAGCTAGGGTTAGGGTTAGTGTTATTAGAAAACATAGAAGATGTTTGATGGCATGGCTGTGTTTTAGGACAGAAGTGAAATTTAGGAAACGTGTTATTTTAATGTTCTCTGCACTTTTTTTTTCTTGCCTATATGGGTCTATGTACTGCTTTGCCCTAAATGGGAATGTTGTCCACATCCCTGAAAAGCAAAGGATTGAAAGAAAGTGGTTAAATGTGTCAATCTGTTGCATTTGGCATTGAATGCACTGCCGTTTTAACAGGTGTAGGTAACATTTATTGGGTTTTCCTGACTCTTAACCTATTTTACGCTGATACCATTCTCATGGAGAGCACGATTCGACAAAAAATTTTCCAATACCAGAAATCTTGTCAAAAATGAAATTGTACCACAGTTGATGCATTTTGCTTGGTGTGGCAAGGCTGCAAAGTCTTTTCAGACTAATATTTTGATGCCCTGAGTTATATTTTCTGCTTAAATGAGTGTTAGGTTGCATTGAAGAAAATCTGAACCCTAACCCTAACTACCCAAACCCTGAGCTAGGGTTAGGGTTAGTGTTATTAGAAAACATAGAAGATGTTTGATGGCATAGCTGTGTTTTAGGACAGAAGTGAAATTTAGGAAACGTGTTATTTTAATGTTCTCTGCACTTTTTTTTTCTTGCCTATATGGGTCTATGTACTGCTTTGCCCTAAATGGGAATGTTGTCCACATCCCTGAAAAGCAAAGGATTGAAAGAAAGTGGTTAAATGTGTCAATCTGTTGCATTTGGCATTGAATGCACTGCCGTTTTAACAGGTGTAGATAACATTTATTGGGTTTTCCTGACTCTTAACCTATTTTACGCTGATACCATTCTCATGGAGAGCACGATTCGACACAAATTTTCCAATACCAGAATTCTTGTCAAAAAATGAAATTGTTCCACAGTTGATGTATTTTGCTTGGTGTGGCAAGGCTGCAAAGTCTTTTCAGACTAATATTTTGATGCCCTGAGTTATATTTTCTGCTTAAATGAGTGTTAGGTTGCATTGAAGAAAATCTGAACCCTAACCCTAACTACGCAAACCCTGAGCTAGGGTTAGGGTTAGTGTTATTAGAAAACATAGAAGATGTTTGATGGCATAGCTGTGTTTTCGGACAGAAGTGAAATGTAGGAAACGTGTTATTTTAATGTTCTCTGCACTTTTTTTTTTTTTTCTTGCCTATATGGGTCTATGTACTGCTTTGCTCTAAATGGGAATGTTGTCCAAATCCCTGAAAAGCAAAGGATTGAAAGAAAGTGGTTAAATGTGTCAATCTGTTGCATTTGGCATTGAATGCACTGCCGTTTTAACAGGTGTAGGTAACATTTATTGGGTTTTCCTGACTCTTAACCTATTTTACGCTGATACCATTCTCATGGAGAGCACGATTCGACACAAATTTTCCAATACCAGAATTCTTGTCAAAAAATGAAATTGTTCCACAGTTGATGCATTTTGCTTGGTGTGGCAAAGCTGCAAAGTCTTGTCAGACTAATATTTTGATGCCCTGAGTTATATTTTCTGCTTAAATGAGTGTTAGGTTGCATTGAAGGAAATCTGAACCCTAACCCTAACTACCCAAACCCTGAGCTAGGGTTAGGGTTAGTGTTATTAGAAAACATAGAAGATGTTTGATGGCATGGCTGTGTTTTAGGACAGAAGTGAAATGTAGGAAACGTGTTATTTTAATGTTCTCTGCACTTTTTTTTTCTTACCTATATGGGTCTATCTACTGCTTTGCTCTAAATGGGAATGTTGTCCAAATCCCTGAAAAGCAAAGGATTGAAAGAAAGTGGTTAAATGTGTCAATCTGTTGCATTTGGCATTGAATGCACTGCCGTTTTAACAGGTGTAGGTAACATTTATTGGGTTTTCCTGACTCTTAACCTATTTTACGCTGATACCATTCTCATGGAGAGCACGATTCGACAAAAAATTTTCCAATACCAGAAATCTTGTCAAAAATGAAATTGTACCACAGTTGATGCATTTTGCTTGGTGTGGCAAGGCTGCAAAGTCTTTTCAGACTAATATTTTGATGCCCTGAGTTATATTTTCTGCTTAAATGAGTGTTAGGTTGCATTGAAGAAAATCTGAACCCTAACCCTAACTACCCAAACCCTGAGCTAGGGTTAGGGTTAGTGTTATTAGAAAACATAGAAGATGTTTGATGGCATGGCTGTGTTTTAGGACAGAAGTGAAATGTAGGAAACGTGTTATTTTAACGTTCTCTGCACTTTTTTTTTCTTGCCTATATGGGTCTATGTACTGCTTTGCCCTAAATGGGAATGTTGTCCACATCCCTGAAAAGCAAAGGATTGAAAGAAAGTGGTTAAATGTGTCAGTCTGTTGCATTTGGCATTGAATGCACTGCCGTTTTAACAGGTGTAGGTAACATTTATTGGGTTTTCCTGACTCTTAACCTATTTTACGCTGATACCATTCTCATGGAGAGCACCATTCGACATAAATTTTCCAATACCAGAATTCTTGTCAAAAAATGAAATTGTTCCACAGTTGATGCATTTTGCTTGGTGTGGCAAGGCTGCAAAGTCTTTTCAGACTAATATTTTGATGCCCTGAGTTATATTTTCTGCTTAAATGAGTGTTAGGTTGCATTGAAGAAAATCTGAACCCTAACCCTAACTACGCAAACCCTGAGCTAGGGTTAGGGTTAGTGTTATTAGAAAACATAGAAGATGTTTGATGGCATGGCTGTGTTTTAGGACAGAAGTGAAATGTAGGAAACGTGTTATTTTAATGTTCTCTGCACTTTTTTTTTCTTGCCTATATGGGTCTATGTACTGCTTTGCCCTAAATGGGAATGTTGTCCACATCCCTGAAAAGCAAAGGATTGAAAGAAAGTGGTTAAATGTGTCAATCTGTTGCATTTGGCATTGAATGCACTGCCGTTTTAACAGGTGTAGGTAACATTTATTGGGTTTTCCTGACTCTTAACCTATTTTACGCTGATACCATTCTCATGGAGAGCACGATTCGACACAAATTTTCCAATACCAGAATTCTTGTCAAAAAATGAAATTGTTCCACAGTTGATGCATTTTGCTTGGTGTGGCAAAGCTGCAAAGTCTTGTCAGACTAATATTTTGATGCCCTGAGTTATATTTTCTGCTTAAATGAGTGTTAGGTTGCATTGAAGGAAATCTGAACCCTAACCCTAACTACCCAAACCCTGAGCTAGGGTTAGGGTTAGTGTTATTAGAAAACATAGAAGATGTTTGATGGCATGGCTGTGTTTTAGGACAGAAGTGAAATGTAGGAAACGTGTTATTTTAATGTTCTCTGCACTTTTTTTTTCTTACCTATATGGGTCTATCTACTGCTTTGCTCTAAATGGGAATGTTGTCCAAATCCCTGAAAAGCAAAGGATTGAAAGAAAGTGGTTAAATGTGTCAATCTGTTGCATTTGGCATTGAATGCACTGCCGTTTTAACAGGTGTAGGTAACATTTATTGGGTTTTCCTGACTCTTAACCTATTTTACGCTGATACCATTCTCATGGAGAGCACGATTCGACAAAAAATTTTCCAATACCAGAAATCTTGTCAAAAATGAAATTGTACCACAGTTGATGCATTTTGCTTGGTGTGGCAAGGCTGCAAAGTCTTTTCAGACTAATATTTTGATGCCCTGAGTTATATTTTCTGCTTAAATGAGTGTTAGGTTGCATTGAAGAAAATCTGAACCCTAACCCTAACTACCCAAACCCTGAGCTAGGGTTAGGGTTAGTGTTATTAGAAAACATAGAAGATGTTTGATGGCATGGCTGTGTTTTAGGACAGAAGTGAAATGTAGGAAACGTGTTATTTTAACGTTCTCTGCACTTTTTTTTTCTTGCCTATATGGGTCTATGTACTGCTTTGCCCTAAATGGGAATGTTGTCCACATCCCTGAAAAGCAAAGGATTGAAAGAAAGTGGTTAAATGTGTCAGTCTGTTGCATTTGGCATTGAATGCACTGCCGTTTTAACAGGTGTAGGTAACATTTATTGGGTTTTCCTGACTCTTAACCTATTTTACGCTGATACCATTCTCATGGAGAGCACCATTCGACATAAATTTTCCAATACCAGAATTCTTGTCAAAAAATGAAATTGTTCCACAGTTGATGCATTTTGCTTGGTGTGGCAAGGCTGCAAAGTCTTTTCAGACTAATATTTTGATGCCCTGAGTTATATTTTCTGCTTAAATGAGTGTTAGGTTGCATTGAAGAAAATCTGAACCCTAACCCTAACTACGCAAACCCTGAGCTAGGGTTAGGGTTAGTGTTATTAGAAAACATAGAAGATGTTTGATGGCATGGCTGTGTTTTAGGACAGAAGTGAAATGTAGGAAACGTGTTATTTTAATGTTCTCTGCACTTTTTTTTTCTTGCCTATATGGGTCTATGTACTGCTTTGCCCTAAATGGGAATGTTGTCCACATCCCTGAAAAGCAAAGGATTGAAAGAAAGTGGTTAAATGTGTCAATCTGTTGCATTTGGCATTGAATGCACTGCCGTTTTAACAGGTGTAGGTAACATTTATTGGGTTTTCCTGACTCTTAACCTATTTTACGCTGATACCATTCTCATGGAGAGCACGATTCGACAAAAAATTTTCCAATACCAGAAATCTTGTCAAAAATGAAATTGTACCACAGTTGATGCATTTTGCTTGGTGTGGCAAGGCTGCAAAGTCTTTTCAGACTAATATTTTGATGCCCTGAGTTATATTTTCTGCTTAAATGAGTGTTAGGTTGCATTGAAGAAAATTTGAACCCTAACCCTAACTACCCAAACCCTGAGCTAGGGTTAGGGTTAGTGTTATTAGAAAACATAGAAGATGTTTGATGGCATGGCTGTGTTTTAGGACAGAAGTGAAATTTATGAAACGTGTTATTTTAACGTTCTCTGCACTTTTTTTTTCTTGCCTATATGGGTCTATGTACTGCTTTGCCCTAAATGGGAATGTTGTCCAAATCCCTGAAAAGCAAAGGATTGAAAGAAAGTGGTTAAATGTGTCAATCTGTTGCATTTGGCATTGAATGCACTGCCGTTTTAACAGGTGTAGGTAACATTTATTGGGTTTTCCTGACTCTTAACCTATTTTACGCTGATACCATTCTCATGGAGAGCACGATTCGACACAAATTTTCCAATACCAGAATTCTTGTCAAAAAATGAAATTGTTCCACAGTTGATGCATTTTGCTTGGTGTGGCAAGGCTGCAAACTCTTTTCAGACTAATATTTTGATGCCCTGAGTTATATTTTCTGCTTAAATGAGTGTTAGGTTGCATTGAAGAAAATCTGAACCCTAACCCTAACTACCCAAATCCTGAGCTAGGGTTAGGGTTAGTGTTATTAGAAAACATAGAAGATGTTTGATGGCATGGCTGTGTTTTAGGACAGAAGTGAAATTTAGGAAACGTGTTATTTTAATGTTCTCTGCACTTTTTTTTTCTTGCCTATATGGGTCTATGTACTGCTTTGCTCTAAATGGGAATGTTGTCCAAATCCCTGAAAAGCAAAGGATTGAAAGAAAGTGGTTAAATGTGTCAATCTGTTGCGTTTGGCATTGAATGCACTGCCGTTTTAACAGGTGTAGGTAACATTTATTGGGTTTTCCTGACTCTTAACCTATTTTACGCTGATACCATTCTCATGGAGAGCACGATTCGACACAAATTTTCCAATACCAGAATTCTTGTCAAAAAATGAAATTGTTCCACAGTTGATGCATTTTGCTTGGTGTGGCAAGGCTGCAAAGTCTTTTCAGACTAATATTTTGATGCCCTGAGTTATATTTTCTGCTTAAATGAGTGTTAGGTTGCATTGAAGAAAATCTGAACCCTAACCCTAACTACGCAAACCCTGAGCTAGGGTTAGGGTTAGTGTTATTAGAAAACATAGAAGATGTTTGATGGCATGGCTGTGTTTTAGGACAGAAGTGAAATGTAGGAAACGTGTTATTTTAATGTTCTCTGCACTTTTTTTTTCTTACCTATATGGGTCTATCTACTGCTTTGCTCTAAATGGGAATGTTGTCCAAATCCCTGAAAAGCAAAGGATTGAAAGAAAGTGGTTAAATGTGTCAATCTGTTGCGTTTGGCATTGAATGCACTGCCGTTTTAACAGGTGTAGGTAACATTTATTGGGTTTTCCTGACTCTTAACCTATTTTACGCTGATACCATTCTCATGGAGAGCACGATTCGACAGAAAATTTTCCAATACCAGAAATCTTGTCAAAAATGAAATTGTACCACAGTTGATGCATTTTGCTTGGTGTGGCAAGGCTGCAAAGTCTTTTCAGACTAATATTTTGATGCCCTGAGTAATATTTTCTGCTTAAATGAGTGTTAGGTTGCATTGAAGAAAATCTGAACCCTAACCCTAACTACCCAAACCCTGAGCTAGGGTTAGGGTTAGTGTTATTAGAAAACATAGAAGATGTTTGATGGCATGGCTGTGTTTTAGGACAGAAGTGAAATGTAGGAAACGTGTTATTTTAATGTTCTCTGCACTTTTTTTTTCTTGCTTATATGGGTCTATGTACTGCTTTGCCCTAAATGGGAATGTTGTCCACATCCCTGAAAAGCAAAGGATTGAAAGAAAGTGGTTAAATGTGTCAATCTGTTGCATTTGGCATTGAATGCACTGCCGTTTTAACAGGTGTAGGTAACATTTATTGGGTTTTCCTGACTCTTAACCTATTTTACGCTGATACCATTCTCATGGAGAGCACGATTCGACACAAATTTTCCAATACCAGAATTCTTGTCAAAAAATGAAATTGTTCCACAGTTGATGCATTTTGCTTGGTGTGGCAAGGCTGCAAACTCTTTTCAGACTAATATTTTGATGCCCTGAGTTATATTTTCTGCTTAAATGAGTGTTAGGTTGCATTGAAGAAAATCTGAACCCTAACCCTAACTACCCAAATCCTGAGCTAGGGTTAGGGTTAGTGTTATTAGAAAACATAGAAGATGTTTGATGGCATGGCTGTGTTTTAGGACAGAAGTGAAATTTAGGAAACGTGTTATTTTAATGTTCTCTGCACTTTTTTTTTCTTGCCTATATGGGTCTATGTACTGCTTTGCTCTAAATGGGAATGTTGTCCAAATCCCTGAAAAGCAAAGGATTGAAAGAAAGTGGTTAAATGTGTCAATCTGTTGCGTTTGGCATTGAATGCACTGCCGTTTTAACAGGTGTAGGTAACATTTATTGGGTTTTCCTGACTCTTAACCTATTTTACGCTGATACCATTCTCATGGAGAGCACGATTCGACACAAATTTTCCAATACCAGAATTCTTGTCAAAAAATGAAATTGTTCCACAGTTGATGCATTTTGCTTGGTGTGGCAAGGCTGCAAAGTCTTTTCAGACTAATATTTTGATGCCCTGAGTTATATTTTCTGCTTAAATGAGTGTTAGGTTGCATTGAAGAAAATCTGAACCCTAACCCTAACTACGCAAACCCTGAGCTAGGGTTAGGGTTAGTGTTATTAGAAAACATAGAAGATGTTTGATGGCATGGCTGTGTTTTAGGACAGAAGTGAAATGTAGGAAACGTGTTATTTTAATGTTCTCTGCACTTTTTTTTTCTTACCTATATGGGTCTATCTACTGCTTTGCTCTAAATGGGAATGTTGTCCAAATCCCTGAAAAGCAAAGGATTGAAAGAAAGTGGTTAAATGTGTCAATCTGTTGCGTTTGGCATTGAATGCACTGCCGTTTTAACAGGTGTAGGTAACATTTATTGGGTTTTCCTGACTCTTAACCTATTTTACGCTGATACCATTCTCATGGAGAGCACGATTCGACAAAAAATTTTCCAATACCAGAAATCTTGTCAAAAATGAAATTGTACCACAGTTGATGCATTTTGCTTGGTGTGGCAAGGCTGCAAAGTCTTTTCAGACTTATATTTTGATGCCCTGAGTTATATTTTCTGCTTAAATGGGTGTTAGGTTGCATTGAAGAAAATCTGAACCCTAACCCTAACTACGCAAACCCTGAGCTAGGGTTAGGGTTAGTGTTATTAGAAAACATAGAAGATGTTTGATGGCATGGCTGTGTTTTAGGACAGAAGTGAAATGTAGGAAACGTGTTATTTTAACGTTCTCTGCACTTTTTTTTTCTTGCCTATATGGGTCTATGTACTGCTTTGCCCTAAATGGGAATGTTGTCCACATCCCTGAAAAGCAAAGGATTGAAAGAAAGTGGTTAAATGTGTCAATCTGTTGCATTTGGCATTGAATGCACTGCCGTTTTAACAGGTGTAGGTAACATTTATTGGGTTTTCCTGACTCTTAACCTATTTTACGCTGATACCATTCTCATGGAGAGCACGATTCGACAAAAAATTTTCCAATACCAGAAATCTTGTCAAAAATGAAATTGTACCACAGTTGATGCATTTTGCTTGGTGTGGCAAGGCTGCAAAGTCTTTTCAGACTAATATTTTGATGCCCTGAGTGATATTTTCTGCTTAAATAGTTGGTTAGGTTGCATTGAAGAAAATCTGAACCCTAACCCTAACTACCCAAACCCTGAGCTAGGGTTAGGGTTAGTGTTATTAGAAAACATAGAAGATGTTTGATGGCATGGCTGTGTTTTAGGACAGAAGTGAAATGTAGGAAACGTGTTATTTTAATGTTCTCTGCACTTTTTTTTTCTTGCCTATATGGGTCTCTGTACTGCTTTGCCCTAAATGGGAATGTTGTCCACATCCCTGAAAAGCAAAGGATTGAAAGAAAGTGGTTAAATGTGTCAATCTGTTGCGTTTGGCATTGAATGCACTGCCGTTTTAACAGGTGTAGGTAACATTTATTGGGTTTTCCTGACTCTTAACCTATTTTACGCTGATACCATTCTCATGGAGAGCACGATTCGACAAAAAATTTTCCAATACCAGAAATCTTGTCAAAAATGAAATTGTACCACAGTTGATGCATTTTGCTTGGTGTGGCAAGGCTGCAAAGTCTTTTCAGACTAATATTTTGATGCCCTGAGTAATATTTTCTGCTTAAATGAGTGTTAGGTTGCATTGAAGAAAATCTGAACCCTAACCCTAACTACCCAAACCCTGAGCTAGGGTTAGGGTTAGTGTTATTAGAAAACATAGAAGATGTTTGATGGCATGGCTGTGTTTTAGGACAGAAGTGAAATTTAGGAAACGTGTTATTTTAATGTTCTCTGCACTTTTTTTTTTCTTGCCTATATGGCTCTATGTACTGCTTTGCCCTAAATGGGAATGTTGTCCAAATCCCTGAAAAGCAAAGGATTGAAAGAAAGTGGTTAAATGTGTCAATCTGTTGCATTTGGCATTGAATGCACTGCCATTTTAACAGGTGTAGGTAACATTTATTGGGTTTTCCTGACTCTTAACCTATTTAACGCTGATACCATGCTCAAGGAGGACATGATTCGACACAAATGTCCAATGCCAGAAATCTTGTCAAAAAATGAAATTGTACCACAGTTGATGCATTTTGCTTGGTGTGGCAAGGCTGCAAAATCTTTTCAGACTAATATTTTGATGCCCTGAGTTATATTTTCTGCTTAAATGAGTGTTAGGTTGCATTGAAGGAAATCTGAACCCTAACCCTAACTACCCAAACCCTGAGCTAGGGTTAGGGTTAGTGTTATTAGAAAACATAGAAGATGTTTGATGGCATGGCTGTGTTTTAGGACAGAAGTGAAATTTAGGAAACGTGTTATTTTAATGTTCTCTGCACTTTTTTTTTCTTGCCTATATGGGTCTATGTACTGCTTTGCCCTAAATGGGAATGTTGTCCACATCCCTGAAAAGCAAAGGATTGAAAGAAAGTGGTTAAATGTGTCAATCTGTTGCATTTGGCATTGAATGCACTGCCGTTTTAACAGGTGTAGGTAACATTTATTGGGTTTTCCTGACTCTTAACCTATTTTACGCTGATACCATTCTCATGGAGAGCACGATTCTACACAAATTTTCCAATACCAGAATTCTTGTCAAAAAATGAAATTGTACCACAGTTGATGCATTTTGCTTGGTGTGCCAAGGCTGCAAAGTCTTTTCAGACTAATATTTTGATGCCCTGAGTTATATTTTCTGCTTAAATGAGTGTTAGGTTGCATTGAAGAAAATCTGAACCCTAACCCTAACTACCCAAACCCTGAGCTAGGGTTAGGGTTAGTGTTATTAGAAAACATAGAAGATGTTTGATGGCATGGCTGTGTTTTAGGACAGAAGTGAAATTTAGGAAACGTGTTATTTTAATGTTCTCTGCACTTTTTTTTTTCTTGCCTATATGGCTCTATGTACTGCTTTGCTCTAAATGGGAATGTTGTCCACATCCCTGAAAAGCAAAGGATTGAAAGAAAGTGGTTAAATGTGTCAATCTGTTGCATTTGGCATTGAATGCACTGCCGTTTTAACAGGTGTAGGTAACATTTATTGGGTTTTCCTGACTCTTAACCTATTTAACGCTGATACCATGCTCAAGGAGGACATGATTCGACACAAATGTCCAATACCAGAAATCTTGTCAAAAAATGAAATTGTACCACAGTTGATGCATTTTGCTTGGTGTGGCAAGGCTGCAAAATCTTTTCAGACTAATATTTTGATGCCCTGAGTTATATTTTCTGCTTAAATGAGTGTTAGGTTGCATTGAAGGAAATCTGAACCCTAACCCTAACTACCCAAACCCTGAGCTAGGGTTAGGGTTAGTGTTATTAAAAAACATAGAAGATGTTTGATGGCATGGCTGTGTTTTAGGACAGAAGTGAAATTTAGGAAACGTGTTATTTTAATGTTCTCTGCACTTTTTTTTTCTTGCCTATATGGGTCTATGTACTGCTTTGCCCTAAATGGGAATGTTGTCCACATCCCTGAAAAGCAAAGGATTGAAAGAAAGTGGTTAAATGTGTCAATCTGTTGCATTTGGCATTGAATGCACTGCCGTTTTAACAGGTGTAGGTAACATTTATTGGGTTTTCCTGACTCTTAACCTATTTTACGCTGATACCATTCTCATGGAGAGCACGATTCGACACAAATTTTCCAATACCAGCATTCTTGTCAACAAATGAAATTGTACCACAGTTGATGCATTTTGCTTGGTGTGGCAAGGCTGCAAAGTCTTTTCAGACTAATATTTTGATGCCCTGAGTTATATTTTCTGCTTAAATGAGTGTTAGGTTGCATTGAAGAAAATCTGAACCCTAACCCTAACTACCCAAACCCTGAGCTAGGGTTAGGGTTAGTGTTATTAGAAAACATAGAAGATGTTTGATGGCATGGCTGTGTTTTAGGACAGAAGTGAAATGTAGGAAACGTGTTATTTTAATGTTCTCTGCACTTTTTTTTTTCTTGCCTATATGGCTCTATGTACTGCTTTGCTCTAAATGGGAATGTTGTCCACATCCCTGAAAAGCAAAGGATTGAAAGAAAGTGGTTAAATGTGTCAATCTGTTGCATTTGGCATTGAATGCACTGCCGTTTTAACAGGTGTAGGTAACATTTATTGGGTTTTCCTGACTCTTAACCTATTTTACGCTGATACCATTCTCATGGAGAGCACGATTCGACACAAATTTTCCAATACCAGTATTCTTGTCAAAAAATGAAATTGTTCCACAGTTGATGCATTTTGCTTGGTGTGGCAAGGCTGCAAAGTCTTTTCAGACTAATATTTTGATGCCCTGAGTTATATTTTCTGCTTAAATGAGTGTTAGGTTGCATTGAAGAAAATCTGAACCCTAACCCTAACTACCCAAACCCTGAGCTAGGGTTAGGGTTAGTGTTATTAGAAAACATAGAAGATGTTTGATGGCATGGCTGTGTTTTAGGACAGAAGTGAAATTTAGGAAACGTGTTATTTTAATGTTCTCTGCACTTTTTTTTTCTTGCCTATATGGCTCTATGTACTGCTTTGCTCTAAATGGGAATGTTGTCCACATCCCTGAAAAGCAAAGGATTGAAAGAAAGTGGTTAAATGTGTCAATCTGTTGCATTTGGCATTGAATGCACTGCCGTTTTAACAGGTGTAGGTAACATTTATTGGGTTTTCCTGACTCTTAACCTATTTAACGCTGATACCATGCTCAAGGAGAACATGATTTGACACAAATGTCCAATACCAGAAATCTTGTCAAAAAATGAAATTGTACCACAGTTGATGCATTTTGCTTGGTGTGGCAAGGCTGCAAAGTCTTTTCAGACTAATATTTTGATGCCCTGAGTTATATTTTCTGCTTAAATGAGTGTTAGGTTGCATTGAAGAAAATCTGAACCCTAACCCTAACTACCCAAACCCTGAGCTAGGGTTAGGGTTAGTGTTATTAGAAAACATAGAAGATGTTTGATGGCATAGCTGTGTTTTAGGACAGAAGTGAAATTTAGGAAACGTGTTATTTTAATGTTCTCTGCACTTTTTTTTTCTTGCCTATATGGGTCTATGTACTGCTTTGCCCTAAATGGGAATGTTGTCCAAATCCCTGAAAAGCAAAGGATTGGAAGAAAGTGGTTAAATGTGTCAATCTGTTGCATTTGGCATTGAATGCACTGCCGTTTTAACAGGTGTAGGTAACATTTATTGGGTTTTCCTGACTCTTAACCTATTTTACGCTGATACCATTCTCATGGAGAGCACGATTCGACACAAATTTTCCAATACCAGAATTCTTGTCAAAAAATGAAATTGTTCCACAGTTGATGCATTTTGCTTGGTGTGGCAAGGCTGCAAAGTCTTTTCAGACTAATATTTTGATGCCCTGAGTTATATTTTCTGCTTAAATGAGTGTTAGGTTGCATTGAAGAAAATCTGAACCCTAACCCTAACTACCCAAACCCTGAGCTAGGGTTAGGGTTAGTGTTATTAGAAAACATAGAAGATGTTTGATGGCATGGCTGTGTTTTAGGACAGAAGTGAAATGTAGGAAACGTGTTATTTTAACGTTCTCTGCACTTTTTTTTTCTTGCCTATATGGGTCTATGTACTGCTTTGCCCTAAATGGGAATGTTGTCCACATCCCTGAAAAGCAAAGGATTGAAAGAAAGTGGTTAAATGTGTCAGTCTGTTGCATTTGGCATTGAATGCACTGCCGTTTTAACAGGTGTAGGTAACATTTATTGGGTTTTCCTGACTCTTAACCTATTTTACGCTGATACCATTCTCATGGAGAGCACGATTCGACACAAATTTTCCAATACCAGAATTCTTGTCAAAAAATGAAATTGTTCCACAGTTGATGCATTTTGCTTGGTGTGGCAAGGCTGCAAAGTCTTTTCAGACTAATATTTTGATGCCCTGAGTTATATTTTCTGCTTAAATGAGTGTTAGGTTGCATTGAAGAAAATCTGAACCCTAACCCTAACTACCCAAACCCTGAGCTAGGGTTAGGGTTAGTGTTATTAGAAAACATAGAAGATGTTTGATGGCATGGCTGTGTTTTAGAACAGATGTGAAATTTAGGAAACGTGTTATTTTAATGTTCTCTGCACTTTTTTTTTCTTGCCTATATGGGTCTATGTACTGCTTTGCCCTAAATGGGAATGTTGTCCACATCCCTGTAAAGCAAAGGATTGAAAGAAAGTGGTTAAATGTGTCAATCTGTTGCATTTGGCATTGAATGCACTGCCGTTTTAACAGGTGTAGGTAACATTTATTGGGTTTTCCTGACTCTTAACCTATTTTACGCTGATACCATTCTCATGGAGAGCACGATTCGACACAAATTTTCCAATACCAGCATTCTTGTCAACAAATGAAATTGTACCACAGTTGATGCATTTTGCTTGGTGTGGCAAGGCTGCAAAGTCTTTTCAGACTAATATTTTGATGCCCTGAGTTATATTTTCTGCTTAAATGAGTGTTAGGTTGCATTGAAGAAAATCTGAACCCTAACCCTAACTACCCAAACCCTGAGCTAGGGTTAGGGTTAGTGTTATTAGAAAACATAGAAGATGTTTGATGGCATGGCTGTGTTTTAGGACAGAAGTGAAATTTAGGAAACGTGTTATTTTAATGTTCTCTGCACTTTTTTTTTTCTTGCCTATATGGCTCTATGTACTGCTTTGCTCTAAATGGGAATGTTGTCCACATCCCTGAAAAGCAAAGGATTGAAAGAAAGTGGTTAAATGTGTCAATCTGTTGCATTTGGCATTGAATGCACTGCCGTTTTAACAGGTGTAGGTAACATTTATTGGGTTTTCCTGACTCTTAACCTATTTAACGCTGATACCATGCTCAAGGAGAACATGATTTGACTCAAATGTCCAATACCAGAAATCTTGTCAACAAATGAAATTGTACCACAGTTGATGCATTTTGCTTGGTGTGGCAAGGCTGCAAAGTCTTTTCAGACTAATATTTTGATGCCCTGAGTTATATTTTCTGCTTAAATGAGTGTTAGGTTGCATTGAAGAAAATCTGAACCCTAACCCTAACTACCCAAACCCTGAGCTAGGGTTAGGGTTAGTGTTATTAGAAAACATAGAAGATGATTGATGGCATGGCTGTGTTTTAGGACAGAAGTGAAATTTAGGAAACGTGTTGTTTTAATGTTCTCTGCACTTTTTTTTTCTTGCCTATATGGGTCTACAGATGCAGCCATTCAAAACGAGCGGGCGATACCGCATTATTTTGCGGTGCGCTTTAAGCAGTCTACCGCGAGTTACCGTAAATTTTCCTATAATACCGCAAGTAAAATAATAGTATCCGGAATTTCCGCAAGGTGGAGCTAATAAAGCTCAACCTCTCATGTTTGTGCTGTCGCCATCAAAGTCTTTAACGAAGATATTACTAATAGGATTAATAATGAATGACCTTGGACAAGCTGTAAACTCAAAGTCTGGTCCACTGGTCCACATTCTTTTTTTCATTGACCGTCTTTGTAAAAGTAACACCACAGCATTTCGCAATCACGCATTTGTTTCCAATCATGCAAAGTACAGTAATTTTTGAGAATCGATTCACCATGCCTTTCACATGCTCATAAAATAGATTGATTTAGGAACATAAACATATTACCGTATGCAAACTGTACTGTATACAGTATGTATATGTATATTTAATGTCTTAACAGTGCCCGTTTAAGTATTGAATATTTATATGGAATTTTACCACTGAAGGGAAATCTTAGTACCTGAGCATAAAATGAATAGGAACATACTGTAACGCGTGTGAAGGCCATAAACGATATTAATTTTGGAACTTAAACATACAGTATATGGCTGGTCTCAGTACTTTAAAGAAAACATACACACCAGTATCCCATTTCTCCCTAAACATTTTAAGCATCGAAGTCTTTAACTAATGTGATACCGGAGTCAACAAGCATACTTTTAGAATTTGATTAAACGGGAATATAATATGGAATCGCGTATCTAAAGAAATTAATAACAATATAATTATATTCATGTACCGCAACACAAGAATAGTACACGCTGTACATTGTCTGTTGATAATGTTTCTGTAGTGTTTTTCCAGCACTCTCCATGTGACCTTGCTGGTGGCACTGTGGGTTAGGTTCCTGACTCCCATATCACATGGTCTGTGATCGAATCCTGCTAGAGCCGTGACTTTTTTTTAACAAACATTTCTTTGAAAAAATGAAACGTTTCCCTGAGTCAGAGATTAAATAAAACCTCACTCGCACCAAACAAATTTATATTTCTAAATATCACAACATGATCGAATTTAAGTCATTTTAATAACAATGAATAGTCACCTAGGCATTACAATATAAACATATATTGATTTAAATAACGTTTTGATTTAAATCGCAAATGCGGGTTTAAATATATGTGTTTTCTGATTCACAATCAGACAAATGCAACATAAATTGATATCTTTGTCTTCTAAGTATCTTAATAAACTTTCAGCATAGCTTTCTCCCCGTTTAGATTTATTTTGGGATCAAACATGGAAAGATTAGATTGTAATCGTTTTTATTTTTTAAATACATTTTAGAAAAGTGTAATCTATACTAAAAAGCTGTACACCACCTGCTATAAAGATACATATTGTAATACTTTCGGGTTCGGATAGGACAGACACAAGAACTCAGACTTGCGGAGTTAAAGCAAGTTAAAGCCTTGATTTTATATATCACCTTTAAAAGTGGCATCTCAAAGCAAAGTAAATACCCAACACTGATTGTACCCATCTGTCATGCTAATAAAGCAGCTTGAATTGAATTGAGAGGGGGGGGGTATATTTGCTTTGTGTATAAAGTACATTGTGAATGTTTTCACAGCCTTCACTTTGTCGTTTTTATGCCATTTTTTGACCATGCACGAATATTCCTATGTCCGTATCTTCGCAAGGGAATCAGTGCGAATTTTAATACTAATTAAATGACCGCGGGCACTTTCCACCCCCTCTAAATTCTCAGAGTAGAACAGACTAACCTTCTAATGAAAGACGGTCCACCCCCCACGGACAGGAAAAGTGCCCACAGGCACTTAAACTTAATATGGTCAGTAACAGTAAACAGTAACATGGTCAGAAGGAGCACGTACAAACGTTTCCGAAATAACCACATGTAAGACTCTGATGCTTAAAATGTTTAGGGAGAAAGTGGAATACTGGTGTGTATTTTTTCTTTAAACTACCAATACCAGCCATATACAGTCTGTAACGTAGGGATTTCTATATGTCTTTATTTAGTGGTTACATTAGTGACAAAGGCTAAACTTTTAGCTTCAGTAACGTGTACATATCTCCCCTTTTTATAAAACGACATGGTTGAAAACTGTTCCAGAGCCACTGTTGTTTCATCAGTGAAAAGTACATCATGAAATGCCTCTCCCTGTTCAATCCACTGGAAAAAAGAAAAGGAGCATAAAGCTTCTGATGGTCATAAACGATATTCATTTAGGAGCAGCATCAGAGGTATGTTTTTAACTGCACTGCATTGGAGAGAATACCATAGTGTGTTTTTTTTTTACTCCCTGGCGGAAACTGGCTTCCAGAAGAATCAGTATGGCTCAGAGATTAAATAAAACTTCACTCGCACCAAACAAATGTATATTTCTAAATATCACAACATGATCGAATTTAAGTCATTTTAATAACAATGAATAGTCACCTATGCATTACAATATAAACATTTATATTGATTTAAATCGCGTTTAAATCACCTTTATTTAAAACCCATAAATAAAGCTGATACTGTTTAGACTTTTAATTATTTAAAACTGTATTAAAGCAGCACGATACACAATGCAACGTAAATCGCTATCTTTGTCTTCTGTGTAATAATGTTCACCTCTCTGTCCAGCAAATTTACAATAGTAATAATAATGAACTTTATTGTATATGGCGCCTTTAAAGGTGGCTCCTCAAAGCGCTTTACAGGTTAAAAACAATACTGTTAGGCTGGGAAACCGATTTTTTTTTAAGAAATACAAAATGAGATATAATGATATGTTCCGGCTTAGACATTAACGAAGAGCATAACGCGTGTACTGTATACACTGCAAGTACAACCCCCCTCTCTGCAGGAGTGCTGGCTGTGACGAATTGAACCGGTTTCATGGATATTTTCAAAGTAGGAGGCGAGATTTCCAGCGAAAGACACCCCCCCCCCCTCAAAAACTCAGTAAGTACAGTACTTACTAGTTAAAGGCTAGGCTCCTCAATGAAATCGCTTTAACATGCTAATGCGTTGGTGTAACAGTCCGGGCGTGGCAAGCTTCTAATTTCAACCCGACTACGGCGAAAGGAACCCTTCTTTCATTAGAAGACAATGAACATATTTTAGCCCTGAATGAATTAATAGCAAACATGGTTTACATAAAAGACATTTTTCCAAGAAAGTTTAGCCTTTGTCACTAATGAAACCACTAAATAAAGACATAAATATAAAAATCTTAAGATTTTTAAAATACATGACTTTGCTAAAATTTATTTGAAAATAAAAACAATTACAACCGCCAGGGGAAAGAGAGAACAGGGGAGGGATGTTGGTTTTGCATAAGGGGCGGGGCTATGGAAATTAGGTCTGTTTGGGAATGTGTAGTTACATGTTCTGGCTGTTTGTGAATTATCGTTGTTGAGTATGGAGTGTTGAGGTATTGATTTTGTGTAATGCTTTATGTTGAAAATTGAGGTGGATTTTGTTTATGATAAACAGGATAAACTGGGATGGGAGGAAGGTTTGGTTTTGCATAAGGGGCGGGATTATGATAATTGGAGGAATTTGCGAGAGTAAAATGGTTTGATATATTTGATTTTGTATTGTGGTTGTTATCTATGTTTTTGGTTGGTATTATGTTTATATGGTTGTTTTTATTGGTTGGTTGTTATTATGGTTATTAATAATACGATCTATAGTTGAAATCTGAGCCTAAATAAAAAGAAAAAGCAAGTGATTAGGTTTATGAGCAATCTAATTACTTATTCGTTTAAAACGCTATATAAAATAAAGTTTATTATTAATTTGCTGGACAGAGCGGTGAACATTATTATGCATAAGACAAAGATAACGATCCTGATCAGTTTAGAAATCTGTGTACGCTGTAAGGTTTTTACTTCTTAAACTTTTAAAATACACGTTTTGAATAGAAAGAAATCCTCTTCCTGGTACAGTATGTATAGCAAACCCGCACGTCTTTTTTCTCCAATCAGAGGGGTGTCAGATGGTGTCAGCCAATCACCATTCTGAAGCCCTACCATAATCTCTGGTATGGGGAGACCCCAGAATTCTGTCCCATAGTTTAGACAGATGATAGATACTTTTATTGATCCCGTGAGGGAAATAAAGTAAATCATTTTCATTTTAGGAAATTATTAAACGCTCGGTTAAAAGCAAAGGAGATTGTCTGTTATAGTGGACATAAAAACAAGAGTTCGCTGGCATTATATCCTGGAAGACACAGACCGGCGCCAGACCGGTAAAATGCCTGATGAACTAGGGATTGGACAGTTTCCAAGTGCTTGTACAATCGATGGAAATGTTCAAATAAATGTGCAAAAGAAATAAACAAAATAATCATTTATTTCTTTATCATATTGGGTAGCTAATGTCCTCTCTTTGCTAGTTAGTGGCTGTGTTTCTGCGTTGGGTAGCAACGGGTGACTGTTCTCAGGCGGAAGATGTAAACAGCTTAATGTTCGTGTTAAATAATTTTTTTAAATTAAAATTCATTCTATACAGCAATCGCATATTTGGGTACCATTTCATAAAACTTTCATGCTTAAAATGTTTAGGGAGAAATGGAAGACTGGTGTGTATTTTTTCTTTAAACTACCAAGACCAGCCATACACAGTACAGTTTACATACATACAGTAATGTTTATGTTCCTAAATTAATATCGTTTATGACCTTCAGATGCGTTATGCTCCTCTTCTTTTTATGCTCAGCTACTAAAATTTCCCTTTAGTGGTAAAATCCATATAAATATTCAAAACTAAGCGGATTAAAATGTGCACAGTAAAGACATTAAATGATTAAATCTTTGCACTACCAACCAATGCACCACGAGTGCCCCTGTCGGTCATTTTGGCCAGCCAATCACTTACCTCGGTGCCCTCCGGTGCCCTGCGGTGGCTTGTGGTTAGGTTACTGTACCGCGGGTTTTTACCGCGCATTTTGAATGGCTGCATCTGTACAAACTAGTTTGTTGTTAACATTAGCTCTCACACTGTTAAGCCTTGCGTGTTCTCATCCCCCTAGATACATCAGCACAACCAGGAGTTTATAAATCTGCCCCTCCATCCTTCCTTCATCAGGGCTGGAGGAGTCCAGATCAGTCTCCTGTTCTCCAGTCTCACATGTTCACACTCACAACACACATTAGCACAGCAGCTGCTGGCTGAGCCAGAAGCATGATAATTAGCCCTCCACCCAGCTTCCATCAAGGCTAGAGGAATCCAGCTGAATCTCCTGCTCTCTGGTCTCACAACTACACACAGAACACATATGTTAACACAGCATCTGAGGCAGGAGCATCATAATCAGCCCTCCTCATCAAACCATTAATTCCCTGCAGTTATGCACTGGCCAATGGCCTGTCACAGATACATTGAACACAAAATAGCCGAATCCACAATCAGCCATCTGAAAAGCTCTGCTGATGGGTACGAGTGAGCTGGTGAATGTGGGAACTGTGGTACATCTTCCTCTTGAATTTTAGGAGCTCTAATTGCAATGCAATTCCGGTGATCCGGTGCCCTGGGGGGGGTGGGGTGGCAGTCCAAAGGGGGAAATCTGGGGTGCAGTCCAAAGTCCAAAACAGGGGGATCCAACCAAGACGAAACAAACACAGTTACAATCCGGAACGGGATCCGGAACAGGGACAGGGAACCAGAAAGATAAAAACAGGATAACGAAGCCAGGCGCTCCGAGCTCCAGTCTCAGATGGTCAGGACGCCGTGATGAAGCCTATGCTGTCAGGTCTCTCCTGGACCCACAGGTAGCTGGGCTTCTGGGCGTCCATCTCCCAATCCAGAGCCAGGAATAGCGAGAGCGCCAGGCTTAAATAATGGGACACAAAACAGGTGGCAGGTGCACATTATTAACTAAAATACGAAAGAGTCGGTGCGCCCTTAAGAGGAGGGATCCCGATCGTGACAATACCAAAGGCTTAATGAGATCAACTTAACAACCTCCCCGAGCTGTTAAAGTGCAGCTGCCTTGAAGAGACACTGGGCCACCAGGACCTACTGTAGATATCCCACTCCTGTTTTAGAGTCTTTGAGGCCAAACTAAAAAACTGAAACTGGAGTCATGGAGTTTTGGGCAATGGGAATTTTCTGTATTGCAACACTGGCAATTCCAACAGAACCTCAGGCCATGAGCACAGAAATGTCAGGTATGAACCAGTCAGGGAAGGGTAAGATTTCATCTCAGAACCCTAGAATATATACAAACAAGCACCTTTTCACACCTTAGCTTAAACTGATTAAAGAACACATTGCATGTGATGTTTTGATTTGTTTTTGTTTCCGTACAATGGAATTTTTGAAATAGCATAACTTCAACATATACCTATAGGGTGTAAAGCAACTTTAAACTATGCAACTAGACCTGAAAAGTCTGAAATGTTTCCTTGTGAACTATTCCAGATTCTACTTTTTTCACAACCTGTGTTGCAAAACACTTTTACTTTAGCTGAAGCAACATTAAAAACCTTTTTTATCCATTATTTTCTTGGCATATTTGAGCAGTTTAGAGTTTTATGCATCTTGTATTTTTAAACAAAGTTTGAGGTGCTTGTAAAGGATCTTGGCTTGATAAGAAATGTACAAACGGCTGGTCCTTTAATAAAGCCATTAAGATTTCGAAAATATATAGAGTACAGATACTTCTAGTTATGGGTTTGCCTCCTAGCTAAATCTCTGAGCACCACTTTTAAAAATTACAACCACTACCATTTTTCTATTCTGTCACAATCCTGAGACTATTCTTTAGTTCAAAGATGCTAATCATTAGTTACTCTTTTTCTGTTTTGCAGTCTCCTGTTCTTTAAATATATTAACACCTCGCTAAGTATTTTTTAGAATTTCATTTATTATTAAATTATAATCTAATTGTTACCTTCTGTTAGATTTTCACTGTATTAAACAATTATAATAGTGGTTAAAGCAGGTAGCTGCCTCAGCACACATAGGCTGCAAAGGAACAAGTAAAGGTTTATTCAATGCTGAAAAGAGAGGAAAAGAAACACAACGTTTCAGCTGTGTTTCAGCCGAAACGTTGTGTTTCTTTTCTTCTCTTTTTAATTACAATAGTGTTCTCACTAGATATAGAGCCACGATCATAAACAGACACTAAATTGGGAATGACGTTAATAAGAAGACGATAAAAAAGGGACAGCAATACCTTTAACTGCTGAACAAAATAATGCAGCAGATAGCATATCATGTACTAATAACTTTACCACACTTGAAACTTTTAAAAGATCTGTATGATCTGCAATCACACTCACCTATGCTCCTTGAAAATACATTCTAAATAGAATTGTAAATACATTCACTCCAAATTAGACAATTCCTGAAATGCTTTACATAAAATCTAAAACACAGAGAAAATTGATTAAAATAAGCTTATTTCACTCACATTGAAAACGAAAAGGGTTGGGGAGAATTAAACAGGCTAGAGTTTACCACGTTATCGTAGTAGTGTGGTTGAATCGCAGACTAAGTAAGGAGTGTCACAATGGCGGCCTCTGGTGGTCACCTTTTCTCAATACACCTGCTGTCCACCCTATCCCGGGCGCAAGATACAGCCTACTGGTCGAAATTGTTGTTAAATTTAAAATCATCTCACCAGTATCATGGAGTAATGTAAATTAAATTCAGGATCAAAGCATTTATCCTCAACATCTTGTGAGTGAACTAGATCCACTTTTCAATTTATAAATTAGTTTACAACAACCTCAACACACAGTTACATTCAATCCTCCCACAAGCCTTCTTTCTCCTGATTGAGCTACTGTAACATCAGCAATTGTGTGCAGCATAGCCCACTCTTGCTAAAATGAAATCTGTGAGACCAGCTGTAAGGGACTAAAGTCTACTGTTAAAATGCAGTGACTCTACATGAATCAACCTTCTTCTTAATCTTACTATTTCAATAAGTTTGAACTGTCCCCTGGAGAGATGGGTACTCATCACATGAACATCACATACAAAAGAAGAAGTTAACGTTTCTAGACAAAAAGAACACAGAAAACAAAGTGAGTAAAACTCACTATGAGCACTCCACAGTATACAGCAATATACTGTTTTAGTGCTGAAGAGTTTTAAAGAATAAGTCTAAAAATCCTAATTCTTAAAGTGCTTGAACTGTTTTAAATGCCTGCAATGCATGCAGAAATGTGGGACTACAAGTACCTATCATTGCCCACCGCAACACTGCAGGAGAAAAAAGTTGACAAAACAGGCAGCTGGATTTTTCTTTAGTCAAGACAAACTTCTAATTTCCTCCCCTTATATTCCATTATTAAAACTTTGTCAGCAGGACAGAGCAAAGCACAGTGAGCTGTGTTTTGTTTCAGAAAGGTTTCTGTTACGTTCCACATTCCTGCTCTAAAGGGCGCTCCTACTCGTTTCTCTCATTGATTCAGTTTCATTATTTTCCGGTGTCTTGTTAGTGTTTTGGCTTTATAAGCCTTCATAAGCCTAGGCTCAGCTTTGGAAGACGGACGTCCGAAGGCCCGCCTATCAGCAGGCCTGGAGTAGCCTGAGGCCATAGGCCTTCACCCCGGAGTCCTGACCTACTGAGTCCGGGGCTCGGAGCGCCTGGTCCCGCTAAGGTTTTAGTTCTCTGTGTTCCTGGCCTTGGTCCCCCTTTCCAGGGATTTGAACTGTCTTCGTCCCGGATGGATCCCCCGGTTTATGGAATATGGACTGTGCCCTGACAACCCTTTTGGATCTCCCTGAACTTGGTTGCTTCTGCTTTTCCCCCGTGCACCGGGGGAAAAGCAGTCATTGTCACCGACAGTCACCGTCCCCTGTCTGCCAACTCGTCCCAACCCTGCTGTATCTTCCTCTGATGTCCTTCTCCAGACTCTTCCAGATTATACCGTCACGCATAGGGTCTTTAACAACGCATTTCACTCTGGAGTCTGACCCGGCTCCCATGAGCTTCTCTCAAACCTTTGGCTATACTACTGTCAAGGAACTTTCAAGAAATGAGTGGATGAGATCCTTGGACCAAAAGCCTACTAACACCCAGTGCAGCTAACACAAGGGATGACTGGTCTTTCTCATTTTCTTATGTGACCAATTGAGGAAAAGGCAAGCAACATGCAAGAACTGGATCTCCTCAAAAAGAATCTGCAGACTCTTGTTTTTGTGAACCTCATTTCCCCATTCTTTCTGTCTTGGTGAAGGAATCTTTTAGAGTTTGTAATGTTCTTGTGACAGCCACCTGACACACCAGAGCTCTTCATAAAACACACCGGTTTCATTTTCATTCAGATGCTCATCAAAGAACTCAAGTGAGGAACGGTGAAGACAGCGCAGTGTTCAGCACATTAAAGAGAGGGAGAAATAACCACCTTCTTGTTTCTTACTTCGTCTTTTCAGGATGAAATTGATCATTCTGTCCGCTCTCTGCATTGGTGTGGTCCACTCAGCCAGCCTATTTCTTCAGGACTTTGAGTTCGAGAAGTGGAAACTTAAACATGGTAAGAAACTCATGGCAACCCGCACTCCTTGTTGATAAACCTCAGCAAGGAGACCATCTCACAGACTTCATGCCTAACACTCTTCTTTTCTCAGCCGAAGGGGAAACAGTTCTCTCCATTGTAATGTCTCGTCTCAGGGCTACAGTATGTGTAAAAAAAAAGATTGGAATAATTTCTCTTAACAACATTGTGTCTTCTATCCTCTTCATTCAAATATTAGAGAGGTTTTCCACTGTTGGTCGCGCAGTACTTTACTTTGTTCAACGTTTCCAAAAATCTTTGAAGTGAACACTCGAAAAGTTTGCCTCCAAGAACAGTAAAAATAGATGCTTACAGACACTATGAGTAAATGTAGAATGCAGCTCCAAGGATTCTTAGGTCAAAATGAGAAAGAAAGAATTGTAAATGAAAGAGCAAATCCAGTCTCTTGCACAGTAAGAACATCAGGTTACCAAATGTGACGAATGTGGCCGAACAGAAGTTTGCTGCTCCTGTCACCTTTTATTTATGTGCCGTCAATTTGAAAAGCTTGATCCGTCTAACGGGGCCTTCGGCTTCTGCTCCTAAAATCCCACCCGGCTGTTTGCGAGTCACGTTTAACCTCATTGTCTCAACCGCGATCAGTTTCTGCGCTCTCCGTTTTTTAAAAGCCAAGGTCTTTATGTGAGCTGGTCGTTATTTCCCGAAGACGTTGCTTTTGTTACAAACCAGTTTTCCAGACACCCACCTTCTTCTATGCGTCATGTTCGGTAGAAGGTCGGGTTGTTGCTTTGCGTCATCCAAAAATTCAAACCTCAACATCCTGTCTTCCTTTCTCGGACTGACTGTATTGTTATGTTACGGGTTCCAGCGAACACAAACGTGGGATCGCCGTAACGGTAATAAAGAACATTAAAGAGGAGACGGCTAATCCTAGTCCTTTCGTTATCTTCGTTTATTTAAACTCAGACTTTAGTATTGCGGACAAAATTAAATACCGTCTTCTAATACAACATCTTGTCTGTAACTAAAACAAAAGTTTACATATTTAACTGAGAATTAACAATAGTTGCACCGCTACATAAAACGAAATTACACATATTTCTAGACAATATTAAGAAACTCGAACATCACACATAGTGAATACTATAGTGTAATAAACTCTGAGGATTTTACATGAATTAAATGTTATTTAGAGCGATAAACTGTAAGCAACCTGTAATAAAGAATATTAAGAGAGACGGTTGGTTTTAGTCCTTTCATTAATTTAAACTGAGCGCACGACTACAGTACTCCCGGCTGAAAGCGTCCAGTCCCACGCCGCGCCGCACCGAATGAAAGAACTGGATCTTCGGCATTATCGTACCCTGAATCAAACCTTCTCTACCACTTACATTAAAGAATGGGTAGTCGTGACGAAAGTTACTTATGTTGTTGCACTCCGTAATACTCCACCAGTCTATTTTCAAAAGGCTCTATATGACAAGGGTCTCTGTACACACGAGGCTGGAAGCTGGTGGTCCAGATATTATTTTGTCTTCACAGCAAGAACGCGCCTGCACCCAGATCCGAAAGAGCTTCGCCCGGCAGGGGCTGTGCCATTTGCTGTAACGTCATGCTAAGTCTTTGGTGTAAAAGGCTGTAACCCAGTCTTGGCTTCTTTCAGATTTTCATACACATTTCCAACGACGCTGTGATGGACTGCTGTCCCGTTCAAGGTGACCCTGTCTTGCGTCTGTTGTTTTCAGAAACAGGCTCCAGCTGTCCCGAACTGGAAGAACATGTTATAAACCGGACGGATATTTCCAGGGGGCAAAATACTGTAACGCAACGGGGGCTCAGGCAGGCGCCCTTGCCGCAACTGGTCGGCCCAAAGTATAGGTGGCTCGAACCCGGGACTTCCGCGTCTCTCTGCAGCGACCTAGCCCCGTGAGCTAAAGAGAGATCTCTCCACAGCCCAGTAGCTGTGGTCCTGCTATCACAGGGAAGGGCGGTGACGTCACCCGCTCTGGTACGCCGGCTCTTACACAGTGCCTGTCGGCCGTAAGCGTTACACTCTCCCCCGCTTAAATCGCCGTCCCCCGGCGAAGGGCTATCCCACCCCGCTTCTGACACCAATGTAACGCAACGGGGGCTCAGGCGGGCGCCCTTGCCGCATCTGGTCGGCCCCATCCCGACTGGAGGCTCGAACCCGAGACTTCCGCGTCTCTATGCAGCGACCTAGCCCCGTGAGCTAAAGAGAGATCTCTCCACAGCCCAGTAGCTGTGGTCCTGCTATCACAGGGAAGGGCGGTGACGTCACCCGCTCTGGTACGCCGGCTCTTACACAGTGCTTGTCGGCCGTAAGCGTTACAATACTGTCTCTTCTGGTTTCAGTTTTTTTCACCAGGCTTCTAGTTTCCAGACTTTTCTGGTTTTATTTTCAGATAAACACCTGGAACTTGCACACAGTATGTTTTGATTTCCAGGGAAGGTCCTACAGAACCTTATTTACACACAAACAATCGATCTTACTGCAGGTGTAAAGGGGAATAATACGGTTGGTGAAAATAAAGCAGGTAAAGGAAAGCATGCAGATGTGAAATAGAAACTGAATGAGACCGAAGTTAGATTGTACACACGTATCGCAGCAAACGAACACACACGATCCTCCTTTATGAAAAAGAGAATGGCTTAAGCTCTTCTTTATTATTAACAATCTCTTTAGTGTCGCCAGCCTCTCCGTTTTACCGTTTTGTCGTTCACAAACAGAAAAAAAGACGTACTGCAATGTGGGCATTTTTTCAATGAAAAAAAATACAGTAAATGCTTTCATTTTTAAATGAAGCAACAGAACATCTAAACTTACGAATACACAGATTAATTTATAACTGAACTGAAAAACGAATTTACCAATCAAAGAACTGTAACGCATACGGCCGACATTGCAGGTTGTGGGAGCCGGCTTACCAGCGCGGTGACGTCACCGCCCTTCTCTGTGAATAGCAGGGACCGCAGCTGCCAGGCTGACGGGAGACTTCCCTTTAGCTCAGCCGGCTGGGTCCTTGATGAGTGACGCCGGAGGCCAAGGTTCGAGTTCCCAGCGGTGGGGGCCGACTTAAAGCAGCAGCGGCAGGGGCGCATGCCCACGTGAACCTAAGAGTGCTACAGTCCTATTATACTGGTGATGGTGACTTTCAGGTTTTTTTAACCATTCATAATACATCCGCTGAATATGAATCCTATTTTTCAGGCGGAAACACGGAATTTATGGACTTTCAGGAAACTTCAATGAGAAAGACTAGATTGTGTGCATTTCTGTTTGCAGGTAAGAACTACAGCTCGCCTGTTGAGGAGTCCCGGCGTAAAGAGACCTGGCTGTCCAACCTCAAGCTAGTGATCGAACACAACACGCTGGCCGACCTGGGCCTCAAGTCCTACAGGCTGGGGATGACTGCATTCGCAGACATGGTGATTCTCCCTGCGGTCTGAAAGTCATAGACTGATTCAGCTTTAGAAATCATCAACTCTCTAAGAAGATTCCTTTGCTTATGCACTTTGTCATATTCTGAACCTCATTTTCAAGCGAGGTTACCGATTTCAAGACAGTCCTGTCTCTCTGCAGTATGGTGTAAAAGAGCTGGTGGCAAGACCCAGATTATCACCCTGCAGCTCACAACTGGCAGCCCACTGAAGCTCAGCAGGCTGGCTCAGTACCTGGATGAGAGATCTCCTGGGAAAAATTAAGGTTGCTGCTGGAAGTGGTGATAGTGGGGCCATTAGGGGGCGCTCACCCTGCAGTCTGTGTGGTCCTAATGCCCCAGTATAGTGATGGGGACACTATACTCTAAAAAGGCAATGTCCTTTGGATGTAAAACTTAGGTCCTGCCTTTCTGTGGTCATTAAAAATCCTAGGGGGGAGTTGCCTGTGATTCATTTTTCTGCCCTTTCTTGTAACTCACATAGTTCAAGTAAAACTTTTAAAGACTGCAATAGGATGGTGTCTCAAATAATTAAAAAAAACAATAACCTGGTGAAACAATAACCTGGTGTATTTCTTCTCACTCTGGTGTAAATGAAAGCTTTATATCATAACAATTTGCTTTGCAACACATTATACATAGTAGAAAGCCTTGTTCGGAGAGGTTATGTGTTAACATGCAGTCGACTGGGCTGACAAGTCTCCCTATCGCCCCCCTCAGGACAATGAGGAGTACAAGCACATGATGTTCCAGGGCTGTCTGGGCCACTTCAACACCACCAAAGCCAAGAGTGGCTTCACCTTCCAGGCAAAGGACTCTAATGTGCTTGACAGTGTTGACTGGAGGACCATGGGATATGTCACTGGAGTCAAGAACCAGTTGAACTGTGGTTCATGTTGGGCCTTCAGTGCGGTAAGACGTTCTAAAAACATGAAATTAACACTTAGCCTTTTCAGACAGACAGGTCTGATTGTAGTTGGTTATCACTACTGAGATTACTTGCAGTCAATTGACCAGCACCAATGGAAATTAAAGACCGGGTTTTACTTGTTTTCGTAAAATTAGAATTAATATTTATTTTTGTTATCACACAAGGTTTGGAATACTTAGGGGTTTATCTCAGCTTTCCACCCACACTGGCGTGAGGATTAAATTGCCTCTTCTCCTTTGTTACAGTAACTTTAATGTGCTTATGGACAATTCTTCATGGAAACTGTAGCAGAGATCTGAAAAAAAAACCTCTTCATATTGTCAAAAAATGTGTCTCCCGGGATGAGATTTTAGCAGCCCAAAAGAAACATGGACATATTCAGGAGCAATGGTTAAAAAAACACCAGGCATTTCAGATTTTGCTAAATGGGTTCTGTACAATTACACTGAATGTTTTGCGAGGAAGAAACTGCTGACAGCCCACAAGAGCAGTGCATGATCAATAGCACAGCGATCAAGTACAATGGGAGCTGAGGTGGGTGTCACTGAAGAGCCATGAAGTCTCCGAATTCAGCATGTATTTCAGAAACAAGGCACCAGTGCACACAGCACATGGGTGTGTGACACCTGCTGTAGCTGAATCCTTGCCTCTCTTCATTCAAGAATCAGCTATGCGAGAATTTCTGATCAAACAGCTCCTGTTATTAACATTTAACTGGATGTCATGCACGCTGTGCTGTTATTTGGTGTTGAAAGATGACTTGTTTATTAATATAAACTGTCTGTTATTAGAAACTGACCCAACTGATATGTTGCATGATGCTGATCTTTGTCTTAATATCACATGCTGGCTGAGAGGATGTCATCTGATCAAGTGTGTGTGTGTGTGTGTTGTCCACAGACAGGCTCTCTGGAAGGGCAGCACTTCCGGGCAACTGGGAAGCTGGTGTCTCTGAGCGAGCAACAGCTGGTCGACTGCTCTAGAGCCTTTGGGAACTACGGCTGTGGAGGAGGCCTGATGGACCAGGCCTTTCTTTACATTAAGGCAGCGGGAGGAATTGACACTGAAGACTTCTATCCTTACGAGGCCAGGGTGAGATCTCCTCATGATCAATCAATGAGCTTTATTCGGGATCAGGAGAGTGCTGTAATTTGTGGTTTGGATGGGGCACATTTCTGATAAGTTTGTCACAACAGGTTCACTTATCGTCACCCCCATAAAATGGCTTCTCAGTTTGGTGACGGCGGCTTCAGTTTGGACCCCACACAGGGCTGAAAGAATGGAATCTTCTCAGTTTTGAGTGGAGAAGTGCACAAGATTACCTTATTCAATTCTTAGAAACCCTCAAAGTCATTGACAAAGCCAAGCCACTGCACTTCTTCAGAATAGACAGTGACACATGAACCAAACAACACAAGTGGAAACCGAGGGGAAGAGTATTTAAAACAAGACAGCATGTACTTTTTTGCACAATGGGATGTCATGGGAGTAGGACAAGATACAACATCTCCTTAATAAAACAGTTGGTTGTGATTCTTATGTCATGTAACCACAAGCAAGTAAACTAGCCAGATGGGTTGAATATTACATAGAGGGTATTCTATATTCCATAGAGAGTGACAATAAAACACATCAATAGCATCTTTGGGGAGTGCCCAGAGAAAACCCAAGAGGAACATGCAGACTCCTCATAAACAGATGCCCCAGGCAGAATGCACCACAAGGAGTCTTGAACAGTGAGGCTGTAGTGCTGTTCTACCACTGTTCTGGCCTTAACAGACGCTACTGCAATAATTGTAAATAAGATCACAAACCTGTGATAACAGAGACTGGTTGTCTATATCTTGCGAGACAGAAATTAGGCTGTTTGTAAGGACGAAACTTACCCCAGGCTGCACCAGTCCATTCAGATGTGGGCTGTGTATTAGTGACCTTTGAAGGGTTCTCTTAATGTACACTCTGCCTCATAAATGGTACAGAAACCATTAATCCTATTGTCACGGCAACAGGATTTTACTCCAGTTATAAATAATAGGCCTGAGTAAACTTTAGGTTTTCTTAAACTTGACAATTAATGACTGATAAGATTTCTGTTCCTCTATACTTGGTAACCCACCATTTATTATCTATAGTGTGATTATTTTTCTCCACTTTCCATGTCCAGGACTCGACCTGCCGTTTCAGTCCCAGCACCATCGGGTCCACGTGCTCTGGATACGTCGATGTCGTTCCCAGAGACGAGAGCACCCTCCAGAGTGCTGTGGCCATCATGGGGCCTGTGTCTGTGGGCATCGACGCAGGAAATCCTTCGTTTCAACTCTATAAGTCCGGTACTGTAGCAGCCCTCCCCTCCACCACAGGCGTGTGAGCTGTCCCAGGCTCTCAGCGTGATGCAGGCCCTGCGATCATCTCATCTCACCTCATTTTGTCACTGCTCACTCCTGGGGAGGCTCACGGTTGTAACAGGCAGAGCAGACCAGACTGCCCTTTCCCACAGCAACAGTCTCCAGCTCCTCAGGCCGGCTGAGAGATGGAATCCTCACCTGGGATCATGACCTTGTCATGGTGGAGAGGTCTGAGTGCCCCAGGGAGCCTAGGAGCTATGATGTCAGGAGCTTTGCACTCCTGGTAGGGTTGCCCTGCATCCTCCACAACAGACTTAAACATTAATAGGAATATTAATAAGTCTATTAACAGGAAGGAGATTTGCATTAGACTATGCTATCCACACTACAAATGTTGCTAGCTCATGTGCACCATTTAAAGTCTATTTAGAAACAAGACAATTTTTCATAATATAATCCTGCCTTCTTAACGAGAAGTGTCCCTGTCTCATTGCAGGCATCTATGATGAGCCTGGCTGCAGCTCCACTTCCCTGAATCATGGAGTGTTAGTAGTTGGCTATGGGACTGAGTCTACTAAAGATTACTGGATTGTGAAAAACAGGTGAGCCTAACGGTACTGGTATAACATTAATGCATGCTATGTGTGCTGGAAGAGGCTTTCTGTGCAGGAAGTACACTTTTTCTGGAAGGTTAGATACAGTACATGCAAGTTTGATGGACTAGAGTTTAGGTCTCTTGAACGACCTTGATCCTTTGAACTATCAATCAAACTTAACGTGTGCAAGGAGATCTTTTTTCACAACCATCCATAAAACTAAGACGACATTCACAGCTGTAGTTTATTCGAAAGATCAATACAGTCTTAAGATGACCCGATACATAATCAATAGTCAATACTACAAATCTAACACTATATGCAGTACCATCGATCCACAAATTGTGCCATACAATTCTACTGTACAATTGAATAAAAATGTTACTGAATGCCTTGACACAAAGGTTCCATCAACTCTTTTTAAAATAGAAAAATCACATTTCCTGTCAGTATCCTTCTCCATCTATTACTAACCACTCATTGTATAAATGAGCATTCTTATTTTCACATGACCCGACCTCAAGCTTCAAACAACGTGTTCCGAGTTACTGTTCAAAACTACTCCAAGGCACAGGAAAACAATATTTACAGTAGTATAAGTCCCTGCTGTTGGTATATTTGGTGAGTCTAACTCCTTTTATGCATTTACTGCGCTGTGTGTTCCAGCTGGGGCGTCTCCTGGGGAGAAAACGGCTACATCAGGATGTCCCGAAATAAACACAACCAGTGTGGGATCGCTTCCTTAGCCAGCTACCCTCTTGTGTAGAGAGGAACGTCGGGAGCAGAATGTTTCCTGGGGTCTCGCACTCTTACAGGGCAATTACTGAGGATTACTCATGCAACCTCCTTTACTTTTACGTAATTGATTCTAAATGTCTTCTCTTATAAGCAGGCTGAATAATTAGCTGGTTAGCTGAGGGTTTATGCAAAAGTGTATCTTTCTGACCGGTATTTCTTTTCTTGTGCTTCGTGGAGACTAAGGTTATCAAAGATGTATTGTAAATCCAGGCATGTGTCAATGAGCACAGGGGCATCTATTCTTACTAATAAAACAGATACATTCATGTGGAAGTCTTTCTCTGTTTATCTATGCTTGACCTGGGTTGCCAGAGTCTTGCCTGTTTGGGTTGAGTAAGACCAGGGCTGTCCAGCCCTGCTCCTGGAGGGATAGTGTATCTGCAGGTGTGTCAATCGGTTCATACAGCATACAGAGTGCCATTTGACTAAAGACCAAAAGTCTCTGGGCCACCAAGACAGGACAAGATTTTGGAAGTGCTGTTTCAGACTGTGAGTCAGCCTCTTTCCAACACGGTGGATAAATACACTTCTATCGAGGCCAGTAATGGCCAAAACAAGACCTTAACAGCCACAGGATCCTCTGGTTTTTATTCAAAATCTATGCTTAATTATTTAATTGAAGTATCTGGATAAAAAAGTCACATTTAAAAGCAGCTGTACCATTTAATCTGGCTCTTGAAGACTGGAATTATCCATTCCTGTCTACAGTAGGTTCATTTATTCCAAAGATATAAGAGAGAAGGAAAAGTTGCTACCTGGTGTCGTGTTCCCAGACCACAGAATTCTGCGTCCCTCCACTCTTTTATGCTAGAGCGACTGGTGGTCAAGTCTGTCCCACTGTGTGAAGACAAATGCATTCTGACACTGGGGTGTCGGGCAACTTTAGATTCCAAGGTGGACAGAGAGAAACCAGGAAACCAGTCTTTATGTACAGTATCTTACCCCTGTGTTGAAAATGGTTCTGTGATCCCTTAAAGAAACTGCCTGATATGATTTTTCATTTTTTATTCCCTGCAACCACAAAAAGCATTTGTATCCTGCTATGTTTCTTCCATCCTGCCGATTTTGGAAAGGATCTATCCCACTGGTCTGAGGATAAGGACAGCTGTAGACAAGGTATCACTGGACAATTCCAAAAATTAATATTCTATTCATTACACTCACTATGGTAACACCTGTCCAATCCTGAGGAAAAAGGGAGAACTGTACATATCCCAGAGGCTGATACAAATGTATTATACCTCTAATAAGATAAATATATTACCACAACACGCTGGTAATGTGGCACTTTGTAATGACAGCTTTGTGATAAAATGCAATTAAAGCAAGTCTCAGAACCATCTCAGGAGGTTATTTGATTCCAATTGTTCTATTATAGTTCAGATATATGGTCCAGTTCAAACCAAGACAATATCTCTTGTGCACAGGTGTGCACTCTTGGCGACTTGTATTAAAATCTGTCTAGGCAAATGTTTCCCTGTCTATTTGAGCAAACGCCAGGAGTCACTTGACTCTAACTGCTGTTGCCACAAGATATTCTAAATCCCAGCCTAGATGGAAACTGCTGTCAGAGATGACTTTCTATAATCCTGCTCAAAAAGAGAGATTTATATTGGTCTTTTTTCTGAAATATAAAAATCGATTTTTCAAGCCTGATGATACACCAAGGTCTGTGGTTTTTGCCTTAAACAAACTCTTGTGTTTTAACCGAAGGTGTGCTGTGTCCATTGCCCCGAGACCCTGTATTGGAAGTTGTTAGAAAATTGATGCCGTTAAGCCCTTCCTTGTCTTATACTCATCTCCCGCACATGCCTCCAGTTCCAGCCCCCCGTGCTATAAAAGCCAGATGTTCCTGCCAATCTAGGCTCAGCTTTGGAAGATGGATGCCTGGAAGCCCGCCTACCCGCGTGTCCGGGAGTGATTCGACGGCACAGGCTTCATCACGGCATCCTGACCTTCTGATTCCGGGATTAGGGAGCGTCCGGTCCCGTGACCCCCCTTTTATTCCCCCGTCCCTCCGCCGGATCCCTCTCCGGCTTTTAGCTCAGTTTGTCTGTCAGGATGGATTACCCGGTCTTGGACTTTTGCTACACTCATGGATTTGCCTCGGAATCCCTCGGACTGTTTGCCTCGGCCACACCTCCCCCGGACACCAGCGCACCCTGTTTTCCTTCCAGCCCCTTCCAGCATGCTTTTTTCCTCATGTTTTCCTCACTCCTCCCCGGATTGTGTTGTCTGCATAGGGTCCTTAAGAACGTTTTGTGACACATGTATGCCTTATTAAGACTGTCTTGTTTTATGCTTTGTATAAGCAAAAACGTCCCATGAAACATGTAGGAGTAGGAGCTGCTTGTAATAAAAGAAAAATGCTTGTGCTCTTTCCAGACTTTCCAAATGATACTTTAGAATCCCAGGAAATAATGCTAAAATATCACATTACAGGCATACTGTACACAGGTCTGCAATGCTGCAGTAGATCCACAAGATGGGAGTAGCGCACGAAATGTTTTCAACTCTTAAATGTACTGAAAGACTCCCTTTAACTTAAAAGTTACTTGACATCTGAACAGTTTCAATTCAGCAGTTTACAACTTCAATTAAGGGTTCAATTAAATAACTCTGCTAGGATGAAAACCATCAACTGTGGAAATCCAGAGCTGTTCTGTTCTTTAGGTTTGACTAATCTCTTTAAAAATACAGCCTCTTAATAACAAGGAAATGCTTCAACTTGTCCAATTAATCACATAATGAGTTCAATTAAGTACTCATTATGTCCTGAGATGGCAAAAAAACAGAAACTTTCTGACCCTCCAGGACTTGAGGTGTGCACCCTGAATTGGGGAAAATGTGTCCATCTCTGTTTTTATTTTGGCATGACTAGATTTTCACAGACACCCTACATCCATACATGAAATAAGAACCACACCAGTTCTTTGTACATAGTCTGTCAATCAATCCTACCAATCCTGTAATGTATGCAGGATTGAACATACTGTACACCTCACCAAATGGTGCAGTTATACTGTAGTTGGAATTTGAAAACAAAACCCTCAAACCTTTAACGATAATGCCATGACAGAGGAATCCAATTATCTATATTTTTCATAGGAAATTAAATTTCATTTTTGCCCTCCCCACCTAGCAGTCTGTGCCAAAGTATTCTGTGCATTTCTATGACCTAAATCCCTCTGCAGGACAAATTTGTACAGTGACGTGTGAGGCTGGTACTGAGACTGTAACTGCAGCTGTCTCTGCACTGGTCAAAGATTTACAAACACTGACCTTTGGCCTACTTTGTATATCAGGTGAGCAGTGCAGTGTGACTGGGTGAAAGAGTACTTAAGGGTACGATGACTTTGCTGGCTGAGAAAGCTGTTGAGGTGAAACTCTTAAGGCTCAATATTCAAAATGCCTTGAGTATCCTGCATCAAACAGAACAAATGGTCTTTGCACGTTTTGCACACAGCAATGTAAACAAACTTTAAATAATTATATTGCAGTTTGCAAGAGGTTTCCTTTTGACATTTGTTACAAAAGGTCCATAAAAAGTAGCTCTAGGAAGCTACAGAAATCCAAGGCATTCATGCATGAAGATTGAGAATTGCTTCATGTGCTCTCAAGGGGAACATCTCAAAGGAATCTTACTTACTCTGTTATGTTAATTAGACTTAATTGGGCATACAGGTGATATAAAAATGAGATGTTTGGTGGGGTGCAGCAGCTGTAGCAAAGGACAAAGAAGCATTACACAGTACAGAATAGTTTTAATGTAAACGGGACCTAAATACTACAGTACATGCAGGTGCAGGAGCATGCCTTGGTAGCAAAAAAACATTGCATGATCCTTCTAAATACGGTCACTTGTCTCGGGCCTGATTGTAGAGAAGCACTCCCTCTTATTGTGGTGTCCAAAATTTTACACCTAACTATATCTCCACAGCCTTTCTTACCTGTGCTCCCAATTCATTGTACCCCTTTTCTTTAATTAGATTAATAATACAATCATTGGCTCACAGGTCTACTCAAAAACCAGCTATGCACTGCACCTTGAGGTCCTACCTAAGTACTACTGAACAGTGGAGAAGTGAGATATGATCAGATGAATCATCAATGTTCTCAACAAACACACAAGTGCATGAAACAGCAGGCTTAGAGGAAATCTACAACCCTGAGTGCCTGGTTCCAACAGAGAATGGGTCTTGTGGTTCTATAATGTGGGCACAATTTCCTGACATGGTTTGGGTGCACTCCTTCCCTTAGAGACAAGCCTAGCTAACTGTCATTCAATGTTGCTGAATGATTCATTTTCATACAGTGTAGTGGAATGTCTTTCCTGCTGGGAGAGGTGTCTACCAGGATGACAATGTCCCCAGCCGCAGAGCGTGTGTGGCCACCCGAAAGGTTTGGTGATGTTAGCCACATGTCATGGCCTTCAACCAATCCAATCTGCACCTAATCCAGGATTTACAAGATATTCCAGCACGATGCGCCAGACTGCATTTTACACCTCCACCAATCAGGTGTGTGTTGACTGGCTTTCTCATGCAACAATGGTGCCACACCCCTCCTGGAGAATTTTACATGCTGGCAGACTCTATGCTGCAATGCACACATGCATAACAGGCTGTATTTGGTGGCCCAGCATCCTATTAAGTGACTTTACATGGGCGTTTCCTATTTTCTTGTCTACTACCTGTATATTATATGAAGGCGCTTCACACAATAGCTGGTGTGTTTTTTAATGGAGTTTTAGACTCATACAGCTGCTTTGTGAGTGATCAATGCCTTTGCATGGCCATGGCCGCAGGCAAGGGCCTAACCGTTTTTTTGGCAGCTGTTTTTAGTTTTCAGCCATATAAGATGTCTATGTGACAGGTGCAAGGGCTCTCAAGTCTCATCTTTCACAGATCCCTGAACTTCATGATCTACAGAAGTTCACTGTGCTGGCCTCCAGGATGGACTTGGCATCTGTTACGTAGTGGGTAGTTTGGTTCAAAACATCTAAGCTAATGATGTTTATTTTTTTTGTCACATTGTATCCTCTTATATCTTGATTGCTGAAGTACAGTATACAATTACACATTAAATCCCTTACTCATAGCAGAGCCTTAAGCTGTTCTATGTTTCTAATCTGTCATACTCCCTGAAATACAGTAGTTTGTAAAAAATAAGGAATTCCGATAAGAAAATTAGTGTATTAGTGTATTAGAATCTGAAATAAAAGAAGATCTAAATGCAAATGGCTCATGCTATCTGGTGTATGAGTTTATGACAATTCACACAACATAGGTATAAGAACAAGAATATCAGGAATAAGGACGAATGTGGATTAAGGATAAAGACAGTTCTTGTGTAGAACAATAGAAATAATATTAAGACAGGTTTAGGTTGAGACCTTGAGGTTTAGCATGAGACATTGCATTAAGATTGAAATAATTTGCAGTGGTTTGTAATAATGGGCTGATGATAACTCTCAAAGGCTAAGTGAGAATTTACATCGCACAGAGCATGCTTGTAGGTAATTTGTCTTATTGATGTCCAATGTCTCTGTCAATTGCAACTCATGTCCAATGTTAATTTAAATATAGGTTGTGTGAAAGCAGAACTGACACTGAAATGCAGACACTTCCAATACCATTCAAACAACACAATCAGAGCAATGTTTAAGAAGAGTAATACAAACATGAAAAATTAGAAGAGGACTTTTACCTAGCTTTGCTCATTTGAATACTAGTGGCAAACGATCTGCGATTTCTACCAACTCTACAAGATGACTCTAGTTTCTCACAATAATGTGTTAAGGGAAGATGACTGTTTCCTGCCTTTAAATGCTCATCAACTTAAACGCTACCTGTGTCCCAGGCTCCTTGGGCTGTTGTTGATTTTGAAATAGGGTCTCCATGTTGTCTTGATCAGGACCTTTTAGAATTTTGAGTACCTGAATTAGGTCCCATTACACAACCTCTACAACAATATCTTTCTACTAATGTGGTCACCAAAGAGAGGACTAGCTAATGCATTGTGTACTTCTATACTCTCAACATATCTGAGTATTTTGCTGACCTTTAATTGCTACCCAATACTGTCTAGTTAAAGAAAGTAAAAAACCTCTTACATCTCGCTCATATATTTTTCATTCCAATTCTCTAACACCTATTTGATATCTAAACTTCATGTGCTGGTTATGCAGCTTGTACTCTGCCAACACCATGTCTTTAGATGCCCCAGTTCCAAGCACTTGCACAGGGAGCAGAGAATTATGCTACAGCAAAAGCTGAGCAGCATGTGTGTTGTGTGCTGTTTGTTCAAAGGTATTGAGATGCTGACCTCCAGAGGATTACTCAAAAGTCAAATCAACCCCATTGCACAAATCTGTAAATACACTGTGACTCGACTCACACGTCCATGTTCTGTCTGCGTGTCTTCGTAAGAATCACAGCAGCTGCAGCTTGCCAGGTAGAATTGACTAGATACAGTTTTCCACAACAGATTGGTCTCATTCTTAAAAACCAACTGAGCAACAGCTCAATACTTGCATACATTTGAAGCTGTAGCCCTTGACATGTTAAGGGAATTTAACAATTGCTTAAGTGCCCACAGTCATCTGCCCAGGAAATGTGTTATTGTCTTTCAGCTGGCTGCTTGATTTTGGCCCAAGTGTTGCTAGATAATTGGAACGCATTTCAACCAGTGTGTGTGCCTCTGAAAGCATGGTTGGGGCTTTGATACTTACCTCTTAAACCCCACTGATGAAGAAGCAGCTGCAGGACGATGTTAAGAGAGGGGAGCTACGTCAGTGCATTTGCCGAGTAACCAGATAAAGAAGGTTCAACAGATGAAACATTGCGTTTCTTCATCCTACTTTTCAGTGTGGAACTAACCTTTTCTTCTTCCCTTGCAACTTCCAGTAAGATGCTTCCTGCTAGAAATCATCCAAGATCACACCTGGAAGGCTAATGTAACTAAGCAACTTAAGTTCATTACTTGTGTTACCAGAGTTCAAGTCTTCTGCAGTTAGGTGCTGGCAGATGCTTTGGGGGATATGGGTACATTGCTTGACCAAGACAGTGTATTCTTCTCTGATGCACTGTGGAAACAAGCTTATGTATCAGATGGCAGATTCTCTGAAGCCTGTCCACTCTTTCTAGTCTAGGCATGTATACTGTACGTGCTTCTCATTCAAATGGAATAAAGAAGGCTGGTTTAGGCATGTCTTCTTGCAGCTTGCTCAGATGGGATGAAGAAGGCATCCTGGTCTTCCTTTACCTTCACAAACTGGAGCAGCTTCCAAGGCTTCCATGCGAAGGGGATGCAAGCACGTTGGGATCCCAGTCTACCACGTGGGAGTCACGTCAGTGCAAAGCGTCAAGCAATGTTGAAAAGTTGCAGCCTGGCTGCCACCTGGCCTGCCTTCTGTTAAGAATGTAGCAACACATGGCTGAATCTGGAGCAGGGCTGTCAGAGGTTCAGCTTTGCATACAGGGGTTTGAACAGCAGGACCTTTCACTTTTGACCTCCAGTTCCAATGTAAACATAGGCTGGGTAAGGTGTCAGATTGGTGGCGTAAGATTTTGTAGAAGGTTGGAAAAACTGGGCTGTGGTTGTACTTTAACACCTGAAGTGCCCAATAAACAGCCTTAAATTGGGAGATTTTATTATATTTCACTGCAGTGTTTTACATCATGTTTAGCAACAGGTATGAATAAACTTTGACTCAGCATTACGAAGACAGAAAAGCCTTGAGCTTTTTTCTTCTTCTATTGCACTTTCAATGTTTTCAAAACCAGGTGGATGAAGCACAGCTTTCTGCATTTGTTCAAAAAGGAGGAGCGACTTCTAAAACGCCAGAGCAAGAGTGAAGATTTTCTAATTCAGAGATCTCGATCCAGAAGAGATGGGTGGACTTCAGCTTCAAATAAGCATGCAGTTTGCAACTATACTATTTTTGTGGTAATAAAAGCACCAGTATCATTTTGTCTCAACAAACGCTGACTAAGCTGAGGAAGAAAGCCTTTGCTAACTGTATTGAAGTGTGGTACTGTGCAATGTTATGTAATGTGGTACTGCCTATAACTCTTATTTTCACAATTGTTCTACTTTCAGTCTCATTCAAATTGCTATTGCATATACTGTACATTACACTTAGTAAAAAACAGTACTGAACTTTTTTTCTACTATTATGGAACTGTGAAAAAGTATAGAATAGGTCATGTCAAGCCTGTTGCTGTGCACACCACACGTCATGGCACAGTTCATATACTTTCACATGCATTTTCAAAAAACAGGCCAAAGAACATCTTGTAATTGTCGTGTTGCTATTTAATGTGGAAATCAGGCCCGTTATCAAACTGTAGGCTGCTCACGGCATGCGGCCCCTTGTGTTTTCTTGCTTTGCACCTGCCTGTTCCATCGGTGTATTTTACATTTTGTTATTGTTGCTCAATTAAGAGATGGACATTATGTACCCAACAAAGGCGTGCCCAAACTTGGAAAACGTCTCGATCAAAGATAAAGATAAAATCAGTTTTCAGGTATTTGTCTTGTTTTGGCGCAATGACTCAAAACCCCACAGCGGCTTCCAAACGCGATGCAGTGTCCGTCCGTCGTCACATGACGTTCTAGCGCGCGATCTCGTGCATTAGCGCGCTTTCCCAACAGGCTGGCAGTTTTGTTTTTCACCTTTATCTCTCAACCAATTACAAACTAATTCACTATATTAATTAGTTAAATAGGACTGACTTTAACGAATCCACCTTCAACACAGTTTGTCTCTATGTTTAACTCAGACAAAAGTTATAAAGGGTATCTCGACAAAAAAAAAACACGTGTAAACTTATACGTTACACTGACCAACAAACCTTTGCTGCACAAAACCGTAACTACACTACCCAAACCCTTGCGAGCGACACCCAACTATATGCCACGTGCACGGAAGAGAAATATCGCTGCGTCATGACGCATAAACAGCATAACGTGGACTCTGATTGGTAAATCTTTCTAATACGTCATTACGTACGGACAGGCATATATACAGGGTTAGCAGGGGGCGGTACGGCGCGCAGTAGTAAATTTAGGCGTCAGGGATCGCTGCAATTTCCCCAGCAGAAAATCGAAACGGCAGTTAGAGTGGGCCGTTAGCCGAATCCCATAAGGATTGACACCGGTCGGATTAAACAGTGTCAGCTAAATCAGAGGTAGCTAATTTACTTTCCAACCGTAATTTCTCATTTTACTTTTTTAAAAAAATTCTGGTGTCGTATCCAATTCAGTGTCTCCTAGAAGTCTGTAGCTTCACCGCACCTCGTGCGAAATTCACACGCATTTTTCCAAGCTTTCCACGATGCCCAAAATACTGGCGGGGACTGCGTGCGAGTATCTCTTCGCTCATTACCGCGTGGTTTAAAAGGAGCCCTTGGTCCTGCGTGTTTATGAGCGGTTTTGTCGGTGCATTTAATGCTTTTGCTATGGATGATTGTAAACATTTCTCCTGTCACCCCGTGAATGAAAATGCTTCAGATCTTTCCACAAGCCAGGGGAGTCCGAAAGAAAGCACTCATAGGCTGGGTGCATGTTTTGTCTTGGTGTGACTTGTAAAACTTTATATGTAGATCATGAGGAAAAATCGTGCGTTCCCGAGAACGGAAGTACAAAGCGCTCGTTTGTTAAATCTATGCGAGATCTATCTTGAGAGCATTTTTTGTGCCTGGTTGATATGTGCTTAACGGTATTAAAACAAGTTTGGGTGAAAGTCTGCCAACCTTTCAATATAAACCTTTTGTCTTGTAGGGGTTCTTCGGTAGGTCCTTAATATTAGAACTTTTAATTCGCTTCCTTGATTTTCATTTTTACACTTTACTACAGTCTAAGGGCACACGGAGCTCTATTGTTTTTAAAGGGTGTAGCGTTGTTATTTCTTGCCTTAAGCATTAACGTGTGTCGTGAATAACGAGAATACTATCTGCATAACTGGAGGAGGATGCTCAGATATAATCTGTCTTCTGAGTGTTAGCTACCGTCTTACTCCTGTCTTGCGTTTAAGGGAAAAGGCGTTTTAATTTCCGAGACATGAACACCATTGCATTGATAAAATCCTTTATTTAAAATTATCCCGTTGTGCATGAAGACGTTTTATGCAAAAGTGTGCTACCAGAAGGTTTAGCAGTTCTCCTGATAGACGATGTGGAGCATTGGCATTGTTGAGCAGCTGTTAGACGCACTCTGCTTCTGACGGGCCCCCTTGTGTGCTCAGAGATGGGGGGAAGGGGCCTGTCGTCGGGCAAGGCCGTGCACTTGATGGTCCCATTGACCTCTTCCAAATCGATTCGCAGCGGAGCCAGCCTGCGCATCTGCAAACTCGCTCGTCCCTGCCCTGAATCCCCCCCTCCTCCCCTTCGCTCCCGCCGTCTCAGTCTTTACATTTCATTATTCCCGCTGGCCCCTCGCGTTATTCCACTCCTCCCCCACCCCGCAGACAAATTCTTTGTCTGTTTCCCGTTTTTCCTCCCAATCCCATTCCCTCGCCGCTCTCGGCGCTTGATCCCCAGTCGTCCCGTCTCTCTCCCTCTCTCCCTCTCCCACACCCCCTCTCTGCTTCTCTGACATCACAGACTGCTGATATAAAACCTTCCAGTAGAAAGGCGAGAGTCCTGCGCTACTGCTGCTGCTGCTCTGTCACACATTCTCCCTGTCGGTGTTTGACACAGCTATCTTCTTTCCTCCACGCAGACTGCTCGCTGACCCTCCAGTCATCATGGTTGAGGCTTTCGTCGGAACCTGGAATCTGCAGGAGAGCAAGAACTTTGATGACTACATGAAAGCCATTGGTGAGTGAATCAGGAGAGACCTAGGGCAAAGCGGCAGTCCTCCGTTTTATTGGAATTCATCTTTCATGCATAATGCACGTCTTGCAGTCGGATGATTCAGCCAGGCGCAGGTGCTGTCAAAACTGCTGCCATTTTAACTCTTGCTGAGCCACCCACGAGCCCGACACAATCTGCCAAAATTGGTAAGGCGAACACAAAGGTGATCTTTGGTATTTGCGAGGTAAAATCAAGAGCTGGTGATGGAATTTAATGGAGAAGCACAGGCAGCCAATAGGGGAAAGATCGGTTTACATTGCCAGCCATAAGAATGTAAGCATTTTACCCATCACGGATAAATGGGAGATAAATGAAGCACTGCCTGCTGTGAGGTAGATGAAAGAAATACTGCTGTAAAATTCCCATTTTTACGGAGATGAGTCTTAAAGGAATCTCCCCATTTCTATTAACATTTTGCAGACATGCAAACCATGACGTGATGCAGCACCACTCTCTGTTGAATTAGGAGGTTATGTTTGAGAGGTGGACATTGGGCACCCGTATGTACGTGTGCACTTTCCAAAGCAGAGAGCATGTCTGAAGTGGCAAGCTGGGTGTGCAAAATTCAGTCCTCTCGGTCCTCCGGCATGCACTTCAAATAGTGCTGATTTACAAAGGGGGGGGGGGGGGCCCATTCATCTGAGGAAGAAGTGTTTCAGCACATTAACGGGGAGCTGAACAGCTGCCCCACCTTTTCCCTCCCCCAGGCTACGGTCTGGACACGTTCCTCTACTCTTGAGAGCAGGACATGTGCTGCTACATGTTCAATGCAGTGGTGCTGCTGAGCGTTATGTCATGTGGCACACCTCAGTTTCCCATGCTGCGTGCCCCAGAGGTCAGAATCGGGCTGGTTCAGCATGCGAGTCCAGTTAGAGTTTAACCCACTCATGTCCTTGGCTTGTCCTTTTTTTGTGCGGTTGAAGTGAACTAGTTCTGAGGGGGAAGACATTTATTTCTACGTTTTGCCTTGTTTGATTTGACCCTCATTTCATGCTTTCCCACCCCCTCCCTTTTTTAAAAAGCAGGTGGGGTGTATTTACCTCGTACAGAAATAGTGCCGGTTCTTTGCTCGGAAGCCAGATATCCCTTCATCCTGTTACTTGTTAAATGAAATGCGTTTAGTTTCTTATCTGCACTGAAACAACCTGGGCTTGGTCTCGGAATGCCCTTATTTTCTTCATGTGCTCTCACACAGCCTTTCTGATACTTTCCAGTGTGTGGCCATCCTTTAATGCCTGTGTAAATGATTTGACAGTCTGCGACGGATGAGTAATGCAGTAAGTAATATAGTATCTTTAAGAGCCGAAGTGCCAACAGTGCATTTTGTTGAAGTGGAACGACAAGTTTGTTTTACATGAGCTGATAGATGAGTGTGCTTACTTTATTTGCCTCTCGTTAGTCTTTGTGTGTTCCTTTCCAAGTGCTTTCACACCTCCTTTTCTTCAACAGCGGGTTATTTGGTAAGTATTTGCGGTCAAATCGGATTTCTGAGTTTTCACAGCTACAGGTATGGTGCCGCTCATGGCCTAAAAGAGACAAAAGTAAAATGCAGCTTATACACTGCAAACTGACTGGAATAAAAATGATATTTTAACCTGATCATACATGTTTGGTGGAGTTGCCTTTTAACTTTAAGAAGATGCTGTTGTTATCTTGAGTGAGACTGAAGATTCTTGCAGGATGGTCATTGTCCATTAATGGGTTATGTTGGGAGAAACGATGCACTTAAAAGCCACAGCAGAAAACCTGTGCTGAAATTAGTGGTGGCCTGAGCAGTTCTCAGGGGGGTTTGAGAACACCCTGACAGGTCTGCATGACATTGCAAAACCCTCAAGGTGTGGATCCAACAACACCATAAAAAGTCATTTGGCCATTAACACGTTTACAAACCGAACAAGCAAACCTCCCCGTATCTCATTTTACTGCCAGCTGCTTTTCAACCCAAGACTCTCATGCAGCTGGTTATTGTATCCCAATGAATGGGTCAGCTTCATCAGAAAAGCTGGTTTTGGTCTTGAGTACACCCTGCATACAGTATGTGCAGCTAAGGTCTGTGTTTCATTTATCCAATTCTGCCTTAATGTTAAAGTTCAACACCTTTGCATCTTCTGATGACCAGACTCATAACGCTACCAGAGCAGAAGTGCTGAATGTGCAAGTGGTGTCTGAGCCACAGTTTTTGAAGAACGTCTTCCTGCAGCTTTAAAACTGCACGTTCATCAAAAGGCAGGAGCTCTTGCATGCACATTACTAGTGAGTTTTACAGTGTAATAATAATAATAATAATAATAATAATAATAATTGCTTACACTTATATAGCGCTTTTCTGGACACTCCACTCAAAGCGCTTTACAGGTAATGGGGACTCCCCTCCACCACCACCAATGTGCAGCATCCACCTGGATGATGCGACGGCAGCCATAGTGCGCCAGAACGCTCACCACACATCAGCTATCAGTGGGGAGGAGAGCAGAGTAATGTAGCCAATTCATAGAGGGGGATTATTAGGAGGCCATGATTAGTAAGGGCCAATTGGAAATTTGGCCAGGACACCGGGGTACACCCCTACTCTTTTCGAGAAGAGCCCTGGGATTTTTAATGACCACAGAGAGTCAGGACCTCGGTTTTACGTCTCATCCGAACGACAGCGCCTGTTTACAGTATAGTGTCCCCATCACTATACTGGGGCATTAGGACCCACATGGACCACAGGGTGAGCGCCCCCTGCTGGCCCCACTAACACCTCTTCCAGTGTGACCTCATGCATTTGTTTTCACATATAAACATGGTGAATTGTCTTCCAGGAACCCAAATTTAACATTGACCCGGTCTGATATTTTTTTTTTAAGCTTTGTCCGCCAATATGCCGTTAACTGCCCCATTAATATCTAGCAGAGTTTCAATTGGGCAGTAATTGATGGTGGCTTTTACAGTATAAGGTGTCAAATGGTTGCTTAATTAGCAGATAAATGCCCCTTGTGCATGCAACAGGATGAAGTTCTCCACGCTATCGATATTAATCTAGACTCCGCCCAGTTGTGTTATTTACACAGAGTAAGGTCAAGTGTGCAGACGTCCAGTTTTTGGAATGATCATTTGCACTGTAGCCACACCTTGCTCTGGCAACACTCCAGCAGAGTTAATATTTGATGGCGCCACCCCTTTGCCTTTTGCAAGAGACCATGTGTAGACAAGGTCGCCATTTCTGATTGGCTCTGTGTATGGCTGAGGTCATGACCAGACTGTCCTCAGTGACTCCTGGCCAAATGTTTAGCCATTGCCTTGCATCCTGGGTGTGGAATAGAGTGCCCATTACTATATGGCTCCATTTCCTGGGTTGTGCTAAAAAAATTTCAACATACAGGCTAATCTGTTATAACTGTACAGTGTCCTTCAGAGCAAAATGTCAGTTTGTGTCTTATCCAGTTATTTTACTCCTTTCTATGGAAGCTTGTGCTTTTTCTAATTTGGTGTCTGTGTCTCTGCTTAGACTCTTAATTACCACTGTGGTTATTGCCACAAACAATACCTTCTGAAAACAGATTGTAAGATCCTGCCAGCAGGTCTATTATTCAGAAGCCGCCGCGCCTTCCTGTGTGGCACAAGTTAATCCACTAGATCCCTGATATGAAATTAAAGTTATTTTGAGATTTGTTCCGAGTAAGTTGTCTATATTCGGAAAATTGTGGTTGTCTGTCATTAACTCGGCTCTGTGCTGAAACAATTGAAATACCCTGCTGGGAAAGGAGCTGAGACCATCGACATGCACAAAAATAAAACTTCAAAACAGTAGGCAGCTCTGTGGGGAGAGCAGATCGGGATGGGGGAAATTTATGTGTGTAAGTTTTACTGTATTTGGATATAGTAAACCTTCCAATTGGATGAAAGGTACTGTTTCTTTCACTGTTTGCACGAAACGCTGGAGTTGGATATGGGCTGATCCTTCCCATCATGAGTTCAGCTTTGTGCCCTTGGGATGTGCACAGCCTGGCAGTGTGGTGGCTGGTGCTGCTCCCTCACTGCTCTTGAAACGTGGGTTCAGTTCCAGGTGGGAGTTTGCATGCTCTCCCCTGGTTTGACTTTTGTTTTTTGAGTGCTCCAGTTTGCACTCTCCAAAGACTTGTTCGTTAGATTAATTAGCATTGCTAAACCCTCGCTATGTGTGTTTGCCCTGCCAAGGGCTGGGCTAGCACCCCCATCCTGGAAGAGGTCCTGCCAGGAAGACAACACCCATAGATAGTTTGCTAGTAGCTAACTGATTGGAAGATGGTAGCCAGCTTTTTTTTTCCAAGTTTTTGATAACATTTCTTCCAATTCTCCTCTGTTGAAGGCTAAAGAGCTTGTTTGTTTTTTTGCCTGTTTATGTGCTAGTACTACATTGAAATATTGCATGAAAACCACCCCTATAGTTTCAGTGTGGTTTCTTGACTATACAAACTCAAGATGCTGGATGGAAGTCTGTGCTGTTTTACCAGTATTGTTCTTTAACTATTTTGCAATGAGGCTTTGTCAGAAGAAAAATATACCCACTATTCAATAACCAGGACATTCATTAGATCTATATATTCAACTAGACAAGAGGGAACGATCAGACAGGGGCTCTGCTGGAACATGTGCAAATTCTGCTTCGTGAACAAGCTGCTTGACCTGCTGTACTGATACTCCGCTGCAAAAAGGGAATGAACCTGATCAAACATGCAAACGAGAGGATCATCATTGTATTTTTTTCTTGTGGGAAAAAAAAACAAGACCAGATGGGTAAAAAAAACCCACAGCAGTAGCAGTTGGACTGGTTTGGTAATGATATATGCAGGGGCATATTCAGACATCTCTACATTTGTTTTCAACAGCTAGCTCGTTCAGGCCTTGATACAAATTGTTGTAGCTTCTCGGGCTCAGTGGGCAACAAAACGGTGAGATCCATGCCGGAGCTCATCCCGGTTTGAACCACACTATGCCAAATGGAGAGCTTCTCTTCTTAATGGGACAGCAGTCCATAGCAAGAATGACCTTCCAGCAATGCTGGATTTAGGATTAATCCTGGGGCGGTGTGGTGGCTCTGTGGCTAAGGATCTGCACCTGTGGCCGGCAGAGGAATCCTACTCTGTTGGGCCTCTGAGCAAGGCACTTAACCCCAACTGCTCCAGGGGCGCCGTATAAATGGCTGACCCTGTGTTCTGACCCCAAGCTTCTCTCCCTGTCTGTGTGTCTCATGGAGAGCAAGCTGGGGTATGTGAAAGGACAAATTCCTTATGCAATGGATTTTCCTAACAGTTGGTTCAAGTAGTTAATATTGCAGATTGAAAACTAGAAGACCCTGAAACCATGGGGGGCTGGCGCTGCCCATCTCTGATTCAAAACATTATCGATTACACATGGTTATTTTAAGACCATTTTGACAACCCCGGCACAAAACAAGCTATCTAAAATACTCATTTCATGTTTTGTTACAGCGTTAAATGATTTGCCTTTAAAATCCAATATGTAAAACTCTGTGGGATCCTTCTGGTTGGAATGTGGGGATGTAAAAATGCAAGTTATTACCAGCAAGAATAAAGTCCATGAAGGATAAAAGTAAGACCCAGAAGAGGGATTGGGTGAACGTGCGAAAGCAGTAGGTTTTATCAGAAGATACAGAGATGATTACAGACAGCAAAGCTTGTTGCTGTAATAAATGAGTCCTTTAGCCAGGGTAGGTGCAGTAGATTGTGTGAACTGTGTTAGAACGAGCTTGTTCATTTTTCAGTCAGTTTTCTACAGTCTTCATTGCGGTGTAGGTCGGTAAATCTCATCATCTCAGGGTCTCTCTCTCAAGCCACTGGTGATAAGCGGGACTGGGGCGTTACAAGACTTGGGATGGAGACATGCAAGTCCTAATGGACTGCTGCGCTGGAGGACAGGAAAGGACTGGGAAGCCCTGCACTACCAAACTGCTGCCATCTAGTCCCAGTATCGCACTCCTACATCTTAACAGCTCTGTAAAGTGAGCAATTCTGCTCTTACTTCCCTCTGCCTTTAGATTCCAAATACCTGCTGTTATTCCTTATTTTAATTCATTTTATAGATAACTGTTTGCAATTTCTCAAGGCCCAAGACCTCTTATTTGAATCGGCTACTTTCTTAAATGGTCAAAAATGTACTATGCTTTCTGCACTTGTGGCTTTGACCGATGGGTCCGAATTGTCTCGCAGGGGTGGGCTTTGCCACCAGGCAAGTTGGCAGCATGACCAAACCCACCACCATCATCTCCGTGGACGGAGACACGGTCATCGTGAGAACGCAGAGCACGTTCAAAAACACCGAGATCAAGTTCAAGCTGGGCGAAGAGTTTGACGAGACCACAGCCGACGACAGGAAGGTCAAGGTAAATCTTCCATCTCCTGGTTTCCTGGCTCTGGCCAGGCTGATTGTTAACCTTCATTTCTCTAAACCATTGGGGGGAGGGGCGTTTAGTTTAATGCCGATTCTAAGGAGAAGGTCATTTGTAGCATTGGTTTTAGCATTTCAGAAGGATTTTCCAAACGCATTTCGTTTTGTGAGTGGTAGTGCTAATGAGTGTGTCAGTTGGTTTGAGAATTGTAAACAGAAGCACTGGTGTGACTGTCTCGCACACATTTAACTTCAAATCAGCGCTATTAACTATCATATGGTCTCTTGGGACTCGGTTATCGATATAAAACTACAACTGACATCCTGATAGAAAAGCTGGTTTTGGAATGATTGAATGAAAAGTGAAATTACTTGGTTAAATGCTTTGATCTCTTTTGCCCCTGAAGAGTTACTTCCTGTAATAACTTGGATAAAAACAGGTTCCTGAACATGTACAGTAAGTAACCAAAAAGTGAATGATTTTTTTCCATTTGACCAAAAGCTATTTTTTCATGTGACAGCAGTGCATCAGGATGTCACTTCTTCATTTAAAACTTCTTCATTTAGGAGGATGCTTTGCTCATTAAGTATAGGGATTGTCAAGACGGGAATTTATTTTACAGTAGGAGTTGGTGGTGGGGGATTAAATCAATCCTAAGATAATTTTGTTTTACCTTAGTGTAGTGTTTAGTATTGCACAGATTTGGGAATGTTTGGAATCACTTTTGAAAGGATCAAAGCGTCAAGAAGTTGACAGGGGGTGTCTGTAGCCATTACAACATCTGGCAAACATTTACTCTTGACTTCACTCATTCATTCCAGTCTTGTCCACTGCAGTGCTGTGATGCATCCAGCTAATTAAATGATAATCAGCAGGCTCTATGTATTAAATTGCTGGTTGCAACAAAACTATTTGTGTTTTAGAAGTTGATTAGCCCTGGATTAACATTAAAGAAACCCAATATTGCCGCTAGGAGCGCCTCATTTAATGGTAGTTCTGACCACCGTATGAGTCATTCCCTTTCACTATAGTATGCGTCAGTGTTATCTCAAGGGAAATTGTTCCATGTGGGTTGTACAAGGTAATGTTTAAATATCTTTATTAACATGAAAAGCAAAAATACTTTTCCAGTAGCAGACATCCTTTTTCAATTCCAGATTCCGCAAACACAGGGAAGGGGTTTGGCTTTCGTTGACAACGGGAGTTCTGAATTCTCTCGCTACAGTCAGTGTCACCTTTGCATGTTTATGAGTGAACAGAATAGCAGAGCTCAGACCTGGAGAAACACGTGGAGCCCCGATCCCTGCGATTCTGTGTTAAGGTGATCATGGTTCCTCTTCCTCTTTCTGCAGTCGTTAGTAACAGTGGATGGAGGGAAGCTGGTTCATGTTCAGAAGTGGGAGGACAAGGAGACCTCGCTCGTGAGGGAAGTCAATGGAAACCAGCTCGTACTGGTCAGTAATCCTCACTTTAACTGGTAAACCTACAGTATTTAGCCACATAGCAGTGCTCATTAGTAAAGCAGTGGCTTTGTCATTTTCAAATTTTGTGTTTAATTCAAATATTTTCTTATATCCATCACAATCCCCACATAGATTATATTTTACTGTTAGGAAGTACTACCTGCTCCTAACAATCTTCTAGACCTTCCATTGGCAAGACTGAGCAGTCAGACACCAGAAGTCAGTGGGAGTGGACTGTGGAGTAATTCTTGTTTAAGATTATGAAATTGTAGGCAGTCCAACCAGTAGGTGAGACCTGTATATTCACATGCCATGCATCCAAAATGGACTTTGGTGTTTTTGTGAACCAACACATTGAGACAGGACTTTGTGGCAGAGGATACAACTATACTAAATGTCATAATGCATTCTATATTGTGTGGTGTCATGTGGTTTTTCTGACCATAGATATCTTCCATAGTTATGTTAACCCAGCACAGCAAAATGAAGAATTATTTTTAAAGTTATGCTGCTTTGCCCACAGTCCTAATAAAACCCTGAATTGTAATCATTAGTGACATTTTTTGGAAATGGAAAAAAGTCAGTAATGCTAATTGCTGTTATAACACGAGTGCTGTTTGCAAAACATTAAACCTTGGGGCTGTTTAGCAATTTTATGTAGATCAAAGTGTCTTCAGATGATGATGTAATAGGTTTTTATATAGCACCATTCATGATTCATTTCAAAACCGTTTTAGTCTGTGGTAGCAGTTTATGTAAGTTACATAAGTAGCAAAAAACAAATCCTTGGTGTTTTTTCTGGAATATAGAGCATGGGAAGAATTTAGAGGTGGATTTAAAGTGACATCTCTGTGAAAGAAGGCACAATATGTGCAAGTGCCTGATCCTGAAGTCATGCCTTGACTCGCCTGCTCTGTGCTTTGCCCTGCAGACCCTGACGATGGGAGATGTAGTTAGCACACGTACGTACGTGAAGGCGCAGTGAGAGGTTCTGGACTTTCTCCTCGAGTTCTTAAGGGCTTGATCACCTTCGCATCCCCAGGCCCTGGCAGCGAGAGTATGGACTGAAAACATGGGCTCACCTCGGCTGCTATATGTTGTGATGTTTCCATTGTGTGCCAGGCGTCTTGTCACTGAGCAATGCTAATTGTCATTGTTTTCCACTTACTGTGTCACTTGAAAATAAAATTCCAAAAAGCTCAAATTGATTGCATTAGCTTCTGCTGTGCTTCTTAGCCGGGTTGTTGTATGGGGCTGGTGTCTTTATTTCTGTCTGCGAGGTTATTGCTTGTAACAGACATTATTTCAGGGATGGGCAACTCCAGACAATCTCCCGATTTTCATTCTACTTTCGATCTCAAGCCAATTTGTTATCTAAGAAAGCATCAGGTTTCTTCAAAGGTGTTCCAGCTCCTCTCCGGACAGTTTCTGCAGGTTAACAAAACCTTGGAAAAGTAGCAGCACCCGAAGAGCAGAAAACAAGCTGATATAGGACATTGAGCGGAGTTGGAATTAAATCCACTATGGTATGTTAATATACCTTAATTGTAATATTGATTCTTAAACAGCTGAGCTGTTTGCAGCTAAGTCATGCACTGCCATGTGATGAATCCTGGTCACAATTACTGTAGCTATAGACAGTGTTTATTCTGGTCATGTATAAGCCATAAGGCTCAAGCTGAGTGCTAGTAACTTTTTTTGCAGGGCTCACAAATGTCTCAGTCTGGTAAGTGTGAAATTGTGGAGCGTTATTGATACCAAGAAAAAAAGTATATTACAGAAAAACCCTTAAAGGGAGATGTCTGCTTGGCACTACACCATGAAACTGTAAAAGATCTAATGTATTAGTTCTGTATTCTGGTCTATGCTAAGAAGATACATAGCCAGAGGTTAAAATTGATCCTTTCATGCAGACTAGGAGCACTTAAAACAAGTCACCTGCACCACATGTGTGTCTAATAACGAACCAGGCCACCATACTAATGAAGATCTGACTGACACTTAAGCCCTGAGAGATTTTGCCCAGATGGCACTGGATGAAAGAGCTAATTCTCAAAACTGGTGTATGAATCAATAGGCTTTAAGCAACCTCGTTTCCTACGCTTAAAGGTGTCCTATTCATTATTTCAATGTCAGCTGGAAAAGGAATATCCACAAATACAGCAAAGCTTCAGGAATTTCTATTCAATGTGAAGATGAGCAAGTATGAGCATGTTTGTGTGTGTCCAGTGATGGACTGGTGTCCTGTCCAGGGTGTATCCTGCCTTGTGCCCGCTGCTTGCTGAGGTAGGCTCTGGTTCCCCCATGACTCTGAATTAGATAAAGTGGTTAGAAGATGGATGGGTGGTGATTATACGATAATTTAATGCATTTTACAAGGTACAAGTTCATCATTTTATATTTCTACATTTTCATATGTAATACTTTATAAAAAATGAAAGGGTGATTGCTGTTCTACAGTAGTGTGACTGGATGGGGGGGGGAGGGGCTGTAGTATGAAATAAAGGCGGTGTATTTCCTGACCCACTTACATCAGAACTACATCATCTGCAAAAATGTTGAAGCTCACAGATATGAATAGATAAGATCAATCTGGGACTGATGAATCGGAAGCAACAAAGAGATTGGGGCAGGAAGGATGACCCTCATTTCTAGCCTTTATAAAGCATTTAACATCTCAGAAAATCCAGAAGATGGGTTCCCAGGGACCAGTGGAGATAAGACAGAAGCTGTTTGACAGCTCATTGCATTAAATGTAAAAGTATTGCACTGGTTAGAGAGATTGTAGTAGATAAAATGCAGTAAATACTGAAATAAAAAATTAAAGGAGGTCTATTAAAATCATACATTTCTTTTAAAAGCTAAATTAAATGTGTGATCCAAGCACATCTGAAAAGCATTTCTATGTTGGAAAATTTCAGGTCACACGGAATATCAGCAGATACAGGGCTGTACAGTGCTGATGCCCAGCATTTAAATTTAGAAACATTCCCAGACAAGCCAAAACAATCTGTATCCCCTGTCATGTGTCTGACATGCTGAGCTAGGTGACAGGCTTTGCCAAGCAGGTCAGAGGATGGCAGGAGTAAGTGTAGGACAGCCTGAAGAGACAGACTGACCTGGGTAAAAACAAAACCGACCCAACTCCCAGGCACAAACTGCAGCCCAGAACTTGATGGTACCTGTACATGTTTGTTTATTGAAGACTTCTGAATAGAAAACCACCATCAGGTACTGAGTTAGCAATGTATGGAGGGCTATTGATTTGAATTTTTTACCTCATCTGCAAAACTGTCCCCAGTTGCTCACTAAATGTTTGCTGCTGCTCTAGAGGTTGCACAAAGGACAGTGAATTTTGTGGTTTCAGAAGTCACCCAGATAAGTAAAGGGTTAATATTCTGACTGGGTAAATCGTGTAGGTCAGAATCCCCATGAACCTTTACACCAGTCACTGCAGATTAATTAATCAATAGCATTTTCAATAAGCTACTCAAATGTAAAAGGCAACTAGTCAAAGTCAATCAAAAGCCAGCCCAGAAAGCACCTTAAAAAATATTTTCATTCAACAGAAATCTGCAAGAATAAAATGTGTTGCAGTGTTACCTTGGAGGTTGCCCAATACATAGTTTCCATCTCATTGATACAAAAAATACCCCTAGCACAAAAATGTCTTATCATTGTTAATTTAGTTACAAGAAGCACTGGACACTACAGCCCTGGAAAACATTCAGATAAGAACAACCAGATAAGTTCCTGGTAAGGCTGCGAGAATGTGCTTGTCCTTGAACAGATGAGATTACAAGAGGTCATGACAGACACTGAGAATCCTGAAGGTACAGACAAGATTAATACAGTGGGCTCCTTCAGGATCTACAGCAGGACACAGCAAAAAAGTGAAATGAAGATTGCAGGACATCTGAGATTAGGAATTGGAGGCACTTCTAGAGGTGGGAGGAGCAAACTTCCCCACCACATTGTTGAAGCCGATTTTCCAGTGTTCTTCAAGAAATGGCTGGGAGAGATTCTCTGATCAAAATGCCATTGATCTGTAGCCTCTCTTGTATTCTTACCTAATTCATCTCTTGCTCATTTGGAAACCTCACTTCATAAATGTGAAGAATTATTTTTCCAAAGTAAAATCATTATGTTCCTTAGATGTCTCATCTAAGAATATGCAGCTGCTTTAGATGGTTTTGGCATAGAACAAGACCTAATGGATTCATAATCAATTCCAAAGTGGTAGCCTGCATAAGCAATAAAATACACCAGCAATTATACAGTATACAGCAAAGTTTTAACAAAGATGTCTCAAATAATCGTATTTATAAAAAACACAATACAACCAAGGAAACTCTGTTGTGGATGATGTCCAAAATTTTTTAAGCCTTTTTAGAGTGTTTTACATTTAGCATTTTTGTACATTATGTAAATATTTTTTGTTGAGCACACAAATTCCTAGTCTATGTGATACTGCAGCCCCAACAGCAAGAGAGGAGTCTCCGAGATCTACACTGAGAGACTATCGTACTGCTCTGTGGATGAGAAACTACAGTATCCCTCAGTCTTTGAAAACATCTGATCTGGTATCAATTACAACTGCAGATGTGCCTATCACTAAATTTGTACCTTAATTGATCACACAAATTTACGATAAACTTCCTATCAGTATGAATTTGAATGACACATGCACAAATACCTCTAAGTATAACAGTAATATGTACATTTTACAATTACAGCTGTATTAAAATATGATGGTAAGGTCTGCAGTAAATTGGTGATAACTACACAAAAATACCTCTGCAACTAAATTCAGCCACCAATGCTGCAGTATTAATTTTGACTTAAAGTCCTAAATTAAGCCATTTGCTGTGAAGCTAGAGGCCTTTGCCTAGATGTGGGGCCCTGTCTCCAGGCATCTTACAGCTGTTTCCTCTCTGAGAGGTGATCGGTGGCCCTAACTTCTGTCACAGCAGCACGTCAGCCAGGACTGGGCTCCACCCTCCCAGTCATCATCGCTCAGTCGCGCTTCCGGTGGGCCTTGTGCTTCTGTTTCTTGTGCTTCTTGCTCTTCTTCTTTTTCTGCTCCGAGGAGGAGGAGGACCGCCTGTGCTTCTTGCTGGATGAGCGCCTCCTCTTGGTAGGTCTGGGGTCATCTTCGTCGGAGCTGGAGTCCGAGCCGTCGTCGCTGTCCGAGCCGGACGAGCTGTGGAGCTGCTCCTGGAGCTTCTTCTTCATCTTCTTCTTCTTCTTGGTCTTCTTCTCCTGAGGGGTCAGAACAGAGGGCACGTCAAATGCCGGGGGTGCCCATGCACTAGCAGCAATGTCTGACCGAACCATTGTGGTCAGCAAATGGACAGTCGCCGAAGTGTGAAAAGAAACAAGATTTGACTCACTGAACTCCATCTACAAGAGTTTATATATTATGTGCTAGTGTACCAACATACATACTGGATGCAAAAGTAAGAGGGCTAAAAACCATAGAGAAATATCTGAAATATAGAGAAATATATATATGTAAGAAAGACAGCATCAACAAATTTTAAAATAATCCTGAAAATGGCCCTTTTACTTTCACTGCTTTTATCTTTACAAAAGTTATTCTTGCTGTTGCTCACCTGCAGCCCTGTATTGGTTAAAGCAGTTAGAAGATGTATTGATGATCATATATTTATATATTATGTATGCAGTATATTTAGTCCAGGAAACCAGTAACCTGTGATATTCTCTTCAGTGTCCTTACTATCAGTCCCTATCTTCCTCCGTCAACAGTCGCAGCTCATTTCCGACACCTGCACTGCTAACGTCAGAGCAAACCCCCAAACTCCCAAATCGATGACACTCATGGACATGACTACGGCAACTGTAGCCATAAAAAAATCCAGATGAATAAAAGTTGGACCACAGACAAACAGAGCCCATAATTTCAGAAAGAAAAGACAAATGGCTGAGGGTGCAGAAACAGTTGCTAATGGATCTCCTAGCTAACGCAATTTTGGGTTTGGGGTGGGTTACAGAGTTTCAGTGTCTTTCTCCTGTTGGAACACAATAAGGCAGACATTTGAGACCCTGCACTAATCTAAGCAAATACAGAAATTGAAATCTCTTCTTGAAAGAAGTGAGTGAGTTACCTCCCTTGACTGAGTAAGAAATCATTCACAAATCTTAAATTAACGTTTGCCTCAGAGCTTATTAAGACCCTGTAAGTAGTGCATCATTACAGTTGGGAAGGCACTCAGTGTCTTTTCCTCCCCCCCTCATTAAAAGTTTATAAAAGTTAACAATTCTCAAAGATCTTCAGCTAATTTAACAAGACCTGGAAATCATGCGGGATTCTGGCCCTCAATGACAGACTAACAAAAACAATGCTAACTTGTGGTTAAAGTGGTAATGGATTTTGAGGAAAAAAAAGAGCAGCCAGTTTTCAAACATGTTATCCGGAAAAAACGGTCAAGATGATCTCATCCATTTTGTGACTGACGTTTCTATTTTCTGGATCAACTTGATCTGGTTTTCTGTGGGTGTCATTACACTTTTCTGTATTTACAGCTGAAAGAAAGCAGGATTTGACAGACCTTTTCAGCTAGATTTAATTAATAAAGACTGCTCCAAAACCCTCAGCAGAGTTTGGATGTTCTCCCCATGTTTGTGTGGGTTTCCTCCATTCATTCCCATTTCTTCCCACAGTCCTAAGACTTGCTGGTGGGTTAACTAGCTTCCAGAAAAACTGGCCCTGCTGTGAATGTGTGCGTTTGTGTCTGTGTGTGCCCTGAGGTGGACAGGCGTCCCATCCAGGGGGGTGGCTTGCCGAATAGGCTTCGCCACCCTCCCATCCCTGAATTGGTTGAAAATGGATGGATATACATGTTAGATTACAGTAGTTCGAGATTGCTGTTGAGCACCCAGCTGTGTTTTGTCAGTGATGACTGCCAAATTGCACTGAATCTTCTGTTGGCAGACCTACTATGACTGCAGTTAAAGAACCCTCATAGGATTGATGTATCTCATGCACAAAATATCTAACAAAACAGGAATCAATCAGTCAGGTTAATCACTTTCTACCCTCTCAATGATGAATTACCTGATAATAAATGTATAATGACAGCACTGATAAGAACTTCAAAATAAAGCTCTTTAATAATGACAATGTTTCAGCTAATCACTCTATAAGCTATGGGAGTGGAATGTTTGCAGTTGAAGGAATGAAGGGTTTTTCCACACTGAGGTAGAACACACTATACACTTCCACTTAAAGGGTTATCCATACAGTGCCACAATACAATCAAAACCAGTCCTGCTGTGATGCTGTGAGTGTTGTGAACAGCTGAATGGGCTCGCAAACAACAAGGGATTCAGGAAGCAGCTGCTTATGAGGGGAAACATTCAAGCAGCTGTGAGAGACTTCAGTTCCCATCAGAAAAGCCTGGCTCTGTTCCAGACAGACCAGTCTATCAATCAGTCAGAGCTGCTCCAAAAGATTTTGAGAAATTTAAAAAAATATAGATTTTAAAGGTTTCCGCAAGGCCTGTACTCACTTTTCTTTTCTTGTGTTCATGGCTCACACAAAAACACTAAAAGCGGTCGCCTTTAACTGTAAAGGAAGAAGCTTTGATAATTCTCATGAATATTCCGTGTTCATGACATTATACCACAATGTTAATGATCTATTTAACACAAAGATTAATATTTCCTGCAACTACCACATTAATAATCATAATACAGTCTTATTTATATAGCACTTTTCTGAACACTCCTCTCAAAGTGCTTACATAATAAACATAATAATATGAAACCACAAAAAGGTCTGATTTTAACATCACGTTAGACACCATAAGGTTGAGCTTGGTCAGTCTTTCTGCCTGGTTGCCATCAGGTTTGTCTGTGATTAGCACCGTTTTTAACCAGATGCATTTTTCTGTACATTTCTAAATCATTCAAAATGCAGCCTAAAACAGACATTACGGACACTAGTTAAATCATTTACTTTCTTCCTTTTGGTAGGATCTTTCCCCGACTGGCTTGGCTGTTCCTGAAAGCCCTCTCCTGTCTGCTCCTCCTCCTCTTCTGGTAACAAGCTGTACTGAAGCCCTCCGGGCTGTGAAAAGCAGTCTTTTGTGAAATGACCTGAGGTGGGATCGAGACGAACTCATGTTAATGTTATATAACACAGGTTTTAAATACCTGTTCTCAGATTCTGGTATGAAGTTAGCCAATGAAAACCTGACCAATTAATTAATGGAAGGCAAGACGTCAGACATAAAGTGTTTAAGTTACATTTTACAAGTTGGTGCTCCTGGTGGACAGCAGCAAATAAACTGCACAGCTAGACACATTTGCTCATCATCCCTTGTCATTGACCTTACGTAATTGTGCTTCCACCCATTGTTAAATTACTAGATCGTTTTAAAAGCTGCAAATCAAATGAGGCCATTTAACCCATCGTGCTCATTTGGTTGCTTATTGAACCCAGGATCTCCTCTCTCTGCTCTGTCAAGACATTCAGTAAATCCACATCAACAACACGGCTGTTCCAGAACCCAACAATCCTTCTTGTACGTCTTTGAATCATTTACTGATCTCGTTAAGAGTATCTGAATTCTGTCTGGCATATTCTTAATTTTTCCATTTATTATACTGTAATTTTCATCAGTCCCTCCCGAAACCCAACCTTTGCAGCCACATTTCTTGCAGGTGGTATTGAGAACGGCCTCCAGGGTGATCCTCTGTTTGGAGTAATCTCTGAACTCCCGTCTCCTCCGCTCGTCCTGTCTGCAAGCGGAGCAGACAACACCGAGTCAGACAACAGGCAGAGGGCCAGCAAGGTCACCACACTTCAGACTAACTGGGCCTGACTTGTTGAGGTTCAATAACCCAACATACATGAAACGCAGGTTATGAATGAAGTACATCCTGGTTTTGCACAACATTCATTATGTTTACGGAGGAAAATTCAGACTGTATGGATTTACAGCATTATTCCTTCAGCTGCCAGCCATGACACAAGTGAATGCAATCAGCTTCCTAAGGAACCACTGACAATTTCAGGATAAACAATATCCTTTCCACCATCTGGTGTTCCTGGAATGCCCTGGACTTCGTTGTTGCACTTAAGAGTTGCTGTAAATGCAATATTTTTAAGCAAGATACCATTGTCGCTGGTATCCAAGACATTAGGTTACAAAGGACCCAGGCTGGCTCTCTCTTTGCTGTTTACTATTATAGGTTATGCATATGAGAAAGTCAGTATAGACTAAAAAAAAATTAAACCGGTACCTTTGGGTGTTGATTAATAACACCTTTTTCTCCTATTTAAGTGTAAAAAAAAATGTACAAAATGAAAAATAATTAATGAACTATCAGGCTCTAAATCAGGCTCTAAATATTTTGTTAAACTCATAAAAAACATTAACATACTGCAGAATTAAAAACTTTGTTTACATTTCCACCTAAATCCAGACTGGGCACATTTTCAGTCATATAAACTACTATTAGCACATAGGGGAGCATTTCTACAATGCAGCGAATCCATGGTGAAGACTTGCATAATCACAGCACGACATACACACCCAAACTTTCCGTCTGCCGTTGGATTTTCAACTTTTACCAGACAGAAGTTAAAGGGTGTGGCTTAACACCCTTCAAAGAGTATTAGCTGATCTCCAGAACCATTCTCCAAAGCCTTTCTCCCTGGTAATCAATGATGCAGCTGTAAGTGTGGTGGAGTCCTTTAAGTTTTTGGAAATTATGATGTTTAATACCCTTAACTGGGAGACGAATATCACCACTATTGCAACGAAAGCACACCAGAAAATCTACTTTTTGCATCAACTGGAAAACGTTGGTGTTTCCTTAGCCAATTCTAATAGTTTTTCAGGGCCATTATTGAGGGCATTCTGATAGCCTTGGCAAATGTTTGGCTTGGTAACGTATCTGCCTGCTTCCAAGATAAACTGCAGAGTGTTGTTCCCTCCGTGGAGAGGGTCACTGGCTGTCATCTGCCCTCCAATGATGATCTGTACAATTCCAGAGCACAGAAGCAGGCAGACAGGAAAGATTGCTGATGACTTCTCCCACCCTGGTTGCCACCTGTGACATAAACTTCCCTGAGGAAGACTCTACTCGTCTATTAAAAACAAAACCACCCTTTCCTAGGGCTGTCTTTTTGCTTAACCAGAAATCCTAGTTATATGTGCACTACCTTAATGTTAACTATTAGTCTTGTTTGTGTATGGTATATGTAGAATTTTGTAGCAGCAAGTACACCAGAGTAAATATCTTGTATGTAATACAAACTTGGCAAATAAAGGTGGCTCTGAGTCTGAAACAAAGAAAAGAAATGTAGAAAGGGTTACCCACTCTAAGCCAACATTGTTGGGATCCAAATCCTTTCCAGTTCCTTGGTTAACAACTTTCATTGAAAAAGAAAGTTTCACTTTCTCATCTTGAACCTGAAACAACAAAGACTTTTTACTTGTCTGGTAAATTATATCCCATTCACACTAAAGAGGAAAGTACAGCACATGGATCAGAAAGATGTTAGCACTGGGGTTTAACGTGAACACATCATGCATACACTGGGCAGAGAAATGCACACTAAAGCAGTTTTAATACAGTTCTCCAGAAACCCCATGACATCACTGATAAGAACATCATTATGGTTATATAAGCAACATGACCAGTGGCCGAATATATTAGGTATCAATGAATTGAATAACTTGAGTAACATTAGTTCAGTCTGATAACAATAGCATTAAACATGAAAGACCAGCTCACCTGTGCCTTATACACCTGAATACTTCACTGTCTGAGAAGCTCGCAGAACAAAACTATTTGTTGCACCTGTGGAAACTGCCAATTCTAGACAACCAAGTGAGAATTTATATGTTGCGGAGAAATTAAGAGTATTTAGATTAGACTGAGAACTACTGACTACTGCACATTCCAACATGCAGTAGTAGCAATCTGCTTTATGGTTGTCTAAGAGAGGGAAGTGTCAGAAGTGTCCCTGCTACTAATGAGCAGAAACTTTGATCAAGCCAATTGTTAGAGGTTAAACAATACAAGAACATAAGAAAGGTTACAAACAAGGAGGTCATGCAACTCATCTAGCTCATTGGAGTATTTGTAGCTAACTGAGGAACTGTTTTCTGAAACAGCTTCAACAATATATCTGGGTAGCCTGTTCTATACTCCCAGAATGCTTTGTGTGAAGACGTGTCTCCTGTTCTTACATTTACATACACGTTCACATAGTTTCCATTTGTGTCTGCTGCATGAAAAAAAAAAGGGATTCTGTTTTTTTTTCTGGAATTACCTCTTTGCCAATCACCTTCACCCACACCTTCTCCCCAACATCCACAATTTCGGATGGATTGTCCACGCGACAAGAGGACATGTGAGTCCGGTGTACAAGCCCTGGAAGACAAAGGGAAAGGGACTTAGATGTACAGCAGGGGTCCACTTTCAGACACAGGTAAGAGCAGGATGTGTGTATACTCTTCCACCAATGAATACAGCCCAATCAAAACAGAACATGGATCTCTCAAGCAGTGGGGAGTCAAAAGATATGGGATTTCCAATCTACTTTACAGTCATCAAAGGACTAGCTGACAAGGCTTTTTGTAAGCGTGCTATAGTAAGGAAAGAAAGGTTGATGTTCATCAGTTAAAGCACCAATTTAGATGGTCTCAAGGGTTCACAGCTAGCAAAAGTAAAGTCATCAGAATCTACTGAACCAAAGGGACAGCTTGCAGGATTGATATGTTTTAGAAGACCACTAGACAGTCCCTGATCTCCAAGGCCTTCAAGAGCAGTTTACTAGACACCAGAATATACTGTACCTGTAATTACCACTGGAGAGGAACTGACCACTTGGTAGGATTGTACATTTCATTATTATATAACACATTAGATAATCCCTTCAGATTTTTTAAACACTTTGACCATGGAGTTATATTTGTCTTGCAAAAGACTATACTCTACAAAGGAACAAAGGGACAAAGGAACCAATAGAAAAAAAAAAGAAATAACAGCCTAACTATTAACCGTTTGGTGTTCTTATGTGATCTTTGCCAAAATATATTTTTTACTGCTCACAAATGTAATAGCAGGAAAAACAATAGTTCTACAATGTCTCCAGGTTGTTCTTATTTTTCTTACAGGAAACATCTTTATGTAAATCCTATGTAAAGCTTAGGAAATGAAAAACGTTTTACAAACTGACAGTTCTGTGCATGAGAAGTGAGGGAAACTAGTAGTGGATGGAATTGGAGAAAAATAAGTTTAAAGAGTCAGACTTATTGTTCTATTCTGTTCGCATAAAAAGTAAAAAAGATTTTCATACTGTTTTTACATTGTCACTCTGATACATAATTACATACAGAATGTTGTTTTTACAATGTCAATTTGAATAACATTTCGAATGTAGCCACAGACGTAGTGAACACCAGGGGCTTGTAGCTCCGTGAAGCTGCCCCCCCTACAAACAGCACAAATGATGAAACCCACTGCATTCGTTAGTGCTGCATTTGTGCTGCTCGGTTGTGCCGTTGAAAGTAGCATTTGTGCTGCTTTCGCTTCTGAGGTATAGCACCTTATGTTTGGGGGGGTGTGACGTCACCTAGCCCCCCTATAATAGGGCAGGAGAAAGGAACCAGTCTGATTTGTTAGTGCTCCATTGTCCGCAATTGTGTTTCTTTGTTTGCCCAGGAGGTGGCGGTTTATTTTGCATTTATTACCACTATTTGTTGGGCGTTTGTGTGACTTATGAGTGTCTTCAGACAACAAGGTGTGTCCTCACCCTGTATTCTACACCAAGGATTGACCAGAAATATAAAAATAGAGGGACTGTGACCTAATCGTGTTATATTTAGTTACTAAATATTAAGACTTGCAAGTTAAATCCTTTTTTAAGAACACGCAATTGTTGTGTATGTTAACACAGAAACAAAACTGCTGACTATCTTCGCATCCAGTAATTGTGTTTGAACTTACCAGGTGGGTTTATGAGCAGTGAAAGTCGCTGTACATGGTCACATGATTACTCGAAAAATAAAGCGCTATATCTTGGGAACAAAAGCAGCACAAAAGCTACTGCAAAGCTACTTTCAATTGTGCAAACCTACAGAAACCAGCACTAACAAACCAGACCAGTTACATTCTCCTATGCCGTTGTAGGGGGTGACATCAGACCCCCCCAAAAATAAAGCACTTTATCTTGGAAACAAAAGCAGCACAAAAGCTACTGTCAACAGCACAAACTGGCACAAATGCAGCACTACCCGATGTGCTGGGTTTCATCATTTGTGCTGTTTGAAGGGAGGCCAACTGCACGGAGGTTGGGCTTGTGGAAAAGAAATCTCGTTTACCTTGCTTGCGACAGCCTGGGATTTTAATAAAGGCTCCATATTCCATAACAGATGCTACCTGAGAACAATAAAAAGTGGACACAACTGAATAACCCGCAATTATTTTTGTGGAGAAATAAAGACAGTTCAGTTTACTTGTCGTATGCACATGTGCAATTAAATGCATGTGAGATATTATCTCACAGTACAGGAATTATCAGATACATACTGCAAAATGTTGAGACATCTTAGATACTATTACCTTATACATACTGTGCATTATGAGCATCAACAACTTAATCAAAGTAATACCTTGGTATGGGTGAGAAAAATTTAAGCTAAGATGTGCTAGCAATCATTAATTTACATTGATCTTCAAACATCTGATCACATATGAGTTTAAGGTCAACTATGCAGAAGCATCCATTAGTGTGTATTGATGTGTTAATTGCTGTAGTAGCAAATACATCTGTTTCATTGTCAGGTGTTCCTCATCATTAAAATATTTTTTTCCTCTCTACACATCCACAAAGCTCAAAAGTTATTTTTTGTACTACAAAATACAGATCTATAAAGCTTAACTTAAAGCAGATGACAGAAAATTCAGATGATATAATTGTTTCTGCACAAAGAAAGAACAAGAGTGAAAAGAGTAGAAAAATGCACAAAGCTGCATATTGACCTGGCATAGTCAATTTCTATCCATACTGGAACTCCAAATAGTGCTTTCCATCCATCTATTTTCTAACTGCTTTATCTAATACAGGGTGGCAGGGAAGCAAGAGCCTATCCCAGCAAGCAATGGGAGCAAGGTGGGATACACCTTGGACAGGAAGCCAGTCCATCTCAGGGCACACACTCACACAGGGGCCAGTTTTCTCGGAAGCCAATTAACCTATCAGAGGAAAATAGAACACCCAATAGAAACCCACTCAAACACGGGGAGAATATTCGAATTTCGCACAGACAGCACCTCAGGAATTGAACCCAGGACCCCAACGCTATGGCGAACAATGCTATCCACTGCACCACAGTAGTGTTTCTTTTACAACATTCAGACCAGCCTGAGAGGTCAACACTGAAGAACATTGTTGTACCATCTGCTTCTTTTGGCACTGAAAGTCTAGTGGACAAAAAAAGCACTGCCTTTCTATCAAGGAGAGAACAGCCCACAATAGCTGAGCAGGATAATCATGCATTTTGTAACAGGGATGTACATGTTAACAGTACTTACAATGATGAATGCTTCCAGATACAGGGCCCAGCTAAACAGGGCCCCCTGGTGATAAGGAAAGCCACCTGCATTTTATTTATTTACACTCTGCATACGTTAACACTACTTATAAATGTATAACTAACTCAACTTGTGTGCATTAAATATGGAAAGTATGTGATTAGGAACAAGAGTCTAAAACTAACAAATATACAATTTATAGTATTTGAATATTAAGGTTTTTTCTATGCCAAAGTTCACTTCCATTGCAACATTTCAAGATACTGCAGATCAGTATTAATCAAGTCAATTTCACTACACAAGCACACAGCATTAATGTGAGAATGTGAGAATATGTCATATCAATATATTTGGCGATTTCTTCCCAGAAATATGTTTGGCACAGCCAAGGTTGTGACTAGGTTGGACAGGGGTAAGGTCCTCAGTGACAGCACCATAAGGTCACAGGTCTCTCCAGTCAATGGTGTTTGTACTGGCAGTTGTACTTTACCCAGCTGACCAACTTCACTAGCACTCTTAGTAACAGCTGCTTGGCACAGCCTAGGATTTAAACCTGTAACCTGCAGTCGATGACACCCTCACGTTTAATAGATTGACGGGACTCTTATCAATCTGAAATCAAGAGTTTAAACACTGATGCTACCTTACCTCTCCTCTGAGGATACTGTACAGCTCGGGCAGTTCATCCATGGCTGTCCTCTGGTCTGAGATCTATTCTGCTAAACTAATTTGCAGTGTGTGCCTCGACTTCATCTCCTCAGGAAAATTCCTAGGTGAAGTGAAAATAATCCTATTATTCCAAACTATACCTATACATAAAGATACTGGACAAAAAAAAAACAGAAACTCTGAATTGTCACTTGACAGGGTGTTGGGCCACCACCTGCAGCCTGTACGGCCTGTATGTGCTGGGACATGGAGTCTACCAGCATTTTGAATTCTGCAGGAGGGATGTGGCGCCATTCTTCAAGGAGAAAGACAGCCAACTCACTCCGGATTGGCAGAGGTGGAAAATGATAACTCAGGCATAGTGCTAGATTATCTCATAACTGCTCACTTGGGGTCCGGTGAGTGAAAAGACCAGAACATGTGGATAACATCAGTGTCTTGCTCAGACCTATGGCCCACCACTCATGCTCTGTGGGTGGAAAGAAGAGCTGCAACACAGGCTGAAGATAAGCACTCAGTACCATTAAGCAGCGATTACCATTGATCTTGCCTTCTAAGGGAATGAGCACACTCAAACCATTCTTGGAAAATGACAAAACCACCAGGACCCAACACAGAACCAAGGACTGAGGGCTGTAGGGTTCTTTAGGCTGGTGTGACGTGTACTCGTCTGCATGCTGCATGTGGAGAGCACGGTGAAGGATGATTCATCTATTCATCATTGGCCCTAACCAATCATGGCCTCCTAATAATCCCCATCTATGAATTGGCTTCATTACTCTCTGCTCTCCTCCCCACTGATAGCTGATGTGTGGTAAGCATTCTGGCGCACTATGGCTGCCATCGCATCATCCAGGTGGATGCTGCACATTGGTGGTGGTGGAGGGGAGACCCCATTACCTGTAAAGCGCTTTGAGTGGAGTGTCCAGAAAAGCGCTATATAAGTGTAAGCAATTATTATTATTATTATTATCTAGCATATCCCATTTCTTCACTGCTCGGCAGTCTAACGCCTGGGCTCGCCAGAGTGCACTGCAACATGGCAGTTGAAATGGGCTGAGATGTGCAGTCAATAGATCTGCAGTTGGACATTACAACCCCGGAATACGCACTTTTCCCACTTTAGACACCGATGCTCTCGAAACATCAGCCCGGCGAGCTGTCAAACGCGCCCAAATATCCACCCCTTTTCCAAAGTCACTGTGGTCCAGTATTTTTAACACTCGCAATCCCAAGCTTACCCAGAGTATTTACATTTTTGTCCACTACCTCAACAATCACACAGGAGCATTTTAGACATCCCAGTTAACCTAGCCAGCATGTCTTTTTACAAACTGTTGTAACATAAACCTGCTTCCGAAACGTAGGGACGAGAGTGAAAAGAGTAGCAAAACCAAAACTAACTGATCATGCAGCAATAGTGCACAGTACTATTAAACCAAAGGCATATTGCGTCAAACAAACACCATTACATACCAGAACGTCTGCCCTTAGCGAAAACAACATTGCACTTTACTGTATTAAATCTTTTGATATAAGGCAGAACATACTTCCTGAAGAAAACAAAACTAAGTCACTAACCCACGTTCGCATGCCTCAGCAGCTACAAAGAGCAGCAGAGTGCAGTCAGCGCCTGCGTATAACAGGCAGGCTCTACAACCAATACACGGCTCCTTCACTTTCTGTTCCGGGGTGAGAGTCCGCTATCGGATTTAAGGGGGCGGGTTATGGCAGTGCGGGCGAACAAGGAAAGGCCCAATTACATAGACGTAAAATAAAAATACTGTAAATATTATCCAATCAGAATCGTCAGTAGCCTGATGTTCTTTTTGCAGAGTCTCGCCCTATTGTGTTCCCGGGTGGAGCTTGGAATACAGGTGATAGGGTGAGAACACGTCGGTTGAGTTTACATGTTTATTTGATAATAGGGTTTTGATTCGGACTTGAGTAAAAAAATGATGGAGCAGAAGAGATCAAGAAATTAGATGGTGTCCGCGGCTCAGTCCCAGCATCTTAAACAGATACGATTATTTAATTCAAAATACATCATTCATCCCCAGGGGGTCAATTTAAACAGCAAGCGGTGTAACATGCATCGCGGGTGCAGAAGTAGTTATAAAATCTAGCCAGCAGCCATATCACCCTGCAACTCACAACTGGCAACCCACTGAAACTAAGCGGGTGTGAGCCTGGTCAGTACCTTCCTGGGAAAAACTAAGGTTGCTGCTGGAAGAGGTGTTAGTGGGGGCCAGCAGGGGGTGCTCACCCTGCAGTCCATGTGGGTCTTAATGCCCCGGTATAGTGAGGGGGACACTATACTGTAAACAAGCGCCGTCCTTCGGATGAGACGTAAAACCGAGGTCCTGACTCTCTGTGGTCATTAAAAATCCCAGGGTGTTTCTCGAAAAGAGTAGGGGTGTAACCCCGGTGTCCTGGCCAAATTTCCCATTGGCCCTTACCAATCATGGCCTCCTAATAACCCCCCCTCTATGAATTGGCAACATTACTCTGCTCTCTTCCCCACTGATAGCTGGTGTGTGGTGAGCGTTCTGGTGCACTATGGTGCAGGTGGATGCTGCACATTGGTGGTGGTGGAGGGGAGTCCCCATTACCTGTAAAGCACTTTGAGTGGAGTGTCCAGAAAAGCGCTATATAAGTGTATAAGTGTAAGCAATTAATTACACTGACAGAGACTGAAGAACAAGGTTAAAACGGACACTTCCACACAAAGCACTAGGTTGTTTGAAGATTCTATTTTAAATAGTATTTATTACAGAAATTACAGACAAATTGGTGGTTTATGCCACAATATACTTTGTTTTTGTCAAGTGTTTTATGTCATGACGCTTGCATTTGTACCCCAAAACACTTGGAAATCTGTGAAGTTTCTAAATATAATTGGCACTGATAACCGCTCCTCTTTACTGTCTGGTTTCTATTGCAGTACTTAAAAACAGAACATTTTTTTTCCAGCCACTTTTCTTAATTCAGATTCTGTTTCTAAAACTTAATTGCAATGTAAAATACAAATAGTATCATCTACCACAGAGGTGGCAATTTACTCCAGGGGTTGACCTCTTCGTGGTGCGGTGGCTCTGTAGCTAAGGATCAGCGCCTGTAGCTGGTGGAAGGTTGCCGGTTTATATCCTGCAGCTGGCAGAAAAATCCTATTCCGTTCGGATCCTGAACAAGGCCCTTAACCCCTAACTGCTCCAGGGGCACTCTGACCCCAAGCTTCCCTTCCTGTCTATATCTCCTGGAGAGCAAGCTGGGGTATGCAAAAAGAGAAATCCTAATAAAAGAAATTGTATATGGCCAGTAAAGTGAACACGCACAGGGGTCAATTACTTGTCAAATACTCCCAGGCAGTTAACCGAGATAATTTGACTGCTTGATTAGGCTGTTGACACACTGTAATGAGCACCCCAGCTAAATACCTACATCATAAACCACCAACAAACATTTCCATGCCTATGCTACAAAGAACCTTGCAGCACAAATTCCAACATCCTATAAGCTGACTTAGTAATAATAATAATAATAATAATAATAATAATAATAATAATAAACTTTATTTTATATAGAGCATTTAAAGGTGACTTCTCAAAGTGCTTTACAGAATGACAACAACAGTAAATAAAAAGAATACACAAGATAAAACACAATTTCAATATACAGAGGAGACCATGGATGGTGGTACTAAGAAAAGCAGAGGGGTGAAGAATGGAACCAGTTAAGTAAAGGCTTTTCTAAAGAAGAAGGTTTTGAGTCTGGATTTGAAGGAGCTTAGAGAAGGTGACTCTCTGACATCCTTGGGCAGAGAGTTCCAGAGCTTGGGGACATAACAGGAGAAGGCCCTGTCATGTAGACGGGCTTGGGGGACAGTAAGGAGACCAGAATTAGAAGAGGGAAGGTTGTGAGGTGGGGAGTAGGGCGATAATAGTTCAGACAGGTACTGAGGTGCCAAGCCATGCAGAGCCTTGTAGGTGAGCATGAGGATTTTAAAGTCCACACGGAATTTGACAGGAAGCCAGTGCAAGGACTCCAGAAAAGGAGTAATGTGATCATTTGCACTAGACCTGGTCAGGATTCTGGCTGCTGAATTTTGGACATACTGCAGTTTGTTCAAAGTAGATTTAGATACCCCAGCGAGTAGAGCATTACAGTAGTCAATTCGAGAGAACACAAATGTGTTGATCAGCTGTCCGTGCAGCTACGTACAGTGTCCATTCAGTTTTTCAGTATAACAGACAGGCATTTCAACCAATACACAGCTGCTCTACTTTCGGTTCCGGGGTGAGAGTCCGTCTATCGCACTCTAGGGGGAGGCGGCGGGGCGGGTGAAAAATAAGGCGACCAATTACATAAGACGTAAAATAACAACCTCTAAATATTATCCAATCAGAATCGTCAGTCACCGGAAGTTCTTTCAGCGGATGCTCGCCGCGTTTGTGTTGTTGGGTGCTCTTGGATGTGGTTCGGAGTTTAGCTATTTAGTTGAAAAGGCAACGGTTGTATCGACATATTCATTCGAAAGTAACGTTTTGATTTGAAATTGAGTAAAAAGAAATGATAGAGCAGAAGAAGAGGAAGGGAGTAGGGCCAACGGAGATGGCTCTGGTTCCGACGAACAAGAGACCAAGAAATGAGCTGGTGGCCGCGGCTCAGTCCCAGCAGCTCATGCAGATGGTAGGAACTAAAAATACGTTGGCTGAATAATGCGTATAGTTCATTTTATTTTACCGAGTTCTTTGTGTTCTGCGAATTATAGCCTAAACGACACCAACTTGTTATTTACAGTCGAGATATGGATGTTTTGACACACTGTACTGTTTTAAATTGAGTTCCGCCTCTTCTTTATTTTAAAAATCGGAACACCTGTTATTTGTATTTGAAATCGTGGTTAATATTTGGTAACATCAGTTCATGTTCGTTGAACATTTCAACGGCCTCAGTGCTTGATTTTGCAGTAGTGTTCGTGCAGGTTTTGACCTAAAATTCACCTAAGTTTCATACTAACAAATCATATTTCTGTTTAACAAATCAGATTTATCACAGCTAAAAAATTGCTTTATAATCCTAATGCTAAGTCTGAAACTACACTGCATATATAGTATGTGTAAAGTACAATAGCCAATTTAAATTTATTAGTTTGTGATCTGATCATTAAATCCTGCTTGTGAAATGTTAATTTCTTCTTTGTTTTATATTATTTTTAAAATCGGGCGCAATTATCAACGCAAAGATTGCAACGCCGAGTCTTCAAAGAAGAAGATGCGAAGGTTGTGACAGAAAGATGTAGTTTATCGAGGACTCCGGTCCATACACAGGAAGCCTAGTCTTAATTCTAGCTGGGAAAGTTTGTTTTGCCCTGTTTGTAGTTTAAAGATAATTTTTGTTAATGAGAAATCTAAAACATGTCTGTAAATGTACATGTTTAGAATACTTTTTGGAATTGGGGAAGGTGTTCAGATGTATATGAAATCGTTTGCTGAACACAGGATTGTGGATGCAAAAGCCTCTCGTCTTAAAGACAGTCCTGCTCAACTGGAGCTGATTAGATTTTATTGTGCTGTTTGTATGAACTTCTGCCCTGAATATTATGGCTAATCTGACTCTGTACCCTCTTGTCTGTGTAATCACAGGGCCCCCCACGAAGTTCCAGTTTGCAGGCTCCTATCATGCTTCTCAGTGGCCATGAGGGAGAGGTCTACTGCTGCAAGTTTCACCCCAATGGGGCCACGCTGGCATCCGCAGGCTACGACAGGCTGATCTGTGAGTACTTGTGATCAATTTCTTTTCCTGAGGTAATAAAAACACATGTATTAGTTCAGGTGGGTAGCTGCGTCAGCATGCGTAGGCTGCAAAGGAACAAGTAATAGGTTTATTCCGTGCTGGGGAAAAAAGAAGAAAGAAAACAACGTTTCGGCCGTGGAGCCTTCTTCAGGTGTGAGCAAATCGCATGCATGTTTGGTGTGTTGCGATTGGAGTAGAAGCAAAAGGACACTTAGACTGTGTGGCCAGCCTCTGTTCACCAGACCCCTAAAACAATTCTTTACAAAGTATGAGAGAGTATGACTTCACTCTTGTGTTTCCTAGGAAAGACTCGATTGAATACGATTTGTTCAAGGAATTTGAAAATCTCCTTATTTTTTTTGAAGAAGCAGTTGCATGTCCTTAGGGGTTCAGTACCCAAGATCATTTAAAAACAGTGTGTACAGAACATTCTTGGGCTTAATCTAGTTTTCTGCTATTTTTGCTTTCAGTGCTATGGAGTGTTTATGGGGATTGTGACAATTACGCCACTCTGAAAGGCCACAGTGGAGCCGTCATGGAGTTGCATTATAACACAGATGGCAGGTAATGTATACATACCTAAATTGTTTGATTTCTACAAAGGTTCTCCTTAGTTAAATAAGAAGATTGTGTTCATATGAATGGGTTTTTTATTCATAAACTTATGCAGCAATGTAGTTTAATTCCTCTACTTTTCAACAGTACTTTCTAGGTCCTTTTGTGTTGCTTACTGTATGCTTAGTTGAGAGCTTATTATTACTTTGAATCTGAGCAATCTAGCCTGGCAACATCTCACACATTGGACACCAAAGCTGTGTACCTTAAACAGTAGTTGATCAGCTGACTGCTGTGTGTGATTCTGGATTTAAACTTTATTTAGAAGATTTTAAGGGGCAGTAGTACACAGAATCAGATTATTCACATTAATCTGTTACCTGTATCATCATTGTACTTTCAGCATTCCTTTGGTTCTGTTAACATTTCTAGACTGGACACCTCACAGAAATGCTTTAAAAAGACAGTATAATAGTGCAAAATAGAGCTGAAATTTCCCCGAGTTTCATAATCCTGTATAGCTGGGCCAACCTGGAAGCATCAGATTCCTAGTTTTAAATGTCACCACCCAATTGTCTTGCTCTGATTGGTCAAGTGATTGAAGATGGCAGTTCATTCCCCATATAACCCTCACTCCACAGCATTCTGGGGAATGTGGTTCAGACAAGACTCTCCACCCTGTCTGTACTTACTGCCCTTTTACAGACAGCAATGAGTAGCATGACAGATTGTACAGAAGCGTTCAGAAGGCACAAAACTGAGATATCGGAGTAGGACAAAGGACCTGAAAGCTGCTCTTTTTAATGTTCCTAACATGCACTACCCCTCATTGCAAGCACCGCTTTTGCTCTGCAGCTTGCTCTTCTCAGCCTCCACAGACAAGACAGTGGCCGTGTGGGACAGCGAGACAGGAGAGCGGATCAAGAGGCTGAAAGGGCACACGTCGTTCGTGAACTCCTGTTACCCAGCCAGACGAGGGCCGCAGGTGGTCTGCACAGGCAGCGATGATGGCACAGTTAAAGTAAGTGTTTCAAGTTCCCTTGTGTGCTTTTCAACATTTTGGAGATTCTTAGAAATGAAAGTTGTAGTTTGATATGGAGAACTATTAAAAAAACAAGGCTTGTGTCTCAATGGAGAACTGCCTTTTCCCTTCAGATGTCACCTTGTTACATGCAGAGTAAAAAATGAAGGGTGTGAGCTTGATTTTACTTGGCATTGAATGTTATTGTTTATTTGATCTCTTTAAATTCAGAAGGTCACAATTTTAAATGTGTGTGGTCTGGGTTGAAGAAAGATCTTATCTGTCACAGAGCACTGTTGTCTTACTGTGCATGTGGTTCCAGCTCCTTCGGAACAGTCTCCTAGGATGGGGGTTTCCAACATTGCCTCTGGAGAGCCTCAGTCCAGTATATTTTGTAACTTCCCCTGAATCTTGAATAAAAGAGGTTGGACAGTCTCGTAAATTATTCTGGAATTAAAAAAGGTATTTTAACTAAGCATCCCTGGCCCTTGACACGTGAAAGGTATTTGGTGGGTTTTTGTTATATCCAGATGAATCTAATCTAGCACAGTTAAATTGGTTTTTGCTGATTTAGTTAAGGCTTTTAAGTCAAATTCTGTTTTGTTTTTTTTTAAAAAGAGGCCTTAAATGCAAAGCTTTAATTTATCTTTGTAGCTTTGGGACATTCGGAAGAAGGCAGCTGTGCACACCTTCCAGAACACGTACCAGGTCCTGGCTGTCACCTTCAATGACACCAGCGACCAGATCATCTCAGGAGGGATTGACAATGACATTAAGGTGAGTGTCTGCCTGTCAGTCCTCTGCTTATTTGGCTGGACACTTGAAGTCAAGCATGTGCATCTCAGCGTGGTCTTGAAGTTATATTGTAACGGACGCTCCAGGTTCTGTCAGCAGCGTGGGAAATAACAAGCTCACTGACAGTTGTATTGCCAGTTTCATTACAGTGGGGTGTGCTAATCAGGCACAGGAGAAAGTGCAGGCTGGACACAGGGGAGGGATTCACGTTGTCAAATTTAGCTGATTACTATAATTTTGTGATCCCTTTTGTTTGTTTTTAGTTGATCAGCATTATTTTAATTAACCTAAAGCCAATGCATTAGTACTGTAATTATCCTATAAAGCAGGGTTATGTTTTTAACCATACATACTGTATACTGTAGTCCATTATGCAGCGGTGTAGGGGTTGATTTACCTTATATGTAAATCTGGCTAGTCACAACGAGACCCTGCTATGTTTTTGCTCTGCTGCCCTAATTAAAACGAATGCTTTGCCGATGTCCTTGAACAGGTGTGGGACCTGCGGCAGAACAAGCTGATATACACCATGCAGGGACACGGGGACTCTCTGACTGGCCTGAGCCTCAGCTCGGAAGGCTCCTACCTGCTCTCCAACTCCATGGACAACACAGGTAAGCACTCGCTAGGCCTTGAGGTTGGTGGCTAGTTGCAGTTCTAATTAAGTAGCATTGGTGGGTGAAAGGCCAGTGATCCTTGATTAGTTGTGTTTATAATTTAAATGGGACGTGTGGAGATCACACACTCCTTATGATGACGGAATGATGAGCTCTTATAAATGACTGCATATGTAGATGGGCTATTTGAGGTTCATCCAGCACCATCAGTTAATAGGTCTAATTGAAGCAACAGGCATGGGTGATGGTAAAGGAGGAGCCAGAATTGCACATTCAGAACTCTCTTTCTTTATTATATTAATTTTTCTTTAGTTCGAGTCTGGGATGTCCGCCCATTCGCACCAAAGGAAAGGTGTGTGAAGATATTCCAAGGAAATGTTCATAACTTTGAAAAGGTAACTTTGCTGCTTTTTTTCCTGTTCTTTTCCCATCTCTGGTTTATCTGAATTGAGGAAGACAGATGGGAAGGGGGCGTGTTTTTAAAGTGAAAATATTAAAAAGCCAGCCTTTGTCCATTTATCAGGAGGTAATGAATTGGGAAGCTTAATTAAAATTTAATTCATCCAAAGATCTGTAGCAAAATACACATTTTATAAATTGATTATCGTGTACAATATATATTGTCCACATGGGCCATAATCTAACATTGCTTATTTTATTGTTTTATTGAACTTGGGCTGTTTGTTTTAGGGTGTTACATGATTGAAAGTTGTAAATAAAAAGTGTTCATTTTTTTTCCCCCTTCATCAGAATCTTTTGAGGTGCTCATGGTCCGCTGATGGAAGCAAGATTGCCGCAGGCTCAGCAGACAGGTAAGGTATTGGATACTGAGCAGTGATCTTAGATCTAAATGTTACCAGAAAATGAGTTGTATAGCACAGCAGCCTGACCCACTACAGGGCTGAGAAGATGTAGATCCTGGCCGTGTTACAGAAGTGACATCCCCCCCCACTCTGAGCCCGCGAGTGACTGTGATCAAATCCCAGCTGGGGCAGAGCAGAGTTGAGCCCATCACACATGACCCTGTGTTAGAATTGCTCACAGCTAGAGTCTGCTGTGCAGTTTGTCCCTGCTGTCACAGTGGTTCGTCTGTCCTTGACAAGCCAACTTCTTTTACATGTTCTGATCTCTTTACCAGTCTCGCTCTTGGTCACATTTATTTGTGCTCTTCATATTTTGTTATGGATTTGATCACCGCCATCGTATGCCAGTTTTATAATTTTCTTATTTTAATTAAGCTTGCAAAACAATTTGATCTTTAAGAGCCTGTGCAAATGCATCAGCTGCATTTCTTACTTTTGTGTTGTCCGAAGATTTTTCTTATGGTGGAAATACACAAAAACAATTGCAAATGGCACAAAGAAAGCCATTTTTGTTTGTCTCATGTTGCTAGTATTTTATTATTCAACCAATACCTCAGTAGCATCTTAGTTTCTAAAGAATCCCATTCAATGAGCTTCCACAACATGGTCTGGGTTTTGTGTCTAAGCTACCATATTATTTTGTGTATAGAAATGACTTTTCTGTCCTACAAGCACCTATACTTCGCTGTGCTCTAAGGGATCACCACTTGAGATAATGTGGTCCCACTAGATGGAGCTGTTTAGGGAGGTGAAGGGCTTTAGAATTCCCATACATAAATAACATGTTTTTTGCTAGAGATTCTACTTAAATGGGTCATAATAGGGTATAGTAACTGCTACACTGCTGTAAGGATTACCCAATTTGTTTCTGAGTTGTTCATTAGGATTAAAGCATAATTTACTCAGTAGCTCAGGCCAGTTCATTGCATACTGTTTATATTGTCTGGTATTGCTCTGCACTGTAGGCCATATATTTGAAACAGTAAATGACTTCATTATGAATCAGTAGATTTAGTTTCTTAAATTCTGCTAGAGAAATGGTGGATTATCATGAGGAGGTTTTACGCTGCTGAAGGCAAATTGTAGTTTTGTTGAGTTTGCTATTGGAGTTTTCTCATCTAATGGGCTGTATGTAGTTTACTGCTGGAGTATATTAATGTTTTTTGTGGGTTCTGAGTGCCATTTTGCTGGTGTGGGGGATTTGAGCCATAAAATATTGTTACCACATTTGTGCAAATTTACCGATCAGACATTGATTGCACATAAATGTGCAGTGTGGTCTGAATCCACTCCATTGCAATACTGTGAATACAGTATAACTGGTGCTGGAATTACTGTAATTGAAACCTTATGTGGTGACACTGTAGTGCAGTAGTTAGCATTGCTTCCTTGCAGCTCTGTGACCCTGGGTTCATATCCAGACCTGGTGGGCTATCTGCATGGAGATTGTTTGCTCTCCCCATGTTTGCATAGTTTCCTTACCACATTCCAAAGATACTAGTAGGTTAATTGGCTTCTGGGAAATTCGCCCTGGTGTGAATGTGTGTGTTTGTCTGTGTGTGCCCTGTGATGGACCGGCGTCCTGTCCATCATGGGCTGTTGCTTGCCAGGATTGGCTCAGGCTCCCCCATGACCCTGAATTGAGAGAAGTGGTTCGGAAATGAAAGAAAATGAAGACTTGTGCACCTCTCATTTATCCCCTCACCTTTTGCAGCCTGATCAATATCATGTTATTAGGTTCAGTCCATAAACATAGAAAGTCCTATGCTAATAGAATAATTCCATGCAATGCTTGCAATGCTTTATTTTGGCATTGTGTATTTGTGAGTTCTTATCTCAAAGTAGATGTGGTTAATGTCTCTTAACCAAGCAGCATGCACGGATCTAGCACTTTGTCAGTGCCAGTGTAGTGAAATGAAGGCCCATATCAAGTGAAGCATGCCTTGCACGTTGCAGGTTTGTGTATGTGTGGGACACCACTTCCCGGAGAATCCTGTACAAGCTGCCTGGCCATGCTGGCTCTGTCAACGAAGTGGTCTTCCACCCCGAGGAGCCCGTTGGTAAGAGTTGTGTGCAGTATGCACTTTTCTCTCTTGTCATGCCGTAGCACGGACAGACTCCACTGGCGATGGGTATATGTTGTCGAGATTTATGTAAAAACACCCATAACCCCACATGCCAAAATTTGTTTGGGACTTTGGTGGGAAAATTCAAGCTAGTGCATACATGTTCCCAATAATATTGCTGCTGTACAGATAGGATGGTGATGTAACTTTTATTATGGGTTCACAGTATTTCACATGATGTACAGGTTAAAGTATTGAGGATGCAGTTCCCTAGGTGTGAACATCCCCTTCTGTGTATTGCCATTATAAGTTTCCAGGGTTCTAGAATTTCTCAAGTTTTTGTAATAAAACAAACATTAAACAAAATCCTTTTAATGTGCTGTAAATGACCTCACTGAAACTTTGTGCTTTTAGAATCTGCAAAATTGCTTAATTTTTCTTTTTTTAATAGATAAGTTTCTTTTAATTCAGAGTTGTTCAATGTTACTTGGCTCCCACTTGGAGTATTCAGCATATATTCGGTATACTCCTACTTGGCGTGTTCCTCATTATTGAAGGCTTTGGTGTAGTAGTTATTGATTATTATGATGCAATTTCCCACACATAATTCTTGATGTACTGCACCTCCCCTTATCCTACAGGAATGTTGGAAAAGGGATTTGGGGTTTAGATTTTGCACCATTGCAACTGCTTCTGGAATTCTGCTTCTTTTGCTGTTAAACAGTGGTGTGATAAGGGGTCTCCTTGACTATGGATTAATAAAAATAAGCCTCCATGCCTTTGGTATCACAAGCATTACTCTTCGGGGAACTAGTACTTTTTTAGTTGAGATCAATAAAGACTAACTTCAGACTGAAACGAAAGAGATTAAGCCAAACTCATCTTATCTTTTCCTTTGATGCAGTTCTTTCAGGGTCAAGTGACAAGCGGCTGTACATGGGAGAGATCCAGTAGAGGACGCAGGGAAATCAACACCTTGTTTCTGCTTTGGAGTCAAACCACTCAACCTCATTGAATAACTTGGCCAGGCATGTCTCTAGTGCTGTCCTGGGATATGTGCTTTCTACAATCAAGCCACATGGCTTATATCATGCCAGCAAAACGGTCTTTAGATTGGCTTCGCTGGAATTGACACCTCCTGCACAGTCATGAGGATAATCCAAACAGAAGTTGACCCCTTTTGTAAAATAATTTCTGTTGTGAAGGCTGCCACAGAGCGCGTAGGAAATTTGTATGATTTTCCCCGAAAGTATTTTAAGAGGTATTTTAAATAACAGCCTGTAATAATGGGCAGGCAGGATTCTGGATTCCATAACTTGAATGATAGCAGTCTTTAATTACATGAACAGTCTATTCCTGTATTACAAAGTGGAAGAGATTGAAAAACTATGTTTACTGTCATATGCCTTACAGTTAGGTGGCATGTGATGTGAGTTAACTGGAACAGAGTGTTGCATGGTTTCGTTCAAGCTGTCTGAAGGTGGCTCCAGTTAATTCTCCACTGTGTACGTTGTGACTACCAATGTTTCCTGTCGATACGTAAACACTGTCAAACTGTATTTTATGTGAAATGACAGTCATTTCAATTTAAAAATTAAAAGAATGGAATTCAAGTGAAAAAAATGTTTGTGATTATCTGCTATTTTGATGTTCCCGAATATCCTGGGAAAACACAAGCCTTCCTGAAGAGGGTTGAAGTGTTTTACCTTATGGAAAGACTATAAATATTGATAATCCCACTTCTAACTTATTCAATGCTTTATGGAAGATGACCTGGCATCATTTTGTGCTTTGGTCTGCATAGCCATAACTCACCGACAAGTTAGAAGACCGCAGATGTGATACTAGGTAATGATCTTATCCAGTCGTCTTTCAATATTTCTTAAAAATTGACTTATAATAACAATATTCTGCAAGAGTCATGTAGGGTTAAAGCAAAAAGATTAATGTTTTTTTTAAATACTGTGTAATGAATTACCCTCAAGCCTTAATAAGCATATTGTAGAAAAACAGTACATGGTGAGAATATAATGCATACTGGTAAATGTTATGCCAGTGTCTTTATACAAGTTCGTAGTCTGTGCTTTATACAAACAAAAATACCCTTTGGTCATTTGTTATTAGCATTTCTGTACCACAGGTAAGTTTTTTTTATAACAGAACAGTGTACAGTGTACCCCCCCCGAAGAAAATAAAACATTGCTTACATTCAGCGATGTAAACATTTAAAAGAAATTGGTAATGTTTTGACTGGCCCCGTGTCATTTTTTTGACACGAGCACTGTATTGCATGCTGGAAACCACAGCGGTAAGGGAATGAAACTACACGTGTCCTTTTTCCTGAAAGAAACTGGTCCTCGTTTTACTGTCGGGAGAAACGAAGATCCCCCCGGAACTGCAGATTCCATATGCCTTATCTGCTCTGAAACCAATAAAGTCTGTAGGCTGTGTGGCCGGCACAGGGGAAATTGTATTTGTTGTTCGGTGGATTAAATAATTTTAAAATCTCTAAAATGCCACAAAGCTGTGAAAAACACCCTTTGTACCACAAGGAAATGTTTTTATTGTGAATTTTTTAAAATAAACTTTTTTATCTAAGTGCTTGGGCCCTTATTTTACACAAGGGTCTTTATTCTCTTACCATTGGTGTCATAGACTGATGAAGTGCACATCTCTGACCTCAACCATATCGGTAATTCCTGATGAAGAAACCCCTCATATTGTCTTTGTGAAAACAAAACTCTTTATTGAAGGACTGTGGTGTTGGTAGATGTGTTAATTAGAGAAGCCCTCTGCAAAGGTGTCCCAGGAATTGCCCTTTTTCTGAGGATGTGATTGTGAGAAATCTGGAGCAGGGAAAAGTTCTTAGTAGTTACATGAGGCTACCACTTAAAGCAATATATACCGAGACTGGCCCCTAATTAAAATCGGTAGCACTTACCATACTGTATGTGTGTGTGTTGGTGCTGTTTTAGTCTTTATCTGAGTATTTAAAAGCTAACTGCAAAAGTGGCTGTGCAGGATAGTATCACCTCACCTGTTCCTTAGAACATGCGCTTTGTGCAGCAGTGCTTCATTACAGACTCGGGAACTTGTATATTATGAACCAGTTAGTGGCAAAACAACGAGTGGAGAAACCAGAGCAGCTCCAGCCTGTCGGAGCAGAATTATGCATTTTGCAAACTGCACATCGTTCTACAAGATTAGGGCTGATCACTTCACAGCCATGAAAATATGCTGTAGAAACAATGTCATCTCCAGCCTAAAAACAAAAATCAGACACCTGGCTTCTTTTATTGTAGAAAGATTCTGCAGAGGATAAGAGTTGTCAGAACAGAACCAATAACTGCATCCAAATCAAGAGCACCAGTGCACTGCTTTCTTTCCAGCTTGATTTCTGTTATGGTTGGTGGCAAAGAGCCTTGGATGCAGCAAAGCTGTTTTCAATAGAAGAGTGTGTATAGAGCAGGCATTACATCATGCTGTAATATTGACTTTGTTTCTTACTTAAAGTCTCTATTTTAGTAAACATTAGCAGACATAAGGAGCATAATTTATCAGATATTGTGTCAATATTATCATACTGATGCATACTAAATACATTTTTAGAACACATGACTTAGGATGCCTTTGTAAATGTCTTTTTTGACATTTGAACTACAGGACTCTTTCGAAAATAGCAACAGTAATGATCCATCAGTCCATGTTCTAATCACTTTTCCAATTCAGGGTTCGCAGGGGAATCGAAGCCTATTGAAGTAAGGCTTGGACAGGACAGTCAGTCCATTGCAGGACACACACATCAGAGTCAATGCCTCCCCAGCTGAATAACCTACTCAAAATTCTGGTCTAAAGAGAAAGGGGAAGGGTATGTACAATTTCAGACTTAGACTGCAGAGGGAATAATATTAGAACTCATGACAGGCTTATAATGATTTTTGAGCATTTGCACATTAAAATATCTGCAGTTTCTTTTCATACTCCCCCCAATTCTCCTTTATCTATACAGTACAGTACGTGCACTATTCCTTCTTGCAGAGACAGTGGTCAGCTCAGAGCTGATGGATCAACACAGGAGTCCGACCCTCACTGCAGCTGGTACTGAAGCAGGCTGAGGAAGAGGAACAACCCGGAGCCTAGCACGGTGAGGAAGGAGCAGGTGATGGAGAGCAGCAGCCCCGCGGTGACCACCAGCTCCTCCAGCCCAAGGCTGCGGTGCGGCAGCGGTTGGCGGTAACGCAGGTAGCGGCAGGCCATCGCCACCAGGACCATGAAGCACAGGTAGCTGCAGATCACCATGAGAGGGTGGAGGTCCGCTGACACCTCCCTGGGCCATGACTGCCCTTCCTCCTCCGGAACGCGATGTCTTCTAACGACAGGCACCAGCCCCAGAGAGAGAGCGCGCCGAGACAGGAGAGGCACAGCTGTCAGAGGGCGGCCAAACGAAAAAAAAATGACAGCCTGTGGAGCACTCCACATTATACATGACACTGCGCCTCATGGAGGCAAGACGAGCTTTATGGACAACATTTGCGAGTGTCAGCGCCCTCAGTGTCTCCTGGCTGACAGAAGTTCCAGCTTTTTTTCAGCTCCCCTAGCCTTTGAAGGAGCAACATTAAAAAACATGAAAATCAATCTGAAAGTCATTACTGGGACCTTCGCACTGAAAGAATGTATACAGCAGGGATGGGTAATCTAGCATGTGTCTCCTGAAAAATGGCCACAGGATATGCAGCTGTGAGGAGCCATATGAATAGATACTTTTATGTGCATTAAAATGCCAGAGCAGCACGTCCTACATTGCATTTCATATGGAGAAGGTTAATAAATTTGTTCAGGAAATGTGATGATTCCTGCTAATTTTTTCACTCGGTAACATTGCCTTGGGGTCTGTGTTAGTAGTGGAAAATCACAGATTTAAGAGAACTTTATTGAATAAGACAGTGTTTTTGGTATAGGAAAAGCCTGTATGGCCTGCTTCACAGGTTTGCATTTACACAAGCTTCAGCGAAAGTAGTTCTTAGAAAAGGGTGTTTTTAAATATGCTTCGGTCCACCACTTCTACATATGTGTTGTCAAACTAATTGTGCAGTGTAAATGGACTACTGTGTGTGCACTGCACTGCAAAGGAGTTTGTCAGTTCGTTTTTGTTTTCGTTTTGCCTGCCTCCACTGCAAAAATATTGATTTATTTTTGCTGGGTGAAATGAAAACAATTGCAAATCAAAAACAGAATCATACTCGCCAATGAATGGATGCTGTCTCTTGGGTAAAAGCAGTAAAGCTGCTTGGTTTGTTAAAAATCAACTACAAAACTACAATATGTAGTCTTTTTTTATTTCACTTGATGCATTTTTCCAAAGTAGCAATTCATCTGCAATTTGTTTAACATTTTTAAATGGTAACAAAATCAATGTAACTTAATCCTCCTGATATTTAAACCTATTTTGACAGTTATAACAACTTTGACTGCCACTACCATATATATATTTCAATACTACTAAATATATGTTTATATAAATAGATTCGTCTGTGCTATGTACTGTATTGCAAAGCACAAATCTCATTTTATACTGACAGAGGCAGAGAGTGAGAAGGAGAATACAGACAATCTAATCTAATGGTGTGGGACTTCTGCTTTTAAATGTCATTTTTTTAAAGGAATGTCAAGGCTAAACAATTCTCATCAAGACAGAGGCTGTGAACACCTCGAGGATGGAAGCATCTGTAAAATCAAATTTTAATTCTATTGTTTGCTAATTAAGTGTTGTTGTATTCCAGTCTTTGACCTCATACTGTAATAACTGGATCTTATATTGTGTTGATTATTGTGTAACATACTCATTACATTGTAATTCTGAACAAACTATAACTCTAAATATCATAACCCATGCACTATCTCTCTACAGCTTGGTAATGATGGGTTTAATATCAGCCATCTTAGAAAAAGGTGTCATTGAAATAAACCCCCTAAAGTTTAGTTAGAATTAAAGTATTATTGCCTATAGCATACTTTAGCTTTAATTAACAATTAATTAGCCATCAATAGAATGATCAATAATCTGCAATTCTTTTGTATTTTTAAATAGCGTAGCAGTTCATAAATTACAAGAAAACCTAATACCAAATACATAAAATGAGTTATAACAGGAAATCCATAATCTGTGCCATTTTGTGCATCGGTTTAAGGTTTAGCTCTGGTTCAACGTTCTGCAAAATATCTAGAACCATTCCAGAAACAAAACATAAGTTAGATAAAATGAATGTGTGTTATAAATAGGAATTGTTATAAATATCTGAAACTGGCTGCAGTAATTAAACAGAATAAAGTTGTAGATATGCGGTGTACACATGCTCTGATTTTTCTAATTATTTCAAGGATATGTACACTTACCTTCTGTAGGCACTGAACAATTCATACTTCCCACTGATACAATGTTCATAGAAAATCTTCTCATGCATAAATGTCTTGCGTTGGATAAAGAGTTAAATTAAGTTCAATTAATCAAGAATTGTCACGTATAATTTAATTAAGGAAGACTGGATTACATGCAGTCTGGAGTCCAATCTATCAATCTAAGCCGAGAGGCGGTGTTTTCGATCGAGGCGGGACAGTGCTGCACTTACCCCTGTGAGGGCGCAGCTTCTAGGCTGCGGAAAAGCAATTTTCTACTGACAATCCACTGGGCTGTCAATGTCAAGCTCATCCACACATGAGCTTGTCACAAATAGAAGGCACACGTAAGAAATGATCCAGTGAAAAGTGTAAGTATTGGAACAGTGACGTGAACTTTGTCATTCTTGCCGTATTATAATGAAAGTTGCATTTCAGATCAAAAGATTCACAAGAAACAGAATTTCAGGTTTTGTTTCTGGGTATTATTGTGCATGCATATTTAGCCATATTGGAAAAATGTTGTTTGGTATGTTCAATCTGCCCATTTAATACTGGTATTAGGTTTTCTGCTAATTCCTACTACTGTATGTCCTACTATGTCACCATTTAAAAAAAGCTTAAGAATTGCAGATTAATTATCTTTGTACTTGTTTTAACATGGCTAAATGTGTATGCAAATACCCAGAAACAAAAGCTAAGATCTGATACCTTTTCATCATATTAATCTTTTAATCTGAAATACAAAAACCATTACTTCACTGTCCCAATATTGAGCTTTTCACTGGAGGTGTCTCTCTTGGTGGAAACATACAGGGTAGATTTTAGCATATTTTCAGGCAGTGTAAATACAATCTGCCCAATGAGCAAAGACAATCTTATTTCCAAACCTTGGTTGCCTGAAAACATATTAACCTTGTGGTTGCTGGTACAGTAGCTAATTGACCTCACCCAGCTGTTTCCTGAAAGATGGCAGGGTATTGATTAGAGATCTTGCTCCAAACCGCCACAAAACCAGAGCCCTAGATTTTAAAATTAAGATCAGGTAAGCAGTGTAACCTGTAACCCTTTTCCAAATTTGAAAAAAAAATGAAGCATTTTTCTGTCTGGTATTAAACTGGTTCCTTTTTGTGGCTGGTTCCACATTAACGGACATTTGGACATAACACTCAAACAACAATGCGTTAAGAAAAAATCTTTGAAAAAAATACACAGAGATTTTACCCGTCTCTGAAATCCTAAAGCTTCAAAACATTAGCGATTTTTTTTTCTGGAACTTAAAGGAGAACTGGAAGCATAAAGGAAATTAATTCAGGACAGACACTGCTAAAACATGCTCCCCAACCTGGTAGCTGAAGCCAGAGGCAGGACGAAACTTTTCAGTTCTTTTTAGATACTAAACTACCCACCGAGTAAGATGTTTCACTCAGCCATGTCGATGAAAATAGTAGGAGCGCTAATGTTGGAAAACTGAGCAGAGAGATATTTTGTCCTTGTAAAACTTTAGCTTAAGTTGTTACAATGCGACACTAATAAAGGGAATTCTATATTTCCAATCTTAATAACCTAATATGGCCTTCTAATTGAGTAAGCCCCATGACATAATACTGGGTGAAAACCCAAACAGTAGATTTAATATTACAGGTTATAAAGCAAAGACGATTAAGCGTGCTGATCGGGCTTTTGAGATGTTAAGGATCTGTCTTGATCTCTGCTTTTCTGCTTCCGTTTCTACAATGTAGCTGCAGCCGTTTAATAAGACCGCTGTTTCTAAACACACTATTATTATTTTTGATTCCTTTAAAATTACACCGAAATCTATTGAAATATATAAAGACCCTTTCTTTCAGTTCTTTTATTTCCCTTTCGGTGCTTGTGCAGCTTCCCCCATTCCACGATCTGATCAAATCTACTGAATGAGGTTTAACATCAGACAGGCGTGGTTTAGGAAGGTCGGGTCACAAACTACTTAATACCACCCAATCTATCGGCAATAAGGAAAACAGACATTAATAACGCTGAACCCGAGCTAGAGTAAGACTATGTTTCCAAAAATAGTATAATCTTTTTCATTCAAGACGATTAAGCGAGCACAATTGTGCTTTTGTGATGTTACGGATCTGTCTTTATTTCCGCTTCAGTTTTTTACAATGTGGCTGCAGCTGTTACACAAGACTTCTGTTTATAAACACACCATCATTATTATTGAGTTGCTTTAAAATTACAGAATGTTTTAGCTACACACAAAATAATGCTAATGGACGCACAGAAGAAAATGGTTTTGCAAGATGCCAAGACTGATCTTCTACTGGTGGCTACCCAAGGACTAATGCAATTATTTTTACTTATGAACGTGTGGGGAATGAATTGTTTATGGTTGGGAAATGTTTCCAAAAGTTGTGTTTGTAGAAATCAATTAAACATATCACATTATGGAAGCCTCCATAATCTTGTAGAACTCCCAACAAGATTTGTACAGTACAGAAAAGAATAAACACACAACAGAAGCTATTATTTGAAGAAAGTAATAAAATCTGTTGAGTTAATGCCCATGTTCTGTCACTGTACTGACTTCAGCTGTATTCTTAAATGTGAAAATTCCATTGTTTTTTTCCTAGGAAATCTTTTAATAAATGTTGTTTGACTTCTGAGTTCCCAAAACAGATAATAGTGGAGGAAGACTGGAAATAAGTGAGAAGCTCTGCAAATTGTATGACAAATCCACTTTCTTGTGTGGTTTCGGTCAAGACCTTATTAAGTTTCTTTATGGAAGGGTGCATTCTTTATATCTCAGCGTCCACCCCATCAATAGCCTCTCTGAATTACAAAGAGCAAGTACAACTTAACAGACACACAAGCATATTTTGTTTAATAATAAGAAACAGTTATTTGAGCTGGTCCTTTGAACACAACACTTCTGATTAAAAAAATAGACATGACAAAATCATCCTCTACACTGTGTAAAACAGGAAGTCATGGTCACAGACTTTCCTGTCCTTGACCCCAGTTTAAGTACAGTTGAGACCAGGTGCCTACATACAGAAGGTGTTGATAGCTGCTCACATATCTTTTCACGCTGGTAATCTTCTTGAACTCTCCTGTTAATTTGTTTTCAGAACACACATACAGTGCTTTGCAAAATTCAGATTTGAGATGGGCTGTCCATTCTCCCATGTAGGACAGCTTTGTTGAGTGAATTGAGTGATATTGTTGGAAGATGCACATTTTCTCTAGTGTTAATGAACTCTTTCAAAGTCACAGTTGGTTTCATATTGCCATCCCTAACCAATTTCATCCATGCCTGGCAGTTCAGTTAGCAGGGACAGACAGATTTAGGTAGTTCTCTGGGTGGAATGATACACACTACATTTACTAATGATCAACTCCACAGTGCTTTAAAGAGATATTCAGTGCTTTCCATTTGTTTATACCATATCTCCTGATCTGTGCTTTTCTATAGCTTTTCCCTGAGTTGTTTTGAATACTCCTTGGTCTTCATAGGTAAGATTTAGCTTAACACTCATGGCCTGACTAAAGGACCTTACAAGGATCTTACAAAGGCAAACCATATGAGCCGATATCATTGCACACAGACAGAGGCCACTCAAACAATTGTGTGGCTCATAAAAATAATTTTGTGCACTTAAATTAATTTAGGTTTGCAACAGCAAATAGTTTGAGTACTTTTTCCATCATGATCTCTCCTTTTTTCTTTCTTTGTTTTTTGTTTTTAATAGGTGGAGTGGGTTGTATATATAACAAATATAAAACAGCTACTTGCAAGTGTCATGACTGCAAGCTTTAAAGCAATGAAAGTTTAAATGGAATCAATTACTGGTTTATGATTTTAAATGATCAGGACTAGCAAAATGTTAAAACTTGGCCTTTTAAGAATCCCGTAGTTTTACATACTAGTATGAAGTGTCAATGAATTTCTTTCATCCTTGGAGAAGAAATTGCTCTGAACTATTTTTATGAATATGCACACATATTTGCTCCAGCCCTCTACCCTTTGAACAGGGGGTTTATAAAGAATGGATCTTGTGTTCCTAATATGACTTCATACAGTATATGCATTATTTCTTTCTTATTTAGGTTTATTATTATATTTAGACATTTTAAAGAATGCCAGTTTCCTCTAATTTTGTTCTAAAGGTTTAACGGCTAACAATGTAGTTGCTACAGTACTTGCAGGACACAGACTCCCCTGTTGTCAAAGAGCGCATCTATTTTAGTTGTATCAATGGAGTGATCATAAACTTAGAGATGAAAGCAAAGTCTTCAAAGTGATGTCACAGCTACTTCCTTGACTAAAGAATAAAGAAGTCATTCTTTTAATTGCTGGACTTCTGACACTCAATGTTTCCATTATTATGAATATTATAGTTCATCCCATAGACTTTTTTAAATAGGGCAGCAAGGTGGCTCAGTTGTTAGCATTTGCTGCCTCACTGTACTAGAGTCCTGGGTTAAATTCCAGACCAGGGGTGCTATCTGTGTGGACTTTGTGTGTTTTCCCTGCTCCCCTTTCTTCCAATAGTCCAAAAACATACTTATAGGTAAACTGGCTTGGGAAAACCGGCCCTGGTATGTGCAATATATGCATGTTTGTGTTTGAGTGTGCCCTTTGATGGACTGGTATCCCATCCAGGGTGTATTCTGCCTTGTGTCTGTTGCTTGCTGTGATCGGCCCTGGCTCTGCTTCTAAAATTGGAGGAATTAATGATACGGGCAGCTAAATATTTTTTAAATACTAAAAAGCTTTGAACACTTTTGTCTTGTTTTCACATATCAACTGTGTTGCATTTTGTTGTTCTTGTTTACTTAATGGATTTCAGAAATATTGAACCACAGTCATGTCACACTTGCAACAACATTGCAAAAGAAAACAAAAGAAAACACGTGAGGATTGTGGGACAATAACCTTGTAGATCCTTGCAAAATTCACAGTATATTCCTGAACCAAAATCTTGCAACAGTGCAAAACTTTCATGGAAAGAATCCCAGGGAATGTTTAGCAAAATAACTTGTTTCTTGTTTAGAGTTTTCTTGTTTCGTTTTTTTATACAGTATTTCGCAATGCACTCTTTGGCTTTTTTATGAGTCATGATAGATTTTACCTGTTTTTTTAAATAACCTTGCTTGTATGCTTCCTCTACTTTCTTACTGAGCATGCACTACTAACTGTAATGATCAACACCAGTGCAAAACTTAACTGTCATGGAATAGCTGACTTCAGTTCAAATCTTAAAATCGAGCCTTAGAATTTCAAAGCATTTCCTCCTTGTACCAGCAGGCTTCCAGTGGGAGTACAGACATGCACTCAACTTTGTGAATTACTGCAAAAGTGACATTGGCTGACTAGTAGGAGGGGCTCTTTCCTCAGGACAGGCATTTGAATGTCTAAGCCTCTGTACAGTAAGTGTTGATACCACACAGCAGGGAGCTCTATCTTCCAGATGCAATATTAAACAGAAGTCCTGAGTCATAAGATCCCATGGAAAGTTTAACCCTGGTGTCCTGGATAAATTGCACTCTGGGATCCTGTAGTCCCTCTCAATTCAGCTGGTGAATACAATTCTCACTTCTCTCCTGATCTGCTGTAAAGTGGGACTGCAGGAGTGGGTCTTCTCCTGTATGTAAAGTGCTTTTGGGATCCTTTGGCATGAAAAGCTTTGTATAAATGCAAGGAATTATTTTTCTTCTTCTATACTTTTTGCTATGTGCACTCTGTAGAAACAATTTTTACTATGGCATAAAATGAATTTCTTACATTTGCATTGTATATAACTTTATGCTTTTCTTCCAGCTTTCTACACTGCTGTGAAAAATCAAAATCGCTTTGTTGCCTGAGCCCCTTTGTCCAATTTTGAACCACAATCTTATTTTGAATCATAGCATTCCAAACTGTTCAATTGGAAAAATTATAGAAATGGTAATTTGGGTGACTGAATTAGCACACAATAATGTTTTACAGGAGCCACCAGGCTGAACGGTGGCACTGTGGCTAAGGATCTGTGACTGTGGCTGGAAGGTTGTTGGTTGAAGTCCCGTGACCAGCAGAGGAATCCACTCTGTTGGGCCCCTGAGCAAGGCCCTTAACCCCAGCTGCTCCAGGGGCACTGTATAAATGACTGACCCTGCACTCTGACCCCAAGCTCCTCTCCCTGTCTGTGTCTCTCATGGAGAGCAAGCTGGGGTATGTGAAAATACAAATTCCTAATGCAAGAAATTGTATAGGGCTAATAAAGTGATCTTATCTTAAACAAAGTAAACATCTTCATGCGTTGTGTAAGCAGTTCATTGCTTGCTGATAAGTACAGGTTGAAAACTGCCAGTGACCACCAGGGGGAGTGTTTTCCTTTGCTCTGTCAAAAGAAACAGCATCGAGTTCTAAAAGTATTTACCAATTAATAAACATTAACAGGAGAACAACAAAATCATTTGGGGATAAACACCATGCTAATATTAGACATTTTCTTTTGTGCTAAATAATTCCTTAATGTGGCCTAGATCTGATATAAGTCTGTGGCAATTGTGCAGTTTCTTTTAGCTGTCGTCAAAAGCAGTACTACAGTATAGTTCAGTATGTTGGCCTAATAATTTGTTACGTGCCTTACATAAAGTTACACAGGCAAACCTGTTTTCTCTCTTTCCAGAAATTGTTTTACCCTTTATATGTGGTAGCGCTACACTTAACAATTTTGCTTTATAATACTACTATACAACAAGACTATCGGTTTACAGGTATAACACGAATGTCTTATATAACGAATAGGAGATTTATATTTTTGGCTATGCCCTGTGATGGACTGGCATCCTGTCCAGGGTTAACCTTGTCTTACACCTGTTGCTTTTTGGACAGGGCCTGGCTCCCCTGCAAACCTGAATTTGAAGAAGCAGTTAGATGGATATATAGATGTTCTGGACAGCTTTTTCCCTCCTGGACAAGAGTCCTGTCCAATAAAATGCCTACAGAGGTCAGAGGTTGTGTGATGCTGTGTTCTAACTCTTTGGCTAAAGATCTATTGACGTCTTTGGCTATGAAAAACATGAAAACCCTTTTACTCATTTAATAGTTATTGCAGTCTATTTTTTTTTTCAAAGAAAGACCACAAAACAGGTTTGCCTAAAAATACACAAACCAGAGCTAGCAAATACATGCCAGAATTTACACGAAACAGAACAAAGACATCAACTGCAGAGCAGTGTGAGTGTGCCAGATTCTCTGCTAGAGCCTGTGACTTTTACAGCAATCACCTCACTGATTAATTCTGTTGATGATAAATGTTAATCACCAAAATGTATTCATTTATGTCACGCCTGTATAATAGAATGTCAGTTCACTTGCTAGAATAAAGTCATTTTCCTCAAAATAACTTTGTGAAATTGCTGCTGGTTCAAGTTTCTTTTGCTGCTCAATGCACTGTTGTAACATTTAAAGTGCACTTTTATCAATTGTACATACTTTCCTAGAAACCTTCTTGCTAAAAGGTCAGCAATTTGTCTTTTTTTTCAGCACTATTACCATTTCTAAGCTGAAGTCTCCAGAGTCTGGTAAGCTCATCACAGTTGCTGTATTTTTCTTGCACACTTTTAAGCTCCATTGTCTTGTCATTTTTAGAATAGAAAAATAGTTGAGCCTTTTTCCAAATTATTTTGTATTTCAACTTTTTCTCCTTTGCTGTCACTTACGGGAGGCATGAGGGAACAATGGTTAGCATTTCTGCTTTGCTGCACTGGGGCACTGGGTCCAATTTCAGACCTGGGGTGCTGTCTGTGTGTATGTTCTAACCATGGTGACATGGGTTTTTTTCCAGGTGCCCTGGTTTCCTCTTTCCTCTCCAATGACATAGTGGTGGGTTACTTGGCGTCTGGGAAAATTGGCCCTGGTGTGAGTGTGTACGTGTCTATATCTTTGTCTGTGCCCTGTGATGGACTGGTGTCCTGTTCAGGGCTCGTCCTACCTTGTAGTTGGTTGCAGTTGATTAAGGACCTCACCACACCGAGCTGCAGTGACCACACTTTGAGATTCATCTATTCACGTATTCTTTCAGCAACACAGACATCCCTGCAATCGTCTCATCTTTCAACATGGCTGTGCTCATCATCAACAGACTCCCGCACTGGATCCAGCAACAGGTTGTCTGGATAGTGTGTGTGCCTTCGCTAGGGATTTCCCAGGGCTGTGCCCTGCCTCAGGATTCATCTTTACAATTCCCATGAGAAGGTGTTGACGCTGTGGAGGAATCGAATGCAGAGCTCCAGATGTGCTCTAACTAGGCCAGTATTCTGAGCATAGCCTCTTCACAGCTACACTCATTTCCCATATAATAAAAATAATAATCCTTACACTTACATCGCGCTTTACAGGTAATGGAGACTCCCCATCACCACCACCAGTGTGTAGCGCCCACTGAGATGATATGATGATGCAGTACGCTCAACACACACCAGCAATCAATGGAGAGGAGAACAGAGTGATGAAGCCAATTCATAGACAGGGATTATTAGGAGGCCGTGATTGGTGAAGGTCAGGGGGAAGTGTGACCAGGACACCCCTACTCATTTCAAGAAATGCCCTGGTATTTTTAGGGAGTTAGGACATCAGTTTTATCTCTTATTCAAAGGACGGCACCTTTTTTATAGTATAGTTTTTCCATATACTGGGGCACTAGGACCCAACACAGTCACAGGGTGAGCGCCCCCTACTGATCCCACTAACACCTCTTCCAGCAATCAACAACCTTAGTTTTTCCCAGGAGGTCTGCCATCCAGGTACTGACCAGGCTCATGCCAATTGTGAGTTGCAGGATGATAAAGGTGCTGGCGAAGGATAAAGATAGTGATCTTAAGTGCTGCCCTTTGTGAAGTGATTGACAAATGTTTAGGTAAAAATTGGCAAAAAGTGTTGACCTGCTGTGCATTTTCTACTTTGATTCCAGCCATTAAAGCCTATGTGTTTCCTTTGTATAACCTTGTAAACACTTTGTCTAAAATAGCACTTCTTAGCCTCTGTCTTAAATACACCTGGTACTAATTGCTCCTTGTACCAACAGTGTGGAGTGGTGGCTGGGCCACTGGATTACGAACTGAAGGGTTGGGGACTCAAACCCTTGATTGTTTGATCAGGTTACCTCATTCACTTCACTCTGCGAAACTTCACAGCTGTACAAATTGAAAACACTTTGGAGAAAAGTGTCAAAGCATTCAAATAGCAGCAGTTTGCATTCTTTGGATTTAGCTCCAGCACGTATTTGGGCTGAATCTGTCAGTATTTTAAGAGTTTTATTAATAAGCCAAGTACATGTACTTTAACTAGGTTCATGCAGTTCTGTTCAGTCCGGGGTATATTCAGTATTTAGGCAGGTAGCTGCGTCAGCATGCGTAGGCTGCAAAGGAAGAAATAATAGGTTTATTCCATGCTGAAAGGAGAAGAAAGAAAACACAACGTTTCGGCTGTGGAGCCTTCTTCAGGTGTGAGGAGGCTGTGAGAAGGATCCACAGCCGAAACGTTGTGTTTTCTTCTCTTTTCAGCATGGAATAAACCTATTACTTCTTCCTATTCAGTATTCATATTTTTAATTTCTCAGCGGATTAAATGCTTTTTTGTTGTTAAAACCAAAGGCTGTTCTATGGTTTAACATTGACTCTTTCATTTTGATTATCACACCACCTAGAATTTTCCCTTCTGCAGGAGCTGTTGCAATACTAGGCGAATACTATACTTTTGTCTGTGACTACAGGACACAATGAATGGACAATACGTATTGCACATTAAAAAAGGATCAATACCCGAAGGAGGAATTCACAAACCTATTCAATGAATATGTTGTACCGTGCTTCTCCAGAAAGAGGATTTTTGAAAACCAGAGTGATTCAAGTGTGGCTGGCATGGAGCATAGCCACAGAGGTTTGTAACCGGCCGGTTTCAGCGGCTGTCTGGAGTTTTTTTTTTAAATTTATTTCAAGACTTTTAAACACAATTGCTTAAAAGAAACAGGGCTTAAATGTTTCATTGCATAATTGTGCCAAACGCCGTAATATACTTGTCATTTCCATGAGTGTTTTCCGCCAGCGACGTGCGTTCAGAGGTTGATAAAGAGCTGTTATATAAAATATTGAACTAAACTACAGTGCATACCTATAATCCTGAAGATGTACCATATCGATCAATAGGAGATAAAGATCAAATAACGCATTAGTACGAAAGCCTGTCACTCACAAAAATCCCAAAGAAGCGCTGTGCGGTCTAGAGGAGTGGATCTTGTCTTTGATTATTGTTATTAACGTGACATCAGAAGAAAACCCCACCGCCTCTGTGTTTCCCCCCGCGGCGTGAGCTCAGCACGCCCTGCCTGGAAGGAGCAGAGAGCCCACGTGGTCGCGCACACAGGCTGCAGAATTCATTATGTGAGAAATGAGAGGGGCTTGGTTGCGCTTCTTCTTTACGCTTCGCCTGCCTCGGCAGTGAAACTGACAAAGACCCCGGCGCTGGCTAGCACTTCTCCAGCCTGCATTCCGCGTCGCCCCCCTTCACCTCCCGCTCCGAGAATGCTTGTTATTTTTACTCGTTCTTTCTGAGGAAAGGGAGTCTGAGGGGGGGGACCTTCCTGGGACAAGGCGACGCAACACGATTCGTGAGTTTAATCACTCATTCCTTTGTGTTACATTTTCAGTTGTTTTAGGTTGTATAAAATAAAGCACGGTTGTGTTTAATTGTTTTGGTGGTGGTGGGGGGAGATTTGAAGACCCCCCCTTAATTTTGGCAGATACATCAAACGATCCTCATGTCTCCCTGTTTTCCTTCTCTCCCCCCTCTCTTTCCACCCCCTTCTCTGCCTCTGTTCTGCCTGTCCCTTTCTTTCCTCGTTTCTTGTCGCTGTGCTTCTCTTGGCTGTGGCTGGAGAAGGTGGGGCAGGGTGGATTAAGAAACCGCTCGCCGAGGAGAGGAGCAGGGGGGGAAGGATGACCCGCCGATAGAGACCCCCTGCTACACCACGGAGCAACACTGCTGCTTTCGGAAACACGAGGGGACCAACACATCCAACTAAACAAAGAGGGCGAAGACATCACCACGACGGCACGATGCGAAAAAACACCGGGATAATCTGAATGTTCAGTTAGTCTTTCAGACACCAACCAGCCCGTGGAAGGCGTGAAACATCACAATGATTCATAAAGCCCAGTGGTGATCAGGGCAGCGGAGTAACGGAGTGGACAGCACATTCATTCTCCACCCCAGCCTACAAGCCGGGTCTTGATTTTGATTTTTTTTTGGTATTTTGTTTTTTTTTCTGTCATTGAAGCTTCCCTGGATAAATCTTTCCTTTTTGTTTCAACACACACCATGGGGAAGTGTAACGGCAGATGTACTCTGGTTGTCATATGCGGTCTGCAACTGGTAAGTGGGTTTTTACAATGAAGAGTCGTGTGTCGCGCGTGGAAGTGTTTAATCGGGTTTAAATGCCGTTTTGTGTGGACTCACGTGGAAAGACCGGCTTCATAAGGCTGTGGAATCGCTACTTTCTGTGAATCGATCAGTTGGTTTTGTTTTATTATTTCCGCGGCGCTCTGTTATGTTAATTAACATCATGTCTCTTGGCTTTTGCGTTCTGGTAGCAGCAGGCGAAACTCGGGTACGATCTAAACGACTAAGCTAGTTTGCTTTTAAAACTGAGTCTTTTAGAACACCGAGGTTGTGAAAAGAGGAGAGTTGCCTTTTTTCTGGCTCCCGGCGGTGCATTGTTTAAGCCTTTCCAGCACCGGTTCTGAAAGTCACCACTGGGGGAAAAAAAACAATTAACTGCCTGGACCACCTGCGCATCGACTCATCACCTGAAGCGATGGTCCGATGGCGTGCGCGTTAAGAGCACAATAAACAATAAGTCCTGTCGGGGAAATTTCCTTTATATGATGATTTTTCCACTGTTCGAAAATCCGATGTTCCTGTTTAGTCAAACTTTACTTTTTCACAAACCCCGGATGAAATGTCCCCGCCAAGGTAAGAAATGTTTTGTTCCTTTTCTGTACTGCTCGTTCTTAAAGGATACTTTAAAAGGGCAATGCCAACGCGCTCTACTGTTAAATAAACACAGAATTACGGATTCGCATTGTTCTTTATTTCTACAGAAAGAGTTGTGGATACAGATCGGAATATTGCAAGAAGCTGGGAAAGACTGAGATGTGCCTGGTTGTTTGCATGTGCCGATATTATTTTTTATAAACACTTATAAACAAGCCGGGTTAGGTTACATTTTGCTAGTGTGAGAACTATAACAGCTGCTCTTAACGAGATAGGGGGTTTTGTCTATCTGCAGAAACATGTTTATATTAGCCCTCCTTCATTACAACCGTCAGATTCCCACTTTCGGTGTGATTTATTTTTTTAATCAGTTGTTTATTTCTTGTTGTACAGGAGAAGGGCTGTTTATCGCGTTTGCTCCTCTGACATTTATCTCAACAGCCTTCTGAAGCTGCTGTCTTAAAAGCCCCCAGTCCATTCTGACTCTGTGAAGCGAAGGGCCCCTCTTTCTCACCGCTGATGTTACTTCGTCTTTCATCCTTCTGGTTGTGTTTTTTTCTTTTTAAGTGAGCGGCAATATGGGTTAAGCGCTGTTGGTAACTTTCGGGCTGTTGGGACCTCAAACAAATCTTTTTCCCTCTGTGTCGAACAGGGATGGTTTTCTTTCCACCTGCCCGCGTGTGACGCATCTTTCTGTGTTGCGATGCCTCTTTGCAGAGTAGCGATGCCCTCTGGCTGTGTCGGTGGGCTCCAGCGCGGTCACTGTATTATTAATAGGGTCACGCTGAAACATTGTGCTGTTTCATCTCCGCCTTCTCCGATGTGTACTCAAACCGGATTGTCTAAAGCCTTTCTGTTTACATCAGTCTTTTCTACTTGTACCCTGGATCAGTCCAGTTATGAGTCGACATACAGTACATAATAGAAGTTCGCTTAGTTCCAGACAACCGCATAGTAGTCAGTTGTCTATATTCATTTTATCTGCGCGTAATTATTTGCATTTAAATTTGTTGTGTTTGTTTTTAGCTATGTTCTCAATCCTTTCGAATTACCTACATTATATTGACACGAGTGTTTGACAGGAGTATAAGATAAGGTGCCACAAGAGAGGAGGCTGCTCTGATGGGTTTGCTCAAGTACTGGTCGGTAGCTAATTGGTCACAAAATGCCATCTGCATCTTGAAACATCTCAGGCTTTTGGATTTGACTGTGTTCTTTGTCAGCTTGGGCCATACGTCCACAACTCTCGATGTAAACATATGTGTCTTTTTTTCATTTCTGAATGTTTCCTTCTCATCTTCCTGCTGGGCGCAGGCTAGGTACAGTCAGGGTATGTACAAACAAGCCAAAGACAAGTGATGAAAATTAGACCGAGCAGCTTAATACTGTGTTAATTCCTTTAGCCCTCCGAGACTGTGGCCTTCACAAGTACACACTGTGTTTGGACATTAAGCAGTCACGAGTATAAAATAGTAGTAGCCTTTATTCCAGCATGTGTTAGATTCCAGTAAATTTGAGTACTTCTCATCTTGTCTTGTGTTGCTTGGTCTAAAGTATTTCTAAATATAGGATCATTTTCTCTGTTGTCCATTTTTTGCAACTGTCTTCTGTTGCCCTCTTTTAATCCACAGTTTGTCCTGTGACACTGTTACAACAAAGTGGCTTTACATGTACTAAATGTAAGACCATCTGGCCTGTAATTGTGTTTCCATTTAATTACAATTCATTTGTTTAGATATTTTTACCACTCAACTTTTTATAAAGATCTTGGTCTCTTTGATGATGGCAAAGCAGTGCTGCGCAAACTACTTGTGCTGACTGCTAAGTCAGTTGGGAAATTAATAATAAAAATATTGATCTTTACTAACTAAGACATTTTAGAAGGTGTTTTATATTTAAAGGGTGCGTCTATATAGGACACATATAGAGGAATGGGGTGGCACGGGGGTTAACAGTGTTGCCTTCAACACTGGGTTCCTGGGTTCATTTCTGGACCAGGGGTGCTGTCTGTGTGGAGTTTGTAAGTTCTCCCCGTGTTCTCCTGGGTTCCCTGTGGGTGAATTGGCTTCTGGGAAAATTGACCCTGGTGTGAGTTAGTGCATGTCTATGTCTATATGTGCCCTGCGATGGACTGGCATCCCATCCGGGGTGTGTCCTGCCTCGCACCCGTTGATTGCTGGGATAGGCTCCAGCTCCCCTGCAACCCTGAACTGAAAGAGGTGGTTAGAAAATGGATCAATATATAGAAGAATGCTTCACATTTGCCTTCTGGATGTGAGTCTAATACACATGTCCAGGACATGTCCCATAACCTGCTAAGGCCAGAAGGAGAGTGCTTGATGCTGTGTTCCAGTTCCCTCAACCAGCACCCCCACTCCCTTTCTACTCCTTTCTGCCTATTGGGGGTGACTCCAGGCTGCTGATCAAATAGAGCACCCTGTTCTACAACTGTAAATCTGTGCACACTGTTCTGATCATCCAAAGTAACATAAACTTCCCAAAACATCTACACTTTCGGTGAAATCTATATCCTTCTGTGCATGATAGGAAATGTGAATAAACATACAGTACGTGAAACTTATGTAAGAACATAAGAAAGCATTCATATGTTCAGCTTGCTTGCACCATTCCACAACCCTTTACACCTACTTGTCTGTCATATAGATCTCACTGATAAATGCCTCAGATTTTTGACCTAATTAGTTTATTGAATCGGCACAAAAAGCATTTTTTATGGTTCAATAATATTATTAATGTTAATATTGGCATTTCATATTGGCTCTCTCCTGTCTGCTTTTCAAAACGGTGTTAGTAATGACAAAAAAAAAATGATCAGCAGTCAATATCAATTCAAACCATACGGACAGTGGCTGATTTGCTTTTTCAAAGCTGTTTAGGGTGTTCCCAGTCATGCATGAAGTGTAATCATAAAATCTGAGAAAGATACTAGGATAAATGAGAGAGTTTTTGTGTGAGTATTCTAGCAAACTGCACTGTTTGGTTTCAGTGAATCAGTGAAACTTTGACGCACTGCCCATTGTGAAATGCCTGACAATTTGATTCCACTTGATGGCATTTCAGTGGGGAGGATTTAGAGACCCCCAGTAAACTGCCAAAAAGCAGTGCATTTGGAATTTAAATTAATCTGGGTGCCTGTCTGCTGTGGACCTACAGTATGCTTGCATCTACCTCCTGGAGAGACACTGGCAATGCTTTTAGGGCTGCACTTTTCGGGAGATTACTGAGAAGGCTTGTTATGTCCAAGAAATCAAGTGTTTTCCAAATAAGTGGTTTCGAGGTGTTTTGTAATGACTTTGTCCCAGCCCATAAAGTCGCTCTTTCAGAGCACAAGCTGGGTCCTGCAGACCATACACTGATACATTGTTCCTCAAGTGAGCCTGCAGCATATGATGAGGCTATTGCAGCCATGTCACTCTAGCATTCAGTGCTTCACAGCAAGGGGCTGGCTAATCAGCATAGGGGCTTGGGGTGGCTGAGATGGGAGGAGGGGGTGCTGACTGCTCATGGAACAGTGGTGTCTTGGCCCAGATGAATTAATCTGATGCTGCTCAGTTGCTGTAAAGCTCAGAGTGTCTAACACTGCATGTGCTGTCACTGAGCCTTAGTACTGTCAGTGCAGGCAGCAATGCAGTGCAAATCCGTGCTTTTTATTTACAATGTACAGCAAAACAAAGAAAAGCAAAACAATAGCCTACCTCCTTCTGACTCTGACATAACTTCTTCTAATCTGCATCTATGGGCCGGGTAGCTAAGCTACTCACCCACTTCCTTTACCTCTGCCTGGTCTTTTGCTCATTTTCATCCCACTCTTGCTTGTACTTCTCAGCCTCACTGGTAAGTTGTGAAGAGCAGCTACACCTTTTGGATTTTGCTGCCTGGCCGAGGTCACAGATGGCTTGGAGTCCACATCCGCGCAGTAGGTTAGTCAGCTCTGGCTCCATGCACCACACTGCAGGAAACCCTGCTCTGCCAGCTTTGTACAGTCGGCCGACCAGTCATCTTTGCTAGAGTGCTCAGATGACTAGGTTAGGCATGCAGCAAATCATCCTCAAAGTGTTAGGGTGAAATAGAGTGGGAGGAGGATCCATCATCATCCAAATGGGGAAGAGTGTAATTGCATAATATTGTAAGATTGTAACAGAAAACTGTTACAGTGATGAGGCTCCCTGGGTTCCTAAAGAGATTTGAATTCCTGTGTATCAGGGGGTCTGACCTTTTGGCATAGGGGGTTTGACTGACACTGATGTTTGCCTGGGCTGCACAGATCTGGTGATCTGAGTTCTCTGAGTCACAATTTAAGAGTCCGAACACATTCACTGCTCTGTATGAGATGTGGGAGTATGGAACAAGCTCCCAGCCATGATGTGTAAGATGGTACCCTGACATATTTAAAGGAATGGCTGGATTATCCTCTGATTGATTAGCTACCAAATACCACAAGGTCTGGGTGGGCTGAAGGGCCTCCTCTTGTCTGTAAACTTTCATATAATAATAATAATTAATAATTGCTTACATTTATATAGTGCTTTTCTGGACACTCCACTCAAAGCGCTTTACAGGTAATGGGGACTCCCCTCCACCACCATCAATGTGCAGCATGCAGCATATGTATTGATATGGTGATGGAAGTCAGAAGTAAACTGTCCAATCATTCCTTTTCTGTAGGCACTGTGGGACTCATTGTGAGGCAGGGATTTCCATTTCATTTCAGGCTCTTCAGTGCCAATTTTAGAGTTTGTATTTGTGATCATCATCTCCCTTGCCCTTGTACAACGGTCTTAGTAGTGTACTGTGAGCTCAGCTGGCAAGACTAGATTTGTGATCAATAAAGATAAAGAAAAAGAATCAGTGATTCAGCAATTGCAGAAACAACATCGAAAAAGAAGAGAGAATTCCAATTTCCCCGTATGGCAGTTGTTTCAGAACTGATATATATATATAATTTTTACAATAGAAGGACAGAATGTGGGAATATTATTCACCAGGGTTACATGAATGATGAAAGTTCATTGTGTAGTGCCCTAAGAATTGTAGTTAACTGATTGACAGATCTATTGTATATTTTACTTTTATTAAAAGCTGTCTACAGAACATTTCTGGAAAATAAAATGCAGAGTTTAACAGCCTTGTTCTAGAGATCAAGTCTCAGTTCTGGGAAGATAATGAGGTTTGCTAGTATTTTGCTTATGTAATAGGACATTCTCTTCATAAGGGTGAGGCTGTTAATGGTACTGAAGAAGAGCAAATCACCAATATCATAGAATCAAAAGGACATTTTAGATAGAATGAAATATATATATATGTACTGGTCCTTTTCCATCTCAGAGCTTTAAAAACTTGAGATACTATGTACAATTTAAGTGTGCTAAGCCTAGAAACACAAATGGCTCTTTAGGCTACATTAACGAACACAGTTAAATGCTTTAAACCTTTGCCACTTCCTAACTGTAACTCGGAGACAACTGTCAGCAAACTGCCAGGGTGGGGTGAGCTCAGATTATCCAGAGACTCCTATCATACTGAAGTGTCTCCCTGCAACTTAGCAGTGCGGTCAGGCTGAAAAAATAACTTCTAGTTCCAAATTGCAAACAAAACAAAATTGTGATAACTGGTGCTGCTTATGTCTTCATCTCTTCTTGTATACATTTTCAGTTTTTGTGTAATATGAAGCTATTGATTTTGTTTATCTCCTTAATGATCCATTTTATGGACATAAAAAATGTTGTTTGCAGCAATTATCATTTCCTATACTTGTTTTTGAAGCCCTGAAAATAGCTATGAAAGTACCTCTGAACCTTGTGGTTATATATAACTAATAAACAAATCACGTTGTTGAGAAATAAAAGTATTTAATATCTCAGCACAGTTGCTGGTGTTGGCTCCTGTTCTTCATTCAGGACTGCTGTTAGCTGGAGTCTTTCAGGGAAAATCTAATTATAAAATGTGCAGAATATGATCTGAAGTTCCTCGTTGAACTTCTATACTCTTGGGCTCTCTGTTATTGTTCCCGGCTCAGTGCTAATTAGGATCTGTGAATATAGTTCCTCACAATCTGAGTAACTTGTGACTCATGTATTACTCAAAATTCTCAAAACATTTTTTGTCTTTTTCACATTCTGTGCAATTTTATACTTCAGTGTTTGCCATTTAGAATTCTTTTCACTTTCTTTTTGTAGGCAGACGTCTCTTGGCACCATATCAGCCTGAGAGATGTGTGATTGATCTCTCGTCATTAACCAGCAAGACTCAGTGGATGACTCAGTTGGCTGGAAGGCATTAGTTTAGACCAATGTCTGTGTGTCCTGAAGAGAGGCCTCTAATTTCTCCGCTGCTCTACAGAAAATGAGTCATGCCAAACTTTGACATTTGTAGATTTATTGTGACTTTTGTCCTGGGGATAATTTGATGATGATGATTAGAAATGTCCCATACTGCCCTAAAAGCCCAGAAAATTGATGCCACCCACTTCTTTTAAAGCATGATTTTAATTTGCTCTTCATTCTCTTACAATGACTCATGGTTTTTAATGACCCAGCATTTTATTGTACTTTATTAGAATCTGCACAGATGTCCTGGGTTATGGAGCTTAATGATGAAATGGTATAATCGATTAAATGTCAGAGGAAGACATGTAGGGTCCTTGCTTGCCAGTTCAAAGGTTATAGAAATAGGCCAAGTCTATTAGCAATGTTTTATTATGAATTGTGAGGCTATAATTAAGAAAAATAAGTCATGATTCCCATCTTAAACAATTCCTGAAGGTGTTTACACCTGAACCTTTAACAGTTGCCTCATGATCAGCAAGAACCAACCTGTGGATAATCGTTATGAGGAAACCAGTCATTCTGTAATTATTTAGCTTTTTTGTTGGATGCAAAATATGTCAGTCTGACATTTTCATATTCCAACCTTCATGCCTCATAGCTTTGCACATATTCTTTATTTCCCATTTTCCTAAAGCTCTGCCACTTTAGTACAGTAGGGGGCTTTCCCTGCATGAACACTCAAAAACTGAAACAGACATACATTACAGAACTTGAAAACAAAAGAGCTTCCAACTAGCTTGATAACTCATGTTGTCTGCCGAAACATTTAAGAGATGCTCTTTACCAACTGTACTGATGAAGCAGGAAAAACTGTGTATTACATTTTGTTTAAACTCCATAGCCTTTTATTCAAAATAAGGCAACAAGACGTAAACCCCCAGAACTATCAGTGACTTAGAGTATGTTGTAAAAGTCTAAAAATGCTCCATTATGTTTTGAATTTATAGTTTCCTTTGAAACGAGTGCTGAAGACAATTTCAGGCATGCTGTTGATTCTGTAATCTTACCTTTGTCTTTGATAACTCTTATGCAGCTTTTTAAAAGAACAAGAGAAAAGAAACCCACTGAGGTGTTTGTAGTCTTCTGATATCATTGATTATCGGCTGATTATTGAATGTTAACATCTTGAAGGTATTGAGGCATCTTGAGGTCTTTATATGTAGGATAATTTGATTGCTAAATGTTACGCTAAAATAGCTTGGGGGATGCCATAAAAACAAGGAAAAAGATTTAACAGTCTGAATGGAATAGCAAGCTTATCGAAAGGTCTACTGCTGTGAAGCTGATACTTTTAAGTTCCCTAATGGCTTTCTTGTGTTTGTTACATCAGATGCTGTGTACTTTTTTCACCATCGAGACTCCTTTACCTTGGAAGGTGCCAGATTATAATGCATGCACATCTGTGTACTTTCAGAGGTGGGCTACATTTCTTAAGGGGAGGCATACAGTAGATGCTATGACCTGATGGTGAAATCAAGAAACAACTAGAACTTCAGAAGGATCTCATCCAGCTGTTTCCTGAAAGAGGGACAGAGGGAGGGAGGATACAGCCCCTTTGCTATTTGTTATTTGCCAAACTAAACAAACACAGCTGGCAGGAATCCAGTGACTATGTCAGTCCAGACACTGATCAAAGGCTGGTGCTCCCATGTGGCTCAGCTGACAAAAACAGGCTGAGCTCTGTGAGCCAGATGTCACTGGGGCTGAGACCTGGCTGTGTCTCCAGACCAGGCTGCGACTGGGAGACCCCGAGTACAACTGGTAGAGCACCAACAGGGTAGGATTGGCAGTTGGCTGGGCAAGGCTCTCCTGGCTTGGCAGAGGTGACTCTTGTGAGATGCAGGCTTGCAGTGATGTTGGTAAGGCGGCACTCCCCTCGCCCCTCCCATCTGCCTCCTCTGGTTGGTTAGTGACTTCTCCAGCCACCTCCTGAAAGACGCCTTCAACAACAACAACTTAGCTTGGTAGCTTCTGGGAGACTCCCACGACCTGGGAAAGCACTGCGGAGCCCCCAGAATGTCAAATTCCAGATGACCCTGCAGGATGTCGGAGAACCATATCTGCGTGTTTAATCTCTCCTGAGCTGGACCAAGAGCCAGTGTGCCCGGAGTTTCAGGAGTGGAACCTTTAAAACATTTGGCTTTTCCAAGCTGGATGGCTATACAACAAGAATAATTAACAGTGATCAAAAGTTGAGATCAGAGAAATACAGAGAACAAAAGCAGTCGATGACAGAACCCCTCTGATTGAGCTCCTGCATTTAGAGTCAGATTCGTTCTCCTAGTTCCTACTGTTTGTGAGGGCACGTTGTGGAAACAGAAAGTCAAAACACTGTTTGTTATATGGATTACATCAGGTAATAGAGTTCCTTCTAATCCTCTTCTTCCATGAATTGCTTTACAGTAAAATACTAACTTTCAGCCCCAGAGGGGATTTTGGTCACCACATTACAAGAAAGATATTGTTGCTCTGGAATCAGTCCAGAGACAAGCGACCACATACATTCAGAAGCCTACAGTGCCACGATGACAGAAGTGAATCTTTTTAATTTTGAACGGAGAAGGCTTCGAGGGGCCCTAATTCAAGTATTAGAAATCGGCAAAGGCACTGACAAAGTCAAGTCATTGGACTTCCTCATGATCAACAGTGAAATATGAATGAGGAGGCACATGTGTAATCTATGCAGGAGTGCAAAAAAAACACACTGAAAACAGGATGAATGTCCTTTCATAAAGGGTCAGTGGGGTCTGGAATTGATGCACCCAGTGTTGACTTTCATGGAAGCTCTCTGTGGCATCACTGCAGTTCTGTGGAAATAAATATCGTGAAACTATATCGGTGAGATATCGGTGAAACTCCAGGAGTGAGTTCCAAGAAAAACAATGATTTGGAAAAGGGGGAAAAGAGCAAAAAAGTGTGTACACTGAAAGAACTTTTAATCTAATTTTACAAGTCACTTGTTACCCTTGATAAGGGTATTTAGCTTGTAAGAAGGCAAAATAAATTCTTAATTTAAAAAGATAGATGCGAGAGCATGTAGTGGAAATGTATACGTGAATTTCTTAGCTTCCATCTAAAAATTCCTAGTTGTGGTCTAGGCAGTGTAACTGGAAAAAGGAGGGGGTGGTGGCAAGACTGAATGTGGTCAGAAAACACAATCTTCATCCACTGAGTGACAGGCACGGACAAGGTGACAGGCAGGGCTCTTCGAGTCCTGAAGTGGCAGCTGTCAGAGAAAACCGCGACCGGATTAGGAAAAAGATTTTGGGAGAGGAAGCTGGAACGGGTGATGGGGAAATTAGGCGACAGGTTTATCTTCTCTCTTTCTTCACCTCTGGGCACAGCACCGACAGGCCTGGTGGCCAGCTAATCAAGTGGCACGCAGTTCCAGGAGGGGGGAGAAAGAATCTTTTTAATCTCCGTTTTTCTAAATGTTTCCTGAATTTCAGGACCTTTCTCTTCAGCTAAAGCCTCTCTGACATTACCTTCTAAATAAGAGAACAGCCCTTTAGATGAGAAGCAGTAGAGTACAATTTAAGCCACAGCTGTGATAATTAATGTGAAAATTAATAGAAGCAGTTTTCATTTGAAATGCAAGCTCTGAATAATTACTAGAGATGGAGACAGGCACTTGAACCTGACCTTATTATTTTTCCTTTTTTGTTTCTTTGTACTAAATACACAATTAAAATTATCTCTTGTACCACAAATAATATTTCAAGCTATGGTTATAAATTAGATTAATTGGGACGTATTCAGTAGTATAATAAATAGAAGGCATTGTTAATACTGTAAAGATTTTTTGTGCATTTTATTACACACCATGGTTTTCAGAACTTGATGGCTCATTTTAGCTTCGGTGCATTTGTAAAGAATCCTGATTGAAGTTAAAAGAAATCACAATCTTTGTTCTCTGAAATAGACTTCTGGATTTATTATCTGACAGTACAAAAATAAATCCAGTACTATTTAAGGCTTTTAAATGTTCAGAAGGATAAGGTTTTCTTTAAAGAAAATCTAAACAGCCAGCGAGTAGCATTTAAGACGTTGATCTTCAGAAGAACTGACACTCTGCGGATTCTCATTTAATCTACCTGCGTGGTACAGAGATATTGTCAGGGAGTCATAAAACAACTGCAAATTCCCAAATTAAAACAATACATATATATATAATGGTGGGCTTCTTAGTGTTCTCCTTTCATATTAAAAGTTAGGCCCTAAAGTTCAGAGTTTGAAAGTAAGCCGCGTCACTGCCTGACTGCAACCAAGCTGTTACTGTCCCAGCATATAGGCAGGGTATTGTCCTTTATGTGGGTTACAGCATATGGCCTTTTTATTTGGGTTTGAACCCTTCAATATAGCCAGGACGTCCAAGCCTGGAGTGAAGTGAGGTCATGTATAAAGGTCCTCATAAGCCATTATATAAGCAGGGATCTTCTGCACTTGTCTTCCAATAAGTAATTTTACATCTGTAGTGTACGAAACAGAACCGTTGATTGGTTTTAACTGCTTATCCATTTTATTAGAAATACAGAAGCAATGACATTCTTCGTCAGTACTGACACCTGATGTACCGCAAACGCTAGATATCATATTTGATGAATTCATTTAATTTTCAGTTGGCTGCCTGTGATATCAGATTTTGACAAGTCAGTAGGACTTGAGCCCCCGAAAAAAAATGTACTTCACAGTGTATAAGAGAATAAAAAAACCGGATTTCTTTTTAAGATTTTAATGTAAAGTTGTTTCCATGTCAGCTTCAAGTGAGATAAACCTAGATTGCTGGGTTTGTTTGTTCTCTCTCCTGAGTGGGACTTGTGACTTCAATAAAGACACAGGAGTGCTTTAAGGCCTAATTGGTGCTGCCGTAGACTGACGTCAAACTCTAATTTAAACTAAACGGCAGTGTGTGGTGGGCTGTTTAACGAAACCAGCTGTATACTATCTTTGAGTTAAGAGGCGATGTTGTGTTACTTGCTGCTCTTGAATGCATAAATGCCAGAAAAAATGAATAATTGTCTTTATGACTCAATTTAGTTCCTTCTGCACTGTTCAGCATTCTTTTAACTAGATTCTTTCTGTACTTTTCCCAGAAAATCAAAATATTGTTTTTTCCAGGAGGATCTATATGAATAGAAATATGCATGAATAATAACAATAATAATTAATAATTGCTTACACTTATATAGCGCTTTTCTGGACATTCCACTCAAAGCGTTTTACAGGTAATGGGGACTCCCCTCCACCACCACCAATGTGTAGCATCCACCTGGATGATGCGACGGCAGCCATAGTGCGCCAGAACGCTCACCACACACCAGCTATCGGTGGGGAGGAGAGCAGAGTAATGAAACCAATTCATAGATGGGGATTATTAGGAGGCCATGATTGGTAAGGGCCCTGGGATTTTTAATGACCACAGAGAGTCAGGACCTCGGTTTAACGTCTCATCCGAAGGACGGCGCCTGTTTAATATAGACACTTTTTGTCTTTCAGCACCTTTCATACTGTTACTCAGTCTCTGTGTAGGTTGGTCGGGTGTACTGGAACTCCTGGTTCCCTGGCATTGACGGGCACAGTGGTGCAGGATGACTTCAGACTGAAGTGTGCTGTACAGGCCATGTTTGAAAGCAGAGCTGTAAATGAAGAAAAATGCCACCTGACACTGACGCACAGCCTGCTGCCAAGCTACGCAAGGAGAATCGGAGAGTCTTGCAAAAAGTAGTCTGGTTGCCTCAGTCCTTGGAATCCTTCCCAGACAGACTATTGTGAGAATTGGGAATGGAGGAAGGTAAAGCAGAAACCCAAAACGAGAATGTGGGAATTACCTTACCAGGATTCCATCGATTTTACATACCTTGAAAAAACTCATTGTTATAATGCCTGAATAAGTCAAGTGCTTATTAAATGGATGACCGATTTGGACTTCAAGTTTGGAAATAAGTCAACTGCTTTTTAACTTTTGCCAGTCACTTACAATACTCCCTGAAAGAACATGTTAGGTACATGTCTTTAAAAAGATTATTGAATTGGTGATTTACAATGCTCTGGTGCATGTATTGTCTTTTTTTGAAAAAATGCTGTTTCATATTGTATTTGAAGTTTATTGCCAACCTTCAAGTGAGACGTCTTCACAACACTGCAGCTGGGCCTATTGTAGAATGCCAAAGGGCAATATTTGCTTCTCAGCTCAAACCCTGTGCAGTGTACCCAGATCATTGTCTCTAAATAAAGACTCCAGCTTCCACTTGTTGACGGCCAACCTCCCGTGAAGCAAAATGGGGAACTTTCAAAAGGATAGTCTGTATTTTTGTAATTTTGTCTATTTTATATCTATTTTAAAAAGCACATAAAGTAGCACAGTGGTATACTGGTTATTATTGTGGCTGCACAGAGCTGAGGCTTCGGGTTCATTTCCAGACCTGGGATGCCATCTTTGTGGAGTTTGTATGTTCACCCCATGTTCACATTGCTTTTCTCAAGGTGCTCTCTAAAAATACTGGTAAGATAATGGGCTACTTGGAAAATCGGTCCTGATGTGAGTTTTTGTGTCTGTGAGTGCCTCATGATGGACTGGCGTCCCATCCAGGGTGTACCCTATCTTGTGCCTGCTGCTTGTTGGGATAGGTTTGAGCTTCCATGTGGCCCTGAATTGGATAAAGCAGTGAGAAAAAGGATGGATGGATGGATACACTTGGAGCTTTTTCAAAAGCTTGTTTTAGCCCCTGTATGTACAGGTTCTTTTATACATACTTTATGTGTTTACAAACAAATAAAACAATCTTCATGCTACAATTCCTCGTAGGTTCTCACTGTTTAATATCTGGTACATAGCAGCCAGCTCAGACTTGGCTCATTGAGTATCTGTGGGATGAACATAACAGGAGAGTAAGAAATTAATGATCAATGGAGTTCTTCAGGGAATCTTGGAATTCAGCAGCAGGTTTATTATCTGTCTAATTAATCTGTATTAATTAGTCTATGAAAAAGTGTCTAGAGGCGATAAGATTAATCTCACCCCTCTACCATACTCCTCCTGCTCTTTCTGTGTCCTTAGCCCTTGAGGGTTTTCTATTGAACTGACAGGCAGATTCTGTCTATCTTTGAGGGTGGGAATCCTGCAGGCTTAAGATGAGTTTTTCAGCTAACATGAAGAAGGATATTTGAATTCTCAATCACATAATTGACTAAAGGTCAGACGTAGAACATTTCGGACACTGGGACCCCTGAGAACATTAGCCCCCTCTTGTACAGAGGTAGGGCTGTAGAGCACTGCTCTGCTTTGATGTTTGAGTAGGTTGCACATAAGATTCCTGTACTGTAGGTGCCATATTCTCCATTCTTATGCTTAAAAGCTTCCCTGGAGTATCCATGACTGCTGGAGTATCTCCATGTCTTTACATGGAGTCCCATCTTCATCGTCCCAGGCTTTGAAACACAGTTGATGTGCACATACTGCAGGAGGATACTAAGTTGTTCCTTGGGCAACTTTCAGTGGAGGAGCTGGGAGTCTTAGTTGGCGATATCAGTGTAGTTTTTCTTTTTCAGTTAGGAACAGCCAGTTCCATGATCAGACAGACTCATTTCATAATGCTTTTCATCTGCTTCTCCGAACCATCCCACTTTTTTTACTAAAGGGCCAAAATTGATATAGAGGACTTAGGTTTCCCTGACTGCAACCTTCCAGTGTCCTGCAAGTCACAGGGATTCTCATGGCCACCTCAAGCCCGCTGAACCCAGTCACGGCCTGCAAACAACGTATAACAGTAGAGCCTTTGCTGTTTGATTGATACAGGAACCCAGAAGCCAACTTCCTTTTTTTATTTTAATTTAGAACCGCCAATTATTTCTGTTCGTCAAGCCCGAGTTGCCAGCTGTGTTTTTCATGTCTCGGCTCCCAGCAGAGATCCCCGTGACCCTGCACAAGGGCGGTGAGGAAGTGGAGGCAGACTCCTCCGACCTGCCCGCCTTCACGCCATTTGTCTGGTACCACGTCTTAGCCTTGATTGGAGGAGAGGCGCACCCCTCATGGACAAGCATCCAGCAGTTATACCGCTGCACCTCCTGTAGGGGGATTCTGGTCATGATCGGCTCGGGCTTAAGTCTGCAATCAAAGAGCTCAGCCTGCTCTTGAGTGAGCTCCTTTACCGGTAGAGCCTGCATGAGCTCTCTGCTAACTCTGGCTGGATGCTTTCTGCTTTTCCTGCGGTTTCATGCCCCTGCATCCTGACAGCCCACAGTGCTCCAGGATCAGATCTATCTTCCCCTGATCAGCTTCTAAAGCGCCAAAGCAGAAGGGGCTCAGCCTCTTCCTTGGGCAGGTCTCCACCCTTGTCCACACCTGCGCTGCAGTGATCCACCTGTGCACAGATTGAAACCCAGTACCGAGAATGCAGTACAGCAGTTTGCTGTGTAACCACACATACATCTCTTTCCATGTGACTTTCCATGTGATTTCATTCAAACCGTCCTCTGTAAATTGAAGTAATATTGTTAGAAAAATGCTTTGAGAGGTAAATAAAGTTAGTGTGGCATGAAAAATGACCAAATCTTAGCATTGCTTCCAGTTGTAATCTCTTTCCTTTTTGTTCAAAGACACATAGATGTAATTCAGTCCCTCTTAATCAATATCATATACTATCGTTCACAGTCATCATTTTCTAATCACCTTTTCTGTTGTATTATATCAACGCAGATAATTTATTTTTAAGGTTGTCAGGTTTCAAAACCAAACATGCTGTTCCTTGCTTACATTTCGCTGATTGTTTTTAGTTGTCAATTCTAGCACAAACAAATGTACAACATAACTCCACCATGCCATTTTTCTAAATTTTCTTCAACTGTCATTACAGTGCTTTTTCAATTATATTTGTTACTTTATCTTCCTGACCCCTTCATCTAAGATCACTTAAATGTCCTAAAAAGAACAATTGAACTGCAAAATGATTTGGAAAAATGCAGAGTGAAGCAACATAAATTACATGATAAAATAATTAGAATGTGTCGTCAAAAAATCTGAAATAGGCGAGTCTATGTGTTCAGCATACATTATTATCGTAGGTGTGGTGTGTTGGGTAGAGCTCTGGTCTCCTGCTGAGGGGATCTTGTGTTCAAATCCCAGTGGGTGGATCCTTGAGTCATAATAATTTATGGTTTATGTGTGGTACCCAGACTGTGCTAGCAATTCCTGCTGTATAAACAGATATCCCATTTTGTACACTCTATATATAAAAGTTAATTGTATGTTGCTTTGGATCAAAGCATCAGATGAGTAATTTAATAATGATCATGGGTTTTTTTTCTAATCAAGCTACATGCAATTCTTTCCATTTCTGAAAAATTGCAGTGCTATGCAACATTCATCACTGCACATTATTATGCAGCTGCTGTTTTACACCTTTTGTATACAGCAGCTGCAGTTTCTGGAGGCTGGTTGTATAGCGTGGATATTATCCCTGTCTATCTTCGAAGCTTCCCTGACTGACAAATTAGGAGCCCTCAGTCACACGAATGGATTCCGTCAGACCGAAATCCTCGCCTTTCTTTGACTGAAAGATTGCCATTTCTCAGTGCAGTTCAGTCCCTCACATCATTACCTGATGACAACCTCAGTGGATGGTATTACTTGTGGAATACCTACTTGGGAAGGAGATGTATCAGAACCTTATGCCCCCTTAATCCGCCCTTTGTGAGTACAAGACCCCCAATGATATTTTGGCTAGGATATGCAGTATAAAAACGTGCTGTTTGCTCTGATTAATGTATTGCCTTGTATGTTTGTGAGTGGAGTATCCCAAAGATTAAGTTAATGTACCACAGTGTTTGTTAATTTCAAAATTTAATTAATCTGAATTGATAGTAGTAATAAATGCCAAGCAGTTCCCTTGACAGCACTGCTAGTAACCGTTTGAGCTGTTAATTAACATTCTAGTTTGTAGTTTGTTGTAAAATAATGATCAGTTCATTCATTGGTTAAAATTAAATGTTCAGGAATGATTGTTAAAAATTAGGTAATTACTGTATGTTTTACTGTTGCAAAAAGCTCCAGCTTCATGTGGCTGGAGGACTAAGCTGTTAATAGTACAAAAACCTTGTATTTGATTTAGAAAGTGCATGTGTTCTTTCTGATTAGATAAGAGCAATATGGCAAAACCAGGAAGCCTTCATTACATAAGGGTTTGACACAGTCAGTAAATGATGAATTACAGAACATTGTTTCTCAGCTCAAATCTGCATCTCGGAGCAATCTACATCTTGCAGGGCATGTCTCGAAAAGAGTGGGAGTGTTACCCAGGCACCCTGGCCAAATTTCACCCTGGCCTTTACCAATCATGACCAATCATGTGCACGCAAAATAAAAGACCTTTCTTGTATCAACAGTCGACTCCTGAGTGATTATGTACGTCCTATGGAGGAAAGAAAGAAAACACATCATTGAGCCCACACAGCTTGGCTGGATGTAGCGGTGTTTGTTGTTGAAGTTTCATCCATACAAGTGATGCACATTTGCAATTTTGTAGCTGGGTGAAAGAAAAGACTGCCAATTACCTCAGCATGTACTGTTGAAGAAGGAATTCAGAACTTCTCTAAGACTGCTCTAAGTTCAATTTGTTGAACCTGTCTACCAGTTTACCTGATTGTTTGTTGTCAGAAGGAATAAGTGCTCAATCAATTCTGTGTGTACATCAAGCCTGCCTGCCTGGATGAGGTGGTGATTGTTTAACTGTGGACTTACAAAGGCCTTTTCCCTCCTGAAAGACCTAATGATGTTTTTGTTTTCCTTCCTTGAGTGCTCATAGGTTAAAATGTATGAGAAAAGATAAGCCAATAAGACTTTTCCTCAATCTGGACTTTCAACTGTCCTTATGATCCAGCATTGCAGTGTCCCTAAGCCTCCAAATTGTGAGTGAAATGGGTTGCCATTGAGGTTTTGTTCCCTAATCCTATCTACTTCCTCCATTGCAGCTATTGACATGCATTGCTCAGCATGCATGGTTCTTGCTCGGTACTGAGTGTACATGAACTGTTCCTGTTTCCCTGAAAAAGGTGCATTTCTTGATCACCTGTCAACAATGAAAATGATCCAACATCAGTATTGCCTTAAATTATATCTTTTCTTTTGCAGTGAATTGAATCTGCAATCTCGGAAAACAAAGCAATCACATTCTTTTTTAAATTGCATGTTTCTGACCACTACATTAAAGCATTGAGGCAGTGCCTCAGGGGTGAGAATTTCACACATTATTTCCCCATTGGATCTTAATGCTTGCTGCTGAATAGACGGTGTTTCGGAACACAACTTTAATGCTCCTTGCATGTGAACATGATGAATGGTTCTGCGTGTGGCAGTGACAGAAGTGGCTTCAGGTCTGTACTGCATCTTAGGCACTAAGCACAGGCTCTGGAACGAGAGATCTCCCTGAGCTTCTTGCAGGGAGGTGTGGGTAAATCTGGGTAGAACTGAGGCAATGGGGGTTCAGGCAAGATGATATATAAAAGTATCTCCCATACCTCTCGTATAGATTTTGAGTAATATGGTAGCAAATCCCACAGCTTTTAACAGTCAGTAGACCTGGGTTGTGGATGTTGGTGCAGTGATATTGTGGAGGAGCCAGAGCAATTGTTGGCTGCCTCATCTGTGAATGAAGAAACGAAGCCAGATGATCAGTTTTGCACCGCCTGGATTTCAGCTGCCATCAGCTTTTGAAATGCATTTATTTTGATCTGAGTGCCTTAGACCAAACTAACAGAGTGACAAAGTAGAATTTTGGTGTGTTATTTGTCCAGTAAGGTTAATTTTTTTCTATGAGGACTAGGTAATCGTCAAATATGTCTACCTATGTTAAACCATCATATTTTAAGGGGTTGTATTTTCTTTTTTGCTACGCTGTATGATTTATTGTATTTCTTGCTCATTTGGATAGTGTTGTTTCTGTTTGGATAGTATTGTAATAGAGTTTGAACCCTGGCTCCATCTAGCGATTTGCAAATTTATAGCCACGTGTATTTTTGTAGGTAATCTGAAATCTGTGAAATAATGATAGTGACTGATTAGTGAAAATGTAAAACAGCTGCTCACATTCTGTTTAAGATCATTGCCTTAACCTGTCTCTAACTCCTTCCTCTCCCCCCCCTCTCATTCTCTCTTCTATCCTCCCACCTTCTTTCTGTGCTGCTTCAGTACCCCGAAGCACTCTCTAGTGTGTCTTCAATAACCACCTGCATCAGCCTGTTCCTGTTGATCCAGTGATTCATCTTTGTATCTGCCATTATTGCCCTGACTTGAATTGTTGTGCTTACTGGGTTACGTATAATTCTTAGCCTTTATTTACACCACTTAACACTGTATATTTTTGCACTTTTAAGGTTTTACTGATTGTATATTACTTAAGTGGCCTTAAGTGAAGACTTGAGCTGTAAATTAGTTACAGCTAATTAAAACGTCCTAATTAGCAAATTCTTGGTTGGATTGGGGGTGAGTTAAGTATTTGAGCGTTCAGTTTCAAGTTAAACGAGACCAAAATGGAGGGTTGGAGAGCAGGTTTGAATTCTGACTTGGCCAAAGCCAAAGACTAAAAAACAGGCCCTGCTGATGTCTGGCTTGGTGCTCAGCCTCTGCAGTGGGAACAGGGGAGTAGCAGGAGGTCTAGTCTTTCCTTAAGCCGACCTGGTAGGGCTGCTGTCTGAGAGGGTTGCTGCGTTGTGGTCCAGGGGAACTGTGCTGGACACATTCACACTCTGAGGGCCCAGGAGTGATGTTCCTGCAGTACGAGGGGCAGTCCTGCCTTTTTTTCTCCTTTGCCACAGTCCTCTCACACCTTCAGCATGACACTTACACACTGTAAGCTTACTGGCTGAATTGTTTATACCGAGGGAAGAGTAGTAATAAAAATAATAAAATGGAATAAGAGTGTAGTCTGCTGAGTTTGAGAAATGTGCTTGATGTTTACAGCAGAGAGGGAAGGAGTGAGTAACTGCCAAAGTTTTGAGTTGAGGACATTTTGTAAAGCTTTTAATGCACAGAGCTTGTGTAGTGCTGCCCCCCCCTTCCTCCTCCTCAATTAGAGCTAGGATTCTTATGATGAAAATGAACATAGGGTTTCTTAGCTACGAAGTACAAGGCGAAAAAGAAGGCTAAAAGCCCTGCATTAACACTCGGTGCTGTTCTGAGGCACCCCCTCACTTTAATTTCCCCTGACTGGAAGGGTTATATGAAGTGTAATCTGTGGTTTTAAAAGCTGTGCTTTGAACATAGCGTCTATTAGTCCTTAATTTACCTTTTTGCCAGCTACATCACTATTTCTACCTGCAATATGGTGCTAATAATCCTCAGGAGTTATTTACAATGGATTAATTTGTCTATACCACTGTGGCATAGAGGGGCTGAGTAATAGCATTGCTGCTCTGTGCTGTTTAATGTGCAGTCAGTTTAATGTAAAGTCTGCATCCAGGAAACTGGATGTATGCTTTACTTTGTTTTGTTGTGCTTTTGTTACTTATGTTACATTATGCTTTGTAAGACATTGAGACCTTTAACTACTTAACCAAATAACATTTGGTCAAGATCAATGTCCTCAATGAACAAAACCTTTTATATGGCTTCTTTACAATCAGTGAAAAATAAAGTATATTGTTATGCATTGAACAGATGCTTCTGAAAAATAAATCTGGAAATGAAATGCAAATTACAAGAGCAGCATAGAAAAAAGGAGGAAAAGTATTCTTTGCTGTTCTTCCTCGATTAGCTTATATCTTTGCATCCTTAAAGAGGTCTTCTTTTATAACACTTTGATGACGAAGACATGTCTCAGAGTGTTGATTGTCCAGGATGGAGTTTGTGTTATTGTATGGACATTTTTGGGTTCTTGCCCATTAAATACATTGGGTCTTTTTGATCATTGTTTCTGTCTTCCAGTTGTTGTAAAGATGGTGTATGCAAAACGTTGGTACTGGAGGGCTAGCGTGCCTGCAGGTCTTTTACAGTAGCTCTTTTTAAAGCAGTAGCACCTGACAAGCTGGGAGGTGTGATTAAACTGGTCTGATTAAGCCATTGACGAGCAGCTTTAGATCATTAAGATCTGAGTTGGAGTGAAAACCGTGAGACACATCAGTCCTCCAGGGCCAATATTGGATAACTCTACTGTAAAAGTTTGGTAACAGCATGTGTAGAGAGGGTGGGGAGAATTCTGGTTTTCGTTCTTCACTGAGATGACAAATACTGCACATTTGCACCCCTGCACTGCTAACTATTCAAATCCTATTTAAAAATAATCAGCAGATATCGATGAGGCAGTTTAAGCACAGTTTTCTCCTAGGAAGGCAGTTACGCTTGGAGGGTGGGTGTGTTAACTGATGAATCATGATGAAATGATCATCATTCAGAATATATAAGGCAATTCTCCACCCGCTTATACAGCTTCCTTGAAAAAGGAAACAACAGTGTCTGTCACCTGTTGATGGAGTAAGTTGTTTTCAAAAAGTAATTCCTTACAGTTACAAATCTGTAGTATGTTATAAAAGACTTGTTACAAAACCAAAAGATAACACTGTATTGAACTATAATAAAAAATATGTATACTTCCCCAACCCAACAATATATATATATATTGTATCTATAAAATAATTGTTTTGCGCTTTTTAATCTCAGAATGAGTTTTGGTGTGACTAAATAAAGATTATTTTTTTTTTGTGGGGGTCACAATTCTGGTAACTGTGAGACAAAGTTGCCGCCTCATAGCCGGATCTCACCAAAAACCTAAGCAAAGCCGAGCTTGGTCAGAGCCAAGGCGGGAGCCCTCTAAGAACACATCAGGTTCCTTTTGTGCATGATGCTCTTGGATCAGTTGGTGGTCCTCTTCCCCCTGGACCAGAATTTCCAATCCCATGCCTCCGCATGGTGATCACGGATGCCGATTTCGGAAGCCCCGTCCTTTGATTGACGTATTAAAATGAGGGCCTGGTCAAGATCCTGTGTCACCATGTAGTAGAGTAGGGTTTCTAACTCTGGGATACTAGCTAAATCCCACGCTGGGCTTGCACAGTGAACCCTCTTTCTCACTCCACCTGTGCTGCTATGTAGTGAGGCTGCTGGGGCACAGTGGGTATCTCACTCCACCCAGGTGATTGCGGCACTCTACTGGAGGATGAAGTGTGTCCCCTGTTGATCAGGCTCTTTGGGATTCTTTGAGTTGAAAAGCGCTATACAGATGCAAGGAATTTAATTTACTGATTATAATTAGTTCAAGTCAATAAGTATCTTTTCTGGTAGTTCTGCCTTTTTTAACTAAAATGAGCCCATTAGCTGTGAGATTGACTCTAATGAGCCACCTTTGCTCACCAGCAAATGACATGCAGACAGAAGGCACCTTATCCCCTCTTAACAAGTTCACTGCTCTGAAGGCTCTAATCACATACTAAAAAGCACCCTTGTATTACAGTGGCTAATTAATCCTGCCCATTACTTATTCATAAACAGATGATATTTTATTTCAATTGGCTGCATCTTCATAAAGAATGTTATTTTATGAAATGCTGTGTTGTAGCAGCTCTATTTCCTGAATATTAAAGTTTAAGGAAAAGCTGGGGAAAAAAAGTTTATAATCCATTCGTCATTGCCAGCTACAATTTCACTAAGAGGATGGAAAGGAAAATCAAACTAAATTCAATAAAGGGGAGGGAGAAGGCTAAAAAATGAAAGCTTTGCTCCCTCTATTTAGGAAAACAGAAAACACATAATCTGGTAATAAAACTTTGGATGCCGTTTAATTTATAATTTCTCACAGAATAGTTATCTCCTATACAGACAATTCAAATAGGAGCTCAGACTCAACCTGTTAATGGGGAATGGGTTTTTTTTTTCTGTGCTACCTGATTACTCAAAGATGAAATATGGCTATGCTGCCTTTCCTATCTGATCTAGTGATTGTCTTTAACCGCAGTAATGTAGTTCCAGGGGAAGAGGTGTCTGTTGAACAAAGTGAGCTGCATATCTGTACCACAGATCTCTGGGGAAGGGAGAAACACCCCGCTTTAGGAATGGAACCCCCCCTCATTTACAGCTCCTGTGTTCGAACTCCAGGCTGGTCACGCAGCTGAACACGAAATCCAAACCTTTGGGAGACTGAGAGACCCGGGGGAGTGCTGTCTTTGTAGCAGGCCCATGAAATACTAAAGGCGCCATTATGCATACTGTATGTGGTGATTAAACTGAACTTTCAGCCCATTTCAGATATTGTCAGATAAGGGATCTGGCACTCTCACTCTGATCTGCTTGTTCCTGCCACTCCAGATTCGATCTCGCAGATGGATTTGAAGGCCCCCAGTAGCAGTCACATTGCACTGAGTCGCACTGGCGAGCCAGTCTTGTTGCTGACCTGGAGCAGTTGCAAAGATGTCAGTGGACCAATAGAGCACACGGCCTTTAATCTGCGTACAGTATGAAACAAGCTAATACATGAGCCAGAGCGAGTTTGAATTTGCATTACATCTGACCTGTGAAAAGTTGGTGTCACGATTGACCTGCTGAGCAAACGGGAGGATGGACCCTATGCGGTACCTTAGGGGGTCAAGAGATGAGGGTGAAGTTCCCAGAGGGAAAGAGGGCTAGGTGAGGGGCGAGGTCCGAGTCGAGTTCCGAGGTTAGTAACAAAAGGTAGGCGAGTAGGTTTCCAATCCAGAAGAGGGCAAGGCTGAAGGCGTAGTCAAAAGGCAGTTCCGTGATTCAAAAGGTGGAGGTCAACGAGAAGGCTTCCAATCCTAAAGGGCAAGACAGTAGACGTGGTCGAAGGAAAGTCCCAGGTTTGTTACGAGAAGAGAGTAGAATACAGAAACAAAGAACAACCAATACCAGGTGAAGAGCAGGGGGTTCTGAAGGGTTTAAGTATTGTACGAGGAAGAAGGTGCGTTGATTGATGGAGTGTCATGGTTGGCTGATTTGCAAGAGCGGTGTCGTTTGGCAGAAGTGCTCAGGGCTGGAGTGTAATTAACGCGGGTGCGTTTCCGTGTGAGAATGTGGTAGGCAGAGGGCGTGACAGTTGGGGTGCAAAGAAAGATGTCATGTCACTGTAGGAGCTGTACGTTATGCTGAAACTGGAGGTGAAGCAGGAAAGGTGACAAAGTGAGACAGACTGGAAGTATATTAAGTAAAAAGGACTGGATATTTTCTTGAAGGAGGAGAATCCAGCAGGTTCAGAACTTGGCTGTGCAGTTTCGGATCTCTCCAGCATGCAGTGCATAAAGCAATAATGATTTCATACACAAACAGGCAGTGACATTTTCCAGCTTGCTGCTGGCTGACCTTGAAGGAGACAGAAGGAAAACTGCTTACCAGCTGCATGTGTCTAGACACCGAGAGTGAGGGCTCAAGGAATTGCAGAATAATCGAGGGGTCTCAATTCCTGGTAAGCCTAGTGTTTTCTGATTCTGCCTTACCTGAGAACTCCTTTACACATCTGGTCAGGAGTAGACAACTCCAGCCTTCCAGGTCAGCATTTTATTCTGGTTTTGATTCCATTTTAGAAATGACCTAATGGATTAGAAATCAAAGCAGCCTTTAATCAGTTAAAGCACCTGATTAAGGGCTAGAAAACTGTTTAACTGATTTTTCTGTCTCTCAGCGCCTCAGGAAATGCCAGACTTCATGGACTGAATGGACTTCTACCCTTTGTATGGTTTTGAGGTACCTTTCAACCATATTGCAGTTAAAGCACCTGATTAAGGGCTAGAAAACTGTTTAACTGCAATATGGTTGAAAGGTACCTCAAAACCATACAAAGGGTAGAAGTCCATTCAGTCCATGAAGTCTGGCATTTCCTGAGGCGCTGAGAGACATAACCTAGTTGTGTCAGCCTCCAAGCATGTGTGAAAGGAAACACACATTGTGAATTGTCTGCCTTGGCTCTAACTGGGTCCCATTGATTTAGCAGCTATGCCTTTGGATTCCTGCAGAAGCTGCCACTACCACTAATAAAAGTCAGATGGCAGAATGAAATGTAACTTCTGCGCTGTAGCTGAAAGGCTTAATCACCTCTTGCTTCACTTGAGAGACCCTGTGATCCGTACTGTTATGGTAAAAGTCCCAGGACATGTAGAGAAAAGACATGTTTCTGGAAGAGGGAATAGCTCAGTGGTGATGCAAAAGGTCATGGACCAAGACTGAAATAAACCTATGTGGCATCTGTGAGGATCTGAAGGAAGATTACGTGAGGGTAGTTGGGCTTGCAGGGGGTTTTAGAGGGTTTTGTTAGCTTCCTTGTACCCTGTTCTGAGCAGGTTGTGTTTGGTGGCTATGAATTGTTCATTGAATTGAACATAGGATAAATCTTTCAGGGATAAATGAGAGAAAACAATGTGATGATAAAGATGAGACAGGATGGGCTTCTATGTGAAAGGGGGGCAGTTGGTTTATGGACCCAGAAATTGGCTTCTAATACTGTATCTGTATCTGCATCTTCATCCCCAATTCCTTAGTCTAGACTTTAACAGTGAAAAATTGAAGGATGATGACTTTGTGTTTCACCTCATGCAGTTTGTGTGCAATGGTTGCAAAATCTAAAAAGTAATCAAATGAAAAAAATCTTAAGTGTGACAGTTAAGCTGCAGTAGTCCTGAAGCTGTCTGCTCTGAAATATGTGTTTCAGGGCCTGTTCATAGGATGCTCTGAACTAATACTAGATTTCATCCAGGTACTAGAATTCTGTCAAGGTCTCAGAATTTTCCATAGCTTTTTGCTTTGGGGTAGAGGTCTGTGTTGAACTGTTTTCTGTATCTGCATCGGGCAACATTTTTGACCACTCCTACTAATATTCTGAACATACCTACTGGATTCTGCAATTATCCATCACTGCAATCACAATATTTTATTTCATGTACAACAACCCCCACTGCCTCACTCACTCAATTTCATAGGATTATACTGTACAGTATATTAGGTATTTCAATATTGTAGGCGTATATAAGAGTACACAAAACCGCTAATTAGGCAGTATGTAACATTTTAATGTATTAATGCACATTTAAACAGACACAGTTTTAACGGTTTGTTGCAGCTCTCAAAACAGTTCTTAAGGTTGATGTTGAAGGACACATATTACATTGCAAGTCTCTTATCTTGCTCTTTCAATTACTTTGTTCCATGCCCACCTTCTGGCATCAGGGAAGTTGCAATTCATTATATCACAGTTGCCTGACTAATGCCCACTATATTGCGAGCACTTTAAATCATTTCTCACACCTACAAAATTTTAACTGCTTTCCATCACCCAGTAGAAAATGTGTCCCAAATGTCTGACTATACTTTTTTTTTCTTTTTTTTTTCTGGTAGCGTCCTGTTGGAATCACACCCATAGTAGAATAAATTTGTCCTGTTCCCACACCAATTAGGCTGGGCCTACAAGTCCTGTAGGATCTCAGTCTCTTTGAAGGGTGCTATTTTGATGTATATAGCGGTATGTAGTGCCCTGGGTCTTAAGTGTTGGAGTTTTCCGGGCCTGTGACTTTCTCATAGTCCTGCCTCCTCTCCCACTTTCTGTCTGTATCTTTACTCATCATTGGTGCGATTTTCTTATCAGTGAGCGCAGGCTGTGTTTTCCACTCAGTACATTAATTCTGATATCACAGATAAACCTGCAGCCATTCGGGGGTCGTGCAAGGCGATAGCTAGCAGTGGAGACACAAGATCCTCTGCCCATTGTGTTTCACATGATGGGAAAGGAAGGGATTAAGCAATGTTTCTGACCAGTTAAATCAGGAAACTCCAAATTGTCCTAATAGTTTGTTCCCTTTCGTATCATATTATCCTTACTTTCTGTAGCTCACTGTTACTTAACTCGCGGATTATGATCCAGAATGCAGGACATTTGTAGCTGATTAGCAAGTTTAATGGAGCTAGGACATTTTCCCTTACGGCAGGTTTTTTTTTTCCATCTCCAAAAACCTCTCGTACACCCACAGACCAGACAAGATGGTAATACTACATATTTGCCCTTTTTATTTCTCTAACATCTACAATTCATCACTCCCAGACCATAGAATGAACACAAGAACACAAAAGCACCCGCAAGGGATGCACACTCAAAACAAACGAGCTTCATAGTCTCCAGCAGCTCAAAGCAAAAGTCCCGGGAAAAAAAAGTCGAAGAGCAGCACCCTCATGACTAAGTGCTGTCTGGCATCGTGGGTCACTTCCTTCCTCCTTCCATCTTACCAAAGTCCTTCTAGTCCTTCAGTTCCACCAGTCCCGAATAATAAGTCCCGTTATGTTCACCCTGTCTCTCTGCCACAAATACAGGGTTGGAGGAGGAAGATCATACTTGAGCCTTCTACTGCTGCTCTCTGTGAAGTCCACCCTCCCTGGTCTCTGAGTCCTCTCCTGTGTCCAGTCATGCGGTCGCTATCTTTGGAATTCTTCTCCTCAGTCCTTGACTTAGAGCATATTTGCTTTTCTTGGCAAGAGCTCCAAGACTGAAATGAAGAGCACGAGTGTCCTGGTGATGCGTTGGGTGTAGGCAGAACTAACGAGTGGGAGCTAATTAACAAACCGACTGTATGCAGATTGCCAAACAATATATTGTCCCCTCCTCCTCTGTTCTGCTGCCGTCTCTATTTCCCATTATTCCAAGGTTTAAGCCTTTTTCACAAAACCCACCTGTCACCACCTACTGTGGAGTAATTGAGTGGCATCTGGGCAAACAGTGAACTGTTCAATCTTTGTTGTTTGCCAACTGTTCTACCCTTTGCTTCAGGAAGGCTTGGGAGACCTTGATTAAAAGGTGAATACAGACACAAAAAGAAACAATAGGAACAGACACTATCCTGACAGAAACACCAGCCATTATAGCATATTTCAAGTCAATATAGGCCCCAAAATCTGCTGCTCTGCTCCTACCTTTGTCAGTTTGTGAGTTATTCTTATAATTATAAACATCTCTTGAAAAATTTGGAGAAAATGTAGCTCTCACTTAAAAGCATGAATTTTCAGTGATCTTTTGTGACTGAAATGGATACCCTTATATAATTCCACAATACTTGCCTTTCAGCTGTTCTGTAAAGTCCGCACTGGAAGAACAATTGCTGGAGGGAGCATTTGAAAAATGACAACATAATAATAATATTTAAGTGGAACGGCTAAGATTCTCTCTTTAAGGTAGTCGCAAATTCCCTGTGTTACACCGTGGCTAGCTGAAGCTGACAGCTGCGGTTACTGACAGGCAGAAATCCAATCGCAGGGACTCTGGGCGGAGAAAGCTGAGGTTGCAGGCATCCTGGAGATGGAACAGAGTTATGGCAGACAGAGATCAGACTGTGTGGAAGGCCACAGGTGCAGTGCTGTTCTGGGCTTCAGTGTTCTAGGGAATTGTCAGGGTCCACGTTGTCAGATTTGAAGTTGCAAGCTTCAGCATGCTGACATCTGTGATAAAGTTCTTAATCTCACAAGTCAGTACTGAACTAGCGCTGCAGTGAATAGCTCAATGTCAGAGCACCATTCCTGTGGCAGTTTGGGGATTATAAAGGGACGCTAAATGGAGGAGTGATTGGCAGATGGATGGGAAGATTGGTAGAATGAGGGGCAAACCTACAAATGGCCTGAGCCATTTCCGAAAACCCTGAGAAATAATCGCTTGTGGGAATGTTACCTTGTCCCAGGGCAACCGAGGACTGCGAGCTGCTGCCTACTCGGGTTTGACACTCTGAAGCGCACTGTAAACCGAGGACAGTCCCTGTGGATTGTTACAGTGATCAGCACTGTGCTAAGTACTATACCAGAGCATGGTCTAATGGGTCCTAGACTCCTAATGAACCCAGGTTCATTGCAGGCTTCTTCACAAGAACAACATTTTTTTTGCACCAATTTTAAGGTTTCTGCTTTATGACTGTTGCTCTGCTCTACTCCAGAAAGGAGCATTGCCTGTGAACTCAGTAGATATAGCTGATGCTCCAGGTGGAGTGTTCAGGTACCATTCTGATAGTAATCACTTTTTAACAATAGAAGAAGCATGGAGAATGTTTGCGCCCCACACAAAGAAACATGAAATATTGCCCAGTTAAGCTGTGCTGTAAGTCTTCTCCTTGCCTCATTCCTCTTGTCCCTGAAATGGTGCCAGGTCTGTTCTGTCCTTCTCTGGCTCCGCTCATCTCTCTACCCGCTGCTCTTTTTTCATCGCTTGTCCTCCGTGGGTTCAGTCAGCACTGCTCCACGTTCTGAGAGCTGTCATCTGCAGGTGTCTTGGTTCCTCTTGACCTTTGCTCCAGCTCAGCGTTTGAAACTGGGTTACAGTTTGATCTTGTCCTTGTCCTTCCGGACCCTGCCTGAAAGTGTGCTAGTTACAGACATTGTTATATTGTTGGCTGTTTTCTTGCTCTGGAAGTGAAAGCTTAATAACACCATTGCCTCAGTCTAGTCCCAGGTGCCAAAAAATAATGATAAATTGATTAAATTTACCTGCAGCTACAATCAGATTTGTTCAGTCACTGCCAGCATCTGTTTCTGTTGGCCTGAACTGGGTCCGTTTCATGTGTCCTTCCTGAAGCCCTACAGAAGCAGAAGAGAACCAGGGATTTTTATTAACTTCCCTCCCCCAAAACAGTATTTTTCTTTCATAACCTGCTTCAAGTCCATTAATGTTGTGAGGATTTTATTTTCAGATGCAAAGATTATTTACAGCGTGGTCTTTTTTATTTAAGTTGTCTTTTATGCTCGCCGGTTTTCATTTGAAATTTGATTACATTTGATTTTACTAATGAATTTTCTGTCAGTTGGAAAAGTACAGTTCTTCACGGCAGTAATCTATAGCTGAAGATGAGAAAGAGAGCAGACCGTTAATTACACTAATCTGTCATACACTGACAGCAGCTTTTCTTGTTTTCTTAGACCTCTTGTTTCTTGAGCAGTGTCTACGAGGGCACTTGATTCAGCATCACCTCAGTAGACTTTTCAGTATCACGAACAAAGAGCCTAAACTGTTTATAGGTGGGAGATGGGGTCATTCAGGCTACTGGAGTCGTTTGGTAGTTAGTAGCTAATTGATCAAAGGATCTCATCCAGTTGTTTCGTGAAAGATGCCCGTGTATCAGCTTTGCCAACATGGCTGGGTAGCATGGTTCCATAATCTCACAAATCTTTGCATAAAGATGTGACATCTGTTAATTATTCACTGATGGAAGTCCACTGGGTTGACTTTGTCAGTGCCTCTGAGGATTCTGAACACATGACTCAGGTCCCCTGATAGCCTTCTCTTGTTGTCATGTACTGTGATATACCGTCTGTATAACACAGGTATAACATTGATATCAAGTTCTGTTCTCAAGGAAGGTTGCATCAGGAAACAAAATTCAGTGCAGTGAATGTGTAAATACTTCAGAAAGCTTGGATTTCATAACCATACTTGGCCATGATGAAATTCTGTTCATGTCTGATCTAAATGCCTCATCCCAAATGTGAAAATAGTGTAAATGGTACATATTCGAATCTCTTTTAAGGAATAATATGTCAAATATACAGTATTTGTAGACTTATTCCTTAATCCACAAAGTAGCCTTGGTTGATAATGTACTGCATCATTTTCCTAAATGTGCATTTGTATACAAAGTAGATATGTCTGTTTTCACTTGTCTGTTAGATAAGAGCTTTTTTTTTAACTTATGTTCTTGATAAAAAAATATTCAGATTAAATCTTCTGCACTCCTAATGTTCAGGTCTTCCAGGATCTGGTGTAAAAATGACTTGTTGTCATTTGTTTTGGTAAATGAAGTGCAAATGTTCTACATGCATGTCTCGGAAGCTTCACTAAGTGCCCATTGAATCCTGATGTCACTTGGTACTAGTTTAGTTAATGGAAGAATCTTGTTGCTAAGTACAAAGCCAAAGGTAAGTTAGCAACAGTAACTATAGCAACAACATCAGCTTCAATCACTAGGACATGTGAAGGGAACATCTATTGTTCAGACATCAGTGGAGAAATCTTTATATTGGATTTGAGCTGTAAGACTTAAGGCCTTAGCTCCGTACTTTGTCACTTTCAGCCTAGAGGACATGGAAAGCATGGGTTTCAGAATGCAAAATGTCCCCCTCACTGCAGTTGGTGTATGTGCAGTTTCTCCTCAGTCCTGTTGTGTCAGAGAGGACTGCAGAAATCAGATCACTGCTCGTAGGTGGAAAGTTACCCTGCAAAAGCGAATTATATGGAGTCTGTTTACATGCAGAAAGTCTCTTAGAATTGTGTTTTTTCAAAATACAGTAAGAGTTTGGCAATACAGAGAGCAAAGAATGAACTCTTTAGGGTGAACAAGTGTGTATACAAGTATAACTGAACTGGGGTATAATGGGCCTGACTCGGATACTTCAGAAAACAGAACATGATTCAGATTGTCACAACCGAGATGATGCATTTCAGTCCATTTCCTTTGATTGTTAGCAGCTCATCGATCCAAGAGCATTGTGAATCCATGCCAAAGTGCAGTGGAGAATGTTGACAAAATTGGTAGTTTATTCCAGGAGCCATAACTCTTTATATATCTCTAAAGCAATCTGGTGTTTGTCCTCTCTTTTGACTTTATATTGGCCATTATGAGTGTAGACTGATGACATGTAGTATGCTGAATTGCTATCGAACAATTGCGCAGTTACACAAGGCTTCTTTTGGAGTTGCCTTTGCAATTTATAACTTGAGTAACCCAGCCTTCCTCTGCACGCTGAGAAAATGTTAGCTTTGGATTTTCTATATCATTAGTCACACAGAATTTAGAAATTGAGCTTTTAACATGAACTACTCCATAATGAGGGAACAAAACAGACTTTGGAATTACACTGGCAGGTGAACTTTGGCAGCTAGGGTTTTGCTCCTGTGGTGAAGTGTTGGGCAGTCGTTGGATTTTTGAGGCATTGTCCAAAATAAGGCATCTGAGCAGATGTTAATTACATAAACATACACTGTTATAGAGTGGAGAAACATGTCTAATTTCGAAAGGAATTCCTGTCACACCTGAGCAGTCATGAGAGGTTAACCCAGTGAAGGTGCTTCTTTAGAATGTCAGTTGAGCCCTATAATCCAGAGTCTGGACACTGGAGGTTGAAGCCTGGGTTGTGTCATTAGGTGACTGGGATTCCTCAATGTCCATTGAGTGGCTGATGGCTTGATCTGCATCTTCCATTGCAGTTTAGCAACGGTCCATCTTTGGCCTGCTGTTTTTACCATTCAACATATTATATTGTATTTCAAACAAACATCTTCAGGTAACATACAGTGCAAGATTTCAAATATCTTTCACAAGGCTTTTTTCCATGTACTCTAGCAGTGTCTTTCTTAGGGTGGCCATATGTGCTCTGATATTATTAGTGTACAAAAAGGTAATTCTACTCCTGATATTAGTTTTAATAAGCATGTGGCTGGTTAAGATTTTATTTCCCGTCTGAGGAGCTGGGATCTTTACTTATGACTGCTATTTTTAGTCTCTGTTTTATGTAGCTTCTTCTCTTTTAATTTGTGCTATAATGGTAACTTTTCCCAATTTGCCTAAAAGGTATATATCCCCTCTGCCTTAGAAAAACAAAATCCCACAGTGCTCCGAAGTGAATTGCATATTTCTAGCAAATACAGTTTTGTTAGTTTAGCCGTCTGGTGTTAAGCACTATTGCCTCAAAGCTGTGGGGTCCTGGGTTCGATTCCACAATCCTCACCAGGAATGAGCAGCTTTCTGCTAAATGACGGAAGGGTTTGTTATTATATGTCCAGGAAAACAGAAGGGGATGTTCTTCAAGGGCACATAAGATCCACAGGACAGGACTCGCATTATGTAAGCAATCTTCTGCCAAACAGTGAAGAAGCCCATAGCCCACAGTGTCCCCAGTTTCCAGCACCTCTAAATAATTGTATGACACATGCTGTTGCTGTAAATGAGCAATATTTGAGATCATTGATATTGTAAGGAACATTTACCAATGTCGTATCCATATAAATATCTATTTAAAGCTATCCTCTCCTCTTTGAATCAATTGCAGTTTTGTTGCCAGAACTGTGGCACTGTACTGTAGCTATAATGTACTGTGAAAGTGATCTGTGACTTTGAGACAGAACTGAATAAACCAGATGTTCTATGTAAATCACTCCACTGTGAAATGGCTTAATAATACACTGAAATAGGAGAACAACTGCGATTGTCACAGCCAGAATAGGGAATAATAGAATATATTTGAAGTAAGTAGTGTGGTTTTTCCACCTAATAAAATTTCTCAATTGTCATGTGACTGTGGGAAGTGAAGTTATAGGCATAATACGGTAGTCTGTGGAAAAGATTTATGGAGCCATTAGTGTTGCAGTTTGTGTTGTATGAGATCAGGAGAAAATTACACTTCTCCTGTGCCACTTCAGTGCTAAAATTTTCTGCTTTTACAAAGACCTTTCTGACTGCACCTCTATACCGCGGTTCTGCACATTTCTGTCTCAGCTTTTGCTCATTATCAGGGATTCGATTTTGCCTCGGTGCAAACAGATCATTGTCACAGCTGAAACTACAGCAAATGCGGAGATTCATTATGCTAACAAAAACCAAGACCATCAAAGGTAGGTAGAGGCAGCAGGCTCACTCAACAGACACTAGGGACTGGAGAACTGAGAAGACCTGCCTGATTGTGGGACATTGTGACAAAAAAAGGGGTTTGTTCCGTCCTTTATGTCCGCCTCCACATGCTGATTATGGGCTTCCCATTCCCTGGTACTCAGAAAACCATGTGTTTGGAGTCAAGTGCTTCAAAGACATGTACTATACTGGCTCTGCTGGCAAAGACTCAAATTTGTGGGTTTTGGGTCACTGAGTGCAGTCACATTCATGGCGTAATCATACTCCCAGTTATTGCTGCATATACAACAAGCTCTGTTTCAATCAGGATCCATGCAAGTAGATGTTTATTAAGCAGTGCAATTCTTTCTATTGCTGTTCTTCGTACTGTACTGTACTTCTGAGGTTCCGCTGTCACTCTAGCAACCCTTTAAAGCTGACAAGCAACAATCCCTGAGCAGGGCAGTGTGCTATCACTCTCTCTTATTCGACAGATTCTTCAAAAGCAGGCAGGAGCTGGGGAGAAGGGGGTGAACTCAGGGCTGCAGGAAAATGTCTCCCATTTTATTAATTTACCAATGGGTGACATTAATCACTGGGAGGTGTGATGACGCATGTGGTAAGAGGGAAAGAACTGGCACTGGCACTGTGCTTCAGTGCTCTGTGATGTGTGTCATTGGAAGAATGCGTTTGCTGCCTTAACCATCTCTTTGATTTGTGAAAGCATGTTTGCGAAATCTGTTATAAAGCGCTCACACCTCAGAAACAGCAGCTACTTACTGGGAATCAGATCCTGTCACCATTGAGCAGCAGTCTGTTCTTTCCCTGCTTCATGGTCATTTTGTCTTCTTGACAGCTCCTTGGCAATTTTGTATTCTTTTGTGAGTGTTCTGAAAGTTTACCACTGTGTGTTTCCGCCATTTTGTTCACTTGCAGCACTTTGCCTATTCAGGAATGCCTTGTCGTACTTTTGACATGAACTCAGTGTTGCCATGTTCCCCGTTTGGCAGGCCAGTGTGTACTCCATCACTAGGATGGAAATTCAAGTTATGTACTTAATTGGTCACATATTAAATATTTCTCTGGTCCTTAGCAGGTGATGGATAACAGGTTCAATAAAACCATTTGAAACTGGCCATGACTTTGGGCACCCCCGGTATACCCAGCATAGCCCAATAGGCAGATGTCTATATTTCTAGGCTGGTAGACAATTTCTTCATCATTTCATCAGCTTTTCTTCTGCAGTCTTGCTCAAGCAAGAGTTGAAATCGCAGGTCCGGGTTTTGGCAAATGGATCTTAATGGATCCTAGCTTAGCAACAGCAAAGAAATGTGCGTGCATTGTTCACTTCTATCCCAGGAGAAAGGGTGAACAAGATGTGGTTAAGCCATCTTACAAACTGAAAGGGTTGTTTGATGTTTCACACTGATTTTTTTGGTTTGTACTATGGTTGTTGTTTTTTTCATATTCATGCTCAAATAACTTTTCACTCAATGCACCCCGTTTAGCGTCTCCCTGAGTGACATTCGGGAACAAAGGCCTCATCTGTCGTCCTCTCTGCTGTTGTTCCCACATTAATCCGTTCCTGGCTTGTCTTTCATTTCTTTTCGCACTTGATTGGCTAGTTCTCCAAATAGTTTCAGTCTTTAGCGTACCGAGTCTGAACAATTTTCCAGACAAGGCTAGGGTTTCTTATTTCCGTGCAGACTTTTATGCTGAATGTCACAAAAAAGCCAGTCATTCTGGTTTAGAATTAATTTCTCCTAACTTAGGTAGGGTTTTTAGCATTATTTTTATATAGCTCAGCAGGAGCGTGGCAAATTATTTTTACAGCTTCCTTGCTTATATAAGCTATTACATTGTTGATTTTCCTATGTGTTTTGAAAATTAGGCAATAAATGGTCAATTATAGTCCGTAAAGAAGCAAATGAGTAGACGTTTTTCTTGTTAAAGGCTATAGAAATTCTGTTTTCAGAATACAGCAAAAGATGAGAATATTTACACACTGTTATTAGTTTTAGATGATAAATCTCATTTTGTAGTCACCCCATATTAAACATTTCTATACTCGTTTGCTGTGTGTTGTGAAGTGAAAGTGAAAAATAGAGTTGGTAGCATTGCTGCCTTGGTCTGGGTTCAAATCCTGGGGTGCTATCTGTGTGGAGTCTGTATGTTCTCACCATGTTCACACGAGTTTCTGACCACAATCCAAAGCCAAACATTGGTTTCTGGGGCAAACTGTGCACCACATTCTCCCAGCTGGAGTTTGTTTTTCTGTGTGAAAACGATTCTCAAGCGAAATGTCTTACTGTACCTCAGAAAGGTAAAAAACCTTTTTGTATAATGCACTGTTTTGTTTTGTCCTCTGATTCTTAGCAAGTTGAAATGCAGTGGACTAAGTTACAAAAACATCAGATTTCACAGAAATTAGTTTTGCATCCTTGCAGCTATACTTCACACACACAGAAATGTATGGAAAAAAAACATCCAGACAGTTCAAATAAACACTACGTTTAAAAATAAATGTAACAAAAGACATCAAACCATACAGTCATTACATACCACTCCTACAGAAATCCACATAGAGTACTAGAACCTTCACGTTTACCCTCCACAACCACCTCGAGCCCCTCTAATTGCATATTACCCCTTTATTTTTGCACATAACCACTAATTGCACTTTTCCATAAACCAGTACGTCGTGATTGTGTGCTCATTTATTGAGTAGTTTGATTGAAGTTTTAGATAGTGGTGTGGAAAAAGGAGTGCAATCAATTCAAATTGAATTCAGAAAGATATAATTTGGAAGGGAAGGATGTAATAGATGCTTTATGCTGTGTGATAGAATGTCCAACTTACGTGCAGCTGTGATTACAAACAAGGAAGTATATTTTGCACAAAAAGCAGACCCAAGCTGCCAGAGCAGAAAAGGTTTATCCTTTTCTGAATGAATTTCTGTTCTTTGGCTTTAAATTGGACTCCAGGAGGTTTTCCAAAATATCCCTAACCATAACTGGTTTTCACACCTTCAATCCAAAAGGGTTGAAAATAAATGTAGTCATTCGCTTGGAATGTACTTTCTATATTTCTGTTCAAGTATTCAAAAACAGCTGACAGACAATATTGAAGAATATCGGTTAGCTTGGTTCCTAATTAACATCTTTCTCAGTTTTAATTAACTTTCTCTTTTTAATCAGCCTCGTAGGCAATCAATCATAAATCATCTGGGAGCCTCCCAAGGTCCAGCACTGAGCCCTTTTACAATGGAATATAAATTAGACACCTTCCAACTCTGTCAGTGTGAAGAAATCTCCATACAGTTAAGCAGAAGCGAAATTTAAAACCTTTCCACTAGGGATCTGATTTACACAAGATGTATGAGTAACTGTTGAAATGCTGTGAAATACTACATTGAGATGGGTGGAGTGATGGAATTATGGTGCTCAATTTCTAAATTCCTCTGGTGGGCAGCAGTTTCTCAAATGCTCAATATTCTCCCTTCAGATTCCTGGTGGCATGCTAATTTACATGGACTTCTTAACTCAGAATATCTGTATGTTGATGGTTCTGTCTGTGAAATGGAATGACATTGCACTAACACTATTAGACAAAACAGCGTTTACTCCTTTTACCAAGATTTTGGTAAAGACAAAGCAACACGACAGGTACACTGCTGATGCACTGTGCTGTAAGTAGTACATTAGATAATGCCTTTAACCTTCAAATAATTCTCAATGAAAGCCTGTTCAGTTCCTCACGGCTACAAGAAAATGTCTCTGGTCTGTTTTTGCAAGCACACATTCATAAAATACTCTACTTTGAAAGTAAACAAAGGTGTTCAAAAAGGTCCTCTTCTGGACAGACCTATTCCGAACTCTGTGGCGTTTGTAATACTCCCTGTACTGAATAAAAGGAGAAGAACAAAAAAGAGGACAGAGAGGGATAGGGAACAGGGTAAGAAGCATAAAAATGGAGACCAGCTGGTAGTTTTTCCAGGGAAGAGCAGGACTGAAAAGAGGACCAGGAGGCTGGTCGAGGAGAAATTGAAGAGCACTACGAGAGCTTGCAGATGGGACCCAGTCTGGAGACGGGAGGCAGGAAGTGGGAAGAGAAACAGTCGTGTTTGGGGGAATGAGCACCAGCAGGGCTGAAAGTGGCAGGAAGGAAATGAGAATTGCGGGACGAGTGAAGGCAAACTGAGAAAGGGAGACGGCCAAACGAGATGTGAAGGTTCAGGGTGGCCTGGGCTTAGGTCAGCAGAGGCAACCTACAAATCAAAAGACAGAAAGGGATCGCAATTTTAAAATGATGGCAGTCAGAACAGAATCTGTTCATTTCTGCTGAATTACTCACAGGATTTTGGGGATCTCCTGCTGGATTCCTTTTTCTATTGCCCTCCGTGAAGAGATTTTAGTAACACATTCCCTGAAACATTTCTGTAGGAATCCAGCATGTTAGCAGGAATTCTCTCAGTAAATTTTTGTGTTCAGGAATAACTATGTTCTGTATACTTGCATATATAATTACCAGCAGACACATTAAAACATTGTTGTATTATTTAGTAATACTACTTCACAACACATAAAGAAATCTTGTTACCACTTACAAACTCCAGAAGCACAAGCATTTCTCTGTAGGTCATTCTTCAATAGTGGGTGTTTTTTATCAATAACTTGTAGAGAAATAGTGGACATTTTATCATGGTATCTGAAATCCATCCATTATCAGAAAGCTTCTAGTTCTTGGTAAACATGAGCCCATTTTGTAAGCCTAGTGTACTAGTGTACTAGGTAGTACTAGATCCTACATGGGACCCAGTCCATCTTACGGCATACACAAGCAAGGGAAGCAGGGAAAGCCCGGGACTCAATAATTTGTTGTAGCAACTTAACCCACCCCAGCACTGTGCTTGTGCTGCCATCTGAAATCCACTGAAATGATAGTTTTGACTGGGTTTCCTTCTCTTCTCTGTGCAGCAAGCTTTATTTGGAAACATTTGTTGGCCTTCATTTCGCTTCATAGTGTCAAATACAGTAATTCTCAGCATAATTTAAAACCACAGGCACTGTGAAGAATTATTTTCAATTGTACATATCTATCCACAAGCAGTGGCAGCATCAGTGTGGGCTTAAGCAATTTGGACTGGAAAAATAACAGAGTGTAAAAATGTTTGTCACAGACTGCAGTTACAGAACAGGATGGGGGAAGTTGATTTGTTTTTACCTGTAGATCAGTCTTTCCTCACTGAGTGTGTGTGTGATTTAGGCACTATAGGTAGAAAGCAGCCCCAGTATGAGTGTCAGCCTCGGGACACAGACACCAATTATCTGCTTCAAATTCTTTCTCTAAACCTAATTGCTCTGAGTCGCTGCGGGTGACCCCAAGGTCAAGTCATGTCAAAACAAAGGCCAGAAAATCAATTTTGGTGGTGAATTGTCGGGGTTACAGCCTTGTACTGCCTTCCTTGGCTACCGCAGTTAAATGACTCCTTTTTGTGCTTTCTGAGAGAGATCTTGTTGTCTGTGTTGGTTTAATGAGGATTTGCTGATAAACAAGGCCTTGTGTCAGACAAAGCCTTTCCTCGACTCACTGTCAATTTAAGTTATTTGCTGCCCTCTGATCTATCGGTTTTGAGTTATGTTTTCATATACCAGCAGCACTTTTCCTTTAGATTTCCTGAAGCTACTTGTAACATTTAGTTAACACCACAGTTTTTATCCCACTCTGGCAGGCTGAATCACAAGCTACTAAGGGCACAGTTGTGTCATGGTCGTGACGGCTGTCACGGCAACCGTGAATTTGGGCATATGGTGTGAAATCAAGAAGCAATCGGAGCAGGTGTTCAGAAACTGTACTTGACTATTTCTGCATATTGGAGAAGTGACATACCAAAACAAGTCCAACAGCAGCAAGAATGTGAAGTGTGACTAGAAGGCAGCTCTTTTCTGACTGAAATTTAGACTAAAATTTAGAACAGGCGGCACTTCTTTACCCAACGGGTGGTGGGAGAATGGAACAAGCTGGCCAGATTTGTTGTTAAATTTGATACCCTTGTGTTTATCAAGTAATGGCTGGAAGATGTCCTTGGATCAATTAGCTGTTAACTAACTAATGGGTTAAACGGGCCTAAAGACCTCCTCTCATGTGTAATCTTTATATTCTTATTCTTATGAACAGTATCATTCACTCGTCCCAGCTGAAAACAGAGAAGTTGAAGTCTATTTTTTTAAACTATGTAGGCATGATTATATGTGTGTGGTTCTGTTGTTAGCAGTGGAAATGCTGATATATTTAAGTTTTAATGCAAAATGGTATGGCTATCCAAACCATACCTGTCACTATCGCTTGTTTTGGAATGCTTGAATCTCTATTAAGCATTGTAGGAGTCCTGCAAAGAACGCTAGCTCTCCTATGCCCTCCTGTATGCCCAATGTGAAAGCTGGATCATGTCTCTCACCTGCTCACCCCACGCTGGTATGACTTCCAAGTGGGATGAGTTTAAAACACAAACTGGAGAAATTCTACTCCATTGTTAACTGAAAGGCACAGACTATAATGTTGGGTTGATAATTATGACTCAAATGTCAGAGCTTTATGAAATTTGAAGACCTGTGTGACATTTATCAGTTCCTTGACAATCATTATTATTTTGTGAAATTTGGGCATTATTTTTTCGAGCAAGACCTACCTGGGAATCATTGGAGATAGTTATTATAAATAGCACTGCAATCATTGGCTTACAGCAGAAGTGTATTTTATACTATATTTAGGTTTGCAGATGATACACTAATAGAGGGAGTGGCAAGTGGCAGAAACAGCAGAAGCAAGGAGCTTATAAAAGACAGTCATGGGCTGGGAAGACACCTGACAAATAAAATTAAACCTGGAAGCGTGCAAAGTATTCGACTCTAGAAATAGGAACCTTCACTACACCTATCGCACGGATGGTTCTCAGCTGGAGAAAGCGATCAGGTGTTTATGCAGATTCTTCTTTGTCCCCATCAAGGCACTGCAAGGAAGCAATATGAAAAGCAGACAGGATCACTTAGCTACTAAACAACTAGACAGGCAAGATGGGTAAAAAATAAGAGGGCAGAAGTTGTCCAAAGAAAGGTGGTACTCTGTACCATTGTATAAGGATTTGAAGCTCTGTGACACAGTGCACAGAAGTAGTATATGTTAAACCAGGGTGTTAACTGTAGGACTCCAAGAGAAAACAAAGTACATGAATAGATTAAGCACTGGAAACCCAAGGGAAGACATTGTAATTATTGTAATGTGCAAATTTGCAGCAGTAAACATTCATAAGTGATGCTGCACCATTGTACTCCTGGGTGTGGGCTTTTATTTGGACTGTCATCTCCATTGCAATCATAATAACTCACTGCTGTGCACCTATTGATCACAGTGCTATTAAGGGAAGTGTATTGAAAAAGATATAAACCAACCCACTGGATAATTGTAGTCTGTTTGTGTAAAATTCCAGCCTGTCTTTTAGTCAGTTTTAGTCAGCATTATGAGATTTCAACTTTGCAAGGCTGTTTATTAGAATTTACTCTTGTGATGGATTATTCGGTCAGTGCAGCAGTGTATTCATGTGTAAGATAATCAAGTTTAATGCTGAGCAGCTTGCTTTCCCGAGAACTGTGTGAAATCTTTCGATTTGTCATGATTTTGTTCTAGCAAGAACGTTTTAGCAAGATGTGAATCATTTGTGTTATTACTGAGATAGCTGTTCTTACAAATGACATTGTTTTACAGTGTTGCAATCTCTGGTAATCTTTTATATCTGACATTTTGAAAAGAATTTGAAAAGGAATGATGATGTAGTTGCAGCAAATAAACTTTTTTCTACAGCATAAAATATGAATACAGAAATCAAACATTTGTTATCATGGAAATGTCATTATGGAGTGCAAAAAACACTTGATAGAGATTTTTTAACAGAGATTTGTAGATCCAGTTATTTGCAAATATAATAACATGGAACGTTTCAAAATTAGGTGGCACTGTGGCACTCCGCTGGCACTGGGGCGGAGCGGTGGCTCTGTGGCTAAGGATCTGCGCCTGTGGCTGGAAGGTTGCCGGTTCAAATCCCGCAGCCGGCAGAGGGATCCTACTCCGTTGGGCTCCTGAGCAAGGCCCTTACCCCCAACTGCTCCAGGGGCGCTGTACAATGGCTGACCCTGCGTTCTGACCCCAGGCTCTCTCCCTATCTGTGTGTCTGTGTGTCTCATGGAGAGCAAGCTGGGGTATGCGAAAAGATAATTCCTAATGCAAGAAATTGTAAAGGGTTAATAAAGTAATGTTGTTATTGTTATTATTATTATTATTATTATTATTATTATTATTATTATTATAAGGGATTCGGGATCAGAAAAAGAAATTGTGATGCCTTTGGCCATAAAATAATGACATATATAATGACATATGCAGCAGTATGACTTGTATTACAGCACTACTCTGTGTAGGATTTGAAACCCTGACCACATCTTCACTCTGCTTTGCTGTTGAAAACTGCAAAGACTGAGCTTTCTAAACCTGTAGCAGCCGAATGACAGAGTGCAGTGAACGGTGTGCAGATGGACTGAAATCAGCTGAGGAATTCTAAAATTACAGCTAACCAGAGTGCCTTGAATGTGATCATATCACTACGAGATTCTGGCACTTTTTCAGTCCTTTGTCAGTCCACTGCCCAGTGGAAAAATCTTTGCTATTTTCTTCCCTGTCCTTGCAGTGTTAGAAGAATTTGGCAGCTGGCTTCGAAAAGCTTGTTGTCACAGAGTGAGATGGGAGTTGTAGCATTAAGTTTCATTGCATTTAGCAATTTCAAATTTATGGGTCAACTCATTTTTGAAAGGAGTTGCTACTCACTCAGCCACTGTGTAGTTGGCATTGTTGATATCTCTTATTTGCTCAATTGTTATGTTTATGATTATACAAAATCTCAATTACCAGGCAGCATGGTGGCGCAGTGTTTAGCATAGAGTGCTGTCTGTGTGGAGTTTGTATGTTCTTTTGGGTTTGCTCTGTGTACTCCATTTTCCTCCCACAATCCAAACACATGCTGGTAGGTTAATTGGCTTCTGAGAAACTGGACTTGGTGTGAGTGTGTGCAGGTTTGTGGCTGTGTGTCCAGGGTGTATCCTGCCTTGTGCCTATTGCTTGCCTGGATAGGCTCCGGCTTCCCTGCGACTCTGTACTGGATAAAGCATTTAGAAATTGGGTGGATGGATAACTTCAATAACAGTAGCCCGTTCTCCTCATTTAATAAATATGTTAGTGGTAATAGGGTTACAGCTGGGTGGATAAGCAAGATCATAATCCTTATCTCCATAACTGTTGTTGGGCAAATAGCCTTTTCCTTTTTAAAGTAGCAAATTATATAGTTCTAAGTAGCATTACCTGCCTTGATTTGATTTTAACACTTTTTTGCCAATCTTCCTAGCAATTCTTAAATTTTGCCCAATTGCTTCCTTCTGACATTGCTCTGTCAAGCCCTCAATCATGAATAAGGGTTATGTACTTCAGCTTTGCTCTCCAGATTGCCTGGGGATTCACACAGACCCATATAGCTGGGGGAAAAAGGACACAATGGATTTTCTGAAATGTTTATTGGATGAATCACTAGGAAAGATGAATGCCTTTGCCAAATCATAGTCGGCTTTCAGCAGTGCATAGCAAATCAGACAGTACCCAGGGCCAGCAAAGGAGTGAATTGAATGGCAGAAAGATTGTTTTTTTTTTCCTTCTAAAGACGTTTCACAAGACGCGGTTCCAAAGCGCCATTGTTTTGTTACAATTGAGGATCTACTTCAAGAAAAAAGAATATGTTAGGCAATTCTCTTGTCAGAGTGTCCATTGATAGCAATCAGAATTGGTTCTCGTCATAAAGGAGGCCAGCAGCGTTTGACAGTGTTAATAAAGAATAGCTTCTGGCTGTCTGAGATCTCTGGCTGAGGTCCAAATCAGAGCAGAACCATGAAGGGAGGCGAGGGGAATAAAAGATCAGGAAAGGAATACAAAATAAGCGCCCAAAGTCTCTCAAATACTTTATTTTGTATTGATAAAATAGAATGTTACTAGGGTCAGTGAGCACTGTGCAGTTCAGTGGCAGATGAAGTGTGTTGCATCCCCTATGTGAAGTGCTTTGAGATCCTTTTTGCATAGAAAAAGTGTTATATAAAGGCAATTAATGAAAAGGAATTGCTGTCTTGTGTTGTGTGCTTTACTTACAGTTTTCAATGATTAAGAAATGAATGACCTGCTGACAGTTACTGGGGGGGACACTTTAAAAACCTTGAAGCTGAAATTTCTGGTTTAGTCTTTACAGAGTCAGGTAATGGAGTCAAATGATAAAATGGAAAAGTGATAAAGAAATGATAAAGTGCTGTGTACTGTATCCGGATAATACTGGAGGGTTAAACAGATGCTCCCTTAAGAAGCTGAATGTACCCTTTCAGGCTTCAGACATTTTCATATTTCTTAATCATTAAAGGCTGACTTCCAAACTGCAGTAAAGTAAGCAAGCTGTGTTGGATAAAAATAACTAATAAAAACATTGAGTAAGAAGTGTCAACATTTAAGGATTACACTTGCTAGCACCTATTCATTTTGAGGAATAAAGTTTACCTATTACCCTAGTGTAGACTATGGAAATTCCATTGATATGATGAAGCTGGGAAAACTCCAGATTTAAGGGTAAGTATCTATAAACCTATTTCATCCCCTTTTGCTCTCTGGTTAAGGTCAAATTAGCAGAAAATGAGAGTGATGTTTAGCCTGATGGACCATAGTCTTTTTAAAACCACAGTTTAAATGGATCACATGCTCTTGGTATGGAATGGAGAGTTAAAAGAAATGTTTACTATTGGAAAACAGATTTGCATTTGTTTTCTGTCTGATCTCACTACTTTTTTATTTGTGAAGGATGATGATGAAGCAACAAAATGTACCAGTAAAAAGTAAAGCAAAATAAGAAAAAGATTAAACCCTTCAGATATACATTATTAATTTTACTGTCTGGCTGTGTTGTAATATACTGTAGCAGCGTATCATATTTCAAACATGCTTATGTAGTTGCTGCATTAAACATAACAGTGCTTTTTTCTTTCAGTCAGTTATAAACCTTCTGTTTGTCAGATAGAGAAGATAGCATATCAGTGAAGGGCAGCTCAAAGCTCAGAGAAATCCAACAGGCAATTAAGGAGCTAAATTTGGCAAAATCCCACAGGGGCTGTTGATTTTCTGCTGACTTTACCAGCTTACAACAAACTACTGTGGGAGACAGGGTGTCCATGCTGTCAGGCAAAATGCTTCAGAAATATGGGCGCCCGAGTCTCTCAACCAGAACAGGAGTATGTTTAGGGTGAATTTTGAGTCCCAAAGATGAGAATGTGTTTTAGCCTGGAACACATTATTAGACCACTCTGGCCTCGATTCCCCTGAGATAAACTTAAAATTGGGAGAACACCACTCAACATGATTAGAATGAAATCTTCCAGGGTTTCGTCAGCATACCTGTACCAGGAAAATAGAGTAATTATTGTTCATTTTAAAGGATTCATGATTATCCTGAATGTTCCAGGTGACATGGAAACTTTCAGGTGTACTGAGAGTGAGATATGTGCTTTTCCTTTGTACAGTGCCATTTCTCCTGTAATGTGCTGTTGAGTTTCCACTACAGTATGTCAAATGGTGAGTGGCATAACAGTGGGCATGTCAGCATTCATGATTCTTAATTCCCTTCTGCTGGCTCAAGGGTCATAATGATGAGCCTTGATGACTGACATAAGAATGCAAGAACATTTGCTAATGAGAGGAAGCCACTTGACTCTTTCAGCTTGCCTTTCGCAGCTAATTGATTTGATGATCTCACAGCTGTTCCTTGAAACAAACAATGATAAGCTCTCATTTCGAACAAGGTCTTACTTTGATTCTAATTCTTCACCTTTAGAAATATACAGTATCCTAATAATTTGTCTGCTAACTTCTACATACAGTACAGGTAAGCTTTATTCTGCTAATTCAGATTTGGTGAAGAACCAGTGGTGGTGTTAGCACATTCGGTCCTGAACACCACCTTACTTTAAACTTTAAAGTGGAGTACCACAAGGATCAGTGTTAGGCCCACTGTTCTCTGGCAATAATGTAGACTGTTGTACAATTAGTAAATGAGCAAAAACTGTGGAGATGAATCAGAATTTAACAGGATGACCAAATATTACAATGGCAGGACATTGAAAAGTAGTACTTTTCTACTTGGCTGCAAATGAGATAACTCAATCAGCAGTGCACAATTACCATGTGATATATCCATAAAGTATCCATTGGCTCTCGGGCAAACGATCTTGTTTCTGTCTCATAGACATTTGGTATTCCTTTCAGATAGTTTTTACAGTAGCTGAAGTACAGTATACAGTATACTAGTATTCTTTATTGAAAACAAGTTTTTTTTCTGAATTTATTTAGGGTGAATAAATGTTCTTTATTCTAGATCCATCTAGACTAAAGTAGGGCCAATAGTTCTTTATTCAGTCTAACTATTCTATTTGTATTTATTGTTAATTCATCCTACTAGTAGCAGTTGCCATGTTGAAGTGAATTATTCAGGAAACAAAGTGCTTGTATTTAGCCGTGAACACCAGAACTGATGCCTCATTTTTGCAACTTCCCTCTTTGCACTGTTGAAGAGAAACAAAGAAAAGGCTACCTTCGACTTCTATTTCTGTTTACTATTGTGTAAGCTTCAAAACACTACAAACATTTTAAGATTGTTTTCAGTGATAACATAAATTACTGCTGGGTGCCGTTGGCAGTCTGCTGATCTGGTACAATCCAAATACAGCAATAATAAATTATTTTGTGTGGACATCACACTGAAAGATTAACTGGATGAAGTTAGAATCTATTCCCATATTGAAAATATTCCTTCTATATACAGTATACAGTATATGATGAAGCAGTGCATGTGTGCAATGTGCTCACAGGCTTTTAAAAAAATGCAGAAGGAGGAGGATGTTTCGCAAGTTGGAACCAATCGATCCTTGACTGCCGGGTAAAATGTATCTTATGAAGAAGATCGATGTCCTACACGTTTCTGTAGGTCTGAATGAAATCAAAATGTACAAACGCCCACCATTTGCAATCTGCAATCCCTGTACCTGATAGCACCTCATTGTTTCCAGCAGGTTTTTTTATTTTTCTCAGTTTACACCATACTGTAAAGTCCACATACTATATGCTTTGTTGGGTACATGCTCTCGTCATATACACAACCTGTCTCTATTTCTCCAGACATCTGGTGGTGTTTATTTGATTTTCTTTACAAGAGAAATAAATATTTCTTTTCTTTCCTGCAAGCAGGCATTTCCCTCTATATATAATTGGACAGCTGAGATTTCTAGTGTTCGTTTGCTTAAGCTTTGCGCCTGTCAGAAGGCTATCACATAAATTAACGTGTTTCTGGATCAAAGAGTTCCAAAAGTTACTGCATGTTCTGTACTTATGGATTGCCCATGCAATCTGTTAAATGTATACCTTATAGTGGTTCAATTTCAAACCTCTCTAGGTTTTAATATTTAATACCTTATAAGTCATGGCTGGTGTCTCAATATGCATGATGTAACAACACTTTTAAAAGCTGAAACTCATTCACATCCTCTGCAATATTGGAAGGTATAGTGAGATAGAGGTCTCAAAATATACACATGGTGAATCATAGTCGTGGTAGAGTAACATCACTTATTACATGTTATGATGATATAGCTCTCCAATTTTTTTTAAAACCACCTTTGAATGCTGCAGTGTATTTGACTTGATTTTCCTAATATTCGAACTTTTATCATTTACTGCTGTGCGTCTCCTCATTTTCTAGAGCAGGAGCGTTCAGCATCAACACAATATTTTGCATTAGTAACTTCTTCAGGCTCAGCAACCTCCATTTAAAATTCACAACATACATTCTTGATACTTGCGTGTGCTACTGTGCAACTACTCGTCTGCCTGACACTTGGCCGGCTTGGCTGCAGGTGCTCTGTAGCTGGCTTGCTGCTTTATTGACACACAAAGGCGAGCTGAACTTGAGCGGCTGTAATGCTGTCTGGCTCTGTTAGTATTTCTTGCTCTCCTGAGCTCTGCGGAATCGACCTCTGGGGTCTGTACAGGCTCATAGGCTTGAACATCCTGTGCCTGTCATGTCTGTGCATGTCTGAAAAAGAGTGCAGGAGTTTGCTAAATTAGTGGCCATGGAGCTTTAGTTTTCCCAAACAGCCTGATACATTGTTACAGCAGATATGGCTCTTTGGGACTTTCTTTGTCTACAGAGGTATCTTTTTGATTTTCCTGCTCTGTTGACTTGAATTGGATTTCTTAATAGATATAGGCGGAGTCTATATCTAATTGAAGCGAAAGTGGATTAATTAATACATGCAGAAGTATCATTTTAGTGTGTAAAGTTCTAATTCCAACAGTTGCTATTCCCATCCACTTTAATAAGAGGGCTGGAGATGTCTTGTTTGGTTTAAAGATGTAACATCAGTTTGCTGAGCAACAAATGCAAAGCTGACTGAAATTCAGAGCAGATAAAAATACATTTACTTTTGTCTTCCTAGTCCACAAACTGGAGTCCTTTTCAAATCTTTACTGAGTGATTTGTATCCATGACACCAAAACATGAATGGATTTTAAATCCTGGGTAAGCTAAGCAGATAGAGAACCAAGCAGCGTAAAGGTAAAGGTCTTGTTTGCAAATTAAATGTAATTTTTAAAACTATATCAAAACAATGTGTTCTAACTGTTTTTTATTCGTCATGGACAGAATAATGTGAGTGAATGAACAAGGGGAGGTTATTTACTTAAAAAAACATACTGTTCTGGTTGTTGAGAAGGGTTCAGGGATATAACACAAAGGAGAACAAAAGAATAAGCAGGCGATTTGGGCACAGTAGGTGAAAAAGGGTGTCTCTTTTGTTCTCCGTTGTGTTATATCCCTGCACCCTTTTTCTCTCTCTCTCTCCCTCATGCCTGAAGACTAACAACTGAAGCTCTCTACTGGCCAGCATGAAATTAAGCTCCTCTTGTTCCTTTAAAGCCCGCGTGCTGATGCAGCCTCTCCACTCAAACCTCTGTGCGGGTGCCTGCTTTTCTGGCTCCTACCACAGGTGTGCAAACATTTTTGTCGTCATTCCTGGGTTTTTGACATCTGTCTTATATTTACTCTTTTCCACTGCCAGCAGCTCGGAGCACTCTCAGGTTAGAGGCAGTCCTGACAGCAGTGGTATCAATCCCATTGTAAGGGGTATCATTGATAGCCAGGCCAGGGCTAACAACCTTGATTTTCCATTCACTGTGATGCCTGTGTTAGATAGTAGATACAGTACTTGGATTTGTACTTGTTGTAGGTCTCACCTTTTATCTGCATGGAAATGTTGGATAGAATGTTGCCAAAGAACTCATTATGCTTGTCAGTGTGTATTTTGGCACACTTTGTGCATTTAAATTGTTTCATCTGGGAGAAGCTGAGACACACACCTTCAGCTGTTAGTGTCTTGTTGTCGAATTACTGATTTGCTGTCATTTTATGAACTGATATTTGAGAGTCTGCACAAATTCCTCCAGGTTTGTCAGTTTTTCTATTTTCCGGTGGTAGCTGCAAAGCAGCATGCATAGGCTGCAAAGGAACAAGTAATAGGTTTATTCCATGCTGAAAAAAAGAAGAAAGAGAACACAATGTTTCAGCCGTGGAGCCCGACACCTGAAGAAGGCTCCACGGCCGAAACGTTGTGTTCTCTTTCTTCTTTTTTTCAGCATGGAATAAACCTATTACTTGTTCCTTTTCTATTTTCCGTGAGTTTTTTTCTTTGCAGTCCTAGAAGTTAGAACCTCTTAATGGGCTCTTGTTTGAACAGTCAATCTTGTTGCTCATCAGGTGAACATTTTTACTGCCTACTGATAATCCAGTCAACTTTATTGCTGTACTGTTTATACAGTACCAGCACAAGAGGAATAAAGATCATCTGTAGGGTAGTTTCTCCATAATTTTGTCAGGAACAGTTATTTCCGGGCCCTATGCGGACGACACGATCCAGAAGGTGAAGAAACAATAGGGGAAAATATCATGCAGGAGTGGGTCAGGAGACAGGGGGGCGTGTCCAAGGTGAGCAGGTGTCCAGGGGAAGTGAGTCCGGGGCAAACAATCCAAGCATTAATCCAAAAGGGAAATCCAAAATGGGAGGCAGAGTCCAAGACCAGGGGATCCATCCAAATTAATTAAAAACCAGAACCGGGTCGGGACCGGACGGAACAGGAACAGGAACAGGAACAGGAACAGGAACAGGAACAGGAACAGGAACAGGAACAGGAACAGGAACAGGAACAGGAACAGGAACAGGAACAGGAAATTAAAACCATAACGAACGGGATTCAATGAGAAGCACCGGGCAAACGCCTGTGTCTGGCTTTAAAGGTGGAACTAAAGAGGGGCTGGAATAAGGAACAGGTGTGGGGAATGGGACAGAACGAGGAAGGGCTGGAGCGCCCTTAAGAGGAGGAGTAACGATCGTGACAAATTTGAACCATTAAACTGTCTTTTAGTTTTTGTGACGCTTCAAGTCTTACTGTCCCCACAACAGGTACTGTAGTTAAATATGGGACTATGCTCACTTTCAGCCGGGCAAGATAAGACCCATGGCATGTCACATTGTTGGATGCTTCATGGCAAATTGATGACGCCCAGTCTGACTCAAGTCCACACACTCCAGGTGCCAATTATTGAGTTCCACTTCCTGGGTATTGTGCAAATGGCACAGTCCAGACTCTCAATGGTGAGAGCTGCATTAGAGAAGTCAACCTGTGTCAGTGTTTAACTACATTTGGAGATTTGTGTTACAACCTTTCCTCTTGTTTATTTCAAGTTTGTTCTTCATAAAATCATCTATTGCTATGATTCACTATTCACTATTTCACTATTATCATAAAAGCGAGTTGACTAATTGTGTGTGTTCAAATGAATAGCTTTGCTTTTACAGTTCTGCGTCAAAACCATTGTGTTCAAAATGTCACTTTCCATTAAATGCCGACTGATCTTGAGTACACTACAAAGATTACGGAAGCAGGTGTGTATTTTTTATTGCGCTATTACACTGGCATATTGGAAAGGATTTCCAATGTGCCCCTGAGCCAGGAATATCTGTTCTGTTTCAGTTTGAAAAGCCTTTGTCTTGGTTGGGTGTGTTCACTGTCCCTAATGGTTATTCTTCAGCATATTATTGTTGTAAATTAGCTTTAACTGACTTGGCATGGGTGCCAATTACCTTCAGGTTAATGGATTGTAATGTGTGTAATGGGTGACCTTGTTGTTCATTCACCATGGAAAAGCTGCTTTTTGCATGAGGCCTAATCAGGGCTCAGTCCTAATTGTTGGGGAATGGACATTTTGTGGCCTCTGCAGAAATGCTTCTTGTTGACACCCCCCACTGACAGGACTGGCTGACTGGAAAGACAGGGTCTAGGTTTGGTGTTCCATGCAGTTGCCATGGAAACAGTTGCAGCAGAGTGCTTTAGGCAAACTGGACTCTGTAATATATATATGCAGCATATATGTCTAGACTCTTGAAGTGGCAATAAGCACTTTCTCCTCATCAAGCTCTTTTCTAATTCAAGGCTGCATCTAGTTATTTGACACCTTTATCCAAGGTGATGTACAATCAATGAACTATAAAATATTAGCAGAACAAAATACACCACATAGTGTGGGATAAACAAGAGAAAATACATAATATGATAAGGTCTTATAATATGATGAAAAAACCTAGGTGCAAATAATAGGTAACAATTTATTTTTTAGGGTGCTAATTACACACTGCATAAAAACACACCTGCTAACACTGAAGAATGCATTGATAGTATTTATAAATGTCAGATTTGGCTTTCGTTCATAACCTTATTGTGTAGTCATGTTCTTGTCATCCTTTTGTGGGTATAGTAGGTTTCTGTGTGAATTTCCTGCCCTTGATTATACCGATGTTGACAAAAATCTGAAAACACTAGGTTCTAAAAGTAATCACAATGAAAACATCGCACTACAAGGCACAGGAATCTCAATGATACATTTTCTAATGATGGAGTGGAGGCGCTGGAAGATGTGAAGAGATAGACCAGTTTTGACTCTACAAGGTACCTGGTTCCACCTCAGGAGTGACAGGAAGGAGACTCAGCAGCAGACGGAGAAGAAGAGAAGAGAGAACATAAGAAATGATGAATAGATCTTGTTCACTAGTGTATAACAATGGACAGTATAATGGCAAAGGAATTACGAATTAAAAGCCTATTACAGTATGTACTCATTTTATAATAGTATAAAAGTATAGTATATTTTATAGTTTATAGTCATACTATATAGAATATTAGCCATTATACTATACCTATTCAAAACCATTGCAATAGCTAAACAGCTGCACTTTTCTTTGGCTCAGTGATGCCCCTGTCTGATACAGTTCCATGTAGCTTCAGCCACTGGGGTGAGTCTCTTTCTTTCACTAATTAACTTCATAAAACCAATTCACAGAAATGCGAAGGAATGTCATTCATTGGGAGATATTTTTCAGACCAGTGCTGGGCTTTTAAGGCAGCAGACTGTAAATGTTACTTGGCAAACAGCTCAAATTATTTATTACTGTATTGGACCTAGTGTACCACGGTTTAATGTGCTCAGTGCACTGGAAGATCAGCATGATTCTTTTACTGCATTGGATCATATTTTTTATATTTTGCTCAGCTCACGGATGTGACATTAAAATGTTTCGAGAGACATCTCCAGACTGTATATGTTTCTAGTGTATTTTAGCCCCATGTGTAATATCCAATATTCGCTGTCTCTTTTTATTACTCTGAGAGCGCTAGGTTTTGCATCGCCTTTCTTCCCTCAAAAGGACCTCCCTCCTTTCCAGACGCTAAGCGGTTATTTGCATGTGGCACCTGATTTCAGTCGCCCCTGGTTGAACAGACTGGCGCAGTTTTCGGCTTCTGTCAGTTCCCCCCTCTCCCCCCACCCTTCCAGCCTTCCAATTGCTTGAAATTCATGAACAGGATACCCCCCCCCCCAGCCTCTGCCCCTGCCTCCAAATCTGTTTTCAAACAAAGCCTGATGTGTGTTTCTTTTTAAAGAACGGGAAAGGAAAGCACAGACATCCCCAGGGATGAGTTAATTGCTCGTGAGAGATGGTGGCGAATCCAAGACAGCTCATTAGCGGTGAAGGAAACGGCGAGTGGGAGGGGCAGAAACAGCATGGTGTTTCAGTTCCAATAAAAAATGTGTTCCTCTTGGTTTTTCTTTTTTTGTGGGTAGATTTCTCCCCCAAAGCCAAGCAATCAGCTACTGATAGCTAATTAATTGAAATGATGCAACGTCTAGCGAAGTCCCAAGGTTTATGAATAAATTAACGCACTAAATTAGCTGCGGTTTTTACATCCCTCTTTGCATTATCAGTATTGTTAACCCCTCCAACATCAGAAGCACTTCCCCTAGAGCAGATATAGTGCCCTGTTAATGAAACAAGTCTAATCACTCTTACATTAAGCATGATCAATATTAGAAGATGCAAAGAAGAAGGCTCCACTACCGAAACTGTGTGTTTCTTTTCTTTTCAGTATGGAATAAACCTTTACTTGTTCCTTTGCAGCCTACGCATGCTGACGCAGCTCCCTACTGGAACTAATATTAGAAGATGTCGACTGTTGACAGTGATAGACCCCGTTAAGCTTATTCCTTCTAGGAAGTTGGAGATTTTGTAGTAAACGAATTTACAATACAAGTCACTTAAATCTCCAGGTTTATATTTCCAAGGCTCCTAATCCTCTCCCTGTGGACTCGGGTTTTCATTCTAGCCGAGGCCTTCGGTTAATTGCATCCTTAACTTGATTAAAATAACTTGACTGGAACGTTTGCTAGTGTATTTCTTTTTTTCTTCTCAAGAGGTGGACATCTTAAGGTATTTGTGAGGCACAATAGTTACAAGTCAGACCTCCAACATGTTTAGGAACTGAAAACCATTACAGAGTTCAAACTACTCTTATTACTAGGTCAATTAAGAGTTCATTAATGTTTCTGACAGCTCAGCTGGAGCGAAAACCCGGAGGTGAGCAAGACTCCGGGATGAGGAATGGGAACCCCTGCTATAGAGTATTTCAGCAGTCTACATGGAGAAAGGGGAAATATTGTCTGTGTAATAATGTTTTATTTTTTAATTGATTCACACCGAGAATGTTCATTTGCAGACACAAGATTTGGCAGTCTCTCATTAATTAACATTTTAATTACCTATCACCAGGGAGAATGGGTGTTCAGTGAACATTCAGGAGGTATCATGGAGTGTGACTGACGATATTTATTACACTTGTTAAATTAGCGTACACCCTAGTTTTGCAAAGAATATTTTCTTTGGATTCCAGCTGCATTCCAAAATGGTGTGAAAATAAGGGGCATCCTTCAGAATGAATCAGTGGGTGAATTCCAGAGCTGGTAATTATTAGGCGTGTAATGAATGGATTCTCTGTAGCCCTGCCTGTGTGTTCGCCTTATTAAAAAGCTGCTGATTCAAGACAATCTGTGTTAATGAATGAAGGACAGTTGATGGCTAGGCTGTGTTAAGTCTCCAGAAAGCTGGGGCCAGACTGTAGGCAGGGCTCCATGCCATCTTTGATGGTGCTGGCGAGCCGTGATTTTCCCCCTGGGGGGACTTCGGGCATGGTTTGGGCATATTTATGGAATCAGCTGATAGGAGGAGGGTTATCGGCAGTCAGTTACTGGTCAGCTTCGAAATGAGACACCAACTGATAGAGCCAGCTTTGCAGCTGGGCTGGTACCTTTTGAGCCCAAACGTAATTCAGGCAGAGCGGAGGCATCCTGATTCTATCTCGTCATTAATTGATTCCCAATTGAAACGGTTTTCCCCTTTTTAGAACATCAGAAAGGTTTCAAACCAGAGGAGGCCACTGGGGTCACTTGATAATGAGTTAGGGATTGATACAAGTCTCTCATACAGCAGGTTCTTGGACAAAGCCAAAGTATGGGCCTCAACCACACAAGCTGGGTAACTTGTTCCACACTCCTACCACCCTTTGGGTAAAGAGGTACCCCCCTCGCTTTGAAAATAGTCCTATGCCTCTTCAGATAAAAAAGGAGCTCACAAGGATCTTGAGCATGTAATCTGATGAAGCTGGTTGGGAGGGAACCTCTGTAGATCCAAGAAGCACTAAAGCACCTTTATTATTTTAATTTGGGCAAGCTTGCAAACTTTTTAGCAGCTTTCATAGAGGAAAGTGGTGTCAAAAACGATGAATGGTTCAATGCTGCTGTTCTGTGATTCCTGTGAAATGCTACAGTAAAAGAATACTGAACATTCAGCAAAGCATGGAGAAGTATGGCAAGCATGGGAAAATATGCAAAGTAAGCCCAATGTGCATTATATGCATGATAAAACAGCGAGGAAACTGCAACAATTCTGTCATGGTTGGCTGTAATTAAACGTGTTTCAGTATCCACTTGCCTTTTTTTCCACTAGTTTCATATTTGTGCTTTAATGTAAAGCAGCAACAGTGTCTCTGAAACCATCTGGATGCCTAGAACCTCACTCTTCACTCTTGGCTAAAACAGTAAAATGTGTTGATTTCTGTGTTAACTTAACCTGTTACAGTTACATTAAACTTTGTGGGAGGTACCTTTTTTTAATTAACAAGCTGGGAGAAATTGCATTTAAGAGGCAATGTATTATTTTACATAGCAATGACTTCATAAATCTCTCTGATGACAATTTAAAGTAATTTTCCCCTAACTTTTTTTTCAGTGTATAAAGTAATTGTGTAAACCCACAATTAACCTGCATCTGTAATGGATTACTTTTTAAGAGTCATGTTCCTAAACGTTGATTGTTTTTCAAATTAAATTTTCATAATTGTTTCATATGCCTTGTAGGAAGTAATCATAATGCTTCAGCGTTCTGCATAATATGCTTACATCCCAGTTCTATCTAATATTCTACTGATATCCAGTCATCAAATATTTGAATTTACATGCACACAAAAATATTATGAGCCCAGTGGTCCTTCAGTGCAACCGAGGTTTAGCTAACATCACAGAACTGAAGGTAATGTTAGTATTATTGATAGTATTTTACATGGTACAGTAGATGAGGTTTCCCTTTAACATTCCTGTTACTGTTGTTATCTATCAAGTTCTCTTTGAATATGTTAGGGAAAGGTGAGTATTGCTTTGAAATGCCAAGGAACCTATTAAAGCATGTTGGCATCCTGCCCTTTTAATCATTTTAAAGTCAAATGTTTTTTTCCCCCAAAACAGCACTCTGCCATGTTCATGTGACTTGTTACATGCATGTTATCTGATTCCTGTCCTTATAAGAGCACAGCTGACAACACAACAAATGGGAAAAAGGTTACAGATGAGAGGAGGCCTTTCAGGCCTCAGCCTTGCCTGTTAGTATCCCGTTGATCTGAACTTATTGATCAACAAATCTCATAAATTCTTCTGTGTACACTGGTGGTCACTATTACGGGCACACATCCGACGAAGAAATGAAACATCAGCAGTAATTATTGATTTATACAAATATTTATTAACCTTCTCAAGAAGGAATTGAAACAGAGGGTGGGATTGTTTCTGTTAGGACTTAACTGCAAGTCTTCTCATCCAAGTATCCTTTATTGTTATGGCAATCACAGCTGTATACACTCTCGACACCTTTAGCAGTGCATTTCTATTCAGTCTTAGCTTTCACGAGCAGTGATCCCGGGAGCCACAGTCCAGCAGGTTTTATAGGGGACTCATAGTGGCAGATGACTTGAAAACAGTTTGAATTAAAGATCATATAATTTAACAGCCGGCACTTGATTCAATTAAGTCATTATGAGTGCGCCCTCACCCACACCAAGAGCTGCAGTTTGTGATGGGATGTCTGGACCTCATTGCAACAAGATGCCCATTACTTTTACACTATATACTGTACCTTTGCTCAACCACCCATGCCCTCTACCTACAGTATGTTGATTTTTTTTTTGGGTGTTCCTTCGACCACGAATGACTAATTCTTCCCTCTTTTCTTTTCTTTTCATGTGCTCCCTCCTGGCTCCATAATCTCCTCTGGGACCTGAAACAGGTATGTTCACACGTGTGTTTACACAGTTCTTTTTAACACATGTCTTATTAACAGCAGTTGTGTGAATTGGCCTTTTGCACAGTACAGAAATCGGTGCTGCCTCAGCAGCTGCAAACTCTCTGGACAGACTTGGTCTGTCATTGAATCAGTTATTGGACAGCCCCTCAGGTTTTGATAGCGGTATTAAGAATTTCGAAATACAGAGTAATTTCTCTGTCAACAGGAGAATTTCAACAGGCCTAAGTAGTATTTTCCCCGATTTTTCTGCAAAATCAGAAAATGTGCGATGTTTACAGAACCCATGTTCCCTTGGGCAGAAGCTGCTGAGAAGCTAAGTTCTGTAACTTTAGGTAACTCAAACATTTTTAACATTAAAATGTTAAAAACGTGACCTTTACAAGTCATCTTTAATGCTCATAAGCAATAGTTGTGGATTAAGTAGAGCATTTCACTTATGTGAAATGGTTCCAGGCAACCAATCTCATGTTAGCGAAAATGAACAATTAATTTTCATGCTAAAATCAGACCATGTTGTGCAGCAAAGCTAAATGAATGACAAACGGATTCTGTAATAAATTTGCACAGAATTGCTGCAATAATGCTCAGCTATGAATCATGTAGTTTACATAGGGGATTCTATAATAAGCCTGATGCTGGGCCAATTCCAGCACTGCTTTATATACACAGCTCTTTTCTTGATACAGTACATTGCAGAAGAAAAACACTATACATTTATTTGTGAGTTAATAAGCAGAATTAAGGAAATAATAATAATAATAATAATAATAATTGCTTACACTTATATAGCGCTTTTCTGGACACTCCACTCAAAGCGCTTTACAGGTAATGGGGTCTCCCCTACACCACCACCAATGTGCAACATCCACCTGGATGATGCGACAGCAGCCATAGTGCGCCAGAACGCTCACCACACATCAGCTATTAGTGGGGAGGAGAGCAGAGAGTAATGAAGCCAATTCATAGATGGGGATTATTAGGAGGCCATGATTGGTTAAGGCCAATGGGAAATTTGGCCAGGACGCCGTGGTTACACCCCTACTCTTTTCGAGAAACGCCCTGGGATTTTTAATGACCACAGAGAGTCAGGACCTCGGTTTTACGTCTCATCCGAAGGACGGCGCCTGTTTACAGTATAGTGTCCCTGTCACTATACTGGGGCATTAGGACCCACATGGACCACAGGGTGAGCACCCCCTGCTGGCCCCACTAACACCTCTTCCAGCAGCAACCTTAGTTTTTCCCAGGAGGTCTCTTATCCAGGTACTGACCAGGCTCACACCTGCTTAGCTTCAGTGGGCTGCCAGTTGTGAGTTGCAGGGTGATATGGCTGCTGGCTGAATAGGTCAGTAATAGGTCCAGAACGTTTTCAAAACTCTACAACTGAGTCATGTTTATAAAAAGGCACATCAAAGGTAGAGCAAGGTCATACTTATTACAAAAATGTTGAAAATTATATGCAACCAAGGATTGGGTGATGTCTTATATAAAATATTTGATTGTAGGTGGGAACTGTACCCCAGCAATGGTGAACATTGTTGAAGCTGAGGAAATAACTGAGGTTAATACACTATCAGTGCCCTGCTTTATGACAAAGGGCCCGTCGAATTTACATGTGGACATGTATAGATCTAAAGAAAGTGCACTGTTGATTTTGACTTAGAGTATCATTAATATCATTAAACTATCATTATGTTCGAAATGTTAGATTGCAAGGTGACTTCTGTCGGATAGCTGCATTACTGTGCTAAAAAGTATCTTAAGGATATTGTGCCTCTGATGGTCATCTCTTTCACTGCACTACAAAATAAAAACCCTTGAAGATGTCAGAAAAAGGGACAACGTGCTAGCAATGATTTGTTGTATTGCAAATTTCACTTGAGACTTCAGGTTCCAGTGCAAATTATCCCTGGTTGTCAAAAAATCTGAGACAAAATGAAAATGTTACTTTACTCCTGATGAGGATACCCAATGTTGTTGCACCTATACTTTTTAGACTGGTGAATCTTCCACTGTCTTATACCAAACAATGCAAAAAGTTAGTGTAAATTCCTCACCATTTGAGTTCATTAGATTAAAGTAATGGTGCTACACCGTGATGGGATAAACACATCATTAATTGCTTGTTTTATTCCAGAATACAATATTTAAGTAATTACGGTGTACTTCTTACACTTTTATAGTTATAGAGTAAGATCAGGTGGGTGGCAGTGATTAGAATTGTGCTATCTGTGGGGAGCTTATATGTTCTCCACCTGTTCGCAGGGTATTTCACTGGGTGCTCCGGTTTCTGGGAAAACTGTCCCTGGTGTGAGTGTGTGTGTTTGTGTCTGCGTGTGCCCTGTGATGGAGTGGCGTCCCATCCAGAGTGTATCCTGCCTTTGGCCCGATTCTTGCTGGTGTAGGCCCTGGCACCCCAGCGATCCTGAATTGGATAAAGTGATTAGAAAATAGACGGATGGGTAAAATGTAATACACTAGTAGGTTGTCTTTACAAAAAATCTCCCTTATATGTTTTTACAACAGAAGGTTGAAATCTCCCTCATTGATCTTTAAGATGTCTTGTCTCATGCACTATGCAGGGTGGCAGCTGAATGAACGTACTAGGGCATTAATTTGAGTTTCCGCCTGTGAATTTCACACATCCCATGATAGTAGAGTCTTGGTCGCTGCACTGGTGTCATTGAGCCTCACCCAAAGCCCATAATTGCTATAATCTAGACTTGCAAAGAACACATCTTAAAGAGCACATTGTGATGAGTATCTCTTCCCATTCCAAGTGCACTCCTCCTCAAATACATAAGTACTGGTGTTCTGTCTCTTACTGGCATTTCACAAGGCTATCACGAATCAGGAACTTTTTTTTGTCTTCAATTACTCACTTAATCTGATCTAATTGGTCTTGTTTTTTTTTTAAAGATGATAATCCACAAACCGACATCCTTCCAGATAATTATCTTAAATTCTGTGTCAGTGCATTAACTCCTAGAGATTGAATCAGGTTAAAAAAATAAAGGAGGGTAAGAAAAGAAACAAAAGATCAATATCTATGTGCTCAGAAGAATCTTCACTGTAGCAGGATAATTACATTATATACTTTTCTGTCTTGCAGATTGACATTTTTAATTACTTAAGCACTTCACCAAAGCAGGGATGAGTATAGGTCAATTTTAACTTCCTTTTTGACTGTTTCATTGTTTAAGAGTTTGTTTATCTGCACGGTTTTAACAGGGAACACAATCAAGAGGCAAACATTAACAGATTGTGGGTGCAAGCTGAGATTAGAATAGTGAACTGTTTAGAACTGTATGTAAATGGTTGTGATGTGTAATAAAATAGAGTAAAAAGTGTGTTGCAACTCTTTACAGCTACAGAAAGTGCTGCATATGATGTTTTAATGGCCTCGTTCATTAAACATTTTTTTTGCATATTTTCCATCTACACTGGCCCTAATTAGCACAGATTTCATTCAAGTCAGAACTGCCAGTTGATTTTCGCATTCATTTTGATTAGGCTATGTTGGTCAGGCAGACCAGTAATAACTGCTGTGTGATTATTTCAATATAGATTTTTGGCATAGCATATTGTATGAGGCGGAATGTTTTTTTTCCTGTAGAAAGATCTCAAGACATTCACAGGGCTATGGTTAATAGGAGGTTCCAGTCAGTAGTTAATTGATCCAAGGATCTCTTGTAGCCTTTACTTAAAGGTAGCCAGGGTAATAGGCTGGGTAGTTTGTTCCAGACACTGTTAACGAGCTCTGTATAATAGAGCAGTAGGCAGTCACACCTCACAAACCCACAAACCTTACAGTTTATTGTAGCATTTTTTCCCAGTATTGTTTTGGAGCTCATTTTTTTACGATTAACCGAAATACAAATGCCTGACTCCCAGAGACAGGTCATTCAGGGTGGTTGTGGCAGGTACTGTGTGTTTCTAAAGAGTCTTCACTATCAGGAAGCTGCATTCAATGTGGCTACCTCTCTTTTTCAATGTTTGACATGTTATTTCAGCAGCTATATCATGCTATAACTCACAACTGGCAGCCCACTGAAGCTAAGCAGGTGTGAGCCTGCACAGCACCTGGATGGGTGTCCTCCTGGGAAAGCTAAGGTTGCTGCTGGTTGTGCTCACCCTGTAGTCTGTGTGGGTCCTAATGCCCCAGTATAGTGACGGGGCCACTATACTGTAAAAAGGTGCTGTCCTTTGGATGAGACGTAAAGCAGAGGTCCTGACTCTCTGTGGTCATTAAAAATTTCTGTGTGGTTCTCGAAAATAGTAGAAGTGTTATCCTTGCATCCTGGACAAATTTCCCATTGGCCTTTACCGATCATGGCCTCCTAATAATCCCCATCTCTGCTTCATCACTCTGTTCTCCTCCCTACTGATAGCTGATAGTGTGGTGAGAATACTGGCGCACTAAGGCTGCCGTCACATCACAGGTGGGATGTGTTGTAGAGGAGTCCCCTTTACCTGTAAAGCGCTTTGAGTGGAGTGTCCAGAAAAGCGCTATATAAGTGTGAGGAATTATTATTATTAAAAATGCTTCATCTTTCCATGTGTGTGGTGTTGTGTTCCACGTGTCAAGGAAAGGACACACGAACACTTGGACAGACCCACATGTTTCATGGAATGTAAAAATACCACAGTTTGAGACAACTCGCTTTTATCTGGATGTTTTTAAGTACTTGGTTTCTGTGAGGCTTGGAGATTGGCATCATGTGCATGATGTTTGACACCTAACAAGGAGTGCTTCTTGTTGGAATTTGACTGTAACAAAACATGGAAAATCCATCTCATGTGAGTATGATTGTTTTATTACATGTAGGAAGGCAATTCTGTTTTTCTTTTATATTAGGAAAATATAACATTGTAAAACATTCAACTGTTTTCCCTAAACTGTGACTACCTAAGGGCTGCATGATGTCAGTGCTAGCAGTGGTCCCGAAGTCCCAGGTGGAATTAGGACCTGTCTGTATGGAGTCTGCGTGTTCTCACCATGTTCACAAGGCTTTTCTCCCTTATCCCAGAAACACATTCTCCAGGTTAATTCAATTGTCTGAATTGCCTGCTCCAGTGTGTGTGTGTGTGTGTGTGTGTGTGTGTGTGTGTGTGCACCTTTGATGGACTGATATCACGTCCAGGGTGTAGTTCTGCCGTGAGCCCTGTACTGCTTTGCTCTGCTCCTGTTCACCACGACTGAAGTGGTAGCTGAAAATGGTTGGACATTTAATTTAAAAAATGCTTTCTTCGGTTTACTTTGGAACTCAAATCAAACGTCCTTACCAACCCAAAAATCACCATTGTATGTGTGATGCAATTTTTCAGGCTTGACTGGCTCTCCTGTGGTCTCACAATTTATTTCCATTTGTCGGAATGAAGCGATGCTTTGAATACTGCACTGAGACCTCCCTGAGGCCTTCTTTGTTCCTGGCTAAAGAGACTCTATTCATTTAACCTTTCTTTTCTTATGACATACAGTACCTTTTGTGCATTGGAATTTTCTGGTCTTTCTTTGTATAATTGAGCTCTTTCCAGAGCAGCAATGTCCTTTCTGCTCTGTGGTAACTAATAAAGCTCACACCTCATTTATTGTATTCTGCGCTGTGTAGCCCTGTTACCCTTTATTTCATATTATACAGCATCCCTTCTTTACTGCTGGCCTTTCAGCAACGACCAGTCACTGCTGCTGACTGGTGAAAGTTGACAGTTGGCACTGAGACAACACATATAGAATATCAGATGGGCAACCATCCATAACAGTAGTTTAAAGCAGGAAACACGACAGTTAAGCACAACTGTACTGAGCAGAATATCAACTAACAACATAAACAGGAGGAGGAAACTGTAACAGAAACGTTCGAATTTTAGTGTTTTCAGTATTTTACATTTGTCATACATAAAAATACAGTGCCTTTTGTTCTGTTGTTTTTTTATTCTTGGGTGAGTGACAGAATGTCTCAGACTCTGTAAATTCGTACAAATTACTATACAATTCTCAGGTATTAGAACAGTATAAAATGGCAATATCTGACCTCTGACCCTATACATAATAAACATTAATTTGCTCATAAAAGCACTAGTGACACCTGTTGACCTGTCATGAATGGCCTGGAATAAGAGATCTCGCCACTTTGCTAATCAGAGCCTGATGCTATACTGGTACCAGTGTGGTCCAGTGTGTTTAGACGTGGTTGCCTAGAGTAATCATGGATGACTAACAGTGATCACTCTTTCTCTCACCAATCTCATCTTTCCTTGTACGCCTGTATCATCCTGTTTCGTCACCTGCTGGTGCCTCCTCTTCACTCTCCTCTCTCCTGTGTGGCTCCTTCCCCTCGGCTGGTCTCTGCAGGAACGTCCAAGTGTTCAGATGGCACCAGCCATTCATCTTATAACTGCTTCTTCCAATTCAGGGTCAGGGAGAAGCTGGAGTCTAACCTGGCAAAAAACGGGCACAAGGCAGGATACACCCTGGACAGGATGCCAGCCCATAATACACAGACATGAATAAGCACACACTCACACTAGGGACAGTTTTCCCAGAAAGCAATTTACCTACCATTATGTCTTTGGATTGTGGTAGGAAACCAGAGCACCTGGAGGAATCCCATGTGACCACAGGGAGAACATACAAACTCCACGCAGACAGTCCCCCAGGAATTGAACCCAGGGCCCTAGTGCTATGAGACAGCAGTACTAACCACTGTCCCATGGCACCGGCCCCAGATGGCACCAATAAAGCCCAATTTATACCACAATAATTACTGCATCACATCTTGTGTTGCCTAATTTAAAATTGATTGATATGTTTTCATCTTTGTTGTTCTACACTCTGTATCTTTTTGCATTATGCAAATTGTTGCTTAATAGCAAATTATTTTCAGTGTAAGTCACAGCGGTTCAAGGTATTAGAAAATGAAAACACAAACAGGGTCTTCATACTTCTAAGAGCCACTAGACCTCTGATATATTAGCTTCTGAGTGAGGGTTCCTGTCCTTGTGAATGCCAGTATGATACAGGGAAGAAACAAGGTTGCCGTAGTGAGGAGAAGCTCCAGTGCTTTTCAATCCAGTTTTATTTAATCAACATGAAGATAATTAGCAAAATCAAGTTTATTGCATTTATTTTTCTATTTGAATCTGTGCTTGAAGCTCTGTAGATTCAAGCCTGACTTGGAGCTTTTTAATGTTGTGTGATATTCCCACAGGTCACAAAGCAGTGTGAGTCAAGACATGTGCTACAGTATAATAGAACCAAGAAACAGCTTTGTGTGGTGTTTAGAGACACGAAGTAACCGGTCACAAATATTTGCTAGCCATGTGTGAAAACAACAGGTGATTATTTTGTTAAATAGAAAAGGGAATGTGAGGGATTCAGGGATTTATACCTGAATGGCTTGAAAGTCTCATTCATTCTAGATCCACACAGCAGATTACAGCTGTTGCTCACATCGCAGCAATACTGATATAAAAAACATTATTATGGTGATGTCAGGTAAGTATGTATGAAACACCAACAGTGATCTTTTAGATAACACTGGCTCCTTATTGTTGGTCCATGCTGCATACCCAATGAGGGAAAATAATATTTCCTGCATAAGGAAAAATGGGAATATGGAATTAGACTTTCTGTTCTCTTTGTCTGAGACATAGCCTTTTGTTTATGGTGATTCATGAGGAAAACCCAGGGCATGAGGAAAAATAGCACAGTGAAGTCTGGTCACACACGTGTTAAGAGGCCTGGAATGGTATGGACAAGCATAACCTAAGGAGAATCAAGGTAGAAAAGTTTCAGAAGAATTTGAAACCACAGAATTTTACAGTAAAGTGTCCCTGTCACTATACTGGGGCATTAGGACCCACACTGACCACAGGGTGAGCACCCCCTGCTGGTCCCACTATCACCTCTTCTAGTACCAACCTTAGCTTTCCCAGGTGGTCTCCCATCCAGGTACTGACCAGGCTCAGACCTGCTGAGCTTCAGTGGGCTGCCAGCTGTGAGTTACAGGGTGATATACAGTAGCTGCTGGCTAATAATTTAATATCCTTCTATCCCGGATGTGCTGTTGGGCTTTCAGCCAGGGAAGGGAACTGGGACTGTGCAGGAGGGATGGGACCTATGAGTGTCATTAAGCCTGACTGAACTCTCGTGAAAACTCCAGGCGGAACTGGAAATTGGAGCTGATCAACCAGCCCTGCAGGGGCCAGGTTTATTGAAGACACAACTGGGTCTCATGTGTTCTCTGATCCTGGTGCGTGTTTAGTGTATGTAAGTGAGGGCTGCAGAGGAGGCTCAAGCAGAAGCAGGTGCAGGAGCATAAAAACTAATGGAGCGTGTGCCATTATAAAACATTGATATGAATAAGAATTATCTCTGATATTTCAAGCACCCTTGTCAAACCAGCCCTTTTTATCCTTTATCCCAGAGAAGAGAAGGCAACAATCTTCTAAACCTTTTTCCCCAGCAACTTTAGGAAACAAATGTTTTTGACATTTAAAGAAGGGTGAGTAAATAAGGTTTTTATCCCCATTCCTTCTTAGACATGCTAGCTAGCAAAATAAAATGGGAACTGCAGAGTTAATGAAGATAGGGACTTCGTTTCATATTTCTAAATGTCCTTTATTAATTATTCTATTAATGTTGGAAATTGGAAACCTTTGAAAGCCCTACCTATTGCCCTATCTATTTAGTGATGTTTGGAGAAGGGGGTGAATGTCAGGTCTCTAGAAGCCCTGAGGGATGTAGAAGACTGTGTTGACAGCCCCACAGCTTTTACTAAATATTTAGGATGATAAATATTAACAGGAAAAAAAGTTAGTGTTAAGTGTTAAGTGTAAGGTGACAGTGCAGGGTTCTATTGGAGCTCCTCTTTACAGCTGTAACAAAGACCTGGTGTCCTCCCTCAGTGGGACAGTGGAGGTGTTTAGGTAATGTGCCTTTACACAGGGGTCATCTGATTGTCCAGAGAGTGACCGGAACTGGAGAGAAATGTCACCTCTCAGGCTAGCAGGCTGCATAGTAACAAAGCCTTGCTCAGACTGTCCCAAAGATCTGCTTGTAATGCATAGAAGCATTTTAGAATTCATATTATACACAGAATTTAAATTTGATTTGAGGTTACTGTGTGGTATAATCAAGTCAAATACATATAGAGTATGTAGGCTTAAATGTTACAATGGAGACAGATACAGTGCCTAAATGAATGTTAGTAAATAAAGACAAAGCAGGGCATAACATTGTAAACATATTAACATTTCAAACTGCTTTCTATTTGTATAAGATATTTAAGATTGTGCCACTGTCCCTGTTAGTTTTCTTGCTCTTTACAAAAGTGTTTCTACATGCTTTAAAAAGCAGTAGCATAATGCATTCTTGGACAGTAATGTACAGAATTAGTATTGTCCATGCGTAGACTGTGAAAATACCCAGGCTTGCTGTAGTTTTGTAGTAAAAGAAGAGGTGTTTTGCAGGGGGCAGCGCAGGTATGAGACAATTATTTCTTGTAAGCATGCCAGGGAGACATGCCAGGACGTGTGGAGAGTTCTGATTCTGTTTCTCCCTTCAGATCCTTTCTGGCAATATAGCACCTCACCACCCATTTCATTTTCAGATATTTAATTTTGCAGCACAGTAGTCTGTCCCATTCTCCAGGAGCCGCGCACAGAGCAGTTCACTAACTGGCAAGTCCCAGGTGTATCAGCACATTAATAAGCTGTCAGACTCTCACATTCTCTCTCTTTGTGAAGCGCCACATTCCTCTCTCCTGATCCACACGCCTCCTTCGTTTTGTTTCACTTAACTTAGCGATGGGTCCCTTTCCAGTGATGTTCACGAATATTATCTCTGATCCCCAAGGTCACAGTGGTATGCAGGAAGCAGTCTCCTCCTTGAGACATTCATTAGGTGTCATGCATTAGTTCCTAGGCCATGCAGTGTTTATCAAATTTAAAAGATGTTACTCTAGCACGGCGGTATGGTGGCGCAGTGGTTAGCAGTTGCAGAAAAAACAGTTCAGGCAGAACAGAAACTTGTGTTTTGAAAATCTATCCATCTGCTTCTGGTTCTCGTCTTACCACATGCATCAAGGCACTCTCCAGAAATGGATACTATGAAATAATAATTGGCATTTCAGATTGAATTAGTGCACAAGTTGAAGCAGAAAATCAAGAAGGACGAAAATGAGAAGAAGCCCCTTTTTTTCCCACACACATGTGGGCAAGCATGAACGCGGACCTACTTCATCAGTAAATCTTTAGACGTAGAGGTCCAGAGACCAGAAGCTGAAAGTGGCGGCAAGGGGAAGGTTCATTCAAAATTGGAGGTACGTCTATACACAAAGAGGTGTGGGAGTGTGGAATAAGCTACCTGGCCATGTTGTCAATGGGGATACCCTGACCTCCTCTAAGAATTGTCTGGGCAAGATCTTAGGATCAATTACAAACAGAATTACCAGATGGCAGCCTCTTATTTTATTTGAAACTATTCTTGTTACCATCCATGCTCCTATGAAAATGATTATTAGATTATTTGCCAGGATGAGTGAAAATGAGATAAGCACCATAATTTTTCAGGATAGGTTTCCTAAAGCCATCACCAGGAAAATAGGCTTTCTGGTAATCGATGGATGCTGACCAAGGCACATTTGTGTACTAGTGTAACATTGAAGAGCAGCTATAGGATACAGCTTCCTCCAGGGAGGACAGGGAGAAAGACCCGTTTTTATGAGAGCATGTTTTTTTTAATAGATGTGGAAGCTAATTATATGCTAAACTGTTTTTAACCGAAACGGCAGTTTCTTCTTGATTGTCGAATTATTTTAATTGCCTATACCAAAACTAACACAGAGGAAAATCAACACAGAAACTCTCTCCCTGGCAGTAATTTTGACCTCTTCCCAGCAAACCGATTCTGAATAATTGAATGTTTCTTTCATGTTGTTCCTGTTATCCTATCCCAGTATCTTGATAACAAATAGAAAAGGAAACATACTGAAACATATACCGAGTTTGTTACATGTTTTAATTTAACTTGGCTGGCATGATTACTGTGATTAAAAATGGACCAGACTTTTTTCTTCTCTGTGATCTTGCTTTTGTTCTCAAGATCAAACGAGAAGAAGTATGCGTTGTTTCTGCTAATTGGGGGCCTAGTTTGTGTGTTTCATTCTACCTGATCTAAATGGCTTGCAGAAATCTAAAGAGCAAACATTTCCAGCTAATTGCCCAATTACTGGGCATCGTTATGTATGAGGCATGCATTTTCTGTCTTTGTGATCCAAGAGCGATGACCTTCTACAAATTGTAATTTCCCACTAGAGAGTCCAGGAGCTAGATTACTCCTTTTTGAAAAAAAATATGCTTAAGTGGCTGAAGGATAGTGTCCCTTTGGGAAGCCTTAATGCACACTGTAATCGTTCCATTGTACCTCAATGACTAACCCTTACTCCGACCATGACAGATTCTTCTTTATTGCCTGTTTTAAGTTCGAAATGATTACCATAGCAGAGTTTGCAGCAGGAGGCATGAAAGATTTGGAGCATGAGCACAGAATGGTATAAAAATGCTTGTACACTTTGGAATTACATGATCCCCGATTAAAGCATATATAAATGAAGTGATACACAGGGAAACATCAAACATTTTCATTTTCTTTTCCCTGCCTGCCGCATATGTCGTCACGACAAAATGAACCAACAGATATTACCTGATTTCTAGATTTGCTCTATTCACTGTGTTGCTGCCACACATCAGAAAGTGTTGCTTTTCCAAGGACTGGTATTGGAGTAGTTTTGCTGGTGCTGTGTGGTCTTAGCTGGGAATTCACTTCACACTCACAAATCCTGCTTAACCTGCAAGCCTGTCAAAGAACAAGTGAGCTCATCAAATCCACAGTTTGCAGACATCGCTGTTGAAAGGATGTGTCAAGGATTTTCTTTCCTTCCTGGGTGTTTAGAGGGCACCGCTGGCAGGTGTGTACTCATTAATAAATTAGGAAAGTAAGCTGTAAATGTCTTTCTTTGGCAAGTTTACATAATCCACTTCAACATATCCCCGATCTGCTTCTGTAGTGTATAGCGGTCGCCTTGTACTAAACACATACTTTCGGCTGACGGCCACTGTGTTTATGTAATATAACTGAAGTATTGACTTCATTACAATGCTTCCCCACTTTGTTGATGTTTTTTTAAAGTGAACATTTCTAATCTGAAACACATTACAGGTTTCTTTTGCCATTATTTGCTCCTTTTTGCCAACATGTTCTTTTTAACCACAACAGTGTTCTATTGGAGCATTCATTTCATTAAAATATTAATTACATGGCGAGCGTACTTTGTAATTCTGCAAATGAGACAGCAGTGGAAGTGGGAGGAGCTACGTTTGTAAGGCAATGCATATCCGTTGCATAGCAATAGTTGGTCAATGTAGAAGACTTTTCCTGTTGAAACGATTTGTAAAAAAAATAGAGAAGAAAGAATGTTAGCTACTTAATATAAAGTGGAATCAAAACACCTGAAAATAAACTGCAGACCCTGGCCCACAGTTTGTTGTGAGGAACAGAAAACTGCACAGCTGAGATATCGATGAGGCTGCTGTCCTTGGTCCTGAAGTGCTGAAGGCAGTAGGTGGGTTGCAGACCAGCAGGCAGATGGTCCTGTATGATAGTCGTACATTGCAAAGCTAATGAGCAGTACTGCTGGACCACACTGGCTGCTTTGATTGACTGGACCTGAGCACGAGCCTACAGATCTCTTCTGATAAACTGTTCCAGAAATTAGAGAGGCCACGTTTCCTCTTTCGAGGACTGATTAGACGAGTTGATTGAAGAGCTGCTCAGCTGCTGTTGAAAGGCTGTGCATGTCTGTGGGTCAAATCAGGCATTTTCCAAGAGAGGGGAGCCTCTATCCTGCACAGAGGCGCAGCACTCAGGCAGCTGAAGACAATGTAGTCAGTGATGTTTTAGTAATGCAAATGACAATTTTGACAAGCAGATTTAATCTTTTATATGGTTTAGAATATCAAAGGTAAGAAAGATTAAAAATGAATGTTGCAACAGGGGGGAAGCAATGCTTGTTTGGTTGCTCTTTGAATAGTCAGTTTAAGAAAATGGAAGATCTGCTTTTAGGACATTCCCAGCCTATCAATTCCTACTGTATGCTCAGTGTGTGGCAGACTTTACAACTCTTTGTGTAAAGATATCTCTTAACAACAACATGCAATTAAACAATGTTCACATCACAGTCCTAATGTGTCTAGAGTTTCTCCAAAAAAAATCATAATTTAATTTACTCAAATTCTTAATTCAGACGATTATTTTGCACTTTTCATTTAAGATGCTACAAAGAGACAAGCACCAGAATGCCTAATCAGCCATTTTGGGGTTTCAGGGTACGGGCCAACTCAGGGTTATGGTCTGGATGCAAACCGCTTTACACAGCCCTACAGCCATATAAAGCCTCATGCAGCCATTTGTTTCTGAATGTAATGGAGGTCTGGAATCCTCCAAGATCTGTCAGGAAGAGATTCTGGAAGTGGTCCACTTCTGGCCGCCAAACAAGTAGGATACACCAAGGTTGTCCCTCCCATTCTGTTTTTACATGTCGGTAGCTATTGTTGAATTGCAGCTTCTTGCAGTGCGATTGGCCCTTAGTACGTTTAGTGAGCACCGTGTCACTTAACAGGATAGCAGCCTTGCATTTCGCAGTTAAAGGATGGCTGAACAGTGAGGTAGTCCGGGGTGCTGTGTTAGGTTTCCAACTGAAATAATTTACACCCTGGGGAATGTGCACTCTCTATATAGCTGCCTGTGTACTGCATGTAGCAAAGACAGCTGATGAAAAATGGTCTTTTCCAAGAGGCAACACAGTATTACACTATAAAACACTATATAATAAATAAAAGTGTTCTTAGCATAATTATTTCTTGCTTACACTATGTTTATTTTTTGTGCATGATCCCCTAGTGTGTAACTAAGGTTTGTTGGATGCTTTTGTTAAACCTTTAGTCTATTGCAGCTTTTTATTTTGGCTTCTGTTATGCATGGCTCTCACCCCCTGCCGAGCACTGCCCCTGCAGTGAGATTTCACAGCCGTGTAATAGTGACTGCAGTCCTGGGTGCAATTAGCTTGTTTATCCACATGGGCATGAAGGTTTCTTTGGCAAGGGTTTCTTATATCTTACATGCAAACTGGCTCCAGCACAAAAGTAGAAACTAACAGCTTGTCTTTTGGCAAGAACACAAAATTCTCATTACTTCACAAGACAGATATTTTCTGTGCCTTTTTCGTAGCTCTCATTTGCTCCTGAGTGGTAGAAATGGAAGTTATTAACTGAAGATCAGGTGGGATAACAATGACAGGTCAATTACACACAGCTGTACCTAATCACCATCATTATGAAACTACAGTAAATACATATACTGAACACAAACATCTCCCTCTTCGTTTGTCTCAAGCATCCCTCCTTCCCCCCATCCCCATCTTAGAGCTGCCTCTTGGTTCAGTTCACTCTGAATGGGGTTTGAACCTCCTCATCATGTGGTCAGGAGGCTTACCCATTAACCAAGTGGGTTAAACAAAACCTATCTCTTGAAGTATTCTGGACATTCACAATGCATTCAAAACAGATGTTTTTGGCCCTAGGAAAATGTGAGAAAATTGAGGTTTCCAAACCCCCAAAAAATGGATTGGATTACATTTGGACAATTAGGTAAATATCAACTCTATAACTGCAGTATGTTCTTGAAAGCAGCTCGTGTTTTTTATAGCTAAGAGTGCAAAACATTAAGCAGCTGTGCATTCAAAATTCATATTTTGCATGTATTCAGAATTTTATATCCTCACCAAGCAATTTTGAACATTTGGACTGTCACCAAAACATCAGGGCACTTTGCAGCCTACAGTATATTTCTACATTTGCCCTGATCAGTCCGTGGGGATCATTTACTTTATGCCCAACCATTGTACTGCATTGTGTGTTTTATAAATCATCACCCAGCATGCATATAAAATTCTGTGCAAGTGACAAAATGTAGCCACTGCCAACCAACTGTGTTGGAAACAAGGATAGATTAATTTGACAAGGTAACACAGCTGATTTGCATTTTTGCTTTCAAAAAATGCAAATGCAAAAAAGTATAATGCTTGAGTGGAAAAAAGGTTTTCATATTCTGGGATTATTGTAATGCAGGCTTATTCTCTATATAATAAGACACCGACATAAAAAAATATGTACAATTAAGACCATTTTGACATGTTATAGGACCTGATGTGTAAAACAGTGGAAAGTCAGTAAGTGCCCTGCCTCACAGATCCAAGGTCCTGGGTTTGAAACCACCCTAGTATGTCTTTCTGTGTGCAGTTTGCATGTTTCCTTTAGTATGGATTTTTGCTCAGAGCTCCGAAAGACATTGGTTTTTCTAAATTAACCCTTTCTCTATGGCCTGAGTGCTGTCTATCCTGCCATGTTCCCTGTGTTTGGTAATAATCTCCACCTTGCTACAACCCTTACAAGGATGCTAATTCTGCTGCATGCTAATTATTCAAAGACAATAGAATAGAGAAAACAGTAATCTGTTAACATACAGTAATTTTTTGTACTCATCAGATAATATATAGAAAATTACAGGGCCAGTGTTTGTCTGTTGTTTACCAGGAGCTTATTTTATTTTTGCAAACTCCTTAAATTATGAGAAAACATGTCTGTTTTGAAATTCAGCTTTGCTTTGGAAAAAATAGCTTGTAAATGATTTTTTAAGTAATTACTTTTTTACTATATTCATTTTAAGTAAATTGAGATCTTAAAGGCATTTGAAATAATCTTTTTAATACACAAAATATCCCAGTGGAAAATTACAGATTGCCCCTAACTGGTAGATATTGCTCTAGCGCTTTATGCAAATTTCCCTTTTAAGTGATCATTCTACGTATTTTTTTCAGAAACATCAGACTCTTAACTATAGCTGTGTCTCCTTCCCATTAGTTCTATGCAGGACATAAAAATGACAGAAAGTATTTTACAATGACAGTCATCACAGTCAGCTCCCTCCAGGCTAAGCTTCTTAATAGTGTGCCAAATAACATTTATCCAATGTTGCTGTAAATATTCCAGTCTGTCAGGAACACAAGAACAGATATGAATCAGTAGAGCAGTCAGGTCTCAGTTTAAGAAAAAAAAAATACTTTAATCTATCTTTTTAAACTTTCTGAAGGCTTCCGAAAATATTTTAACACTGCCAGAGGAGACAGGATAGCTCCTCAACTGGAAATCAGTAGAATGTATTACAAACCATATGTGTGGAATAAAACTTTGTTGTGGCAGTGGTCTGGAGTGGGGGTAATTAATGAATTAATGAGGTATTTCAGTGATCAGTATCAGGGCAGCCTTTCTTCTGAGAATCTGTGACTTGGACTCTTAGGTGATGAACAACAAAAAAGCAGGGAAACATTCTGGAGGCAATGTAGACAATTCCAAAAGTAAAAGAATATGTTTATTCTCCTAGTTAAAACAGAAGGTGTGTTAAAAACAGTATTCATTCTTCAGTCTTGCGCAGTCCCTTCACAAACAATTGTACTTTTTTTAACATAATCCTGATCCTAAACACACCACCAGACTGAAATCTTTTACACAAGGATGAAGAATAGCAAGGTATGACTATGCTGTGCAGCTCCTGTCACCTGACATTAAATCTATTTGAATATTATAGGATGAGCTTGATGGGAGAGAGAGAAAAATGACTGCAGATGGAATAATCAATCATGTTCCCTGGTTTGTCAAAAAGGAGGATTGGCAGACTAGATTTGATGTACTGTATTTCATTTTTAAAACTGGGGCTTTCTTAAGTATAAACCTACCTAATCTATTCATCTAAACATAACATTGTGTCCAGGAACTAATAAATCACAATATATCTATTTATATGTTTTATTGTCTTTATCCCCAACCTCTCCAAAAGTAGGACAATTTTATTAATGCAGTGAACACAGGGCCTTGGTTGTAAAAATGGGGAAAACTTAAGTAGCTAAGGTGTATAGTTCATTTAAAAATTGTTGTATTGCACAGGGAATTTTCTTTGAGGTTGTATAACTGGGACAGTTATTAACAGAGCAATTTGTTATTAATGTTTTATCACATCGACATTGTTGTTTATGCACCAAAAAACACAGATGACTTTTTTTAACGCTTTCCCTTCTGGGAGGTTTTGAAAAGATCATTTATCTTTTGATTTTCCCATTTTTTTCCCTTTCCTTAATCTTTCAAGCATTATTATCCTGAATCCACTGCAGTGCCACTCTGTTGCGATGATCAGAAAACAACAGAATTCAGAGTTACATATTAAGTTATTTACATTGCTGGAATTAAGTATTCTTAAGATCACGTCTTTTTTGGCAGTTGACACCTGAAATGCAAACCTCAAAAGCTTATGATTTTTACTTAATAGAGACTGAGTCTGCTCAGTACAGTCTGGAAAGACTTTACAGGTCATCAGAAGTGACTTTGACCCATTTAGATTTATTCTTTCCACGGAGGATTAATGAATTGCATTTCAAAAGCCAATAAGAGTCCACATTAACTCAAAATCAAAACTATTAACCTACAGTACCAGTCACTTTGACAAAGCTTATGCAAAGGATGTTCTAAAATTCGGCTTGGTGCTGTGAGAGAAACACATACAGTATTATACAAGATGTGGATTTAACGCTTAAAAAACCTGGATGCCTTCTAGAATAACTCCAAAGCAGAAAATGCATGACCTCAGCGTGGTTTTTAAAGTTCATTTTCTCCAGCTGGCGGACAGGGGAAGGTGGGAGGTTGTGGGAATGAGGACGATGAGATTCAAGCCCTTCTGACTTAAAAAAATGTGACTCAGTCAACTTGCACAAGAACAAGAAATGTGCCTCGCCACCTACTAGTTTTGTATATGAATAAATCCCGTTGAATCACCGAAATATGTGCAACTTTGGTTTAAATGCCCACGGTGCAGATTGAGGCTTGGCAATCAGAATGATTTAGTACCCCAGATTGCAAGTTTAGCAATTTCACGTGCGAGTGTGCCCAAGTGTCAGATTGATGGCTCTGAAAACTGTGCCAATGGAGGGACTGTTTTCCGCCATGAACGGCCTGTACTGAGGCAGTGGTGTCTGATCACCCCATGCATGGTGATGAGTTAGTACCGTCCCAGGCCCCACTGGGATGCCATGTGAAAAACCTGGGCTTCATCAGATTAGTTCAGTGTTCAAACCGCTGACAAACAGGCCGGTTGCAAAATACCCTGAAAACTCATAAAATTGTCACCACGACAGAGGTTCGTATTATTCATAATGTTTTGTGCCTCCATTGAAGAGATTTGCCATACGTTCCTGATACACTGATGATCGTTCCCCTCCAGGGGGGGTTAAACTGCTGTAATTTCGTTTTGACAGGCAGAGTTCAGAATTCCGACACAAAGCAAAATATGAGATTGCCACCTTCCCTGGGGAGATGAGAGCTGAGCCTCTTGTTGTTTTATATACGGTATCTGAAATTTTGATCTTTCTGTTCCGCTGGAGTTTTTTTTCCCTGACATTCTTACTGCCTGTTTTCCAAGCTGCCGCTAAAACTCTAATTCTGATTCGAACTCGGAACTCAAATTCTCAGGAACAAGCAAGGAAACCAGAAGGTGAGGTTCCCAGGGAACCCTGAGAAATCCTGTCTGTGGGCAGTTGTTGAAATCAAGCAATAATAACAGAAAGGTCACAGATAGAAAGGAGGAATTCAGCTCTTCTTTGCATATTAACTAAATAGTAGCTAAATGATCCCAGAATCCCATCATTTCTTGAAGTGAAGTGACTGTGCAGTCGTTCCAGGTTCTCCAGAACCCTTCATGTATTGGTACAGGTTTTAGGGTGACTTAAGACCAGCATTATTTGGAGACTTTTAACACCTCAAGTTTTAAAAGGGAATCAGTGTGAGTTTTTTTATAAGGAAATACAGGAAGACTGGGGAGCAGTGAAAATTTATTTATTCTTTAGTATAAATGGAACAGTAAGCAGGCTTTATGTTATTTGTAACTTCTTTAGTTATTTTTATTTTGGGTGCAGGTGGTAAACTTGTAATTCAATGCAGTTAATTAAATAATTAGACCAAATGTGTGACCAAGTAGTAATTAAGTAGCCCATAATAATTAAGTTTTAGACTCCTATTCCGAAACAATAATAGCAATAAAAAAGGCCAACAGATTGTTAGGATATACAGTTAAAATAAAGGATTAAAATCAATAATTAAATTTCTACAATATCCCATTAACAACCTCAATTTGGAATATAGTGCACAATTTATGGTCACCATGTTACAAAAGAAATTGCATCTCTGGAGAAGTTCAAGCAGATAACATTCTTACACTGACAGCCTAAAAAGATTGAATCTTTTTAATCTTGACCAGATATCGAGGGAACTCAAATTATCAAAGACATGAATAAAGCCAACTCAATGTAGTTATTCAGAATCAACCAAGAAATACAAAACAGTTGACACAAGTGAAAATTTCATGAAAGTACATTTAAAACTGTTAACAGAAGACCCTTTTGTACACAAAGGATTGTGGAGGTGTGGAACACGCCAGTGAGCCATAATGTGTGATCTGATTTTATTTCTTCTAAGATACTGTAACGAACAGTTCTTTCCGGACCCTGTGCGGACGACACAATCCGACGGAGTGGGGAAACACTAGGGAAACGTCATACAGGAATACGGGGCTGAAGACAGGGGGGCGTGTCCAAGGTGCGCTGGTGCACGGGGGAGGTGTGGCCGAGGCAAACAATCCAAAAGAGTAGTCCTCAGGGAATATCCAAAACACAAGGGTAAGTCCAAAACCAGGAGATCCATCAGAACAAAGAATTAAAAACACGAAGGCCGGGTCGGAACCGGCAGACAGGGAACAGGAACGGGAACCGAGATTAAAACCTTAACGGGACCAGGCGCTTCCAGGTCCCGGACTCGCACGATACGGAAATCAGATGCAGAGACTGGATGAGCGTCAGCGCCTGGCTTTTAAGGTGGGCTGGGAATGGGAAACAGGTGCACAGAATAAAGTCTTGAGTGAAAGGGCTGGAGCACCCTTAAGGAGGGGGGACTATAATCGTGACAGATACATCTAGACAAGAATTTTGGATCGCTATTATTTAGCTCCTTGCAACCATACACTAAGATGACCTGAATGACCTTCTCTCATTTGTAACCTTTCTTATGTTCCTATATGAAATAATCCATCTTTTTTTCAAAAATTACAAATTCTTTCAAACATAATGCCCATTTTGTCAGTATGTCCTTGTGTTTCTGTAAATTTTGAAGTCTCTTGACTTGATTTGAATTGATTTGACCAATGGCTTTCAGGACCTTAAATAGCTGAATCAAGGCCCTCTCTAATCCTCTCTATTCGAGGCTAAAAAGATTCATTTCCCTTCACCCATCTGAGAGTGGCTTTCTGAATATGACAATAGGCCGTACCACCAAATCTTTCTTAGCTACTGAAATGAGCATGTATCAACTGATTCATCCAATATTACGCTTCTTCAAGATTTGGAATTCAGTGGCTTTTCATGAAAGATAGATACACTATTGATCTTTCAGGCTGTTGTGATTCTTGCAGAAACAGCACCCAAAGCAAAAGAGTAAAAGTGAATTATGAGCGTCACATATAGGCACATATTCAGGCTTAATTGCTGAAAAGCAACATATGAAGCACTGGATTTGTCATGTTATAGGGTGTCCAAAAACGAACAAGTAGAGCTTAATTCCATGTTGAGAAGTGGAAAGAAAAAAAATATCTGGGTGTTAGAACTTTCTTTGGGTGTGAGAAAGCTCCACAGCCAAAGTTTACTTTTTTCTTCTACTTTCTACTTGTATTACTGACTTAAATGTGAATTTAAGTCATTTACTGACTTAAATGACACAGACACACAATGCTTGTGTCGAGTCAAATCTCAACTAACGCACCCACCTCCATCATTTCACTTTAAAAAAAGCACTCACATGTTACATGTGCCTGTAACTCCACAGCAGCTGTCTGCAGCCCCATTTCACCTCTCTCAGCCTCTCTTCTGCACGCACATACTGTACAAACACATCCCTGTCGCTAAAACAGCACGCTTTTATAAAGAGGTGCTTACTGATTGCTTAATGTTGAGGTCAATAAGCAGCAAATGAAAGAACTTTGAACAAGGCTGGACGAAGGGAGTAGCAGTGAAGTGCCAGACCAGAGTGACTGGGGAGAGGGGTGGTGGTCACATTTGTCTAATAATACATTATTTTGTCAAAACTGCCTGGCAGAACGCTGACATTTCTACTGATGTAAAAGCAGTGGTGAATTCTAGACAGTAATGTAAAAGTGGTCAAATCAAGACACATGGAAATACAGGGTAAGGAAACGGATATGATAAGGGGGTGTATTTGACCCTGTTACACCAGTGTGCCAATTAGATAAAGGAACAAGGCAGTCTCATTGAAACGTGATTTTCCCGGCTGCTCCAAAGAGATCAGGATAGCATTTTTTCTGTCTCTATCTCTGTATCCCTGTGACTGAAAATACTAGAGTTCAGATTAATTCAGCAGTAGTGGATTTATACAGTCACATTTTTTTTCAACAAAGTAGCTTTATGATGAAAATAACACAGAAAGACTTGTGTGTTAGAACACCCAGTTTGTCTGGTGAGTAATATTCACTGAATGCCACTGGCTTATTTCCAGCTTCAAAAATAAAGAAGTTGAATATTTGATTTTTTTTTTTAAATGCATGCATGGCTCATTTGTTGCTACTCCAGATGTTATTATGCCTGCACGCTTCCATTAAATAGATTAAATTTGTGTCTTCCTTTCCTTTGTCAGTAGAGCCTGTTGGCACAAGGAGTGGTATTCAGTCAAATAGTCTGCCACTTCAGTAGAAACCAGATTAGCTTGTTGACACCTTTGTGGTGTTTTAAACACAGAGAAGCACACTTTAGCATATACAGTATATTCATTAAGTAAGATTAACCTCACAGCTACTAGAGTTAGAAGATAATGTGTAATGATTACATAACCATAATTACTCTTTAGAAGGAACGGTATTTTGGAAAAAAAATTACTGTGGGAAAAGTCAGTGTTATGTATAATGAGTTAAAACACCTTAAACACATAAAGCAAAAATTGTGCGAAAGTGTACACATTCCTCTTCAATACTAGTCCTTTAGGACTTCTCTTAAAGCATCACCTTCTTTAGACCTTCAAAATGCGTTAACTTGTTTCAGTTAGAAATGATCAACTTAATTACCTAATTATGAGAACAGAAGCACATACAATTCTGTTTTCCCTAAGGACTGGCATTACAGAGCAGAGTCCTACTTTGCAATTACTAAAAAACTTCGGAGGTGCTTTAGCATAACGAGCTGATAAAGAAGATAGGGACCTGCAGGGTTTTCTTTTTCATTCAGCCAGCAGAGTCTGTGCCAAGGACGGGTGGCTGCAGTCCTCCAGGGCAGACTTCCTGCCGCTTTTCCAGATGTTTTTCACTTAGCAGCTGATTCACTGATTCACTTTTTATTCCAAAGATTAATTAGACCAGTTAAGTCATTTTGAGTGGAGGTGGAATGAAAATGAGAGTTTCCTCAGGATCCTCAAAGACTGCAGGTGGCTTTCCATTATGTGTACCAATAACACAGATGAACTCTCTCATGTATATGGATTTTATGTAACTTTATTGGACTTTTCAGACGGTATCAGGGAAAATACTCCCCAGTATACAGGCAATGACCTAAAGCCTGTATCTGTATGTCTTCCAAAGGCAGCTTTACAGCTTTATAGGTGTAGCAGTGTATGCATGTTCAAGGCTATGACCATGACTTGGTCATGCAGCAGAAATCTTCTGCATTCCTTCACTCAATTGGTGCCGGATGTTACTAAAGTTCACCCCGATGGCACCCAGTCCTGTGCCGTTGCTTGGGAAATCCCTGTCATTGCTCATGATAGAAGCATTGCTGCCTTGCAGCACTGGGGCCCTGGGATCAATTTTGGACTCATCTGCATGGAGTTTGTATATCCTCCCCATGTCCGCTTGGGTTTCCTCTGCTTTCCTCGCACAGTCCAAAGACATACTGGCAGGTTAATTGACTTCTGGGAAAATTGTTTCTGGTGTGTTTGTGTCTGCCTGTGTGCCCTGGTATGGACTGGCATCCTGTCCAGGGTGTGCCCTGCCTTGTGCTTGCTGCTTGCTGTGATAGGCTCTGGCTACCCCTGAATTGGATAAAGTGGTTAGAAAACTTATGGGTGGACGCCAACAATAGAGCCCAGACCCAAATCTGCAACATCTAGACTTGAAACTTGAGAACTTCACACTGTGAGTCCCACAGTGCCGAGAGGAAAGCTGGCATCCGTCGGAGGATTGACGCATCGCTCCTTGACATCTCCGCAAACTCACGAGTGACCACAGGGTGTCACTGTTCTGCGGCAAGCTGGAAATTCTCCTGTCGACTGCAAAGCAGCTAACTCTGGCGGCATATTTCTGCGCGTGTGCTCCACTGCTTGGGAAATTTGACACAGCTGGCTAACGGCGGACACAGACTCGGTGGGGAATGCAGGACTGAAGGAGTTTTCTTGCTGGCTGAACTAACCTGGAGGCCTTTCCTCTCATTCCTTTTGTTGTTGTTTTTTACTTTGTTGGAGGATGGTGAGGAATACATTTTCTAGTACCCACACAATTTATTTGACAAGAGAAGAGTGCACAGAGACCTTGTGGGGCTCAAGTGTAGTTGATGGTGGTTGTATTTCAGAAGACAACGAATAAAAGCACAGTTTCAGAGCAGTATCAACAAAGAGGTAATTGGCCTGAAAGCTTCTGAGATCCACTTCAATTACGGTCTTGTAGTGTTGCAATAACGGACAATGCAGTAGCGCTTGGTGAGCGCTAACTGTTGCTTATAGGAACGAAGCCTTGGGCTGTTCTTTGTTGCTGTGAGCTGTGGCAGTGAAACACAAATCAGCACAGCTGCTCTGGGATTACCTTTCACTACAGGCTGAGCCACAGCCACTAGCACCACTGACGGATCCCACTTGCATGAAGTGAGGAGCAGTTAAAGAGATGGTGAGGGAATCTGACAAGGTAATCACATTACATCTGCAACCTCTGGCGGGTGTATTAAATAAAGGCTGGAGCTATGCAGTTTGCTTTAGTGGAGAGAGCAAATTGGATGAGAAGAGGCTTGCTTTTAAAACAGTCCTTTAAAATGTTCAATGTCCAAAAAGAGGGAAAAACAATGTAACTAAGGTCAAAATCCCACATTTTTGTTTATGTTAAAAAAGCAATTCTATGGCACATCAATACAGCCACAGCTATGTACAAAATAGTCAGTAATACTTTTAAAATGTATTGAATGTATTTTTACTACAGTAAAATATTTTTACATTTCTCTCTGTGACTTGCTGTACATGTGCAGGCAGGTAGTCTGGGTGCTCTGCTCCTGCTAGCTAGATTAAAAACCCAAGTGTTGACCCTTTGTTTTGCATAATACTATTTTTATAAGTAACATAACGCTCTTATTGATTAGTTGATTGGAAACACCATTAACACTGGAAATATCAGAGCAGTCTTTTCGAGTATTTACCTGTCATTCATTTTAATTTGTTTGTTTGGGATTAAGATTTTTGCCTTTTCTGATCTCTTGATTTGTAATAGCTACCTGATGATCAGTTTGGCTCATCCGTAGAGACTCTGCAGCGGCAGGCAGTGGATAAGTATTGCTAACTCTCTCCTGTGACTCAGTGGTTGCAGTTGCTGAGTCACTAGTTTTATCAGCTGTGACTTCCAGGAGAGTCAGCACTGACTGGAGGAGCAATGTGTGGGTTCCCGGCATGCTCTAGGCTTCACGACAGTGAGTGATGCCTAAGATAACTTGGCCAATTTATGCCCAGCTAGCAACAAGCCCCAAGTGCCTCTAGGTTCAGGATGGCCTGGTCACAAAAATGTGTATTATGGATGTGTATGATGTAATCCAGGCCAATAACAATGCCATGAATTTGGTCAGTTTAAGAAACCTCATTTTTAAGTACTTCTGTCCAGTCGTTTAGTCACAAAAGGGAGTTTACAGTCTTCGTTTACAGTCTTATAAAAACAAAGATACCCAAAAGAAGGTGTGACTGTGCAAGGAGTCTAGCAGGTGTCCGCAGTTGCCTACTAAAATCCTTAATCCGTTCACTTTAGTAGTTATAGGCACATATGTACATACTGTATACATTGGTTGTCCCAGTTTTAATTAAAATGGGATATGTGCTGACTAACTTCTCAACACCAACTTTACAGTCGGGCAGAGGCTGCCTGTTCACTTCTGGGGTCTGTACTGACACTTGGGTCTGTATACTGGCTGCTAACCAGACTCTGAGCTTCATGAGCAGCTTAAAAAAATCCCAAGAACAATAAGGAAGTTTTATCCCCGGTGATGTGAGCTACAGTGGAGTGCCTGTGCAGAATCTTGTAAAATGCCGAACCCCAGTCTAAGCGCTAGTAATGGGGTTCACTGTGCCAGCACCCAACACCACTCTACCCCACAGCTAGTGAAGAAAACAAAGTACCAAACCTTGTGTTGCATTGAATTGCCTTGCATTTGCATTTGATGAGGTATCATTATGAGATGACATCGTAACGGTGATCTCTTCCAATCCTTTTGACAGGCTGTGCTTACTGTACTATAACTGCACGTGCAGTTATTCACCCCAGTTCGGTGCACTCTCTCGCTTATGCCAGCAGCAAGAGAAGTGTGAGCCCGCACGCTTAAAGCAGCCTTGATAAGAAAGACAGAAATGTATGCAACTAGCAAAACCCCACTTGCACATGCGCTTACATGGTACTGTATATTCCTCGTGTATGACCTCATGCATCATTCGGATGCCGAATGTTATAGTGACTAATTATCCGAGTGATTCAAAGTGAATTATCTTGTGGTGTATATCTTGCTTCACCATTTTTTATGGGTGTCCTGCAATTTGGGAATTTGTGTTTTTTACTCTGTCCTCCCTATTTTTTTTCAGGTAGCAGCCCTGGAAAGACAGATTTTTGATTTCCTGGGCTACCAGTGGGCGCCGATATTGGCTAACTTCCTCCACATCATGGCGGTCATTCTGGGCATCTTTGGCACCATGCAGTACAGATCTCGTTACCTCATCCTGGTGGGTATCTAAATGAATGCATTAGCTGTGGGTTTTGAAGGAGGTAAACTGGAGCATTGACAGTAGCTGTTGCTTAGTCACTTAGAATAGGGTCACTATTCTACAAGGCGGCTCAGAAAGTCACTACGATTGACAAGTACTGAGTCAGTGTCTTGAGTTACTCAGGGTGACATGAGCACAAAATCTACCTTTAAGGGAAACATTATCTTAAATTCTGAGAATTTTAGCTTCCTTTAGTACAGAATATCTAAGCCTCTTCAGTGTCTGGACATTTGAGCACAAATGTTACATATTTTGAAATTGCTTTTTAATTAATCTGCTTCTCTGATAAAGAAATCTGCATTTACTCAGGCACCTGCACTCTAGATCAAATCATGTCAAAAAGACATAAGCCTCCATATTAAACTATCTCAATATCAGGGGTATCAAACTCATTTTTTATCGTAGTACAGATTTGATTTAAACGTATTTCAAGTGGACCATACACATCATCAAAAAAAAAACATAGAATAGAATTATTTATTTGGGGTGTTTTGCATTTTGTTTTTTTTTACCACATCATAACTCCCTTTAAAATGTGATAAGCTGTCTTCTTGTCCTCTCTAAATGGCAATTTAGCAAAACATGTTCATCGCCTTTAGAGTATGGGATGTTTTTTAGCTTAATTAGCCATCATTTTTAAAATAGAATAGTTTTTTTTTATTGTACACTACATAAATCTGTGCTCTGTTGAAAAGAGTATTGTCAGGACATGTTGTTCTATAGCTGGTGAAAATAAATGAGTAGCTATATACATCCACCCCTCACCAACAATTAATTAACATGTGTTTTTTTAACAATGTGTGTATTTCAATATCTGTTTTTTTGCCGTTCAAAGCCGTTTTTGCACAAATGAAGGCTGTATCCTTCGTACTTGCTTCCCTTGAGATCTTACGTAATGATTTTATAATTTTTTTTATTTATGATCTTTTTAAAACCAGTGCTTCTGGTGTTATCCAAGCAAAAAAAAAAAAAGGAAAGCATTCCCCAGACTGTAAAACTTGAAGTGATAGAAATATTTAAAAAAGACAAGCAGTTGGAAGATATTTGCATTGCCTGGAATTTAGCTATGCTGTGCATATGTTCAACAATTTACAGTTTTTAAATATTTTGTCATGTTGATTATTGTACTAAGTTAAATTAGTTAATTATTATATACAAAAGCTCTACTGTTCTCTGTCAGTAGAGAGCTTGTAACAATGGGCAATGTTGCTCAAGTTGCTAATCCACAGAAATTAGTCATAAGCTTTTACATGCAAATTAATGTAAATTTATTTTTTATGGGAAATACAAATCGTTTTTGAGAAACAAGTTACTTTGCTAACCAAGGTATGGGTATATATGTATATCAGCTGGTAAACTGCAAGACTGAAACTCTCAAGAACAGGTTAAAGTGAGATATCATGACAAAAATAAACACTGAAAATTCTGAATATTATTTGCTAGATACAGTATCAGCAAAAAAGAGAATTAACTTCATTGCTATTGCTCTTTGGCAACAGCCAAGTGTAAATTGGTCCAAAATCTTCCACTCTTATCTTAGACAGATGTCCTTGACTCTTTCTGTTATTGTCCTGTTTGCGTTGTTTCACTGTGCGTAATGGAAAGACTGCCCTTGTGATTTGGTCACATTTGGCATCTGCACGAAAAGCTAACGTCAAAGAAAAGAGAAATCTTGACAACGAAACTCCTTTCAATCCTGGTAGCTTTAAGCTTGTCACCTGAAAAAAGATTGTTTTATTTTCGACTAGACATATGTCTCTTGTGATGGATTTTCCTGGAACAGTAAGCAGACAAATCTTCACAGGCTCACTGAGTAAAGTCGGAGTCTTCCACCTCTGAAGAGATTCTAAATTAAAGAGAAATTAATCCATGTTCTGTTACCATGCTCAAATAAAATGTGTCGCACATTTTATCTAAGCACAGATAATGTGGCTGTATCCAAATTGTCTTATGTTAAATAGGGATAAAGTGGGGGTTGGGTTGTTTTTGACATCACTTTGCAAAGTTTAAAGTTCAGAATCTTGAATTTATTTCTAACCCACTAGTCAGAAGCATTTTTGGATACTTTTTGACTCTGCTTAAAGATTTGAGCCACATATTCAGAGTACCATTAAAATATCCTAGTTTTATTTACATAGTATTGCTCAAAGCAGATCCTGCTTACCTATGTCTGGTGCTGACAAACTTGTCCATGCCCTTGTTTTTTCAAGGATGGACTGGTGTTTTCACAGCTAGCCAGCATCTCCCATACTGTAAATCAATTAAAAACACTCCGGCTTGTGCAAAACAGGTGCTGATCATGTCCTCCCAAGATCCTACCAAGTTGAGGTCTAATGTCACTTCTCTGCTGCAGTCACTACACTGGTTACCTGTAGTATAGAGTGGATTTCAAGATCTTACATTTAATTTGCAAACCTTTGCATAGCTTTCCTCCACTGTGTTTTGAGGGTGCCCTTCTGCAATCTTATACTCTCTTTTCTCACGCCATATGTTTAGCACCCACAGACCAGGTTGTTCTGAGCTGGGGAATTCTGTGCCTGTGGCCTTTAGAAGTTCTTAATCTGTAAATATAGTTTTTAAACTAACCCAAGTCTTACTTTTAACTAATCACAATCTTTTCCATTTCCACTGTTTTGTTTTAGTGTTTTTTTTTAACGTACTTTAGAATAGTGCCTTGCAGTGCAAGGCTTGAAATGTACAGTATGAATGAAATTTGATCGATTACAGCCATTTTGTCTGTTGTGTTATGTATTGTAGTATGCGTTGTGGCTGGTGCTGTGGGTGGGATGGAATTCGTTCATCATCTGTTTCTATCTGGAGGTGGGACATCTCTCTCAGGTAGGTCTTCTGTCAATTTGAGCTCTATTTATGTATGTTTTTTCTGTGGCCATCATATCCTGGGCAAGGACATGTGACAGTCTCACCCTGAGCCCTGTGCTTCTGGTTTAGGCTTCGGGCTTTTGATAATATACTTTCTGAAAATGGATGAATGGGAAGCATGTTTATTAAATACTGTAGCGTGATCCAATAATTATAGTTTGTGATTCAGATCAATTCCCTCAATGAATTACAGAACAGCTTTGTAGTCTCTGGGTTCTGTGTGTAATAAATACAAAAACAATAATTAAACAATCATGGCAATGTATATATTACATTTATTATTTCTATAAACTATATGTATGTGTGTGATTGTCTTCGTATTTGTTCCTGTGTGTTCAACCTACTATTTCCAACAGGAAGGCCAAAAAGGTTTTGTGTGTTGTAGTACGCTGCCGTTCCAGAAACCCATCTCAGAGTGAAACATGTGGTTTTGTAAATTAAAATTACAATGGTAAGCTATTTATAAGCACTGCAGCTGATTTAACCTTGATAGTGCGCTCCAGTACCATGGTGGGATATGGGAATGTCCCCAAGCATAAACAGATGTGATTTAGAAATTGGCAGCAGTGCTGCAGGCTGCACTGAGGAAAGATTATAGACTAACCCTTGGTTTAATAGACTGATAGAGGGGTAGGAGTGTCCATTTTTGCCGAATGTCTATTAAGTCACAAATTACGTTTTTTCAACCCCAAAACACACAATTACACGAGAATATATACTGTATATATACTACACATGATTTCTGGAACTTTTGACTCATTTTTTAACTGTTGTAATTGACACAGTCAATGCCTTTTGTAACATAAATATACATGCTCTTTATTCCATGTGTCTTAAATATGCTGTATAAGATTTGCTGAAGCATTCATAACACAAATAGCAACCATCTTTAGCAATTGACATGCCCCTTTAGGGCATTATTGATATTCCTGAATTTTCTCACCTTCTCACCTGGACTGAAAGAAGCTCTGAGTCCCAGTGCCAGTGGTATTTATTTTTAAACTTGTTTTATTATTTGATCATTTTACAGAGCTTTTTTTCATGTGAGCATTTTAGCATATTTTTAATTATTGTTTTTTTTTATTCACTAAACCACAGGAAATGCAAACAACACCCATCGCAAGCAATTTGCCCCCAATATCAATTCTCCTATACTTTGCCAATTATTGCGAGGAAAGTCTGATATTTTTATAATTTTACAGATTTTGTCTGTTAAAACCAAAGCCCATTAAAACAATTATGTTAAACCAATGGTTTACTGTAATACAAATATGGAGGTAAAGAGAAAATAGCTCATTTAGTGCCCTTTACGCAAATGGTGAAAAGCAAAGTTAATTCTGTTATTTAGAGTCATCAAAACTCTAAACCTTTTCTTGGAATTCCAACCTGCTTTTCAGCATCACCTTGCTGTGGGCAGCCGACTCATTGACACAGGAATGCTGAGGTTCAGCTAAAGACACTACCTGTATCCTGCTTTATACCTGGCAGCTGTCTGCCAACTCTTACACTTATCTTAAGGAGCCTTCCCTTTCATTTCCCTTCTGCACTGGACAGCACTAAATTAGTGTTCACATACCTTTCCTCCACACTGAGCTCAAACCACCTGGCCTTAAAAAAAAATTAGGAGGAGCCCCTCAGAACACAGAAACATTAAGAATGAGGGCATGTCAACTTGGCTCTCTTTTGTTTAGTTCAAGAGCGTGGCTAAGTATCATTAAAATGATCGATTCATATAAGTTTGGAATATTATTATTATTTCAACTCAAGGAACCCACAGAGATATAAACAGAAACAAATACCTCAAAGTCACTTTGTGGCAGGAATGTCCATTAACTTGCAAATGGTGGCGCACGATGAGTCAGTAGCACAGACAGGACTTGAACTAGAAATCTCTTGGTAATATGTAACATTATATCATAATTAGTAATGTGACTTTTCTCTTAACTTCATTACCACCTGCTATAATCCTGCTGCTGAAAACCATGGGGAGAGGAAATAATTTGAATTTGATTATAATTTGAAGTCCAATCCTCAGGACAATTCAAGTAGTTGTATTTAAAAAAATATATAGGAAGAAATGAGTATTATTCCATGTCATCTGAGCTCTCAGCGATGTAACTTTTGCAGCACTAGTGGCACCTGATGAGTGAACATTTATAATTACCATGTGTTGGGTGAAATATTTGACAGAAACTAATACGTCAATACCTTTGGCCCGTTGGGAACTATCATCACAATGCCAGAGGCTCAGGAGACGTGAGGAATGAGCAGACTAGCTATGTGGTGCGTGGAAGCAGTTAATTATGCTATTAATCAGCTAAGTACAGCTGAAATTCGAAACATCATTCATTGCCAGCCATGGGTCGTTACTCTTTCTCTTCTCACCTGGGCTGACAGAAGCTCTGAGGCCAGTGTGGCCTGCCTGTCCCTGTTTTGTGAAGGGACATCATGTCAGAAAGACAGGCTTGGAAACTGCATTCTGTTCTGCGCAGTGAAGCCTGTGACCTCTGCAGACACCATTTCGAAACAATGATGGAGTGTGCCAGAGCTGTACAGTAGATAGATGTCTTGTGATTTTCATCGGCTTTGTTAGTAGGTGAAATGTAACCTTGTTTTTCGTCAATAACCACTAGCAGACTATTGCAAAGAGCCCATTGCATTTGGTGTTTTTCTGCTGTGGTCTTTGGTTCCCACAAACACTACTTAGTTTGTGACCAAGTCACTGGAGGTCCAGGGAACAGTGCATATTTTTACTGACACTGGGTCTGATCCATTGAGCTCTCAGGTAACAATGTTGTTTCACTGCTTAGTGTCTCAGTTAGTAAGTAATGTGGGTGCAGGATGAGCAGGAGTTGCCCAGGGATATATTTGCTTACTGGGGCAAACTGTCAGGTAGTTTGCCAGGTTACATGCACATTTGCACTAATATTTGCAAGAGGGGTATCAGTTCTCTATACAGTGTTGGCTCTGCTGTAGGTTCTGTGGGGCTCACAGTGTTAAAATTAAGTGCATTTTCTCCACACAGAGTAATTTCCACCGTGGTCTGTGCAGTTGACTGGCCAATACTGATTTTTCAATATAAAAAAATAACAACCACTGACCTTGGTGCTTATTATTACACCTTCTCTAAAAGACACGATTTCTAATACACGACTGCCAGTTTCTGAGGCCATTTCACAGCTCATTGTGCTGAGCAGTTCAGCTTCAGAAGTTCACGGACTGTCATCAGCGCGCCCATAAAGGACATCCTCCTTATTCAAGACGTGAAACAATAAACCTGTGTACTATTGTTTACTCTTTTGACCTTGAAAAGATGGAATGTCGGATCCTGCAAAGACACCTGGATGATGTTTGGCCAAGTATTAACAGAATTTAAATATGACCCCAAACAGCGCTATTGTACTGATAGCATACACCTCAAGTTTTTTGAAGGTATGCAGTAAAGCCCCTTGAGATTTTCCTGTCCATCTCTCTTCAGAGTCTATATTGGATTTTTTTCTGCCATTGTAATAGGAGTTTCCATGGCAACACTAATTATGCTTTGGACAGCCTCTCACGCATTTCTGAAGAGACCTATCTCTGTTCTGTCTCTGTATCATCTTTAAATTTAGAGCTGGGCGTCTCTCAACTCCAGACTTGGGTAGACGGTACAGTTTTCCGCTTCTTCTTTGATAACACCTGCTTGTTCCAAATGTTAGAAATCTCCAGAATGTTATTTGAAATGGAAGAACGTGAGACTAGTGTAAAGATAAAAACACAGATTTCCTGTGAAAAGAAGTTGGGTGCGGGTTTTATAAAGTTTATTTTTACCAAGCAGTGTCTTTGTTATGGGAACTGTACAGTAGAAATGACAGTAAATTTTCAAGAGGGGCAAAGCCTGCATAAACTGTTGATATCTGTAATGTATCCATTTCCGGTGACTGTACTAAAAAATAGACTGTTATGCACTGGAGGTTCAGAGACCAAAAACTAGAATCACTCCACTAAATGCAGCAGATAGAAAACTAGAACCTGGAAGAAAGACCATTTTGCATACCCAGGGGCTGAATGCTGCAGTGGCATCTTTAATCTCAGACAAAACAGACACAAACATTCTGATACAACCAAAACCACAAAAGACTCGTTTGTTTGTTTTTTGCACATTTCTCTAAAGTACAGCTAGACAGCTTCAAAATAATAATAAATCCTTACAGATATATAGGCATTTTTCTGGACACTCCACTCAAAACTCCCCTCCACCACCACCAATGTGCAGCCCCACCTGGGTGATGCACCAGTACACTCACCACACACCAGCTATCAGTGGGGAGGAGAACAGAGTAATGAAGCCAATTCATGGATGGGGATTAGGAGGCAATGATTAGGATTAGGAGGCAATGATTGGAAAAGGCCAATGGGAAATTTGGCCAGGATGCCGGGTTAACATCTGTACTGTTTTGGAGAAGTACCAAAGAGAGTCAGGCCCTCAGTTTTACGTCTCATCCGAAGGATGGTGCCTTTTTACAGTATAGTGAACCCATCACTACACTGGGGCATTAGGACCCAAAAAAACAAGTCTCTCTCTGAGACTCTTTGCTCCAAAATAAATTTACTTCTCAAAAACAAAACTCACACTACTACATCCCAGGGTTCATATCCCTCTGCTCCATTCTCCTGTGGTGCAGAGTATAATAGAGGCTTACCAGCTAGAAGAGATTGTCAAAAGTCCTCTGGAAGCATCTGCTTCCTAGCTTTAAATGTCACCTGACTAATCGTTTTCCACCAGTCCCACCAAAGGTGACTGTGGACAGCAGGTCATTCCTCATTGCTTTCTGGGTAATGTGGTTCAGACAAAGCTGTTTCTTAAAAGAACCCTTAGTTTGTTGCGTGTCATGAGAAGCTGTGGCATAGCTCAGTTTAGTGGAGCACAGCTAAATACCTGTAAACAGCAGCAAAAGGAAAGTATATCCAAAGCAAAAGTGCAACAGTGCTTTCCTGTTGTGTCCTGGGTCTTGTGAGCCAGCCAACAACTGCCATACAGTACAAATGAAAATGTGATCCAATTTGTGCTTTACTATTACTGCCTTATTCTTAACTAGAAAAGGACACAGACCAAATCTGACTCTGTGGTATCTAATGCTTCCTTGAGATGTGAAGCTTTGCTCTTCTGTGTTGAGGAAATGAAATAATTCATGTTTCTCATGGGAGATCAAGGACCCCCTGTGCATTTCCTCCTGCTATGCCATTTCTCCACCGCTGACAGCTTTATAATCTGGTCTTTTGTCTTTCTGACAACAAGGCATGTGAGCGACGGTTTCTCTAAACAGTTGCAGGTCCACTGGCTTGTACCAAAGTATCTATTGAACGCGTTAATTGGGGAGTAGTTCCTCTTCTCCTTCCTTCATAAATAAGCCCTCCGCTGCAAGCTGTCAGCGTGCTGTAAACAGCTTGTTTTGTCCTGTTGTAATGCCTCTCACAAATCTTGTTCCTATAGGCTGAGTTTTCTATGCAGAGCGTATTAATGCCTGTAAACTACAGGGCTGGTTTGTAATTTCTTTAACCAGACCTGATAGAGTGAGCAGCGTGCATAAGGCCAGAAATCATTAAATTGACCTCTGGAGCTCAGGCTGTGTACTGCTTCTGTCTGGGCTAGAGTTCAGGGATCCATAGGTTTCTGTTTGGCAGGCAGGAGTGGGATAGTTCGGCATGCAGAAGCTGCAGTTCAGGGATAGCGTACAAAACTTCACCGACAGTCCAGATTTCATCATGCCTTGAGTCTTACAGATACACCATGAGGTAAAGAGTGGTGTCTATGTTCCTCAGTCAGACCCAGGATTCTACCTTAAGGACACCTCCACGCATCCAATTCATACACCCCAAGCCAGCACTAGATGACATGTACTTATACTATTCAAGTACACCTTAAAAACCTGAGTGGTTACAGTGTCTCATCTCCATCTCCCTCTCATCTCCTTATCTCATCCCTCTTGTGTTCTTCAGCAAACTACTGTTGCTTTGCATGACCCAGCTGCATAAGTGGGTACCAGCATTGCTATGGGGTTAACCTGCAGTGGCGCAGAATCCCATATAATAGCCTTGAGCTCTCAGTTCAAGTAATGCTGTAGCAGCCATTGAGCCATTGCAGTCTTGTAGTTCTAATTCATAATGACATCAAATCCTGCATCAGCCACTTCTGCTCCATTTGGCATTTGTAGATTGGGGGCTGTGTGAAGAGCCCACACTCTCCCCATGCAGATCCATAGCTTCAGCCAATGAGCTGAGCTGATTAAAAGTGACGTTTTCATATTGGGAAAGGGGAAAACAAAATGAATTTGGCAAATTTCAAACAGTGAAAAAAGAGTGAGCTGCTTTTGGCACACGTGGCGACAGATAAAGACAATGCTCCATCACCACGCTTTCCATACTTACAATGAGTACGAAGTATCAAGGTGTCATAGAAGGAGACCTCAGAAACATTTCAAGATTATGACAAATGAACATCTGGAAAATGTTTAATGCTATACAATGTCATTCATTGGCTCCTGACGTCTGACAGAAAACTGATCAGGATGATTGCTCTGGAAGAGTTGTTACTTGGAGCAGAAATGCAAAAGCTCGTGAATCTGCTGTTTGGATGTAACCGAGCCTTTTTACAAGAGTTGAAGAGGAAAAGGAGAAATAAATGGGGTGAATCTTTGCTGTGAAAGTCATGGTGTTGCAGTGCTTAGCATTGCTGCCTCACAGTGCTGAGGCCCTGGGTTTCCTCCCACAGTCCAAAGACATGCTGGGAGGAAAACTGGCTTCTGGGAAAACTGGCCGTGGTGTGAGGTTGTATGTTTCTGTGTTTGTGTGCCCTGAGATGGACTGGCGTCCCATCCAGGGTGTACCCTGCGGTACGCCCATTGCTTTCTAGAATAGCTCCAGCTCCCCTGCCACCCTGAACTGGAAAAATGAGTGGATCGATGGAATCTTTGCTGCACTTGTCTCTTGCATCATACTGTGCAACAGTGCACATTTTGCAAAAATTAGATAAGAAGGGGTCAATCTGAAACTGACATTGTTTGCTTTTTTCTTAATGGAAAGAATGAAGTTTTTCCCAGCAAATCTTGTAATACTGTATATATATGGGGAACAGGCAGTGGAAGCCATTTTTTAATGAAAATTGCAGGATTTCGACGATTGTAGCAGGTTTATCTTGCCTATGCAAGAAAAAACCAACCAAGCTGTTATATTAACAGTGAAGCAAACTCTTTGTAGCTGTGCTTCAGAATTGGACTTCCAGTTACAATCTTCAGTTTTTAAATCCCACGTAATGCAGTTTTAGTGGCACTAAGAAGTCGTCTTGAAGCATGTCTGTGTGTGTGCGTGGCCTGGCAGGGGGCCCAGCCTCTCCCTGCTCTTTTGAGGGATGGCAGGTTTCCTGTCTGCCGGCTGGCTCTGTTATCGCGGTTGTGCAGGCAGATTAGAGAGCTGCCATGTGCATGCTAGATTACAGATGGCAGAAGATCTAGGCAGGATGATCCCTTGTGCTCTCTGGGTCTCAGCCTGGGGTCCAGAGACTGTGATTAGCTTGGAAATGAGCACCCCCACCCCCTGCTCCATGGGAGCCCAGCTAATGAAAAAGGAAGACCAGGCTAGAAAAGGCAACAATCGGTGCAATAATTGTGCAATAAATACACTGCAAAGGGGTATATTTATTCGTTTTGATTATTGCTCGGAAATCCTCTTTGGTCCCATACTCCAGTTTTGCCTGATGCTGAATAAGTAACTTTCAAATTAACCCACATCAGCTCCTGTAGCTTCAAACACTGAACCGTAAGAAATCCTAATCCCATTGCCATGTACTGTAGGAACGCATCAACAAAAATATCCCCTCACACACAGACACTACCCTCTGCTGTACTTCTGTCATTGTTACCATCCACCTTAAGGATCTCGAAGGGATGATAATTTAAATTTAGCACACTGCTACCAGGGCGTTATGATTGAAAACCTGACCTACTGTGTAATATATACCATAGATCTTCTTCCAGAACAAGCAGCATAAAACATGACCACTCACTCTTACAGCTGGGTATTTATGGAAGTAATACAAGGTCAACTCTGTGCTTGCAAATGGAAGGCTGTGGTCCTTTGACAGTTACTGTATGTGCAGTATACGCCTTACAGTAGGTTAGGACTGTCAATCTGATTAGCTATCTATGCAGGATATTTAATTCACTTATGAAAACGATGCCTGGAGAACACACATCCCATTCCAACAAGCACCACTCCTGTGCACAAATGATTGGCTGAAGATGGGTAAAATCCAGGCATCGAGTGCATCCAGTGATGATTGGCATCTCTGACATCTCATCATATCAGGCTTCAAGATGGTGATACAAACTGCAAATTAAAAATGACAAAGACAAAGTGAGTCCCAGATTACGCTGTAGAGGTAAATCACAGTGCTCTAGGAGCTCCCTACTGTAGGTGGATAATGGCATGTTCTTTTTTTTCTCTGCATTGCTCAGGACCGGGATTTCCTGATGACCTTCAACACCTCATTGCACCGGTCCTGGTGGATGGAGAATGGACCGGGCTGCCTGGTCACCCCAGTGCTCAACTCCAACTTGGCACCAGATGACCACCATGTGATCACAGTGTCAGGCTGCCTGCTGGACTATCAGTACATTGAGGTGGTCAGCAGTGCTCTGCAGGTCTTCCTGGCTGTGAGTAACACCCAGGTCTTTGGGGATTCAAAATGAATATACTAATAACACAGAATATCTGGCAGCTGTCAAACAATACAGAACCATTTTGCTGGTTTGATTTCTAATATCTAATTGACCTGAGTGTCTCATCCAGCAACTTGTTTCTACACCTTGGCTGGGTAGATTGTTCCAGACACCCAAAACCCTATGAGTAAAGAAAAGCCCTATTGCCTCAGTTCTAAATGCCCCTGTGCATCAGATAATGCTTGTGACCACTGGTCAGTTTTTCAGTGCTTATATTCATAACAAAGAGCGAATTTCTGCACTAGGTAGATATCTCTATGCAAGGTGATCTCACAAAATTATTACAACAATTTAAAACAACATGTGCTAAGAAACACAGCAACAATACAATTACTGCTAACAGAAATATAACATTTAAATTCATGTTTAATCCACGGACCTCAACTAGCCTTTGCTTGACTGTTCCCAGGGAATTGCTTCAATAACTGGCAGGGCAGCTTTTAGTTCCAGACAGCTATAGACCTTTGTTTTTAATTCTGTTGTTTTTTCCACGTTTTTTAAATGTGGATTTTTGCTTGTGTTGCCTGGTCTGTCTATGAGCGTAATATTTACTGTTTTGGAAGCATTGTGCAGTTCTGTGTAATTAGAATTGTGCTACATAATTTAATTTAGCAGTACAGTCTGTGAGAGCTGTGCGCAGCCTCTGACATCCTGAAATATGCGAGCCTCACAGAGTGCTTGGAAACGCAGCCTGGCCCTTCTGGTGCTGTCATAGATTTGCTTGAAATTGATTTACACTTAGCATGCCCAGTCTGCTACCTCAGAGGATTTCAGATACTACCCAGTCCCGCCTACATACAGTAGATGTTTCTGTCCCAGGGTAATGTATGACTTGGAGCAATCCAGTCATACTGTAGGTGCCTTGCAACTTTTTAAAGATCATGCTGAATTTTACTTCATCTTTCACATTTTCTATGCTGGTGATGTACAGTAGCTGCTTTTCCGGAATTTGGGGATTTGTTTTTCACTGTGTGCTCTCTTGCAAGGATCACATTAGCGGTCTCACAAAAGACCTGAATTGCCCAAGGGAGAAAAGCCGTAGGTTACGAGCACAGCCTGGCTCTGAAATGTTGGTCCAAGCTTTCATTTTTATCAATGACGTTTTTTATATGTTTAGAAACTGTGTGTTCCCGCTATCTTTTGCAAAGTGCTCTTGGTTGATGTGTATTATGAAAGCTCTGAGTTAGCAATATGGTATTGTGCAGTAGTCCAGTTTCCAAGCTCTAAACGTTTTTGTCTCTCTCCCTCTCTTTCTGTCCCTCTCCAGCTCTTCGGCTTTGTGTACGCATGTTACGTCAGCAAAGTGCTGCTGGACGATGAGGACAGCTGTGAGTTTCCTGGCTTTGGAATGGGGGTCTGTGGGGGAACTGGGTTACACATTTCTTCAGCAGAGCACAGCAAGAGTTTCAATGAACTACCTTGCTCTAGGGTATAGCAGCAGTATGTAGTCCATGATTTGAACCCACAACCCTCCTAATTTAGCAGACATACTGTAGCTTATGGATGCCAAGGGAGTTCAGGACACTTTTTCCTATAAGCACATCCTTCTTTGCAGATGGGCTTCACAAAGACAGTCATGTACACAAGAAACCTGCTTGATGAATACATTCAGACCTCACGGACACTTGGCAAAACTCCTTTCTCTAGCACAAGAAATGGTCCTCATCGAATAGAAAACCATTGACACCATGCATAGACAGAATTTCCCATAAACCATTACTCTGTCATAAGCTTTCTCATAATTCATGAACAATATGAACACTTTCTTAAGCTTCTAAAAGAAAGTCACACTTCTCATGCAGTGTGATCCATAATCAGGCATAAAGCCCCACTATACATTCCATGTCTTAATGACTCACTCTGTGAAAATTATTGAGAGACCCTGAATAACAGACTTATTGCTCTGTAGTGCTTTATTTGAGGTGGATAATAGTATTGTGACTGCAGTGTGCCAGTCATTGGGGACACTAGACAAAGTTAAATATAGCTGGGATAGCCAGTGTATGTCCTCCTCCTGCCTTCACCTTTACAGCTGATTTTGTAAGCATTCCTCACACATCCCATAATAATGTCTCAACCTTTGCATATTACTCCTCAATCATCAGGCTCACATCTGGACTCCTCATTGCCCATTTCAAAGCTACAGGTTATTTCTTATGCATCATGCACTGTAGGTCCACACTTGATTCACATTTCTCACATCTCATGTGATTCTTTTGTTATAGAGATGTCCTAACTTTTGTGTTTCTGCTGCTTTCTTGCTTCAGCCTATATTGCAACTACTGTATTTTCACAGTATGTCCGGCTTCATGATATGCATCAACTGTACCAGCTCCCTGTAACCAGTTTTGATAGCCATCTGCTTGCACCTGAACAGCTTGAGCTCCTTCTGTATTCCACCACCTATTGCTCTGCAAACTAGCTCACTCTGTAGCAGACCTCCTAAAGCACTATCCTTCTCATTGTTCAATCGTTTCCAACATACTATACCTTCATTCACTCCACCCTGAGCTCTGGGAATTCATTTTCATAGAAACCCATGCGCCTTTGAGTGTTCAGCTAGCACAGACCCACTCCTGAAGGAAACATAAAAAGAGAATAAAACTTGCCCCTTTGTTGTTCATATAATGTTCATATTGAATATCAATATTTTATATTGAATATTCAAGCTAAAAAATGTTATATGCTTTTGTAACATTACCTATTTTTTTCCTTTTTTGTTAAATAATTATTTCCTTGTTGCATATGCTAAGTGTGTTGTGCATGGATATTTTCTCTTTGTTGCCTACAGCTTATATCATTCAGACAACACATTCCAGAGAAGTGAATAAAAAGGCTCTCAGTCCTGACAGTTCAAAACAAAAATCTAAATGAAAGAAAACTCTAGTTGGGCAGCACTGTGTCGTTCCTCCAGAATGTGATCTGACTTTGGATCCCAACAAGGTTTCCCACAGCTTGAAATGATACTATCATTGATAAAAGTTCACTTCGGAGGGATGCTCACACTGTTATATACTTTTAATTGAAAAGAGCTATCGTCCCATCTCTCTGATATCCTCTGACAGCAAGTTGTTACCTTTGCCTACCCCACAAGAACCATGTTACCAGATGCCTACCCCACAATCAGGTGGGTTATAATAAAGGGTGTTATAAGCAAACACACCTCCTCCCTATTATATATGATGCTACACACAATGCATGCCCCTTCTTCTGCGAGATACTGAGAAGCCTTATTATGTCTGTGGTTTCTAGATATTCTGGGTTTGGGATCAGGCTTCAATAATGTAGTTAAAAATGTCAGCTTACCATTCAGCAGAGATGTCAATGGACAGTTATTTCCAGTTTGCTATTTGTATTAATCAGGGAGGCCCACTTTTCCCACTGTGGTTTGCTTTGAATTTGGTGTTACTATCACAAGATATGTGTCAATTTCTAATGCTATTTCTCTTAATAATTGTCAAATAGCATAATGATCTACACTCATGATATGTTGTCATATGCAGACAATGTCTCCCAATCCCTGGCTCAACAGCTATCTATTTTTGAATTTTCTGGTGTTATTGGGGTATAAACTGAACTGGTCCAAGTCAGCTGTACAGTACTGCTGTTACACTGGGCGGTAAAGAGAGCCAGCCCTCCTTCAATTAAGATTTAATCATCTTCACTGGCATTACAATTGACTTGAATGATGCCATGTGTGGACTGATCCTCTCAGTTCTCTTCAAGCTGGAGTTTCCATTGTAAAACTGAATGTGCTTGGTCACTTGATTATCACTCAAATCCATAAAGGGGAAAATAATCACACATTTTGTGGATTTCAAAGTGAGAAAGAAAACGTTCACACTAGCTTTCTGTTCATCGTCTGGTGATGCATTGACTTGAAAACCATTTCAAAAAACATGTCTGTAGGCAGCGAAAGCTTTTTCAAACACAGGGGAATTTGTTTTTTGTGTGCATTTAAGATGATAACAAAAATAAGTACAGATTGACATTTTCTGACTTTTTCTTAATTTACTCTACCTCTTGTCCCCTGTTGTTTCTTCTTCCTCTGTCAGTCGATTTCATTGGCGGGTTCGACTCCTACAGCTACCACCCCCCTCAGAAGACATCTCACCTTCAGCTGCAGCCTCTCTATACGTGAGTTCCTCCCTCTTCTCTGGCCATTGAGTCTCTTTACCACATGACTCCTGGGATGAATGACTGTCTAAGTAGTTTCTAACAGTTGTCACTGACAAATATTTGAACAGTCCGGGCTGGATTCATTTTAATAAAGTGAGGACTGATCTATTTCCAGAAATAAGAGGGGCAGTGTTTATGCTTGCCATTGTGTGAGCATAAAAAAGAAAAAAATTGAAAAAAGATGGAGCATGTATGAATTTGAAGGGTCCTTGGAAGTCCTGCTGTTTTATTAAATGCTTCTCTATTTAAGAGTCCATCAAGGTGTATAATGATGGGTGAGGGTTAGCAATAGGCGAATCCAGTGGGGATTATAACGCAAGAATGCCAACTAAAGACAGCAGAGGACTGCACGCGACTGTGCCGAGGAAGAAAAAATAAATGATGGATAAGAGATGGAGGATTCTGGGAAATGGGAGAGAGGTGATGGCTAACACAGAGCAAAACGCACGCGTGATTTTTGAATTTAGCCTTGGAGAGAACTCTTGAGAATGTTCAAGATGGTTTGAGAATGTTCTAGAAGCTTTCAGAATGCCTCTCAAGCCAGGCTTCGCCTGACGCAGTGACAATGGAAAACCACGATCGAGGAGAAAGGAGTGTGTAAGACTCTAAGATAAGTTAATGATAGTGATGGGCCATTAAGCCTACATAGGACTGTGGAATTCTATAAGCAGCTCCCCTGTCTTGTGGTAGAAACTGTCTCCTTGGGATCCTTTAAGAGTTAGATACAATTCTTTGAACATTAATCTCCTAGCAACACAACAAGCAAGAGGGGCCAATGGCCCCCTCTCATTTTGTAACCTTTTGTATGTCCTTATGAGCTTACGTCATTCTCCTACACACTGAGTGGGTCTGTAGGGCAGTGATGGCAGTACATCTCAATGACAGAAGGAGATAAAAGCATCCTGAGGGCATCTGACTCTTTAGCAATTGCAGTAACAGCGCAAAAAAAAAAATGAACCAGAACTCTGATATTAGATCAGCCTGTGAGCTTTTCTGTTGTGTCAGGAATGACAAAACTAGTCCTTGTCCATTTCCCAGATGCTTAAAAGGCCTTTTATAAGTTGCATTTAGGTCCTAGTTAGATATTCATTTTGCATCCCTAGCATATGTTTAAGCAATCATACCCATTTATATTTCTGAAAATGGAAATTTGTACATGATGTGATCCCACGTTTTTTTTTTGTGAAAAAAAGACTTTTAATGAGAAGAAGCCTCTGGCAGTTAGCTCCCCAGCGGGAAACACTGACTGATTTTGGGAGTCAAAATGAGCAGCGCTTTGAAACTCCTCCCTGAGGACCCCATGTCCTCAGACAACAGCGACATTTCCTGTGCTCCCCAGACCTGCTAAACGAAAGCCCCATGGGTTTGGAAAGGCTGCTGTTGAGAGAGGAGCCCACAGGCAATGCAAAGCCTGATGTGTTTGTGTGACTCTCCTAAAACAATGAAACAAGCGGAGAAACGATGAGCCATTTGGCATGAGGAGAAAAGCAGGTAGGGAGAACAAGTATCAGGGCAGCTGATGCTTTATTAACGTGTTTTGTAGGAACTTAATTACAAAAGGAGGCTTTTAGAGGTTTAGAGAGAAACATCATCACCAGTCACATACAGTAGTAAAGCATATTTGCATCTTTAAGAAATCAAGGCAGCCTATGAGTTGGAATGCAGCACTACTGCCTAGTAATCTTATCTAATCATATCTCACAAGCTAAGGAAGGCTGGGATAGCAGACCTCTGAGGACAGCAAGGACCAGTAGGTAGCGAACCTCTTCCCAGACTATAATTTCCAATGCACAGCCCTCGGTGATATACAGGATGTCCTTCAGAGGAGACATGAAGTCAAGGTTCTGACTCCTTGGTCATGAAAGATTAAGCTGTTTGTAAGAGTATGGGTGTAAACCAGGACACTGTAGTTCAGTTCAACTCTGGGCTTGTAAATTTTGACCTACACAAATTAGAATTCAGTCTCCTGTCGCCATCACTCACAGGTCACAAAGATATACTCAGAGTCCTGTCATATTCACAGTGACCTGTTCAAGTCAAGAAGATGCTTCAGTATCAGCTGTGTTCGGACATTGTGAAACCTGAGATCTGTTAGTTTTACTAAGATTTGCAGAAGTGTCTCTCATCCAGATAAAAAACGTTTTAAAATCAATTTGCACATCAATTTCAAAGTGTGTCCTAAGGCCTTTAATGGCGGTCTTGAGAGCTAGCCTGGAAGCTCTTTTGGGTGTATAAGTGCTGTCAATCAGTAACTTTAACCAGTTTCCAAGAAATATGTCAGATTTTTGTTTATATTCATCTGAATGTTTATGAAAAACTTTAGAAACCATGGGAACTTTTACAGAAGAGAATTGGTAGTTGCTTTATCACTGGCATTTCTGGGGGATCTCTGTTAGCAAACCAGGGGTAGTTCAGTGTTTTCTAACTGGGAAAAAGAGTTCTTCACACGTGGCCTTTGGTGATTCACTTTGTATAATGACTTTCAAAAGTCTGTCCCACTGTTGCAAGCAGTATTTCTTAGAACGTTAGACTAGACAATTTCATTAAGAAAAATTATTGCTGCCAGCCTTTTCCAAGTGCATAGTCACTATTACCTACATTATAATTATTTTCCTTTTTCCTGAAAGCAAATTGACATCGGCCCCTGGATCACAGGCTCATGAATAGGTATTGTGTTGAATGATAATGTTGGGACACTCCTGTTCTCCAGTAGACTTTTCTGTTCATATTCCCCATGCAGTAGAAACGGGTGCAACAGCACTTTTCTAGGAACGGAGATGAAAATTGAATCTGGCACACTAAGCGAGCAGGCTAGCAGCAGTGCAGTCTAACAGTAGCAATCCAGTCTGGCTCCTAATACAGTGATTGCTTCCCCTTCTGAACTTATTTTCTTTTCCCATCCACAGGTCTGGGTAACTCGTCCAGATTAAGAACACTCACACCCTCTGGGAAATCCCTCTGAGTTGAAAACACAGGTGGATGGTGGTGGTGGGTCTTTCTTCCATCTCCAGTGCATGAGAACTGAGGTCTGGGGGAAGGCAGCGCTGCAACTTTTTTTTTAAATTGTACAATTGTGTTATTACCTCTGCCACTTTCCTGAGCGAACGATAACATGGAGGAGAGGTCAACCCGGGGAGTGTATGAGTGCCACCTGCTGGAAGCCAGGCTGAACTGCACCACATATGAATAACAGAGTTCACTCCCAGCCTTCAGACAGAACTAAGCTCTTCAAAACCACATTGAGGACCAAGCTGAGGAATAACATCTTTTTTATTTTATTTTCTAAATGTGTCAGAATGTATTTTTTGTTGTTTTTATTCTGTGTGGTATAGATACTTTTTCAATGCAGATTTAACAGGGTTATAGATGTGAGGGTGGGTGGGCTGGGTTATGTGAAGCCTTTACTAGTGCAGAGTATTTTACTGGTTTTTCATTACACATCTTCCCAGTGGTTAACAGTCCTTCTGACAGACCAGAAGTGTGGGATGAAAAAAGATAAACATTGATACATTCACAGACAAAAAAACAGACAGTGACTTAATAAAAACTTCCAGGTTACCATACCACATTTTCAGACCCTGCCATGTTCAGACAGCCTCGCAGGATTCAAACCGATGTTTTTATATTCATTGGTTTTACAGGTAAATCCTTGTAAAATCACAATTCATATTTGTGAGGATGGATTGCTCCAGAATCCAAAAAGTAACCTAAAGATTTAACCTTGGAGATCCTGGATTGAGCGAAGCATGTTTGTAATTCACCCTGGCTCTCTGTAAACACTTTCTGCACATGAAAATCAATTTCAGCTCCTTGCACAGCTCTGAAAGCTCGCGTTCTGAAAGGGGGTGGGAACAGAGCTGTGCCGATACGTGACAGAAAGTCTTCAGGTCCTGTGATGGCCAGGGGAACAGGACGCTGGTATTGATCGCAGGTTCAAGTCAAGGCGGCTCTTGAACTGTGGAGCAGTGAGAGCTGAATGAAAGGAAAATGAATAAACCTCTACCCATAGCCCCGCTTTAGCGGAAAATAGGTATATTTGTAGCTGTAGCTATAGTTTATTAACCCTTTGCAGTTCATTAACTTGAGACGTGCTGGCCTTGTTTGACTCATAGGAGCACTCAGTACTATGGCAAAATGGTTTTCAGAGTAAATCAGAGATATATTCAATAAATCAAGCATTACAGAATGCTCAGTGAGCAAGCACAGTAACAGAATGCTCCTTTATCTAACCTTAGGCTAACAATGTCAGGAGGTGCCTCTCCAGGTCTCTCTACACTGGAAGCTTAAAAACTGAGGAACCGATTAATGTAAGGAGATACCCAGGTGTTCCTTTTCCCCTTAAAAGACATAACAAACACTTAAAACAATGCAAAACCTATTTGACCATGTTGACTGCATGGCTACATTCCCTGCCTTTTCTTTCTTCTTCAGTCTGCTCATGTCAGTCCCAATGGGGCCAGGAGATCTGAAGAGTCGAAAACAAGACAAATTGATATTTTTACAGATTAGTTTCTTTGCTTTTTATTTCCAGACGGTGGTGGTGTTCTACACACGCTACTGTGAAGTCATTCATTTATGTATCTCTGTGATTCAGTTTCTCTGTTTACAAAACATCTAAACAATCCGATTCTCCAGTTATGATTGTTAAGATTTATCTTGGCCCAATTAAACATAGTAAATTATACACACTGATCCTAATGCTGGCAGATTAACATGTTCAGGTCTGGACATGAATATATTTTGTTTTTCACTCACCACTGTTATCTCTTAACCTTATTGACAGAGGTTCAATAACAAAGTCAAAGTGTCTCGGCACAGTGCTCTGCTAATTGAATGCACGCTATTGGAACTAAAAAAGGACACACTAGAACAATAACAGAGTTGTTGTCTGTGATCTCACTATTTAGATCTAGATTATCTTTTTGCTGTAACATTTCCAAAAACATGAGGTTTGTCTGTGACGCTGTGCAGTTCAATGTGGACACAATTTCTCACACTTCTTTGTGTGAATTGCTGATGGGCACATTTTTAAGAGGAAAGGGCAGATGTTTCTTTTTTTCTGTGTATTATGAATGGTACAATGGCTCCCTCTCCTGTCCAGAGTCTGTTCAATCAGTCAGTGGCTGCTCAGGACTAAACAAGATATCATTTGGTTATGTGGGACCAGGTTTGGACTGCAAAGGGTTAAAGAACAGAGTCACACAAAGCCAGTTGCGTGTGTTTTAGAATTCTAGGGAGTCTAGAACTCTTGGTGTTTAGCTATGACTTTCTATGCAGTATCCACTTTACTATGTGGAGGTTCTGAAGTGTCACATCTGGATCCAGACTGCAATTCCTAAATAGGCTGAGTGTCGCAAGTCATAAAAAAATGTTAGTTTTTATTTAAACTGAATGAAACATGAAAGTATAGGGAGACAGTTTATTTGTTCAATTTGTGGAGTCTTCATTGCCATACTGACTTGACCAGACCTTAATATGCAGGTTGTCTTCGGGCATTAGGAGAATCAGTCACTGCATCTCTTATTTTAAACTGGTCCCACAGACGCTTCACAAAACATTTCCCTGGGATGGATAATGCCAGAAGAGAATGAACAGTTGACTGAGATGCCCTCAGAATTGCTGGAAACAAAAGATTAGCTTTGAAAATCAGACTCATGCCAGTTGTAGGAGTGTTATTGGTCTGTGCTCTGGTGCTTCCTCATTGTCACTGAGGAGTTCTAAGCAGCCCTTGTATAATATAAGTATGTGACTTGAATTGGGCTTTTGGTTTTGTTGCACCTGATCTTGAAATCATTGATTTTGATTTTATGTTCAAATAAATTGATATGGAACAGGTTATTGATATCAATGAGAACTGTACACCTTAAAGACTACAACTGGTCAACTATATGAATTACAAGCATATAGTGAGGGAAACGCATTGTGTGCAAACCACTGTTTTTTCCTTAATATTTCATTAAACTGACCAGCCAATCAAATCCAGCAACAAGGACACCAACAGTAATACTGCCATTTAAAGGGAGCACAGCTGTTTGTGTTTGAAGATAAATCTGACACTATTTTGACTTGCTCTCAAACAGGATAGATCAATCTTTTCTTGTTTTTTTATTCTGTCCTGCAATGGGAATGAGTGTCATAAGTGCCAAAAGAGTGAAATGTACTGTATGTCACAGAAATAGTGAGCATTCTGAAGCTTTGTTCTTTGTGAATTATTCAGATATCTTCCAGGTTGTCTTGGATGACCATTACAGGTCATCCCTAAATGAAGTGGAGGACAGATTCCACAGGCTTCCTAAAGCTGAGTGGTTTACCTTTATTGTACTGTGTCTAACAGTGACTTTGGAATGGATGGAAGACTAAATTAGACCTTGTTTAGAACTGTCCTGGGAAAGAGAGCAAGTCCTATTGGCCTCCAGTGAGGTTGGGAGAGAGGGTCCTTAGAGAAACAGAGCCTTTCTCAAGCAAACGATGGGACATGCAGACAAGAACGCTGCTCTCACACCTGTCAAGAATCTCCTTTCTGAATGAGAGCGCACAGATGAAAGTGCAGATGATAGCACCTTGTATTATCATACTTTTTTGGTTTCTTGTATCTTAAACAATCTCCAATTTGCATTCAGCTGTTTATTGAAGGATCCCAGAATTTTGGCTTCAACAACCTGACTGGACATCCACTTTTTGGGTGAAGAAGTGACCAGATGCCCAGGGGATTTCTGATGAAGCACTTCTTTTTAACTTTGTGTCTATTAGGAGCAGGCAGAGCTGGGACATCCTCTCAATACCCCCAGCTAATCCAGTGAACTCCAGTGTGCCTGTTGGTCACAATTAGCGCACCAGAGACCATGCATGGAGGTGCTATGATATCCGAATAACACTCAGGGGTAGCCCTCCTCCTTCTGTACCATCACATGAAAAATGCACAAAAACACATTTGGGGGGACCCCAAACCCCAGCTAGCTCTTAGTTGTCCCATTGGCCACCCCCACCAAACAAAACCTGCTGTCTAGGCCATGTGCCAGTGTGACATAGCTTGTTCTCTGCCTGAGAATCTGTGTAATCCCTGTAGAGGGGGTGAGATATTTATGGGAGCAGGCGTAAAGCAAAAATATTTTTTTTAAATAAATCCGTGATCGGGACAGGTACAGCTCTGCTCTGTCGGGTTCAGATCATAGTCGCATTGTCGATCATTGGGCTCACAGCCACATAGTGCTACTGGGACAGACAAAGACAAACTCCACCGTGAGAGAATTCTACACTACAGTATCTAGGTTTCAAGGCGGGTGATCTAACCATCTGTAACAGGCTCTGTGCCACTCAGTTCTGCTCTGTTACATTGCACAGAACGTTGTTGTGCTGTCTGATTTGATAGACAGTCCGCAGAGATGACAAGTCATTTATGATTGATAGGATTGCAGTCATGATTAATTGCACTAAATCTCACAAACTCATTTAAAAAGCTTAGAAAAGTACTGTGTAAGGATAAACTGGCTCCCAATGAATTTCATGTATTGAAAATTAAAGTTCAGGTAAGACATTATCATCCTGAAAACCCTTATGCACATTACAGAATGTGTTCATACCACCAGTACCGAAGACTTCACAGCCATTTCCTATTCAGTTCAGTTCAGTTTTTTTCTCATATGCACAAGTGCAATGAGATGCTTATTTGCAAATTGTAAATTTTATTTACATTCTGTTACCACTCACCTCTCCACGGCACAGGGGACTTGAAAAATGGAAATTGGACAAAATTGGACAGTTTTTAGTTCCCAGGACAGTTCACTTAGTGTCTGGTCAGAAATATTTAAAACCTCAAGTTTGCAGCCTTTTCAAGCACAGAGTATGTGCAACAAAAATGTCCGGTGTGGTTTGTATGTAAATTTTAAGAATAAAAATCTAGAACTAGATGTGAACATGGATCTGTAGTAGTGTTAGGACAATGAAATTGGGTCTATGTGCATGTTAATATTACAGTGAGCAAGATCTGTCTTGCTTCTGTGAAAACTACTCCTGTCTGTCTTGGTTACCTGTGTGGCTGCTGTATTACTCTCTGTCTGAATTTACCCTGGTATGACTAAGACACCTGTAGCGACTTCACTCAGAGTACTTGCTCATGAGATTTCTCAGTATGTTTCTATTTACATTTTAACAGAATACTCATCTATTCTTTGTGGAAGAAAAACAAAATGCACTGTTTTTTCTTGTGAAATTTTCCCCACAGGTTCTCAGTTTAAATGTTGACTGTTTAAAAGGAGAAAACAACAAAAAAAGACCATTTAGTTCCTATTACAGAAATTACTACTCACATATTGAAGTCTTGAATGGTAGCACTCCTGAAAGTGAGCTCTCTCGTCTTTTCAGGACAAGAAGAGCATGGATTAAAAAGACGTGATGACCCTTTAAGTTGCAAATTTAGTAGTAGTATTTTATGTAGTATTTTACTATTACTTCCAAGATCATTTTTCTGTGCAAGAATGTTAATAACTGAGTATGCTTTCATATTTAGTCTGGAGAACCAATGTAGACAAGTTGGCAGAATTCATAAATGTCATACTGAATATCAGCTGAAAAGACAACATAAAATCCAAATGAGGAGCCTTCTTTGGATGAGCCTTCTTCACACCCGAAGAAGGCTCCACAGCCGAAACGTTGTTTTCTTCTCTTCAGAATGGAATAAATCTATTACTTGTTCCTTTGCAGCCTACACATGCTGACGCAGCTACCCACCTGAACTACTTAAATCCAAATGCACTATATTCAAATGTTTAATTGTAATGGTTAGAAACATTGCACACTTTTCAGATTATTATGGTTGTGATAAATATTTTGATCTAATTTAGCACGAATATATAAAGTATAGTCTTAAAGTAGACACAACCAGTCTAATTATAAAGGCTTTTAGGAAACATGCCTGTTTTATCCTAAGGAGCTCCAATCTGTGCTCATAACAAGAGTGACTAATAAAATGTTTGGTGGTCAAGAAAGCAAAGAAGAAGGAAAGCAAATAACAATCGCATCAAGGCTGTGTTCTATGATGCTGTGTGATCCTTTCAGGATTATGTGTCCATAACCTCTAAACTGATAGGTTGTGTAGAATTTCTCAAGTTTTTCTAATTACCCTACTTCATGCAAATTCTTGGAAAATGCTGATGAAATCATTTGAGGTAAAGGTTTTTAATATTATATTGATGAGTTTATATAAGCCCTTTAAACCTCAGTTAAACTTGTAATCAGATTCAGGGACCAGATGTGTAACTCAAACAGCTGGTGGAATTAGCTAGAAATAAAAACATGATCTTGATCTTTTTTTTTTTAATGGAGCATACTGCCTTACTTTCACCTCTGGCTTTAAACACATTCCCTCAAGAGAAACGATATCACCCGACACTGTTTTCCAATGTATGTTTCTCTGGTGCACATGGGTGTTGGGTCATTTTTCACTGGCCTTGAGTAATTAATTGGGTGAATAAAATTAGAATTCACTAGGAAACTTGGTTTGTTTTGAGCCACATGGGAGATTTGCCAAAACCGGGCTTTTTGTGCTTCCCCATATTCATCAAACTACAGAAACTGCACACGAGTCCTTTGTTACACCAGTGAAATATTTGTTATCCAGGGACAAAGTATATTCCCATGATCTGTTGCATTAAAAAATACAATGTGCATGCTCTGCATTTTAAGTGGATATTAATAAATGTCCATTAGGCCCTAATCAGCCCGAGTATGTTCTAATGGGGGATGCTTGAGGAAGGAGAATTGTTACTGCCACAGGACAGGGATTGGGAAGACACCAGACCTGGGAAATGAAGACCTCTTTCTGGGCAGGAGGCAGGTTCGCTCCCTCCTCCTGTGGGAATGATGGTCTCGGACAAAGCCTTAGTGGCTTCCTGCTCTAAGAGGTCCTGAAGAGGCAAGCTTGCTTTTGCTAATCAGCACGACTCTCTTGTTTCGCTGATTTGCTGATGCCAGTGCATGCCTAGTAGAAAATAACAAAACCCTCAGCTGTGGCTCACTGAAGGATGAGTGCCACAAGAGGATAATGCACCATCATACGCACACTGTATGTGCATCTATTTTATGCATTCAAATCCCAGAGGGTGCATTATGTGCAGTTATCCTCTGTTTCTGCTCATAGTTGCCATTGAGTAGCTCTAATGAAAGCGATAGAGGGATGAATGTATAAGAAGTTATTTGTCCAGGATTTTAACCCACTTCTTTCTAGGGCACCTTCAGGCTTTCATTGACATCAACAAGAGATGTGGTAACACTTCCTGTCCTGTGAGGCACTATGGGACTCACAGCCTGGCAAAGGACAAAGGCTCTACAAGTGAGTTCGACAAGTCGGTCTCTCTCAGGTCTTTGTCAAACAGTAGTGTCTGAAAGGTGCTTAGCAATACCAAATTGAGTGGCCTGGCAAAACATGTTTCTTTTCTTAGAGGAATGTCTTCTTACAGGGTGTGGAAACCAGAAAGGAAATGATGGTTCAGTATTAGGCAAGCCTGACAGGACTCATGGTATATGATGACATCACTTCCTTGGTCTCTCAAGAGCTTTCACATTGATCTAGACGGGGCTGTGGTGTAGTTGGTTTTGACACAGTACTTGCACTGTGGTGCTCAGGCGCTCAGAGATGTACCGAGATTGTGTTTTGGCCTCAGGGTCCAAATTGCAAATGCTACACAGGTTTGCCTGCACTTTGCGTGTTAAACTGTTTACATCCACTGTGGCGTAAAAGCAAAAGTCATTAAAGCCATTTGCATATGCTTTTAGTTATGGTATGAAGTTTCACATCTTCTTCTCTTAACTGACAGAGGCAAAAACCGTTCCTGAACAAATGTGTTAAATTTCATGTTGTTTAGGGTATGCTTCTCTTTAACCGGGATGACCCTTTTCAGATCGAACCAGGCTGAGTTCAGACACTGAGTGAAACAGTTGTACTCTGTAATACCAGCTCTACAGCAATGCTACCAGAGTGCTGCCTCTCATGCCTGGAAGCTTTTAGTTTTACAGTGCTCATACCCAGGCATCCTTGAGATGCTTGGGTCAATTAATTACAGAAGAGTCTGGGTGTACCGCATGGCCTCCATATGTTTATAACTGTTCTTATGTTCACAAGTTTCATACTGAACTGAAGCTGGGATCTTCAGGACTGTGTTCCATTTAAAGTGCTTTTGGAACTTTATTTTTTAATAATCCCACCTGAGGATTTAAAGACACCCGTGAAACCTGAAGGACCCAGTGAAGATAGCAGTGGTAGACCTGATCAATTGAATTCCATCACAAAAACATCCAATAATCTCCAAATTATATTTTTTAACATGGTCGTAGTTTTAATAACATAGCTCGTTATCCTTAATAATACTTGTGGATACTGCTAACAAATTGTGAACAGGCAGAGGTGCCTCAGCGCTCCAGGCTCAGAGTGAATCTACACTTGATTTCAGCTGTTGTCTCATCAGCTGCCGTGACAGTGATAGTCCTCCCAGCGTGAGGGGGAGCACTCTGGATTTGTTTTTTTTTTTTCTGATGGGAAATAAAAAGACCCTCTTTTATGGAAAATAAAAAGATGCAAGTTAAATGTTGTATTCCAAACACTTGGATTAGTCCTACCAAACCAGTTGGAATGGATCCATAAGCTAATATCCTAGGAGAAGATTTTTTGCCTTGCATGTCCATACTTGTAACATTATTCTTCTTTGTATGTGATGAATTTGGTGTGAAGAGACCTGAACTGACAGATGAGATGTTTCGGGACACCGGGACAGCTGGAGTCAGTGGATTGGCTGGGATTCTTGGGACTGGGGCTTTGCCCTCTTTTGAGAAATAAAGCAACACTTTATAGCCAGTGTCAATGATTCTTGTTCTGTTGCATGTCAACCATGTTATCATTTTCACATTTTCGGTGACGATTTCTCTGCATGGATTAGGCGAAAATGTCAACCCAGCAATAAATTGAATTGTTTCCGCTTCATTTCATGGTTAGCTACTGGTCTGTGGGGGACCTTTTTGTGTATCTTTTCCTGTTTCTGTAATTTTCCCAAAGGATTGTGGGACTGCCTTAAAACCCGCTCCATGTTGGACACTGGCACCTGAGTGATGTCTTATCCCCAAGTGTAGGGCCTTTGAAAAATTCCTGATCTCAAAAACATGGTACAGAATGTCAGATCGGCACCTCAATCAATACTGTATATAGGGCTAAAACTAATAAATAATGAAATAATAGGGCTAAAATAGATTATTATGGCAGATGGTGCTTCTGCCCCATAGCTGGTCTAGGGCCCAGGGTTCAATTCAAGTCAGGGATGCCTTCTGGTTGTGTGTTCTTCCTGAGTCCATGTGGGATTTCTCCCACCTACTGAAGACATGCTCGCTGGCTGATATCTCTAAGATGGACTTGTGCATCTTCCCTGTGATGGACTGGTGTACCATACAGGTTGTAATCTGGCACGGTGCCCTGTGCATTCTGGTTGCCTCAATTCTTACCAGGTGCTGTGCATAGCTTTCTGATAATAAATGTTTCTAAAATATTAACAAGACATGGAGGTTCTTTGGGCTGCGTTATTGCTGTAATGCACCATAAGCCCTTTGCTTGGACACCAACCAAGGAGACAGGCTGTTGCCCTCTCAGACACACCAGCGTTTGTGTCTGCAGTAGTGAGTGGGGCAGGAGGCACTGTGGAACACCTTGCCAGAGCTGGGGGTGATCGGCAGGAAAGGACAGCTATTTCCCCACAGGATGGGAGCGCTCAGGTGGATGAGGAAAAGCAAATTCCGAGAGAGGTACGCAAGAGTAGATTCGATATGAATATAGATTTATTTCACGTGGACATCAGTGTTAAATGCCGCAGCATGAAAACTATGTTCCTTATGTTTGTCCTTTGTAAGAAAGAGATGGACAAGGTTTGGCTTGGTAGGCTAGCATACCGCACAAACAATACGGAGATCTGATCTATTTTGAAATGACATTTTGAAAAAGGGTTAATGCTGCTTTCCTTTCTCTAAATGGTAATGGGGGTACTATTCCTGGTAGTTGTGAAGAAGTTGCCATAAAAAAAACTTATCCACCCACTTTATGTTAAGCTTTAAAGAGCAGGAGAGAAACGCAATGTGAAATATTAAGTAATTAACCCCTTACTGAACTCTGCATCCTCTACAGCACAGTGTCCTTGGTCCAATGTTACGTCTGTAGACTATCTCGGCAAACAAAGTGTGCAGGGCAGGGTACACCCTGGATGGGACGCCAGTCCAGCGCAGGGCAGACAGACACAAATACGCACACACACCAGGGCCAGTTTTGCCAGAATCCAGTTAACCTACCAGTGTGTCTTTTTACTGTGGAAGGAAACCAGAGCACCTAGAGGAAACCCAAACATACAATAGGATAACATAAAAGCTCCTTGCAGATTGCACATTAGAGCTCCAGTGCAGCGAGACAGCACTGCTAACCACAGTGTCACCGTACCGCCCTGAAAAGCAGTAAACGTGCCAAAACAAATATTGCTGCTTCAGGTTACACAGCCCAATGCAACTGACCAGACATCGTGATGCATCGCCTCCCCCTGTGGCATCTTCTGAAAACAGCCTCCGGGAAATTAATGGAAATGAATCTTTTTTCACTTGTATCATTTGACTCAGTGTTGCTATTTAATTAATAACAACATCCGGAAGGCTTAATCCTAGGTGGTTACAATTGAAATAAATGCACTGGTTTGTGACGGATATTTATTTTCAGATGATGCATGTAGCCAGTGCAACGCTCGGTTGTTTAAAAAAATAAACATATATCCCCTAGGTATTTTCGATCTGTCTGCCGAAGGGTAAAACAAACATTATGCTAAAAACAAGCGTTCAGTTTCACAAACACAAATCTCGATTTACTTCATAGCTGTCCCTTATCTCCTGACCTGTCGTACTGTATACAGTATCTGTATTTTCTAACGTACTGTATTTGGGACTGGGGATTTGAATAAGAGGCTCTGGGCAGTGTAATTACTGAATTTCTTTGCAAAGTTCAGTTTCAGTTTTCTGTGCGCTTTTTGTTTGAGAGAAATAAAAAACGCATCCATCTCTAAAACCAAGACATTTCCTCAAACCACAACTATCGACTGTTCTCAAACGCTCACCCGAAAACAGTGGTCAGGTTTAAAACAAATCTATATCTATCCGCTCTGTGTATGTTGTCTTGGATTGAGAACTCGAGGACATTTCAGAAATAAGAACTTAATGGGCGCAAACTATCGATTAAGTTTCTAAAATTTAATGTGTTATGTCTTATTCTGCTCGATCTATCGACTTTCATTCTATCTAGTGTATGAAGACAGTTCTAATAATGCTGCGCGTCCACGCTTCGTATTTTCAAAACACAGCATCCGTACAAAACAGGCTGTCAGTGAATAAATGGTAGGACAAGTCACTCGACATTTTTTACGCGTTATTAAAGCAGAGTCCTGTATATTTAAGTAAGCAGCTGCGTCAGCATGCGTAGGCTGCATTCTAACAACCTGAACCTCCTATCACTGGACATGAAAGGAACTTCAGCACAAAGCAAACTCTACTACGCTGAGATTATAGAAAGTGCCCAGCACTTTTATTCTCTGTCTGGGTTAAGATTTAGTACATCAGGATGATGAATACATTGAATTAAGACAAATAGGATGCTCGGATATGCTCAAAGGATCCATCTATCCAATATCAGATACACAGGGAGAGAGACGAGACACTACAACTGGGATGGAATGCCAGTCAATAACACAAAAGCACACAGTGACAATCTGGAGACACCAATTCACCTAGCCAGCATGTACTTGGAAAAGTGGGAGGTCGCTGTAACAACAAATAAAAACTCATACAAATTGAACGCGCAAACTCCACACAGACAGTGTATCAGGCTGCTGGTAGTGAACCTAGGATGCAAAAAGCTGTGCACAGAAGCACTAACCAATAGTCCAACCATAGCAAAATAAGCATTGATAACATATCAAGGGACGCAGTGTTGGCAGATATCGGGTGAACATGATCTCCACAAATATGATCTCAATTCAAAATCAAAACCAGCCTCTACACAAACAGCCCCATCCAAAACTGTCCTACTTATTTCACAAAAAAGTATTTCTGTTTAAACTTATGTAAAACATTCTAACAAAAATTGTTTAAGCATTTTCAGATTTAAAAAAAGCAGAGCATGAACACTACATTGTACTTATTCACATAACTATCAAACACTGGGTTGTCCACAAAGTACACTTTGAACATGATAATTTTACTTTGCCAATTTTCTTCTTAGTGCTCTGCATGATCATGGCTCTACACAGAGAGTGTTTCACTGAAGAGGAAAATCACATTAAAGCAAGCCTGTGTGGTTTTCTTTCTGTCCCTCTCTCAATGGCTCTTTCTTTTCTTCTGCATGTTTGTGAAATTCAATAAATGCATGTTTTTGATGGTGAATATCTAGAGGTGCAAATCATTTCAAAGGGTCTGGCTTGAGAGAGCAAATTGGAAAATCTGAAAAGGGAAGACTTGTGTCATCTATACCAGACAGGGATAAATGTTTATATCTAAGGCTGAATATATTACAGTACATGTTGTGTGTAAGTCTAGGTTTCCTCAACAACAACTGACTCACATGATGTACAGTACGGTCTCCACATTCCCAAAGAAATGGTTAGAAACTCTATCTACAAATACGCTGATAACTCCCACTACATCTACAAACTCCATCTACAGATATGCTGATGACACTACCATCATTGGCTGAAGCGACAGAAAAGATGAGACGACCTACATGAATGAGGTCAGGAACCTGGTGCAGTGGTGCTCAGTGTCAGCAAAAGCAAAGAGCTGGTAGCTATAGAGATGGTTAGCAGCCTCGGCTTCCTGAGTACCTTCATAACTAATGATTTAATGTGCTCCCTGCATGTAACTGGAGCTACAAGGAAGGCACAACAGCTTCCTCAGACAGTTGAAAAAACAAATGGTCTGTCCTCACCACATTTTACAGGTGTGCTGTTGAGAGTGTGCTCACGTGGGAGATTACAGTGTTTTCTGGCAGCAGCTCGTTTTTTTGACTGAAAGGCGTTAGGTCAGCCCAGTCCATCGGTGGAGTACAGCTTCCCTCTGTTGTGGACATTTTTGCTGGCTGGGAGTATTGCTAAAGATAACAATCATCCTGGTTTCTCACTTTTATCTCCCCTACCCTCTGGTGAGCATTGTAGGAGCATAAAGGCATGAACCTCCAGATTCAGAGACAGTTTTTTCCCAGCTTGCTGTCAGATTACTGAACTCAACCCCTAATACTGCCTAAACTCATCCACATTACTACACCCTCATTTCTACTCACCCTGATGGGTTTTTTTCTCTTCTCACACTGCTTGTTTGACTTGCTTTTTTAAAGTTGTATGTTACGTCACTTGTTGTTGTTGCGGTTGCTGTTCTGTGTTTATGTGTTGGTGATTCCTTAATGCCTCTGCATCGGAGCATACATGCAAATACAGTAAGCATTTCATTGCACTTGCGCACATGACACATAAACTGAACTGAACAGAAAATGGATGGATGGTTGTGTAGCACAAACTAAATTTGTTACCTAAACACATTCATTCTTTCAGCAGGAAATCCTTTAACAGAAATGGTGTTGTGTCTAATTATGTGTGGAATTGAACTGTACTGTATCAGTTCACCAGATTATATTGGTTTGGGTTTGTGTTGGCCAGGCATGGTGATGGAAGTTTGTTCCTAATTACACGTGTGCTGTCTGCTGCCAAGGGACACGATTCATTTGATTGAAGGTTTCAAACATTTTGGTCAGTGAGCATTTGTCATTGTGTCACTATACCTCAGTGCATTTAATTTCTGCACATTAGATGGGATTCTATCACACATTCAGTGTTTCCATAATAATTTTCAACATTACATGAACCTGTATACAAAGCATACTACAGATGAGTGAAAATATTACATATTCCAGTAAGGAGTATGTAAAGAGGCAGATTAAAAGGGTTCCCTCCTTTATGTAAAATGGTAATTATTATTGGGTTAATGCAATTACCCATATTCCTGAATGAATATTTATTATAAATAATTCAGATTAAAGAAATAGTAAATGAAGGGATGAATCTTATCAGAAACAGCAATATTAATATTTGAAATCTTAGTTTCATTACTACAGATATTACAGTGGTACAGACTTACGTATTGCAATGCAAAAAGGAGCGTGGACGGCCTCTCCTGAGAGCAAATGTTCAATTTCTGTTGACGTGTTTCAGTATAATTGTACGCTAAATATGTGTGTGCATCTACACACGTAACAAAGGATTTAGAGCGGTCCTCCGATCCCCCTCCTTCTCGCGCTGGCTGAACTCTCCTCACAGACGGCTTCTCCTGTCCCATGATGCCGCGCGGGCTCCAGCCCCCACTGAGCCGCCATGTTGTTGGAGTGAAAGCTTGGACTCGGAGAGTTTTGGGGCTGAAATCCATTTCCATCCACCCGCTCCGCCTGTAAGTAGACCAACTGACTTGGGTTGCGGGTAGACTTTAACCTGTACTTTGTAAAACCTTTGGGTTATTGGCACGGTTTGGGGAGCCGGAGTCTTATTTTGGTGGATTTGAACCTGTGTCGTCCCCCCTCCCCTTCTCTTCCTCCCCTCGTATCTGTGTTTCTGCCCGGAGTGTTTGGGCCTCTATTGTTGTCGCTATTGCAAGATCAACCTAGCCTTTTGCGCAATATAATAGTCAAAAACGCATTGTAGCACTTATAAAAGCCGCGGAAGCGCCCGCTCCCGTTTCATGGGCGCTTGGTTTTATTTGTAAGTCTGATTTCTGTGCTAATTTGGTACTGGTTCCTGTCTGCAGAAGAGATAAGGCCATGTATTGTTGCCGGGGACGGGCTGAGACTAGAAAGGTACATAAAAAAAACAGTATACCCAATGCTCAAAGACTAATGGCAGGAAAAACCGGGCCTCTGAAGGTTTTCGTGCTGTTAAAGGGTACTTTTGCACACAGGAGACAGCCTTTTAGTGTTTTGTTTTCTTAACCCGAACTGGGTTTGTTTATGCTCCTGGCAAAAGGGCTGCGTTTAATACAGGGACAGTTCGACTGAAACAAAAGCTTAAAAAGTGATGGATGCTTTATTGTGGCGCTGGGCTGGGAAGCGGCCACTATATCGTGGGGAGCTCTCGGCTGCCGGGGAGAGAGGCTGGCTTTTGCGGCTGCAGGCGCCTGTTGTGATTTCCGGGTGTTCAGTCCTGCCGCTGGTTCCCATCATACAGGACCGGCAGGGAATGGGCTCTGTGTGCAGCCCAGGCGAGGAAGTGGCGGCGGCTCTGACAGATGGAGATACAAAGGCTGGCATCGCATCAGTAGCTGGGATCCCATGCGTGGTCGTGGGGCTTTCGCAGAATATTTTCTCACTGTTGTATTTTTACACGTGCATTTTGGAGCACGCTTGATTGTGAAGATCGCTGTCAAAATATGCTTTCGATCAGGGTACGGTAACGGGGTTTTTTTTTTTGCCTGCCTGCCCCCCTCCCTCCTTCTTCCTACAAAAAAAAGTCAGCGCCGATGCGTTTGCATCTTCGGAGATGGAAACTCATTTTCCACCTGAACTTCCTGTGAGGTTCACAACTGAGCTGAGCCAACACGTTCCCTGCAGAACGGTTGACCATCGCCCTAGCCCTGTGGCTTCTGGTGTTATCTTGGCCCTGTAGGTCTTAGCTGAGCAGCTTTTCTTTAATAGCGTTTGATGTGACCTGTCAGTATGATTTTGTCTGTTTGGAAGTCACTGTCTCATAAAATAGGGCAAGTCAAAAATAAGTAAAGCACTTTAGCCCTGCACTTTTATCATCTTTATAAAGACCAATGCAGTTCATTGCTTAAAATCCTAAATGTTTGGTCAGAGTATTTCTTGGGTCTGTACTTGTCTGTGTCCAGTTTACTCCAAGAAAAAAAAAACTTGTTTTCGATTTTGTTTTGGGTCTCTCAAAATCTTCCACTTTGTAATGCGTCTCTGGCTTAGCTAAAGTGTGAAATACTGTGGTTCGTTGTATCACATGCCAGTGCTACCTGTTAGACAAAATTGGAAAATGTTCAGATTCTCGCCTTTTCAGTTTGAAATAAACTGATTTCTCAAGCCACTCTTAAGTAAGTTTAAATTAATTTGCTGCTGTTCGTTCATCTGTTTTTACATCCCAGAAAGAGATCTGTAGTAAGTTGAAGGCACACTGTCACAACACGATTTACAAAAACCTGTACTGCTGCCTTCTGCAAAGTATGTCAATTCATGTTTTCTTGCATACACCTTTGAATTTCCTTACCTTCACATGATCAGTGGGTTGTTTCCTTACTGCATTTTCGTTTAAGGAGCGTTCGGACATTGACAGAGATTTTATCTTGCATCCAGTTCCTGTATTGTGTAGTTCTATTTGAGTACTCTTGTACATTTTGTACTTTGCAGCAATTTACATATACCTGGTAGGACCTTATATGTTGAGACCTTACATTTCCGTTTAGCTCTGTTTTGCTGCTCTTGCATTATGGTGTACTGTACTGCTTGTTTTGTTCATTGCCTTACAGGAGTGATGTTTTTGATCATATGCACTTTGAGCCTGTGAACTTGTTCCCAGAAGTGTTAAGTGTGATTTACTTTAAATCAGATTGCTTGATATAGGCTAGATGTTAGTGTTTTTTTGTCCAGTGTTATTTTTTTAAATGACACTGTACTATCTGGTTTTTAACTTGGACTTGAATTCTCTTTTTGCTTTCCTGCTTTACCACTGTTCTTAGCAGGAATGCCACTGAGTCACACCTAGATATAAAGGGACTAGAGGACTAGTGCCACCGATTGTTCTCCCCGAGAGAATGCAAATATTTCGTAAGGTGCGGAAAGAGTACATTTGTTGCCCATGGTGGCATTCGGTTTCAGAGCTTCCAGGAATTTAGCGGCCGGACATTGACAGTAGTTTTAAACGATCTGAAATTCTTGAGATTATCTGTGGTGGCAGTGATAGTGGTAACAGATGCATTCCCTGTGAAACGATTTCACTTGCTGAACATTTAAAAATATCTGTAGGGCATGGCGTGTGTGGGCAGCTGCTTAACCTTGAGTTTTCTCTTGGTTTTTTTTACCTGTTTTAGAATTAGCCCTGCCCATTGCACTCTAATTCTAATTCGAATCATTGGACTTTTCGTGATGTCATTCCCCTTCTGTCTGCTGTCATGGCCATCACTCATACTTACAAGCCATTGTTTTTAAAGTGTGAGTGTTAGAGTTGGGAATATTGTAGCAGTTGTTTAAATAGTTAATGAGTACGTCTCTCATTTTGGAGTCCTCCATTGTATGAATATATGCAATTTGCAACAAAACTATAGAATTTTCCTGCTCTGTTTTTTTGGTCATTTTTCATGATACACATTTTAAAACCATAAAAGTTATGCCTTACTGGAGCAAGAAGAATTTGGCCGCATTTTGAAATTAGCCCATTTATGTACGTTAAGTTAAATGTTCACCTGCATGTGATTTGAACATTAATTTTTCTTGGCCTTAAAAAATGTTGACTACCTTGTTTTTATATTACAATGAACAATATGGGTTTAGTGTATAAACTACACACATAAATCAGTTTATCATTAAAATAATATTTTTAAAGATCAAATATTTCAATTTTTGTGTTGAGATAATAGCAGTTTTGAGCTTACCAGCTAAAAACAAGCTCAGACAAATCAGTCAGTTACGAACGATTCAAAACTGAGAACAGAGTCATTAAAGTCTTGATGTTTCTTCCTATTTTACAGGCTGTTACTTTAAAGTTTTGAAGTAGAGTGCAGAAGTGCTGGTAGCCAGCTCAGATCTTTCTCTGCTGCATGCTTTCTAGCTATAGTGAAATCATTTTGGGGGTTTGCTGTGGCTGTTATAAGCTTTGTAACCCTACATTTGCCCTGGGGTTGTAACATTTTTTTGTCTGTTTTGCGGAATGTAACTTCCTGGTGGGCACATCTTGGAGCACTTCACAGCAAGAAAAGGTAGAGCAGGGATGTAGGATCACAAAAGACGGGAAAAATAGGGAAACATTTCATGGCTGAATTCCAAGGTGTTTCTTGCACCTATTCGTTGTATGACAGCAGATTGTGTTAGCAGTCTTTAAGAATTCCATGTGTGGCCTTTATTAGTGCTATATCTGATCTTTGTTGTATGTAGTATAGTTCTGCACTTCAAATACATCACGTAGAATGTGGTTAGTTTTGTTTCAAACATGTTTTTAGAAATCAAAATGCACAGTCTTAAACACTGTTTAAGCTTGAAAGCTTAAAATTCTTTTTTGTAAAAAAGATTTCTCATTAGTTCTATTAGTTGAAAAACAAATAACACCCTCATCAACATATCTTTCTTTTGGCATGAGTTCCATGGAGACATTTATTTCAGAGCTGAAGACCTGAAAAGAAATATGTTGTTGTGTTTTTATCTTGCATGCAAGCAGCAGCAGAGTAGAATCTGTTGTAGCTGGCCTGCTTAATGTTATCATTCAAAATCCATGCTCGATGGGAGAAGGTAAGTTACTTTTCATTTTAAAATTGTTTATCCCTTTGGGAACTGGAAGCTAAACTTAAGATGTGAAGTTAAATCAATTTATCTGTAAACGGAGCTTTGAGCTGTTGTAAATGGGTTTGAATTCAAGGCTGATCTTCAAGTGGAATGAGTTAGAATAAATTTGTTCTTGGCGTCTTGTGGGCCTAACATTGAGGGCTTGTAGGAGGGATGCAAAAGAGTGAGCTTTGGTTAAAAGATGGACTGTTCTCAAACAGATTTGGCAAATATGTTCCATGACACACTTGCTGTGGTTTAATTTTTGAAGTGCTATGATAGTGACCAGTTCCAAGTCTCTCAAACTACTATTATGAATAACAAGAATAACACAAGCACCAAACGATATTTTTCTGTTTATTCCATGTGGTAAATGTTTTAATTGGTTTAGCTCTTAAGTTTTTTCTTTATAAAAAAATAAAAAGTATGTGACCTCTGATTTGCCTGTTACACTTAGTCTTACTTGCAGCCTTTCTTATTGATTTACATGGGGGTATTATTTTTGAATTGTTCATTAGGTTTGGTCTGCATGAAAGGGGGGATCAATTTCAAACTGTTTGCACCAGGTGTGTCCAATTGTGGACATGCAGGCCTGTAGTATCATCATGTTTTCATTCCAGCCTAGCTCTTCACATAAATCATCCCATTATTGACATCTGATCAATATACCAATATATCCCGGCTCAGCGGTTGCCTGAATTGGGATCTCCATGGCTTCATTGTTCTCAGTTGTAATCGGGATTCTCTCATATCAGTTTGGACTTCACCTGTATAAAAAATATATGCAGTTAAACTGGAGATGGTAACTCTCATGTGCACAAGTTAAACTACAGAAGGAGTGAAAAACTGTTGACAGCATAGAAATCTATAGTGTTTAACTAGGTGCGAGTCTACTGGGCTTTATCCCAGTTGTACACAGTTGATTGTAGTAAAAATACACAGCAGAATATTCTTTGTACCATTGTTTCAGAGTTTGTTTAGTTTTTAAATTATAGGAAAGTTGTGTTAAAAATCCTACCATTAGTCATTTTGTTTCTACTGCCTGTAATCAGATGATGGAAAACCCCTCTGTACTTGGCAACATTTCATTGGGTGGACAGATCAAAAGTAGTAGGTCAAGAGTAAAATGATCATCTTTCTCTGGAGGAGCTGGTAACTTTATCGTGGGTTTGCCAGTGAGCCAGTGCATTATTTCATCGGCTGAAAGCCTGGGTATTGTCTGGTAAAGCTAACTTGTTTTACAAGTTCCTAAATGAATCATTGAGACAAATGCACATTGAGGAGTTTTGACAATGTTTTTTCAGCTTAGTTCCACCAATTAATTCTGTTTTCCAATAACTAAATATTAAGTGCTGGACATTTTTATACAATTAGTGGAAGCTGTCAAAATGTTGGATACTGCACTTAACACACGGTTCACTGAAGGATATAAATGAAGGAGAAATACTGCATATCTCTTTTTAGATGGATAATACACTTATTGTGGGCCTTTGGTACAAAACATTGATGCTTTCTGCTGTGTAAGAATTGAAAAAATCTGCGGCCATGTGTTATTTCAATTGCTGGCTCCGGGGCCCTCTAACATGAGGCTATACAGCAACATGTCGCTTGCCTACTGCAAAACACAGAGCTTTTATCAATCTAGCTTTTAACAGCAAACTAGGTAAGCTAGTGGGAAGCAAAATGAGTAGGACAAGTTTTATTGGGGTAAAATAATAAGCCATTTCTTGATATAATCAACAAACTATTGATGAAGGTTTGCTCAGATTTTGATTACTGAAAACTCCTTTAAAAAAATTCTCAAACGAGTCAGATCAAAACCCCTGTCTTAAAACAAGCAGTGTTATTAGTACTGTGCATGAGTAAATGCAGTCCATCTCGGAGCTGTACCTTGTGTGTATTGTGCTTTGAAGTAAACTGCCCTTTCCTTTCACGTGGACTCTCCTTTTTGTGTAGCAGTGGACTGGAGGCCTCAGTGTCCAACAGATGGATTTCTCAATGTAGACAGGCTTGCGTGTAAGATTTCTGTAAGTCCGGTGTCACTTGAGCCACAGCAACACTGGACCTCAGTTGCAGGTAAAAAATCATTGGTAGATGGTTGTTTTTTTTCCAGAGGGTGAGAAAGTAGCCCATAATCAGTTATAATTATACTGTAAAACACATAATGATATTCCATAGAGAATCTCCCATTCATGTCCCTCATTTAACAGATTGATAGAGGAATAGTAATTCGACAATGGTTTCATGTTTCGAAGAACCCTTGTAAATGATAGAAACTTTTCTTATCATAGGGTGGCAGTAAATTTTAGGAGTGGCTTTGCTAGTAAAGGTGCTTGCTTGAAAGCAGGTGTTATTTTGTGACCGTGGGTTCAAGTCTGGTTCATGACACTAGCCTACTCTGACTGGGATTCCACACCCGGGTAGGGTGAGATTAGAGAGCTAGGGCTCTCTCGAAGGTACAGTGACCTCTCTGGTGCTTGTGTTGCCGGTGAGGAAAGTTTGTTTCCTCCGGCACAGGGCTGAGGTGCCTGTGGTATGTTAAAAGATGAGTGGCTTGGAGGTGGGTGGGTCCAAGTAGTCTGCCTACATTTCCTCCTCCTCCCCCTGAGTGCTGCTACTGACACTTGAGATACAAAAAAAACACACAATTGGCTATTCCAGATAGGGTGTGTATTACAAAAATAATGGGAGATTCCAAATCTTTAAAATAAATCTCTGTAGCAGGCAGGAGCTCTTTCCGACACATTGACTGACTGCTTAATTTATCTTTGTAGTGTTTGTAGTACTCTGCTGATCTGCTGTAGATTGCCCAGTGGACCTCAGGGAACAGGATTTTTTTCCAGACACAGTTTCAGTGCCCTGGTCTTACAATTCAGCTGCAGTCAGAGATGGAAGTGTTTACAGTACAAAGCAAAGTTGCTTTGGTTTCTTTTACAGTACGTAAATGAGTGTAATGTGTGAACGTTGAACTGGGTAGTATATGGTGTTTCCCTCCTTTATTCTTCTCTTATTTCAAGTGTATTCCAAGAGTCACAGCCTCCTCCAGATTCACCTATTCCATTGATAATTACTATGGGGCTTGGGTTTTTCTCATCTAGATCTTCAGCCATCTTCAGATTGCTGTTACCCTGAAAGATAAAGCTGCATCCAGTGAGCCCACAGCTTCTAGATGGATGATATTTCGATCAGCTAGATGTAAATAACCAGCAATATATCCCACTAGAGCAGTGACAGTGCTAGATTACTATCAATTTACCATTAAAAACCACTTGGATTTAAGATCATGTATATGCTATCCACTTGAAGTGGGCTTCGGTGATCAGAATTGCGTTTCCAAACTCAACAGTAGTTTATTCTTGTGACATGGATTTTTTTTGTGGGAGCTTTAGTTGTTGATGCAGGTGAATTAAGAATCAAATAGAACTGTTAGAGATAAGGTCTGTCTCATGGACAAATAGGCAATGTTTTGTAAAGGCGTTCTGTGTTATTTTTGCACGCTTATAGATATGTCAGTAGTTGTTTTCAGATTTTTCCTTCACCACTTTTTACTGATAAGGGAAGTAGCTCTATTGTTTGGACATTTTGTAGACATAAAAAAAAACTAGTGTTCAAGGTCTTGTAATTAACTTTATGCTGACATTGTCTCAGGTCCCTTATTACTGTTTTGGAATTCATCACAGATTTCAATATTCAAAGCAGAAGCATCAGCCTTTTTTTTTGCTAAGTTTAACTTCAGTGCTGGCCGCCCTCTTATACAAAATACAACCCTTAAGAATTTGAAACTGTGAGCCCTGTACTCTGATCCAGATGCCAAAAATTATAAGAATCTGTTAGCGAGATCAGTGGTGTTTTCAGCATTGCTTTCTAAGAGATATCCTGCCAGTTAAGACTGTGTGTTTATAGAGTTAAACCATGTTATTGTATGAATAAATAGCATAGCTCTGACATAGCAGAGGCTGGTTTTGAGACATGAGGAGGTTGCTGTGTTTTGGTCACATACTTGCCAGCATTCTTCTGTTATATGTTGTCTATAGTTTAGGTGTATGAGGTATTGTGTTTTTGAGATGAATTTTTAAAGTGCATAACGTCACTGTGGTTGAATTGTCTGCCGTTGTCTTTGAAATGACAGAAAACTACAGCTTTTCAACCATGTTGAGGTGGAGTATATGTTCGAGGGCTAGGAACAGTTTTCTGTTTGAAAGTAATGGGCCTGGTAGACCTACAGTCATACTGTGTACAGCACCATTAGAGCAGGATACCAAGAGCTGCAAAAACAGTTTTTATACAATAGATGTGGCCACTGATGTGACTGATGGTTGAATGAATGGGGCTGGGATATTTTCTTGTAAGTTTAATTCAAAGGAACATTACTTGGTACAGATTATCTAATGGACAAGACTTGTGGTTAAACGATTTACAGTGTTGGGCTTGTGAATTCTTTCCGGCACTCTTGTTCTAATCTCTGTACTTAGAGACAGAAGCCAGAAATTCCTGAGATTAATGTTAGTCTCTGTCAAATGTTTATTTGAACATGCACAGGTTAAGACGTGTAATGCCAGCTGAATAAATTGGTTCGTTAATGGGTGTTAAGATTGTTGCATTCTCTAACTCCTGTTTGCAATATTCATGTAATTACATTTTGAAAGAATTTGCTGAGAAAAAATGATCGCAGATGTGATAGATCCCAATCATACCTTCTGTCTGTAGAAGGTTTTCATCTACACAGTTTACTTAATATAGTTTTAACACAAATGTCTTCTACAGCTTCTGAGGTGTATGTAGGTTTTCTTATGAAGAGATGGTACAGTGTAATAACTAGCTCAGTGCTGGTTTTGAGTTGTATTGTCTTTAAAGCAGATTGGTATATGATTATGTTCCCGTTGTAGCAATTACTGTCATTTCTTAAAAACGTTATTTTAAAGATGTGTTAATGGGTTTTTATGGTATTACTGCTGTATATGAAATGGAGGGGGGGAGATCTATAAAGAGTTGTCTTATAGTTACTTTGGAGGACATAATGACAGTCCTGTAGCAGTTTTAAAACAAGATGCGAATCTTACTTTAAGGTTACAACTTGTTCTATATGATCATTAACATGCAGTTGAGTTTTAAAGAAGTAGTATGTGATTATTTAATAAAGATAAAAATGATCTGAACTAATTTAAAATGGATTAGAAATGTCAATATTTAATTTGTTTAAATTTATTTGTAAAGGCTAATCATTTTACGGCAGGTACACTGTTGTGCTGCTCTTGAAACCAATTGTTCAGACCTAATCTAACAGACATTTTTGTTCACACGGGTAGTGGACAAGAAATGGAGAAAAAATATTAAGTGATAGGGTGTTGGGCCACCACATGGAGCCAAGTCCGTTATTCGCTGTGGCATAAAATACCAGCTTCTGAAATTCTGCAAATGAGATGTGACACCATTCTTCTATGAGAAAGTTAGTCAACTTACACCTGGTTGGTAGAGGTGGAAATCAGTCTCAGGCTTCATTCCAGAATATGTGATTGGGTTCAAATCTGATCAGTGAGAAGGCCATGATATGCATAATATTGGTCTCTTGCTCACTAAACCATTAGAAGACCGTGCATGCTCTGTGGCATCCTGGATGACACCCCTTCCTTGCAGGAAAGATGGATTGAACTCAGTACCCTTAAATAGCTATTGGCATTTAACTTGCTTTCTAAGGAAATAAGATCACTCAAATCATTCCATGAAAATGCACCTCACCACATTACAAAACCACCAGAACCCAACACTGTTAGAACCAAGGATTCAGTGCTGTAAAGTTCTTTAGGTTGGTGTAAGACGTGGTCACCTGCATGTTGAGAACACAGTGGAGGATGATCCATTTGATTATATCTCATTTCTACACTACTCTGTAGAGTATTGCCTGTGCTCTTTGAACCAGTTGTGATGAGAGGTTTTCGCACTGCAACCGAACTATTTTATGCTCTGTGGGGTTCTCGGCGAACTCTTGTCTTCTGGCTGTTACCTAGGTTAAAATTTGCAGTTGATTGCTCTGCATTTGCTTTGGACGTCAAATGAATGCACAGATCTCTTGATCCTGGAGCATACGTGCTTCTGCCCACTGTTGTCCTTTTTTCATTGATGTCTTTAGTTCGATGCTGACATCACCTTAAGCACCGTTTCTCATGATTCGGTAAATTGTGGTCGCTGAAGCTCCTGCCAAACACACCCCAACACTCAACCCACATTCATTGTTGCTGGTCTTCTCTTGAAGCCATATTAGCCAGAAATATAGACAACCAGGACTGTCCATCATTTTTAAACATGACCCTAAACATGTACCAAATATCTGATTGATTGGAAGCACTTATTTAGTGTATTTGAAAGCCTTCGTTATTTCCCATTTCCCATATATTGTCAAATACAAAGGAGCATCTGTGTGTTCACAGGTAACACAAAAACCTTTGCTTTTTAAACAGATCAGACATGCACCATCAGGACCAGCCAATTGTAGAATTATAATACTTCCTGAAAGTTCTGTTAAACAATTGATTTAGACAGATTCCAAAATTCTGTTATTCACCTCTTTCTTTCTACATTTACTGGAAGTTGAGTGACACCCACAAGCCCTCTAGTCTTGACGTAATGATAATTACTCTACTGTGACCGCAAGTCCAATTAAGGGGTTTCCCTCAGTTAGACAGCAGTGAGCCTCTTGTGGATCGTCCTTTGTACATATATAGTTTGTGAAATAAAACAGTGTGTGTTGCAATATTACAATTCTACTTTTAGATGTTTCTGGTACCTTTTATGATATTTTTTATGTCTTGACAAAGTAAATACTTAGCCGTTCCTTAAATTTTCCTGCTTGGCCTCCTTGTGCCAAGCCAGTTATGACCTTGGAAGTACTTGGTTCTGTTTAAAAATGACTCATGTTGTGTAAGCTAATAGTGTAATTGTAGTGCCACCTCATTACATTCTTTTATGATCTCTTAGCCAGCCAATTTGTGAAACTAGCTAAGGTTTACATTTGCTTTTCACCACCTGTAAGAAGTCTTAGGTTTTGAAAGGACTTGGATCTTCAGAATGGTGTTGAACCTTGTAGCAACGGTTTCCAGTGGAGGAGGTACTTGTAATGCCAGTTAAACGTCAGTCTTCCTGGAGCCTCCTAGTGGGCTTCATAGTAGTGAGATGGCTACAGTGTACAGTCATAGTACACAGTGCTTCTCAGTGCTGACACTGATTAAAGCAACTTCTGGATTATGAGCCATCCATTTTGAATATTAACATTTAATTTAAAAAATCCATTAGATTCCCGAGTGGCTCAGCATCTCAACAGAGGGTATTGTCTGAAGTGCATGTGTACAGCTCTGATTTCCCCTTTGGCCTTGGAAGGGTTGTTGACGATGAGGCCATCGTAGTGGTGGCTCCAAATTTGGAAGGAAGAAATATTAACTGCAAGTCCTGAGTTCAAAATAAAAACAAATTTACAGTTTACTCATTGATCTGATTGTGAGGTTATCACAAAGTGAAGTGCAGTTGAGACGAAAGTTCATGGCCCTTGACACATGAATATGGCGTTAATTTATATAAACCACAGTTTAAACATTCTTTGCAGTTGTTACATTTTGTTTTTAGTCATCGTAAAATTCCTGCAGGACTTGAAATGGTGTTATGATATCCTGTTTTGGTGCTGTGTTCAAGCTGGGAGGCCATCAGCTTTCAGAGTCTTTGGTGTCGTCCTTCTGCTGTCACCTATGTCATTAACATTCTTTATTAGCGATTCTCTATTGGAAGCTGATGTCTTTGTTAAAAGGACACAAAGGGCTGTAGAGCAATTATAAGCACTGCAGCTTAAGGCTGCCATGGAGGGGAGAGAACATTCAAGAGCCCTATAAGAGCTAAACAGCCTTTCCAATGTGCCCTCTACCATTTCCTTGATGGCATTTGGATTCTGTCTTCAGGATAGATTTATCTTGAGCCAGTAAATATGAATCGCACCCTCTTTAGGGTGCTTAGACTTCTACAGACTTAATAGATCTCACTGCCTTCTCATGCTGTCTCAAAACCTGGTTGTTCAGGTTTTACCTTTAGATTGTGATGTTCACCCCACTGTTGTCTATAATTTCTGTAAATAGTGTTGATTGTTTGTCATTTATTGTTCAGAATTAGATCCAGTGTTTGCTAGTTTCCTTTTGGGGGGTGGCAATAGTGAGTGCAGTGAGGCCGGTGATTGCCGGAGGCCCTGGTAGCTGTGTGTTTGTACAAGTGCTAGTCATTTCCAAGCAATGATAAGATTTATAGCTGCCAGTTACACAAAAAGCAATGGAAAAAGTACTAGCAGGTCACCTGGCAGGAACCATCCTTCAAGAAAGTTCATGCAGTGAATGTTAAGTTGTATCCAACAGTTGTCGAATTGCTCTGCAGTGACGCAGCATCTGAAATCTAAAACGACTAGGGTGGTAGGCAAATGAGATTTAATGTTGACAAACAAAATACTGCTTGCAGGGAGCAGGGGAATGTTATAAATATCCAAAGGCTGGCACTGAACCTGAAAAAGTCGTTTTTTTTTGATGGTTCAACTTGATCTTCATCTTGACAGTGTGGGAGGGGGATTAAAAAATAAGTGCTTGGATCTAAAGTGAACACTGGCTTTGAAATGAATGATAAATTATTCAATACAAAGTATCCACTAATTATATTTAGAACACTAACTTTGGTCCCCACATGGCAGATGTCAAGATAAGCAGGTTAGTCTTGAACAGAGGTGATGGAGGGGATTTGCATTCAAAGTCCTGATCATGATCTTATCAATGGATAATAGTCTCCTTAAATGTTTCAGGTGTAGTGACTGAGTTGACCTTTTTCTGTGTGTTGTGAATACAGCTCTAAATTAGCCACTGGAAAGAGTGACGTTTTTGGATACATCTAATGTCCTATGCATGTGCTGTAAAATAATAGAGAAATTGTTAATTTTTGTAAGCCACCCCACCTCCACCTTCTAAAAATGCCAGTTCCGCGTGTCAATTATAAAAGGGTTAATTCCAGTTTATCTCTCCCTTATTACTCTTTGGACATTCACATTTTTGCAATGATCATGCAAACACTGGAATGACAGCAGACCAGAATTTTATTATTTGTGAAACCGTCTAACCCTGGGTATCACTCTGCAGGTCTGCATGGACATTTCTGTCCACATGCCAACACATCTCTCATGTTTTGTGATGTGTAACTTATCTGTCAGATTGATGGGAAAACCAAATGACAATATCCTCTGCTTTCCACTCTCCCGTGGCAAAATATCAGTTTATTCATGAGAATAAAGGTGAACTGCAGAGTTTTCAGCACCAAGCAACTGACTAATGACTGTGTGCCGTGACAGTGTGCAAGACTCAATTCTACATTTTGTGCTCGTTGGTTTAGAAAAACAGCTGAATATCACACTGTTTTTTTAATATGATAAGATCCATAAATGGAAAGAAGCTACTTTGCTGTTCAAAATGAAGATAGTGCATTGATCATTTAAAGTAAACTGAGGCTACAGAAAACGCCAAAACGGTCAATTTGAAATTGAGATCATGAGTTCAATTAGAATGTGAAGTACAATATACATTTTATTTTTGGCATGTTGCAGACATAAATTTGGGCATATTAAATAATTCGTGTTTAATCTAGGTTTGTTAGTGGTGGTAGACATTTACTTTTTAAGTTAAAGGTGTAAAAGTATTTGCCTCCATGTCCCTTTGAGGTAATAATTGCATCTTATTGGGAAGTCTTCATAGTAAAGACAGGAAAGCCCAACAATTGGGGAAGAGATAATGTTAGTGTGTTTGGGGGGGGGGGCGGGGGGCTTGCAAGGAAATTAAATATCCCTGCCAGATAATATTTCATAGCAGGAAAGGAAAAATGGCTGTTAAGGAACAGCTGATCGCAACACTACAAGAAAGACATTACAGATCTTTTAAATTCTCACATTCATCTGGTGCAGATTCAATAGAGAGATACATGAGGATTTCCCTGTAGATCTGTCCATGCAACAGCAAAGTCTGTTTTGGTCATTTAGGTAATTTCATATCATGATAATACAATGATAATAATCAATCGAAATGCAAGGTATTGGCACTGACAAGGATTGGGCTATGACTGTCAGCAAACTGGAGCTCTGAGTGTTTAAGGCTGTGTGGCTCTTACTTTAGCCACAAGGAGCCACACTCATATTCACAGTAGATGCTAGCTATAAAAATATGCCTGCTAATGTATTTGGAGGAATGCACAAGAACTGTCAGCATCTTGAATTTTTGTAGCTCTAATTCAAAAGATGGATGTGATCACTGCTAGCTGGGCTATGTCCTAAGTCTGCTAGCTTTCTCTAGGGGGCTTGAGTTGCATGAGGAGTGAGTTTTTCTGCTTTGTGTTTTCAGATTGCGTCGGTGCTTTTGTGTGGTTTGCTAAATTGGCATAGGTGTGTTTTGCCGACTTGGTTTAAACCCACAGGGAAAACCTAGAATTCCTTAAATTATAAACTGTTCTATCATTTTTGTTTTTTGATACACAGGATGTCCAGCTACTAGACACAGCAGTTCCTTTTTTAATGTGAGAGGTTTTCATCCTTAAAAATCTCAAGACACTTTAAATATAAGAGGAGACCCACTTAATTCACCACATAACTGCAGAACACATTTGGAAACTATTCTACATATAGTGGAGTGCTTCATCACTTGAAACTCAGTTGGAAGTTTAGAATGGAAATGGGTTAACATCCCTATCCTTTTTAAAAGGGATCTTTGTGGAATATCTAAAGTTAAAGGTGGTATCAGAAATTTGTAACCTTTAAAAGTACAGCTGCGTGAGTCCTTTCCTATCTTCAGGTTTAAAATGTGGACTAGAAACCCGTGTATGTTGATAGTGTAGTGCTCAAAGACTGGACTTCGAAGGAACCAAACATTCTAGCTGAGCTTTCTTGTGTTTACAAGTTATTCATAATACCCAGAGCTGTCCATCTAGGCAGTGAAAAGTCATATGACATGACGCATTCTTGTTAAAGTGGATTTGCTGTGTTATTAACGTTAAAATCAAAGAGCTGGTGTAGCTAGTGTGTAGAACCACATATGACGCTGAAACTGTCATCTCTCCGACCCTATATCCTGGCTTTGCACTTATTGAAATGGCATTGGCCATCTCATTGGGCAAATTGTTCAATATGAATACGTTCTTGCACATTTAGTGTGGTCCGCCAGCGTACTTATTCTGTTTGTATTCTGAAGCAGTTTTTATTTCGTGTTTTGTACATCACGAGAAGATGGAGCGTGTGGTTTACTATGCTAATATATTTTGTGTATGCGGTAAGTAAAGTGGTAGATATCAACTAGCATCATGCTGTGCTCCATTAAAGGCCAAGAAAGGGGTGTGGGCATACAAAAGGATAAACTAAATATAACTAAAAGGTGCTTTGACATACTTTTGCTTATACAAACCACCTTGCTAATTCCCCTTATCCCTGTGTTTCCTGCAGGTGCTGGTGGAATGAGCGTTGCGTGTGTGTTGAAGAGAAAAGCAGTGCTCTGGCAGGACTCCTTCAGCCCCCACCTTAAACAGCACCCACTCGAGACGAGCCAGCCCAGCATGCCTGTGGTGTTGACGACGGGGTCAGGAGCCCCCCCGGCAGGGCAGACCCCCCAGCCCGCGCCCCCCAGCCAGCCCCTCCCCGCAGGGGCGCACTTGGGCCAAGTGCCCGGGTCGGCGGGAGGCGCGGGGCGCTCCCAGGACGACGCCATGGTGGATTATTTCTTCCAGCGGCAGCACGGCGAGCAGCCAGGTGGCGGGGGGTACAACAACGGCAAGCACCGCTGGCCCACCGGGGATAATATCCACTCCGAGAACCAGGTAAGGGTGGGCTCTGGGACCGAGGGGAGGGAAATAATGAGCACAGTGGACTTCTTATGAATGAGCTCTGCCCTGTTCTGAGTGCTTCAACCAGTAAAGGTGTGCTCAGGGCATGGGTGGACTCGGTACCCCCTTGCTGGGCTGTGTCCTGTGGCCAGTCTGGTTCCGAAAGGCTGCAGTGCGTAGTTGGCGGAGGTCTGCCAGGGCTGGGTTGGAGGATCCTCAGCTTCCTTCTTTTGGTGCTGTGATCTTGGCTGTGGCAACACAGCACACGTTTAACAACAACCTTGAAGGAGCTCTGGTTAAATGACTTATTAGTTCAATAACGGATTTTGTCTCTTAGCGATTTATCTTTGTCTTTTGGCCTTAGGTCCGATCCATGGATGAATTGAATCATGATTTTCAGGCTCTAGCGTTGGAAGGGAGAGCTATGGGGGAGGTGAGTATTCAGCGCCTTTATTGGTCTCATTTTTCTTTTATTTTCTGATGAGCCTGATACAGACATTAACTCATTACTCAATATGGGTTCTTTGCTATGTATGTGCCGTACTATCCTAATAGCAGAATGAGGACAAACGTAAGCTGCTGGATAGTTTAACTGATGACATTCAGCAGGTATGTCAAACTCATATGTCACAATGGGCTAGGCTTCATTTTAAATGTACTTTAACTGGGCCTTGTATAAATGCGTAATACAGAAATCATTGAAAATCAGGACACAACCGTTATATAGTATTGGTTTTGTTTGTTTTTTTACAAAGACATACCTTCCAAAATATTTAATTGTCATGAGGAGCCGGTGAAGAGGCAGTTTTGCAAAAGGAACTAATACATCTCTGAGTTTTAGGTGTTTTTTTTGCATTAATAACTGTCATTTCAAATATAGCTGTGATTATAACAATAGGCCAAAAATAAATGAACAACTGCATGTATGATTTTCATTTGGTGAGTGGCAAGACTGAAATGTTTTAAAAAGGCTGTGGTGATCAGCATCACCTGTAAACACTGCTTGAGGGACTCACAGAACTCTCTGGGGCTGTGGTGTTAAAAATATGGAATGCAGGTTTTGCTTTGTTTCTTAATTAGCAGGTACCAGTGTTTTTAATGAAAACAGATTCCACAAAGGACAATGTTAAAAGCAGATTGGTTGACATGAAAACAAGTTGATGAATGTTTATTCTGTAGATCGGCAATATAAAACCAATTTTCTACAATTATTGCACATTTAAAACATGAAATAGATTGACAATTAAGAATTAAATCTGTATAGTTTGCTGATGCTGCAGCCTCCTATGCCTGGCACTTCTTAGTTTGGACCAATACATCAAAATCTAGAGACTGGGCCTTGGAGAACTGAATAATGAGTTCAGGTGGGCGTCTGTGAGATGCGATTCCACCTGAAATCTTTCTTCAGTTCATTACAGAACGAAGCTGCTAACATGGATAGAATTTAAAAAACAAAAGACTTCGGCTGGGGATAATTTGGTATTGCATTTTGATAAAATGTTTTAGAGTCAACACTGGAAAACTTGTGTTGCATACAAATCAAGAAATAGGAATTTCTTCACTTTTTTGAGCACACAATTTTTTTCGATTATGATAGGCTTTTTTGCAATGTTAAAGAATGCACCTTATAGGATTTTTCCTCATGATCTTGAAAGGACAGTTTTGGTGAGAAATATGTCTGGCAGTCGCAGATGTTCCAAACTGCGGCGCAGGGGTTTAGAGAAGTGTATGTACGGGTCTTGCTGCACTATTTTCCCTTCTGTTTTCGTGTCAAGACATGGCCCTGTCAAACAGGATCTGTGACATCATCAAACGGGCGCACTGCGATTGGACAGAGGTAGAGAACTTGGATGGCTTTGTGTCAGACTGTTATGGTGCCATTACCAAGGGCACTGGGCAGCTCAGACGAGACTCTTGTCGCTATATGGACGTGGGCTGCAGGTTTGACACCCCTGACTTACAGGAAAAATGAAGCGATGGAATCTCATTCAGTTTGCATAGTTGACTCTTTAAGAGTCTTTAGACTCTTAATTTTTCTGTTGGAAGAAATTCATCTTTTTTTCTCCAACTGTATTTTTAGCGTTTTACATGATGCACGGTCACAAGCATCTTGTGCTTTGGCAGTCTGAGCTGTGCCGCCCACCACAGTGTGCTCACATACACGTGCCAGTGTGTTCAATTATTTAAAGAAATGCAGCAGGAAATGGCCTTTTCTCCTAAGCCAGGGCTGTTGAAGGATGGCAGGCAAGTGAGCACTGCAGTGGCAGGGAGGTTCTAGTTTCTGAACCAGGCACTGTCAGGGGCTCCTTTTCCTCCATGTGGCTGGGCTGCTTATGTTTATTTTACTTCTGCTCAGTCAACAGTTATTCCATGCGCAGATAGTTCTGTTGCTTTTCATCCACAAGGGTCTCAAAGTGCTTTACATATATGAAGGGACAAATTTCGTCCATCTCCCTGGAGATGCTTAGCTGCTATTTTTCTCCAACAGCCGATCAGGTGCCGAAGTGTTAAAATTCGTGTGGGCTAGCACTATGTGATTAATGACCTGTCCTCAGGACCTCGATTTGTCTCATACAGCTACCCCTTCGAGTTTGGATATTCTTGTCCAGAGGGAAGAGTACCCTCTATATATTATAACCAATAACAGCAGCAATTAAGTTTTTCTTTGGATGTCTCCTGTGTCAATACTGACCATCCTGTTTTCTAGTGGTTAGATTGTGATGTGCACACCTAGGGCTGGTTGACTGTTTTGTGCATACGCCTATTCCAATTCCTTAAAATAACTAGCATTTGTCATGTGTAGCTCATTTTACTTGTGTGGTAATGGCAAGTGTCACTGCTTGTGTCATTCTGTTCTTATGTCTGAATGGCTTTAAGTTTTATATATGAGTACCCTTGAGTCCATCAATCATAGGTCTGATAAAGTCAAATAACTACAGGATATGTGGAAAGCATATGTAAAAAAAAATTTTCCTCCACATTAAGGCACATATATTATGGTCTCTTATAGTGCAGAACCTGCATAGTGTTACAAGATAGCTAACAATTACACAAAAATGTCTTAATCTGCAATGTACAGATGTAACTGCAACTATAAACAAACATAGCTGCTGGAAGTGGTATGACAGGTGAACAATTTTATATTGGCTCATAACTTCAAGAAATAAACTCTAGATGAATCATTATTGCAAAGCTCTACCACATTGAATGCATGTTAAAAAATAAAACTACTAAAATGCAGTTCTATAACAACTACATAATGTTTGTTTTTGTTTAGCCTTAGAAGTAAACTTCAGAACAGGTTTTAAGATTAGCAGTGATGGTATGTATTGTGTCTAGCAGAAGTAACGATTTAGTTTTACAATTAGGCCCATTGTTTATTGGAGATTTATTCTTTGGATCTTGCAAAATATGTTCAAGGGGTATAAATCTGGAGCTTGGCTACCTATGTCAAAGGTGTGACATGTAATACCGGTACTAATTAATGCAGTAAGACTGGATTTTTAAGTTAATTGGGAGGACTAGAGCGACAAATTCCAACTCTAGTGTCAGTGTAAATTAATTAATCTGTTTCTTTAGTTCTGGTTATATTTTTAAAATTATTTTAATTGTGCTATGTACCATATAAAAAGCATTTTTTAAATGAGTCTGGAATGGTTGTGTTCTGTCAGTCACTGTACACTTGATGCGCTCTAGTTCCTTTTTTTATTGTAACATGGATTTCACTTAAACATTTCACTGAAATTAGGAAGTGCTTACCCGCCACGCTTGGATAACCATGGATCCTGATACCATTTTTTCCTCCATGAATTTAACACAGTAGGTAGTTCACACAGTCAAGGATCAGATGTCTAGACATCTAATGTTTACTTTGTCTAGAACTGGGTTTTGTTTTTAATTTCCTAAAGCTCTTGCATGCCGCTGTAGGAAGGGCGCTATGTAAAGTTTGCATTGTCTCATAATGTGACTCATTGGGTGTTCTCTGTGCATTAGATTTCTGTTACCCCTGTAGTTGCCGAAAAAGATGCTTTTAAAAATACCGTTGCCAGTAGAAGTCACAGTTCTGATACCTGTTTTCTGCCTCCTGTGCACCACAGCAGCTCCTTCCTGGGAAGAAGTTCTGGGAGTCCGATGACTCGAGTAAAGATGGACCAAAAGGGATATTTCTTGACCAGTGGAGGGACAGTGCATGGGGAACATCGGGTAAAACATAAATGCAATCTTTTGTAATGTATGCAATTGGCAGAAAGCCTCTGAGCTTACAGTTGGTGTAAGTGTAGGGCGTCATGAAGTTTGAATGGCTTTAATGTTGCAGAAAATGCATCTGTTTGTCCTCCTCTCATGTTTGTGAAACGAATTAAATTTGCTGTAAGCTGAGATGTAATGGCTCTGGCAGTAGCTCCAAAGTGACCATTACCCCTTTACATTGTTATGCAATTGTAGTCATCAGATTATTAAAAGATATTTAAAAATGTACATTGTAGAGCACCCAGAAGAATCTCTGGATGTGTCTTTACAGTGTAACAGGCTCCCTTGTGGTGGCTCCACACAAGGAAGGTGTTGATACAGGTGCCAGTTGTAATAGATCTTCTCATCTGTCTACAGATCACTCGGTTTCCCAGCCAATAATGGTGCAACGGCGACCCGGCCAGGGTTTCCATGGCAGCAGCGAGGTGGGCTCGGTGCTGTCGCCGCGCTCTGAAAGCGGCGGTCTTGGGGTCAGCATGGTGGAGTACGTCCTGAGTTCGTCCCCAGGGGAAAAACTGGACTCCTGCCTTCGAAAGGGAGCTTTTGTAAGTGGACATTCCACGTGAGGAGTTCTTCATGGAAGAATTTGTTACGAAGGAGAGTTTTCACAAATGGAGAGGAGTATTGTTTCTCCTTTTCTGGATACCTCTCCATATATATATATATTTCGGTAGGCATCGATGTAGAGGTGTACAAATATATTTAAGCTGTTTTACAAGTCTGCACAAAGCATACTGCATAGTGTCCTACTAGATGTCAGTTTGACAAAACTGATTATGGATGCACGTAAAAATATTTAGAGCCAGGTTTTCTTTTATAGGTTCTGAAAATTACAGAACGGCTTCTTGAGACATCAAGATAATTAGGTTCTTCCTTCCAGGGACCTCGAGATCCCGAGGCAGATGACGGTGAAAAAAGAGAGAAGAAGCCCAAGGCGACCTTTGACACGGACAAACTGAGCGACCTGAAGGAAGTGGAGAGTGATGGGATGGACAAACCAAATGGCCTGCCTGTGCAGAACGGGATTGATGTGGATGTTAAGGATTTTAGGTATCTGTTCAAAAACTTAAGACTTAAGACGAGGGCTTTTTTAGAGATCCATATTAAGCCAGAAAATGTGTTTGTCATACCTGATTTAAGCTCCTGACTCTTAGGAATAGTGCTTTGGTGATTGTAAGTCTGAGTTTCAGTATATATTTAAAGGAGTTGCAATATGGGTTTGTTTTAAAGAATTATAATGAGAAGAATATGGCAGCATTGCAAATATTTATAGACATTTGTCTTTGTATGTTGTTGGACATAGAGAATACCACATTGTTCAAGTCCTTCAGCCACCCTGCTGATCTCTCACCTTCATCCTCAGTTTTGTATAATTTTTTGGATAAGCCTGCTTTCAATTCCTTTTGAGTACATAAAATGTTATTGTATTGACAAGAGGCTCCAGCAGGGAGAGAACCTTTATGATAGTATGAAAATGAAAGAAACTGGAAAGGTATTCCAAACTGCAAGCCACTTAGGGCAGACTCATTGAGTCAAATGAAGTCATTAACAGATTTCTTTGAGATTGATTGCCTGCTGTTGAGTGTTGCAGTCAATTCTTTCTCAGTCTTCAGGAGCCCTAGGCTGTTTTACTGCTAAAAATTCAAAATCAATGTCTGGCTTTCTTGGATGGCTTATTAAAATAAGTAAAGAACCTTTGGGACTCTCAGCAATAGTTATCAACAACACATTCGAAATACAAGCTTAATAAGAATGGTGCCAGAAGTGATAACTTTCAAGGAACCACTTTGTGGCTGTCTCTGTAATCCTGTATCCTTGGTGTACTTGTTCCCGACAGCCGCACGCCTGGGAACTGCCCGCCGCCAGGAGCCGAGGTGGACCTCCTGGGCCCCAGCCAGAATGGCTCCGAGGCCCTGGCCCAGCTGTCCAGCAGCAATGGAGCCAAGCCCGTGGAGGACTTCTCCAATGTGGAGTCTCAGAATGTGCCCCTGGACCACATGGAATCGGTGGGCATGGAGCCCCTGCAGTTTGACTACTCTGGCAACCAAGTGCCCATGGATTCCACAGCCGCCACTGTGGGGCTGTTTGATTACAACTCCCAACAGCAGGTAGGACACTGGGAGTTATTAGTGGTAAAACTTGAAAAATCGCCACACCTGCCTAATACTTCAGACTATAGTTTCTTTTGTTGGTGCTGCCAAACTCTTGTTTTGGCAAGTGGGGGTATTCATATTTCTTTAGACTTAATCACCTTCTGTGTCTCGTATTTTATCATCTTAAAAATAGGCCATTGTTATAAATTTTAAAAAGCTCTTGACACCTGGAGTATACGTCTTCCTCAACCGATACCATTATCTCCCTCTCGCCCTGTGTCCACACAGCTGTTCCAGAGACCCAGTGCCCTGGCTGTTCAGCAGCTGACCGCAGCACAACAGCAGCAGTATGCCCTAGCAGCCGCTCAGCAGCCTCACATAGGTAAGAGCTTTCGATTCCCACAGCGTGTGCAGAAGGACATATCCCAGTGAAAACCTAAAAATTAAGATCAGCTCTGTTTTGGAAATATAGAAGATAATTTTACCAAGCCTAAACTTGAAAACCAAGTGTTTCGGTATAGTAAGTGATCAACAGCTTTTCTGTTATCCCAAAATAAAAACAGTGAGTGACATTCCCTCCATGACAGTATGTGCAAATGTTCTCCGAATAACTTATTTGACTAACAGTTCGTGTTGAATTTCTTTCTTGGTCTTATTTTAATTGACAAAGAAAAATCCAGACTCATATGCGCAGTTATGAAACAAATCTGTATATTGTTGATTTTATTTTTCTTGCAGCAATTTCATTACAACATGACAGAGTATGTGGCATCTATATTTAAGATTTCCATTACCAGATGTTTATTAAAACATCTTAGCTTGCTTGCAGATTCCATTCACCAAGGGAAAGATAAGTGATGAGTCTTGATTGACTGCCTAGTTATACTGAAATACTTGTTGGTTTGCAGTGGCTCAACACATGTGACTGCAGTTTTTCATGAAGTAGCAATTAGACCTTTTGTCTCTTGTTGGCAACATGAGACAGATGACACAGTTCCTTTACTTACCCACCTGCAGTTATCAGTTTCTTTCAATCCCTTAATCACTGCCTTGGAAACGGTTAAATTAAGGAAGCCTTTGTTCTGATACAACATAGATGTAGGGAAAAATAGCAATTACTGGAGATCACCAAGTCATTGTTGAGGAAGTGAGTGGTGTTTAGAATGGAGAAGAGGCTGCAAAGTGGAGTCCGACTCTGTTTATCTTTCTACTTGACTATAGAACATATAATCCTCCCTGAACATAGGTGGTTATTCAGTATTCTTTTTTCAGCTTGATAAGATGGAGAACATTGGTTGTGCTTTGTAAAGCTTCCTCTGGTGCTACTCTGAATGAGCTAGCAGTTAAATGTTTTAATTTTTTTTCACGAGGTAACCTGCTCTTTAGTTACAGCACAGCTGACTCCAGGGGTTTTCATGCACTTGAGAATGAGATGTACATTAAGGGCATGATGCAGCACATATATAATGCTCATGGTTGCCAAGGTAGATGAGCAATGTTTAGATAGTGATTTACAAGGCATGATCAGTCTCTTCCTCTCACTTGAAATTCCTTAAATGTCCTGGAAGACATGGGCACTTCTTAATGTAAACTCATATTTTTGGGTAGCAGGTTAAAACATTGTTAAAGGCAATGTCAAACTGATTTGTGTCCATGCATGTGTCATACATTTATATGTGCATATTAATTTAAATTTGTGTGGAACTTAAACAAAAATTAAGAGAAATAACCTATCGTGAAAACAGGAGGATGTCTTAATTTAGGATTTAAATTTGGTTATATCTGTTAACACAGTGTGCATTGCATAATTTATTAGGAATGAAAGATCAAGTGTAAATTATCCTTGCAATATTGGAATGCAAATGGACAATTAAGAATTTGCTCTCCTATATTAACAGGATGATATCTTATACTAGGCCGTACAGTTTCTTTTCCTAAAACTGCAGCTCATATTTCTTTAAATGGGATAATCAAGAGAAAAGTAGGAGATTGGTCCACGGAATCCTTCCTGTAAGTGTTTGTAATGTGAGAATTTAAACTTTTCTTAGGTACATGGATCAGAAAGACTCAAACAAAACGTGTGGAACTGAGATGGAAACAGTTAAATCTTGCATAATGTTGCATAACTTGCATCGCCTGCATAACATCGTGAATACATCCAGGAAAAGTAGAATGATAAATTTGTGTTCCAACTTAGTTTTTTGAGTGTCCTTGAATGGTTGGCTTTGCATTAGTCTTCTTTTTAAAATGCAAGAAGAAGTAAAACCAATAAAATTACAAGGGGCACTGGGATAGATTATAATAACTTTACTGAAATGGTTTCAAAAGTAAACCTCATCATGTTACTCTTTTACAGCTTCTGGCAAGCTGTTGGTTATTTTCATGCAGAACTGTAACTGCAGGATTGCATTTCCAGCTAGTCAGTAAGGTTCTTTGAAGTGAATTCAGTTTTTAATCAGTAATTTTGTCATCTGTAAAATGGATTATGTAATTCAATCCCTGTTTAATTCAAGTACTGGAAGATCATTAATTGAGCTTGCAAGTGATATTTAATCAGTAGATTTTTGTTTAAATGGTGGTTTTTGATAAAAGGTGATACTACAAACTGAGAAATTAGTGATTTATTTGAAAAAGCATTTATCTTTCAGTGTTATAAGATCAGAACCATTGAATCTTGCGTGTTATGTATCACTATTAGAAATACTTGCTTCATTATTGAGTTGTATTTAAAAATGCTGTGGAGTGTGCTTTTGCAGCAGTCTGCACAATTGTGCAAGTTGTTTTACAGGGATTAATGACAAAGCTTCATCCTTGAATCAGTCAGCTTCTGGCAAAGGAATGAGGCATTTGGACCTTTTTTGTGTTCTTGTTCTGGTTGATGCAAAATGTGAAAATCTTACTTAGGAACATGTTTGAAGTCAGTTTGACAGTGCAACTAGAAAGTGTTCTTTTGGAAGACAATTACGAGTGCGTAGACTAATCTGTAGAAGGAGTAGTTTTGGGATCTTTGTAAATTCGTTTTGTTGCATTGTGCAAGAGTGACTTGGTCAAAAGACAGATGTGAAGCTCTGATGGTTGAATGAGTTGTTTGTGTCAAAGCTTTATGTGGTTTCTCCTGCACCGTTAAGGTTGCGAGGCTGCAGGGCAGTCTGCGGCTGCCGTCCTATTGAATTCTGTTTTTACTGACAGGTGTGTTTTCAGCAGGTCTTGCTCCCGCTGCCTTTGTCCCAAACCCATACATCATCAGTGCGGCTCCTCCGGGAACAGACCCCTACGCAGCAGGCCTGGCTGCAGCTGCCACCCTGGGTATGAGCTTTCTTACAGTTTCTTTACTTTCCCCTGGCTTGTCGTTGTTCCTCAAATGGTCCCCTTGAGAAGATTACTTTCATTGTGTATGGGGAGTTGTATGTTGTTACAGCTCTCAAACGCAGTTAATTCAGTTTTTATACACCATCTTATTAGGGTCTTATTCTGAATTTGGAGAACATATGAGACCATGTCAGGCTTCTTTCGATTCATTGTTGGTTGTTTAAACTTTTTGACTAAAATAATTCAGACAGGTGAATTGGCTGTCAGGTTTGGCATTGGGGCATAGTGGTTAGTAACGCTGGGGCCCTGGTTTCAGTTCTGGACGTGGGGTGCTATCTGTGTGGAGCTTGTATGTTCTCCCTTTGTACATATGGGTTTCCTCCCACAGTCCCATGAAATATTCAATTTATTTTAATATAGCGCCTTTCACAACAAGGTTGCCCCAAGGTGCTTAACATACTGGTATAATTGGCTTCTAAGAGAATCGGCCTGGTTTGAGTGTGTGCATGGTGTCCTGTCCCAAGTGTAACTTGCCTTGCTCCTGCTGCTTGCCTGGTTAGGATCTGGCTTTAGGCAGAGTGGTGTGATTATGGACTGATGAAATTGCCTGAATTGTTTTCATCCTTCAGAGTAGTAATATATGGTCATTTATGACATATATTGTCTTTCTGACAAGGGCCTTTGGCACAAGGAAGAAAGTGTTGCATAGTGGTATTTTGCATTTGAGCTAAATTACTACAAGCAGGTGCATCTGCAGTTAGTACTTCTCTGTTAATTGAAGCCATGCCAAACAGAAATATGAGCAGACTATTCTTTTTCAGTATATGAAAGAGAAATGGCTTGGACTTGCACCCCAGAAGCTTCAAATCTGTCGTGAGATGAGAGCTTAAGAAACAAAAGGGGGGTGGTTAACATGTCCCATTTCTTATCAGTGCTTCACTAAGGTAATTAAGGCCGTTTCCCATCCAGAGAAACTTGAACCGAGTATCAGATAGGCTGTATCAGATCTCGGCATTGTGTTGAGTTCAAGTCTGATAATTGATTTTACAGGGTTTGTTTTCGGTGTTGTGCATAGCAGTGCTTTGAGTTTCTGCCTTCATCAGCCTTAAGTATTCCGACACACTAGCTGCCTCCTTCTAATGTATTCCTTTGTTGTGGAGCAGGCCCTGCAGTGGTTCCCCATCAGTACTATGGAGTCACCCCCTGGGGAGTGTATCCAGCCAACCTCTTCCAGCAGCAGGCAGCGGCTGCTGCTGCGGCAACCAACTCGGCCAATCAACAAGCAGCATCCCAGAACCAGCAAGGCCAGCAGCAGGTATACTGATTGGCTATCTCCTTGTGTGCATTAACCTCGCTCATGGCTTTTATCTGAGACCACAGGTTTTCTGTGAGAAAGACACTGTAATACATACATTGTGCATATTGTGCTAGCCAACCTTTTACACAAATAGTCTACTAAAGAATCATGAAAATGATGACACAAACCATTGGCACAAAGCTTTCAACTTATCCTGGCATGCATATTTGTAGAGGCTTGAGTCATTTCTTTCACATGCTTTGTTGTTTTGTTGTTCTCCTCAGACTGCCATTAAACAAATAAGTTGTACTTTTCTAATGGAGAGCAGTCACCTAGCTTATTTATTATTCTTGTAAGAAAAGCTAGTGAAATATTTTGCGTTCACTTGCTTTTCACCTGAAAACTTGCTTTTGACAGGTTTTGGCTTTTTTTTCGTCTCAGGTTCTTCGTGCAGGAGGTAACCAGCGCCCCTTGACCCCGAACCAGAGTCAGCAGGGGCAGCAGACAGACCAGCTGGTCGCCGCAGCAGCTGTGAACTCGGCTCTTGCGTTTGGCCAGGGCCTTGCTGCTGGAGTACCTGGTCAGTGTGCAGCCCACGTCCGCCCGGGGAGCTCTTAGTGTGTAGCTGCCGATAAGAAATTTAAGGGCTTCCTGAGTTTGATTCTGTAACACCTTGATACACAAAATAATTTAATGTCTAGCCCTCCTCATAACTTTAGAAGTGTTTGCTGTTTTTGATATTCAGTTTTGTGCAGGGTATGTGCCCTTTTTTCTTAGCCTAGACTTTCTCAGCAGAGAAACTGCCTAGGCTGTCATAAATCAAAAACTGCCTCTTTCATGGTTTATATAGAGAACAGTAAAAATCCAGTTTCAGCACTTCATAAGCTTTTGCTGTTTTCTCCTCAGTTATGTATTTTAAGCTACAGTAGAGCTTTCCCTTTGAAATGGATTTACATTATATCCCAGCTAATGAAGTACTGTACATCAAATCGACAGCTGACTAGATTGAAGTATAGAGATATGTATAAGTAAGGTATACAGTTCAGTATTTTTCAGATGTATAACTAAGGTATACAGTTCAGTATTTTTCAGAAAAATGTCTGTTACAGTATTATACACCCAGGCTGCAAGCCTTACTGCCTTTTAAATGTTTAGACAGATACCAAGAGTGAGCTAGTCAGTAGCTGAAATCCAGATAGTTGGAGGAGGGAGTTCTCATATTGTCTACACTTTTGTTGCTCTTGTGTTTTACATTTATGTAACAGGGCTGTAGAACGTTTGATTGGTAATTTGCAGTTCTGAGTCCACTGATCTCTTGAATCCAGGCTATCCGGTTCTGGCTCCTGCTGCCTACTACGACCAGACAGGGGCCCTGGTGGTGAACGCCGGTGCCAGAAGCGGCCCAGTGCGGCTCGTGGCCCCAGCCCCCGTGATCATCAGTCCCACAGCCGCTCAAGCAGGTAAAGTGTGCTCCCGGGCCTCCCCGTGTAACCTCACTGAACTCTGGCTTACAGCATGCCGCTCGGCTTTAGCAATAGAAATTGTTCTTCAGAAACTTATTTGTTTTAACAGGTGCTTGAAAAGGACAAAGTGACTTTTTGCACTATTAAAGTTGATTGTTCTTGGCAGTAATGATTTTCTTCATGCCAACTACCAGTCTTTTAATAGTTTTCTTGCAGTCCAAAAAATTAATCACCTGTTTGTATTGAAATCCTATTAACCCTTGGTTTTTTTTACTGCATTGGACTGTTGTTGCTGTTGCATGGGGAAGGTGTGGATGGGAAGGATATAAAGAGAGTGCAAGTTACTGGTGTGTGTGTTCAAGGTTAATTGTGAGGAAAGCCGAGGAGTATATTTAGGCTTTCATTTTTCTTCCTTTTCTGGCATTGGTACGCTGCAGTTTAGATGCAGATAAATCATTTGCATTTATTTGCTGCATATGTTTGTGAAATTCTAAGATGAGCCAACCCCAGGTGATTCCAATCTTCCAAAGCAGCTGCAGACGCGTTTTAACCCCTTGTGCCCTCTTTGCGTCTCCTCCTCAGCTGTAGCGGCAGCTGCCGCCTCTGCTAACGGGGCGAACGGCGGCCTGGCAGGGGGTGCCAGCGGCCCTTTCCGAGCCCTGGGCACTCAGCAGCCCCAGCCGCAGCAGCAGCCTGGGAACAACCTGGCCTCCAGCTCCTTCTATGGGAACAGCTCTCTGAACAGCAGCTCCCAGAGCAGCTCCCTGTTCTCTCAGGGCTCCGGCCAGCCGGGCAGCACTTCCCTGGGGTTCGGGGGCAGCAGCTCCCTGGGCGCCACGCTGGGCTCCACCCTCGGGGGCTTCGGCACTGCCGGTGAGTGGGCCGTTTGGCCAGGTAGATGGCTTTTTCGACAGGGCGTTCCTTTAGACTGCCATTGTTTTGTTTGTTCAAGAATTCTGGTCTTTTGAAAAATCTCAGTACTTACAGGTGGATTGGAATTGTCTTTTGCAAAAAGGGGTTTTCATTTGTCTACAGGGTTTTCACTGGGGAATACAAAATTTAAAACTAGTTTTCTGACTAACCTTTTTGTCTATCATGGTGATGTAGATCAGATATGTAGCTTTGTTTCCGTAGGGATACAGCAGCACATTGTAAATGGTGTATATTCAGGGAGCAAAGATTGTTTTTCTTGCACAGAAACCTGATTACCTGCATTTATCAGAATAAAAACTCTAAACAAGGGCTCCATTGGAGAGAACTACACCAAACTCACAATGAGATCAGGGAATATAAAGCTACTTGTGAGACAGAATCATGTTTTTTTCCCCCCAAATGCTCGGGACATTATTGCACATACTGCACTTAACGTTTCCTTGTCATGTCTATAATACTACCACATGTGAAGATTAAAAGTCTTGCCTAGCTACTTAGCACATTGGAATTATTAATCTGAAGGCATATAAATGAAACCAGGTTTCTGATAGTTGAGAACCCAAGTGTGGACTCTGCTGATTGATAGTAGTATGACTGCTACATGTAATATGAGAGCTGATTGACAGAGTATTTGCTGCACCTGATGATCATGTGATCCGTGCAGGTGAACTGGCATCAACTAGCTGCCAAAACTTTTGATTTCTAGTTAGGTTTAAGGGTAAGTGAAGCCATCTGTGCCATGTCATCAGACTTTTTCATACTCAAGTTTAAGATGTATGTGTAATGGATATTTGAACAGGGAAATCTATAATGTCTGATATCTAGCTGTTTTGGTGCAGTTTAAGACTTACTGAGCCCACTCAGTCTCTGTGATAAAAAGTGTTCATGTCACTGCTGTTCACACTACATAGTACTTTCTTGCTCCAGACAGGGTAATTTGTCAAACTCCTGAAAGACACTGACAAGGAACCCAGTGTAGACTGCTTTTCACTTCAACAGTGAAACACAATCAGGGGACACAATTGAAAACTATATGGTGGAACATGCCCCAGATGACCCCGTTTTGTTTGCAGTGTTTGTTTTTATGCATACTTAAGGAAAGGCTGCCAAGTGTGTCAGTAGGGATTTCACTAATGCGGTGATCTTTCACACCCAGCCAGTCATCATTTTACTCCAGTGCAAATCCAAAATGAGAAAGGTGTTGTGTCTTTATGATTTAGTCACACCTGAAAAGTAGTTCACTCGGGACAGTAATAAATGGGCAATTCTGCAAAACAGGAATGTTACACTCAAATGAACAACGATAGACATTTACATTGAGAGGGCAATACTGGAGCTGCTCTCTCATGTATTTATTTTCGTTACACCTTAATGGAGATCAATTCTAAGCCGTAACTTTCAAATGTGTTGGCATTGATTTTGTGTTCTTTACCTCGTTAGCTGTTTTAGATGATTGGTTCAAAATTATTAAAAATGTTTATACAAGAGTAAGTTGCAGGATCTTAAATCTCCAAAGATCTGTCAGTCTGCTGGGTTCATGCCCAGCAGTTTCCTGAACTGCAAAGCAGCCACTCAAAATGGGAGAACTGCCTACAAGAGAGAAAGTAGCTGTAAAATACTTGGTTAAATATAGAAAGGTCTGAATAAATTTCTTTGCGATTGACACTTTAAAGCATGGAAAATTTTTATTTAATGTGAAACTGGTCCCATCTGAGCTTAGCGACCTACCCAGAATCAGCATATGGAAAAGGCTTAAAAGAGCATTCTAGTCGCTGCCAGGTGTAGATAAGCTATGAGATTGATATTGACTTCAAAGAATTTCTTTGTCATCTGGTATGCCTCCATCCTTGTGTTTTTGCTAGGGGTGGAAAGACAGAATACCATATCTGGGTATAAGATGAAAGCACTTATTTGCATGACTGTAGTGTTCTGCAGATGTGAGTGTGCTGAGGAACATTTCCAAGGTTCCATGTAAAGAAAGCGTGCAAAGGGAATCCATTATCTTATTTTTTCAGTGAGTTTGAGGTCCAAAGTTCTTCATTAAGCAGTACATAGAGGACAGTGTGTGCGTCAATCACATTAAAATATTATAGTTTAGTAATATAGTAATAGGTCTTTTAAAAAAGGTTTCAGACCCGATTTCCGAAATTTGACTTAAATACCTTTAGGGGGACTAATTAAGCTAATGATGCTGAGCACGAGGTTTCATTCATGAGGATGTTTTGCACAGTTGGGTAGGTGTGAGCTTTTCTGTAAGGGACCACATGCACTGACAGTGAAATCGGTTACAAATTCACCTGTAATTTACAATGGAATGTTGGTCCTCTGGTGGAGAGTAAGAGTTAACCAGCTAGTGTACTTTGCCAAGTTAAAGCAGAGGTTTGATTTATCAGGCTTCACAAAACAATTACCTTTTGTGGTCAACATTGTCCTCCATTAGGCTCTCCCCCTATCGGTGGTAGATGCCACAGCTTCAGCATTCCTCAATTCGTAATTCACTTTTGTATTCTTTTTCCAGTTGCCAATTCCAACACTGGCAGTGGTTCTCGCCGTGACTCCCTGACTGGCAGCTCAGACCTCTACAAGAGGACCCCCAGCAGCCTGACTCCCATCGGCCACGGCTTCTACAACGGGCTGGGCTTCTCCTCGTCCCCGGGGCCAGTGGGCATGCCCCTGCCCAACCAGGGCCCCAGCCACTCCCTCACTCCACCACCCTCCCTGTCCACGCACGGCTCCTCCTCCAGCCTTAACCTGGGTGAGTCGCGCTGTGCTCGGCCCTAGTAGGAAAGCATGCATTGGGCAGAAATGTAAGACAGGTCATTTTCTCGTCGTTTAAGCTGTACCAGTGTATCGCTGATCACATCACCCATTGCAGGGGGTGGATTGGAGAGCCGGGTACACTTGGATAAGAGATCATCTTACTGATCATCATGTTGGATGTGCTGAATATTTGGTATTTTTAATAAGCAACTTAATATAAATGCCTTTAGATGAAAACATTTATTATGCATATCCTGTGTGTATCTAAAATGTGTAGGTTGTAAGCGTCCAGTGGAATTAAGCACAATGGGAGTTTGCATAGAAGCATGCTATGATGCTTTGTTTAACCAAAAATGTGGGAAAATGTTTATGCAGTGCTCTCGCCATTTGCCATTACATGGAAGTGACAATACACAGGGAGCAATATAACTGGGAGAGGATGAAGCTGTTCCTTAACATTTGGGAGGAAATTGGAATGCAGAAGGACAGGTGCACAATTACCCAGCATATTTCCCAGGTGGCAAACTTTTCTCCATCTTCCTGACAGGTGGCCTGACCAACGGCAGTGGGCGGTACATCTCCGCGGCACCGGGCGCTGAGGCCAAGTACCGCAGTGCCAGCAGCGGCTCCAGCCTCTTCAGCCCCAGCAGCCAGCTGTTCCCTTCCTCGCGGCTGCGCTACGGCATGTCCGACGTCATGCCCTCGGGGCGCAGCCGGCTGCTGGAGGACTTCCGCAACAACCGCTACCCCAACCTGCAGCTGCGCGAGATCGCCGGCCACATCATGGAGTTCTCCCAGGACCAGCATGGATCCAGGTGTGGCATTGCTGTTTATTTTAAGTGAACAAGGGCATTGTGACAGAGGTTTTGAATCCTGCTCCTGGATCCCTGTGAGTCTATTGGTTTTCATTCCTGCCAAGCTGAGTTATTTAAAATGAAACCTTAATTGACCTACCAAGCTCTTTGAGAGAATTTGAAAAATTTTCTTCTATTCAAATGTTTGGGATTTTGTTTTACTTATGAAATGCAGTAGTTATAAGGCTACTTCCTGCAAGTGGTAAGAGCTGAAAACAAATCATTTCAGAAGAATACTGTTATCAAGTCAAATTGTGTGTGGGCCTCCAGGACCAGGTTTAAGAACCCCTGTTTCAGCCGGTTGACCAGTTAATTGGGGGAATTCTTGCTTATGTCTCATTACTTAATATGGAATATTGGATTATTAAGCATGGATTATTAAACTAGTGTTAGTCTGGTGTTAGCAGTCTGCATTGGACTGGCAAACTGTCCCAGGTGTATCCTGTATTGTGCTCGTTGCTAGCCTGGATAGGCTCCAGCTCCACAGCAACACTATACAAGATAAAACAGTTAGAAAATGGATGGATAAAATAATAGTGCCAGATAATAAAGTACTCGGTAATAGAATGGTTTACTGAGTTAGTGAGCAGTAACTGGCATGCATGCTGACAACTAAAAAAATAACTAGGTTTTGAATTTTAAACTGTACAAAGATATTAGCATTGAAGTCAGGAATTAAAGATGTGATACAAAAATGTGCTTGCATCTCTGTTGAAGTGGAGCAGGGTTTTTATTCCTCTGTACCAGTGGCCTCTGTGTCCTGAGACTGTGTATGTGTTTTTCAGGTTCATTCAGCTGAAACTGGAGAGAGCCACACCAGCAGAGAGACAGCTGGTCTTCAGTGAAATTCTGCAGGCTGCCTACCAGCTCATGGTTGATGTTTTCGGCAATTATGTCATCCAGAAGTTTTTTGAAGTGAGTCATTCCTGTGCATGTTCGTCTTGACACTTTTATCTAAAGCAACTTTCATTTGTACCCTTTTATGTAGCTGGGTACTTTTATTAGAGTAAGTATTTTTCTCAAGGGTACAACTGCACTTTCTCATCTGGGATTTGAATCCTAACCAGCTCCTCACTGCTGCTCCTTCTTATCACACTGTTTGTTCCATTTGTATTTGCCTTATTCCAAAAGTCAAAATGGGTACAACTGGTGAGTTGCAGCTTGACAAAGGCTGGTTTAGAAGTCAGAGAAAGTTTGTTTCTGCAGAAGCTACCAGCTGAGAGCCTGTGAAGGAATATATTTTGATTCTGAAATAGAACAATATTGTATTGTATGAGTGCATGATTTTTCCCACTCTAGCTAGCGATCACATACTGTCGATCTCATATGACAAATAAGTAACTTCATAGCTTTTTTTTTTGATGGTATTTATATACCACCCCGCTACACTTAAATCAGTTTGATAGGTATTACACTTCATTTGCACCACAAAATGATCATTTACATTCAGTGTGTTCTTGTAGAATTTGTCAGTGTTGAAAGATGAGACTTGCTCCTGCTAGGCAGATTTTAGAAAAAAGAGAAACGGCTTAGTGAATCAGCTGTGCTTTTGTGTGAGAGGGTCTGCGTCTCCTGTCCTCAGTTTGGCAGCCTGGATCAGAAGTTGGCGTTAGCTGAGCGAATCCGGGGCCATGTCCTGTCTCTGGCGCTGCAGATGTATGGGTGCAGAGTGATCCAGAAAGCTCTGGAGTTCATTCCCTCTGATCAGCAGGTCATTGTAAGTGTCACGTCCCTTTGTATGTTTCTCATCTCTTTAACGTTGTGGCTGACCTGACCCTGTGCCTGAAGGGAAGTTCTGTGTTGTACATCCCTTTTGTTCTATAAAGTAGAAAGTTTCTTCTAGGCAAATTACCATTTTCTACCCAAAAGAGCCGCCAACTTAGTTTGCACTTCTCAAACCTTCATTCTCAACAAGTTTTTTTGTTTAATTTAAATTTTAAGTAAACTAAAAGTTTGCTGTTACTGTTAGGGTTTTAAGATTAGAAAACCTCAGCCAAAATTCCAGTGAATTCAGTGTTTTGGGAAGCTGGGTGTTGGCTCCTTTTTTATGTTCAAGTTGAATATGCAGATGGTTTGCTTCAGGTTGCTAGTTCAGTCCCTAGCAATGTTTTGTTTCGTTGAGTTTTGGAAAACCAGAAGATCCTTGGCTGGGACTCCTCTGCTGTTGGTAACAAGGACATGTCTTTGTTTTTTCAGAGCGAGATGGTACGAGAGCTGGATGGCCATGTGCTGAAGTGCGTTAAAGACCAAAATGGGAACCATGTGGTGCAGAAGTGTATTGAGTGTGTGCAGCCCCACTCCCTACAGTTTATCATCGATGCTTTCAAGGGCCAGGCAAGTGCAGCTTTAGGCTACAACTGGAGCTGCGGATGCAGCACTGAGTGTCAGTAGAATGAATTGTATGGAGTCCTGGCAAAAGTTCTGTAGGGCATTATTGATACACTGCTTACTATCTTGTCCTACTTCTGTTGCACCATTTCCTGTGTGATCCACGTGCTTCTTGAAATGCCACTAACAACTCAGCAACATCACGCAAATCTTTAAGGATTAAAAATGCAGCTCCATTTAAGTACTCAACCTGTATAAGAAGGTAAGCCGCAGGTTTTTTTAAACATATTTAGACCTGGCGTTTGTTTCTGTTACATACCCATCCAATTGGGAATCGCGACTTGAGTTTTTCATGGCTGCAAACTCAAGTGCAGAAGAGAGAGAATGAGACGGTTAGGACTCCTGACCCACCTGCATTCAGGCCACTCATATTTTGACACGTCACACACTATGCAGCCCTGGTCAGGTTCAGCACCAACTGGAGCAACAGTGGATCCATAATATCACCATTGGTCTAGATGGTTACAGGGGTCACTCTCACCCAGAACTAAGAGATCCATCAGCAACACTCAGCCAAATGTACGCTGGCACTTTAGGAAGTGGAAGTCACAGCCATTTCGACATGCCCCAGCTTTGAACCAGCAACTGCTGGATTGCTGAGCTTAATGTGCCTCCACCAGTCATCTCTGTTAACTGGTGAAGCCACTTGGGAACTATGTAAAATATTGTGGAGTTCTTTAAATCATTCACTACCAATACTGAAGAGAAGGCTCATCTGCAATTTGAAGAGCTATTGCAGAGTGTGTGGTGTTCAGGATGCAGCTTTAATTACTTCTGCATAAGTCAGCACATATTTCATACATGTGAGTGGACTGACTGTCACTTTCCTTCCTGCTGTACTCTCAGGTGTTCGCTCTGTCCACTCACCCTTACGGCTGCCGTGTGATCCAGCGCATCCTGGAGCACTGCCTGCCAGAGCAGACCCTGCCCATCCTGGAGGAGCTGCACCAGCACACGGAGCAGCTTGTACAGGTAACCCTGCCCCTGCCCCTCTCGATGTGGAGCTGCTGAACCTGGCTCTGAAGAGACCATTGTTGGCATTAGAAAAACAGTTTACTAACATTTCTCCCAGAAATATTTCAGACACCCAAAGCACTATAAACAGTGTAGTGAAGAATAATTTTTCACTTTTTATTACTAATTATTTTCACATTGGTAAATTGTGGCAACTTTCTTTGTGAGTCTTTTTTTTTTTTCAAAAGATGATAGGAAGTCATTAATCACAGCTAAAGTAAAAGGAAACCCTTTCGGTGTATGAACAGAATATTCAAATTAGAACTAATTTTATAATGGACACTAGAATAATAAAGATAAATGGTAGAACTGCACACGACATGGAAACGAAGCAGTGGGAGATGTGGGATTCTACACACGATACACTACACCAGCACAGCAACAAAAGCAACACAGCAAAATATATTAAAATTCCAGTTCTATGTACAGTTTAATACTACATATTTACATTGCTTACTGTACTTATAAATAAAGACTATTGCATGAAGTAAAACTACTTTAATTTGTCTAGCAACATAGTCTGTGCTTCTCTAAACTTGTTAGGATGCTTTGCGTTTAGAAGCTAAAAAGTCAGGGCCTAGAAAAGACAAATTACATAAACATCTCAGTTATAAAATAATACAGTAGTATATTATTTTTATATAATACAAAGCTTTTTTTGCAGTGATTTGATTAGAAATTTGCCATTTTTTGCAGGTAAAGTCAAGGGGATCAAAAAGTCTATGGTGTAAAAGCAGGGAGATATTAAGCAGGGCCCCCCTGTATCTCTATAGCATGGCTTGGCTGCCAGCTGTCAGTGGACATTATTTTCCAAGGCAGGGAATAGGGTTTTTGGGACTAGCATCAAATGTTGGGAAATAGTCCCTCCCTGCCCGGAGTGTGGTGGAGCACAAATCTGAAACATTATTTAGTGCTAAACAATCAGGACATGACACAATTAGGTGTTACACCACCTTGAAGCAGTTGTGTATTTTTAACATTTTACAACTGTGGTATAGTTGACCTCCACTACTGAATTTGGAGCAAAATTTTCCAAGCTACCTGACTTTTTATAACCTATTATTATATCATTTATTGGGTGTAAACAGAGTTTTATTCCATGCTGTAAAGAAAAGAGAGACAACGTTTTGGCTGTGGAGACACCACCTTTTTTATTTTCAGCACGGAATAAACTTTTTCCTGTTCCTTTGCAGCCTATGCATGGGGTGAAGCCACCCACTAGAGTGTAAATAGGGTATGTTTAATGTTCTTCCATTTAACTGCGATTTCTAAAAATTGCCGCATTAAGTGGCAGTGGCTAATATGTTTATTTGAATTGTTCATAATTCTAGCCTGTCTTCGTGTAACTGTATTTACCATCAATATGTTAAGTTTCATCAGTAAGTTCCTCTTCTGCACAGGACCAATACGGGAATTACGTCATCCAACATGTCTTGGAGCATGGCCGGGCAGAGGATAAGAGCAAGATTGTGGCTGAAATTCGAGGCAACGTTCTGGGACTGAGTCAGCACAAGTTCGCCAGGTATTCATTTAGATCTTGAATGTATCAGACACAGTCAAGTTGAAGCTGTGTAAGCTATATTCTTTGGAGGGAAAAATCTAGATGTTTTGAAACTTCAATTGGTAGTTTGCGAAGATGAAAAGGTGTACTTGCTTGGCATTGTGTTTGGATTATACCACTCTGCCTGGGGTCATTGCTACTGCTTTGTTTGTAGAGTTTGAGGAATAACTGGTGACTGGGCGTTGGCACGCGAAAGAGGAAATGTAGGTGTGGGAGTATCTTGGGGAAAACCATCTTTAAAAAAAACTCAGGATTTATTTTTTTATACATACAGGAAGAATTCTCATTCAGTTTCAGTTAATTTTAAAAAAACATTGAAGAGGACAGTGTGAGAATTTTCATTTTGATTATTATAGTTGAAAAAATGCTTCTCCTGATGTAGTTGCTCACTAAGGTAAGGTACTGAGGTAAAGGTCCTGGATTGGTTGTCATTTGTGCCCTTTGTCGCTTGTAACACTGTCTTCCTGTGGTGGTACTAATGTCATGCCAGTAATTAAAGGGTGAAAAAAGGTGTCTTATTTCCTGCAAGGGTTTCTCCATACCTCACCATCAGGCATCATAAATTGCCAAGTGTGATAAATTGTCACTGCTGAGGTGCCAGAGGGTGTCAGTTTGCTCTCCATTGCAAAAAGTACATTTGGTTATTAGCATAAGACAGAAATGACTCCATATTTGTAATTTGGCCTGAGAGCTCAAAAAATATTTGTGCTCTGTCTAGCTGAAGGTAATCCACAGACCTCATGATCACTTCAGCCCTGCTGTGTCTTGGAAGGCTACTTTTCCAACAGTCTTCTCTCTCTTGCAGCAATGTGGTGGAGAAGTGTGTGACCCACGCCTCTCGGACAGAACGTGCCATGCTGATCGACGAGGTGTGCACGATGAATGATGGCCCACACAGTGCCTTATACACCATGATGAAGGACCAGTATGCCAACTATGTGGTGCAGAAAATGATCGATGTCGCTGAGCCAACCCAACGCAAGATTGTCATGCACAAGGTAGGACAGACATTCAAAAAAAGAGCTGTTGCACTTATTTCCATTTGTCCTTGGCATATTGAATAGACATGGAGTTTGAGAGAAGGCATCACACTACTCTTCCTGAGACCCCAGGAGAATTGGAACACTAAGAGCCAGGGCTGTCTAGGTTTGACCATCCAACAGGTGGCGGTCACCCTTTTGCCCTATTTCTTTTGGCTTGCTGAGCCAGTGCAGGAGAAGAACATGAAATGAGCCCATCAGTTCTCTGTCAGAGCTCTGGAGCCATTGCTGACCTGACACTGTCAGGAGCAGATGAGACATTCATTTAAGGAACTGCTGCAGTTTAAGTATAAGTGGAAAAACCCCATCTGAGCATCTGTAACAAGCTCGTACATTTGATCAGAATATCGTGGGTAAAATTGTTACATTAAAAATGAGATAGGTTAACTGAAACAGCAATTTCAGAAAAGACCGAAGATGTATTTTTTGGATATATATATAATACAAAGAGGAACTTTTCTTGGAGAAGGAGACATTTTCTTGGTAAAAGGAATCTTAGTAATAGTCATGAATTGTGCTATTAATAGTTCCTTGTATAAATTGTCTAATTTTAGCTTGTTCAGCTATCCAAAATGAGCACTTGGCAATTTGAAATATTCACCTTTTAATACTTAAAAAGAGCCACAGAGCAGTAAGACGTGCAAATTAAATGTAAAAGATGAGAACCTCACCTCTTTTTTTCTCTAAAGATGTTCCTCTAAACCATGTAAAAGTCATTCTATTCAAGGTTTAGCATTTTTTAATTGAGACGTTTGCTGATATTCAGACCAAAGAAGCTATTAATTCATGTTAATGGTAGCTTTAACGAGAGACCTTGAAAAGGTCATTCTCAAGATATTTCTGTATAGCAAAAATGAAGTATTAGTAGCCAATCTATAAATTGTTAAAGAATCTCAATAAAAAAACATTTAGTGGTTGAGTGTTCTTGTTCCTGTTTTTCCGATTTATGTTTTTCTATTTCTAACAAATGTAATTAAAAAAATTGAAATTCTGTTTTGTATTTTATAACAATTTAAAATTAGATTTTACCAGCTTAATGTAAACATAACTATAGGACTAGTTGATTCTATTACATAAAAGTGAATGGATTTGGCTTTTGGTATTGTAAATTTCAGGAGTAAGGATGTTATAGTATGAAGTAGTAACTCCCAATTATGGCATAATGTGTTAGCACTGTACTTTGTACAAGTTTCTATCTGCAAGCCTAGGGTAATGGAAACAATTGTGAACTTGGTGTCTACTGGAAACAAAGCTACTGTTTTCCTCAGTCAGGTAAGAAACTGTCTCTTTCCACGTTTCCCAGATCCGGCCACACATTGCCACCTTGCGCAAATACACCTATGGCAAACACATCCTGGCCAAGCTGGAGAAGTACTACATGAAAAACGGCGTGGACCTGGGTCCGATCTGCGGGCCTCCCAATGGGATCATGTAAGGTGATCCCACTCTCCTTCCTTGTACACCTTCGAGCAGAGTGCTGGCCCCCCTGAGCAACCTGCGCTGGAAATGTAGGGCATCTGGGCTTTCACCCCCCTCTCTCACTCTCTGTGGCCCACTTCACCCACCCTTCACTTTTTGTATAAGGTTGCTAATTTATTTTACAGAAGCCTTGTATTTTTTTAATTTGTTGATCCACATTGCTAACATGAATTTTTTTTAATTTAAAAAGCCAACTGCCCTGTTTTTTTTCCTCCTTTTTTAAATCTTTATCACTGGTGTATAGAATTCTTGTACATAGATTTAAAGAAAAAAATGTACATGTTTGGGGCAGTGTGTTTCTCTTCACTGTTGTATTTATAATCGTTGCGGAGCCTGCAGGGCAGCTGGGATAGGTCTCTTCAGCTTTGGCAGCCAAACTTTAAGGCGAAACACCTGAGTTTCTGTCGTTAATCAATTAGGGTTTTTTCTTTTTTTAAACTTGAATTATGTTAGAAGAAAAATTTGATTTAATCTCATTTTGCTGTTTGCTACTGCTAAGGCGCAAAGTACTTTTGTTAACTTTTTTATGGTATTGAACTTTAAGGAAAAGTGTCAATTTAATTTACAATTACTCAGTTTAAATCCTAGAGAAAGGGGTTGGTGTGATGCATTTCCTGTGTCTCTTTCTCTTTTTTTGCTAACATACAGCAGAATTTTGATTATTTAGCATGGGAGGAAAGTTTAAAAATAAGTTTTTGGTCTTGCTTCTATAAATATATAGTGTATACTTGGTGTAGACTTTTGCATATATATATAAAAAATTTGTAGTTTTTTCTGGTTTTGATGTTCAATCTGTAACTATAATGTACCCTAGTAGTGAACACATACTTTTGATTGTATAATTGTACATTTGTAAACCTTCTGTAATGTAAATGTGGAAATCTTGGAATCAACTATACAACCCTTTTTGGTATAAAGAAAAATACAAAAAAATTAGAAACCTGTGCATTTCAGTGTATATTCACACTTTTTTTGGTTGTGGCATATAGTTGTTGTATATTGTAAATTGTAATATCTATCAAATATTTTGTTTTGAAAAGCCCTTTATATACAGCATAGTACTTGTAAAAAGAAACAAAATGCTTCATGATTTTAACATGTCACTACTTAATTTAAACTAAAAGAAAATTCCAGATTTAAAAAAAAAATCATTCTTCTGTTAAAAGTAGTGACCTTTTTTTTAGACCTTTTAAAAATGTAATGGTTTTCCTTTTGTCACATTTAATGAAAAAAGGTGGATTTAATACCAAACCCTTTAGGTTACGCTTCTTACATCATTCTGTGGGTTGAAATCTTTTCCCCTTTTTGTACAGAAAATACCCGTATTTTGCATTTTTTTGTCTACTTGTAAGTGATTGTAACATACTGTCGATTTTTCTTTCCTTGTTGAAATACAGAATTGTAACACTACGCGGTGTACATTTATGAAAGCCTTGTGTATATTTCCAATGAACTTTTTGCAAGCACACTTGTAACCATATGTGTATAGTTAACAAAATCCTGTGTATGCTTATGCCTGGGCAACTATTTTTTGTAACTCTTGTTGTAGATTGTCTCTAAACAATGTGTGATCTTTATTTTGAAACAAAAAAACCCTAAAATTTCACATTTTTGTCAAGAGTCTGTGTGTATTTCTTGAAGTATTCACAAGCATTACCTCCAAGAAACATTTCTGGTTTTATTAACGTTTTTCTATTAAGTTTGATGGGTGTTTTAAGACAATAAGGTTCGCTCCATCATGCTTACATAATGATTGGTGTGTGTGTTCAGCTGAAACATCCTGTCCAATGGCACCTTGAAAAACTCCGGTATTAGCTTTCAACAGAGTGGCTGGGGATTGAATTCAAGCTGTATAACTGAAGTGCCTCCTTTTTCCATTTCCAAATAACCTGATCTGAAGTTCCACTGGTATCCTTAGTTAACTCTTGATTCTGAAGTAATGGCTACGATTGATGGTTACACTTTTCAAAACCTTAAGTGTTTGAATCAAATCCTGTTGTGGGCTGTCCAAGGCTAAGGGAACCTCAGTTTGTGTAACCAGCCTGTCCTTTGAAGAAATAGTCTAATTTGAGCTTATTCCAGGGACAGGGTGTTTTTTTCTGGAATCTGTTAACCAGAGCTCAGAACCCCACATGTGGAGCATGTGCTTGCAGTCATTTTTCACTTAACCAGTTAGGTGTGGTGCTCTCGACAACAGCATTGTGAGCTCATAGTACTCTGGATTCTCCGAGTTTGCCACTCCGAGTCAAGCCAAGGATCTTGTGGTTGGCTTGAAGAGCTCCCTGCCATGTTTACAAGCTTGAGGGACTGGAGATCACAGATGGTCAATGAAACCAACAGTACTGAACCAGCACTCTCGGAAAACTGTTTCCAAAGCTTATCCCCCAAAGTTAATTTTTTTAATGTTTTAAACTGGTTTCACATGCCCCAGTTAGGACTTTTCTTAGACTGCCTTACCTAATTTCATATTACATTTTGAGAGTCAGGGGCTTCAAAGTGGTTCAAGTGCTGTACACTCCAGACTCTTGTTCTGTGATCCAGATATTGTGTTCGAGCCCAGTGGCAGTAATAAACAAGGCGGTTTTTCCCAGATATCGAAGAAGAATTGGCTTCAGTGCTGCAGGCGGAAGAGTTGTTTGGACCAGTTGGCAAAGTGGCTCTCAACTGCCAGTGGAAAGGTAACCCCCTGCTGTTTCCTGGGGGCCTGTAGGATTTCTTCAGATATCACTAAGAGGGCTTGCCTCCCCTCCAGTCAGCATAACATCTTGTACAGCTTTGTAGCAGGTCAAAAGCTGAATAGACAGCTGGGGTGTCTAGAGGAGCTGTACTCTTAAGATCTAACCCCTCAGTTTTGGTCTTGGTCATCCCATTGTCTTGATTTTCTTTTTTTCACTGGTTTCTTTTAGGGTGGACTCTTAATTGGACAATGAGGTCCCAGACTTAATTTAATTTGCTCTTTCTGTGGGAACCAGTTCCCATGAGTACTGTTCATGTCGAGTGCCTTTTTACACAACGATAAAACACTGCCAGAAATTTGGTTTCCGTATTGTCTAACCAGTTTTACAATGCGCTGTTGTGTGGGCACAGTATGTGAATGGCTGGCCAAGTTTTCCTTTGAGAAATGAATTCTCTTGTGCTAGATAATTTCTCAAAAGTCTGCTTTTGCCACTTCTACAGCTTAAACCAAATCCGGTTCTTTCTTATTAGTTGTCACTTTTGAGTACTGAAAGTGCTCAGGAAAAAATCTTCCGATTTTGCGATTTATCAGAGTCCTCCGCAAGAGGGCAGTGCTGCCATATCTTCAAAGTTGCTTTGTACTCTGGTGTGAAAAGGGAATATTTTGAGATATTTTAAAAAAGGTCCAGATATCACATTTTAATAAGACTGCATCTCTGATCTCTTGGTAGTTATTCTGATCATTTTAATTGTGGCTATGCAAATGTTCCATAGGCGTGTTGCAGAGAAGGTGATTTTTCTCGTTTTTGCAGACCTGCTTATCGATGCGCGTCCGAGCAAGTGAGAAGTGGTTGCTCTCCAGCTGGTCCCTTGGTTTGCATACTGGGGGTCTTGTGTGTCACAGGAGTAATAGGTTTGCTTGTTTGTACCACAAGAGGTAGACAGTTTAGACCAGAGGTCTTGAACCCTGATCCTGGAGAGTTCTTATCCTTTTTCTTGTAGGTCACCTATTTCTAGACATTGGCAACACCTGTACAATACTGAATAATTAAGCAAAGGATCTGTTCAAATCTGGAGATGGAAGGTTACTCAGGTTGTGCTTCCAAATGATCTCTGAAAAACTGAATTGAACAAATTGCCTGCTTAATTGACCAATATAATTTAGTTGTGAGCTGCAGGGCGATATAGCTGCTGGCTAATATGATGATAAGACTAATTGATGTCTTCAGTTGTGTTCAGTTTCTGAACCAGTTGAAGATTTTACATTTTAAAATTAAATATTAATCACATTATCGAGTAGTAATCAACCTTAACACTATATCAGATACCTCAAACATTTTTTGTGAATATACTCCACAGACGTCTCTGGAGTTGCAACCATAATTCTTGGCACCTTAATGTCTACTTTCTAAGAGGAATAAGTATGCAATTAACTAAATCTGTATTATAACTGTTACATTCAATAGTTAGCAAATAAACCTGTTTCAGACACGGTCAATATTTAATACTTCATTCATATTTATCATTTATTTATGTCATTTACGTTGTTATTGGTCCACTACAGAAAAAAGGGTCCACTACAGAAAAAAGTCCCCCCTACATTCTGCCAGGAATTATGTTTCCTGTAATTTGTTTCAAATAAGAAATCTTCATAAACCCACTGCAATTTATTTTCACAGTTCAGTTTCATCAGCAGCCCCCCCACCCAGACACATGCAGGAGCAAAACACAGCACTTCATAAACCACAGGAGAAATGGAATTTGTAACTCTACCCCAAAAGCATAGAGACGCAAAGCTAATCATGATGAAGAGGAGTTTGACCGAAACACTTTAAGAGCATATCAAAGTACAAGGCAGCTTACCAAGATGGCTCAGTAATTGCACAATATTAATTAAAGGGTGGTGTGAGCTATTAATATGAGCGTGAAAATGGAAAAGAAAAAAAAGAGAATAGGAGACGTTGTCAAATAAATTAGCATGACTATATAATCTATTTCCTAATACAACAGCATAAGACATTCTCTTAGTTTAAATTTCAAACTCCTGCAAGAACACATGTTTTGATGGGCTGCTCGTTACTGGCCTTGTCTAAAAAATGCTAAGCATGACTTTTCTAGCTTTTAAAAATAGTTTGCACAAATCCATCAGTTATCGAAGAGCTGCTTATTCCTAGTAAAGGCTCGATTATGCAAATTCAGAACCTACCCCAAGAACACAGGATACATAGGGGAATTATCGCAGGGAACACACACAGACACAGCACACATGGAGAAAATAAATACCCTGGTTAAACTAACCAACATGTCTTTGGAAGGTTGGAGAAAGATGGAAAGAGACACTTTGAAACTGAAGTCTTGCTGTTTCATAATTTGTATTGTGCCAAATAACTCTTGAGCTCACATACAAATTACCCAGGGAAAAATAAGAGCATGTTGGGATTGGATTCAAGCTGGGAGACTGAGCACTTTTGGATGCTGTCATTGGCAGTGCCAAAGAGCTTTGTACAACTGAGACAACATTCCAGTTCATTTTTCTTTGTCAGCTGTCATTTGCCCTCATTTTGTGCTGCTTTGTGAGTTTGGGATTTTAATAACCATTTCCCCAAAGTTTTCTGCACTCGGATCCCTGCAGTCTGGTCTCAGCTGGAGGAGAACTCTGGCAGAAACCCTGCAGTTCAGCCATTCTCTTGGGAACCTGGTGTCTTTCATAGTGGTTTCATTTTTTAGAGAAAAGCTCTGCAAACACAGAAGCAAGAGTGTCATTAATGAGCTCACAGGCTCTTCTATTAATCCCAGCTCCTCGCTGTGATATTATACAGGGTCATGATTAAGACATGAGCAACAGGGCTGTGCTGCATCAAACTCTCCTAATGTGGACAAGTGAAGGTAGGATCTGAGCTCTTACTCTGGCTATTTAATATCTTATTGGTTGCATATACTGCTGTGTGTTGAATCCGTAATTCTTCATTCGTTTTTGAGGTATTAATGCTCTCCAAGGTTGGTTGGGCAGACCGAGTACTTCCAACAGCCCAGAAGTGATGATAGCACGGAATAAACCTCTCTGCACAAAATTCCCATTATTCACTGGCTTGTTTCCGTGAAAGCAAGAAAGGTAATTGTTACATTTTTTTAGATACGTTTTACTCTTAAAGATTAAAATGGGAAAATCTACTTTACTGAATGCCATACCTGTCAGTTCTAAAGTACACGGGCACCATTGCATAGGCATGTTATCCATGTGCTTATCATTGGATAAGGTGTACCTGTACCTTATATACTGTATAGAAACATCTTGTGGATGAAGCCCATAGTCCATAACAGTCCATGAAGACCACTTCCCTGCAATTTTTGCAAGTATTGTTTTCCAATTAGCAACTGGTTAAAACCTAAAGAAAGTTTGATTTAATTTTTATTCAAACACGTTTGAATATCAAAGATGCAATTAAGGTCAGAGGTGACATGTAAATCAGAGGACACTCATGTACTTGGGAACTTGATTTATCCTTGATTCATAACGTTCCCGGTACAGTGACACTACTGTCCTGTCGTCTAACGACGGGGTAAACACCCCACCAAACTGGAGAATTGGAGTATAAGCTAAATTAATTCTGGGGGTGAGTAAAAGCTTTTTTTCCAGCTGTCTGAAGAGAGGTGTGATTGAGGACTTGTGTACAGATGCATATAGATTCCAAGTCTATAGCAATGCTTGCACTGCATTTCTCATTTAGTGGTAATGTGTTAGATTGGATGTAAAATGTTGAAAAAGCTATATACTGTAGTTCACTTACATAAGAACATAAAGGTTACAGGGGGCGATGCCATCTGGCCCATTTACTCTTATTTAGGTGATTGATTATAATTGACAGTAGAATTTCATTATAATTAACATTACTTATGTTCACATGTAGAACTCTACATGCTGTCCAAATACCCCAGGGCTACCAAACCTAGATTCCCTTTAAATCGGATGTCTTTTGTGCAACGTACATGTGGTAAATTAGCATGCATGAGCAGCACGTGATTGCGTAAAACATTCCCAGAATACAGTACGTTCACAGAAGGGAAGCTAGACTGACTTAAGAAAAGATTCATAAAACTAAAAGACTCATAGAACTAAATCTCTCTGCTTAAGTCGCTGGTGTTTGAGAGGGGATCTGTTTGAAGTCTTCAGGTTATGAAATGGAATAAAATTCAAGACTGGAATTTACTTCAAAGTTCGTTCTTCAGATAGGACATAGGTCAACTCACCAAAGGCAGCTGGGGATGAGCAATGGGAATCACTTCATTACTCAAAGGAGATAGTAATGTTAGATAAAGTTTTCCTGCCACATTTGTGAAGTCTTTGCACTGCAGACATGAAAGAGTTCTGATAGACTAAAAGGCCAACAGAATATTTAGGTACATATTATGGAATATATGAATATTAATCAGCTCTGACTGTTTTACAATGCCAGAAACCAGAACCATCTAAAAATATTATTATTCTGCTTTGGATATATGTTGTCAAATTTAGCTGTTATGAACAGTTTTTTGTCATCAACAAACGTGATGGCAAGAAGAATTATTATGCTATACAGGCAGTATAGATTAGAGCAACCAGACTAACTTCTGGTCTGAAAGGACTATCATACTGAGACAACTCCACAGAACCTAATCTTTTAATAATCTTGAAGTTTTTCATAAGGTCAGTAAAGTTAAATAGTAACCCTTTAACTATCTCTGCCCGTCCTTCGGATGAGACGTAAAACCGAGGTCCTGACTCTCTGTGGTCATTAAAAATCCCAGGGCGCTTCTCGAAAAGAGTAGGGGTGTAACCCCGGTGTCCTGGCCAAATTTCCAATTGGCTCTTACTAATCATGGCCTCCTAATAATCGCCCTCTATGAATTGGCTACATTACTCTGCTCTCCTCCCCACTGATAGCTGATGTGTGGTGAGCGTTCTGGCGCACTATGGCTGCCGTCGCATCATCCAGGTGGATGCTGCACATTGGTGGTGGTGGAGGGGAGTCCCCATTACCTGTAAAGCGCTTTGAGTGGAGTGTCCAGAAAAGCGCTATATAAGTGTAAGCAATTATTATTATTATTATTGTTATTATTATTATTATTATTATTATTATTATAGTGGCTCCTGACATCATTTTGTTCCGTTGATGTGCAAAACCATTAATGGCATGGAACCCTTACAGGGAAAATGGGAGAAATGGACCAGAAGGTATCCAATAAACCACCTCTTTTCTAGAGATCCTGTGCCAAATGAGTTTCTAACAGCTTTATCCAAAACTGGGTCTCGGGGGAGCCAGAGCCTATCTCGGCAGGCAACAGGTACGAGGCAGGATACACCGTGGATGGGATGCCAGTCCATAGCAAGGCACACAGAGACCCACTCACAGCAGGGTCACCTTTCCCAGAAGCCAATTAACCTACCAGTATGTCTTTTGACTGTGGGGAAAAATCAGAGCACCCAGTAGAAACCCATGCAAACACAGAGAGAACATACAAACTCCACTCAGATAGCACCCCAGGGTGCGAGGCGAGTCAGAAATGCTGACCACTGTACCACAATGCTACCCCTTATAGGCCAGTGAATGTTTGATTTCATGGAGCCATTGCAGACTTCCCTGGAATAAAAGCTGGGAGACCCTAAAGAGAGGGTCATTACATGAAAAACCTTCTCTTTGACCATCCCATCTCAGAGCGTGGTTATCTTAATCTTCAGCACTGTGCTCTCGGCATCCCAGTCGATTCACTTTCCAATTCTTAGTTTAAACATTTGTTTGAAACCACAGCCTGTCATCAGTCCCAATGGACTATCATCAGCACATTAGTTGGCCGTGAAAAGATCGTGACTTGAGCGTGGCACTTATCAGACGGCGTTAAGATGTGTATTCATGGGTCTGATCAGCAGGGCTCTGGTTTAGACTGCACTGGGCTCTAAACCAATTACGTCAGCTGTGCCACTGCCTGTCGTCAACAGGTGACAGTGCACAGTGTTGCCTGCAGCTAAGGCTGCTGTCAGCTCCTAATTAAAGACAAGACACCTGCCCCTTCCCCTAAGGAGCTGAGCCAGGGGACCAATCTTAAGAGCCAGGTGGACAGAACATGCTTTTATCTCTGTGTGTGTGTGCGCATATATTACTATCAATGCAGTGAGAACACTGGAGGAAATATCTCCATAAAGACAGCAGCTCCTGAAATATAAATGAAACAGCTCATTCTGGCAATACTTACCTTTTCCTTGCTTTTTTTAGTTTTTCTCAGCTTCTCAACTGTTTCTACTCAATGTCAAGTTTCTAGTCAGAGGTACTGACAAACAGAACTCAAACCAGACAACCAATGACAGATGCACATTTAGAGCAGAGAATATGTAATATTAGTGGGTACGTGGAACAAAATATGTACAGGTTATGTACAAATATGTTGATGAAGATCTTGGATTAAAGAGTCTATCTTCCAAAACTCCCTAATCTTAGTCAGTCTGACCAACACAACGCTTAAAACACAAAACTCATAGACAGGGAGAGAAGCTTGGGGTCAGAGCGCAGGGTCAGCCATTTATACAGCACCCCTGGAGCAGCTGGGGTTAAATGCCTTGCTCAGGAGCCCAACAGAGTAGGATTCCTCTGCCAGCCATGGGATACGAACCAGCACTCTTCCAGTCACAGGCACAGATCCTTAGCCACAGAGCCACCACACCACACTGCATGAGCTTTATTTGAAAAACAAATCAATATAGACTTGTGCTAAGTTGAAATTCTTGGACCAGAGCAGACAGAGCTTTGTCTCGAGGCGCAAACACAAATTGTATAATCACATAATAATCACTGCAATCTCGTACAAGACAGGAGATAAAAATACAAATAGGGATTTAATGTCCTGTTTTTAATGGATAGCAGTGTTTAATCATTTTGATGAGGACTTCAACGGGACCTCCTTGTTTCTATAGTATGATGTCACCTCATAAAGATGTTTCTTTTCTAGCTGCTGGGAATACAGAAAGGTGAACTATGAAGAAACCATGGAGCCCCTCCTGCTCATTCTGGTTGCTTAGGAACATATTGATGACATCATCCAGCTAGTTCAAGAGTGTTCTTTACTAACATGGCAGGACAGCTAGTCTTTATGGAAGAAATGATATGTCTCCTGGTTCTTCTATTAAATGTCTCACCACTTTCCTCTGGTGAGAAGATGAGATATTTGTGAAATTAAGTTTTGTATAATGAAATGCAGGTACAAAGTCCACTAAAGCTCCCTACAGCATCAAGAGGCCACTTATATAGAACAATTGGAATCTATGGAATTTGCATTACTCAGAAAGGAGTTAAATTGTTTATCAGATGTGGCATTAACCCAAATGTTTGTATCATACTAAACACATCTATTTATTTTGATAAGTTAGATAAATAGTTGAGGTCTGGGTGGTGCCACTCGCAGACTGGTTATGGTTGGAAACCAGAAAATGATTAATGAAAAAATACTCTTTCCTTATCACTGCACAGGCAGAAATATGCTTAGAGGCAATGACTTTTCTAAATAATACAATCTTTTAATAGAGTATTTTAATTGTAGAGCTTATTAAAATTGCAGATACTGTTTAATTCTTAGTGTCTACAGCAATTAGTCAGCACAGTGTTCATACTGAATATTAATATACAATGTATTGTATTTACATCATGTTTAGGCAACCCATTTAAATATTTAAAATATTCTTCCCTTGTAATATTTAAAAAATAGTGAGATTTTGTGCTCAAGCAATTATTCAGGGAGTCTGAAAATAATAAATCTGGCAATCAAAATAAATTCACTGGAGTTTTTTTGTTAGCTGTAACAATGCAAATTAAAATATAAGATATCGCAAGAGTATGTTTCCAGAACACTGCCACATTTTAATTGTGAGCTGTGTGCATTACTGTGCTACTTCCTCACTATGAGCTGACTGGTTTTGTTGCCTCTCATTCCCAGCTACTGGTTCTAGTTATGGGATCATGTTCACACACACTGAGTGGACCATTATCCTCAGCTTTTACTGTTTTCACCTTGTGACTGGATTGGGAGAGGGTCCAGGAAATGGAATTCCTGAAAATCTTGTCCACTCTGCCCAACCCTAACAGCACTCATCCAGCTGTGCTCACCATATGGAGAATCCCGGTCACAGCTGGCTAATGGCAAGCCCAAACCTTGGTAATGTCTGGGCTACAGGGCTCAACTGGCATGCTGAAGAAATAGACATATGTGGAGAGCCACATGGAAGTCGCCAACTAGCATTTACTTTCAGCCTCCTGGTAACATACAGCTCACAGGATGGTGTGCCCCTCCAGTGATGCCTACACCGAAGAGAGGCAGGAACAAAGCCGAGAGTAAACCAAAGGATTCTGCACTCACACAACAAAAGGTACTGAATAACGGTAACACCTCAGGTTAGTGGTTGTAGATGTCATGCATACATGTTTTAGAAATACATTATATAAATAAAGCAGCCTGTGTGGAGTTTGTATGTTCTTCCTGTGTTCCCTGAGTTTCCATAGGTTTTCTCCTGGTGCCTTAGTTTCCTGCCATAGTCCAAAGATATGCTGGCATGTTAATTGGCTTCTAGGAAAACTGGCCATGGTGTGAGTGTGTGTGTGTCTGTGTGTGCCCTGCGATGGATTGGTGTCCCATCCAGGGTGTATCCTGCCTTGTGCAGGCATGTCCCTTGCCTGGACAGGCTGCGATTCTTTTGCGATCCTGTATTGGATAAAGAGATTAAGAAGATGGATGGAATTAATGAATCAATCTACATCTGATAATATTAATACACTTCTGATACTCTGGAATGATTAAAATAGACATGTAGGAATTTGGCAGTTACTTTAAAACCTAAACCTTGGTCATGATAACATTTACAGAGAGCTATCTATCTGCGGAGCTGGAGTTCATGACAGAATGTCCTAAAGAATTATTTTCAAAACAAAACTGTCCTTCAGTTTGTAGCTCCTGCAGCACTAAATTAATGGCGCATGTAAGTATAAGCTAATGGAAATCATGAGTCAATACTATACGGTATGCAAAAAGTGCTCTTTTGTATAATACATCCCTGTGGGTTATAACTAAAAACCAACCAATAAACCAACCAATAAAAGCAGAAAATGATGAAGATGTGGATTCTAACCTCAGGTTGTAGTCTGGAAAAATCTGCAAAGAATTTACAAGCAATTTCTTTGGACAAGGCTGTCTGGCCAAAGCTGTTTTAATTCAGCTTTTCAAATTTGTGTTATTAAATTATGAGAACTCTATAGGCTTAATGTGAATGACTGAAACTCAATTCAGATGATTTAATTTACATTGTGAAGCAAATCCTGCGTGGGTTCATGGATAAAATACTTGAATTTGTAGATACTTTGAAAATGGCTAATGTATCAAAGGGTGTTAGCGTTATGAAGTTTAATTTTGGAGCTTGATGGCTGGATTATGCTGCTATGTTAAAGTGCTAATACTTCTAATTGAAACGTTTCAGACAGAACTATGTTACCATGGAACTAAAAATTAATCAGTGGATGTACAATTCCAACAAAAGACTCACATTTTGATTTAACATTTTTGTTCAGAATTCAGATATAAAACGGCATTTTTACTAGGAGGTTTTTCCAGTAGCGTTGCAGTGTCTATGTTTGACACTATGTTTGAGTGGGGAGTTGTGTGGGCATGAGCAGGGTGCAAAGGAACAGGTAAAGGTTCACTCCATGCTGAAAGAAAAAGAAATGTGTAACACCTGAAGAAGGCTCCACCGAAATGTAGAGTTTCTCTTCTTTTAGGATGGAATGAATTTTTGTAGTTCCATTGTAGTGTCTATACAGATGTGCTCTACACAGACAGACAAGTCACAGGAGGAAATACTGTTCAAAGACGCTTCTAATTCATTTATAACTGAGATTAGGAGGCATTTATTTACACAAAGGGTGGTGATTGAATGGAACAGGCTACTCAGTCATGTTGTGGAAGATGATGCACAGGCTTTGTTCAAGAAAGATTGAGATCCTTAGTTACTAATTAGTTACTAATTACCAAATGGGTAGGGAGGAGTAAGGTTACATTTGTAACCTTTCTTATGTTATTACAAAACAGTTTAATTGCTTTATTGGGTTATGTCTAGAACAAGAATTCTGAGAAGACTAATTTAATCAAATACTGACTTCAAGGACAACAGAATAATTAGGATTATGTCTTTTGACCTAGAATGCAGATATATAAGAAGGCTGATCCAGATGTTGGAATGAAAATGTACTTGGTTCTTGTTTTTTTACTACTATGTTTTTATTATGATTTAAAGCTTTAAAACTCTTCAGACCAAATACAAAACAAAAGAGTAATACTTCTCTTGATACACAATCTTGCAGTTCCTCGAAGGATCCGAGCATCAACAACATGCCTCATTCCAGAGCCCCTGGTTCTGTAAAAAACGGCCTCCACATTTTAGCCCTCAACGCATTAAGCCTTAAACAAAACCCCCCCAAAATTCTGAATGAACATTCTGAATGGTGGTTGTTTGATCTTCTCTACAAATTTAAACTCAAAACTGGCGATTACAATACTGATAACAATTTCCTCTTTTGGCTTCTGTTGTCAGAAAACGGTGTCCGAAGGGACACTTTTTTCTAAAGCTCTGAAACTGTGAATTGACACAATCAGCAGAATGGAAATGTGCTAATAAGCGTTGCTCTCTCATCACTAACAATACATCCCGTTAGATTTCCCCCCCAGTGATCACGAACACTACACACAGATCCGCTGAGTTACATAGCAAACAGAGGATGAAGGGTTACCTGCTTCGTATTCGTACACGTCGAGACACTGGCTACGGCGCTACGCTCAGTACTACGATCCTGAGCTGGAACGATGAAAAGAACAGCTCACCCCGCAGGCGGGACGTGCTGGTCACGCCGGACCCAGTTGCCAGTCCCGACAAACGGTGCTGCAGGGGGCGCGCTCTCCTCTATCCGCGGAAACCGGCGGTGCACCACGACTCGCTCTCCGTCGGTTTGGTGATGGAGGCGGATCAACATTTCCTGCACACGCACTAGCAAAGCGAGTTTAGGCGAGCTGAGGGAGAGAGAGGGCGAGAAAGAGAGAGAGAGAAGGAGAGGGGTTTACATTCTCACACGCCAGAAGTCCCTCTGATAAAAACACACTCGGGGGAGGGAAAAAATAAAAGTGGAGAAACCAGGATAGCGCGCATAGCTGATTTCTCCTCTAGCACTACAGGCGTCCTGGGCACTGGGTAGGAAGAAAGGACAAGTGGGGGATTTGAATCGGATCTCCGCTTCTGAAGCGTGTGTTTCATGCACATTTGCCCACCGAAGTAGGCAACTGAAGATAACATCTGTTTTTTTCACCGAAAGTGAGAAAATAACCCGGGTTGTAAGGTTCGTTTTCGCTCGCCGCTCCAAGTACCATGAAGCTGCCTTGTTTGATAGCGCTGGGCTCCATCCTGTTACTACTAGGCGACACCGCAACGGTAAGTGACAATTGTCCGGCGGTTTTCCTCGTGTGCCTTTTTTTTTTCTTGTTAAATGCAGTCTTCTGCAGATGTCTGTTTGCTTTTGACGTATGTATCCCTACCTCTTTGATCTATTCGGTGGAAAAGGTCCTCTTTTGTGGAAACCGCGGTGTGTAATTGCAGCTTCTGTAAGCGCGATTAATGCAGCGCAGCCCGTAGTAATTCCGCTGGAAGTGACCCATATTTGCCTCCAGTTTGACGATTTTTAACTATTGCCCCCATACACGCTTTTCGCTCTGAAAAGGATGCACAGAGAAGCTGTTTGGACTTTGGCATTACCTTAGAGTGGAGCACAAAGAGTCTCCTTTTAATATTGATTTCAGCGCTAATGCCGTGATTTAACAAGTGGCTTTGACGCTTTTTGTCGGAATTTGTCGGATTTTCGCATATCGAGAGAGTGTGTTAGGGGAGAACACTGCGGTAGTAAAGAACAGTTATCCCGGGGGAGAATACTCTAGTTTTGTCGGGGATTTCTTGGGAGTTGGGAATGCGAAATGGTACAGTGTGAAACTCGGATGTGGGAAGTGTGTGTGTTTAAGGCTTAATGTGGTGATGGAGCAAAGACTTTAAAGCAATTAACGCATCGTCCCGATTTTTAAAAATGTATATCTAGAGACTCCATGTGTTGGACTTGGTGCCTTTAGTCTATAGTACGGGTATATTGTCCACTGTACAGTAGCGGATTATTGTATCCGAAGGTCTGTGCTTTGCTTTCCAAAGACAGCCTAGTGAACTAGGTATGTGATGCTGCTCTGTTCGTCTAAGGCATTTCGGAGGTTCCGACTAGGTAGGGAGGAATGGGCAGAACCACTAACGCGGTGAATGCTCTGATCGGATTGCCGTTCTTGCTAAGCCTCTGTCAGCGCAGAAAGGTGCTATTCCCAGGCTGGTTTCCAGCTGCGTGTCCGCGGAGAGGCGCAGGGCTGATCCCAGGGGTCCGAATCAGGGAACGGGACTGGCGCTCGGCTGCCGGCAGCGGGGCGGGAGGGGGTGAGAGGGGGGTGATGTCATTGTCGAACGCGTGCAGAATCGGCTTGAGGTAGGAATAGAGTCGCCGGAGGTCTTTCAACAGCAGGAGGTCTCTCCAGCGGGCAATGTGACTTCCCCTCGTTTTTTTTTACTCCCCCTCGTTTTTCGAGTCCATGCTGCCAGAGAACACACATGCTTATTGCGTTTTCGCATTCGTATTTCTACATCTTATTGACAAAGCCTACAAAACAAAAATATATCTATAAAACCCATCGTCGGCGGGTTTTTTTTGTGTATAACAGTTTTACAGCCTGTGTAGAATTAAGTTCAAACAGGTTTTTCAGAAACTTGCAGATCAGCCTGTAACAGCTAGGTTCTCTGCAAGAAATACACTTCTCTTTTTCTTAACTCCTTGCCTCTCACACACATACAGCAGGTGTAACAGCCATTCTAAAAAAGATGGGCTGATTTGTCATGTTTTAGAAGTCGGGGAAAATTTAGGCAGCCCAGCCTCAATTTAAAGGTGCACTGGATCTTATTAGTAATTGGAAAGAACATGGGAACTTCAGCACAGGCATTCCTGGCGTCTTTATTGAAAGGCAACTCTGACGAAATTTAAATGTTACTAAATGGAACCGATTTCCCTTTCGTTACCTGTTTCGCTCTTCGTTTCAGAAGCTGCTCTTTCGAATTGCAGATGTGGATTTTCTTACATTTAAACTGCGCTACTGGACAAGAAATCAGTTTAAAAATTGGGGACTGCCTCTCTTTGATGTGGTGGCTCACCAAAGAAAAGCTGAAATAATTGTGCTGTTCAAAGGACGCTTGCATGACACCTAATCCCAGCTAGACTGATTGAAGTGTCTGATAGTTTGATTTACATTCAGTCCGTGTCTTTTTCACAAAGATCAAGGCATAGATGAAGAGGATGGAGGAACGGCTTATTGAGTTGACTTTGGCTGTTTTGTCATGTATGATGCCTGTCAAGACAAAGTGGAGTCATTAATTTATTATTGCCGGGTGACATGCCTGGTATGTGATGAATGCAGATCTTTAATTGGGTAGATCGCTTTATTGGGAAATGAGGGACATATACGTCACTCCATCTTATGGGGGTTCTCGCAAAAGAGATGGGATGAGGTCGATTTTAAAAACAAGGTATAAAGGATATTGCTTTTATGCGATTATAGCGTATCTGGTAAGAGTTGGTGTGTGCAGTTGCAGTGCCAGCATTGTAACTGCTGTATGTACTGAAGCATTTCACTGAAATCCAAGTATTACAGTTGTTGCATTTGGTGTCAGCTGTTGTGTCTGATTGACCAGTATCATTTCCCATGAAAGGACTGAGAAATCTGCTTCTGTAAAAGGGAGGTTCTGATTCAGTGAACGTTTCTTTACCAAGGACAGTGACATCACCTTTAAAAGCATGTTATACCAGCTCACAGTGTATATTATCATCAGGACGTATACAAAGCCTGTAATCATTTTACTTTTGATGTGTTCCAAGAAATCAACTTTACCAACTAAATCAGCGTTGTGAAAGATTTAATAATAGCATAGTGCTATGTGTGGGGCTGTGGATTACAGTTCAGCGATGCAAATAAATGGCTACAATAATTAAACTAACTACATTAGGCTCAATCATGCAGACAACACAAATACTAGATTGGGGATTGCACAGATTAATACATACATTGTACATTATTACTATTGTGTGTTTTCTCTGACATCCTCTATGTCTGTCTAGTAGATGAGCTCCATTAAATAATTATTCATTTGGGGTTTTTCAGTTTAGTGGAGGTTAAAACAAAAATGAAAAGGGCCAGTTGTCTGATTTTGCCTGTTACAAAGTCAAAAGGAAATTAATTAAATTTTGGTTTTGCATTTCAAAGAAAAAAAATTAAACCTGAAAACATGGGCAGGCATGTAGAATTCATTTTCTCTTTCTCCGCAGGTGTACCAATTTCTTAATTTCTTCCTGCTGAGTGCCAGTCAGCCAATGCAGAATCTGTTGTTCCACTTAAAGTGGTGATGCCCTCACTCTGTCACATTCTCAGAAAAGCCCATCTGAATACCAGCCCCCTTGTCTCTCTGCCCCTACACACACATTGCTTCATTAGGACCTGTATGACTTAATGTTCACTTTATTGGGATTAGTTTTTCCATTTAATTGAGCAGCAGAGTAGAGCAATAGGTAGGGCTCTGAGCTCTTGATTGGAAGCTTGTGGGTTCAAATCCCAAGGAGAAGGCTGTTGTTGTACCTTCGACCAAGGCATTGCTTATCTTATTGCTTACTGTAACTGAGTTTGTTCTCCGGTACCTTAGCTTGTGAAATAGATGATTAAAAATGGAATTGTGGCATATAGTCGCAATCCTGTGATTTTGTGCTCATGGTGGATGTGAAACTTGAGTGTCTTTGTGGTGCTCATATCCTGTCAAAGTCTATGTGAAGGAAATGCTGTTTACTGATGATGATACTGGCAGAGCAGTTTCTCTATAGTTTGTCTGAACGGATGTTACTCTGCACTGTATGAATTACACCCCCTGTCATGGGCGGTTTCATGGGACCTAATGTAATAACCCAACACTGAGAATCTCTTCAAAGTCACGTTCAGTGGTGCATTGAACAGCTTCTGATAATGCATGGAGTATGTATGTTCGTTTGTTGCTAGGAGACCAGTGGAGCCATGGGCTCCATGTAGATGAGTTCGCCACTTGGTGTGAACAAAACTATTTGAAGACCAAAGACATGGTAACTGATTTCAGGAAGAACTCTCAGACCTGCATCAGGGGTGGTACAGTGGATAAATATAAGTACAGTATATGGGCAGTGTTGTTGACTGCAAATTAATAGAGGCAAACATGAGTCTATTTTCAAGGCAACAGCATCTATTTGTATTAAGGAAGCTTATACATTTTATGGTTGATAATTCATTGATTTATCAACAAGGATATCAGAGAGTCACCTTCTCTAAACTCCTTCAAATCCAGACTCAAAACCTTCTTCTTCAGAAAAGCCTTTACTTAACTGGTTCCATTCTTCACCCCTCTGCTCTTCTTAATACCACCTTCCACGGTCTCCTCTATTGTTATTGTTGTAATTGTAATTGTGTCTTATCTTGTGAAATCTTCTTATTTATTGTTGTAGTCGTCTTATTTATTGTTATTGTCATCCTGTAAAGCGCTTTGAGAAGCCACAATTAAAGGCGCTATATAAAATAAAGTTTATTATTATATTATTATTATTGTTGATCATGTTTTGTCAGTCTTGTATTTTAATGTGCTTTTACCCTGATTTACTGGTCTGGGAATCCAAATCTGAGAAGTAGCAACAAACTGGGTTGTATTACTATACCCTGTCAGAAAGTCATTGGTGCTGATCTTTTGGCCCAATCCTATGTCTCATTTACGAGTTTTGCGTGAAGCATGGTCCAATTTAGAGGACAATTCACTCTCTTTGTTTAACGAATTCCAGTTATAGATACAGATTTCCCAATTTAATAACAAAAAGGTTAAAGTTCTAATTTATACTTGCTGTTATAACCTTACTTAATAAACGGTTCTTTTAATGCATGTACTGTATATGTGTATTATTTGTGATTTTTCTTTATATTGTTTGCTGCTGTAAAACAAATTGCCCCATGGAGAAAGCCAAGTCTCCGATTTCCTGTTTCTGTTGATCTTCCTCTAGGAATTTCAAAATCGCACATTTTCAGCATAACTGTGGCAACATACTGTAGATCCACCCTGAAATGCCACTGTTATCATTCAGATGGAACCCATTCATACCAGACCTCCACTACAATATTTTCCATCAGTCAAAAATGACAGCTGATCTTCAATAATGTAACTAAAGGCAAACTTGCATCCCTTGCCCTACACTGAGAAAATGGCATTTAACTGCCAGACATCACATCAGCCTGTCCTTTACAATATCAAGGTCAGAAAGTAAAGGTTAAGCAATATATCATTAGATATTCATGTCTAGTCTGGCACCAGGGAACCACACAGCTGGTGTTTTTTTTATTCAATCTGAGGATTAATTGAATTTGTTAATTGAATTCTTAACTGAGCTAACAAGCTGCTTGACTACTTGTAGTCAGCTTGTTGCAAGTTTTTCTTCTACTTAGAAGATGTAGATACTTCAGAAATGCAGTGGTTGAAAGTCAACTTCCAGCATAGGAACTGAAGACAAAGAATTCCACCTAATCCTATTATAAGGTCAATTAAGGGTTCAGTTAAGTAACTGAGAGCTCAGCTTGAACTAAAACCTTGTGTGGGTTCTCAGGACCAGAATTGGGAGCCAAAGATCTATAACAATAGAACAAAGGTTCTGAGAACATCTGTCTTCTCTACTAGTAGACTTACCTGCACAGCTGAGAGTTGAGAATTGCATTCTGAGGAGCTATGGAGTTTCTTGCATGAAGTCTGCAGGATAGTGATACTTTGTACTTGCTTTGTTTTTTTAATCCCATATTTTTATGAATGGTCTCTCTCTATGTGTGTTCAATCTGAAATTACAGTAACAATGAAACATGTAGATATTGAAGGCCTATTACAATGCCTACTGCTGAATTTTTTCCTATTTAGCATTCAAGAATTCTTTTGAGAAAAGTTGCCTTTAAAGATGTCAGTTTAGAGCCTGGACATCTGAATATCAGTATGATAGGCGGTGTGGTATACAGAGTTGAAAACACTGAAATATGAGACATGTGCTTGACCCGTTTTCTTCCGAGGAGTGAAAGCGATCCAAAACACTTCAGTTTCACCTCTCTTTGTATCGACACAAAGATGAGGGTACCCACGTGTCCTCTGGGTTTGCAAGAGCTGTATTATTTTTCGTTTATCGAGTTCCGGTCTCTGTAAACAAATGTAAAGTTTTTTTCCATTCAGAAGCTGGGGCAGGCAGTGTGGAATAGTGATTAGGGCTCTCCACCTCTATGTGGAGGGTCATAACTTCAAACCCCAGCTGGAGATAATGCTGCTGTACCCCTGAAGTGTAGGCACTTTACCCAGATTGCTCCAGCAAAGCCTACCTGTGTAAACCTGCAAGAAATTTCTATGCAAATTCTTTGAACAAAATAAATTAAGAAGTGAAATTGTGTTAATCCAAGCCAATCATTATACCTTTGCATAGCAGGTACTTTCTGCGCATAATTCATGTTTTAATCCACAATTTATTTATGATCTATTTGTACTATGTACATATGACTGAATTTTACATTGTAGTTTGTTTTCTATGTCCAGGGTTTTGAGAATTATTCTAACAAAGAGGCTCAGCTTGTGACCTTTTTATCACACGTAGGTGTTGGCTTAAGGGGGTGTGAAAGCGAGCAGATGAAGTCCCCAAACACATTCAGCTGTTTAAAGTCATAGAAACAAGGATGATAGAGTGTCCAGTGATGCAGAAGAATTACAGGAATCTTCACATTGCTGGCTGAACATTAATGACCCATACAGTAATTACCTCTACTGCTATAAATGAAAGCACCAGCAGCTTTAAACTCATGCAGGTTATAAATATTTTATACGCAGTTTAAATTGCGGATAATTAAAATTTTAATTCTAAACAGGTGATGTTTAATCCATATAAAACTGAACTGAAGGTTTGGAATATACACAAAACGGCACCATGTAGAAACTTAAGGTATCTCTTTACAGGTTTTAATGTCTCAGCTTTGAATGTCTACAGGTTTTAATTTTGAATAATGTCCTGGAACAGGGAGTTTGGCTTGACTCCTGAAGACTCTGAGTTCCGTGCGCAAGGAAGGCCTGAGGATTTGTGTAGTACTGTATGTTCTGCCCTCCGGTACCAGGGCAGGAGTTGTTTTGCTGAGTGGGCTGGAATACTGACTGACCATTTCATATTGTAGGGATTTATGTAGAAAAACGGAATAGTGTAAATAAACAGAGTGGGAGGAGAGAGAGTAAAGAGGTAGGGACTTTAAGAATGCCATTTCAAAGGATGGATAGCTTAATTAGAAAGACATCCCCGCTGTTCCTTCTGGTATGGAATTGGAGAATAGCTGGATAACAATACTGCCTGTAAGAGCTCGCTGATATGTTCTGAAATTTGTACAAAATCACACTAATTTAGATGAAATCTTCAACTAAATATTTATGTAAATATTTTGTAAATCTTTTTGTTGCTAGGTAAAAATCCAAACAATAACAAGGGTACTTTTATGCTGTATATGTACTAGGGACTGAGCTGGTAGTTGTGCTGCTGTGTGCACTGCTCTGGGCATCGTTATTTAACATTGTACAGTCTCGTAGTGTGAGATGAACTTCTACAAAATCACTTCCTTTATGACATCACTTCCTGCAGGTTTCAGACGCGTGTTCATCCTCCCCTTGACAATGGACTGGTCTGTAGGCCTTAGGGATTTTTTTAACTCATTTGGCCATGCGTGATGCACTAAAACAGATACCAGAGAGATAGCAGCAAGTTCTTCTTTACATGGGGCTGAGGGTATATATTTACAAACTCTGTAAAATCCCCTAAGACCCTATAAAAGAAAATACTACTTGATGAGGTCCCTGCACCAAATACTAATGAGTATATTGACAAGCAAAATAGCCTGAGTAACCTTGTCAAGGTTGTTGCCTGTTATATGTGATGGAGCAAACATCAATTGTCACGCCTTCAAACTGAGACACTGATGCGGCAGGAGAGGGCTATGTTCTAAGTCTCAGGTGTTTGATCTCTATATTGAATTTTTAAATTCAAGTTAGTGTTCTGTTTTCTATCTATGCTATTGTGACCTGCTGATCTTACCCCTTGAGCAGAAGAGCTATGAGGACCTGTGCACAGGTGACATACCCATCCAGCATTTGACACACTGTGATCTCTCGGAGTCAGGTTAGGCTCCAGGAATGGCTGTTGACTGGTGTGCAGAGGGGACTAATAATAATAATTACCCGTCATTCTAACAATGTCGCTCAGCGGAGAAGCACTTAATTGTATTTCATAAGACTGGGCATGTTTAGACATCCTTTCTAGATACATAATGACAGCACATGGAAAATGGCACTATCTCCTGATGCTCGGACACTAGTGGATACTCCTTGTGCCCCAATGAGCAGTCTAGAATGGATCCCTGCCAGAGGATAATTTTCCTTTGGTGTCATTAGGTTACTTCAGACCACTGGGGAATCCAGTTGTACTGCATCAAGGAAACCTAGTTGAGGCGATCCTGAGAGCTGAGCTGAAGTACCGCAAGGCTTTCATGGGGCTCATGCAAGCCAGATGAAAGAAGTCGTTTAGCGACTATGACTGATAATTACAGCCTCCTTCTGTTCTGCAGGGTGGAGTTTGGTTTTCTGTTCTAATGTGTGATGCACAGCCTTCTGATTGACCTGGCCACTAACCACAGCTCTAACCACTGCCTCCCTCTGCCTGTGCCAGGCAGTGGTTCTTTCTTTCAGAATGGGTGCCTGGCAATGCAGTCAGAGCCCTTCCCATAATTCAGTCCTTTGGCACTGTCAGTAGCTAACCTTCCCATCCCAGGGGAGGAGTGGCAGGCTGTAAGGTTCTCCATCTGTATAGCAGCTGCACTGGTTTAGTTTACTTCACAGAATACCACAACTGGTGCCTTTTTCCCCGCTGGCCTTACATTAAGCACAGCACAAAATCAAATTAAGCTATTTCTGTATTTTCCGGTAATGTGATGCAGGGAATTGGGGTTAGGAGCTTTGGGAGAAGCTTTTACCAAAAAGATCTTGAAGTTATTTTTTTTCTAATTTTTGGCTTTCAAGGTCTGTCCCTAATTCTTTTTTTTTTCTTCCTTTGAATAATAAGCTTATTCAAAGCCAGAGGAATGCTAGAGGTCTCCAAGAGTTAACAAGGCTATGAAGCTCATAGCTTGTGAAGAAATTTCTCTTTCATGTATTTTTTCTGAGGTAAATACTGTAGTTTTGTGTTTTTTGTTATTTTTGCAAGGCAAGGGTTTAACAAAGTACTTACTGTGTGACTAAATTGAGACAGCAGGGCAATTTGGTGGGAAGTTTAGTATTTATGTATATATCCACTTTCTCCTGCAGTAATGTGTCAGACTGTGGCGCTATGACTGACTCAATTCTAAATTGATATGGCTCCATCTCTTTCATACAGATTTTGTAAGCTTGTCTTAAAGTGCTGGTGTGACAGCTCTGGGCTTTTCCTGAGGTTCCAAGCATTGCAGTGTACGATATGGTTCAATACATGTTTTATTCTTTAAATGTGTAGTTTTCTCTGACATCTAGATGATGAGGGTTACAGGAGACACACAAAAATCATGACAGGTCTTCCTCATAATTAGGGTAGTCTGATACTGTGTAAGTAGAGCAACACTGCCATTCTTTCCACTGAGTTTATATGTGAATATTTTTTTAATTATTTTTTTTCCCTAAGTGAAAGATGTGTTTCTACATGTCTACCCAGATTATAATGTCTATAGACAGCTGAATTCCTGCCCAGCATGGAAGACATTGCCATTTGTAGTAGTAGCCAATCTGTCTGGTGCATAGGGTGGTTCAGCTGATACTAAATACACGATATCCAGTGAAGGTAAATGATTTCATAAAGGCAAATTATTAAGACTGTGAAGAAGGTAATGGTGTGTAGAACTGGACTGCATAATCCAAGATTTGCACCACACTCCAGCAGGATTGAGATCTGGGTGTTATTGTGGCCTGTCTACTGCTCAGGAGTAGATTACCTGACACTGAGAATAGTCTGTTCATTTCACTTGTTGACTTTCATTGTTTCAGTTTGCCTCTTTTTGCAGTTAGAAAGGGGACAAGGATTACTGTTCCATACTCGGCACACTTCTTTGAAATGCCCCTTAACTTCAGATAAACCTATGATGTCACTTTATCTAAAAAGTATTGTAAATGAGAACCTTATTTTACATATCCGTAATTGTGCTATCTTTTTTCATCTACAGAAAAAGAGAAGTCTCCTTCTTGTGGATATTGTAGGGTCACAAATGAAGTTCATATTGCACTTTTTTATTGACTCTACATAAACACATGTTTAGCAGCAGCAGGACACCTGCTCTACACTGCAGTGCTGTAACAGAAAGGAAGTACCTGGTGTTACATGTGTTCACTTAGTGTTTTGGCAAGTGTTTCGAATTTCTTTGCACATTTTTCTTCCAGGAATAGTTAATTAAAGCAGTCACACTGTAAGCAGAGACGGCAGCACACAGCGTTCCCAAAAAGCTGTAAAATAATAACAACTGAATCTCACATCAAGTGTGTTTGCCTTCAAGGCCTCAGACTATGTATGACAACTCTTAATCAAGAATGGCAGCTCTAGAGCATGAGTACAAACTAGAAGAAGTAGTGTAAACTGGAGCAGGGCCTGTTCGCCTAATTTGCCCAATAAGGAACTTTATGAAATTGCTTCTCCGAGGATTCAGTTGAATCATGTTTCATGACAAGCCTAAGCCATTTTTCTCATGCCTGCTACTCTTTCTGCAGCACTGACAGTAACAGGGGCTCCCCATAACTTCCCAGGGTAATTTTTGGGATGAATCGGCCAATCATCTCTGGACTCCAAGCGACCCCTGTCAGCTCCGAAGCTTGTGGTTTTGTTGTGAGGGATGTTGTTCTCCACCAGTTGTTGCTGAACCTATTTGTACAGGACTGCATAGCCTGTGCAAAGGAAGATTGTTTTGAGTGAAGCCTCCAGTTCCTCAGTCTCCCCCGTGTGCGGTTTAATAAAAAACACAAGTGGCCATGCCACACTGGGTGAGTGTATAAAAGAAATAAAGAAATAAATTATTGGTTGTTTGGATTTCTTTAAATAATTGCCTTTTCCTTTTATCTGCTGTGACTTTCTGGGTACGTTCAGGCTAGAGGTGACATCAGTACATCAGTGAAAGATGCCTTGCTTCTCCAATCGGTGACAACTCTCCTGTCAGGCGCTGTGGAGCCCGCTGTGTGTTAGCAGCTGTGCCCTGATGGTTGGTCAGCTTAGAGAAGCATCAGGATGCCACAATTGGCAATTCTAAAGAAACAGCGGGCAATTCAAAACTAGTTTTCTATAAAAATGAGAATTACAGAAAAAAACCATTCCTTCAAATTTCAGCCCAAATAATATTTGCAGTAAGAATATTTGCTCGTTATTTCTGGGTCAAAAATGTTTGATCTTAGATCACATAAGTACTTATTAAGAAAGCAATTACGCTGACAAAATTTTGATTTACTTAAAAGTTTCTACTTTATCTCCCAGATTTTGAACGCCATAGTCTGATTAATACAACAGTAAAGGTTTATTATTGAGGTTTGTTTATGTGCGATTTATCTGTTCAGAGTCAGGTGTCCTACCGGGGCATCTCTGGAGTAAACGGGAGAGTCAGGCTTTCCATAGCAATGCGGCCTGCTCCTCTCTGCCTCCTGCAAGTGAAGGGTTTCCATAGCAACGTCGGCGTGCGGCTCAATTCCCATGCGAAGACAACTCTATCAGTTTTTATATTGACTGTCAACGGAGCATGTATAAAACTGGGCTAATTAAGATGCTTCCTTCACTAGGCACGGGCATGTTAGCTCTCCTCCAGGGACTCTTCGCAGGCAGGGCTGAGGTAACCAACCCTTGTGCTGGAGAGGTTGTGCTGGGATGAAGGGCAGAGTGCTAGTAATGGCTGACAAGGCTGGATGCCGTTGTGTGTGAGGTAAAACATAGATACTCTAATGGCAGTTTGTTGGATTCTCATTCTTCTGAAATTGGTCCAGATGGTACATTTAAAAACTTGACAGACCCTGCAGAACACTGTTTTAAAGGGGCTAGGTGCTACATCCATATATGTATCATATATCGACATCATGATCTGGATATCATATACAGCATGATTCTTTCGTAGTCAACAATTTTAAAGTCACAGTATCTGTAAATATTGCTATATGACATGCCATGAGACTTACCATAAGCACTACGACTTATACACCTGCTTTTTTCACTTTGATTCTAAAGAATGTCCTCATAGTGCTCCTTCTGGTCCTGTGATTATCCCACGGCTTGAGATGGGACAAGGCTTGAACCCGAATGAAAGTAGAGGGGCTTTAGGCTGGTTTGATCTTAAACACCTTTTTAAAAATGGTCAAAGTACCACAGTTCAAAATCGTGCTCTTTTGAAATGTGCCATGGGATCTTTCAAGCCCACATTTGGGTCAGGACCTCTATTTAGTGTCTCTTTCAAAGATGGCACCACCTAGTGTGGTAGGTATATGGGACAGAAGTTTCTTAGTTGGGGAACACAGAGATTAATGCCCCCTGCTGGCTATACCTCTCTATCTCCAGCAGGAAGGGAGCCCCCCAACCCATCCCAGATGTGGCTTCTAAAATATAGGCTCATAGGCCTGATGACTGATGAAGGTATCTCTTATTTAAGAACCAAGAGATGATATTCAACATGCAGATAAAATACAAAACTCTTAAATGTTAATCTTTTAATTACCGGGACATTGTGATTTATGGCAATATGGCCAATGCCCATACAGAGCGTTTATTTGTGAAAATGTGCATGGCTTGCAAAACTACACAGCATCCCTAGCCCCACACTATTTCCAAATCCATGACTGCTGAGCAGCGCTGCATGCTGATTGTCAAGACAAAGAAAAGCGAAATGAGTGTCTTAGAAGTTAATTAAAATACAGTAGTCTGGGGTATAAGAGAGGCTTTGGAAATCTGAACTCCAGTGTTGGAAGTACAGCAGAGCATGGAGGTTCATTTGTAAGACAAAGTGAGTATCCATGGAGCTCTGCTGCTGGAGATTCCCTGGCATGGCTCAGAAAAGGGGGACATTGTGCAGCCCCCAGATGCAGCAACAGCTGCACTTCCTTCTTTTTAATATCCTTTGTCATAACTGCCCTGCTTGTCGATGAAATCATAGGGTAATTTTGCCCTGCTGTGTATCGATTTTCCTCCCATGTGTTGATACTCAGATAGTCTGATGAGAGGAGAGGGCTGAGTGGAGGCTTCTTGGAGAAATAAGGCCTCGGGGGATAACTGTAGACTGAAACAGATTGCTGCCATTTGGGATAACTGGCTTATTTCCTCATTAGAAAGTCCCTGCTAGTGCACATAAGTGTCATGTTACTCTCTCCCTGCCTCTCCAGGCACTTTGCTTGTGGAAAGTTCAGGAGGATTTTTTCTTCTGTCTTTGTGTTAGCAGAGAGATGTAAAATGGGTTTTCTACAATTAGGCTTATGATTAGATTTGGCACGGTGTGCTGTAGGCGGCATGTGTCAAAGTTCGGTAGTAGCAGTCGCTTCAGATTGATTCTCTGTGAAAGAAATAGGCAAAATACAGGATTGGAGTTCTTGTATGCGATGATTACACTGGAGGCCTATGTGTTGTTATTGGGGAGAAAAAGAGACTGATAGCATCAATTTTCTGCACTTTCCCTAAAAATAACCACCTATAACACATAGCTTCTTTTCAAGGTATTAACAAAAGGGAAGAAGATAATCAAACAAAATATTTTTTTTCCGGTGTATATTCATCCTCTGTACAGTGCGTAACTCTGTTTCACTCTGGTTCAACTGCAAGGAATACACAATGACAAAACACACCAGACTCCACAAAGATAAAATGTTTTGTTTTTTTTCCTACTTTTTTTCTTGGAATTAACCTCTGCACATTCTTTTGATTTTTTTTTTAGATGACCAAAGTCCCTGAAAAAGCATTTATTTTGAAAAATTGAATGACATAAATAACATTGTTTTCTGCAGATGTTACTTTTTTATAACATTAGGATTGGTTTATTGTGTATTGCCTGTACTTTAAATAATGTGCCCATGAAAAGTCTTTATTAATCACAACGGTTCTGATCCTCGCCAGACATTTACATGTCTAGATGAATAAACTAGCACAGGGCTCTGATAGCACAGCAAGTTTCAGCTATCTTAAAGAGTTGGTGCACTGCAATCTGTGCAACAGCTTTCTGCTGACACAGTTTTCTCAATTTGTTGGCATAGATTAATCCTGGGATACTGGGATTTTAAAATCTCACTTTACAGTTGCACATTTCACAGTCCCTACTCAATATAGCATCACGTTTTCTAAAGGTACTATGATTGTAGATGTGAGGTTACAAACTTGTCATTGCTAACATGATCTAATATAAAGTGAGGTAGCTCCATTTCTTTCTGTGCCAGATATTAGCTTGGCTTTCAGGCAGTTTGTCCACCCAAGCTGTGTACTGAAAGCAGGGGAAAATGGCTTGGGTTACCAAATGAATTACTATTTTAGGAGATTTGGGTTTTCTCTCATCTTGCGGTCTCCTTCACAGTCTGAAACCCGATTCTGATTGCTTACACACATGAAACTAATGTGTCTTTTGGAAAGCTTCTGCAGAATGGTCTATGCACTTTTCAGCTCTCCCCCAAGAAAGAGTGGACTTTTTTTTCTATGAATGTACGGTATATATTTTCTGAAAGAGATCTTCAGAATACGAAGAGCAAGCAAATGGGAGTCTGACATCCTCTTAACTTTTACATGCAAGTGTCTGCAAATATTTGCTGTGATATTTCTTAATTTCTTTTTGACGCTGTTTCCTAATACGTTTTCCTAGACACAGCATATACGGGAATTAAATCTCAGCAAACCAGCACCCTGCTTCATTCAAGATTTGGATGGCATGAACAGAACACCAACATTATGCTTGCAATGCCAGTAAACTCTGTAGTTCTCTTTTAAGGATCTTGTCAGTTGAAGGTCTGCCTTGTAAAAAGCATTAGATTATCAACTGGAACATTCCTCCAGCACTGGATTAGCAATAACTAATTAGTATTGCTATTTTAAAAAGTCAGATATCATTATTTAAATCGTATTATAATTAAAGATTCAGAACAGGGATGTAGATCTCTAATGAACTAAACTGGGGAAAAAAAACTTGTGGGGTACTGCATTTGGAGAACCTGTGTGGCCGGTTTAAGAGACACACTGTTAAAATGATCTGTGGTTTCTAATTTAGCCCAAGAGCAGTGAGGTTAGGATTCTGAAAAGCGGCGTTACCTTTTCGTGGGGTTTAAACAGTTCTGAAGGAGTTTTGGGGGTATAGCACAGCATGTAACAGGTCCTACACATCAAAAACCACTTGAAATCCCTCCTCATCCTCCGCCAGGAACAGGAAGCCTTTGGAAGACTGTGACAGATTGTAGCATTTCCTTAATCATTGTTTGTCATATAGTAGCCTGTATGCCATCTGTAAAGGAACTTGTTTTTGTTTCTGCCGTTTTACTTTTTATCTCCTGCCTTTCTGGTCTTCCCAACATTTTCCCCGCGGGGTCTTTAATCCTCCGGTTTAACGTGATAATTCATGTCAATTAGATTTGGATAACTGATCGATGGTGAGGAACGCACACTCCCTCGTGACTCTCTCCCTCGTGAGCAGGCCTCACTCTCTCCCTGAACCCTTGGCTGCAGTCTTGACACTCTTTCAGGGATGCAAATGCTGCTCCTGCCAAGCCAAGTTAGCCGAGAAGGCCCACATTAATCAATGGGCCGTGTATAATACAGTATTGATTGAATCAAGTGAGGAATCATTACACAACTAATTACAACCTGGAATTAATGAAACTACATTGCTGTACTTAAGGCCGTGTCTTGCATATTTGCGACCCTTATACACACACAGACCCTTTGACCCTTGATATGTGCAACAGTACTCCTTACAACCTTTTTCCCATTACATTTTCCTCTTCTGCCTTTGTAACCGGATTGCCACACCTGTATTATGGCGATCCAACACTGTTCGAATAGAAATGGAAAGTGAAGCAGGCTTGTTCTCCTATAGCGGTATTGAATTAGACTAAATCGGAATCTCTTTTTCCCCAGCGGTCTGTGTGTAACACAAAAGTGTCCTAAATGTTATGTTAATGGCATGCCGTGTTCAAAGTGTAAAACGCACTAGCAAGACCTCATTTAGAATATTGTGTACAATTTTGATTGCCACATTATAGAAACAATAAAGCCGCTCTGGAATCAGTCCAGAGAAGAGCAACCAGATGCACTTTGGGGCTCAAAGGTTTGCCCGACACTGACTGGCTGAAGGAACTGAACCTTTTTAAGTTTGAGGAGACCTGATACAGGTATTCAAAGGCAAATCCTCAAAGGCTTTGTCATTTACCCAGTAAATGGTGCAAGTGGAAGTTTCCGGAACTGCAGGCACTTCTTTACACAAAAGGTTATGGGACTGTGGAACAAGCTACTCAGCTGCGTTGTAGAAGCCGTACCCTGGTTTCATTAAGAGATGAGATGAGATGCCTGAATCAATTAATAAAATACCAAATGAGCCAGATAGGCAGAATGGCCTCTTCTCGTGTGTTAATTTTCTTATTCTCTTATGGCCTTTTCTGTTGTTTTTTTTAAGCACAGTCTTTGCTCTGCACTGCAGTGCAGTATGGGTATTCTGACAAGCTGTTTAGTTCCAGTTGCTTCGTTGTAGATCAGGTGGTTAAAATGTTTTAACACAGGGAGCCAGAAGCGAAGTAAGGAGATTACACAGAACCCTCATTTCTCACATGCCAGCTTCTGGATGTGTGTCACCAAGGAGAAAGCACTCTGAAGCAGTGCCCAAGAACTCCCTGGCACTACTGTTGTAGTGGGGCCCTGTTTCCGTTCTGCATTCATACAGTTGATTGTACTTTTTTGATCGCTCACAGCTGGATGAGTCCTGAGATTGTAGTTTATAGCTCTACATTCAGAGATGACTGCTAGCTAAACAGTGGCAGAAGGCTGAGAATGTAAAGCAATTTTTGTTTAGCTTTTTTTTGCTTACAGAGACACTGTGCTTATAACAAAGCATAATTCCTGGCACAGTTTGTACAACATAGTAAAACATTGTGTGGCTGCTTCCTGTTTTGTAGCCTTTATCAGAACATTGTTCTTAGCTGCTGCAAAACTGTTTAGCCATGCAATTAAAATAAATATGACTGCTTAAAAAATGTAAAGCTTCACAGTCAATTATATATAACAGCTACAATAATTAGAACTGAACAAAAGGATTATTCATAGTGTGATTTGTGGGACTGAGCTGAATTAAAGGTGACTGGAATATTTGTCACCTGTAAAATGAAGAACAACTGTAGGAATTAGTTAGGGGAAAAAAATCAAAAACGATTTCACCTGGTGAGGGTGAGGGATGTTTTCGTACACATTTCAGGTTTCACGTTTTATCGTGTTTGGTCTTAATAAAACGCGCATGGTTGTGAAAACTGGGGGTGGAATCCCTGCTTCTGCTGTAGCTGGTAGGTCAGGCTTGAGGTAGGTTACAGACCTGACCGATCAGCTTCTCAGTTCTGGGGTGGACAAAGCTGCTCTCTTGTTTAATGGGAGTGTAAAAACAAGACGTGTAGATGACGAGATGAAGAGTTAAACTTACTATAATGAGGGAAATAGTTTTAGGGGAATAGGAGCATATCAAGCTGTAAAAAGTCACTGATTAAAAAATATGACCAGTGAGAATTTTTCTAGTTTTGGGGTAGTCTTAATTATTAGCATGATGTGATCTTTAGCTACTGTATGTAAGAAGGCTATAGAGTTCTATATGATATATAGGATTATACGTTATTAAAAATATAAGACATTATTAAATGAAATAGGCCCTGCAACCATTAGTTACTAAACATACAGTACGTAAAATACGAAAAAAAAAAAAACAGGTTTATTGGTCACAAAGATTTTCCACATTTTCACAGTGTAAACTTATATCTGCGTACTTACAGAGAGACAGATTCATCTTGGCCTGGGAATTTGCATCTGTATAGCAAGCTGACGTATTGAAGAATGCCTCACTCAGATCAGGACAGTAATGCACAGGAAAATTCAATGATTAAAGTTTCAATCATTATTCCACCTCTTACTAATTACCCTTCTAAAACAATCATTTATTGACAGTTTTGGGGAAAAAGTTAGTGAATGATTTATTACTGTATAGTGTTCTGTTCTTATAAATGGCAACCTCTTTATTCATGACTGAGAAGATTCTGAGTACTGTGCAGTCATTACACCTGACCATGCAAATTCAAGCTACCGACTCTGGAACTCATTTCCATCTATCGGCTCCGCAGGCAGACAGAGCCTTATGGCATTTGCTTAAACATTAGAAGAAGCTCATTCTGACCGTATTACCAAAAGGATGAAGAACAGAGTTGCAGACTGGTTGGAAATAATATGGTGTTTAATGCAGTCAAGTCAGGAAAGTGTGGATTACATTACAGCCCACTTAACACTCCGAAAAGGTTTTGCTTCTTAAGCCATTTTAAATGCATTTGACCTGTTAATTGATTGATTTTTTTAAAGGCAGGAAGCCTTTAGAGTTAGGTGGAGGATGATGCTTCAGTCTGATCGACTGCTGCTTAGTTTAACTGATTTTCTGAGAAGCGGCTGTCAGAGATTGATTCGAATCGGAAGACAAGAGCAAACCATCTTAGGTGCATTGAAAAGCCTCCATCTTGTATATTTAGCCTTCTTGGATTCCTTTGTAAGTCTTAGGTGGCTAGGTGGTCTGGTGGTAAAGGAGAATTGTTGATTACCTGCAGATTCTCGGTTCAAGCCCTGGCTCATTGTGTTTGACTTTCAACAAGTTCCTATCCCGGTGAGCTTTCCTTCCTGCAGAGAAATAAAGCTGAGGCTCTATTACCAGTGGCTTTGAAGCAGCAGTTGTTGCTCCATGGCTCTCCATCTGGCCCTTTGCAAGTTGAAGGGGTGGGTGATAAATGTGAAAAAAAGCATATCACGTGATACAGACAATATGCCTACTGTATCGTGATATTGTACAATTTTGAGCAATGGCTTATAATACTTGTACTTGCAATCTTGTTGTAACCAGGTGAGTAGTACAGAGGGTGATCAGTTGTCGCCTTTTTTTGTATTTCAACACATTCATAAAGAAATGTGGATTAATATGACAAGTATTTCAGTACTCCATCAAGTTTGGACTGTTAGAAATACCACCTCTGGAAGTGTTTGTTGGGCTGAACAATTTGCTTTCTCTCTCACCAGATGCATGGAGTTCTTTGATTGCTTCCATGGAATAATGGATACGAATGCCTGATAGCTGTTTGTTAGTAAATGCAAATCCTTGTCATTCTATCCCCCTCCCAGCAGACATCATCATATTTATTTTGGACATCTTTGCCTCGCGAGCAACAAAATAGTGGGCACTTTTCTTCCTTTCCTGACTGCCAGAAAAATTCCCTAGAGCAAGCTTGTCCCTAATTACAGAGCTACATGGCAACGAGGAGTAGCAGGCGATGAGCCTGGTGGAGGTATCTATGGAGCTGTTCTGTGACGTAGATTATGGAAACATACCACTGGGGATCCTTTTCCTTAGTAGAAACCCCTTTGAAGAGGGAGGGGTGCGCTGTGTAGCCTGAACTCCACTGCCTCTTGATTTCTGTGATTTTCCGATTGAGCCCAGCAAGGATAAGTCAGTGCCTTGTGCCTTTGGGGCACAGAAAAACCCAGAGTTAGAAAGAGCTGGACCAGCCCTGCACTGGATTCTGGGTGTTTCGCTTCACTGTGCCGAAACTCCAGCTGACTCAGCGAGCAGGCCTGGGAGGGTACTAAATTGGGCTTTGGTTCCCGGCAGTGAAACTGATTGAATAAGAAGTGGTATTTCTCTACTTGGAATTAAATAGTAAATGGAAACAGCACTCTTTCATCCAAATCCGGTGATCCTCTAATTGCTGTGATCCTCTGAGTCCTGCAGTCATGACCATGCAGTATCCAGCAGTAAATGGAGATATTGTACCTGATACAGCAGAAAACACTAAAAACCGAGGAACTTTGCATGTTAATTCTGCACTTTAACTCAGATCAATAAATATTTAGGCAGAACTGTAATGAAATTTTACAGGACTAGATTTTATGTGTGCAATAGCCATCAACAATTATAACTTTTCTATTTGTTTTTTTTAATTGTGCACAGCCTAATTGGCTACAGACCTGTGCTGTACATTTTCACTTTAGAAATGTAATACTTACACTTATCACATAATCGGTTTCCCATTGCCTCCCATCACATTACTTTTTGCCATTCTCCAGATTCAGGCCCTTCCACACATTGCAACAGTGCAAAACATTTATATGCAATCAATCAGTTTGTATTAGTATGTACTCCCTGTGCAATGGTACACCTAAATTGGTTTTAATTTAAAATTACAACTTTTGTGCACCTAATTAATTGAATAACCTCTGTCTTGGTATAAGAATGGCAGTTCAGTGGCTGAGAACATGTGCAATAACATCCCAGTCACTCATGGCCATATATTGGGGAAAAAAAACAACAACCTCAGATCTGAAATAGACTCTTTTAACATAGCTGTAAATGTGCAGCTAAAGCTTTAGTGGTCAGATGAGACAAAACTGGAAATTTCTGCTCTAAATACAGAACGTTGCATCTGTCGAAAACCTAACACAGTGTATCACTCAGTCTACACCATCCCTCCTGTCAAGCGTGGATGTGACAGCCTTATGCTGTGGCACTGCTTCTCTTCAGCAGGAACTGGGAAGCTTGTCAAGACTGATGAGAAGATGGAAGGAACAACGTATAAGCAAATCCTAGAGGAAAACCTGCCTCAGTCTGCTAAAAACTTAAAAATATGAAGCAAATTCACCTTTCAGCAGTGCAGTGACCCAAAGCATAAGGCCAGAGCAACAATGGAGCAGGTTGATAAGAAGAAGGGAATGAATGTCCTTGAGTGGCCCAGTAAAAGTCTTGACTTGAATCTAATGGAAAATTTTGGACAAGGCTTGAAAGACACTATTGCTGCTCCCCAACCGACCTGACTGTACTTGGGCACGTTTGTAAATAAGAATGGGTGAAAACTGCATCATCTTGGCGTGCAAAGTTAGTAGATCCTTATCGGTCTCTGACCCAACAGAAAAAGTCTTATTTTTCTTAGCTTCAAAAAAGAAAAGGCTGTGATTGCTGTCAAATGTGCTTTTACTGTGTATTGACTTGACTTGGATGGGTGAACACCTAAGCAATAACTCAACATAAAAAAACATATTTTAGTTTTTGACATTTATTTTGCAGTTTCTGTTGTCGTGTAACTGATTACACCTGTGTTCAGTTTATGCATTCAAGTTTCGAGCAAAAATGTTTACTTTAAAAGGGCATTATTTTGAAAGCAGGGATCTCAAGCGCTAAAAAAAAGAAAACGTAATTCTAAAACAAATCGGTCTGGGACCTGAGGGGAGTGCCTACAAAATATTTGTTTTGGTGTCTTGATTCAGGTCCCATTATAAAATGCAGAGAGTGTAGCCCAAGAGCTAGGGCAGTGTGTGTGTCTATGAATTAGATTGGACGAAGACTATTCAGACCCAGACCTCTGACTCTCCACCCCATCTCCTGCCTCTTTCCTGGTATGTTCCTCTGGAAGCCTGTGACTTTCTTTGTTTCTTAAGTCATAGAAACTCTGCCTCCTACCTCCTCCCTTTTGTTCTGCACAGTTTTTGGAGCATCACTTGGGCATTGCATGTCAAAGACACCTAGACAGGACCATGCTGACGAGCAGGAAAATGTGCTTTTAATGAGGCCTCATCCCCTTTTTCCTCAGAGGGAAGTTACTTCTCCGGAGGCACCACTGTATCTAGTAAGGCACCGACGTCACCTCAGAGTAGGCACTCAGTTTCCAGTTCCTCAAACCTACAAGGAAGCCATTTTAATTTTTTTGTGTTATTGTTACTCTTTGTTAAGACTGGGCTAACAAAAGTCCTGGGTGGGATTTAAAAATAATAAACCTAAAATGTTCCCTTACATGGGAAAGCAGTTACGATAAATTCATTTTTTAGCACCTCAGCAGCTGCTGTGTTGTTACTTAACAACTACAGGGTAGTATTACACAGATCTCTGGGCTGCTAACCCGAGGTTGTTAGTTGTAGTCTCCACTGTGGACGTGCTGTTGTCAGCAAGGTGCTTTATCTCAGTTGCCTCCAGTCCACCAGATGAAACAAACATTGCTGATGAAGTACTGTCTGAAGCTTGTAATTTGCTTTATTTCAGGGTTTGTATTTTAGGACAAGTCAGCTGAAAACCAAACTCTCACCTATACAGCTAAGTATTTGCTAGAGTCATTCTGGAGTTCAGTGGGGTCCCATGGTTAAGATTACAACAGCAGCATCGTATTTTGGACCTGTGACCCTCCAGTTTAGAGTTTAGAGTGCTAACCACCACTCCAAATTGCTGCTTTCTAGTTACTGGTGAGCCACTAGGCTGAAATATGCAGATATTGTGAAAGGACACTAAAGGTTGTACCAGGACTTCACCATGAAAATGTTGCACACGTTATTACTCACATTGAACTCCGGCTTTCATTACTCTCGTGCTGGTGCAATTGTATATATACAAGAATATCCCTGCTATTCCTGGAACTAAAACCCGTTCGCTTTAGATGTTTTGATTACTTAATGTGTGCTTGATCCCTGTCTGACATGCTCAGCCAAGGGCTTTTACTCGCACTGCATGTGAAATGAGAATTAAGACATTTCCCGGCTCTGGCTAAGAAGTAGGGCACTGGGCCATTCACTCCATTAAGCTCATAGTCGCTCATAACTCAAGCTGGCATGAGGGTGACCTTTGACCCTCGGGAGGAGGGGGAGGGGCGGTGAGGAACGAGCCTGCTTGGAAGACTGGCGTCGGTCTGCCACTGGCCTTGTTGTAATGCCACCGTTGTGGCAAAGAGGGTTTTCCACCTTCTTAGAGCCCCAGTGAATCGAATAAATAAGATGACTGCTGCCTGGGCTGCAGGCTGCAAAGTGTCCATCTGCTTTCGTTAGCAGGTAGCTGGAGCCCTGTCAGAGAAGCTTCACGAAGCCCTAAGCCTTGCAGCTATCGCAGAAAGGGAGGTGCTGTAGAGTCACTTATGTTCTGTGCAGTAAATCTCAGCTTCAGCATTTTTTTTAGAAAAGGTATTGTGCAGCTTTTTGAAAAACAACTCCCTGCCCTAATAGGGGAAATTGTCTTTCCTGGCTAAAAGAATTAAACGAAAAGGACACTGTTGATACCTGTTAAAGGATGGGCCCGCTTGGATATGCAGCTGCTCTGAAGCATCTCCTCAAGACCTAATGGGTCAGGCAGCTCTTTGGGTCTTGCAGCTCATTCCTGCGTTTGCAGTGGTTGCTGCGTCACAGTTGAGTTGTGTTGCTTATTGAATACTTTTCCTGTTTAGATTTCTAATTGGTACCCCTGTTTTTCTGCATAGTCCAAAAGTAGCCTCCTGTCTATGTTCCTAAGAGTTTTATTTATTCATGGATGAAATCTTTCCTGAATCACCATTATTTTGGTCCTCACTGCACCCCTTTCTGCTTGTGGGGAAGCTAATAAACCAGTGGCACTCTAAAAACTGATGTTTTCCCCTGGCTGGGTTTTTAACTTCAAACAATTTTGAATTCACATTTGGAACTATAATACTCCCCTCTTGCTGTCCCAGCACAGAGCTGCACCCCATCTCCCCTTTGCCTTCCTTCAGAACTAGTTTATTGGCTCATTGATTCACTGGTTCATCGGTTGCTCTGAGCCAAAAAGACTGAAGAGTTTTGGATAGAAACACTACTAGGTTTGGCTCCTTTCGGGGGTATTCGACCTTGAGACTTCAGTAGGTCTCACGAGTTCATGGTAGGGCTGTTTGGAGCAACATACTGCTTCAGTCCGAGCCCCAAATCCAGAACTGGGATCTCAGAAGTCCACCTGAGAGGAATGAAAGTCTATTAAGACGCTGGTGAGAAACACCTTGCCTTACAGAATGAACCATGAACAGTTCGCAGGAGACCACCCCTCTACCCCCTGTACTTTCTTGTCACCATCGAAAAGCAAATCCTGACTTGGGTAGGGATGGATTATAGAACCCACGTTTCCCTTGGCACATTTCTTCTCTGGTAAATATTCCTGATGACACTGTTGTACTTGAACGTAAGAGTGATCTTCTACGAATTTCGGATTTTGTTTAATTTGGGACGCGCTAACTGCATAGTGATTCTGGAGTTTCGTTTTAAAAAGGCTCTCTTTGGTGCTTGTTTGCATTATTTTCCTCAACACAGAATATTAACACCAGCATTTACTGTAAAGACCATTCTTCCCACTCATTCTCCAGGACTGTGCCTCTTGCGACTGATGCATTTTGCTTTGTAAATGTTTATTTCCTGCGCTGCATCTCAGATCTCGCACTGAATTCACAGGCTATTTTATGCTGCCACCCTTCCTACGTACATTTGTTTTCAGATCCAGCCTTTATTGTGGAGGGAGTTTGATGGGATATATTAGAGTTTGAGTTTTTCATTTGTTTTTTTATTTGCAGCTATATACAGTAAGGTGCTCTCTGCAGGAAAGGCTGCACTGACCTTTGAAGCAGTGATAATTGTTAAAATTAAAAAAAGCACTAAAATTGAAGATTGCTCTTCTTACTGCTTACCTTCATAGTATAGTAATCACTTTTTACATTAAATTTAATCTGAAGAAATTTGGAAGTCTCAATATTATAGACTATACCATAGAGTATTATAGACTATACTGTTTTTTTACCATACATGTTTTTTTGTGCAGATGTTTTGTTTATGCTAGGATGTGCCATGCTGTGCAGAATTCTTTGGCATTTTTCATTGTCCTGCTCAATATTTTCTTCTCCATTTGGAAACTCAATAACGGGGCCATCTTCTATTGAAATTGTAGCTATTTTGATGTTTTTATGTTAGTTAAGTTAATCTTGAAGGATCTGTATTTTATAACACAACAAATAGCACAGAGATCACCTGACAGCAGTGTATATAAAGCTGACAAAACACAATACATTATATTTTTTAGGCTTAGGGATATATAAAAGTGAATTGTTGAAATGAATGTGAACCTTGTAGAAGTGTGTGGCACTCGAACACCTGACTCTAGCCAGTAAGGAACACATCCATCCATTATCTTACCATTTCTTCCAATGCAGGGTCACAGGGAAGCTGGAGTCTATCCCCATAAGCAGTGAGTGCAAGGTAGGATACACCCTGGACCAGAGGCCAATCCGTTACAGGGCACACACACACTTACACCAGGGCCAGTTTTCCCAGAAGCCAGTTACCTAGCAGTATGTTTTAGGACTATGGGAGGAAACCAGAACATCTGGAGAAAATGCATTCAAACACATACATACAACATACAAAACTTTGCGCAGATAGCACCCCAGGAATTGAACCCAGGGCCTCAGCGATGTGAAGCCACCATGCTGCCTGTGAGGAACATATCTGTGCCTCTAAAGCATGTCTGAGGGTTGTCTGGAACGAAAGAAAGAGTCAGCCACCTCAGTCACACAGTGCTTCTTTGATTCAGAGGGCAACTTCAGGTCAAGTGCAACATGCAGTACTCCTACCTCTGACCCTGAATTGATGGTTCAGTTATTAGACTGGATAGTAGCTGAGGGAAAGAACAGATGTGCCAACATTCATTTGCTGTTTTTAACTGACACCAGCTGTGAGATAACTGTACAGTCATTTTCAGAGAAAAAACATGGCTGCAGGTTCATTAAATCTGTAATGTCTCTCAGCCAGTTCAATTTGTCAGGTCCACTCCTGGGCCACTGATCTAGGTGGAAGGTACTGTATGACATGACCTTGACATGTTTGTACCTCATGTTTAAATGCTGTGAAAGGAAAGAGTATAACTGGTAGACTTTTCTCAAGGGAACTGGGACCAGGCAGCAGACCTTGAAAGTCATGCTGAGGATGTGGCTTCACATTTGCATGGGCTTTGGATTCATACATCTTGCTTATACTGTAGATTGTTGCCTATCTGTTAATTTTGCAGTTAGTGTTGACTTTTAAAATGGATAACAGGGCTCACAGGTGCAATTTGGGTAAGTTTACTTCTGCTGATTTCAGGCTGTTAAGGCCTCATGGAATTCCACTTGACAGAACCTTTTTAGTCTTGAAACAAGAAGATCACAACTACACTTGGAGAATTAATTTCTGACCCTGTACAAACGGGCTTTACACAGCCTTTGCTCCTACACAAAGCCATGGTTTTAAGCCATCCATCACAAAGCCTGCTACCAAAATGACTTGTGCTGAAATGTTCACACAGAACTATCTAATCTTATGTTTAGTATTCCAGGGCACAATGGTCCGAGACATTCAACTGCATACAGGTAATATGGGCTGTTGAACAATAAATGTAGTTATCTCGGTCTGTTTGACCGTGAATTGTTCTGTTTACTGAAGCACGAGAGGTTCTCTAGGGCTAGTTTAGCTCAAACAGTGGAGCATGGAGCATTGAGGATGAGTGATTCTTGTATGCTTTTTGTGCGAATGCTATTGCTATTCTAGTCAAAGACACTGCTGTTGGTTTTACTATTATTTGAACTAATGTCAAGGCTCCTGGAACACTATGGGGAGCAGGCATGAAGGAGCTGGTTGGAAGGCAAACGTTGATTCTTCTGACCATGACCATGACTTTTGTCATCCATCAAAGGGCTTTTTAAAATATGACTCCAAGGATCGTGAATGCACATTCACTCAGCTCTGCAGACCAGTCATGAGCTGTCACAGATATTACTTAAAGACGGTTAAAGTAATGGATGGCCTCTTGCTTCTAATTCAGCGTTTTTATGAATAGTCCGTTATGGATCCTCCTAATGATCTTCATGGCTTTTCTAATTAGCTCCTCGAGGTTCGTTTACTTGCTAAGGAAATCGGCAGCTTCCGGCCTCCCTGGTGCCACCCCCACCCCCCATCGTGTCACTTCCCAAAGCTTTTATCTTACTGGCTGGGAGTTTTCCAACTCTCTGTTGCACAGAGACGTTCCCTTACATGTCTGCTAAGCAATGTCCCGCCTTCTAAAAAAATAGTTAATAAACCCCAAAAGCAGGCTTTTAAGCAGAATAAGAGGTGTGCTGCTGGCAGAAATATAGCAAGATGTGAGAGAGAACTGCAATCTCATTCTTTCCTGTATCCCCAGCTAACCTTTTTTATTAAATTGTATTGTTGGTGGAAGCAGGGGGCAGGTCAAATGAATTCTTGTGTAAATGAGAGTAATGGGTTTTTGTAATCATGTGATCAGACGGCCACTGTGCATTTTGTTTGATCAAATTAAGCCCTTTGCCGGTCGTTCTTTATTTTGACCTTTTGTTTTCTGTTGATTTTTTTTTAACTAAGCAGTAAGACTCGCAATGTTCCTCTGAGATTAAAACAGGCCTCTCCTTTTAATCTAAAATCCAGCCGTCATAATCAGGCTGGCTATTTCACTTTGGGTTTATACTACTGTGCTGTTTTCACCTTTTAACATTATCATAAGATAAGATCAGATCACTTTATTGGCCATATACAATTTCTTGTATTAGGGATTTGTCTTTTCGCATACCCCAGCTTGCACCCCACACACAGGAACACAGACGGGAAGAGAGAAGCTTGGGGTCAGAGCGCAGAGTCAGCCATTTATACGGCAGCCCTGGAGCAGTTGGAGTTAAGGGCCTTGCTCAGGGGCCCTCTGCCAGCCGCGGGATTTGAACCAACAACCTTTCCACCATTGTGGGTTGCTACACAATGTGGAATAGAAAGAAAACAACTCCCCTTTCCCCCACTTCTCACTCCCTTCTATGTCAGAGCCACAGTTCGGAGCCCCTGGTTCTGCAAGCTTACCATTACAACGGTGTTGTACTACCTCATTCACTGCAGCATTGCTATTGGGCCATCATTCATTTGATATCACATTTAAAGCCTTTCTATTCCATATTTTCTGTGCGCTTGTATTGAAAGCCTGAAGAGATTTAGGGCCTTGAGGATGTCTTCAGAGGTCTAGCCCTCATGCTCTAGATGTAGTTGGTTCTTAGGTCATTTCTCTTCTGCATGTTAGAAATAATGCATACACTCCTTATGTTAATGAGCTATTTTTTCTGTAATAACTGCACCAAGAACCAAGAATTCAACAATATAATGACAATATTGTACTTAATCAGCCAAAATGTAGCTGTTAGTGGAATGTGTTTTCTTGAGGCGTGGATACAGTGAAAGTATCTGTCCCTTTCTGCAAGTCAATCGGCTTCCGGTCTCTGTGATGCAGTGCTGTGTTTCTGTTGAAGAGAAGAGAAGCAGGTGATGATTGCACTCAGCTGATGATTTTGCATTTGCTTTCCCATCCAGATATTTTCATCTGAGATTTTAACATGCAACAAAATGGCAGCTAATGGTGACTAATGGTTGAGCTGGCTGGGGAAGGAGAGATGAGGGAGAATCATTGGGCAGAGAGAAAAAGGAAGTGACCCTTATAGCCATGTGCTTACAGACAGTGCAGCTTGTCCCTGTCAAGCTTATTTCTGTAACAAAGATGCATTGAGAAGCGTCAGTGGTATGAAGGGCTCCATTGAAGAACTATGAAGATGAAAAGTTATTTGGAGATTAAGCAGAGCTGCAGAATCCTTTCACCCAGGCATTCAGGGTCACAACCCCCATGAACATACTGATTCTTCTATTGACAGAAAAATGAGCAGCACAACTTATTTTCTCTACTTACCTCCACTGCAGACTTGCGGAATGTTTGATCACGCAGTGACACTGCTGCCCTGTGAGCAAAATCAGAAAATCAGGTTGGGGAAAAAACAGCTTCCCAGCCTCTGATGCTTCAGAGTGCTGTTCTCCCTTTTTGCTCATTCTCATTCAGCTGCTGTGCCGCTCCGCTTCCAGGCTTCAGAGTGCATAAGGATGAGCTTTTCTATTTGAACGGAGGTTCAGTAAGATATGTCTTGTTCTAAAATGTATCCGTGTCGAATGCTCTTTTGTTATGTTTTTCGTGTGACAAATTCTAATTTCCTAATGCCACCTCAGATCCACAGCATCCATCCTTATCTCCTCATGCATGGAGTGCTGTTGCAGGCTAAACAATACACACCTTGGGCTGAGAGCTTTATTTGTGTCTGCCACAGGAATTATTGCTCTTTCCTTGACCTTGTCCCAAAACTGCTCTTTAACATACCAGCTTCGGTCCTTGCTGAATTGGTAACTAAGCGATTATTCTAATGACAATGTTCCTCACAAAGTCTTTGACTAAGTGCTGGTATTATTTCATGTTGGACATTTTAGCTCTGCATGTGTGTGTCTCTCCAAAATAAAGTGTGGAAAGTGCACTCCTAACTTCAGATATTGCAGAACCGGTTACATTATTGTGCAGGTGCAAAACTCAAATGTTAGTTTTCCTCGGTTGTTTTGTCTCAGTTTTATCTTCTGGTCCAGAAAGGTAACAGTGACAAGCCAGGCTTGTCCAGACTTGATGGATGAAGCCAGACTGATTGATATACAATTTTTAAAAAGCTGATCTCTTCAGAGACCCATCTAGAGGTGACCCACAGGCCCTTTTAAGCCCTACATTTCTGGGACGGAGGGCACAAATCATTAAACACTGCCTTGGAATAAAGAAGCTTCCAAAATGCTAATGTTGTCTCAAGTCCAGAGCCCTAAATGCCAGAGAGTCGATAAGAGAAATCAAATGTTTTGCCATAAGTGCTTCATGATTGCTAAGTCTAGGTGACCGTTCTTTTTTTTTGTGAGGTGTTTTGAATTTGTTTTTTCCAGAACTTGCATTTGAAGTTCAGTTTGTTGCCCAACTACAGGTGCACGGGAGAGGCTGTGCTCCTCTGTTGGAGAGGCGGAAAGCCACTTTTTTAAATATCCAAAAGTCTGAGGAAGAAAAAGTGAAACGCACTTTCTCCAGCTTTTAGGATCCATTAAGTGCTTAATTAGATGATGCTGAATGAAACAAAAAACATTTTCCGATTGGGGGGGAAAAAACATTTTTTCTGGTTTTGGAAGGTTGAGATGTAGGCTTGAAGGCTGATTCCCTGCCTCCACTCTCCAGATACAGTCATGGTGGTTTGAGGAGGAATGATGTTACATTTCTCATTTCCTCAGTCCTCTGAAGAGTTGCAGTCTCACCGGGGACCAATTATATCTTTTATTAGTGTCCCCCAGCATTTTGACATTTCCCAACAACCGAAAACCGGGCAATCCTTCAGCCTGTCCTGAGCAGATTCACTGATGTCTCAAGTGTCTTTTCTATGGGTCTTTATCCTCAGTGCTTGTTTGGTACGTAGCATACCGTAATGATAAATATAAGATATTTGTCTCTGACAGGGTCATTATTTTAACCAGAAGCACAAGAAGGCTGTCCCTTTGTGTGATATCTAAAAATAGATTCAGGTCGCTGGTCTGTCCAGTAACTCTTTTGGTTGATGCTAGTATATCCCCTTATCTCCATTCTGGCAAACGTGTTATATACAGTATAGACGTGTTTGACAGCAGTGAACTGAATTCTGTGTAATTTAAGGCATTTGACAAGAAGTCTTCCTTTTTCTCCATTCTTCCATTGGCCATCCAGTATATGGGAACTAAAATTGTTGTAATTTACGTTGTTTAGAATTAAGTGAAATTGAGTAAATTAATGATCTTGAAGTGATCTTTAATAATGATATTCTTTATTTCAATTAAGAGTACAGTTACTCTACTTTTATGTCTCCCGATATATCACAGAGAAAGTATTTGTCTTTTTATAATGATGTTGCTATTCTTTAAACAGACTAAGTTAAGTGTGTTCCAAGTGTGTGAGACCTTTGTTTAGAGTGCAGATTGTGCCCTGTAGTCTAATATTTTGTATTACGGCGTGTGTGATACCCCCCCACACACTGGGAATTAATACTACATCCACCTGGGAGACACCTCTGAGCCCCAAGGTGTAACAGAAATAGATTCAGGAAATTGTTATAGCCAATTTTATTTCTGAATAACGTAAAATCATATTTGTTTTAATTTCTTGAGATCTTATTTATCCTTACTTCTTTGTTGGTGATGGTTGTTGTGGTGTTTTGTTGTCTTGAACTCTTCTACAAAACAAATTTCCCTTAGGAGAAATAATCAAGTTGGAATTAAATTGAATGCTGGCAGGATCCTGTAAAGAGCAAGTAGATGCCATTATTAATATTAATTTATTTAACTGTACTTTTGTACAAAGCTACTTCTACTAACCCATTTTTATATTGACATTTATATTTTATATTTGCTAATGATGCTCAGGTACTACTACAAAACTGTTTACAAAAAGTTTCTGGCTTGAAACCAAAAATATAGTTCTGTATCAACCACGTACATAGCATTACTCAAGGTTGCTTATGTTTAAAAGACTGCAGTAACACTCAAAGTAGTGACTATTTTTAGTCACCATGGTGACCACTTTTATCATACGGCTGCACTAAATGCAATTTTAGTTGCTTACAGATAACCACTTTTATTTTTATCGTTTCAAATGCACTTTTCTCAGTATTTTGCTTATATACAGTATAATACTTATTACTGGTAATATTATTTTTAAGCACTGTTATACCCATGTTTAAAAAATATACCTTGTAATGTCTGTCTTCAATACAGTTGCTTCTGTCCATATAGATTCCAGCTGTGTGGCTGCTGTGGGAAATCTCTAACTGTAATCCATTAAGGGAAAATGAGTGGAATAGCTGTTTGTGGGGGGAAAGAGCAGTGGACATCAAGCAGACTGAAACATTCATGACTTTACCTATGACCATGGCTGGTTTTGTTATAAAAGAAGATCTTCCATCCAGAAGTTTAGCCCTGTTTTGTCATGAAGCTGCCTATACCAATGATATAGGACATTAAATCGATGGATGCAATAGCGTCAATGGGCAAAGAAACTCAACTACTCTATTTCTGTATGAAATGTATACTGCTGAAAATCACCCTTAATCAATTGTCTCCCATCTGACCATTTTCCAAAAGCTTTATCCAAGTCAGGGTTGTGGGGGAGCTGGAGCCTATCCCAGCAAGCAACAGGCACGAGGCGGGACACACCCTGGACAGGATGCCAGTCCATCCCAGGGCACACACTCACACCAGCGCCAGTTTTCCCAGGAGCCACATAATCTACCAGCATGTCTTTGGACTGCTTGAAACCAGAGCACCTAGGGGCAAACATGGAGAGAACATCCAAAGTAGGCCCCAGTTCTGCAAGGCAAATTGCAAATTCGTAATATTGTGCTAAATGGAAGGTGCATTGCATTTGTCAATTTGGTCAATCCGCTTCAGGTGGAGTCTTTCCTGGAACACTCTAAAATCCTAATCAGTGTTCTAAAAATGTAATATTTGTACTGCTATGCAATCCTAAATAGAAGCATGTTCATCTTGGAATCAGCCATCATAGGGTTGGTGCTGGGATCCTGTACCCATATAGGATATTTACCAGAATCCTATTCCTGGACAGATGTAGGATGATGATTGTTATAATAAATTTGATTTGTAGGTGCCCTTAACCAAGGAGAAGAATAAAGAGAGGACAGTAAATTTACCCAATAAAGAAAAAGTAGAAGTAAGTTGGAATTAGAACCCATCGCGCAGTGATGAGTCTTTATACAAGTTATAAATATGTTGAAAGTGGCAGCATCTCTAAAGCAGTTGGCAGTGAGTTGCACAGACATAGTTCAGCACACACGAGAGTCTCCCGTTGTGTAGAACCTGGTCTTTGGTTGAATAAGAAGACTTGAATCAGCAGATCTCAGATTAACAGCAGGACTGCATTCATAAAATTCATGTAAAAAGTCCTTAAGGTAACCTGGAGCTAGAAAACTTGGTGCTTTAAAGAGCTTTAGCAGAACCTTGCATTTCACTGTACATTTCACAGATATCAATGCAGTTTACAGAAGATAATATTGATGTGCAGATGCACAGCGCTTTTAGTTAGGACTGAATACTGGATATGCTAAAGCATATTTAAAACCTTAGAAGATATGCCAGTAAGTTAAGCATTTTAATAGTCAAATCCTAGCGAAATAAAGGTTTTGTATTTTGGCTTCAGATAGGCAGAGCAAGGACCTTAACCAAGCAATGGTATGTTGGGGAAAAAAAGATCAGCTTTGTGATGCTCCATACTGTACATGCACTTCAGGTGATAAGACAAGATTTAAAATAAAACCAAGGTTGCTAACTTCCATCAAAGGTTTGATTTTGGCACCATCCACAGCAAAGCTGAAATCATCAACTTTGTAAAGCTGATGCTGAGAGGCTGTGAGCATAACCTCAGTCTTGTCCCAGTTTTGCTTAAGAATATTGACCGGGATGCTACAGGATTTTCTGCCAGGCAGTGTGAAAAACAGCAAATCTTCCATCTGAAATCATAGCTCAGCCGTCGCTGCTCGTAGTGTGAAAAGTAGATGACCTTACAGTACATGAGGATGTGTATTGTCCTCAGCTCTGCCATGCTGATAAGATTTAAATTGCTTTGTGCCGAGTGAATAGAGAGTATATAAAGAACAGAATAGGAGCAGTTATAATAAGCAAATAATGTCACTGCCACTGCTACTATTACTTTTGAAATAACTATTATTTCGTGTTTGTGAGCATATCTTTTTGTGTCTTGGCTAAATTGTAGGCCTGTATCAGTCACACCTAAGTTTGACTCTACTTCTTCATCTGATCAACTGTGTAGGGGACTGCTGATGCAGATCGGGTATCATGCACCATTCAAGTAGTGGCTGCAGTTCTGTGGTGGGTGAATTGGGTCCCCTCCTGTATGTAAAGCAATTGTGAATCCTTTTTGAAATGTTTTTTTTTTAAATTGATGTTAATAATGCTGCTGCAATAGAATAGCCTATAGTATACTACAATGTTACTACTATATTGTTAAAGTGTTACTGCCGCTGATATTACTATTCTCATTGTGATTTCTATTGAAATCACTTTTGAAACTTCTATTGCTATTCTTTTATCTATCACCATTACTAATGCCTCTGCCTACAGTCAATACTACTACATTACTTCCGTTGCTTAATGTTTTGGCACAGATTGTTCCTGTGCGTAGGTGCAGTTTTCCCAAACTGAAGCGCACGGTTTTTGCCTGCTGTTTTCAGGTTAAAAATGGGCGAATTTGTTCTGTTGTTCATTTTGGCTCCATAGAACTGTTTCTCCCACACTTTTACAGCTCTCTCTCTCTCTCTTTTGGAGCAAAACAAGTTGTTTATACTTTTTGAAGAGGATTTGCAAACCATCCTGACAAATCGCAGTCAGGGGAGGGGAGTAGGCCTGCTAGGATGTGAAACCAGCAGCTACTTTGCAAAGTGAGTGAAATAGATTAATTGAATACAGAAACAATAAAAATAGATTTGCCCTTTTGCAAATGACAGAAAAGCTACAGATGGTAGAAAATGCATTACTAGCAAACTACACAATCACATATTGAGTGGACAGCAAAAAAAAAAAGAGCAAGTGAATTATTTAATAGGTATGATCGCTTTGCTGGCTGTAGAATTGAATTGTAGCATTTATGTTGTGATGTGCCTTCAAATAATTAATTAAAAGTTTCTCTGTAGCTGCATCTCTGAATCTCTGGCACTCCGCATATTTTTTTGCTTATTAGTTTTGTCTTAACCAGGAAAATATCTTTTTGTGCTGTTTCTTCTTTGGTGAAACTCCAGCTGACAGCACAGGGAAAAGTGCTTGAAGTGCATACTGTAATTGTGTAACAATTACAGATGAGAAATCGTGTATCTGCAATGAAAAGAGAGGGTGTATGGTGCAGTAGGAAATCACTGTACCTATAGACCAGGCTCTGGGATGGTGTCTTGTGCTTACCACCTGTGGTAAGTTATTCTGGGTATTTACTATATGCAATGTTTTCCCAAATAAAATGGAATAATAGCTTGACTCTGTATAATTATTTGTACCTTTGAGCTGTAATACCCACACCCTGAATGGCTGCATAGATTAGGGTGAAACCTTAACAGGTTTCTGAGGGAACAATATAATATAACACTAAACATTTCATTTGAAAACACAGCTTTCGAAGTAGATATTGTGACCAGGGGCCAATATAGCCCATTTCTTCTACACTTCAAGCTTTTCCGTTAAAGGTTCCAGTAAAGTGAAACCTTTACCTGTGACAAGGTCTGTACGTCTAGGCCTTGGGACATTATGACCAAAACCATAGCTGGAAAATTTGGTTTTGGAGTTTGACCTCTCCTGTAAAGTAACAATGTCTGCATTTCAGTCAAGAACAAAATGGGGGTCTCTTAGTGAAGCGACCTGTTAGGGAGTTCACTCTGAATACAGTGAATTGAGTTCTGTGGCCAGGCAGTTTTGTATGGCTTCAGGGGCACATTTAGTCTTTGGATGGGAATTGTAAGACAGCAGGAAGTTAGGAGGGACCATGTGTCAACTAAAGAACACTCACAGAGCAATAACGTATGAGGAAGAGGATACACAATACTGGAAATAGTCTCACACTCCCAGGTTTATCTCATACTTTAGGGAATCCTCCACACAGAGTTATATCATAATAGTTCCTAGAGGATTGGAAACAGTTTTGTGGGCTTTACACTAGCAAAAGCTCTCAATTCACTTCATTGATCCAGTTTGGCAGTGCTAGCTGTATTTAAAATTCGAGAGCTGAAAATGTAACAGACACCTCTATTTCAACGTAGAGCAGCTGTACAGCTGCACAGATCTGAATGTGTTAAAAACCTGATCTTCACTTAATCACACAATCAGACCTGTTAACTAACTGAGACATTGATTTAAACTAGAGCTCCCTCTGGGAACCGAGTTCCCTGATCATTTATCTACCGACAGAACCATAGTAGGGAATGTGGCACCAGTGATTGCAGCTTACATGATGTGGATAAAAAGTAAGAGGTGGCCTATTGCCTTTCCTCAGGGTAATCACTGAGACACAGTAGTTTCTTCTTGTCCGCAATTGATAAAGGGATCAGCAGTGTCACTGATGTCACTGAACAGAGGGCAAACTTTTCTCCTCTCTCCACTCTGCAGTGACATTCAGTGCACGTGCTGGAGGGCTCTTCACAGTTTGGTGGTGATGCTTCCCAGACAGACCACACTCAGCCTTGTCTAAACACTGTAGATCCGTTTAGCTGGTTGAAGTAGCAGACATTTTGTTACATAAAGTTATTTAGATTTTGTTTATTTGTGTGGAATTTTTCAGCCTGCCCCTGTATCTACAGATAAGAGGGGTTGACGTGTGAGATGGGACAACAGATTTTTACACATTACTGATCCATACAGCGGTTTCATTCCTTGACTTTTCAGCTGATTTATGTTCATGAATAAAAACTACATATACAAAGCATAACAGCACAGTGAGAAAGCTGAACAACAACAGTATATACAGTGCCTTGCAGAAGTATTAAGATCCGTCTTATGGGGTTCTATTTTGTGAACTTACAACTTGACGTGGAGACTATGTTGATGTGGATGCTAGCAAAATATAAAAGGAAAATTTATTATTTGGAGGAAGCAACAATTACAGCTGGTTTTTTTTCGGTACGTCCCTACTCTTCACAGCAGCTTGATGAACTTCTTGCCAATTTTTCTTGCCAGATTTGCCCAAACTCTCTCCAGTCATTTTTCCACAGATTCTCACCAGGATTTGAGCCTTTGATTGAGCAACTCAAGGACATCCATTTTCTTATTAGTAAGCCATTCCGGTACAGCTTTGAATCACTGTTCTGCTGAAGGGTGAATTTTCAACCCAATTTTAAGTCTGATACAGACTTAAACCTATATCAGTCTGCAAACTTGCTTGCACTGTACTTTGCTTTAGTCATTCCTGCTTTAAATCTAGCCAGCTTTCCATATCCTGCTGAGGAGAAACCTCTCTGTAGCATAAGACTGCCACCACCATGTGTGACTGAGGAGACGGACAAATGTAACACTTGAAATTTGGAAAATGTTCCAGTTCTGTCCCATCTGATCCCAACACCTTTTCCCACATTTTTGCAGGATCAGTCACATGCTTTGTGACAAATTCAATGTGGGATATGATGTTTATTCCACAGCTCAGCAAAGTGGAATGGTCCTGTTGACTGATCCACATTGTCTCCCATCTCATTCATTGAGCTCCGAACTCTGTAGCTCTTTCAAAGTTGCTGGCCTCACAGTGGCATCCCTCACCAGTTCCCACCTTGCCCAGCTGCTGTTTTTGCAATTAAATTAATCGCGGTTTGACACAGTAAAGGGTTTGAGTAATTATGCATTCATGACTCCATTTCCCTTTCATATAATTTCTTTTTTTTTTGTTTCTTTGCAAGGCGCTGGATATCTGTAATGTGTGTATATATGTGGAGAAACAGGATGAGTGTACAGTACAGTATGTGTAATAATCTGTTTTTTACATTTTATAAAACATTACGTTTCTTAAAGCAAGGGAAATGCATTATTTTTTACAGTAACATATGTGAATTTGGTTATTTGGATGTATAAACAATTGAACACCTGGCACCAGCTCTTAGTAAGAATGGTGTAACTTCTGGCCTGCTTTAGGTGAAGGATTAATGGAGGCTATTGCATTTGAACCCGGGGCCCTGACATATGAAATGCTGATTTTTAAACAGTGGTTTAAGCAATCACCTGGTTGGAATGGCAAACTACGGTCCTCTTCCAGAGCACCGATTGCATTGTCGTTTATCAAACAGAAGCCGACGCCATCAATTTTCACTATGACCTCAATTTGCGTTTCGGAATGACAAACCACAGGATATTGCTGCCTGCTGTCCCATTTCGGCAACGCACCTGTGTTTCGGAGACAGGCGTGTGACATCACAGCCTGCAACGGCCGTCTAGTCGGCGGTGTGATGTTCCAGCGGATTGATTGGGTTTTAATTTTGTGTACTGTAATCCGCTCTGCAGGTTCAGACTCTGGAGCTGCGTGGCGTGTGGGGATTGTTAATGGCTGCAGCCCAGCAGACTGCTTTTGCATCGCTATGGTAACTGAAGTGTCCAACCAACAGGCTGATAGAGAGAAAGCCTGCTCTCATCTTTTCCCACAATGCAGTTTGCCTTTAAAGATTTTTTTCTGTTGTTTTGTCGCCTGTGACAAAGAAACATAAATATGTATTTGCTTTCAGAAGAATGTGGGCTCCAGGAGGGAAAAGGGAGAACTAAATTGAAAATCGATCAGAGTACCATAAATACGGTCAATTCTTATCTTTTTAAAGAATACAGTGACGTGCAAGGGAAACATGAAAGAATCCTGATGGTAATAAATGTGAGAAAACTGCTCCGTTCTATGCCGATGATCAGCCAGTGCCTACTCTGTAATTAAAAATTTTAGAAATGAAAGGATGTTTGCTCTTTAATAAGCCAGTGTGAAAGAGAGCATAGAATCAATGATAAAATGAATCTGTTTCTTTCTAAGCTCCTCTGAAAACAGGATTGGGATGGGGGAAATTTATGTAATACAGCTTCTGAGCTTGTCCTTACCTATACAAGACATTATGAATACTTAAACATGGCTGGGTGTGAAAGTGAAAGTAATGGGGACTCCCCTCCACAACCAGCAATGTGTAGCCCAACCTGTGATGCGATGGCAGCCATTGTGCACCATAATGCTCATCGCACACCAGTGGGGAGGAGAGCGGTGATGAAGCCAGTTCATAGATTAGTAGACCATGATCGGTAAAGACCAATGGGAAAGTTGGCCAGGACGCTGGGGTAACACCCCTATTCTTTTTGAGAAATGGCGTGGGATTTTTAATGACCACGGAGAGTCAGGGCCTCGGTTTTACGTCTCATCTGAAGGACAGTGCCCTTTTCCAGTATAGCGTCCCTATCACACAGACCGCAGACTGAGCGCCCCCTACTGGCCCCACTAACACCACTTCCAGCAGCAACCTTAGCTTTCCCAGGAGGTCTCCCATCCAGGCTTACACCTGCTGAGCTTCAGTGGGTTGTCAGTTGTAAATTGCAGGGTGATATGACTGCTGACTATAAATACTGTATCTAGAAATATTTTATTTGGCGGTACTTCTGGGCCATCCATTGCAGGGGCTTTCAGAACTCTACAACCAGTGTCCAAGCATCTCTGCACTGTTTGTGTTTTTTTATGTTTCTGTTATTTTAGTCTATAACCAATTCAGATAAAGGTCAAACCTACGTGGGTCAAAGCTGACCAAAATAAATCATAGACTTTGTTTTTATAGCACCTGTAAAAGAAATCTCAAAGGACACAGTGCTATATAAGAGAAACATAAATTCATATTTTGTTGTTAAGCTGAGATCGGGCAAGAAAGGAGTTGGGTTTTAGTACTGTATTTTGGTTTTAGACTGGGAGGGATTTTGGACTGGGATTCAGTTGTGGACACTTTTTTCAGAGTGCTGCAATGCAGGCCCAAACAATTCTAAATCTAGAATCTCCACTGTAGTCTGAGTGACAGCTGTGGTTTTCCATTCCTATTAAGCAATTAGCATATTGCAATTACTTGGCCGGTGGTAATTAATGACTCAGTGGTGCTAAATACATAGCGTCACGCAGTGGTAATTATGTGCTGTGTTGCCTAAAGATCAGATAACTTTTTAATAGGAACAGACTGCAAGTGAGTTAATGTAATATCTCTCCGGGGTGGAGGGCGTAATGGCTACTTTCATATGAGTTTCATTTTCATGCCTTAACTATGTACAAGACAATGTAGCTCTTTCAGGCCTGGAATGTGCAGAGAGTTAAATTGCTTAACCTCTAAGCAGGCCATCATTATTTGGATTTTACATTCTGGGAGCAGGTTAGAATGGCACTGATTGAAGTGATTATTTGTAACGGAGGAAAAGCTTCGTCACTTAAATTCTGATTAATCAGGATTGCGATTCACCCTGCCAGAGAAGAAAGAAATCCTTCGCCCACGCTCATAATGTCAGGTTGTATTTGTTGGTCCTAAGCGCGCACCAAATTATTTTTAATTACTGCTTGTTTGAATAGAACTGAAATAAGCCGACAACTGTTTCACAGAAACGTCAATGGACCAAATTGTCTTCAATCTCCTTTTACCAGCTCCTGCTAAACCCAGTCCAAACAATTGAACTGTTGAGCAATAGCTGCGTTGTGCAGCTCTGAATTCTGATTTTCCATCCAGAAGACAGTCTATTTAGAAGCACCTGAATCCAAACCAGAATCAGCAGCAGATTCGGGAGAGCCTGACAAATCCAAGATTGTCATTTCCTGATAGCAGTGGACTGTTTACATTTTGTTGGGGTTGACTGTGCTGCAGCCAAACGGCCTGTCCTTGGTTTGCCATGCAGCAGTGACCCCCAAGGATGTTCAAAACGACTGTGATTCTCCTCAGTCTCTGTGAAGCCTGTGGTGTGTCAGATGGCAAGCAGCTCAGCCATTGATGTGTCAGGAAAGAGTTCACAATCCTTATCACACCGGTACTAGTACAGGGGTCATAACAGTGAAAGTTGATAAGATAGTGGTGATTCCAAACTGGGACTCTATCGTAAGAAAAGTAATTGGTGATTCGTTTTTTCTAAAGCGAAAAAACAGGCTTCAACAAAGTTGTGCACAATTTGTGCTCAAACCCTGGGGAAGTCCAGAAATGAGTGAAAAGAGTAGGGTCCATCTTCAGGACAGAGATCAGATGGCCAGGATCTCTGTAAACACTACGTGGAGCAGCACCACATAGAAAAATCTCTTTTCTCCCTCTTGACAAGTTAATGAAGCACTACTAAAACCAGATGATCAAATGATCAAATTCATTTCCAGTACTTTAATGATCGGGTTTCCTTCACAAGGCTGGTACCTTGAAAATGAGGTTAACTTGATCAGTAACACCCATAGTGCCAGTGCAATCATACATCTTGCCATGAACCAGATGCGGTCACCCCAGTGGCAGAGCTATGTGATGTAGAAACTACACCGTCGTGCTGAGATGTGGATCTCAGAAGGATGTTGAGGAAAACTAGATGTTAGGAAGGACAATAGAGAATACCATGGTGTGATGATATGTTGAAGCTGTAGTGGAACAAGCCTGTCCTCAGTTCTGTGTCTGATTGGCTTCATCTCACAAGACTATCCTTCAGTTGAGAAGTGTTGTGGCAGAGTAACACCAAAACCTTCCTAATGTGGTTTCATTAATTAAATGTGGAGTGGGCAGCCAGCACTCAGCAGATGATAGAGGTTAAAGGGTTAGGAAGCGTGAGCTGAAAACAGGTTTTCGGTCTGAGCTGCTTGAAGACAGCCATGGTGATGGATCTGCTTGCTTATCTGACAAGGCCATTGGTCTAAGCCTCTGCACTTCACCCATCCTCCATCAGCAACTGACAGCTGCTCTCTCTGTCTTTCTCTCTAAAAAGCCCTGTGTTACCTGCTGGCTGCCAATTCAGCCTGAGCAAGCCATCACTGTCAGGAGTCACTGCCGAACTGTCAGCCCTAGGCCCGTGATACATCTTATTCCTTTGCGCAAAACCAACAGTACTTAATAACCGCACAACAAGATTATTTTATGAAATAGCCGCTATCTTAACGCCATTCTTTGTTTTATCGATCCCCACTGTATTGCCTAGAGCCCAGTGTGCAAGAATCGATGCTTAAAGAATTAGAATTGGAACAATTTCCCTGAGGCCTTATCACCTGGGATTCTGATCTTCCCTAATCAGAGACATTAATCAGAGCAGCAAAGCTGGGGCTCTTCAGTTGACCAGTTTCACCCCTACAGGTCAGCCGGCTGATGTCTTTTTGCTACCTTTGTACCTGGGTAACCCATATGAACAGATGTGGGGAGGAAGAGGCAGAAAGTGTTATTCCAGGTGCCCAGAGATTCTGATTGCTTTTTAAAACAGATAAAGCATGTTTAGAAGATCTCTGATCTTCTTTGGAGATTGGAGTGCTGTGCGTTAAACACAACTGTGACAGCGGAAATGGAGAAACGAAGAAAAAACAGTGATTGCTTTGAGTGTAATACCTTTTTAGCCTTAGTGTCAGTTCTAATTGAAATTTAAAATTAAAGCACCACTATTAATTGCAAATGAGCACTTGAATGATATTATACAATCAAAGTAACGATTACATGAAAGTGTACAGGTCAGCTAAGAAGGTATGCAATTATCAATAATTCAGATTGCACAGTTACTACATAATTGTCCAAATCCAAGTCATCATTAATTGACCAGCTTTGAACAACTGTTTACTCTGTTGTTGGACTAAAAATAATCACAGAGGAGCTCTGAAAATAGCTTATCTATTTAACAGTTTACTTTAGAGTGACTCTAGAGTGCTGTGGGAAATATACATTGCATTTTACATTTGTTTTAATTCAAGTTGCAGATTGAAAGAATTTGAGATTTGTCTATTCGAATGTGATTGTTTAGGCGTCATTCAGCTGTGCCAATGGGGACCAAAGATGCCCTTTTTATATTGATCCCTTTATAAATAAAAGTCTAATATTTCATGAAACCAAAACTTAAAATAAAAATGCATGGTGGTTTCAAATAGCATGGAATGCCCTGTGATTTGATATAGTTTGATTAGGGAAAGAGGTGGTTTTGCATTAACAGTACATACAGTACAGTACATTACCTTCAGTTTGCATTGTGAACCGTGCTGATTGACATCATTACAGGGCCTCTCAATTCAAATATTTACATCACTTGTACCTCCATCTCCACATTTTTAATGGGGGTGAATATTGGAGCCAGTTGCACTTTTCACTTAAACTCCTATCCAAGTTTGTCTCCAAAAAATACAGATTGCAAGACGGAATGGTCTCCCTCAGGATTACTGGTAATCCAAAATTGTCCTGGTGTTTCCAGGATTTAAAGATTAATCTCCTGTCACCTGTTGCAAACAATCTGGGAGATAAATTTCCTTTTGAACTGACGGCATGTTGATTAAGTGACCTTTCTTTTTTCCAAGGAAAATGTCAGATCAAGGGGGAATCGGATCGTTTCCACATGGCTCTAATTTCGGTGGTAATAACCCGAGTTGTCTGTATAAAAGGATTGCTCAGATCTTTTCCAAGAATGTCCAGGTGAACTTCAGCAGACTGAACTCTGGAATGGCAGAGACATACTGTAATGGAGGTTCTCTAGCTTTTTAACTAAACCAAAATAGCTTTTCAGGCTGTGTTAATGACGCTACACTTTAATCAATCCCAAACACAATTCATGTACTGGAGCAGATAATTGATAGCTCTTTCTGTGCAGTTCTTGTGCTGCTAAGTGTGTGCCTCTTGGGTCCTTTTGCTTGTTACTTCTGTGCTCACAGTAGCAAGACAAACTCTAAAGACCTCAACTGTCTGTCTTACTTCCTTTATTCTCCCAGATGGGAAATTTATTTGCAGGCAGGTTAAATACATAACACAATACATAATACATTTTAACATAACATGAACCCATTAATAAATAAGCAACATACATGCACAGGATGAGAAAAACACATTAGCAGCTTTTAGTACTTTAGTATGACAAATAAAGTAGTTGAGTTAGCATAGTGTGAAATACTGCAGATACATAAGTTATCTGCACGATGAAAAAATAAATAAAGTAAAATATAATAATCATTTGGCCAGATTAAACAGGTTAATAGTTGGGGGATTAAAGAATAATTTACAGTAGTTCTATTGCACTTAAATCTATAGAGTCTAAATCAGTGTCCCGATGGAAGGAGCTCACATTGACTGTGCAAGGGCTGGTCATGAGAGTCAATGATTATATTGGCCTTCTGCACTGGTTTTTGGTATAGTTGTATGCCAGCTGCAACTGTTCTGCACCGTTAATTTTGCCGGACACCTTCACTGTCCTACATACTTATTGAGTTTGTTTGTTCAGGTTACCAAAGTGAATATTAGAGCGATTCAGTAAAAGTCACAGTATATTGTATATAGTCATCCTTGTCTGGTTGGAAAAGCATTGTCTCATTTAGTTTTGGTCTTTGTTTTAAATGAGAGGAGACATCTTTCCTAATCCAATAATCTCAGACTGTTTCTGGAAAGACCCCAGGATGATTTACTCAAATGAGTGAAATAGTCCAAGTGGCAAACAAAGTTAATTGCTTAAAGTCGACTTTGACACTTGCTAATTGCTGTCTCAGTCAGGGGAGTGGTGGGGGAGCTTCTTCGTTTAATGTGACAAATGTCGATTAATTAGCTGGTTATTCCGTGTGTGTGTGTCAATTAATCGTTAAATTAAAGCTGCTGCAATCAGAAATGCCAACACAGTGGGAGCAATGCATCTTTTTAGTCTTTGGGAAAAAAGGGGGAGGGGGGTATATCGAACAATTGCATTCTCTGAAAAATAATTAGAAAATCTCAATGCTTCATTGCTATGCTGTTAGCTTTAAAAGGCAAAGAATATTCCAAATTGCTTAGGGCTCACGTGTTGCCTAATTAAACAAGCTAAAATAAGTAAATCAATAAACATTTTTAGATTCAGAGCTTGTGTTTTATTGCACTATTTTATGTGCAGCAAAAATATAAATAGTGAAAAGCAGCATACCTGCATATGGCAAGAGGACATTAAGGGGAGAAAAATACCTCTTGTACTACTGCAGCAACGGCAATACACACACAGCATTAATGCCAGAGGAGGAGACAGATTTGAGGTGGGCTGAATGATGTATTTATGCTTCAGTTAGGGTACTGGGGTAAACAGAAGGACAGGAAGTCGAGTTTGTATGTTGGGTGGAGGGGGCTGAGGGGAGAGGGGAGGAAATTCTGCCCAGAGTGTTGCTTTAATTACAGGAAGGCTGGAGCACAATCGCTGTCATCTGGGGCTCACCCAGTGAAGAGAGTCAGCAGAGATCAAAAATCACCCCTCTACAAAAACAATGCTTCCTGTTTTATCAATTAGCAACATTTTATAGTCATCCCCAGACAGGCGTTCTGGCCAGCAGGCTTTAGATTGTGGATTTACAGGGATTTTGCTGGTGTTTAGAGTTAGTTAGCCCCAAAGCTACTGTGGCGCTTTTGAAGTTACCTCAGTATTTGTAGAGCTAAGGAGCTTTCGGGTTTGTATACAGTAAGCAAAATACTATTTGCCAAATATTAGTTTGAATGAAAAACAACTTGACAACTGGCTAGTTCTCAGCAGCGTGTATGTACTCCTGTAATTTTTATCTCTTCAAGGTATAGTAAAGTATACACTGTATCATTGGCAGTGTGTACAGCATATGGACCAGGGGAAAAGGCTGCTTCTTTTGAGAATTCATTTTAATTAGTATTCTTCTTTGTTTTGCGAGTAACAGTATTCCACTCAGACTCCCCTGATAATGTGTTTTCTTTTTTCAAATCTGGAATCACCGAGCGTTATTTTTATGGCCTGTTTTTCCCACATGGGGACTCGGCCATCCTGCCTACCCATCGAAATGCTGCACGTTTGGGCTTGTTACAAGGTTTGCAGCAACACGAAGGAGAGTGAGCTCTGATTGGAGGAGTCGTGCATCTCTCATGACATCACTACAAGCCAGCATGTGGCTAGGAGGTTGCCAGGGTTGCTATTTTACCAGGAGCTAGAAGAACTCAGCACTTCAGGCGCTGTGAAGCTCTTGGTGTGAATCAGAAACAATTGGCTCAGGCAGTTGGCTATGAGAGTGTGAAAAGCAACTTGTGTGGCTAGGGAATTAATGCGCAGAACAAAATATATCTCAATGCATGATTTTAGCACTGTTTTCTGTGTGTCTTATTAATGGTGATAAGTGCGAATCGCGTTTCATTTCAAGTGAATACTGAAAATAGATCTCTTGTAAATGAAGAGGCAATTCCTTCTGTGTTGGAAGTATTTTCATCCACCTAGCCTTTACAGTAAATACACAGCAGTTGTATGTGCAGTAGTTAATAAGATGTTAAACATACATTTTAAAGAGCTTCACATTGGTGGAGGAGCTTTGAGGCGAGCAGGGCTGCCCTGAAATTGGCCAGCCAGGGATTTATTTGAGCACAGAGGGCTCGTCCTGTCACAAGCTCAAATTTCGGGGCTGCTTCCTCGCAGCTGGGGGGGAGGGGGTGCTGTGCTGGAACAGCTTGCAGAGGAAGGAGGGGTGAGATCACCATTCAGAGGGTAGAGACCGCCCCCGAGATCTGAGCATCCAGACTGACTGAATGAAATGGTAATGCACTGCACACTATAAACTGCCTTCCTGATAAATGAATTATGCGCAGAGACCTGTGCTTGTCCCTTCTTGCTCACCACTTTAAATGAACACTAGCATCATAAAAGTGTAATGCTGTGCTTCTCTGGCTACTGTGCAATTTCTGGCCAAGGGAGCCATGAGTGTATAATCTATTGGCATAGATAAAACTTGAGAATAGAAAAAGACTGCAACACGCCCTACAATATGAGGCCAATTGCTCACAGTCCTTTACAATCAAGAAGTTAAAAGGAAAGAACAATCAATAGTAGTGTTCAAATATCTTGACAAATTTATCATCCATGTGGACTGTTTTGCCACCTGTCTGTATTGCTGTGGCAGATTAAAGGCCTGCTATTGTGTTTCTGCCATGTCCTGTTGCAAGGTTTTGAAAAGTATTTGATACAACGGTATCAAAGGGCTGTAAGAGAGAAATGGAAGTATCTGTGCAAAAGATTCAGATATCAAAGTTCCAAGAAAGGGCCATCCTAGGAATTGACCAGCACATCTGATAAATTGCAAGTCTTGAGTTTGAGCATAGACAGTGTGTAAGCAGCATAACTGTACATACAGTAAATGAGCATGAGTCAGAGTTGTGCTGCACTGTGCATGACCAACACAAAGCTGGACAGGTCTGGCACAAGATTTCTGTTTGGGTCTTGTTAACCCATCAGAGAGAGGTTCGTAGAAGGTCTATCCTCAGTCTTTGACAACACTGTGGCTCTGAGACTCAGCAGGAAGAGACTGAAAAAAATTACCTTCTTTCTCTGCATGCGCAATGACTAGATTCTCTATTTTTTACCTGCTTTCCTTTCTGGACAGTGAATTGAATTGGCTGCATTTTAACAGAAACGGGGCTTTTGTTAAGTTTTTGAATTGGTTTAGTTCGGGTGTCAGAATGCAAGAACTGCATTATGAGCACCTGCTGAAAGTCAACCATAAGTGTAGTACCCAAACCTAGTTGTAGACTAGGTTTATAATTAAACTCAGAGTCTGACTTTGGGATGCTCATTCACAATTCTCTTCAACTATACTTTGTGTATATCTCTTTATTATTACCTTGCTCTTGCAATGTGAAACACGACATTAGACATTTGACATTAGAAACACGACATTAGACATTAGAAACAAACCAGAGGGAAATCTACTGAAAAATTATATATCTAGTCTGCAACTTGAAACACATTGCCACCTCAACCCGCTGTTCCGAAAGAAAGACGGGTATGGAATGGGGAACCTAGTCATTGCCTGTGGAGAAAGAGAAGGACAATTTTTAAAGTTTAATCTCAAAGTTTGCATGTTTTATTCTGGGGAAAAAAGTTGGCAAAAATCCTTATAAGGCTCTAGCTGTAAAATAGCAAAGTTAAAAATGATAATGGGTAATTAAAAGGCTCTTTTTCCAAGCTGAATAGCTTGGATCAAATCCTAGAAATTGATTTTTTTTAGAGTATGTCTGAAACACGAAAGATTTCCACACAGAACTTTCTCAAGGTATTGTGAAGAGATTGAGAAATGCTGAAAACTACAGCTGTGACCAGAAAGTGTTATTCAAAACCAAATAGATAGCCACTGCAGATGAGCCAAGACCCAGTCAGAATTCTGGATTTGGGGTTTTTGAACCGGGTGGGGTCTGAAGATCTTTGGTAATTAAGCTAGAATATAAGTATCCATATAAATGAGGGGTGTAGACAGCCATCACAGTACATTCACAAGAACCATATCACTATAGTGGAGAAGAGCAACTCTAACCTCGTAGAATCTTTGGATTCTTCCTGTAGAAGTTCATCAGCTTTCACAATTGAAGAAGCCCAGGGGACAGGCTTCTGGCCCTGTTTTCCGAAATGTGTTTCTGCAAGCCATGCCTGCCTGCTAAGAGACATAGTTTACTTTTTTTTTCTTCTCAAAACACAGCTTTTGCAGCACCCTTTGCACATTACCAGACATAACCACATTCATGCACTGAAACTGTCACTGAAGTGGATCTCAGAGAGGCTTCTATTGGTTTGCGATATGGGTGGAAAATCACAGCAGTCCAGCAGTGCTACATACTGCACATTATCCACTCTAGTTAATGAAATTTGCAATCATTCATTCATGAAAATAGATCCAATTCTAAAACCTTATCTAAAGCGATTGTTTTTTCTCCTCAAGCTATTTATATCTGCTCTCCTACTGGGTCGGTACTGTAGGATTTCACTCTTAAAAGCATTTTTATTTTAATGCTATTCTTGTCAGGTTTTCAATGGCGTATAAAAAATATTTTATTGATAGAAAAAACAATTCTGCCCTCTATGCCACATAGTAAAATGTCCTGAAACTTTGAGAGAGGAATATGAACTACTATGGGGGTAGTGTTAGATCAGAACTGCTTTGACTCCTGGTCTGTTTTCTTCTCACAAAAGCAAATCACTGGTTGACCATTCAAATTAAATATGAGATAAATGTACTGTTATTAGAACTGCTTAATAAAAAAAAGAATAAAGTTCAGGAGCAAATAGGTAAACTGCAGTATCATCAGTATCATTTTTAGAGGACTTGGGGGGAACTTTCAGAGACTTTGTACCTTTGCAGCTTTGAATATTTTAATTTAATCAATTAGTCTAATCTATGGTTGGGGACAATCAGTTGCTGTAACCCATCTGTGACTGTGCTGTCACTCAGAGTTGTCAGTCACCCTGTCCCACACAAAACTCCTTGTGTTTAGGTTTATACTGCTGTCAATGGCTTGTTGATGCACTTCTCAGACTACTATTGAGTCCTTTGTGTTGCAGTTAGTTGCAGGAGTTGCTGTAGTGAGTTTTGAGGTGTGGTGATCAGCTACAGTATATGAAACTGGTAGTATAAAATGCGGGAAATAATTGCTGATCGCAAATGTAAGAAACCACAATTAGAAAAAAGAATGGAAATTGGGGAATACAGGAATAGTGATATTTGTTATTGGGCAGCTGGATGACTTGTTACAATAAGAACAGCACTGCTAATAGGAAACCTGGCTATAAAGGGATAAGTGCTCTTCAGTCCTCAAGTTGTCTTCTTTAATTAAAAGATTTTTCTCTCTGCTTTATTGTGGTTTCTGTGGTACACAGCAACGTCAGATTCGCGTTTCTCCTTTTTCCTGGCTGCTGCTGCTCTTAATTAAAGAAAGAAGAGCTTTTCTTAATGTCTGCAGCAGCCAAATTACTGAAAGGCCATTCTGAAGGACAGATTAATGAGCACCAAGGCGCTCTTAGGGTTATTGTCCAACTGGCATAGAGTTACAGTCATGCAGTGCTCTCTTGGAGATCTCATAAAGCCACTCAAAATAATGGATTTAACATTGGTTGCATAAGATAAGATCACTTTATTGGCCATATACAATTTCTTGTATTAGGAATTGGTCCTTTCACATACCCCAGCTTGCTCTCCATGAGACACACAGACAGGGAGAGAAGCTGGGGGTCAGAGCGCAGGGTCAGAGCGCACTGTCAGCTATTTATATGGCGCTCCTGGAGCAGTTGGGGTTAAGGGCCTTGCTCAGGGGCCCAACAGAGTAGGATTCCTCTGCCGGCCACGGGATATGACCTGGCAACCTTCCAGCCACAGGTATAGATCCTTAGCCACATCCGTTATACATCACACTGCTGTCAGTTTTTAGAACATGAAAAGCTGTTTCTTGCTTCCAGTAATGAACATAAGAGCAAATTGATGCTAGAAATAGGTAGAGGCTGTTTGACATAATGCATCTGACCAAATCAGAAGGATTTGTTGAGGATTATCAAACCATTTCTTGAAGGATCCTAGTTAAACAGTCTAGATTATTGTTTTAGTCTCTTAATTTCCACTAGTGTCCGTGAGTCCTTATTTTTTGGAATGCTGTGATCCTTGTCATTGTATCTTTCAGCATTTTAAATACATGCTCCTGTTGTGTCCTTTGCTGTTTTCCCTTCTCCTTTCCTGAGGTTTCATGACAGGGATAACATTTGAAATGATGCATACAAATAGGAGCTATGCTGACATGCTTCACATGGCTGGATCCTGTTCCCGTCTTCGGTAGTGTTAAGTGAAATGGAAGTACAAGTCTTGCCCCTGCTTGGCATGCTAATCCATCGCAGGTTTTGTGTCTCCATCAGGCCACGCTTTCAGAATTGTGTCACGGCTTCCTCATTGTTATGTCACTGTTGATCTCACCGAGAGTGCTAGTTCCTGAGCTGTGCAAAAGTAGGCATGTCTGGAGGTGGGAGATGGAGGTGGTGGCAGATTTGATAAGAAGCAGTCTGATCTGCAGGTGCTGGTGTTCTTATTTTTAGTTCTTTATTTAGCTGGCACCTTTTATGCACGGTGACTTCCTTTCGAAACATCCAGTGAACTGTGAAATGTGAGATTGGCATGCCCAAAAAGAAATGGTTCAGTGGGTGAGATCAGGTGCGATTTGGGAAATGTAAATTTCTCTAGATGTATCTTTCGTGTCTTCAAGAGGTTTTGTACAGTGAGGCCATACCAGTCAGAGCTGTAACTTCCAAAGCAATGGCTGAGTGCCTAAGCCCTTTCCACGTGAACGTGTCATCGCAGTCCTTTCACGTAATACATTGAGCCAAATGAAAGCATGGTGCAGGTGTTTGTGAGAAGGTGATCTGGTTACCAGGAGCAGTGAAGGGAACTCTGTGGCACTGCAGAAATGGACAATAGAAAGAAAAACTAATCTGGACAAGGAAAGGCCCAGCAAGCCTGGAGGTACAGTAGGCAAGGTCTGCAAGAGGAGATGAAGCTGAGGAATGGGAACGAATTCCCCTCCATCTTTTCATGCTCCTCTCAGCTACACGCTTTGAAATGTGAGCCTGGTACCAGGACTCTGGCTGCAGTCTAGGATGATGTAAGAAGGCAGCTATGTAGGCACACACCCCAGGCTCCCAACTAGTCAACTTCAGTGGCAGCATCCAGTGTTAACCCTTTATTTCCTCATTTTCCCCGGAGGTATTTGTGTGTGTGTGTCATGGTCTGTGTATCTGGATATATTGATTAGCTCTGAATGCCGGCAACTGTTTTAAAAGGGGTGTGTCGTTAACTCATTCAAATCTATGGATCTGTGTTCTACTGACACATTTTTTATATCAATAATAGTTGTGCTTGCATATTGATTAATTAAATGTGCAATATATTCAAATGGATTTAAAAAAATACATTTAATAATATTAATTGTTAAAAATCACTGAACAAAACATCCCAAACTGAGAAAAGCCTCTGTTATGTATTCTGCATTGTTGGTTTGGCATCACTGCTCAATTTTGTAGCTTCTCCCTGTGGCTTGATGTTTACATGCACAGAATTTGCTAAAGCTACATTTTATTCTTAAAATAAGGAAAAATGTATTAGTTACCAGACTTTCCTATGGTCTATTTGACTGCCTAAGCCATGACCACCTGATCCTTGAAGTGTCTCTCGTGCTTTGCCTGTAAATGTTATTGGACATAAGATGTGTGACAAACAATGCTCTCACAGCTTAAAGAACAACACCATTGTCTACTGTATACTGTATGTTGATCCAGTCCTTTTCCTCTCTTCAGAAGGGCTGAAATGAGCTAGCGTCTAACTGCTTTCTTAGGCACAGCCATTTTGTCCAAAATACTTGACTTTCCATTTAAGTATAAAAAATGATAAGTAATAAGTAAGAAGATAAGTGATCTGTATTGCAAGCTTTCCTGTGAATTAATCTAGGCTGTTGCCACTGAAAGTAAACCTGTTGAATAGCTTTTGTTTCTACATGAAAGATCTTTCATTGGCTAGTATAATGTAGGAACTCACACATCGGTCAAGCTCAGTTTCTATCCTTGTTGCGTTTCAGTTTAATTTCTTTGCTGCTAATTACACTTTCATTGAGCCATACCACCCATTTTTTCCCAAGGCAAATCGAATGCTTTTCACACTGGCACACCCAAGCAAAAATGACAACAAGCATGATAGACTGTATTCTAAGAAAACCGACTCACGAAAAATGTTCTAGTAAGAACTAGACAAAGAGATATGGAGATGTAGGCAACATGGCGATACGACCATTTGAAATGTCTCGATCACCTTCAGATCTAAGCTGTGAAGCCTACCTTACAAAATGTTGTTTTCTCCATTCATTGTGAAACATTTTAATTCTGGACCTTAATAGGATTTTTTTAGATAAATCCACAGGTTCACGTGCATAACTAAATTCAGGATTTGGTTCAGTTCTTTCGGAGCACAATGTATCGGCTTTATTGGAAAATGAGCTGATGGTAGCAAGTAAACTATCAGCCAAGGTTTACTAGACATTTGATCCTCACATCTGTTCCTTGTTCTTATTTCCAAAATATTCTGTTTTAGATACAGTTTTAGAGGCAGGTAACTAGATAACAGATGAATGATAAATTCTAGAAAAGGGTTGGAAAAGAAAGCAAGGACTTGGGGGGAAAAAAGTTAATTAAATTCAAGCTTTTCAAATGCAGTGAGGCTGAGATCTTATACGAGTAGGACTCGGTATATATCAAATAACACCTGTTGACACCTGAAGAAGGCTCCACAGCCAAAACATTGTCTCTTTTCTTTTCAGCATGGAATAAACCTTTACTTGATCCTTTGCAACCTACGCATGCTGATGCAGCTACCTACTTGAGCTACTTGTATATCAAATCAAGACTGACGTAAAACAACTCTGGAAAAAATGACTCAGAAGCTCAAATACTTAAAAATTTATATTATATGACACCTGGAAGGCAAAACAAGGAGTCCATGCAAAACTTATACCTTCAGGTATAATATACAGGTTATACCTTTGAATGGACTGCTTTAAGCATCTTTTGAGATTCCTTGTAGCAGGACTGGGGACTGAAGAGAGTTTGTGTTGCATCTGTGTTAAAGAACTGAAAACGTGAGAAGAAAAAAAAAGCAGGAAAACCAAATTCATTAACCAATCAGTGAATTTAAATTAGTAAAATGATAAAAGGAACAAAGTGAATAGCTACAGTATAAGGATTTGCTCCGATGGTGCACTTAATTACACTATTATTCAAACATGTGTTGTGGAAGTACAGTATTGTGTTAGTACAGAGCTCTGTTCTGGTGATTCCAGACTCAAGGAAACAAGTGCAGTTGATTGAAAGTAATTTTGTCCCTGGTTCCTGCTGAATAACGGAAACAAGGGACTGTCTGGGTTGGGATACGGGAATGTGGGCGTGATGACTCTTTGGGGTTGTAGTTCCGTGATTGATTGGTTGTACTTGGAAGAATGGGGTCTCCGAAGGTGAGGAGAAAAAACAGCCAATAACAGTCCCTCTACAGGCGTTCATAAATCTACTCAGCCCATAGTGCCTTTATGCGTAAGACAGACAATGACATAAATCACCTGGTTTCTTCTAGTTTGTCTGGCCGCCGCCTCAGTCCACAGCTTTGTTCCTTTGAGAAGGATTTGCTGTAATATGCTGTAGGTTCCCATTGTTGTTTCAAGCTCTTCCTGATCCAAGTCAGTTCGGGTATTACTTAACAACATGTTGTTGTACGCTCTTAGTAAATGAAGACAGAGTTTGGAAAACTGTGCTGTGTAGTGCATCTGCCTTAAATTATTTTTAGTGAAACTCTTGAGTGTGCTGTTCCATAGCCTTTTTGAACAGGATTCAGTTTACTGCAAGCAATTTAGAGGCATGTATAATACATTATTGCTGGTCAATTTCCCTGACAAATATATGGCACATTGTTAATGCTAGTATATTTCTGTACAATGCAATCCGGAGTTTTTGAAATAGTGAAAGCAAACATTATGGATGTGGTATTTTTTTTCCAGAATTCCCTTACAGTTCTAAGTACTCCTCCATAAAACAACTTTCCTGTAGCTGCTGCAAAATTATTATATCATGCATATAGTATATGATAAAGTAGTATATCATGGAGTCTCACTTGTTCTGTGTTGTGTAATACTCTAGCTTGATTTACTCCACAGATCTAACACTGCCAGGTATAGTGCCCATGAAGAGGCTATCACTCAAGAAATGAAGTCCATTTTTGTGAGTTCAGCTATATGCTGCGATTTACAGCAAGTTCCTGTTGGTAGTTTTACCATGAGAGGCAGCGAGCCATTGTGTAATTAGTTTTAGCAGGAGGAGATAATGTGCAACCAGGCTGCAAGGATAATGCATTACAGGATTGCAGTCAGATTGATCTCTTCAGCCCTCTGTTACTGTGAGCAGGAAGATTTATTCCTTGCTGATGAGGAGGGGGTTACGTGTGTAAACAAGCATTATTTCACCACATTCCAAGTTATACAGCACGCGCTGGCATGTCTTGAGGGTCGTTTCTTGCCATAATGAGATGTTTCCACTGCTGTGCCAGGTCGTTTCATTGTAGAAGCCGTTACCTCTAGGGCCTGAAAGAAGACTATCCTGTTTAGGAAAATACTCTTACTGTTGTTATTATTATTATTATTATTATTATTATTATTATTATTATTATTATTATTATTATTATTATTATTATTATTATTCATTTATTTGTCTCTCTTCTAGCCAAATTGAGTCACAGTCATTACAATTTGTTATTTTTCTATAAGATACACGTTTTAACATAGAGTTAGGCATATAGCAGTCCAGATTAAGCACCTTGCTTAAGACAGAGAAGTTCAGGTCACTCTGTTATATTTCGGTGTTTGAAGCATTTTTAAAATAAAGCTGAATTGATGACTTGTGTGAGGAGAACAGCTTTTTTCATGGTAATCGGTTGCAATTTTCTACATAAATGCTTTACATTGGCAGTAAAAAACTGCTTTACAGTTGTATTGGCTAAAAACATGATCAGTTCTTTTTAAGGAGACAATTCACACATGCTATGCCAAAGCACTTAGCATGAAAGTGTGACACAAAGACAGCATTGCTTATTGGGATGTGTTCATGGCAACTGTCATGCTTTCTGTTGTGCCGGTGGAAGGAAGGGGTTAAAGGTAGTCTTTAAATGGATTGTTCCAGTTACTGTCTGATTTTCAGTGGTACAATATATGTGTGTAACAGCAAGAACATACTTGCCTTCTGTATGTCCTGTCTGTGTCCCAGTGGTACATTTTCTAATTCATCCACTCTCCACAGCAATGTTCTGCAATGGTCCTTTGATGGAAGAACCAGACTAAGGAAGCATAATAGTTATGTCAAATCAAAAGGGATCTGTGCCTGCCCCACTGCCCAAATGAGACTTCTGCCTGACCCCAGTGCCAGCCTGAGCTGAGACCTGTTCCTATGAGGAGATCAGTGTCCAAGAGCTGATCAGAACAGGAGGTGCTGAGATTATGTGTGCCTGACCCAGCTTCGTTAATATAAAGTGACTTTAAAAGCAGCTGCCTCCCAGCCTGCGCTGACACGAGAGTAAAAAGAAGATTCCAGTCACTTTGAATCATTGCAGATCTGTCTTCTTAAGGGGGGTGAGGGTTTCTGTCAGGCACTGTAGCTTAAACACACCTCCGTCAGACCAAACATTCAAGGTGCCTGACCCCTTACTATCACAATGAAACGTTAATGTAAATCACACTTTTACAGAGTTTGTTTGGGTTTTTCTATATGTCCTTCTTTATATACCTTTCTCAGAAATATTTGCTTACATTTATAACATGATTTTTAAGGCCTTAATGTTTTATCTTGTGTGTACATGTAAATAAACCTGTCATGTATTTTTGTGGCCATCTAGCATAAAAAATATATATATTTTAATTTGTTGTGCTATATTTCGTCCAATAAAATGAGAGAATTGCATGTTTCCATGCAACATCAGTGAAAGAGAAACTTGATCTAAATCGCCCAGTAACCCGGACTACATATTATATCACTTTAATGGGTAGAAAATGACAGGCAGTAGTACTAGTTCTTGGACGGAGTTTTGGTCTTTATTTGAACCTTATTGTTGAAACCTGCCTGAATAATGTTTTAGTAGTTATTGCATGGGATTCCACCAAGGGGAGGGGCAAAATTGGCTGGGCCTGTCTGGTGTTGGGTGAGAGAAAGGTGTCATCATAGATCCACCAGGTAGCTGCAAACCTGGCGCCTTTCCTGTATGACTGTGGAGCTGATGTGATGAGTGTATCTCTCCTTGTCCCTGCTAACATTCAATCACAGTCACTCTTGGGCTCCAAGCATTCACAGTGCCCAAGGCAGTGGATAACTCTGACATGCGAAAAGACCTGGTTCTCTGCTGTGGGAGAATCCTACATGACACCAGTAACAGGTTCTGCTCTACTCTACTCTTTCCAGAATTCAATCACAGTCACTTGTGGGCTCCAAGCATACACAGTGCTCTAACAGGAGAGAATGTCACCGTGCCACATGACTGTGTGGCCTGCACCTTAGAATTGTACCCTGTTTAGATTTCAGATCAATTTGGTTGGCCATAAATAGAAATCTACTTGAATATGAGACATTTTAGGTTTACCCTAGCATATGGCCTGACTGTGAGGTGTGATCATCATCACATCAGCACAAGTATTCAAGAATATTGGGTCTTTTCTTATTTCCTAATCAGTGTGTTTTGTTCCCAAACCTCACACCTCTTTCTGCCATCACTAACCCCTTCTCTTCCCACACCATGATTTGTCCCTTAACCACGACAGACATTCTTCCTCTACAGCTTCAGCGTTCTGACCACGCTCGTAGTATTGGTGCGTATATTATGGTCTTGCTTGTTCTCTCCCCGTTGTGCTTGCAAGCTGAAATCTGCACGCTATCATTTCCTCCTTTGGATGCCCACGATTGCATAGAAACCTGTTATAGTCCTGTTGTGCTCACCATAAAATTTCAGACCCTGCTCCTCTCCTGTTCATTCTGTCTCGGCTGTCAGGAAGAAATAGGTCAGCACGTTAAATTGCGTCCCACAACGGCATTTACAAAACGAGTCGGAAAGCAGCAGCTGCTCAACTCCCACTTGGGTTCTCCCAGTCAGCGTGCAGGAATGTGAAATGCCCCTTGTTTTATTACCTAGCATGCATTTTGAATTCAATCATATATCAAGGAGAGCTGCCATGGAATGGCTATGCATTTATTCAGATGTTGGTTTCCTTGGGAGTGCGGGGTGGGGAGGTGTGAGGTGACTACCCATGTGTGAAATCAGAAATTCATTAATGTCTCACACCAGCACTATTACTTGTAAGAAGAAGTATGCAAGATATTAGACGGCTTTACCTTCCCCCAAACAAGAGCGATTATTTGGGCTGTGATTTCTGGAAGCAGTGCCAGAATGGTCCTGTCTGAGCTGGCGAACATGTGGAACTGTAGATGAGTAAGAGATTCCTTTGATTAAGCATCACTTGGTGTGTAAAAACCCCAGAACTGAATTCACAAGGTGATGAACAAAACGGGATTGTCAGAATAACACGGCCTCCAATACATAGAAATCACATTGTATTGACTTGAATAGCGGCTTTCCTGAATTGTAACCTGTTCTTGTCAGGTCTCAGGAGCCTTGTCTTTGGATAGGACAGGTTGGAATGGGTTCCCTTGAGATTTTCTCCAAGGAAAATTTAGTTGCTGCTGTAATTGGGATTGGTGGATGGGTAGGTTACTCTAGATGTGAATTTTTAAACCAGGGTTAAGGAATGGTGATCGGACGCTCAGCTGTAGGAGGTGCCAGCTTTCAGGTGATATGTTAAAAGACAAACCTGATTACTTACTCATTAGTGCAGTTCATGAGAATACAGATGTTAAACTTGGTGTCCTGGGTAAATCCCACTCTGAGGTCTGCACAATTTGGCCTACCTAAATTGTCTGCTTAATTCAACTGATGAAGCCATTTCACAACTCTTCACCTGTTCTGCTGTGCAGTGGGGCTGCTGGTCCAGAAAGCCTGCTGTGTGTTACCCAGGTGGAGCTGTTGTGAAAGAGGGATGAAACACTCTAATCACATGTCAGATTTTATTAAATCCCAACTCTGCATGAATAGTCAACTCATTTTGTGTAGCCCTCTATTTAATGATCTTCAGTGTCTCCTAGGTACAGATATTTTTTGAAAATTTATCCTAACAGATTCGGATTGTAATGGAAGTAACAAGATCAATTTTGTGTATGTTATGTTCCTTTTGAAGTTTTTCACCCCTTATCTTTTAAATGAATTAATAAAAGAGGAAGGCTTACATTATGGTTCTTTCAAAAAGTGTCGATCTGCAGGCAGCCTCAAGTGTTTGGTTGGCGCTGTTGTCTTTTTTTACTTCCATCCAAATTGTTACTGTGGCGCTCTTATTTAGACTGACTTCAAATACTGCTTTGTCCAGAGATCAAGGGGAGTAATGACTAGTCATGGCAGAAGAGAGAAACTGCAGCAATCGGTGCTGTTTGTTTTTGATTGTGATCCAAAACCACTTTTATTCTGCCGAACATATGAAATCATTAAGATGGGTTTCATTGCACTCCCGTAGTCTTTTTGGACTATTCTTCGATTTAAGCTTCTTGACCGTACAATAGTTCCATAGGCTACTGCCTGGAGAGAATGGGATGTAAAAATGTAATTTTATTCTTTCACATTGAATATTCTGTGCTCTTAAGCAGTGATTTCAGTAAAGCAGAAGGGTAACTATCATTTGATTTCAAACGGTCAGTTCTATCCAGTCGGTTCTAAGGTTCATTCTGTCTTTTTTGTAGAAATACATTTTACATGAATACACATAGCACCACTTTGCTGTCACAGAGGGTTTCCCTTTTTAATTTTCTTTCAAATTTGGTGTGAAATTGCATGGGAAATCTTTCTGATCCATTCACAGTTTTATACCAAAGTATGCTGATTTAATCAGAACAGCTGTCAGTTCCTTTGTCTGTTTTTACTCCTCTGCTTTAAAATCTGTAATAAATCTAATGGAAGGTTCATTTTGGTAGTCTCTGTTTTGGCACACATGGTTGTGAGCTTTTGACTTAGGGTGGAAGAAAAAACCTCAGGTGCAAAAGCTTAAATTAAGTCATAGAGTTGTGTTACTGTATCTAAAGATCCTTTAAAAATACAGTACTGTATTTGCATTGTGAATCATCTGCATTACATTTGGTAAGAAACCAGTTTATGCAGTTTGTGGGTAACAAATATCCAGCTACAAAAGCACAGGAGACTATGCAGGCAGACAGCCTTTTGTTGTGCCTGCCAGTCATTATGAAGAGAAAAACATCAGAAGCAAAGCCTTCTCCAAGCACAGCGGTTCATTTCACACAGCCTCCATTCTTTTGAGTCTCCTTTCACTCTGCAGATTGTTCTCTAACCTGGGTTTTGAAAATTTTGGGGCAACCCGGACATTTTTGTCCCTGAAAAAAGTCTTCTCCTGGGAGAGTGATCTTCAGAGAATGGGAAACTGGAGATCTGGTTGAAGATCTAGAATCAGCGATGATCTTCCTCTGTAACTGACTTAGTGAAGTCATTAAAATCTCTGGCAGAGTGAAAGCTAGAAGACTCCAGATTCCTCCATGAGCAGGGGTGAGGAGTCAAAACTGGAGCCTTGTGGAGGCACAAGTCATTGAATACACTAGAGTGAATTTTGGTGATGAGAAAGGGATTGCCCAATCTGTTGTCAGAGGACGTAACTACTGTTTTATTGCTACCAAAATTGCTCAGTGAATTTATCCACCCATTTTCTAACTGCTTTATGCAATACAGTGTTATGGGGAAGCCAGAGCCTTTCCCAACGAGCAACCAACGCAAGGCAGTATACACCCTGGAAGGGACACCAGTCCATCGCAGGGCACACGCAGATACAGACACGCATGCACTCACATCTGGCTGATTTTCCCAGAGGAAACTGGAGCACTCAGAGGAATTCCACATGAACATGAGGAGAACATACAAACTCCATGCAAATAGCACCCCAGCAATTGAACCCCCCCATTGTGCCACTGTGAATTTAGTTGCTGGTTATCACTGTATTGCAATCTTGGGATGTTTATTCTACATCATGGATATAGCACATAATACAAGTCCAGTCTACACCCACATATACTCTGATCTCCTCAGTTATACCATTCATTCAGAGCTCTTTAATTACTTTCCCACTGCTCTCCCCATTCTGCTCATCAGCTCATGTGAGAGTGTGCAGCAGCTCTGCTTTCAAAGAGGTACATCATTAAGTGATACTGTTGAGGAATATTTCCTCCACATCTCTATCTCTTTTTAATAGCCAGTTACTGGATTGTCAGTCTTTAAAGACGAAAAACCTGAAACTCATCACAACTGACAGAAAGCTGTTTTGCTCTTCGCATTTGTATGGTTGTTAGTAGGTTATTGATCCACAGGCCATAGGCTTCAAGACGCTGGTGTATCAATGTCTGCAGCCTAGCTTTAATTTGTGTAGCAATAGTGACATTATTTTAACACTTAGCTCCCTCAAGGAAAGGCTTTAGTGGTCTGTAAAGTGACTGGAACATACACATTACTTTGTATGCTGAAACCAGAATACTTTAGCCAGCAGAAGTGTTAGGAATGAAAGAACCAAGCTTGTCTTTCATCTTGAAAACAGAATGCGTTATTCTGCAATGTGAGACAGTCCATTCCTTTAAATCTACCTAATCCCTGTCCCTGGAGTCTCGTTCCTTGAAGGCTTCCTCTCATGGAAAGGTGTGATTAAATGTAAACTTTCTGCCCTCTCCTCTCTGGGGTTCTCATGCAACTGACTAACTCTCTCTTCTCCTTCTCTCCTGAGATGTTAAAAGGTCCTTGTTTTTCCTTTATGATGCCTCTTCAAGGTCCTTTACCTTTTGAAGCCAGACATTGAATTTGATTCTCTCAGGAAAGCAGTTTATCCCTTAAAGAAAGGACAGAGGGTATTCATTAGAAGAATCCCCTGGGTTTGTCAGTGTAGGAGCTTGTGTGTGTGTGTGTGTGTGTGTGTGAGTGAGCAGGATAATGTATGAGCAAACGTCTCCACAAAGACTAATTTGAGGTCGTTTTGTCATTTTGGTTGCTTGTGGCTTGTTGTTGATGTTGATGCTTCTTGTTGCTTTGTCAAAGTAGCTTCTAATACATAGCTAATTTCCTTGCTCCATTCAGCCACAACTCTCTGTGTGAAGAAGTGCATCCCATTCATTTTCTAAAACAAGTGTTTAGATTGTTCCAATGTCCTTCCAGGCGTTGCCTTTGTAAAATGCCTAACCATGTCCTGTGTAAAAAGCATGTATTCCCAGTATGTAGTGTCACAGATAGGATTGGACCACTGTGCAGGTGGACTTGTGGTCTCAACAAATTGCTGCACTGAGATTGGCGATGGTGGACATAATGGGACTGTATAGCACTTTCATGGGTGAGTGTAAAGCATGTTCCTCAAGGAGAATTAGTAGAGCAGTGCCGCATGCTAAATATATGAAGAAGATTGGCAGGGAGAGGCCTGCCCATCAGCTACTCTGGAACTGTCTCCAGAAGTAACTTTTAATCTGCCCCATGTTTCCCCATGATGCCTCTGGCTGTCGTGATTTTTTAGATGTTTGTAAAGCCCGATTCAGTTGTTTGGTCGAATTCCAATAACGATAGAAGTTGATTCGTACTTTGGTTTTAACCCGCCAGGCTGAGGGAATGACAGTGTTGGTCAGAGATCAGTCGTCCCCTGCCTCCTTATGAGGTATGAGCCAGGAAGAACTGCTGCAGTGGTGATGGAGGGGTGCTAGAGAGAATGCATGCAGCGCCTCTGCGTTTAGCCATGGAGTTGTGTTCAGCCAGCGAGCTTTTCCACTCAGGGAAGTGGAAGTATAACCTGAGTTTCTTATCAATAACATTATTGCTAGAGTACGCAAAATCAACGCATTAACAGCTGGTTTCAGAAGAAGGTGGGGCTGACTTGAAAATTTCAGAATGCCATTTCCCTGTCTTTTTAATCCTGTGTGAATCGACCATATCAGTGCTTGACAGGGTAGATATAAGGATTTTCAGGGTACAGTATTTCACCTGCAAGCTACAATCGAGGAGAGGCAGAAGATGGAGAGCGTAGAAACAGATGCTGTCAACAATGCATTTAAGCTTATCTAAGGTGATTCATATCAGGAGGGGAAAAATGCATCAATTGATCCTTGCCAAGATGGTAGTGTCCTTGAAAAAACAAGATGCATTGAAATCAGTAGGCCTTCTCTCTCTTAGCTACTTCAGTGAAGATTCCTTCCATTCTCTCTGCAATATACATGTTAAAGTTTGTTTCTAAAGTTCAAATTATTTAGCTTTTGCAACTGCTTATTTCAAAGACAATATCATTCTTTGTATCCCTTTCATTGTTAACTGACCATGTGCGAAAGCCTGCGTCTTTGCATGTAATTAACTACTGACTTGCTAACCCAAGTCAGCTAGTCCTGTGTTAATTGCCCTTCAGACATGTCCAGTAGTCTCTTTTGGTTTGTTTCTGAAATGCACAGGATGACACACAAGTGCTTCTCGCTGTAACAGAGACATTACAACAAGTTAAGGTACACTGAGAAAACGGTAGAGTGAGCAGACACTGTTTACTGTCTCTACATGTCACTGCAGTAAATATTTGCAGATCATTGATGCAGTTTTATTGCTGCAGACTGCCCACAGAAACCCAATCGTTCTCCAGCAAACCTACGCTTGAAACGAGAGTTTTTTTCCATCTGCTTTGCTGATATCATTAAACGTTTTCTTTTGCCTTATGTTTATATAACACTTCAATTAAAATAAATAGTATCTCTATTTCTTTGCATTTATATAGTATTTATCATCCCAAAAGACCATATAGGAAGGAACCCTCTTCATCCAACACTGAAACGCAGGAGCCATTGCAGCTATACAAGCAACCATTCTGTCTTATTAGTCCCATCGCACAGCAGGCCATGGGTAGGAGAGAGAAATTATTTCAGTAGCTGAGTTAAGGGGAATCTTTAGGGAGGTTAGACTGTGCAAGCCCTGAGTGGATCTCTGGGGTCTGCAATCCTACTCTTATGAATATTGACACAGGATCTGTAAACCCCAATAAGTTGTCAGTTTAATATCTCATCCAAAGACCAGAGCTACATCCCCAGTCAGCATACTGGGGCATTGGTTTGGAAATTCTGATCCCGAGGGAAATGCCAGATTACAGTAATTGGATTCCATTTTAGGAGCAATCAAGGTCCTGAAGACCTAATAACCAGGAAGGGAGGAATGAGAACTTTGCACCCCTACCTCTGAAACAGCTTCTCAGCTAGTGCTCTCTGCATGCACCACTGTGCCTGCAGTTTCAAATGGATTGTATTAATGCAGCTCTCACCAGCAGAACTGCAAGCTTACACGCACTTGGTGAGTCACAAGGGACATAGGTCTGTATTAGACTCAGGTGCACTGGCTGAATTAAACCCTGCCAGCCCTGGTCACAGAGTAGCTAATGTCCCAGTCCAGCCTTGCCCCAGTCAAAAGTGTTTCCTGCATTTCCAGTCTATCCTGTGCAAAGACCCAGACCCAGACTGCGGACATTTGTTTGCACATGTTGTTGAATGCGTTGGTCCCAAGGAAATAGACTGAGGAAATCTCGCCTCACTGGGCTTCAGCTTCTTGTTTCACAGTGAGGTAATGCAGAGATCTGAATGATCGTTAACCCCTGGAGAATTGCCCCCCTGGTGATACATGTTTAAGTCCAGTGAGCAGCTTTTTTGGAGTTCTTGCTCATTTGTAAGATGATTTATGACTTTTAAGATAAAGAGCTGCTATTTTTGTGCCTTCTCTCTCCATTCCTCTCTTAATGTTCTTCCTCATCAAGTTAATTTGGTCTCTATTAGATCCCTCTGGTTGGCGTCACATGCCCCACTTCACTCTGATGACGGTCATGCAACTTTAATCGACTGAGCAGACTGCTTCTTCTTTTTTCTTTTGCCTTTTTTTCCCTTCTTCAAGACCCAAGGCAAGAGAAAACACTTAGCTGACATTAAAATTTCAACAGTGTTCCTGCCTTCCTCATTACAGGTCTTGGAAATTCATTTCATTCTTGAAGTGCCACACAGGATTTATGGGGATTTGTGCTGAAAGGTCAGGTTTCCTGGACCCTTGTGTGTCAGATGTGTCCAGTTCCATTTTCCTCTAAGCTCTCTGCAGACGCCTGGCGCTATTACAGCCAGTATAATTTTATAGGCTACATTTCCTCATTTCTTTGTGAAACGTCCTACATTGGTAAAGTACTGCTGATCTCAATAGTAAAAAGACAGGTAGTGTTGGGCCTTCAGTAGCCCTGAATAGCATCTGAAACACTAATCACCTTTTGCTTCGGAGTTAAAGGGTGCTCCTTGTCTCAGCATGGAATGATTTCCCAAAAAAATCATATTTTACAGAACTTGAGATACTTTACAGTATATGGTTATGGATGGTTCTCCTGTCTTGACCTTTTAATGGCAGGTGGATTTTTTGTCAGACAAATTTCGTGTATGGTACTGTACATACAGTATGGTACATGTATGGTACATAGAAGTTTTCCTTTTTGTTATATATCAATATCTTGTGTTTCTTTAGCAAAAAAAAGCAGTGGCTGTGGTTAAGGACTGTGGTAAAGTGGCAAAACCCTTACCTGGTATAGATGGATGTAAAAAATTTAAAGACGTGGTAAAGTGCAGGAAAATCTAGTTTATATGTATATTGTATGATTCACTAGGCTGAATATTGTTAGGTACATCTTCACCGTCTGAAAGGGGGGACTATGCTAGAGATGTTGTGCTTTTGGGTTTGGCATGGCCTGTTATTGCAATTTAAATTATACAGAGACATGTATCTCTCATAATGCCTGGTTCTAAGAGAAGGTCTGGAAATTCTGGGGCTGTGGGACTGACAAAACATGATTAGGGTCAGTTCTTTCTGGTGCCATTCTTGGCCTTCCGGAAGGCAACAGCTTGCATGCGTGTTGAGTGGATGGGTTCGACATCCTGGTCTGGCTGGTGGGATGGCAGATATTCCTGGCGTAGACACCAAGAGTCCTGGCCTTTTCAGGGATCGAACAAGTAGACCCCACTTGTGTCGAGTGGAGATCATGATGTCCCTCTTGGAAGGATTGTTGATGCACCATGTCTGGCAGAACCAAGGCATTATCAAGGACACATGGCACCACCTGCACAGTTCAAAGATGCAGAGAGTTACAGTTTGGCATCATGACTCTGCCCTGGCCTGGCCAGTCATCAGACAGCAACTTCATGGGACACATTCAGCTTACTTAGAGTATTGAGCCTGTTAACACTGTGACAATTCTCATTGCTTCAAAGTGAAGCACAGGCAGGCTTAACAAATGAATAAGCTGCTTTCAGACCCACAGTTGTCCACATTGTTTAAGTGTAGAATGATTCAAGAGAATATCACTCCCCTCAGTAATGAGGCATGTTCAGATTGCATTTTTTACATAAGGATATAGGCAGGATTACAAATTAGAGGAGGCCATTCTTCCTACCTAGTTTATTTGATTATTAGTAGCTAATTCTAGATTTTCACAACACTTCTTGTAATAATCATGTCCCGTTTCCCTGTTCAGTCTCAGAGATTGCAGTGGTAATCTTTCTTTCTTTCTCTCTTTCATGTCTTCCTCTCTCCTGGCATCATGGGATCACATTGGATGTTCATTTGTGCAGGTAAGAGTATTTTATTTTTATTTTTCTTAGACTGCGATGCCAGACACTGTTCCCTCTTGTGTGGAACAAGTAAAATCCTGATGCTGAGTTGTCTGTCAATTTTACTTTTCTTTGAAAGAATAAAGTGAATTACCAGATGCAGGAGTGTGTTTAATAGGAAGAACATTATGCATGGTTTTGAATTTGATGCGCTGTTATTCAAGGGCATTTTGTAACGGGTTATTAGTACTCATCTAGAAAACAACCGGCTCGAACTCACTGGTGGTTTGAGAAGAGAAAGCCAGTAGATCTGATGGGTTGTTTTTCTATTTTCTTATTTACAGATGAATACTAATAATTTGATTCTTATGTCGTAAATGCCCTGTAACCCCATTTTAAATTATGCAGAGCTGCTAGTACAATGAGACCTATACCAGATTTTCTACATTATCATTCATAAACTGCTTGTGCTTGTTGCTCATCTCTGTCTGAGAGCACTCTGTCCCAGCAACCTTCACTTTGAAATGACACTGCAGATTAACTCAGGTTATTGAATGAATCCCTGATGAGATACAAGAATCCTGTCGTTAAAATTCTGTAGCTTTCAAACAAGCTTGGGCAAATACATCAACAATAGGCACTTTGACAACAAACTGGGTGCTAAACATTAGTTGGTAAGATATCAGTGCTAAAAACATCCTTAACATTGTAATGATTTCAGGAGAATTTAAAATGATTATCTGTTTTACGTGAAGGTAGATATTAACTGCAGCACTAAAGCCCTGCATTCTGCTGTTCTATCTGCATGGAGTTTAAAAAATATTCTGCAGAAATCTAGTTTTTAAAATGCAGGAGGATCTTTCCCTACATAATTAGGTGTATATCACAGGATAGCAGGAAATTACTATTTACCACAGGAAGGTAACTGTTACACTTTGGGAGCATGGCCTTTTGGGTAGGATGACCCTCATACTTTTTTATTGAGAATAAGAAGCATTAAGGCTGTGAAACAAAAGAATTACATTCCTGTTATTTTTAATATTCAGTCCTCTGGTTGTTGTTCACGAAAGCGCATAAGCCTTTTCCTTGAAGGATCTCAATGACTGGAATTCCTCTGCGTGGTTCAATCATGTGTTTGAACACCCACAATCCTTTGTGTTGAAACGGCACCCTTTTTTCAGTCCAGACCATCTCTTCTTGTGCTTGTCTCTGCAGCTTAAACTTGGGAATGTTAAAAATGTTTAAAAAAAACACCCCTTGGATTCTGCCACTGCCACTAGTCTCTCCTAATTTAGGATTTTTGAAAGATGTTCTGCATTTTCCAAGAAAGTTTTATTTTTCTCTCAAACTAAATATGAACCAGTGAGAGTGATGATAAAAAAAACAGTTTTCTGCAAGAGAAGATTGTTTGAATTGTGAAATTCCAGCCTCTGTAGCTAGCGACACATTCTTCTGTGGTGTTGCATTGGTAATCACATTGTGGAGCTTGCTTCGAGCAGAAAATTCAAAACTGCTTTAAAATACGACGTGCCACTCATCCGCACAGCACTGCTGTGGATCCCTACAGGTTAACCTCCTTAGATTTGCAAGAGAGCTTTGTTCTTGCCCCCGGTGCCCTGCATATTTCCCCTGCCAGTCTGGTGCTGTCGGCAGCTGTGTGAGAAAGCAGTGACCTTCGCTGGGAGATGACTTTCTCATACCTGTGAGACATTGATTATATGTACCAGCACTCCTAATGCACACGCACTGTCTGCAGCAACTTCTGTTATCGCAGTCTCCCCTGCTCTCCACCTCCCACTCTGTAGACCTTGTTGCACATAGACTTGCATACAAGACGGGTGTGACAGGAAGGCTAAATTTCTTGCCTCCACAGTCCACTGTTATTAAATCCTTGCGTGCTGTCCTGTTTTCTATTAGCAGAAATTGCAACCTCTCCCGAAGAGCCTTGTCCTGTGCTCAGGCAAGTCTATATATATGTTGTCGAGCCAAACGATTTCACACCCTTTGCTAAATATGACTGGGCTCGGCAAAGTGTTTTTGACAATTCCAGTGCTTCCTCAGGATGGCAGGAATGATTATGGGAACGCCTTGGCATTCATGATGCCATCTAGGTGTGGAGATTCATGTGCAGAATCTGGATTTGCTGGCATTTTACTGGGAGGTTATCTCATGAAGAGTAAATTGCAATCAGAGTTGCACAAACTTTGGGGATTCATTCACACAGTGCCAATGGTGTCCCACTACCAGTCTGTGCTCATCACACTAGCCTCCATCTCTCTCCTGTCAGACCTGTTCCAGAGCAGATCTGCTGCATTGTGCTCAGGGGCTTTGAGCAATCAGCAGATACGTTTGTGTCTCCATTCATTATCAGAACGTTGCTTTTTCTTGGCAAGGCAGATGTGTTCGGAGCAGGGTTCGAAGTCCTTGTCCCCATGATCCCACCTCTGGGTTTTCATTCAGATGTGCTCTGAATTAATTTACTTAATTTTGGTTTTTTTCAGCCCGTTATAATTTGCAAGCTACAGTAATTTAAAGCTAGCTTCAATTCTGAAAATGAGAAAATCGGCCTGGCCAAATTAGTTCAATTGAGTAGCTGAGAGTGTAACTTGAATGAAGGTCCAACATTAATTTGGGTCACAAGGACTAGGATTGGGAAACACTGGTCTAGAGTAATGGCCATATTGGAAAAAGGGCTTATAGTTCAGAAAGGAACCCCCTAAGAGCCCTGTGTGATGATGAGGAATATAATGTGAAGGTTTGGGATTGGTCTGCTGATGTACAATTGCTTGAATTTTACATTTTCTTCAATTTTTCTGATACATGTGGCACACAAACCATTTTTTGGGCACCAAATACATAAAAACCTTGGGGAAGATGGATGTCTCACACAGAGCTTTCACTTTTTGGGGGCTGTTTTTTTTCAGTTTGTTGACTCAGTAGTTAGACCTCACACATACAGTACTGTATTTACTAAGATCAAAGACAGTATTATGTTGTAGGAACCAATGGAGACAACCCTCAAAGCAACAGTTGTTGAGTGTAGTGTTCGCTCACATACAGTATGTGATACATATGTGTATACTGCTATAATTGCATTCTGGGGCTGTATAGGGTACTATTGTGTAGTCACGACAGGCAAACCAAGACAATTAGTATCTTTTAAGTAAAAAAGAATGATTTCTTGATGCCACTTTATCAGAGCTGGTAGAGAGCACTGTGTTTTCAAGATTATTTTGAAGTTACTAGAACAAAAAGAGGTCTTTTTGAGCATTAGAGCAGTTTTTGTTTTAACATTACTCAGACCTGCGTGAAATATTCCCAGTATTCATAATATATTATTAATTATTTAATATATGTTTTATTATTATTTATATATTAATGTAAATATATAGTATAAATAAGATGCACACTATTCTTACTATTAAATACTTTTCTCAAAGCTTACTGCTGCTCTCAATATTTCAACTCAGGGTGGATGTTTAGAGTTAATTCAATAAAGGATGTTATAGATATGGGGAAGGCTTTGTTTAAAACATTATCTAGTGTTTTCAAGCATTATTCCTTTTGTCATGCAACACAACACAGAGTACAGGATTCTTTTACTGTCTCCGCTTAGTAAATAGAACCCAGAGACTGAAAACACTACCATATCAGTGATTGATGTTACTGAAAAAACTGTCTGTGGAATTCTAATTCTGTCCTGTTCTGACAAGGAGGGGGAAAGTGTTATGGAAGTGACACAAGAAATAAAAATAAAACTTAAGCTGAACAAAATCCCAGATCTTTCACTTTTTATCCATTATACAGCCCCGATCTCGATGCACATACTTGAGCCTTTTGAAAAGTTTCTTAGGAACATTAGAAAAGTTATGATCACCAGGAGGCCATTCCACCCTCCACTTCTAGCCTGGAGCCTATTTGAATCAAAGACTGCATTGAGGCCAATCTGGAAGAAACCCAAAGGGCTAGAATCTGCAGTGCTTCACAAAGGCTTTGGCTGTTTTGTTAAAGGTCTTACAGACACGTTTTCAGGAATTGGAAAACCGGTGCAATTATTAACATGCCTGGTACCTTGGTTTTACGGTACTATATACTGTATATGGTACTATGCATAAGTTCTTATGCATTTTTCACATTCTGTGGCTTGCTCTTTAAGTGATTTATAAAGATAAGAGCATAACGAAAGCTTACAGGTCAGATGATGTCCATAAGTCCATCTTGCTTTTTTGGTTGGCAATAGATTGAATTTCATCAAGCCATTTCTTTAAACATCAAACAGAGTCAGCTTCAGCAAAAAAAGGCTTAGGAACGTATTCCAGACTCCTACAAATCTTTGTGTAAAGAAATGTCTCCTTTTGTCTGTCCTGAGAGAATCTAATCTTCTAATTATGTCCCCAGGCCTGTGCCCAGAGTCTCCTGAATTGTCTTGGTCACTGTCAGGATTTTTAATACTTAAATCACGCCCCCAATATAATCACCTCTGTTTCAGGCAAAAAAGGGTGATGTTTACTTAATCTGCCTGAGTATCATAAGGACAATTTACACAACTGTTTGGGATCTATTGGTCTTTTTAAAGAAGCAACAACTGAAGAGCTGTGAGGAGTTTTTAAATTGGTCCAAATAAGCCAGCAATGAGCTTAACGAAAGGTTACAGGTGAGACGAAGTCTTCAGTCCATCTTGGTTTTTTGGCTGGCCATAGATTATTGTTCTGTGAATTGTTCCTGGTTAAGATTGTGAAGATCTGAGTGTAGTCTTACTCTTGAGGAACCTGATTGGTCAGCTCTGGTTTAGAGTCAGGCTACTTATTTCAATTAAGGGTTACAGCAGTGGGCCAGCACTGAAGCTTAAAATGTCTTCAGCCTCTAAGTTCACTCAATGAGGCTCTGTCTAGTTGCCTGTGGATGCAGAGAAAAATTACAGGTATCTTTTCTCTTTAGAGCACCAAAATTGTGGAATGGCTGACACCCCTTGTACGGGAGGCTCCCACTGTTGCCACTTTTAAATTAAAGTTCAAATACATTTTTACCACCTAGTATTTGGAGCTCTGTTAAAGGACTGCATTGCTTATAGTTGATATATTCTAGTTTCATTGTTGCTCTGTATTTCTTTTTTTTCCCATAGTTTGCATTTTGTGATTTCTCTTCTGATGGTGTTTCTGAGGTCTTTTCAAAGAGTGAAGAGTGTCATGCAAAAATAAAGATCCATTAATATCAGAATAAACATAATTCACCTTGTAGGGTCAGAGGACTTCAGTCAGCGCTACAATCTCTGGTTGTGTGTCTTTATAAATTGTCTAGTGTTGACCTTAAGATCTCGAGAGGACAGCCTACTGTCCTGTGGCCCCTGACCTCATGGTCTCGAACCTAGGTCACGTCATGACTGAGTTTCCCCACAGTGATGAGCCGGGGTGTGGGTGAGACTTAGTCAGGCTCTTTGGCTTGGGCTCTCCCTGCTGTATATAGAATTGAGCTGTGGTGGACATCAGCCACGTTTGACTTTCCACTCGCGATATGATTACCCCTTATATACAATTTTTGTTTCTCCTTAATATCCATGTCTTTAAAAAGTTGTGTCTTTCTAGTTGCTTCTGTGCTCTCAGCTAGAGAGGTTTGAGTTTGCAGATAGTACTGGGGGTCTGACACATCTTGCTAGTTTCTCCTTGAAAGAAATTACAGACCCATTAGTAACACAGCTGAATGTAGGATTGTGCCTTGAGTTTGCTCAGTCAGAGCAGTTGAAGTTCTAATGTTTTGCGAGTGTGTGTTTGGCTGAGAGGAGGTGGCTGTCAAGGAGAATGGAGGCCAGGAGGGTTTTAATGAGGTGCTGCCATGCGGAGTCTAATCAAATCCACAGGAGGAGACTGGATTGCTGTAAATAATTCAGCGATTGCATTTCTGTAGTCGTCTCTGGAAGCAAGGTCTCAGACATGGCATCGACCCGGCCAGGCTGCTGTTGCTGTGCTCACCCATCCTCGCTCCCCATAGAACCAGTGCAATCTGACTTCCCTGCAGGTTTTGATGGAAGCAGTCATCCAGCTGGCCTTTTGCTCATCCCATCGCAACCTCTATCATGCAGGATCATTTCTCCATTTAATTTCTCAGCGTTACTATGCGTTACTCACATCAGGCAAGACATTTTCAGGGTTTCATGAATGTCTACGTATTCTGGACCACTGAATTCCACTCTGGGCTTGTTTAATCTGGTCAACTTTAACACTGACATAGGTCAAGCAGTTTCTCACGCCTCCACCTGATTGGGATCATTTTCTATTCTCCTGCAAGCAGTAGAATTCTGTGTTTTTTTTAAACATTTTCCGTCAAATTTTTTGCACGACACCAAACATGCAGGATTCCTCACATACCTTGGAGAGCTCAGATCCATACGGTTGAAGTGTGCTCCTGACTCCACTGGTGCCCATTTCAATAACATGTTAGTAATCTATAGTAAATAATACCTACAGTAAATAATCCAGCCATTATTTTGTTTGTACAAAGCCTTTTTAATTAAATTTGACGATATCTAAGCTTTGTTATAAACAGGGTGTGTAGTGTAATGGAGTGTGTAACACAACAACGGCGGTTAAACTCTCTAGGAGTTGCCACTTCTCAGGGTGTGCACTACAATTTCAGATCACACAAGGTATACACTATATGAACAAAGGATTAAATTAATTTGCTCAGATGGCCCCATAATATTCTGAGTGTGCTCAAAACAAGAGGTGTGTAATCCAAAAATTACAATAACATAAATCCTGCATGTGAATTTTTAGAAGTGCATTCAGCCAAGACATCATGTTAGTTGATAACTAAAGTTATGGTACAACAGGCAGGACGTGAGTACACCATTTACATTTAATGTACAAAAGGGCTGTTAGAGAACAGCTTTCAATGTCTTTAGAGCCCTTGAGATGTAAGGAATAATGTAGTGATGACAAGCTGTTAAAAAAGCCCAGAACCATATTGAAATATGTATAGTTTGGAGTCCTGAAGGAAGGCAGCTACAGGGGCTCGGCTGGTATGTTAGGGCCAGGGAAAGTGTATGTTAGGGCCAGGGAAACCCTACAGAGGCTGATCAGTGGGCGCTGGAGTCAGCAGTGGCATGATGCAGATGATGGAGCTGTGTGCCTAATCCTCTGTCTGTTAAACAAGCACAGACCCTCTTTTCATTTAGCTAAAACGTTCTTGCTGTGCAGTGCCTTTCAGCCTGCTGAGAGTGAATTAGAGTCTTTTTTTTCCTTTTCCAAAGTGCTTTCTGTGACCCCAGATGGGGATTAGAGAGGTTTTTTCCATGGACACATCTGCCATCACCTTATAACTTTCTGGTACTGTACCTCAACATCTGTCCACATCTGGCTCCTGCCCAGTGTTAATCTCCCCCCATACACACCCCCTTTTCCCCAAAGTAAGCCAGACTGGACTTCATCTATTTGGACAGCCTGTGTGCTTTAAAAAGGGGAGGAACACGGGTTATATAATCACATTGCATCTTTAGTGTCTTTAATGTCTTATGAATTATGAAGGTTGCTCTAAAAAAGAATTTGTCCTTTGTTCTGATTGACTAAAACCTCAGGCTTTTGTTTCTTTTTCTACACTGAATACATTACCACTTCCCTATTAAGGTCCACTCTGGCTCATATACCTTTACAATTAGGCCTCGTTCAATGTGGAAACCCCCTGTGATTGTTTTAAGATTAGAAACGGCACACTCGGAATCTGAATCCTCAGAACTGTAGAATCCACAGATCTCATCAGCATTTATATCTAAGCAATACAACTCACTGAAGAGGGTTTTTCATGGCAATCTGGAGAGCTCTTTTCTATCATAGACTGGTAAGGAAGGGTGCACACCCTCTGTACATCAGTTATGAATTGTCTCTGAAAATATCCATAGCTTGTCCAGTCCATTTGAATAGATTTTGCTATCTACATTTAGACACCCATCTTTGAAACATGACGGACTTTATGATCCACGTATAGCTACTGTGTCAGTAGAGGCACACCATATACAGTACCAATGTGCATCCTGCCATCAGTTCTACAGTATTTGTTATATGCAGCATCAATAAATTTACAGATTATTTGCAGTGTAGAGGAAGTCCCCTCCCTAAAATTGTGCCAAGATCCTTCAAACCCCCAGTCCCCTTTCATCTCTTTTTTAGGACAAATAAGAATATCAAGTGTTGATGGGGCAGTCCTGCCACAACTCTGACTGCCTTATCAGCTGGACTGCTGCAAAGGTTGCATATCAGGAATGTGGAGAATCCGCACAGTTCTGACACTTCGTCTCCACACAGACGAGGTTGTGAGGGGTTTCCTGAAGGGAGTAGATAATATTGTTTGTATATTTTCTAGAATTTTGTCTCCCATTCTTTGCATGTCCTGTAGTATGTGTTGTTAGGGCCTTGTTGTTATTCCTGTCATTTTGCAAGCTGACAAACTCTCCCGGCACAAAAAAAGATTCTGAAATCCTTCAGTAATCTGCATGTCAGGGAGAACAGGTGGAGCAGAAATGCAAATTGCGCTGTGACTTTTACAAGACTGATTTACCCATGTGTTCACGTTGAGCCTTGAGGAATATCTCCTGATGAAATTCAGTGCTAGAATACAGAATTTAAAGAATAACAACTTCTTTAGTAGAAACAGCAAGGGATATGCATAATATATCTCTGGATATGAAACTTTTAAATGTGACAACATTTCAAAAGTGCGTTTCAATGGTACTGGGTAACCTGGATGATTCATTTTAATCTGAGCTTTCTTGTATTCATTCATTTGAGAAACACTGGTAAACATGAGGTATCAGTAAGTATTTATATTTACGTTGATCTCTAAAATACTTAATTGGACAAACTACCTGATAATGTGGTTAAAAGCAGTATTCCAGGAGGTTAAAAATTTAAAGCTTATTTGATTTCAAGCTGAAATGTCTTGCTGAATTGAGGGGCTCTCTTGGACCAGGGCTGGCCATAATTAGTATACAGTATGTTGTCTTGTCTTTCAGTTCTGCACCCTACTCTAAGGGTTTTTGTATAGCTTAGCTATATAGTAGTATACTTTGTATAGGTTGGTTATATAGAGTAGTAATGTATTTCTTCACACACAAGTGAAATACTGCTCAGAGCTAATCCTACTGATCAGCAAGGAGCAAAGCACCTGGAAAGAGGAGGGTAGCAGTTTCGGACCATGTGCAAAGAATTTCAAAGAGCCAGCAGTATCATACTCCCAGCCCCTGGCCCAATCTGCTTCAACCTCTTTCCTTAATTGTTTCCCAGAGGTTCTGACATTTGAAATAAGTTTTACCATGTCGTTGTTCACAGTGTCATTGCATTATCAAGTTAAAGATCATTTGCACTTTGGAGACTTTTATAAGGCTTTGCTGATTTTTCACCTGGCTTTTATTTCCCACATAGAGGTCCAGTAAATGTATTTTGTTATAAGATGAGGACATTTGCTTGCACTTGCTCTTGCTAGTTAGAATCAGTCTTTGTCCACACTAGCGCTCTGACCCTTGTGTTGTGTGCCTTCACACAAAGAAGAGTTGTGTTTTCCAGGAAGCGCCTGTGGACTGTATGAATGCACAGTGATGTTTGAGCGTGTCACTTAAGATTGTTGATTGTTTCTCAATTTTTTTGTGAGAAAATGAAGATTTCTTTTTTTACAGGTCACAAAACAATACAGCCTTTTCCCTGCAGTACAACCCCTTGTTCATGTGTCCTTTAACGATTTCTCAGCTCAGGAATCCCCAGAATCCAGAGAAAATGTATTGGTCTCTATGTACAATATTTGATCTGTCAGCTGGAAATGATCAGATAATCTAATTTGTTTATTAATTTCAGCATTTTTTATGGTGGCAGAAATGGTACTTCCTTGATGCCTAGTGCATTGTAAAATTGGAGTTGGAGATAGCCGCTGATTATTAAAGCTGTTAAGAACTTGGATAACTTCCTGAGTCACAGTCAGATGACATTTTCATGTTGCAGCTCTGCTACCCCTTTTTCACCTAGTTCATATTTCCCACTTTCATGTTTAAGAGTTGGGTGGCATGGGGACGCAGTGGTTAGCATTGCTGTCTCTAAGTGCTGGGCTCCTGGGTTCAGTTACTGACTTGGGTTCCTGTAAAGCGCTTTGAGAAGCCACCTTTAAAGGCGCTATATAAAATAAAGTTTATCATTATTATTATATTGGGTTGCTATCTGCACAGAGTTTGCATGTTCTCTCCCTGTTCACATAGGTTTACTCCAGGTGCTCCGGTTTCCTTCCACAGTCCAAAGACATACTGGTAGGTTCATTGGCATCTGGGAAATCTAGTGTGAGTGTGCACATGTTTATCTCTGTGTGTGTGCCCTGTGATGGACTTACCCCCTATCCAGGTTTTACCCTGCCTTGCGCCCGGAGTTGGCTCCAGCTCCCCTGCGAGCAGCTCGAAAATGGGTGGATGGATGCTTAAGAGTTCCAGTTTATACCACCAGTATAACACAGAGTGAGGTGATAGGTTCACGACTGATGGAGCCACAGGCATCTTGTTTCACACAGTCTTTCTTTTTTAATCAGTCATGCAAATCAAACACCTCTTACGCTTAAAAGAGGCATTCAGCCATTACATGTTTGCTGTTTTTCAGTGTTTTCCACCTGTCTTTGTCTGGTATCACACACTGCTTGTAACTGTCGAATGACGTGAAACAATTGTGCATTTGTCATTCGTGAGACATATACTGTATGCTGCCATTTCTCCCAAAGTAGGATATTTTAAAATAATTCCCCGAAAACAGAGATCAGTTGGTTTGACACTTGAATATTAAAGTTTAGTTTTTACTGGTGGCAAAGAAAAATGCTGAAATTAATTTTAAACACGGGGCTAAAAGGTTTTTCCTGAGAAACATATTGAAAGAAAGCTGTCATTTTCTGTGTCTCTTTTACTGTCAGAGGGGTGCTGTATAGTTGTATCTTCATTTCAGTTTTCACTGTCATGGAGGTGTTGGATTATGACAACCTTCTGGCTTGATCATCTGCATTGTGTTATTTAGCCTATCAATCTGTTCACATTGAGGAGTACCAAGATTGCTGTGGCTTTTCCACTACTTACTTTACTGTCCCAGAAGGGTAATGTGATTTTCATTCAGGTTATGTAACACAACGTGTTATACATTTGATGCATCGTGAATCTGCTAACAAATAAAATGTACATACATTAAATTAAAAAAACAAGTTAGCAGCTTTACGTAATCTTCACCATCCAGCAAGAGCTACATCAAAGAAGTTGGGTCATCAGTGAGTGAGATAGATGCATAATAAAATAAAAAAAATAACGATTAGTTACTTGTCCCAAGCTGTGGGAATAAAAGATAAAACCTAGATCCACTGACTTTAAATATAGCTAGTCTAAATCAATGCCCTGATGGTAGTAGCTCAAAATTCACTGTATAATTGGTGGTCATGACTGTCAATGATTATATGGCCTTCTGCAATATTTGTTTGGTATAGATGTATGCCAGCTGTAGCAGTTGCGCTCCAATAACTTTGCTGGCTACCGTCCCTATCCTGCTCAGTCTGTTTTTATTGCATATATTCAAGTTATCCAACCAGGCTTCCACAGTGAATGCTAAAATGATATAGAATAAGGTCATAAGTAAAAAGGCTGTCAAGAATAGACCTGTCTTTCGCCTCTCAATTCTTTCAGCGCTTGGGTGGTTGTCCAGATCAAGGAAGATCACACAGATGCTACTCTGCCATTGGCAATTTGTCAGTCACTTCTAGCAGCCTGTAAAGAACATTTTCCAGAAGCTTCCCATTTTTTCTCAGTTCTTGTATTTGTTCGTGTGTGACTTATCTGTGCTGTTGTTCTGCGTGATCCTCGAGCTGCGTTTCTATCCAGGTTGTTATAGTGACCGGTGACGCTAGCAGAAGTCACATTTGCTCCTTGCACCCTGTCCAGACTTCCCCCACCTGCTCGCCTCGGGGAGTCAGATTTAGAAGAGGTGTCTGCAGGAGCTGCTTGCTTGGACGGCACAAGCGAATTGATAGAGGACCAAAAAAAAAATAGGCCAGATTAATTGCACGCATGAGAGGATGTATAACAACAAGGACAAAAAGAAAAGCCGAAAAGCCATGTCTCTGTCAAACCGCTCCTTAAATCAGGTGGACTTTGCTTGTGAAGGAAATGGAGTTTTAGAAAAGTTGAATTAGCAACAGTTAAACTGGAGGCCTAACCATTTGTGATTTTTCTCGGGGGGAGGTTGTGGCTTTTGAATGGACTTTCTGGCCCATCACTGTGCTGTCAGCTGAGTTTTTCAGACCAAGATCTGTGGCCGAATCAACCCGAATGCCTTTTCTTGCCTTGTTGGAGAGCCATGGCAGGCAGGCCTGGTCTTTTTACGGCCTCCTTGGCTGATGGTATAGAAAGTCGAGCAGGAGGGCCTGGGATCCCAGTTTTATTTCCCAGAGAGGGACCCCACTGGTTTGGGGCATTGTGATGGAAAAAGAGTGATGGAGGCCGACCGTACTAGGAGGCTGGTAGGCAGAGCTGTCTACAGTAAGATCCGACTTCCACAAAAAGCCACTTTTGTGGCCACAGTCCATTGTGGTTTGTGTGAGTTACTCTTGAATGTGGAAGTGTTAGGTTTGGAATTACAATGTCCTTTAGCTAATGCATGTCCTTCTTTGTGTAATCTGCATCCTGCTTGCTAGAGTCTGCGCCCTCCAGGGGCTTGTCTGTAGTATCATTCTTGATTTGGTTGATTCTAACAGGTTTACAGCAGAACGGATGTTTTAATTGCACAATAAATTGCGCAATACAGGGGAGGATCTCTGCACCCTGTGACGGTGAACCTGTGGTCCTGCATCTTGTGTCTAATTTTATTGCTCAGACACAACATTCCTCCCCGCTCCACCTTTCTCACAAACACAAGCTGCTGTTGGATATCTACTTGCACAGCTTGGATCTGTTGGATAGACTGTCTCAGACTGTCTTTGATGGTAGCTGACTTCCCCTTTTCAGATATGGAAATTTGAAATAAAGTCCTTTATAAAAGCAAGTTGCAATAACAATGTGAGGCAGTTGTGTTACTAACAACACCTGTTTGGTTGCAGGGAGGGTAGCTTAGCTTATCAGTTACCCATCTATGGATATCTTAGTGTGGGTTTCTGCAAACTAGCACATTTAGAATAAGGCATTTCCTGTGTTACCAGCCCCAGGAATTTATTTTAAAATGCCTCTGCTGTTGACTCCTATATTTACGGCTTCCAGCTGTGACTTAATCATATCCCTTATCCTCAATTGATACGATTGTGGTTATCAGTGTCCACACCCTCTACAAAATACTGGGGTAGTGGAATAGAAGTCAAATTTTCAAATACAATCCACAGCCCAAACAAACTCCCTGTGAATCACAAATTAACTAAATTCTAGTCTGAAAGGTTCTAGGAGGTATCTTAGTTTAACATTTCAGAAGGATTGCGTTATGTCTGGCTGCCCTGACAGATTGTAGAGGATAAAAAATTCATAGTCATAGTGAATCACTTTTAGTACAAGGACCATTTTTAGAATATTACTAAGCTCGTGATCCAGAATGGCTGATTAAATAGCTCCCAGGCTTATCAGAGAAAGGCGGATAATTGGGTTCTCGTTGGCTCATCTCCTCGAGGTGGCCTCGTGGAGCCCAGATAGCCCTGAGCCTTGCTCCTCATGGCAGTGACAGAAAACACGCTGCTGCTGTATTTGCGACTTACTCCCATTTTTGCTTCTCTCCATTGTCTCTTTTATCTGATGGCAGAAATAAAGAGGACAGAGGGAATGCAGATGGCAAAGAAGTTAGTGTCACCTTTTTACTTTGTGAGAACTGCTCGCTTTTTAACAGCTCTTTAGAAAAAAAAACAACTGCTATGGCTTTTTATTCATTCTAGATCCAGCCAAACACAGTGCAATGGAAATCTGTTTTGCTAATCTCCTGAATGAATGAGGAAGTGGGTTTTTAATGGCTTTTAATAGTTTTCTCCCCCCTTTCAGATATCATTTCCTTCCCCCTGTGACTCCAGGGTAGTGTTCCAATATTGGGGTGCAGCATAAAGCTACTGTATTCGGACTTTATTATCAGTTATTTTCTGGTTGTTTTGTTTTGAATGGCACCTTACCATCGACCAGGTTTGTGAAGCAGCGCCCAGGATTGTTTTTAGATCGTCATGCTTAAATCATCGTGAAGGAGTTGCCTTTATAAATCTCTTTTGAGCTAAGACTTAGTTTGCTCTTGGTACGTGAAGATCAGTTCTACATCCTTGCTGTTTACTATGCCGTCTGTTACATGCATAGACAACCTTTCACCTTTTTGTCGAAAGCGTCTGAGGTTATCTTTGTTCAGAGTACATGTTCGTAGAGAGTTTATGAAATGAAAGGTTTCATCTTGGATTGCTCATTTGGTTGCTAATAATCTGGCAATCCCAGTTTTGGCATAAAATGCATGGTTAGGGTTTTTGTTTCAGGAAAATGCAACTCATCGTGTAAAGATGTGTCCCCTGTTTCCTCTGCTGAATTTCCCAGTATATTTCGACGATCTTGTATTGCACTGTAAGTGAAGTGGAATGACATGTCTGGTACTTTCACAATTTATAATAGTCGCGGTATTGTTTTCTTTTTTTTACCTTTTAACGGTCTTGCTTTCACATTTATTACAGCTGTGCTATTCTATTTGAGGCACATTTTTCCCTCAGAGAACTGTCAGGTACATGAGCCAGCCTCCTTGGTGGTAACCTCAGGTCCCACGTGGGGCAGTCTCTGTCAGGGACTTTTCCGAGGATCCTGAGCGTAGCCGTGAAGTCTGCGGGATGCACAGGCAAACAATCCAAAATCGTAATCCAGAAGCAAGGTCGATAGGTGAAGCTAGAGATCTGTTAACCAGAAAGCGCAGAGACAAACCGAGAAGAAAATCCAAAAGGCGAAATCCAAGAGACGAGATCAAAAAGGGAAAAGTAAAGTCCAAAAACCGAGAAATCCAACAAGACAAAAACATGCACTAGAAAACTCTAAAGGAAGCTTTTCAGTAGAGAGCATGGTTTTGGTGCGTGAGGGAACTTTAGATAGTGAAGGGAGAGGGACCTGGTTGGATAATTGGTTCAGCAGCGAGAATCTGTGGAATCTGGTGCCTGTGAGAATGTGATGGGTTCAGTCAGGAATGGGATCATGAAACAGTGGGTTTGGGAATGTAATGGTGTTTGCAGGGCGCGTGCAGGGTGTGACAGTCTCCCTGTCAAAAGTGACAAGAAGCACACCTCAAACATCACAAACCTCTGAAGAGTTTCATCAGGCAGACCCTATTACTGTATGTAGTCCATCTCTCACAATAATTTGTGTCAAAGAGAAGAAAATCATCCAATTCACATTGCTCCTACCTGAATATCATCCCCGGATATTCCAAATTGAAACTGAATGTTCAAAATAAAGCAGTGATATTGTACAAATTTGATTTCTAACATGTGGCAAGATTTGCATTAAAAAACAGCGATTTGAGAGCCAGCAAGAAAGGACTCATTCCTACTATAATTCCATGAATATTTTAAAGAGGCCATTTGACAGCTTGCTATCAGAGTTAAATTTCTATAATAGGTTGCCTTTAATGGTAGCAGATATGCTCTTTCCTTTAGATCTGCCACAGAGAATTTTGCATTGAGATTGCTTCTTTGCAGAAGATCAAAGAGGAATATTTTTGGTTTATGGGGGCCACATGGGATAGCGCTTGACTTTTAAAATACTGCAAGCTTTTTTGATCGTGATCCAAGCAAATAAGATAATGATAAGGATGGGGAGGATGAGATAACAGACTTTTATATGTTTTTATTCAGGTAGGAACACTCAGCAACTTTATTCACATTGGCAGCTTAGTCACATGGAAAACTAATTTACTAGGACTATTTTAGATATTATTCCTCACTAAATATTACCTGCTGGTTTCTTATGACTTTTATGCTGCTGAGGTTTGTCATTTTATTTTTTAAATGGCCTTTGGTAACAGAGTGTTCAAGTTCTGTTTTGAGTTTTTCTTTTTTATTTAAGTGTGCTAGCTTTCTTGCACGCTATATGGTAGGACATTTTTTCAAAGGATATGTTGACATGAAAATGACGTTTCTGTGCAACATTTCATCAACAAGTGCGAGTCTGTAGCTTGCCAAGGTCATGGAGAGGTGAGGCTTTAACTTCTGAGAAAATGCATTTTAGCAACTCTGCCCTTATCAAAGCCCTAGGTTTTAAAATTCATTTAATATAAAAAATTCCACTTAATATAAAAATCCTTTAGGGTCATTTCTAAATATTCTTAGCAGACACTTTTGAAGATTTGTGAAAAAGCTATTTAAATTAATGTTCTCGTACAGACTTATAATGGTCCCTTATATGGCTTATAGGATTTCTGCTGTAATTTTGATAGATACCTACACAAGCTTGGAACTTCATAGGAATCTTATGGGAGTTTCTCTGGATATGACTCACAATGTTTCCAGGGGCTCTGTGCTGTATGTGGACAGACATGATGCTTTGGGTGTTGGCCTGAGCCCTCCCTCTGGGCTGGGTTCTGGCTGTGTCTGACAATTAGGCTAATCTTTAGTACAGTCTTATCTCAGCTCAACATAAACATCTTCAAGGGGAGTTTGGGGGGGGGGGGGGGCTTGTGTTGTTGCTCTTCTTGGTTGCCATGGGAACCCTCAGACCAAAGTCTCCCCTGGGGGATTCTGGGCTTCTCCATGCTACAGACTTTTACACTTGCCATCACTTCTCCCAATGTCTAGCTTCTTGCCCGACAAACACGGTTTTGTAATAGGAGCGCAGTGGGTCTGTCTTTTTCAAGTTGGATTGATGGCAGTGAAGAAATCAAGGCTGACTAGCGGCGCTATCGTGTTTCTGTGGGAAGGCCCCAGCTTAAGCTACATCTTACAGCACAAATGAAAATCTGGCTTGAAGGGAGAAAAGGAGGGGTTCTTAACCACTCCTTAACCACTCCTTGGGGCCATCGTTTGGGCCTACTGACATTTGATCGTTAATTCTGAAAGGTGCACTGCTTGCCTTTGCTATGCATGTCCTTATCTAGCGGGGTTTAATTTCTGACTCCGGGGCAGGCGAGTGTTTGTACAAAGCAGTATAATGATCACTGAGCTGGATGTGTAAGACATCTGGGCTATTGCTGTGTTTTTTTCCTCACCATAAATGAGAACATGCCCTTTGTTTTGCCCAAATATACGCATAATGTGGACTATCGGCTCTCCTTTCCTGAGGGTTCTTCAATTCTCACTGCCCTTATGAAGCTCTGACTAACAAGGCGTGTTGTCCAACAGTGTTGTTGATCCATACATTGCACCCCTTTCTGTTGCACCTAAGCTGTAACCAGGAAGCTTCTCCGCTTATCAGTTCCTCAGCTGAAGCGACTGCAGCAAGCAGGGTAGTGTCTAACACCTCATCTCCACTGAGGGAACTCATCGACACTCTTCCACAGCTGGTTGCACAACAGTCCATTAATTCATTAATTGAAACAGGAGGAGCGGAGCACAGAGTCATAGGTATTTAACTTGGAAACGATCCCCCACGGGCCTCACACAGTCTGAAAGGTTTATCTGCAGCAGGATCCTGTCCTGCAAAGCATCCATTGAATTCTTTTGGGAATTCATATTATTTTGGGAAGCTGAAAGGGCCAGTCCTGTGCTGTTGTTGTGTACTGTATATATAGTTGAGTTCAAGGGACTTTAGAAACTCCCTGAATTCAGTGGCAGAACATCTATCTCCAAGGGGAAGAAGCCCATTAAGAGACTATCTTAATCTAGTGATCTGCTCACTAGAAAGTCTCTTTCCAGGCAGCTTCAAGGAAAAGAAGCAATTGAACTGGCAGGAGAGGGCCTAAAGGCTCTGAAGAGCAGAGCTCTCAGTGTCTTGAACCCATGTGGATGAGAAGGGTCAGGGCAGGCTGCCTATGCCTGGCTACTTAACCCCTCTACACAACATGCGGCTGCTGTCAGGCATGAGGGGTGCTCTTTTTTCAGTGTCTCTCTGGATCTGCTGTGGGGGATCATGGTGGTGCTGGTGTCAGTCTCGGCAAGGACAAAATATTACTGTACATGTGGTTGCTCAGCAGATCAGCAGCACAGTGCAATTCCGTAGGGCTGTCTTTCAAAGCAGCGCTCCAGAATACATTTTGCAACAGTGAGATGTCAGCACAAGTAACTAAAACACAAGTGGAGCCTTATACAATAATCATATTTAATATTTGTTTGTAGGGCACTGTAAAAGCAGTGATCGCGGTGCAAACATTTCTACACCCTTCCTTTTATGTAACATCACACACTGGCAGATCCACAATGAAACAAAGCAGGCTGCTCCCTTATTTGAAATTCATCAACTCAGCTTTACACTCTGCAAAATTGTCTGTCTTCCCTTTGAAAACTACTTTGCTGGCCATGGGAAGATGCCCAGCCCGGAAAAAAAAAATCTCTGTCTTAATCAGTCTGGCTACTGCGTCAGTCTTTTGATTTTTCTTTCAAGAGTGTCACTTCTATGCTTTTGTGGCAGAGGTCACTTAGTATGACTTTAGGTCATGTGGTGATGCCCCCCCTGCAAATATGAAAAATTGCTGCCTTCCATTTTTATTCTTCCTGTATTTTTCTCTCAAAACTTTGTTCTGAAACCAGAATATTTAAGCACCCCAACCAATGTAAAAAAATAACTTTTGCATGGTTGTCCATGTAAGTTACATACATTCCATACTACTGATCTAATCCTGGCCTTAGCCAGATTCTCTTTTAAGCAAAAGATGGGGGAATATTAAGAAACTATGGTGAGTGAAACACACTTTCAGTATTAGTTGTATATAAACAAGTGAATCATGAGAAGGGTATTAGAATGATAACTGTATCTTTCTGAAATATACAGTATTTAACTCTCTATTTGTCAAGGAACAAGTAAAAGGTTTATTCCATGCTGATAAAAGAAGAAAAAAACTCAACGTTTTGGCCGTGGAGCCTTCTTCGGGTGTCTGCTAGTTATAAATATATACTGCTAGTTAAAAAAGGGCCCAGTAGATGCAGGGGGGCCCTGGAGGGCGACTAGGGGGCCCCAGCTGTACCATCGCTGACCATAGGACAGTTACCATGAACACCATATTTGCACGTCTCCATATACAGTAGTGCAATAGACTTTTTCACTACTCTTGGAAGGTGATTAAGAATGCTGTACCCTGATTTTTGAGCTTTGAATTCAGTCTTGTTTTTGGGCTGTTAGCTTTGTGAATTGTTTTCTTTTCCCCATATTAGTCTATTAGTGCCTTTAAGCACTTTCACGTCGCTCTGCCATTAAAAGGAACTATGAAACACAAGAGATCATTTAATGATCTGTTTGCTCAGCATAAGAAGGAGCATAGCCTGTGAACTGATCAACAGTTAACATTTGATGGGCCCATCTTACCCCCATACACAAGGTTAAAAGTGGACATGATTAATTCGCTGGGAAAAGTGACTTTCTGTTTAATTACAGTGAAGGGGAGACGGAGTGGGATTTAATATCTTTGCTCTTTATGATTTATCTGTGTCTTTGAAGCATATTAATGCTTTAGTCCTTCTGCATCTGGAGAATATTCTCTGGGCTAAATTTAACGGACTGCAGAATCCTTCTTGGATTTCAGCTAAACTTCAGAATGAGATCAGATTCCAAGGGGGCCTGTAAGTCTTAAATCTTTAGTAGCTGCCTACGCAAAGAAAATTCTACAAGATTCCCGGAGAAGACTCCTGTAGGAGCTGGAGGTCATAATCATCGCTATTTCCTGCAAGAATCAACAAGAATGCCATGAGGATTCCTTTACTTCCCTGTGAAAGGATATTTACAGGATGTTTCTTCTGGCATTCCCGGAGGACTCTTGCCATAGCCCTAAGGATTTTGACCCATGAGAATTCCACAGGATTTCTGCATATAGCTTTCACAGTGTCTGGTAGAATCACTGTGTTTGGATTGTTTTCCCTGAAAAATCCTAAATGCAAATTACGTTTTTTTTTTCAACTTTTTTTGGCCTGTTTAATCATTAGAACGATAACCCTCCAGTCTACACAAACTAGATGAACTTGTCAAGATCTCCGTAGGGCAGATCCATTCATTAACCTTTACAGCAGTGTTGTAGAAGCTATAAAGGGCCAAGAGTTTAGACTCCAGTCTGCATTATAAAACAGAACACTGAGATCTGTCGCTGATTTTAACAGCATGCCTAGACACTTCAACCTGCTAGAATTCTGCATTAATCTCAGTCCATTTCAAACCTGGAATTAATATGGTGTTTGAAATCACTCCTAAACAAGTACTATATGAATAATAACAGGCAACATCAGTCTTTTATCCCTTAATTTACACAGCATATACTGTAACTGAACAGCAGAAAAATACATTAAGGAACATGTCTTTTAGAAGGGAAAAACATACTGTAGTTTCCATTGTTCATATGAGTAATGTACTCTTCTTGCCAAATAAGGAACAACTGACTACATGTTTGCATTAATGGGGTAGTTACTAATCAAATTATTAATGAATAAGTAATTATTAATCAATCATTGCCCCATCAAGGCAATAATTTAAATGGGAACCCTGCTGCAGAATGTAGTTCCAGGTGGTTAGAACATATAAGCTAATGCTTTTTGGAGCACTATGCCCCCTGGCAGTTATCATTTTTTAATAATGTGACAATGACTTCAAACACTGGGGCCCTTTCACCCGGGAGCCTGGTTGAAAAAGGGGTGCAGGAATCTGTCTGGTGTGTGTCCTGTACGTGAGAGGTGTAGCCTTATTCACCCACCAACAACCAATGAAAATTGAGGAAGGCCTCCCCTCCTGCAAGCGGAACTCCAAGCCAAATGAAGGCAGTATGGGCATATCGATTTCCTGAAATCTTTTCAGAGAAGCAGGTCACCTAATGTACAGTATCAGCATTACATTACCGTACTTAGTGCTTCATGTGCTTCCTATAACTGAACACAATATGTTTTCATACTGCAAATACAAAACCCTGAACTAGTCTGGAGACAGCATGACACTTCCCCCCACATATTTACAGTATGACGTGTAGAGAAACATGTACGCTTTTACTGGGCTACATAACAAACAGAGCTTACTGAAGCAAAGTTTAGTCCATATTTAAAAGAAAGTCTTTGAATCCTTAAAAGTACTGTACTGTCTTGCAATTCCCTGACCTCCCCAACTGATCCAAAGAGTAGATAACCCTAATCCAGCTAATCTGAGGTAATATTAGCACAGAGGCTGTTGTTTGAGTAACCTGAGGACTCTTTGTTCAGATAACCAGGGAGAAATCTCGCATCCTCATCTGTCAGTAGGTGTGGCCATCGTGGCAGTTCCTTCAGTCTCTTGATGTGTCAGGATTAGAGCTGCAGTCCTGAGAATCCTTCCCTGAAAGTGTTTCCTAAACCACTGAGGTCAATCCAATTACCGGCTCACCAGGAATTCTGAATTAGTTTTTTTCTGCCGTTGCTCCTTGCTAATGGTATGCTCCCTGGGGTTTCTGTCGGGTTTGTGCCAGCTGTGTAAGTGACAGGATGCCCACATGAGGGTTTTAAAGGAGGCCTCACACGCATGCACTCACCCAGTTAGACCAGCATCTGTCTGTGGTATAATACAGTGCAGAGTATGCAGGAAATGTGTAGAAATCCAAGCCCAGTTCACTGGCAGTGGGTGCTGTTTTTCTTTCCTTTGAAGAAAGAAAGGATCTGCATTTCTAAATTGAAATGTATATGAAATATACAGTATGAAATGCAGCATGTTTGAAGTTTCTCTTTAATCAAATTTGCATTTCACTAAATGCTTGAAAATGTTTGCTGGCATTAAAGGTGTGTAAACTCTCTTAATAGGCTTTTAATGGACAGGTAAGATACTGTACGTTTTTAACACACTGCCCTTCTGTTGCTCAAACTACAGAACTTTGCAAATGATCCAAGTCCACTCTGGCTGTGGCTCGTATTTCTGGTCAAATCAACAAACTCCTGGAAGAAGCTGTCACGTACCCACCATGTGCATCATATCAGAGTAACTAACCTTTGCGGTTTGTTGTCCATTCCACTTCCCTCTTTCCAGCAGTTGGACGATTTAAAGAAGTGTTTTGTGAGGTTCTTAATAGGGCCTCCTTGGTGGTGAAACACAGTTTACAGTTTCCCTTTTGGCATCTTTGAGTAAAATGCCCTATGCGTTGAATGTAGCAGTTCAAAACTGTTGAAAGGGCTTGTACAGAATGGGGGACAAATTAAGTTTTAAACCACACCTGAATCCTTCTACAAAAGAAAGTTAAATAATAGCTTACTGCAAATCTCCAGTTGTAATTCCTAAGCTAACGTAGCATCTGTGAGCGATTGTTGCCAGTTTCTGTACCAGATCCCCACAATTGTTTAACTAGTACAGTAAGTACTGCCTGCTATGGGGAAGCTTTGAGATAGGGTTTCATTTAGTTTGGTATCAACCCAAACAAACAAACGTTTCAAACATACTGTATTTCAAACAAAGACCGATTCTTTTAGTGTTAGCCATGTGGCCGTGTCCTGACTGTAATGTTGTCGCTTTTTTTTATTTGTTTCCTCTTTCCATTCATTGGTAAATAGGTGGATGCCCACAAATTATATTGTATACTGGGCATCAAGCAAGATAATATTTAAAGCTTTGGCAAGCAGAGCATATTCTTGAACAGGCTCAGGTGTTCATTTACATCAAGTATGAGTATCTGTACATTACAGTACATCAGTATTAGAGCCTGGAAGTAGATTTGATTTCATTTAGCGACAGTGTCATCACTAGCTTTTGTTCGCCAGTGTTTCTTTTTCTGTTGTCCGTGGTTCCATCGTGAAAGGTGGCCTAACACAGCCTAACACCATGGTGCGAATGACATCAGGTTGGTGTGCGCTGTACGCAGGCTCGTCTCTCTGACTGCACGCGCGCGTGTGAGCCCAGAGGATGTGTGTGTGTGCGGGAACGGGTGTTCCTTGTGTTTGCGAGTCAGCCAAGTTGGCTCTGGGGCAGGCCCAGCGCAGATGGAGACGTTGTCAACAGCCTCGATGATTGTATCCCAGAGCTGGGCAGCCACTTAAGCTCTGCAGCTGCCTGCAAGTCTGCTGGAGCTGTCAGTTCCTGAACTCCTGACCAATCGTGGCTCCTGTGTGCTGGAAGATATTTGCTGTGTGCTAGATTGGGGGTTCACATTAGTGAGCCAGCTTCTTCCAAGAGGATGGATGTCTGTATGACACTGGGCTGACGGAGACTTGGGTGCTCTTCTAGGCTGATGCATTATTGACATTCTTCAGAAATATTGCCATCACAAATATTTAACCGGTGGTTTCCAAAATGACTTAAGTCTGATAAAGCACTCACATTTGAGACCACATGAATCCCAGTTTTTGCTGGTTTAAAAGTGAATAGAGATGCTCACCATTTGTGGTCATGTACTGTATGTTGTATGCTTATGAGTGTGGGGGTCGAGTACTTTAGTATTTTAGTTTCTTGCTACACAGTCTTCACAACTTCCATTTGCATCCATCTGGTCCTAATTTGATGGTGAACCTTTATGAACCCTTTTTGTCAAAAACTGTACATCGAAATCAACCTCTTGGTTTGTTAATATGATTATCCTTGAAGTGTTTTACTGGTGAAATTAAAGTAAGACTTTTTGTTAATAGGGACTGTAAAATAACCATATTTGTTCTTAAATTGAACTCAGACTCTGCGGTTGTCTGCACTACAGAAGGCTTCTGTCATCCCTATGCAGGCTTCCTTTCTGTGGTTTTATTTGTGACCATCTCTAAGATGCTCTGTATTAGCAATATGGATAGTGACATTTTTAAATTAGGGCTGTAATCTATTTTTTTTTTACTGCGGCTTTTAAGCAATTAGGAACCTTGCTTTAATGTTCTTGAAGCACCCTTTGATGTTTGGTGATGAAGGTTGCTGCATAAATGCAAATGGAACAGCATGTTTACCTACCAATTTACTGCCCTGCAGTCTGAGCTGAGCTGCTCTTGCAAACAGTTTGCTAATTGCACAGGGTACACAAAGGTACCAGCTATAGGAAGATCAATGATCCCCATAGTTGTTTAAACTCTTCAAGTTCTAGTTAATTTGATTAATGTTATCTTTCCTGTGCCGGGTTTTGGTTCCCTGTTTTTTGCAAAATGCAGATTATACTGTATATCGAAGGTGCAGGTACTGTGTTGTGACTCCGTTGTGAAGTAAAGTATGCAACTTTTTTAAAATATTGCTCAGGTTAATTATGTCTGCCACTTTAACCTGTTATATAGGATACCTTATGTATTTCTAAAAAACAAAATAAAGGGCACACTTCCAGGTTATAAAGCAGGCTTTGAAATGCTGAAATGGTCCCTCTTTGTGGATCATGACAGTGTCCTGCAGGCTTTGGTTTTCAATATTTGTTTCAGGTTTAATCCCAGAAGACAGCTGAGCTGCTTTTTTAACAAACAAGTGGAAGAGAGTGTTTTGTTTTGGAGTTGGAATTGGCCTCCTTTGTTAGTTATCATGAAAATAAATTTGTAGATTAAACTGAAATGCTTAAAAAAAATCTTCACTCGGTCCTATATGCAATAGGTAGCCCCCTTTAAAATAAAACAGCAGTACAGAGTAATTATACAATGCCTTTCTAAGGCATTTCTCTCTGATTTGGTGGTATTGTTAGATTTAAAGTTTTTTTTTCTTGTGAATATATAAATTATGATGGGAGGGTTAACAAGTCGCGGTACTGTACAACAATACGAAACAGACTTTCCCTCCCCTTCAGCATGCTACCCCTGTGAAATGGGGAGCGAGAGGCCTGTGGTACAATTAGGCTTATTTACAAGTTTGAGTGGCCAGTTCCAAGTTGAAAACAAAGGAGCTTTTGATGGAAAACATCTCGTAACGGATACTTGAGTGCAGAGCTGGAACAGCTAATGGAGTTTGAAGAGACTTGTGCTATCTGCCTTTGAAGGCATCTTCAGGAAGAAAAAAAATACCCACTTGTGTTTCTTTTCCATTCTGCTGAGGAAAAAGTACTCTCTTTGCAACCAATGTTGCTGTTTCCTTCCAAAGAATGTGCTGTGGGATTGGAATGTGGAAATATAGGAAGTATAAATATAAGTAGTGATGGGATCCTCAGCTCACTGTGAAATGCCCTGTTTTTACCCAATGTGCCTATCCTTTGTTTGTTCCAGTACTTAGTCTCTAAGGCACTGTGTCTCTTACGCACTGACTCAGCTATTATTTCAGTATGCCAATGGCCAATGGTACAACTGTGATAGGCCCCAATCTACTGTATATGGTGGCTCACAGGCACTATGCATGTTATTGCTCACACAAAGTCTTTACTGGGACAAGTTGTCCTCTGATACTCTGAAGAATTGATATTCACAAGCCAACCGCCACCTAAAACTGTGAGCTAACACATTTTCATGTCAAACATTCCTTTAATCACACCCGTGTGAAAATGTCAACTAAACCTTCACCAATTATTTTAAAAATGAACTAATTCGCCTCCAGTTAGGGCTATTTACAGATATCAGGGACCTGAAACTGCCTTTACCTGCAGATCAGCAATAATTCTGCCACCGTAGCAAACAGCTCTTTAAGGTTCCATGTTCTTGTGCACATTTTCACATGCTTGATTTCTAAAGGTCTCCTGAAGGAGCTTAATGTTAAAAATGTTTATGGCCTGTGGGACTCGGGAGCCCCCAGAAGCTGAAACCGTGATATTTTATAATGCTAATTGGTAATGGTAAGTAATGATATTGAACGTTTCTTGGAAAGACCTTTATGCAATGATACAGAGCAGAGTGTAGCACTTTGAGTATCTCCATATATCAAGGCAAGTGTTATATTTTGTCTTTTTGCCAGCATTTGCTGTTGCATTCTGCTCTGCTAACTTAACTTTTGCTAATACTCGCTGCCTGTGATTGTACGTTGTTTTGGCTCGGTTCAGCAGCAGAAGGCATGTTGGCAGGCAGATGGCATTTTTATGCCATCGTGTGTGTCTCTGGATACTCTGATACAGTCAGGTGAAAGTGACAGATCGTTGTCGTCTCCAGTGGAAGACGCTGCTCTTGTTTGACACCATTATTCAAGTGCTTCAGAAAACCTGATAGCTAGAGCATAAGGGCTGTCTGATGATCTAGGGCCTAGTGTAGTCTTAAAGACATATTTTACTTGTCACTGTTACCAGATTGATGGTGCCGCCTCTGAGACAAAGATGTTGCCTGTGTGCTCTTTGGCCTGGATGTTGTTTAATCAGAGTTTTCCTCCTGCTAGGGATGAATAGTTTAAAGAGAGTTTAATCTCTGCTTGCATAGCTCTTTCACTGTGACTTGCATTTTGACTTCAGTTTAGGCCATGGGTTAACGTTATAATATTTGAGATTCTGGTGTATCACAATTGAGCCAGCTTTTGTGAGTAATCTCTGGGGAAAGAAGAATCCAGGGTGTAGTCCTGCTATGCCTCTAGTGCGGCTGTGGTTTGCCACAACTCCCACCATAAATAAATACTGTAGCTTTCTGGTAATGGATTTATGGATAGCTGGTTTTTATTTTTTTTTGCACAAAAGGCGCAGTAAAATCAGACCTTTCCATTTTATCTTATCTTGTTTTAAATCAAAGCTCTGATTCACTTGACCCTCGGTAGAACTCAGGCCCACAACCTGATGTCAGGTCTCTAAAAAAAAAATGTAAGTGATTTCTGGAAGCACCAGGAATTTAAATTTGCGGCTGGTAGTTTGTTTAAAACTGTGGCATTATCTGAGACAGTGTGCTGTGTTCATTTTGAACGTTAGTTATTTCAGGAGGGCTTTACAGGCAAAAGAAAATTGAATTTAAAGTGAAAGTGGTCTCCTAAGTGGTCGCCCTAAGGCTATGCAGAACTGGGCCCTTTTTGTATGTAATTTAATCAGTCCTGATCAAGTGTTTAACCATCGGTCAGATATTACTGGTGAACCACGTGTCATCAAGCATGTGTCTTGCGTATTTCTACAGTACTAAAAGTACAGAATCATAATTGCCCAAACATTGCAGAGCTTCAGATCCTTTATAGTGGGGGGGAAGACCAGGATTTCCACATTAACTGTGATATAAACCTAGCTTCTGATGAATAACGTTGCTTTAATTATCTCTAAAACTGTCAATTATGGCTCCTATAATCCTCTCCTATAAATCTTCCCACTAACATTGACACTGAAGAGTATGGTTTTGGGAGACAAGCTCGCGTCTTTTTTAGTTAATCAGTATCACAAATTCAGCCTTTTCATTGAGCCGGTTTTCTTGATTAGCAACATGGTAGCTGTACTTGTGTTATGTCGAGAACCTCTTTTTCCTGAGCGATTGTTATGCACAGCTATTGATTGGGAAGAAAAGCCAAGCCATTTGCAGTCCTATGGTGGTTGTGTTTTCTTTGGTGGGGAAAGACCATGGACACGAAGAGGCCTTGCTACTTGCAGTGGGATAAGATGACTGCCAGGAATCTCCTTCACAGCTGCTGGATTGAGTAGAAATTCAGGTGATTTTGTCGCTTTTGAACTTTAGAACGGAGCACTTTGCAAGACCTTTGATTTGCAACAGTTGTAGCACTGGCGATATAAAGAGAAATGTTAGGAGTGTTTGTCGTGGTGGAAAATCCAATACATTATTCTTCTAGTTACAAGATAATCAACTTGACAAGTAGGAGAAAAAAAAGCATAAATAAGTACTCGGAAGAAAAAAAAGTGATTTAGCCTTGGATTATTCCCAGTATCCACATGGAAGGAACTGCAAATGAATTCTCGTGTGCCAGAATGTCAATAATACTGTAAATCTGGGCAACTTTATTTCCGTATCACAACAGCTCTCATGGTGGCAGGACGCTGACAGAGTAGAGAAAGCACTGTCAGTCTTTTTGGAATACCTGGGTGTCTGTCAGATTAAGTCAAGCCACGTACTGCTTACAAACGCAGAACCTGATGACAGATTTCCATCAGGTAGAAGGAGATGCCTCTGGCAAAAAAGGACAGTCATCAGGCAGCACTGGCAGGTGGGTAAGGACTTTGATTTAACATTAGAAACATGAGAAAGTTTGCAAATTTAAAGAAATCAATTTTTAGCCCCATTCTAGCTTGTTTGGTTGCTAGTAGGCAAGCGATCCATGGATGAAGTGAAGTCATTTCTTTAAAGAAGCCAAGGTATCTACTTCAACTTTATAGCTGAATAGCGTCAGATTCCCACATTGGACTGGTTACAATGCAGCTACAGTATGTCCTTTTTGAAGTGTTGCAAAAAATTCAACAAAGTATTCTAAATCTGTCTGTACCAATGTATTTAGATACGTTAACGTCTCTTGACCTGTATTCTATAGTTTTCATGATATATTGTAATGTTTTTTTCTAAACAAGGGCCTCAGCTGAGACTGCTGTAATAGTTTGGATTTTCGCAGTCCTTGTACTTGGCCTTTGGTGATCCCTATTCCTTTCACCACTTAACAACATTTGAGGCCTTTGGAAAGAAAGTCTTTAAAGAGAAGCTATTTAAAAAGCAGCAAATAACTCAGAAACAATGTTGATTCACTTCCAAACAAGTGTCACTGACTGTTTATTTGTACAAAGAATTTGATTGATTGTTTTATCAAACCGAAAACAGACACCAAACAAGAAATGTCAGCCCTCTGGAAAGAAAAAAAAAGTTGCTGTTTCTCATATGCAATTCAATTTCTACTGTGCCAGAGAGTATTAGCCAGTGCATTCTAATCATGTTAAAGGGAGAGTTTGGTCTTGTGGCTGCATGTTAATTTATTTTCTGTAATACTTTGTTAAAAAGAGCAGAGATGTTATTAGATTAGAGGTATTCAGTGGCTGGCCTGGCTCCAGATTACTTTGTGTATTGAATTCATAACAGAATGGGTGTTCTGTGTGGCAGTGCTGGCAGCTCGCACATGGGAGGGAGAACAACAAGATCAGATTGTGTTGGCAGAACGCCCCAGTCTTAAACACTGGCGATCGCGGATCATGTGAAAAGTGTTACAGGTTGAAAGGAATAAATGGCTTTCTCGTTGTTATTGTAGGGCTCCGACTCCTTTCACTGTACAGTATCAGTGTCTGATGCCAACTGGGGATCTTCAGAAACGTTTCATTACCAACGGGACATACAATTCACATTTTTAATCAGAGCATATAGTGGATCCTGTTCCCCTGAAGTTCAGCTTTTAATACTTATGAGTTGATCGTAATGTGAGATATTTAAGTTATTACATTTAAATTGGCTTTGCTAATTGATAGTGAGGTCCTGAAATAATACATAAAAGTTGTATTATTCCATTTAACCAAGAACCTCAATTGTGATTCAAGGGGAACATGTCACAATTCAAGACTGAAATGGTACACTTTTCTCAGTGGTGTGGACTCTAATTGCAAAGCCTTTTCTTCTATAAGATGAACAATGCTGTTTGAAGGTGCTTTTAGGCACAGTCACATGTATTGACTGTTCACAGGGGATGTCACCTTCAGCAGAATACAAATACTCAGATTGTCCACTCAGTTCCTGGGATGTCTAACCTCTTACATTGCTTCTTGTATGAGCATTGCTGAGAGAGTGATTAGTTTCTCTACCCTGGTGTCTCTCTAAAAAGACAGATGGAGCAACGGGGTGTGCATTTAAGTCTTAAGACTTGATTTAAGAACAGGAAGCATGTGTTTACATAAAAGTTTGTGAGGATCTGGCACAAGATATTCACCCATATTGTTCAATCCTTCAAAAAATTGAGATCCTGATTATGCTATTTGGAACCAAATGTGCCAGATTGGATAAATGTCCTTCTGTTCTTTATAACCTGCCTTATAGTCCTAAATATGTTACAGTGACTCCTACTGGTCAGAAAGTTTACTGCATTTGTCTAGAGCACCTGTTTTAAAGGCAAAAGTGGCAGTGATGACAAGTCTCCACCCTGGGTGAGAATTATTTGACTCCTCGTCTTTGAATTAAACTGTGGGTTTAATTATGGCCAGAGTGGGATTTCTCTGTCTTACTCACACCTGGACAGGAAGTGGCTGCAGAGCAGAACTTTGTTTGGATCTTAACCCAAAAATATCCTGTCAATAAACACAGTTGTTCTTCCTGTGTAGCCCTGTGACTTGATAATATTGCTGCTTTCTCACCGACAGGAGCAAATTGGATCTGGCCTGAATTAAAAAAAAAAAACAATTCAAGGCCCTGACTGAGTGCTAGTACACTTTCATTCCACTTTAATCAAAGTTTAAAGAGCTCTTTTCGGCTTCGTCTCTGAAATTGTCATGAAGTGTGCACAGTGACACTTGCAGTGAATGTCTAATGAACGGCTCATCCTGCCTTGGCCGTTATGGAACCGGACGCGCTGTGGCGGGAATCATTTAATACAATTTCACGTAGAAATCAATTCACTGCTGCTGAAGGTAATGTGGGAAAGCTTCATCCCCGGTCCACAGTTTCTCCTTCCAGGACAGTCGTATAATGTCAGGCTGCATGTCAAGTCAATTTGCTAGGCCTTGCTGCCGTGATAAGAATAGCCACAAAACTCTCTTGACTCCTGACATCACAAGCATCTCTCTCTCTCCCTCCCCCCCCCCCTCTTCCCCACTTCATATCACTTAAAGCTGCTTAATGAATTTTTTTTTGCCCTTCTGCCACCCGCCTCATGTATTTTGTAAATGAGTGATTAATGGCGTCGGCTGTCTTTGCCTCACCATGCTCTGCGGCATCATCATCTGCTTAACCCTGTGCTTTCCTCCCTCTGTCAGGCTACTCACTGCCTCTCCCTGGAGCTCTTTATTATCCCTTTCCCCGCTGGGATTGACTAAAAAAAGAATGCTTCCTCTTAACTGATCGCATAACAAGCTCCTTGAGATGACATTCTTCCTCGCTGAGGTTCATCATGGCAAAAAATCCACCCATCACTTATGCTGTCTGGTGCGGTTCTCAGGGTTCAATGGTGACCTGTCAAAGAAAACACCATATACTGTAGCAAACTATAGAAAAAAATAGTCAACATTGTAGAGCAGCAGTTAGCATGGGTTCGGTTCCCAGGGTGCTACTGTATCTGCGTGAAATTTGTATGTTCTCACCGTATTTGTGTGGGTTTCCTCCAGGTGCTCCTCCCGCAGTCCAAAGACATACTGTACTAGTTGGTTAATTTGATTCTGGGAAAATTGGCACTATTGTGAGTTTGTCTGTGTGTGCCCAGAGATGGACTCATGTCTAGGGTGTACCCTGCCTTGCTTAGTGGGATAGATTTTGGCTTCCCTGTAACCCTGTATTGGATAAAGTGACTAGAAAATAGATGGATAGATAATATTCCACCTGAAAGTGATATGTGATATGGCAGTGATATGGTTCTTTTGAAGCATTTATTAGGTTAATTAATTCACAACAGTTTAATATATATATGGCATAGTAAAATAATTATGAAGTTTATCGAGCAGTAAAGATTTAAAGGTAGCAGTAAAGATTTGATACATGTCTCTGCTTAGTGATTTTTTATTACAATTTCCAAGCACCACAACATTGTGCTCTGCTCCTCCTGTGGAATACCTTCATCATAGACCTTTACAATGGAAGATTCAGCACCGATGTGCATCTTTCATTCCCATTGAGTAAAACAGCTTAATCAGCACTGTGATTTAATAATGGTTGTGCAGGAAAGAGCCCAGTGAATGGTAATCACGGGTTTCTGAAATGTATTTTCTTCACTATTGTTAGCTGAAGGAAATAGATCAGTCTCCCATTACACAGCTGTTTTGCCCATTTCTGGTTTTACAAGTGAAGTAAATAAGGGAAATATCCAGTGCTCTATAGCTCAGATGTAGTCACCTCACATTGGCCTCATCTCTACAGACAGACATTCAGAGTTACTGTATTCATTTTTCTACTACATCAGTAAAATTTGCATCTGCAGCTCATGGAAACCTGGAGTGGATCTAGAATTTAACATTTGCCTGAGGTGGCAAAAGCTCTCACGCAATATCATGGTGCCTACAGGGTTATGTTGATGGTATAGCAAAACTGTGGCTGGGAAAGCTGACGAAGAAGGAAAAAAAAACATATACATCTATCTCTGATGATGCCAAACAATGTATGGCTGAGATTGTCAGGTTCACACTTTGAAATTGTCACCAGCCAGACTGTTGCTGCTGTTCTGCCAAGGGATCAAAACAGTGGAAACTAGCCAAGTTGCACAGCATTCTCAAGATTAAATGGGCTTCAGTTTGCATTAGAGACTATTGTGAGTAAAACAAATGTGACAGGCTCCCCATGTGTAACCCGCGATGGTCATTGCGGCACATGACTCAATCCTGACATTTGTTTTTACTGCATGGTAAATGGTATCAGATAAAAACAGATTAAATCAGGAAAATAAAACAATAAGGGGGGCAGTGAAGGTTCTGGTGTGATGCCTTCTAAACTATAACATTGCAAATGCTTGATGTAATGGAATAGTTCAATGAAGACTCAAAACTAACGTGATGGGGAGGGAAGCAGTCTCAGAGTCTCTGACTTTGCAGTTGACTCTGATTTCCAGTTATCCATTAGATGTGAACAGCAGTAATTCTTGCCCATGAGCAGTTGTTATCACAGCAATCCTGCAGCATCAGAAGGATGACATTGTCAGATGTGGACCGGACGCTTGGCCATGGCTCTGTGAAGCCCTCTTTTCCCACCCTGTGCTGCAGTTCTCTCAATGCCCCCACTCTCTTTTATTCTTCCTCCTCTAGTCACCCAGGAGCCTCTGTGCATGAAGGTCAGTCTTTGACCCCGTAGCTCTGCTCTCCAGACACACTGTTCCAAAGCCCTCCTGAGGGAGAAGTTTTCACAGGCGCCAGCCCAGCCCTGGGACCGAGTCAGGGGTCAAACTAGCAGGCAGCGGGGGAGATGGAAACTGGATGTAGACGCTGCCGTGTAGACAGGGGTGTTTTATTACTTGTGGAAGAGGAAGGATGAGAAACAGTAACCCTGATAACTCCACTCCTCCAGGACATTCCTTGACGCACACATTTTGCAACAGTAGACCTGCAGCTAGCGTTAATGACCACGCTACCGATCCTGCCTTTACAAACCACCAACGCCCAACGCTGTGGACAGATGGAACCCTGCCTTCTTTCAGAAAGACGTCTGTGGTGCATATTAGTGGAGCTTCTCACTCATCGTGCAGACGCTGGCAATGTCTGGCACCACGACTAGCAGCATTTGGGCTGACAAATGTCTTTCAGAAACACTACATAATTTTGAACCTTCAAAAAATTCTACCCCCAAGTTTAAAATAATACTTAAAAATTGTGAAACAATAAAATCCTTGAATCCCAAACCCCAAATCCAAAAACTGAATCCAACAATTAATTCTTAATTTCTATAACAGTCTACCTTTTTAAAGGCGCCTTTCAAAATAAATTCCCTTGGGACGTAACTCTCAGTCACAAGTTTAATGTAACTAAGTATCAGACAGTCAAGGCATATGAGAAAAAAATTTGGAAAAAAGTGGGGGGAAAAATGCATTCAAAGGGATCATAGTAAAAAATGGCAACAAAGAATTCTGGCAGTTTCTTGACCCTGGACATAAAAGTGTGACATAAAATAGGGTCATAAAACTGTGTTTAATCTAGTTCTACCTGCGACTCCAGAAGGGGCTTCCCAGGAAAGGCCTGTATTCCTGACACTCCAGTGAAGCCCAGACCAGGAGGCAGGAGGGGGTCGAGAAGGAGTGCACAGTCCCGCCGGGAGGCTCTTGGGAACACGGCTGGGGTAGGCAGGCCGGACAGGGAGCTCAGGTGACTTGTGACGATTAGAGAAAGCGTGAGTCTCAGAGAGGCGCCATGTTTTATTTAGGTGCGCATGAAAAATTCCTGGATGTTTTTCATGGAGGCCCCTCTGGGACAGAACGCCCAGTGGAGGAGGGAGGATTGCAGAAGGAGGGAAAGATGGAGTGGTATACTGGAGTCGGGAGGAATAATGTTGGAGAAGTCTGACCTCTGACCAGAACCGCAGCGTTTAATTAAAAAAAAAAAAGCAGGAGACCTGACCTCCTGGAAATGATGTATTAGTTTGGCAGGAGAATAATCCTTTTAGTCTCTGAAGACTGAGTCATGAATCCTTTAACTATGTGCTGCATTTAAAATATTTTTCTTTTATGTGACTTTTATGCCCTTCATATAAAAACAAAACAAGAACTGCATAGCTTTCCATCCATCAAAATGTACTTGTAATACTTTACCTACATACAATATCGTCAACACCAGCTGCCTTCTTGTGTGTATCTGCTGCGTACCTTAACAATTCAAAAGTACGTTTATAACCATTTTGTTATTTCTTTTCTGTAAGTTTCATTGGCTACTCAAAGGACATATTGAACTCCACCTCTGAGCCTTGTGTCTGCACTCATAATCAGGCACGTAGGGGTTTTATATACTAATTTGGTTTTGTACATTAAAAAGCAGAGTAAGAAGACTTATGAAAAGAGGAAGATGTCTGGCTCATCATGTTCATTTGCCTGTTAGTTGTCAAGATCTATAAATTTCACGGAACACACTGCAGCGTCAGGTTTCGGTAACATGTCTAAGTAGTTTAGTTGAAGTCGACATTCAGGGACCAGAAAAAGTGCAGCTCTAATTGGAAAATTATTAGTGTATTTATAGTTCATGTATTAGATTGGCTCACTAGTTAACCGTGTAAGCCAACATAACAGCTAGATAAATGTAATAGGTTTAACATCTATATATATTGGGAATTACATTTATTGTGTTTCTGGAAGTGATGTCATAGTGGATGAGGAGTTACAGCAGCAGAAGTGAAGGAGAACATGGTTCATTCCTCCCAAACTGTCATTAATCTTCAGATGCACAAAGGATGTTGTTTCATAATTTAAAAGTTTAATGTATCACCAGGCCCCATTCTGGGATCCTCCTCCCCACTTTATAGGCTTATAATTGCACCTAACTTATGGCAGTTCAGTTCATCTGGAAACTACACTCCCTGAATTTATTTTCTGTCATGACTAATAGGGAATTTCTTCCTTGTCATAGCAGTGGCAGAGAATAATGACTCCCTTTGCCCTGAACATGTGTAGCTGATTTTTTTTTTAAACAAGTAACTGCTGGAAAATATTTAATGGATGGAGTGTGCTTCTCTTGCTCTTTTAAGGCTTTATCCCATCTCGGATCTCCCACAACACACAGCTGGGCTCCAGAGGTATTTTTGAATGGAAGTCTGATTAAAGTAAACTGAGTACATGAGTCACAAAAGGTTCACATTCACATTTGTGGTCTCTGGTGGTGGCGTAGCTGAGAAAAAGTGAAATAAAGTTTTGAGGTGAGTGAAGTATTGTGTTTCAACTCTGGCTTACTACAGTGAGAAAAGCTTCAGTTTCAATCAATCTAAAACTAGTAAACTTTCTTATGAGGGGATGCTCATTTTTTTCTGGTATGAAATGAATACGAAGCAAATTGTTTTTGTACTGATTGAATGTTTAATTGCTTTTTGAATCGAGTTTGTTTCGCATTTTCAATGGCCAGTGCCAGATCTTGATGTTTTTGTTGTACAGAAGATGCTTCCATGCGGTGACTATAGAAATTTCAAAAGACACATTTCAGGCTTGTTATTTTGCCGAGCTTTGTAGATTTGAAGAACAGAGTTAACCAGCAGACTCCTTCTAGCGAATGCTGGGACGGACCAGACCCCGTATAATGAGGGTCACATGTTTTTAATGACTAAACCACTCCCTTTCTTAATTGTCGCTACAACACTGGCCTCCTGCATAACAGATCTGTACCCTTTTGAAAAAAACATTTTCGAGTTCTTTTTGTCATATACCCATTCGCTGTGGAATAGTAAACGTTGTGCTTTGCATGTTGCAACTCACAGCTGCAGAACCTGTACTGCGCACTGGGAGAGTGAATATGTGTTGGCACTCCTCTGAACCTCTCACCTTTGAGCCAGTTACCTTTTAACAAGTCAGGGGATACGCTGCCCCCTTACAGGGTTCAGCACTGACTGGGGGAGAGGCGTGTCTCTCTCTGCCATCACTATATGCCTACATATGCTCAGGAGGCCACAGGGGCCCTGTTCTGACAGGAAATCTCTGGCTGACCGACTAATCTCTACCTTAGGCTGTAAGTGACATGACCTATGCTCAAACCAGCAACAGTTGGATCACAGGGTGCAACCTTGGTAGAGTGCCTAATGAGTTAGGGCCCCTGCATTGTGGACTTTTCATTGACAGCGAATAACCGCATTTATTAATGAAGAGTAAATCACTCGCTTTACTGTTCTCCAACACTATCACTCTGCACCTTCGTAATAAACTCTCTAGCACTTGGTAGCTTTAAATCTCTTCAGCCCTGTCTCACTGATAATGAGCTATAAAAAGACTACTGTGGGCTTGGCAGTGCTCTGGTTTTGTAATGAGCACGTAAACTGCCATTGTATTGTCCGGCTTTTAATGAGTCCTCAAACAAATCATTTCCCAGCTTCCCCCTTTTTGTTCTGTTTCGTACAGCAAAACAACATTTTTGAAAAATAAGTTAAAAGCAAATCGGCAGTTCCAAGAAAACATCATCTCTGCAGCTGAGCGGTAAAAAAGCGATTAAACCGACAATAATGGGAATAAGACCTGGGCCGTTTCCATCTGTGACAGGAGAGTGGTGTCATTCAGATGACAAACAAGACTGTTAGGATGATCGCTCTTTCTGATTTGCGTTTCTGACCTAGACTCTGTTTTAATTGGAAAACCATGTTGCGTGAACATTTGACGATAATTCAGAAGGGATGGCTAAAGCATCTGACAGCCGATTAGGAACATCTGAAGAGGTATAGGCATAGCCTATACTGCGCCGATATGATTCCTTGATTCCAGGATTATGATGGAAATATTTATTTCCACTAGGTAACAAAAATGTGCTTCATCATGGGTGAACAAGAACATACAAAAAATGAGTCCAGATGAGATAATTTGGCATCCTTTTGCACATTGGCTTGTTTGGTTGTAAACCAAAAATCACATCAGACCACTATTCCCCAGGTGGTCACCATAATCAGTATGAATAAGGAGTTAGGTCCAGATACCCAGGACTCTCCTGTCCTGACTACAGCTACCACTCTCATTTGGGACTGGATGCCATTCCATCTCAGGGTCCCTATGAAAGGAGCAGTGAAACCTAGCTAGCCATATCTTTGGGAAGAAGGCAAGAGCCTGTATTCTTGGAGAAAACCTGCAAGAGGAGAGAGGAACATAGCCTGTACAGAAGGAATTGAACCAAGGTTACTGGAGCATTGAGACAACATTCCTACTATACTGCTGTGCTACTTCCAGATGAAACCTACTGTTCAGTAGCAGCACAAGTCTGAATATTGGAATAATCAATCACTGCAGCCGAGTCAACATTGCCCTCATCCTGACAGCGAGGTTTAATGATCAAAACCAAACAGAATTCATGAGGGTGCAGTTGCTTACTGGAGGCCTTGGTCACTGGTTTGAACATTTTGTTTTACCTTTGAGGATAAACCATTTTCTAAAGGTCAGGGGTTCACTGACTCATCAATGAGAAAATGTTACCACCCAGTTTATTTTGGATGCAAAATCTAATGGACCTAATGGAACATAATTGCTCTTGGCCCACCTGTTCTAATGGAAATTCCAGCTGAATAAATCACAGAGGACTGTGAAAGTGACCAAGAGTTAGGCGTTACAGCCGTTAAATGCAAATTGAATTTTTGAGATTCCAGAACTTTTAAAAGTTGCGGACTGATCCCCAATACGAGCATTAAAACATTTTTCATCTGCATATGAATGTAGGGATGTTAATATTTTAAAAAGCTACATCATGAAACTGAATTTTCCAGCTTCATTTCAGCCCTCCGGTGGCCTAAATGTATTCTTTTTCAAACCTAATTCAAAGAAACGTCATTACCTGCAACAAGATGAAGCTGATCTGCTTCCTGCAGGACTTTTATAATTAGTGTGTCTAAATTGAAGTTTCTCTTTTAAGGAACACCAGTGGACAGCTGATTCCCTGGTAGTGTTGAACTATACCAGCACAGAGCTGGTGAATGGTAAAGCATGTCATGTTGCAAAATGATTCAGTGCTTGACTGCAAGCAACCAGACACACTGACAAACTCCATTCTCCTTCAATGTGGTAACTGGTATACAGTACATATAGCAAAATGGGATCAATTTCACGTTAATTAATTTAGACTCATTTTTAGTTTATAAGGCCAAAATTACATTGCCCATATTGCTTGTGTTTTCAACATTTCATGCAGTTTTTGCCAATAAAATTTGATTTGATGCTTTACAAATAAATTGGCTGACAATGTTTAATCATTTAGTGTTGGGAGAGGAATGGCAGAAGGTATACAGGCCACCATGGGGGTGTTTGGAGAACTATGACAGGTCCATCACAGCACATTACTGGATCATCAGCGATACGTGCAGGATATCTTGCAAATTTCCATTGCCTAAACTGAATTACAGCTTATGTGGTGGCTTTCCCAACCTCTTATGTTCTCAGAAGGCAAACATGTGTCATGATGAACTGCCTCACAATTTCCTGTCATGCTTGCTGCTCTGTTATTTGTAGGAGCAGAAGTCAGTACAGTGGGCTTTCCCCCAAAGAAAAGATGTCATGAAGCACACAGTGTGCGCTTCCTAGGCCTTGTTCCTTTAATTTAGCCCACCAACCACAATCGCAGCTCTGTATTTTGCTCAGGCCTGGACATGGTGAACCTTGTGATCTGAAAACATTTTTTTTTCCTTGTACATGTTTGTCCCCTGAACTTTCGAGCTGAAGCTGGTTCACAGTCTTTCTGTATGGCTTTTTCTCAATGGCCCTTTTGTGCAGTGTTTCCTTTCGAATTGAATTCTTGTAAGATCAAAGCAGGCGGTATCCTGTCTTTGTGTGTTATCAGGCTTTCACCCAGAAATGTGAAAGGAGGAAGTTACTTTTTTCAGTCCTTAAGCTCAGAAATCCTCTGTGTCAGCTGGAATAAAGATCAGCTGATACAGGTGTACTACAGGACCAGGTGCAAAAGAAGTCCCTGTGCCCGAAGTCAAGACACTGCTACCTTGTATCAATAGGCACCCTCGACAGCTCACTCCAATTTAACTGTAGGTTGTCAGCCCAGGCAGTGTTTTGTCCATTTAATTGATCCTTCATTATTTAGTCCATAATTGCTTATTTGATTGAGTTAATTGGTTTAAAGTAAGAACTATGTGGGACTAAGACCTGTACAACTATAAATGAGTGAGTGGGAGAGTAATTTTTGTCCTGTCATGATGTTTGTGGAAATGACATATTAGTTAATAATAAAAATTAATAATAATTGCTTACACTTATATAGCGCTTTTCTGGACTCTCCACTCAAAGCGCTTTACAGGTAATGGGGTCTCCCCTCCACCACCACCAATGTGCAGCATCCACCTGGATGATGCGACGGCAGCCATAGTGCGCCAGAACGCTCACCACACATCAGCTATTAGTGGGGAGGAGAGCAGAGAGTAATGAAGCCAATTCGTAGACTTAAACTCACTAGGCAGAGCTGTGCAGGCACGCTGGCAGGAGATATGACCTGCTGGCACTGCTGCAGCTCTGGATATGACCCTCAAATTCTGTCGGTTTTGTCAGCCACTGAGAACAACCCAGTTCAAGAGTGGCCATTCTTGATACACAGTAAGACAGTTAGAAATGTCCTGGAGTTAAAGGTTGCTCTTAATCATCCGCTTCTGAAGACATTCATCAATCTGTGAGACTGTTCAGTTACAGTAAGTGAGGAGTGACTGTGACATTGAGGCCTACCATGCTGAGTATATTATTTCTGGATGTTTGAGTTACTAATAATCTAAACCTAAAAATTTAACTGCCTTCAAAGCTATACAACTGCCAGGATCGTGACTCTTCTATTCCCAGCTTAACCAGTTGTTTCCATTTTTTAAGTGGAAGAATTTTAAAACTTACCATTCTTCAAGATGAAACATATTTAGTGCAAAAGATATGTTTCCTCATAGGCAATCAAATGACCAATTTGCTATGTATATGGTAGCAAAAACCCAGGGACCAGTCCAGACCATTGGAATGTACTGTAAGATCCAGGAAAACAAAATTAAACAAACCAAAACTACGTAGCTTACTAGAGTCCTTATTAAACTTTAGTATTTTCTGGAGTAGCTAACTATGCTTGCCCCACACAAACTGTAATCCAAGGTGGTCTACTGACAAAGCTTCTTTTGTTTCTGTGGTCTACCAACCCCAAGTGAACAAACTCCCTTTTATGAGCCTACTTTATAACAACCTACTTGTGAATTCCACAGTGTAACAGAGAAGAGATCACCCTATTTACACACTTACTTAGCTGTCCATTAACTGTTTGTACGTGAATCAGTTCTGAAACTATTTAGGAACTAGTAAATTAATTCCATGCTGAAAAAATCAGAATTTCAGCTGCTGATCCTTTCTCAGTTGTGACAGATCCTGGAGGATTATGGCACCTCAAGAAGGATCAGCAGCCAAAACATTGTGATTTTCTTTCGTCTTTTCAGTGTGGAATTAACTTTTACTTGTTCCTTTTCAGCCAATGCACTACCCTTGAGGCTGGTTTAGCGGCCTCTAGTGGTGAACTTTTGGTAATGTCTCAGGCCTTCAGCCACAGTATAAATGGAGAAATAAATCAGTCATGTGACTGGAGGTCATGAACATCCTTTTCCTTTTCAATAGCAAGTGAAGTGAAACATGCAGACCATGACTTCTCTTTTTGTCTCAACCAATGCTCAGTGAATGTTTCTTCATTCTAACATGGGCCGTCTGGCTTGCTTGCAGGCTTATCGCTGGCCGCGAGCTTCAGAGGAGGTGGGCCCGATGGACACAGAGGGTTCAACTGACGATGGGTTTATCGACGATGAGGATTTATATTCCGGCTCCGGCTCTGGCTGTAAGTATCTCAAGAGCAGCGTTGACCATGACATTTTTTAAAACTGAAAAATGAAGATGACAGCACACTAGTGCAGTCGTAAGACTTCATTGATAATACTGTGTCCAACTTTGACCACCATGAAGATACATTCTTGGGGTTAAAGTGAAGCCCTGCACTAAAAGATATTAATGTTTTACCCTTCAATGGGGAAGACTATGACAAGACCTGACTGAACTATTCTGATTCCTGAAAGGTATTGACCAGGTCAAACTGGTGGAACTATTCAGAAACAATAGTAAAACATGAACCAGGGGACACAAGTGGAAACTATGGGGGAGTGCATTTGCAACTAAGAACAGAAAGCATTTTATACAGTACTCTTGAAGGTGAAAACTAGACTTCTATCTAGAAATAGCTGGATGATCCCCTATCTAGATATGGCTGGATGATCCTCATATCAAGAACCAGATTAGATTGATCAGATTAGCTCCTCTTATTTGTAACCTCATCAACGTGTATGTCAAAATGGAAACTAAGTATGAAAAGACTAGTTTTGGTCCTCGGTTCGTTTACAGCTCGAGTCGCAGAAGAGCAGGTCCACTCTTCTGAGATCTGGAGTCCTTTAGCCTTTGAAAATAGAGCCAGCAAGTGATTAAGACCTAGAAACAAAATTGATCTATGCCAAATCATTATTTTAGTTTAAGTAGTTAATTTTACTTAGCTGTCCAGTGTATTTGTTTGCTATGATTATCTGATTATTGTCCATGATTATTCCACCATAATGTTTCAGGGAAAAAAATCACTCTCTCGGAAAGTGTACCACAGCATCCGTGTTAACCAACCGAACTCAGAGGAGTGTGAGCATTATTCACCCTACAGTAGATATTTCCTTAATAATGTATGGAAATATTGTTAGATATTTGTAGATTTCAATATAAGTATCACTGTTGCTACAGTAATTAACAGGCATTGTTTTTGCAATACACAACATTATGCATAGGGTTTGCCATTATGCATGAGCAATACACAGCATTATGTAGGACTTTGTGTTTGACTCAATATTTGATTGCTGTCCAGTTCATTCACAGTATTGTGCTTCCTGCTGCTCTCTTGGCCCAAGACCATCACTCATAAGATGATACAGAACTAAGAAAATAAGCTGGAATAAAATAATATATATCTGTAATTCACAAAAAACAGAATCATAGATATAGAAAACAGTGGAATTAGAGATCAAAAGTTATTCGTAAAAGAGTTCCCCATGCAGGGCTGTTCCTAGGACCTGCAGGGTCTAGGGTAAATCTATTCTGAGAAGTTTTATGTAATGTCCTCTTACAAAAATGTATTGTTCACTGTGTTGGATAAGGAATAAACTGAGATGTCATTGTACTTATTTCCAGACTGTTTTGTGGCTTCATCAAGGGCATCATTACAACAAAGCCAAAAGTACTTTATAGTACCTTGAGCAAATTGCTACACAGAAATGTAATCTTCAATGTAGTCTGTGACTCACAGGAGTGTCATATGACAGCCAACCTTGTTAAAGATTCCATAGCACTGCTTGTAGCGGTAGGGATGTAAACTCAGCTGACCTGGTTAAATTCCACTGTGGACTCGGACAATGTGGCTTACTTAAATATTCCACTAAAATCAACATGTCATTTTTTTGTTTTGTAAATGATCGATTGTGTAGTCGGGGATACATTTTGGTGTTGGATAAAGCGGGCCCCCTTCTAAATGTAAGTTGATTTGGGAGGCTTTCATGTCAATTAATTTATCTAGCACATTTCATAACGCACACATAATAACATTATTATTTCTCGAGAGGATTGCAGCATGAGAAGAATCTTCAGAGTACAGACTGTATTTATTCTGGTTTTACAGGGGGATAACAAGCAGTATTTATAAGATTACAGGCTCATGCTTTATCTTTTTGTTGGGGGGAGCGTGGGGTTGTGTGGCTGGTGATTTATTTTTTATATCCGTGTGCAAACTTGTTTTTTAAAGTTATCTTCCCCAGTTTCAGGGAAGAGAGATATTTTCCTTCTCCTCACAAAATTTGTTGTGTCTCCTCAGAAAGCTTCTGCACAGATTGTGAGCTTGGAGAGAGGGATTCTGCCTCCTGCTTTTGTAACTGTAATGATATTCAATCTGCTCTGCACTGGCTAGGTCACTCCAGGGCATTAATTAATAAAGACACAGCTCTGTTCTCTCTTGGTATGCAGCCTGTCCCTCGGAATTAGCAGATTGGTTACCCTGCTGTTGTCACTTAGAACTGAACATCGACAAAATTACAACTTGTCATTGATTACAAACCTGTGTGTTGAGAGGGTGTCAGAGGATAGAAGAAGATAACCTTAAATGCACTGCAGACACAAACTGTGATACCCCTACTATATGTGAGTTGTCAGCCTTACCAGCGATGTACAATATACTGTAACAGATGTCATTAGTGTACAGTATGTATTTGGGAAAAGCTCTTTTTCAGTGGCTTTGCAGAAAATCCTCAGTGATTGATGAAGCAAAACTGGTTAGGAGGAAAACTAAGACAACAGTCTTGACAGTTTCATCTGTAGGGTGAAGATTTTCACTGATTACGTCATCTTGTATTGTGTAATCTGATCACAGAGAGACTGGACTCTTTAAACCTGCTTGAAGTCTTCCATAGTAACAACCTGCAAATAGAGTTTGAATATGAAGCTGAATTATGAACATCTCTTTGTTAACCGTTATAATGTGGCCTTAGGTCCCTTACCGTTAGGGCAACTATAAGTGAAATTGAGACTAATAATATAGCTTCAGGGTTCTTATACGCTAATGTTTCTCCACATTGTGGTTCTTGAGTGAATCCTCTGCTGTTAATGTTTTATTAAAGCAATATGCCTGTTCAATATAAGACTACATGAAAATTTGAGATTTAAGTGCACGTTGAAGATTGGTAAATAGAACACTTCATTGCAGTAATATCACTTTGCTAGACAGGACTGTATTGCTGTTACTACAGCCCCAGGTGTGAAAGACAAAAGCTTGATTTATGTTGTGCAATGCTCGGTTAGCTTTTATTAATACACGAGCCATTATCAGGCAGTGTGTTCCCCCTCTGCTGTGTCAGTTAGAGAGAATTTAGTACTATTAGTACTGTGATTACAGGGCTCTGGAACAGAACAAAAGCAGTCAACTTATTTTTCTTGCACCTTGTATGACCAGCTGTGACATTCCGTGTGTACTATAGCCAGAATCTGAGAAGGGTGGTTGTCAGTACACAGTTCAGACTCCATTTTGAGCAACAGTGATCTGTTAAATCGAGTGTAAAGTTAATTTTTCTTTGCCTTTGTTAAGTTGTTTTGCATCATTTTTAAAAACGATATGCAGACTCTGTACTAATGGAGAAACGCTTTTTTTTTAACTTCTGTGCAGTGTTTTATTTTTACACCGTAAACAAACCTTGGTGTGTCTGCTGGTAATAAAAATGTTTATTTTAGCTCTGATTTTGTGTATAGAACAGACTTCTAAAAGTGGTATGTTTTTGTTTTCCAGCAGATTGTGCGTTTATTTGAAAATGTCTGCATAAATAAGAACAATAAGAAAAAAGTGTAAGAAATTTAGGAAGTAGATTAGGAAACACTGACATCTGGCAGGGAATGTCAAAACTGGCCTTCATCATGACTTTAACCCTAAAGAAAATGGAAAACTGACTTTGTGAACATTAACCTGTGTGTTCTGGTATAAAATGCCTTTCATCTCTGTCTCCTTCTGTGGGATGAAATTTAATTAAGCTTGGTGCATTTATAATTAGACCTTAGACACTTGAGTAAATAGATTCTAAGTGCAGTGCATATTACAAGCTGCTGGCAAATAAGGTTAGAGTGAAACATATTTAATAGAGGCAAATAAAAAAAAATACAAATGCACACAAAGTGGAACAATGTGTGAAACTAAGCCTTTAATCCAGCAATGCATTATTAGAAAGCTGCTTTTCTGGGTTGTGACAACCCCGAACATATGCTGGATTAATAGTAGGAGTCCTCTTCTAGAAATGGCTGAAAATTGACATTGTCTCTCGCTTTCTCTTATCCACTCCTCCTCAAGTCCCTGTTGTACAGCTGAAGCCGAGAAACAAGGTGACCTTCAGCACGGAAGTGCCAGTCTCGCTCTCCACCACGCAGGCCACCTCACCAGCCCCCTCCGTGCCACCTGCTGCCATGCCAACAGGTACCCAGCGCCCGCTGGTGGAGCCAGGGGAGAACGAGAAGGAGAGCAGCTCCCTAGCCACGGAGTCAGGCCGCCAAGAGCCCGGCTCTTCCGCTTCTGTCCCCATGGCGACGACCAGCTCGGCCACCACCACGGCCCAGCAGACAGTGCCCACGACCAGTGCCACGGACCTCAGCACCACAGAAGAGGTCAGGGAGGACGTCTTCATCCCAGAGGAGACCGAGGAGAGACGCACCACTGCCCTGCCCACCGCTGCCGTTACAACCATGATCACGGCGACCACGGCGGTCCTCCGCAGAAGGAAAACCATGTCAAGCACTCCCACCGTTCCTACGGCGATGTCTACCACAGCTGCAGCCTCCACCCCTGGCCGAAACAGGCCCTGGGCTCCAGCAACAGCCACCCCCACTGCTGCTCCTTCCTCTTCGACTGTGAGGCTCCGTCCTGCACAGACCACCACCCTCCTCCCAAGGACAGAGCTCCAGACAGAGCAGACCACCTCCGGCCTGTTCCTCAGCTCTACAGCACAGGTGAGACAGTCACAGTCCATCGGAGTCGAGGGCCACGCCACGTATTGAAATATTTTTTGCATTTTCCCTTGAATACATTTAAGAACTTCTTTTATTGCTACAGCACTCAAGACGTTTCTCATTTTGAAAGCTTTGATACAGAAAATATGTCAAAAACTGCCTGAATCTGAAGTCAGAGCTACAGAATCTAGAATCAGAGTCTAGATTCTAGAATAATCTAATACACTATCTCACAATGGCCTCATGCATAACTGACCAGTACAACAAACAGCAAAACTTTTAAGAACTACACAATTTTGTTCTCTTGGCTTAAATGCAATACCAGATAGTGATGGGCAATTGGTGATAACACTGAAAAAACATGGGGACCTGGCCAGTCACAGGGGTCAGTGTTGTGTAATTGGATGAGATATTTTTGAGCCCCTAAAGAATCTTACTTACATCTCGATATTGACTAGACTAGACAACAGGGCCAAACCTGAACTTCAGCTTGGGTTCAGAGTGGAGCTGATCCACTCAGTCCGGTTCAGACAGTGTAGGAATTGCACTTTTTCTATCGTGTTATGTGAGCATAGTCTTCTAATGCTCTGATGAGGCTCCCACCTCAGACAATACACAGCTGCTGTGAGGAAGCTGCAATGTGCATATCTGCTTTTATCTAACTCTAGAGTGAAACAGTTACTTATCCTTGTAAACAGACCAGGGAATGTCTGGGAGGATATAAACAAAACACCTGGTTTGCTGAAGAAGTTGGTGCCCTACAGCTGCCTTCTCACATAGCTATGAGTCATGCCTCAAGCATCCAGGAAAGATTATTATTACTGTGGGTTAACAACATTTCTCAAATAGCACAGTGCTGACAAACGTTTGCATAAACCATAAAGCTGTGTGTTTTTGTATATTCCTGACTAAGGCTGGTTGGTGAGCTGGGACTAGAGAGGACAAAACCCTCTGAGTGTTTGAATCTAATGTGCAAAGCTCTAAGACACCTAAAATCTCTATTAGCATTTTCCACTATTATAGTTTTGCCTGATATTAATACAATGGAATATGGATGAGAAATAGCCAGATTTGACTTTCATTCCCATTGTTTGACGCACGATCTCAACTCAAGGTAAAATGTACAGAAGCAGCCAATTTGAAGTGTTGTAATAGCAAATCTGTCCATGTATTACTCAAATCTATTTGACTCATTGCTAGTTGTTCATCAATACTGACATCATTCATTCCTCTCTACACAGCCATAAAGCTAACATGCTACTTTTGTGACTAAAAATGCAGATTTGTCAGATTTAGCTTAAAACAAAATGACTAAAATATAAGCAGAGGATCACCGTATAAATGATTTTGTGCATCAGAAAGGAAAACTTTTAAGTGACAAGAGAAGAACAATGCAAATGTTTAAGATTTTTACCCGGAGGTTATGTTCCTTCGTTCTTTGGAATCAGAAAATGGCTATTTCAGAAAGAAAACAAAATAACAAGAGTGACTTAACTTCCTAATTCTTGGATGCCTGAATGTTTCCGAAATGTAGAAGAGGTATATCCTTGACTAATAACTGCTCAAGGGCATTTATTATGCTTCATAAAAGAGTAAGTTGCCTCGTATGAGATCCGAAGCACTTGTGACTGCAACTATATTTCCACATCAAAGACTCTACAATAGCTGTTGCCCAAGGAAAACTACTACTAATCCAAAATGGTACGTTTTTTTTGGCTTTCGGCTGCCCATGACCTTCACTTAATCCCTGTCAGGCTGCGGCAGACAGTTTTAAGAGAGGCTTTCTGAGGATGCGACCATGCGTGCACAGCCTCCTCCTTTTATTCTCCCTGCTCTCCCTGTTCTCCTCTCTCCCGCTGGTTCACACTCCAGTCGGGAGACAGGAGAAGCACTCGGCATCAGACTTGATGGAATTTGCAGACAGTTGGACGGTTCCGTCTCCTGGGACGCTCCCAGGCATTAAACCTGTAATGGAACCGGTTGCTGGTATGTCGACGGATGTCAGGGCAAAGTTAAAGAGGATTCCGGAGTGTCACAGTTAGCGTCTGGGGGTGAGGAACCGCAGAGGAGAAGCAGAGGCTCCCCATCTGGGCTGATTGGTTCTGCTCATCAAAATGCCACTGTTGCTTTTCTAAGTCTGGGGCTTGGGAAGGGAATGGCAGTTTTTCTTAGTGAATTCTCAGCTTTCCTTGCTGCAATGAAGTCTTTAAACTTCAAAGTGCAGCTTACCAGGTTAGAAAATGTTTCCAGGGTTAGTTGCAGTCAAGTTTCTTGCGGATTGGCAACAGCAATTACTATTTTTTATATTTACAAAGCATCCTGCTCGTTAGGCCTCCCTGTGAGCTGGGTTTTCGAAGTTCAGTTTGCCATGGTTCAGCAGTCCAGTACAGAAGTGGCTATCGACACCATTGAATTAATTGTGCACGGGCTACTGAGAGTGCAAGCTGTTTCAAGTGCATGGTACTTGGGGTTAAAGTGTTGCCTGCAGCATCCTGAGATCTCTTGGATCATCACTCACACTCCTTAATAGGGAAAAACCTAAATGTGCCTAAATGTTCTGCAGATTTATTTTCATAATTAAAAAGTACATCCAGAACATGACGACCAACCAAATGGGAGGATAATTACATTAATAAGTACATTTAGTGCTTACTGCCAATGTTTAAGGTTTTATGATTTCGTCCTCAGTAGCCCTTTTATTAGGGCATAAAACTTTCTCATACTTTTCTCACCCCCCATACTGTAATACACACAATGCAACCTACAGTATATTCAAAATGAAGAAATAGATTGTTGAAGTGGCTCAATACCCAGAGCTGTGCATGCCCAGAAAATGAATGCTATAGAGTGATCAACAAGACCACATCTGGGCTTTCATATTTATAAATCAACAGGCATCAACATTTAAAGATATATAATCGTACTTATTGAGGATTGAATCAATCGGGTTTCATTTATTTTGTGCTTACTTCATTGTATTTTGTATTTTTCTCCTTCTGACTTGTACTACATTTCCACCACAACAGTCTCATTGTCAGTATTTGTGCCACCTCCAATGTGAACACCAAAAAAATGTGTTTCGTCACTTGTGCTGCTGCGCTGTAGGTGTGAATGCCCCATTAAGCAGAACATGCATGCGTCTACTTCCTTGCAGCTTATTCCTTTTCTTGAATTTATAGATATTTCTGTAGCAGCACATTTGCACTTATCACAAATGTATGAAATGGATGTTCTAAGCAGTTCGCTGCACTCTGGGTCTTTGGTAAGGTTTTTCATTGATTTAAGTAAAATTCATGTGAGTGCCTGTGCTAAAATGAAGAATCTGAAGTTTACCTGTCATTGTCCTCTCCAGTATTTCTGTTTCACGGTTCACAGTTATGCAAGCAAGTACAGTATAGATGTGTTTGCTTCTTTCCCCAAAGTCAGAGTGAGAGACGTCCTGGTATTACAGAGTGTTTTTCCCTCACGCAGACGGATGTGCCAGATGGCAGCCTCACGAACGAAGTAGGCTTGGCCGGGCCAAGTGGTGATTTCGAGATCGAGGACGGCAACACCAGCAATGAGATTGTGAAGAGCAAAACCAAGGAGCCGGAGGACAAAGTGGAACCCGACTTCACTGGGAACACCATTGACACTGGTAGCTCTGCTGCCCAGCTCCCACAGAAGAACATACTGGAGAGGAAGGAGGTTCTCATAGGTGAGAAAAGCCTGCAGGATCCGTGTTGGACCAACGCTGAAGTCCCAACAGCGCCCCCTCCTGCCTGTCCTGCGTGCCTTCAGCTTGAAAGAATCACGAATGTGACATCCTTTCATCCTGGAACCTCCTGGCATTTCTTCTTTTTCTTTTTTAATTTCTTCTTTCTCATTTTTTGTTGCAGTGAAATTTCTATTTTTCTTTCTTAATATTATCATTTTTTTAGGAAAAGTGGGTCAGACTTCAGAAGGAGATGGATGCTGTCTTCTAGAAATCTGCTTCTTGTTACTTGTTAATCTTCATTACTTCTGTTTCTCACATTTTCACTGTTTTCAAAATCAATATTAGTTATTTTCCCCTATTTTTCCCTTCCCACAAGATATTATATATATCAAAAAGAAATATTCACAGGTAGTCTCACATTATCTCGGAATGTATAGAAATTTACTGGTTTTTATTGATGTACATATAGTCATATAGGACAGAAAATGGGACATATTTCTGTCTCCTGAATACTGATTATTTTCTTTCTCCAGGAAGAGATTTTATAACATCTGCTTAGCACATACGGATTCATTCCTGGCTGTCAGACAATCTGACAGGTCTGTTCTGAATTGTTTCAACTATGAGCACAGCAGCTGAAATTATTCATTTGCAGGAATCATGGAAATTAGGTTGTAATGTTTCTCTTGAAACAGCTCGTTCGAAATAGGACTGGAGCTCTTTTTGCTTATATGGATGATTCTTCATTTTCATTTCCCATTTTTCGTATGTTCACATTCAATTTGGAATTGGCAGTTATTGCACCCAATATGTCTCTACAACCCCTGGACGTGGGTGAAAATAGGATTTCTTGTTATCCAATGAGCCCAGTGTGAAGTTTTTAGATATTTGACATATTGCAAGTCCTACTGTGCCTTGCAGGGTGTGTAGCCCTTATCAGTGGAATGATGCAACTCTCACTGACAGCACTACAAATGTCTGAGCTCCTGACATTGAGTGAGTAAATGCACTAATCGTTATATCCTATTACAAGGAAGTGTGCATGTCATTAGTGATCTTTGTGTACAAGACACCATTAATTAGATAAATCTGAAGAATATTGTTCCTGAGTTTGCTGTGCAGAACAGTATTACCAGGATTCTGCGTTCCTTCTGGCAGTATTCAACATGTATGAGAATTAATTATTCTGTGTACAAAAAAAGTGCCGGTTTTATCACAGGTTACAGGATTCATCTTGTTTACACAGCATTGAACCGTAACAGTTACCCAGCCTGAAGTAGTGAGTTTTGTGATGTTCCTTGTTTCTCTAGACAATAGCAGGCAGAGTCTTTCAGTGCCCCCCCCGGCCTCTCCCACTCACTCTCCTCAGCCTCCGAGAGCTCAGCTAGAAGCCCCCCTAGCCATCACTGACAGCCATGTCCTTGTCTCTCTCCCCCAGCTGTGATGATGGGAGGCTTGCTGGCAGTGGTCTTCGCAGATTTCCTGGTGATAGGTAAAACAAGCAGATAGACCTAGACCTAGGTAGATGAACCCAGTTGGGGTTAGAACCCAAGTGTCTTCCCTGCTTTGTGTGTTTTCCTTGGACCTTTCCGTGACATGCAGTAAAAAAACAACAAGTAGAACTTCCCTCTAAATCGACCACATCGAACTGTCATAAACCAACCCAGGCTGTACTGTACATCTCATCAGGCCAGTGCTGAAACAGAGCAGATGGGATAGTGGAGCTGCCAGAGCAGAGTTTAGTACAGTAACTGTCCCCACCAGGCATTGTTTCATACTGTTTTCTTGAATGGACTCAACGGCAGAATTTCATCATTTTTGAATGAATTCTATGATGGGGCAACTGGATCATAAAAAACTGACTTGTTAGGTTATTTTATACAGGATCTTGTAAAAATGTTTTTTTGTGTTCTTGCTGATGTTCTGTTGGTTCAGTTTGGATTCTCAGTTGTTGTGTTAACATCATAATGAAAAGAATTGACATGGTACTGCACACTGCAACTCTGAACTACCCCACGATTAAGTGAACAGAATAAGTCCCATATGCATGAAAAACTCTTGATTAATTATTAGTGGATTAGTTGCTAGTATTTAACAAGACTATGTATAATAGAGCTTCTTTCATTTTACGAACAGGGGTACGTCTTGCTTTGCAGACACGAAAACACAGAAAGAAAGCAGGCAGACACAGATGCTACAGTATGTCTTCAACAAACCAGCAGACAAACAAACATCATCACCTTACACCACAGATAAAGAATTATGTTAATTCTTTATCAAGAAAAGCAGCATTTCTGTGGCAGTACTGATGACGTGCTCATATTTGGCACATCTTATGTCCTTGCTGTTCATAATGGTGAAGCAAAATGAATGCAAAGCCTTTATATGGGCATTTGCTTTAGAATAATTGTTTCTTCACCGGCTAATCTTCCTTAAAGATCAGTCAGACCTGAAAAATAAGAATGACTTGTTTCTCAGGTTCATCTTCAAATACTACAGTTGGACCAGTCTGAAGTCTGATATGTGGGGAGGTCTTGCTTACTGTACATGATTATGGACACTGGCCCCTGCTTTTGAGCATGATAAAAAGTATTTTGGCTTCTCCCTCATTGTCAGCTATAAAAACACAGTATTGTATTTTCAGGGCTCATCCAGGATGGTAGTTAAGAGTGTGCATAAGAGATGAGTGATTCCTTGAAGGCTGTCCTTAGCACTTTCATAAATCCAGATTATTCCTTACCACCAATATTAATGTACAAGGTTTGGAAACTGGCATAACAAGCAAGATGCCATGTGGCGTTACAATTCTGAAGAGCTGTGTTTCTATGTGGGTGACTCAAGACACATTCTCAGAATCATGTGGCACCCTCCTGGTTGAAGCAGTGGTCATCTGAACAGATGCTCCAGTCTTCAGCACTGGGATTGTGGTGTGAGATCAACATCCTTGCCGTTTGGAAAGCACGAACGTGGCCAGTTAAATTTACTGAGCAACCATATTTTCTCTGTCTCGTGGTCACCATGGCAGGCAAAAAGATTTTACCACAACGAAATGACAGCCTACACTGCTTCCTTCTAGTGGGAAAAAACAGAAAATAAAAAGCACCGAATTGACTGTTTTTGTCATAAGAAAGTTTGGGTTTCTTGTCATTTGCTCTCCGACCACATACCTCCCTTTAAACTGTAATGAACGCTCTTGAAGTGATCTCAGGATCCCAGTTAAAAGTATTCAATGCCATTTGGGTTTCGGATGATTTCTGGAAATCAATACACTTTTAAATGCAGCACTTAGGTTTTGTAGAACATCCTACATGGCTATTTCATGCTGAACTAATATTTTTGTAGCAGATTTCTTGCTCGGTATGTGGCAAAAGACCCAGAGATAAAATGATTAAAACAATTGGCTAAGCTGGGAGAAATGGAGGACTGAAATTAAAGTTAAATAGATTTGATGTGATCTGTCGTTTTTTTAACTAAAAACAAGGCAAAACAATTAGCAGGCTGAAGATAGAAGCTAAGAGCTATTCATTTTGTTTGGTGATTTTTCCACCAAAACAGGGTTTTATGGGGATGCGTTTAAATTGCAGGAAATTTTTGTTCACCTGATGCATCATGGAACTCGGTTTCTGTTCTGCTTTCATGCTTTATGTACTGTACATTTCAGTGGTTACAGTCTGTGGTGTGTTAGGATCTGTCTTTGGGCAAAGCAAATCACATTACTGTCCCCTTCTCACCCCACACTTGTCATTTTTTTGCAACTCGGTCCTCTCCCCTTACTCTCCCCTCAGCCTCTGTTCTGCTCTCTCTTTTATGCTTAGCTGAGCTCTGCTGGATGTCCTTTGCAAACACACAAACCACAGTCAAGCTATTTACAGAAACTGGCATTGACAAACATACCAAAGGCTTCAGGCTAAGGCACTTTCCTGAGGTAAAAAAGGCAGAACTCTGAGTTCTGTGTACACCACTTCCAGATAAAACCCCACAGTAAAACAGTCTATTATTGACCCAGTCCATGTGAGAAATTCAATTAGCCAGTCCTTAAATTGTTAGTATTTGCATTCTTGGTTTTTGTTTTTCTTTTTACTATATTTTTACGTTATTGATTGTCAAGGTCGTACTGTGTAGGATTGCTTTATTCCCTTCTCTCACATCATTTAGGGCAGCTTTTATCTAATTCAGAGTTATATATCATGTCAGTGATAAAGTTATAAACAGGAACAAGTAACACAGGTAGGTTTATTCCATGCTGAAAAGAGAAGAAAGAAAACAACGTTTCGGCCGTGGAGCCTCCACAGCCGAAAAGTTGTGTTTTCTTTCTTCTCTTTTCAGCATGGAATAAACCTATTACTTGTTCCTTTGAAGCCTACGCATGCTGACGCAGCTCCCCACCTAAGTTATAAACAGTACCACTGGTCTGTAGATCTTTGCAGGGGAACACAAATCCTAGTCGCCAGGTGTCACATTTCAACATTTCATATAGATTTTCTTCCAATTTTAACAGCATAAGGTCAAGGAGGTGACCAGTTTAACTGATAATTAGTTGAGTTTCCTATTTAAAGAAAACAATCCCTAAAAGACTGAGCCTTCAAGATGACCAATGTTGTGGGTATTTTTTGCTGCCTGTGTTCTGTTTGCGATGTAATTTACCAGCATTGGCTTTGAGTGACGGGACTTGGTAATTACCTACAATTCTGTCCTTTTTCTGTGACTCTTCTCCCCTCTCATTTTCTGCAACCCTGCCTGCTTCTTCTCTTGTCATTTCCTTTTCACTGCAAAACTGTCTTTTTGTGTTCTTGGGTTGGATTTTCCTGTAGTGGTTTGGCTGGGATGTCTCTACAGTATGTCTCACCTAAGGTCCTGTTCCGTTGTAAATTGCTAAATATCTCCCTTAGTTTTCTTGTACCCACCTCGCCTGAGTCCAAACACTATCTCAATTTTTCACCTCCCTCCCTTTTGCTGTAAATATTGCTGGTTTGTTGAATTTGACTCTTTTTTTTGCCTTCCCTCGAGGTTTTTCAGTGTGTTCCAGTAGCTGTGATCTCTGAACCTGTGTAGCTGCCGTGAGGCACGCAACTGTGTTTACAAACAGCCCGTTCCACAAAATACAGTGTTAAGCCTCACCAACTGCTCTTACGACCATGCAAAGCTAGAATTTTGCTTCTTGTTTTTTGCATAGTGACATGTTTACAAAGTGTCGGCTGCAGGTTCTTTCAAGATGCCGGCCTCCTTTGAGAGCAGCAGGCAGCAGGGCTGCATCCCAGTGCCTGCTTCCTGCCAGCACTGGAGAAGCACCTACTAGAGGTGCTTTCATCACGTTACGGTTTGGAGTTGGGGAGTCCTCTGGCGTCTGCGTGCGACGCCTGGCAGATAGCAGCCTGAAGGACACGCCCCAGCTGAATCAAGCAACGACTAAAATTGAATTACACACTGAAAAGTGGAAAGAAGAAACCCAACGTGTCAGAAGAAGGCTAAACAGCCTGAACATGGCTCCTTCTTTCTCCTTTTCAGCGTGGAATTAACCGTACGCTGACACAGCTCCCTGCTGTACCTGCTGAATAAATGCAATGTGACTATTTGGGAACGGTTCTGGACTTAATACATTTAAAAACTTGTCAGGCTGCAGTCAGTCAAAGAAAAACCACAGGCACTTTACTTAATGCAGGGGTGCGTGATACTGTATTAATCAGCAACTGCTTCAGTGCATTCCCTCTCCTCTAATGCCTCTCCCTCTCTGTCCTGACTCCTTTAGCTGTGATCGTGGGTGGAGTGGTAGGGGCTCTCTTCGCCGCCTTCCTGGTCATGTTGCTGGTGTACCGGATGAAGAAGAAGGACGAGGGCAGCTACACTCTGGAGGAGCCCAAGCAGGCCACAGTCACCTACCAGAAACCAGACAAGCAAGAGGAGTTCTATGCATAACCAGTGGCCAACCTGAGAGTGCCTATCGCTCCACGGACTCTGAACGCAAAGAGAACTCTCTTTTAAACTTAAGAAAAAAACAAGAGAAAACACAAAAAAGGAAAAAAAAGCTCAACTTTTTTTTAAATTTTTCATTATTTTATAACGTTCAAGCTCTTTTAACCTTTTCCGGCACAATTGTTTCAACCTTTGGTCCCAGCACTGAAAAACAAAAAAAATGAAGGTTGAGGCGACTGCAGTTGAGCTGGTGGAGGGGATCGCTGTTGGGCTATCAGGAACCAGAGGCTATGTTTTGGAGCTGTAATTGAATCAGAATTAGGAACAATTTGAACTAATATCAGTCGTAAAAATCATAAGGCACCACGTACAAGAGGGCCCTGTGATTTGCAGCACAATCCTTTTAATGAAATGATCTTATAGTGACTGTTGTGTTACCAGGGAAAAGCCGTCTTTTGTGAATATCTGTCTGTTTGACACAACTCAAGATATTTTTCCCCAGCAGAAAGCATTAGGGCTCATAACTAAAGTACGGCTAAATATAGGGCAGGTATGTTGTCTAAACTGATTTACAGCAAAGTGGATGAAATTTTAATTACTTTTTAGTTATCTTAAAAACATTTCTGCGCAGTATAATTCACCTATCTGCTGCGCTACTGGAAGGCAGAGAATGAGACTGTCTGCCTTCATCTCGTATTGCCTGTTAACAATCAAAGCAAACTGGAATAAAAAAAGAATGACAACAATTCAAATTCCGATGTAGTGCCTTTCACAACTTGGTGTTATGTTGCTCAGATCAGCTTTGACTGCATAGCTAACTGTTCAGTCCTTATTAATACATGTACAGTGGTTTGAAAGACATGTATCCAAATGAGCTATCTCTTGCTTTCTCAACAATTCTACTATGATTAGTTGAGCCTAGAAGTTTTGGGGGGATATTTTTCTTAATAAGCTAAATTTACAAAGCTCTAGGATCCTGATTTACAAATCTATAGGCGCCTAATTTATAAAGCTATAGGAACCTAATTAAAAAAACCTCATCAGGAGCCTAATTTGCGAAGGTATAGGAACTATTTAAGCTTTCACTGCAAGTTTGTTTCTTTATTGTATATAAGGAATAGTGCATATTTAAGAGTGATTATTGTATTCCATTTATCTGTAGGCTTTTAATGTGCCATAGAGAGAAGTTTAATCAAACCTCTCGACTATATTGAGAATGTTTTCTTGGTATACTCTGCTTAATATAAGGACTTTTGGGGATTGTTTGGGAGGGATGTTTCTCTGGGGAAGGGGATATACCATAGCAGATGTTTTGTTCATTTGTTTTCCTTTGCATAAACTTCATGCATATGCATGCTGTATATGCATTGTGTGCAATTTCAATTACCTGTATTTAAAGCTTGAAGCTTAGTCTTAAGATACCCCTTCCAAATGCCCCTACATGTCTAAGTAACCTATGATAGCCATATTGCATAATTATATTGATTTTGTACAGGGCTGCCTTCAGGCTTATAATATAAAACTGTAGGTTTCTCCTTTCCCACTGAAATGCACACAAATAATTTCCGTCTGACTCCAGAATTCAGTCAGTTGTAGGTGAAAGAAGCACATAGTTCCATGGACACAGATATGCTCTGAGTAGGCAGTTTAGTATAAACCTTTAGGATGCTTTTTAAACTACAATTTACAAGTAAGAAAGCTGTGAGTCTCTGTGGTGTTTGTAATTCACAATTAGTCTGAAGACTGTAAAGCAGACAGGAGCTTAGGACACTTAAAATAATCACTTGGCTGTAAACCCATTTGGATCCATTTTTTATACTGTATAAAACAAAATCATACTGTTGCATAAAGCTTTATTGATGTAAATAGCTTATTTTTTAATGATTTCATTGATAATTGTAATACAGTCCTTTGTTTTTAGATGCATTATATTCATTCTTTGCACCAGCACATGAGTTAATAAATGCAGAATCCATTCTCACAGTGTCCACATTCTAAAATGAGTCTGGACAGGTAGTAGAAACTGAGAACAATCAATTACATTCCAACTTTTATTTAATAGAATGTGATTGTGATTCAGTCATAAAACACCTAACAACAGATTTATAAAGCCCCTTGTGACCTAGCAATGAAACTGTGGAATCTGACAGGTTAGCTGTAGGTTTAAAAGCAGAAACAGATGGAGACTGTTTTCTTCAGTTCTGGGAGGGAGAGTCGTATGTATATTACCTGATCACTTTTCAAGATGTGACTCTCTAAGGGCTTTATAAAGTCTTGCTACATAAAGGCTAAAACTGTTACAATATGACATTGGTGTCAGACCATCTCCTTGGTAAAAGAGAAAAATATTTCATCATTAACTCTAGATTGTTGATTGTGATTGTGTAAAACTAAATACCAGATTTAACCTATATAAGCACAAGCTATTACTTGGAGGTTCTGCAAGAGACAACCCTGTAGTGTTTTTCTTCTTTTTTAAAATCCCTGAAATACACCAAAGCAGGCCTCTGTTTAGTTTAAGAAGTTGCTTTAATATTTTATAAAACTCACTGACATCTTAGAGGGCTACACATCATTTCATAACTTGCATGTACAGTAGATACAGTATTCCAGAGATTCACGTGATAACCTGATCATTTTGTAAGCTTGACTCTTGTTCTTCTGCTACGTCCTAGCTAAAGGCCTTTTTAGTGTTCAGTGTTCTTTGTTGTGGCGCTGACGCAAAGCTTTTGGTGCAGAATATTTCACCAAAACTGTCACTGTATAGTTTCTGTCTGAAAAATGCAGCTTTTTGCATCTCTTACAAAACTATATGAATCTGTCCAACATGATACTGGGAAGATCTTACAGTTATGTGTCAATCCTGAAATGTCATAATACATTTTTTATTAGTTAGAGCAGTAGTTCTCAACCTGCAGGATCCTTTCATCTTGTGTTTTTTATACCAAATTAGCTATTAATTGGAGACTAATTAATTCCTGTAATTGGACTTGATTAGACCTTGTCAGCCTGTTGCTGCACTCAGTCTTAGTAACTTCAAAAATATTCTGTAGTTCTGAAGTAATTCAAGAAAAGGAACCTCAGCTTGCTATTTCTCTATTTTCCTAAAAAGCTTTCCACAGGTGACCATTTAAAGGTGGCTAGATGCAGTTAGGAATTTACTTGCATTCCACACTCCTGATTGGAGGCAGGCATGAAGCTCAATAATCATTAATTGATAGTCATTGATAACCCCTTAAATGTTCAAATGAACTGAAGTGAAGTTACAGTATCAATCTGTTGAGATACTTAATTTCTGTGTGTCTTCAGTGCTAAAGTAAATGCTATCAGCTGATCCCCTGGAATAGGATAGAAAGTGTTGTTCCTACTATCTACTCATCATAAACTGACCACCTATTAAGAGCTGTTAAGAATGCAATAAGGGGGTAAACTTTTAGTAAAAAAATGAGGCGTGACTCAAAGTTCATTATGGTAAAGTTGTGGGAGCAATCAACTTAAGTTGGGGATTTTTTAAACCAAGGACTGAATGCAGAAATAGGTAAGCATCAACTAGCACCAGTAGATCAACTGCTTAGTTGGAATGTTAGAAGGTAGTTGGAAGGTCCTAGTCACAGGTGGAGAGACCTTTGGGTGTTCTCTATAGTGTACATATTGATCAACTGCCTGAAAAAGACGTGCCTAGAACATGGGCTTTTCTTTAAGAAACAGAAATTCTGACTGTGAATTGAAATATTTTTGAAGGGGCAAAGATGTAATCATAGTAATGATTGGGGAAATGCGAGAAAATAGCTGCCGGCTTCTGAATCGGTTTGCGAACTGCATGTTTCTCCCTCTCTCTAGAACAACAGTGCTGGGACTGAGGTGGAGCGTGGAGGAAAAAGTTGGGAGTCTTGTACCAGAATGAAGTAGCTGTGTTGTCCAAGGTGTCTTGTAATGTATTGATGGACAATGGGAACCAATGGGGTTTCCAAAGGTGGAGTTGTCAAATCTTTAACAGCTGTATATACCTGTATTTGTGTGCGTGTGGGAGACCTTGAGAGGAGCACACAACTGAGTGAGTGTGCTTGTTCCTGTTCCTTTTCACATATCTACACATGCTCTTGCAGAAGATAGCCTGCAGATGACGATGCTACCTGCTGGGTAAGACGCAGCCGGCGGTTAGGGAAAAGCAGAAAAGATTTTGAAAATCTGTGTTTCTTAAAAATGTCGAGGGCCATGCTGTGCTGACTTTGAAGGCCCATTACATGCGCAAGTGGATTACACCTCAATGGGAACCAGATGAGTAGGACTGTACATCTCGGACCACGTCGACTCGGACTCTGGATCCAGCTCAGGGCTCTTCTGGACACTGGGATTGAATATGTTGATCAAGCACGTGGAGGTTTTCCATGTCCATAGTTTAAGAGCAGTAGTGTTCAGTCAGTCACTAAGAACCAGAGTCCTACTGATGCTCTTGCACACAAGCAACATGAATAAAAGCTGTTTCTTTCCCTGCTTTTGCCTTTGGCGTTTTCCCACTCTAAGCCAGTGCTTTCTGTTCATTTCTGGGCTTCACATGTTTTTGCCTTTTGATTCCAAAGCATCGACACCCTGGTGCATATCATCTCTTGACCTGTAAGATGGTTATTGCAAAATCTATTTTCCATATCTGTCGGAAAAGACAGAATACGTACTGAGTAGGTTAGGTTCAGCTAACAGATGCTGTGAAATGGCATATTTTGTAATCCAACCAAGAACTAGCTAGAAGCTGAGCTACAGTGGAAGATGTGTACAAGGACTGTTGCCTTTAGCAATAGTGACGTGAAGCTTATCAATTGGTTCAATTTTCCCTGTGTAAGACATTATATTCCCCTAATATCACTGTAGTGCTGATTGCTGGCATGCGTGGAAAGGAAAACTTTCTAATCACCAGCTTTCTTAAAAATGTATGACCTTTTTAAGTGTCAGAAAAGCATTTAATCAGTATGGAACTGCTCTCTTTTCTCGTCTTGACCTCTGCGATGTTCAGCTAAGGCAAATAGTAGCAGTACTCATTATCAGTCTGAAATGCATAACATAGTGACTCCTATTTGTTTAATATACAAAGTGTGACTAATGCGTGAAATACTGGAGGTGTAGAGAAACAGAGGGGCTAACTGGAGCTGGGAGCTGGGCATTATCCAGTGATGTCAAAACTGGTTTCACCAAGGCCAAACACCTTCTCTTCTTTTCTTATTTTCTCTTTCCTCGTAAATGTGTCACTGCCAAATTGTCCGTAATAAAAGGTCTGATTGGGCTTCACTGATTCCACTGCTGTTTTCATTGGCTTAAGGTTCACTGGCTCGCTCCTTCTTGTACAGTGTAGATCATGAATGTCTGCTTGAGTTGCAAAACTGGACACGAAAGCATCTCCCAAGACATCAGATGGGTTAGCTGTAAAGCCACTTGTACATTTTTCCTAACAATCCTGACACCAGACTCTTCAAAAGTAATTAATTATCACATCTATCTTGTTTAACAAGCTTTAATAGGATCATTTTAACAGTGTTGCAGACAAGGCCTTATAAATGTCAGAACAAACATCAAAATTAAGAATTTGAACTTGAAGGTATTGATATTGGTATTGAGAGATCTGTCTGCCTGGCATAACGTTTTCTTATGGGCAATATTTGTCCATTCTTTCTTCAACAAAATAGCTTCCACACTGATCTGGAAAATTCAAAGCCTCAGGAAGCGAAGTAGATTCATACATTTAAAGTCTATCCAAAAACTGCAACTGTAGCGATATGTAACACCTACTTTGCTTTACTCATCTATGTATAACTGCAAGTGTTTTTTTCCTATTTTTGCCTGGAACTAAAAGTGGGAATTTCCCCCCACTCTAATTAAAAAAAAAACTTTTAATTATAGTTATTTACAACCTGGAAAAATGTGTTTTGTCAATAGTTCTTCTGTTCTGTTTTAGCATATTCAGCATCTATTAGTCTGTTTATGGAGAAACATCTCAGTGTTTTTGGTCATGTGACCATGTTTTTTGCAGGGTGATTGAGAAGACATTTGTGCCAGAATGAGTCCATGAGCAAAGAGTGGCCTGTCCTGAAATTGCCCACAGAATGATTGGCTATTACAAGATCTGCCAGCTGAAGCTAACTTTCCTGTGATTAGAACTTCAGTAAAATGTGAATGGCTAGAGATACAACCAGCATTGTCTTGGGGTTTTTCAGCTTCTCACTGGGGAGCATGGGTGGGTGGTGCCCTCTCTCAGAGAACATGGATCTTCTTGGGTGATGGCCTGAGAGAAACGTGAAACCTTTTAGGGCTTCAGACTTGGTTCAAGCATTCAATCGTTATCCCACAGATGGCAGCTTGAGACAACTGGCTGCTCAGCCAAGCACAGACGTGAAAAGTCAGAGCCTGTGGTTCCTCTTGTACTGAGCAGGATTACCATTGCAACAACACTGCATCAGTAAGGTAAAACTAACCTCGGAGAATAATAATCTCCTCAAGACTTCATAAAGGAATGGAGAGTACATCACACTCTTACTCTCTGAAGGCAGTGCTATGTTAACTGGACATGGCCTGAAACACTGTGGGTTCTTCGTGACAGTCCTGGGTCCAAGCATACATTCAATACCTTCTCTGTATACAGTACCTGGTCATACACATCGAGTGTCTGTCCCATTACATATACTCCTTGTTCATACAACTTGTTCTTATCATTGCCTTTTCTATATTGTAATTGTCTCTGTTTGTCTTTAGGGGGCACCATTTGCAGTGGTGTTTACTGGCCTGGTGGTTTTAATGCCCAGGGTGTGCTTGCGGCCCTGAATTGGATTGCCCTGAAGGCTTTGCCAGCCTACCTTTAAAGTGTATATCATGAGAAAGTAATAAAACAGGGGATTTTCTTGTTACACTGCATTGAAAACATGATTTGCGTTGGTGTAGAGTTGTCATCTTTGTCATTATGTTTTATCAAAAAGAAGTTAGATGAACATATATCTTATTCAAGAGGAGGACAGGCAATTCAGGAAAGCTACAGTACCTGAACCACACGAAGAAGGAAAGATAAATGTTTTGCAATTGCACACACTATTGACTCAAGCCAGTGCTGTCTGGACTAAATGAACATCTTTACTCCTTGAATCACTGAATCACTTTCCTTGCCATCTGTTTTTTTCTGGCATTTTACCTTGCCCAGCCCAACCAGCTGAGTTTCTGATGGAACTGGCCTTGATCCATGTTTACCCAGGCTTGGCCCAGTGGAGGTGCAAGGGTCAATCCCAACACTGTCTACTGCTACAATCCTTTAGGAGGCAGAGCCATTCAGTGATTATCCCACTGGTGGCAGCTTCGCACAATTAGCTCCTCAAACTACCCCCCCCCCCCCCCCCCCAAAGTAAATGTGGAGGAAAATCCCTTCAAAAAAGAGCCCCCTAAAGGGACAAATCTTTCTGCATGAGAGGGATCATGGAAGGTGGAAAATGTGCAAGGTGATCCGAACTGGCCAACATAAACACAGTCATCGTCTCAGATTGAAAAAGATGGCTATCTCTCATGATCATATTACTAAAATGCTCTAGCCATTAAAATGTAATTAAAGATTTTGTGTTTTTTAAATTTAGCCTGACTAACATTGAGACAAGATGCATGGTTTTTTAGCACAGTTGGAACTGACTTGGCTACTGAAATTCTTACTTGTGTTCTTTTATCTTATCTGACAAACTCTCAAAAGAGAGCGTTCCTAAAGGAGTCGGCATCTTTATCATTACAAATTTCAGAAAAGAAAATTGCCTTTAAAATATCCTCATTTTCCAGGAGGAGGCCACATTTAATTAAAATTTGAGAATGCAGACATTAAAAATATATGACCTTTAACTGAATTGCTAACCTTGAAGGTTTTTGTTCTTGAGAATTTAAAAACATTCCAGCTACACATACTGTCTGGAATACAGATTAAGATATTGACTAAACAATAACCGCTAAGACTTTATTGCTTTATTCCTTTAACAGCATTATGCATTTGTGCCTGTGACACACCTCAGAAATATCTACTTAGTTTCACGTGACTGGTTCTCTGTGTATCTTTTTCCTTAGAAGAGGAATTTATACTGAGTTTCTGAGTTTTAAATGATTATAAAAGAACAAGACATGAATCATTTTTATTGGCAGCAAGGCATTATTCATATATTCAAAATGAGATTTGCAATTTCCTCTGCATTTTTTTTTAAAAAGTGCTAAGATAATTGTCCTTTTTTGAGACAGTGTTGCACCTGTTTCACCCTAGCTTGGTTCATGTCCTTCTGCCACTGCATTCATAAGCTGCAATGCTACAGATGTTTAGTTTTACTGGAGAATAAATTGTGTCACGAGGTGCTTACTGTTCGATTAATTTGGAGATGAGGTGCTTATTATTATCTTCTAAGAAAATTTAAACTAACATTATCTTAACTGAAATTAGATGATGATTTGTTTTACTGAATTACATCTTTGAGTACATGTGATTATTGCTAATTTTCTGAAATAATTCAAAACTGTCCACAGCTCTGACTGTCCCATACTGGTGCTCTGAAACATGAGCATGGTAAGAAATGACTCTGAAATAGGTGAATAATTCCTTCTCCTGAGTGAATGATTCTGGTTTGGAATGCTTCAGGCGAAAGGATGTGAACCTGCTGATTGACTCAAAGGGGAATCTCATGTTAGTCCCATAAAAATCCCTTAAATCCCTAAATCCTGGTAAATATATGCTCAAACCTAGTGTCATACGTACTGTACAAAAACCAATGGATTTTTTGTTTTATTACCAAGTTAATTAACAATTAATCATGTTATCTGTATTTGAATGAGGATATGCGTCACTTCAAAATAAAGATTATTTATCAAAGCTTAACTAGCATATTGAGAAAAAGTATAAAAATGTATCTATGGTGGCAAAAAAATAAAAATACATGACTAATACATGCTTAGTGAGTAACACTCCAACTGTTTCAGCTCACTCTCTCTGCACTCTTCCTCATGCCTCAGGTGTTTCATATCACTCTTCCTGCACTCTTCCTCACACTCCAACTCTTTATCCTCACTCTTCCTCAAGCTGTAGTGGCACATTTTCCTCTTCTAGTGCTTCAGCCAGCTCCATACAACCTGATCTGTTCAGAATCTCCTGAACTGAGGCACAGTTATCCTGCTGACATGCTATGAGGAATGTCCCATTTCCGAAGTGTAATCGTATGTTAGCCCCCTCAATCTTTCCACTGAAGGATGAGTTGCTCTCTGTGTGCTCAGAAAGAGATATTACAGTAAATGCACAAGTAATAATAATAATAATAATAATAATAATAATAATAATAATAATAATAATTGCTTACACTTATATAGTGCTTTTCTGGACACTCCACTTAAAGCGCTTTACAGGTAATGGGGACTCCCCTCCACCACCATCAATGTGCAGCAGCCACCTGGATGTCCACAAGTAATAATAATAATAATAATAAACTTTATTTTATATAGCGCCTTTAAAGGTGGCTTCTCAAAGCGCTTTACAGGATGACAATAACAATAAATAAGAAGACTACAACAATAAATAAGAAAATTTCACAAGACAGGACACAATTATGATTACAACAATACAACAGTAACAATAGAGGAGACCGTAGAAGATGGTATTAAGAAGAGCAGAGGGGTGAAGAATGGAACCAGTTAAGTAAAGGCTTTTCTGAAAAGGAGGGTTTTGAGTCTGGATTTGAAGGAGTTTAGAGAAGGTGACTCTCTAATATCCTTGGGCAAAGAGTTCCAGAGCTTGGGGGCATAGCAGGAGAAGGCCCTGTCGCCCATACAATGTAGACGGGCTTGGGGGACAGTAAGGAGGGCAGAATTTGAAGAGCGGAGGTTGCGAGGTGGGGAGTAGGGCGATAAAAGTTCAGACAGGTATTGAGGTGCCAGGCCATGTAAAGCCTTGTAGGTGAGCATGAGGATTTTAAAGTCTACGCGGAATTTGACCGGAAGCCAGTGCAAGGACTCCAGGATAGGAGTAATGTGAACACTTGCACTAGACCTGGTCAGGATTCTGGCTGCTGAATTTTGGACATACTGCAGCTTGTTCAGAGTAGATTTAGATACCCCAGGGAGCAGAGCATTGCAGTAGTCAATTTGAGAGAATACAAATATGTTGATTAGCTTTTCAGCCACAGTTAATGATAGCATAGGGCGTAGTCTTGCGATATTTCTAAGGTGAAAAAAAGATGTTTTGACAGTATGCTGTACATGTGGGTCGAATGTTAAGCCAGAATCGAATATAACCCCAAGGTTTTTCAATTTTGATTGGAGCTCAAGTACAGAGCCATCTACAGACAGGGTTACAGGACTGGCTTTACGAAGTTGATGGGGGGTACCAATAAGCATGACTTCAGTCTTGTCACAGTTAAGATGAAGGAAGTTTTGAGTCATCCAAATTTTTATGTCAGAGATGCAATTAGATAGAATAGAGACAGCCACATCAGTGTCGGGTTTGGTATGGATGTATATTTGAGTATCGTCAGCGTAAAAATGAAAGCTGAGGCCATGTGATCTTAAAAGCTGACCAAGTGGGAACATGTAAATGCTGAAGAGCAAGGGGCCCAGTATTGAGCCCTGAGGGACACCAAGTAGCACATAATCAACATATGGGAGTTATTGGAGATGGCTCAGGGTTCCTACGGGATGATTTTATCATGGCAAAGAATTCAAGTATTGTGTAGTGTCATGGCTAAAACTAGCAAACTTAACAGGAAGACATGGGAACTATCATATAGAGCAAAAACAACTGAATTATGTGATTCCTGCAGCAGGGCACTATAATGGTAGTATTGCACAAACAACATCTGCTTGTCTCACAGCTGGAGTGTGGGGGGGTATTTGAGCTGCCTTTCAGTCACACATTACATTGACTGTGGATAACTCCAAATCCCCTATTCCTGTGCTGACAGCCACATTGTAGTGTTTTAAAACACCTGTGTTGTTGATTTTCTGATTTCATGGCACATGTCCAGAATCTATCCTCTAGAGATTTTGTCTGTCTCTTGTTTATGAGGTGTTATTCTACATTACATAAAGCTGCAGAAATGGGGTTATTTAATGAAGAGGGGTGCTTGTGACAGTGGTTACTCTTTAATATCTCATTCCCTGGTCCTGGAAAGAGACAGGATCTTCTGGTTTTCATTTCAAACCATCCCTCAATAATTTCACATGTTTTAGTGAATTAGGGAAACTTAACTTTGTATTCAGTGGCTGAAGACAATTATAGTCCAAACCATAAAGCTTATGGGGCTTTCTAGTTCTAGGCATTGCTGCGATAGAGAATGTCTGATTGAATAAATGTATAATTGAAGGCATTGCTGGCCTGTTGCCTGTTGTTTATTTAAAACAGTGCTGATTCTTAAAATAAATAATAAAAAAATGAAATGATAGAATGATTTATTAAATTCCTTGGCTAGGAAATTAACTGCATTGTGTCTATCTAGTGGACTGTTTTACTGATTACCTTATGCAGAAGGGTGTACTGAAGCCAACTAAATTAATTCTGAAATTAAACAGTTTATCTCCATGGCTCTAAGTTATAATTAGTTGGTGCATTCTTGCAGAGAATATTTATTCAGGTCTATGCAGGCTGGCAGTATTTGACTAGAATAACCAATAAATTCAGCATTTTCATAAGGATTGTTTGACCAATAACAATTGGTATTGGTCATAGCATAGTACAGGTAATGTATAAAAGGTTCCTTTTTTCAAAACTTGTTTTACGTCATACTGCTCTTAATGATAATTATGTCTTTCTACGGGTAGCACTTCAGAAAGCAGCTGAGGGAGACTGGAACAAGCTATTCAGTCATGCTGTTGAAACAGATTCCCTGGTATATTTCAGGGAATATTTCAAGAGCACTGGATCAACCACCTATTAGTAATCAAACAGGCTGGACTGACCAAAAGGCTTCCCTTTATTCTTTCTGCATATTCTAACAAAAAAAGACTGAGAAACAGCAGATATACTGTGGATCTGCTGGATGAGTCCAGCACAATATCTTTGCTTTGGAAATACTGTATATATTTCCAAATAAATGTTGTACAATTTTCAATGCAGATTTTTTGCAATGATTTTAAAATGTACAAGTCAAACCAAATTTCTCCTTTTTACAGTGAATGAGAGTTGTGGTGCGAATATGACCAGTTAAGTCTAGCAATCAGTGGGTCAGAACACAAGCAAAAAGCAAAATGTAAAAAACTGAAAAGGAAATGAAAATGATGGGTAATGTTGAAGTGGGATATGCTACCGCCTGTGCTATTCAGAGTAATGATGTATATCAGACTGATGATTTGATTTTCAAGGCATCACTGACAAATGTCCCTAATTAGAAATGACTCATTTTGTCTTATGGTTTATTAGAAATGTTCATCACCTTCTCATTACATCTTCCAACAAATTATTGCCTTTATAGACCATGACATTCTAGAAAATAATGCAGACGTTTGCTCACTTAAGTAATATTCAGGCAGAACTAATGGCTGCTATGTGACATCAGCTGAGCTTTCTGCATTCATCTTTACCACTTGTTCAATGCATTAGTATTCATTAAGAATCTGAGCTTACTGTGCTCAGCATTATAATTGGTGATAAAACAGGCAACATTAGAAAAGGAGATAGAAAATAACCTACTATTTTCTAACGGAAGGATAATTTATTATATTAAAAGCCATACCCACCTGATTCCAGATTACTCAGTTTACCTCAGCTATTTTAGATCACCAAATAGTGCACACCACACCTCTCACAGAAGATGCATGAGCTGCATCTCTTGCTAATAAAGCAAAATAACACACCCCAGCTTGATGCTGGCAAGACCTGTTTAACCTGAATGACTGTGTACTGCTAGATGTTTCAGTGGTCAAAACTGTACAAAGGATTATACAGTAAACATCTTGTTACAGTGTATCTTGGTTATTTTGTACAATGTTAACAGCTTCAAAGGATGTTCTCTTTACTGCTGTGTTTTGGTTACTAACCAACAATAACCAATATACTCAACAATCACAACCATGCTCAACAGTTCCTACAGTATGTCTCATTATATCCTGTCCAGTAAACAAAGAAGTCAAATGAGCATGTGTTCTGTGGTACCTGGTTACTGCTGGAACACAGCTTTGTTGTCTTAGTGAAAGTGTTCATGAAGCAAGCCAGTCCATTACTCACTCATCTCCCACGTGTTTCAAAGGTTCACAATAATCGAATCATTAAAGGTTTAATTACAGAACTGAGGGAGCTAAAACAAACGCCATGAGATGCTGGATTCCAAATGGCCTGAAAGGGAAGTTCAGGGGAAACTTTAGGCTCAGTTGGGACAGGACTGCCCTGCCCTGGTGTGAAAGATGCCATTAGTTTGTCTGGCAGCTACTTTTTGCTCGTTTTGAGGTTTCAAACAGCTGGAGAATTCAAGGTACAGTTTTGCATGTAACTTGAAAGCCATCTCAGTAACATTTACCTGCTGAAAATCCTAAAGATCTAGTTATTTGAACTTCAATCAAGAGTTAAATGAAGTTGTAGATTATCCACCTGTTATGTGAAATCTCTCTTTGCTTGTGTAAGGGTCATGACCACCTGGGCCTATCCTGAAAGCACAGGCAGCAGGAGGATTGCACCCTGAACATACAGTACAGTACTCAATACCCTCGGCACACTGCACCCAGTACAGTGCAGTACTTACTGTGCATATTGTACTGTACACATGCTTACTTCGCCATCTTTGTGAGACTTCCCATTTTATTTTTATTGATTATAATCTACCTTACATTCAGTTACTTCATTCTATCAGCTTTGCACCAATCTTGCTTTGTATTATATTGTGTCAGTATAACATGAGCAGACAGATTTATTTCATTGTAATGATGAGATACCTGTCTTATAAGGCACATTGCTAGTATGAAAATATATCTTCTGCAGACCTGGAACATAAGATTGGAGTGACATTTTCAGGTTAGCAGCATGAAGTCCAATTGTATTCTGTGTTGAGTTTGATTTTCAGAAAGCTTTTGATAAAATTCTCCGTAATTGATTAATTCTCAAATTTCATGCAATACACAGTGGTAGTAGTGAGTGTATTAGGACTGAATACTTGTTAATGGATAGAAAATAGAAAATGCTGATATTAGATTTAATTAGTTATGATACAGATCTATATTATGGCCACTATTCTTAATTTATACAGTAGCAATGATCTACACTCTGTACATTTTAGTATACTAGGTATCTGCATATTGTATAATAGCAAAATAGAAGGATTAGCAAACACTGTTGAAGCAACAAAAATATCAAAACATAAATAGAAATGTGCCTTTAAAATTCTCAAAACTAAAGTGAACTCCATAAAGTAAGTAAAGTACTTCTGTTTTCATTGAAAGTTTTAAACCAATTATCATAAAGACTCAAATTTATTAAGCACATTCTCTGATGAAGTTAAATGTAATTAAATAGATTCATTTAAAACCATAAAGCTAAGTAAATAATTGGTACGGCTCAATTCTGTGTCCTCCCGTAAAACAAATCAGAAAAAGTAGCTCGCACTGCATTTTTTTTAAAGTAGCTTCTGAGGGCACACACCTCGCTTTTACCGTGCATTCGTTTGCAGGATTTTCTGTGTGCTTACGGGGTCGCAGCACAGAGCCGAAGGCACACACATACAGTACATTGTGAGGACAATTTGAATACGCCGATTAGTTTACCTAGCAGGTAAGAGGAAAAGGGAACACCCCCGCAGAAAAACATGCATTTCCCCGATAGAAGGCGCAACAGCAAGGAAACGACTGAACTGTCGGGAGGCAGAAGCGCTAACCGTTACCCCTGCTTTCCACTGAAATATAAAATAAAGAATTTGTGTTTGTGTTTGTGTTTGTGTTTGTGTTTGTGTTTGTGTTTGTGTTTGTGTTTGTGTTTGTGTGTGGTTAATTTAAAAATAGCTATAGCTATTAATTAAAGAGAAAGAACACTTTTATGTCTTTAAATACTAAGACAACTGAACAAGGCATACTTGAAAAGACTGAGACAACGAAGGTGAAAAAGCAATCGTCTTAATTTCAGTCAGGTGTTTGCACCTAAAAGTCACGAAGCAGGTGTTACTTTGGATCGAGCCATTAAATTATCCTGTGATAAGTTACATTTTAAACACTAGAAACTTCAAAGCGCACCCTTTGACTTAGAACACAAAATTAACCGTTCATTTTCCGCAAATTATCTAATGATCTTCAGATACGAAACCTAAAGTTTTACAATTAAAGAGTGAACTTCAATTATTTCTGTTGCCATCACCCACCCCGTGCAATCTCTAGAGAGATGGGCTATCCTACTTTCAGAAGCGAGGTCGGTCTCAGATTAAAAAAAATAAAGTCGATTTGAAAAGTTAGTTGACAATATCCTGTTTGTAAAATGGAGAAGGATCAAAGCGAAAACCAGGAGTCCGTTAATGACTTCGGTAAGAAATTGGGTTTCTTATTTTATGCGTGTAATCATTGCATTAGTCAATAACTTAATAAACAAAGCGATTGATTGTAAGGGTATTTTGAACTAAGCATTATAAAGAACCACCAATTTGCCTTTCCAATAATACCATTTCAGTAATCCCACATGCGAGTTGTGTATTAATGTATAATAAGGCACGCATTAAACTCACCTTCCCAGTCAGTTAAGGAACTGTTAATGCATTAGATTCATTATATACTATTTTTACAACTCCAAATACGACTTCTTTAAAAGAAGTTAAATTATTTCATGCGGAACCTAACTGTTGTCGGTGAAACTGTTTGAAATTACCTTACAATTAGGAAATATTTCGTTCCTCGTTTAATCTGGGTTAGTTGGATTGTTGTGTTTAAAACTCACGTTTTATACTGCGAGTCGAGAGTTCTTTCGAGTTTAAGAAGGAAAAGCACCCCTATAGAATGGTAGCAGATCAGAGTGAGGGTTTCTGTAGTTACCACTTACATTTCTGTCACTGTTTTTCACCTATTGTGGATAAATTGCATTATTTTGTTGAAACAAACTGGTGATTTTTATACGAACGTGCATGACTATATGAAGTTGCTTGACTGAATAGGCTGTCTGTGGTTTGATACAGTACAGTATGTCACCTTGGGGTACTTGTTTACTGGTATTAAATATACTGGTTGCTTTACAATTCCCATGTTTTAAGCGCAGTCTCTTCCATAGTGTAGGCCGTGTTTAATGAATCGGTGACCAAATCCTGAACGTGATTTATCAAGCATCATATATAATCGCCCCAGTTGAACAGATCTCATAGTGTAAGGAGAAATCTATCTGCTGTCTCACCTTTGGCCTTTATGACTTCCTCATCAATGTATAGAAAATGTATAAAGAGGAAACGGCCGTTTATGGGTACAAGATATCAATAGTAAGAATAAGAGCGGTGAGGAACCATCGGTATTATCTCCGTCTTCCTGTGCAATTTGTTGCCAAACCTTTTATCAGTAGAAGATGAAAGGAACGTGGGTGCAGAGAATCCAGCATACAGTATTTAAGATGCAAGTAGCCAAAGCTGATTTATCAAGCAATGCATATAGTATCATAATTTCTACAGTTCAACACCTCCATACCAGAGCCTGTAGCACATTACTGTACAAATGAAGAGACTTTGATACACAGTGATCAATATTACTCTCTTTTCTGGCTTCTTGGGATGTAATGTGCCATGTTGTTTCCAGACTTTTAAATGGTACTATGTTTGCATATTTCATACAGTGCTGCTAAAATGCTTGGAATCACTCACAGAGAAACTTGGGAAGGACATATATGTATCTAAAGGAACAAGTAATAGGTTTATTCCATGCTGGAAAAAAAAGGAAAAAAGAAAACACAACGTTTTGGCCGTGGAGCCTTCTTCAGGTTCTTTTTTCCTTTTTTTTCAGCATGGAATAAACATATTACTTGTTCCTTTGCAGCCTACACATGCTGTCGCAGCTACCCACCTGAACATACTGTATATGTATCTATATACACATGTATATGTGAATTCCAATCCCAGAACTTCCTGTAGTTGGACGGGGGGTCCTTATTTTGAGGGACTGCAGGATAAGGAGTCCCCAGGTTTAGAGTACTTGGAGACCCATATAGCTGGAGAAGATGAAAGTGGGAAATGTGTGATGGAGGTCTGCAGTCAGTGAGGGTCCTGATTTAAATTCCAATGTCTCCACAAAGCATAACATCAACTTCTGGTACTTGTCAGGCACCTGTAGACTTTGCAGTGATGTCAGTGGGGGGTGTAGTGCTCATGCAGCCAGTACTGACTCACCTGCAAGGACTGTGGAGCTCACAGCAGTTCAAATTCTGAATGGCTCTGACAGGTGTGTGTATTTAAGGTCCTCTTTTTCCCCAGTGCAATGAAGTGGCTCAGTTAGTATGTTTCCTTGTAAGAGGAGTTAATAGACAATTAGTGGTTACAACTTGAGTGGGTGCAAAGAAATGTGAAGGGCACCCAAAATGGCATATAAGATAAAGAAGAGAAGATGTGTGTGCAAATTAGGTAAGCTTCTCCTACAAACCATCTACACTTTGAGTGAAGGCAAAGTATAAATTCAGGATAATTGTACTGTTGGTGTATGCAACCTGAAGAGGAGTGTTTACTCTCATTAATCAAAGTATTGTTTAACAAAGTAAGTGTGAAAAGAGTTATTTAGAGATGTGAATGGCAGAATCAATAAAATATTTAGTGCTTTTTTATTTAACACCAATTATGCTTGTTAAGAAACAGTATCAGAGGCTCATTAGATGTTGCAGGGATAGATAATTTGGTATCAAATGAAGGATGAAAAATTAGTATTCAGGATACACCAGCATTTTTGCTAATCAGAAGGAAAAGAACTGTATTTAAAGGTATTGAAAACATAATTGATGTCAACTATATGTATTGTCCAGAACCAGGCTCCTTACATGAAGTTGGAATTATAACCCTGTTCAAGTGGGGAGCTGCAGCAGCATGTGTAGGCTGCAGAGGAAGGAAGGTTCATTACATGCTGAAAGGTCAAGAAAAGAAACTCAATATTTCGGCTGTGTCTGAAGAAGGCTCCACAGCTGAAACATTGTGTTTCTTTTCTTTAACTTTCAGCATGAAATGAACCTCTACCTTTTCCTTTACAATCCTGTTGTTTCTCTGCAGAGGAAGAGCAAGATAGCCTGCTATGTAAAGAGCAGCTGGAGAGTGACCCAGAGAGCAAGGCTCAGCTGGGTCTGAGGCTGCAGCTGTCCTGTGAGGAGGATGAGGTGGTGGAAGAGGCTGTGGCGAAAGATGTGAAAGCAGAGGCAGAGGAAGAGGAGGAGGAGGGGTTCAGGAGGGAGGTAACGGATGTGAGGGAGACCCCCCCCATGTCTGCCTACCGCACGGTCATCATCGACAGTGAGCAGGCGGGGGGCGGACCAGAGGAGAGCAGCGTGGTGAGCTCAGAGGAGGACTTCTGTGTGCTACAGGTGGAGGGTCGCGGGACCCCCAGGGGGAGTGGCCAGTTCCTTGGCCAACCTAGCATGGAACCCGAGAGCCAGATGAATTTTGTCACTGTCTGTGGACGAGTAACAGGACTGTTCGACTCCCGGAGGAGGGAGCAGGCAGAAGAAGAGTTTTCCAGCTTGCCCACCCCGTACTGCCAGCAGAACACCTCAGGCTCATACCACGAGGAGGAGCACACGCCACAGCTGGGGACCAAGAGGCCTCGGCAAGCTGCAGCGAGTCCGGCTCAGCAGCAGACGGAAGGACCCATAAAGCTAGAGCAAACCGAGGCTTCGTCCAGTGACCCTGCCTTGGTGATCCCCTCCAAAGTGCTTAACCTGACCGAGTTTCAACCAGTTGACCTCAAAATCAACTCTGCTTACGTCACCCGACGCCATACCCGCTACTCCAGCCGGGCTAAAGTCTTCCCAAACTACAGGGCAGCCGGAGGTGGGGCGGCCCTGGGAGACTCGAGGGACGGTCTGAAACAGGATGAGTTAGCCGACAGCGGGCTCATGCCTCCTGTGCCCAAGAAGAAGACAAGGACCCTCTACACCACTGGTTAGTTCTGTCGTCCTCGTCGCTGATTAAACCCTCTGATTACACTATTTGGTTACTTCCATTCGACAGATCACCAGTGGAAGAGTCAGAAGGTGACTCAGTAGAAAAAAAGTTAGTAGATCGTCAATAAACAACTAGCAATCGGACCAAAAATACGCCAGTATATTTACTTTTACTCTTCCTTAAGCTACTATAACAATTTTATTTTGAAAATGGAGACATTTTTATTAATTTATGTGCCAGAAAATCTAATGGGACTGTGCCATAATCTATTTGTGTTTCTTACAAATTGTGATATAAATCCATACAGCTGGATTTTCTTTAGCACTCTGGGTAGTTCAAGTTCAAGTTCAAGTACAAGTTTATTGTCATTACACTCATATACATGGTATATGGTATAACGAAATGCTATTTAGCTAGCTCTCGGACATAAGTAGTACAAAGAGAAAAAAAAACAACAACAACAATACAATTGTGTAGCAAAAGAAAGACAGAGACAACAGGCAGTGTGCAAAAAACAACAACGGACGATGTGCAAAAAGAACAACAACAGGCAATGTGCAAAACAACAAAAAGGTAACAGGTTATGTGCAAAATATGTATCAACAGAATAAAATAAAGGGATAGAAATTATGGGGAGTGAGCTTTTGACATGTATGGTAGAGGTAGATTTTCAATGTGTGTTTGGGTTTTTGGTAAGAAAGAAAGGAAGAAGGCACTGTGAGGTTCAGATCATAGGTGAGAGTGAGAGTGAGAGAGGCTGGGAATTTAACAGTTTCATAGTGCGGGGGTAAGAACTGTCTCTGAGTCTGGTAGTCCACAGTAGGGTACTGTGCTCAAGGGTAGAGGAGGAATCAGGAATCCAGAATCCTAACCATTATGCCACACTGGCCCCCCTTTTCTTAGAGTCTCCTGGAACCTTAAAATAAAGGTAGCATTATTTCTTGAGTTATGAGAATGAGTGGTTCATTGTCCTGGATAGTTTACTACTCTAACGTTCTTGCTGCCTTTGCAGAACAACTGGAGGAGTTGGAGCGCCTGTTTCATGAAGACCACTATCCGGATGGAGACAAGCGCAAAGAGATTGCCGCTGCGATAGGCGTCACACCCCAAAGGATCATGGTGAGGGAATTGGTCATTCGCCTCCTTGGACTTGGGGGTTGATTTTTGTTCTGCAGCTTCTGCATCATTGTTCTAAAAGTCTGTGTATGGGGGGGGGGTAAAACTTGAGCCACCAGGGGCGGTGTGAAAGCTAGAAATCTGTAAATGAATGGAGAGATTTGGAAAGCAATTTGTTCAAGCAAGTCCAGCCTCCTGCATACTTTCTGTGGCAGAAAGGTTTATTCTCTTGATGTATAGGACATATTGATACCTTCCTCTCTTGTTCTCTATTTGTCTTTACCAGACGTGTTACTCAGTAGGTTAAATTGATTGTATACCTGTTCTCAGTCAGCTGTCTTACTAATGAGGTGATTTAGTGCTTAAATAGCCAAAAGCCAAAAATCTAAATTATGCCAATATCCAAAACACACATACTTTAAAAATATATATATATATCTTTTTTGTAAATAGTAAATACTGATGTTTCTTTTGATGCTCAATACGGACATTGGAATGAAATATTTAAATAATTTAAACCATTAACGTGCATTGTTTGTATTGTGTTTCTCTGCATGAAATGAGTGTATGTTTCTACTGTATATTTTGCAAATTTAATGCAATTTGGATTTCTTGCATGCTCTCATTGGTTCAGAAATCAAGAATATTTCAGTCAGAATATTCATTTTGCACAAAATTAAAAGCGATGCAGGTTTTGAAAATAGGGATGTGGTAATAGCTAGATTCAAACCCTTCTTCTCTGTCTTTGATTGCAGTCTAATTTCAGCTTTTCAATTCAAGGCGTCTTACTGACAGCACGAATATTATCTGTGCTGCCAAAAGCACTTTCACAATAGCGTATATAAAATCCACCATCTTCCTCTCCCCTGTGTACCACTGTCTGTGTCTCAATCCAGTCTTCAATTGCAGTGACATGCTTCTCTCTCCAGGTCTGGTTCCAGAACCGTAGAGCAAAGTGGAGGAAAACGGAGAAGAGCAACCTGAAGCAGGAGAAGAAGTCATCTGCTAGTAGCATGGCAGTCACACTGACCAGCACCATTGCAGTGCCCCAAGTGTCCAGCCATATTGCCCTCACAGCGCCCCCTGCTGGGTAAGGTTTACACGTCTTACAGGGATGTACTGTACGATGTAAAGTCACATGCCTGAGAACACAGCCTTCTCTATAGTCCCTACTTTTGTACATAAAGGTGTGTGATTTTCTTATTTTATTTTTATAGAGACAAGTCTTGTGCCTTCTTCACTGTCCAATTACATTGTTGAGGGAATTAGATTGATTGATTTCTGCTTAAAAAAAACAGCAAGCACAGAGTGATCGAAAAGGAAGTGACAGAATCCTGCTGGTTACCGTTACAGTGCCATGTCGTTGGAACCAGTTAATTGAGAACCGTGCCAAAATAGTTAGATAAGATCCTCAGATTAAATAGTTTTAATGAACAAGTGTAACCTTTCCTATGTCCTTGTGATCTTGATCCTCTTAGGTATTTTTAACGCCAACACTTTCCACTTACCGTACATGCATTATTGAAACTTCAGCCTGTTGTGTTCAATCTGTGTCTCTCGCCAGAGGCGGTGTGCTGGCTACAGTTCACAGCCAGCCCATTGTCCCACGGATTGTCCCACAGCCGAATCAGAGTCACTTCAGTGGAGTGATGACCACCTCCTCCAGCCCTCCTGGTGAGAATCCCAAAGTTTATTTATTAAAAACGTCTGTGCTGCACTTTCCATATGGTTTTGCTTTGCTCGGGGGTAAGAATCAGCACAACACTTTAAAACGGCAATAGTATGACCTCATGCATTTTGTGCAATCTATGCTTTTTTTAAAAAGGATATATTCTGTACAGTAATGCATTCATGTCTTATTCAAAACACAATGTCCTTTGCCAAAAAACATCACAAAATGTAAGATCAAAGTTGGCTGTTGGGTCTGCTGGGCAGCCCGCTACTACCTATCAAGGTTTCTAGTGGGAAGCTCAATCAAGATTTCGAGTGGACCATCCTTCAGTGTTGTCAGTTTCCTATGCTGTTTGCTTTGCACAGGCCTGATGATCACAGGACACAGAATGGCTGCAGAGATGGGACAGGCTACACTGGCGTCCGCTGGCCAGCAGGGGGCACCGATGGATTACCTGCCGTGCATCCCCAGCCCTCCCCCTTTGCGTCGTGCCAGCTTACCCCTTGGCACCTCCTTCAACCCCACCAATCATATCATCCCCCTGATGCTGGACACCCCTGAAAGCTCAGGCACACAGGGCTCCCAGGAGGGCCCTCCCAGGGAAGGCCTGAGCTACAGCCTGCACAGCGAGAGCTCTGGGTGAGTGGAGAAGGCAAGCTTGGCATCCAGAGCATTACCACACTTCACCACAATTACTAAAGGGTCCTGTCTGCCATTTCATGTTTATTGCATTTCTGACACAAAATGTACGGAATGGTCAAGCTCTCTTACACTTTATTTGAAAAAGCAGGTTTATTGGAATGAGAACTTAATCTTGGCTGCCTGCATTCCATAGTAACAGTGTTACTTGCCAAAAAAAGGTAAAACAGCTTGGAAAGGTGGAAACTCACTTCCTATCCCCCCCCACCTTCCGGGGTGCATCGCTCTTAACACAGCCCCGTCACCCTCAGGGGTGTGTTGCACTTAACACGGCCCTGTGTCACACTTGAAGAATTTGAAATCGCACGCTCTCAATTCAAAGCAAAACCACATAATTATCATATTGCTGGCTGAGACCTTTGAATGTCAGTGTTTTACTATCAATAGTTTAGTACTGTAGTAACCATGTGTGTTAAAAAGTTGTGATATTTTTGCGCAACTGTTAGATGATTTGCTGCTGTAGGTGAGTTTCCTAACAGCTGTGTTGTTTTTCTGTCGGCGATACACAGTTAAACAAAGGAATTAGAACTCTTTATGCTTTAATTTGTCACCATGTAAACTAGACCATATAGAAATCAGAGGCATTCTTTATTAATTTTATTCCTGTTGCACACAATTTCTTTTTCAGACAGCAAGGACCAGTATACAGTAGTTTTTTTTCCTGTGGTTCACCAATGACAAATCCTAAGAGAATGTTTGCAGATCATGTTATAAACAAATTATCAGTTCATATTGGTATGCATGTTCCTTGTTTGAAATACATCTGCTGGAGGTTTTTATGTCGAAACTGCATTAATTTTTCAGAGATCAAAGGGTGACCTTTCTTTTCAAGTGTGTGTGAGCTATTTCAGGTATAATCCTCGTGAAATCAAAGCACTTTTTCTTTTTTCTTACTTTCATTTGTTAAAACCTAGACCACTATTATTTTATGGGCTCTTGGTTTTAAGAGAGGCAGATTTATAGTTAGAAAGAGTGATGAATAAATAATATCAGTGATGAAAGCCTTTCAGTTTTCATACTCTTGTATGACAGGAATTGGCAGCTCCAGTCTTCAATGTGATGGAATCCTGCAGGTTTGCCTGTCAGTTATCTATTGATGAAGAACAGTTAATGTGACATTTTATCTGGGTAATTAGTTTAATTGTTTAATTAAGATCAGATCATAGGTGGAACTAGATGACTCTGTGGCGTCATCCATCCCTGATCTACATTGTAGATAACAGAGGGGTGTTTTCAAAGAAAAGGAAAAAAAGACTGCTAATGGGTGAGAAATCCAAAAACAAGAAAAAGCATAACAAAGAATGAACAGAAGTGTTCTGTTCATTGCAGTGGCAGACATAAAGCAATTTGTCATATTGCGTTTTGTTTTTTAGTGTATCATCACAAGATAAAGGTGTTTTGACAACATGTAAAAAATCCATATGCTGTGTGAGAATGACAGCGGTTCGATTCTGTCTAAAAAATGATCCATCTACCCCCTGAGACAATCGGTAGAAGGGGCTTTAACATATGAGTGCAGAAACCCCATATCTAAAATTGGCTGATTTATTGATGATGAATATTGTATGTAAAACTCTACAAGTTACAGTTAAGATGTCCCGGTAATTTTATTCATTTGATTAACAGTATATAGAGGCAATGCTTATTCTTTGAAGTGTACATGTTACTAACACAAATCTGGAAATAACTAATAATGTACTCCAGGATGATTTGTGAAGATCTGATTCCTCTTACATTCGCTCCCAGACCTTTAGCTTGGCAAAACCATCAAGACAACTTTTTTCATGCTGAACTGTGCCAAGGGCTTCCTCCACATGTTTTTTTCATTCTGTGATTACAGAGCAATGACAGAGAGCAAGTGGATCTGCTTGTTAATTAACTCGGTCGCATTAAAAGTGTGATGATCTGAGAATAAAAAAAAAACATAGCCTAAAGCTATAGATGACCATCTCATGTCTGTGCCCAAATATTTTAAAGCACAGAGAGGATGTTAAGAAATGACTCAACTCAGGGTGACACTGGGTAAGTGTCATGATATATCAAGAGCAGCTCATGCTGATTATGAATTGAATTGGCATAAAAAATAATTATAGCGTGAGACTAATGTAGTGCCTTTGAGAGAGCTAACACACATTAGCAACACTGATTATAAATGAGATATTACAGCTTCTAATCAAAGCATGCACATGAGCGTAGTCTTTAGGAAAACCTGTAAGATTCGATTTGGCAACAAATGCAGTTTAATCAACAGCTAAAAGTCATTAATCACGCCTCAACAGTTTCATAGTTTTTGGTGTGATTTCTACAGTGTGGTTTGTGAAATGAATTATTCGTATTAAATTGATTTAGGAAGATTAAATTGTCAAATGAAGCAAATTATGGTTTAGTGGTTTTTGGAGCTTTGGCAAGAGGCTACAAAATATTATGCTTTTGCATAATGAGAGGTAGTGCTTGCAAAGAACTAAACAATTAACAGCTGTATCCAATAGCTTCACTTGTTCTTGAGGCAGAATTTCTGTTTTGTATCCATATACAGTATGCACACTTTACTTTGCATACAGAATTGCCATTGTTTTCTGCAATCTTATGAGAACTCTGTCACTGAGCAAATGAAATCATGATCCGTTCTGAGGTTTGTTGTACACAAGGCTGAAGGGTAGTTTTCAGCAGTGATTGATAGCTGACATTTGTTTAATTTGCAAGTGTCAAGTGTGATGCAAATTCAAATTTTTTTTACATTATTTTGAAAATGTTTTAAATATTTCCAATACATTAATGGTAATGAAACAAAGAAAAGCTCTATAAAATATTTTTTTGCATGCAGAAGTGTCCACAAGTGGAAGATTACATACTATTGTTGATGCTAGGTTTAATATTGATAATGTTGTGTGAATGAATGGTGTATGAATGGGCAGGCTTGTGATTTCATCGTCCCTGTCATGCTTGCTCACGCTGTAGTATCGCTAACGGCACAGGAAGCGCCATCAATGATAGAGCTGTCAGTCAGGCCATCGCCACAACAACGAGATCAGGAAGGAAATGAATACCACCTGTACATATTTAAGACCTGCCCTTGTGACTCTACGATGCCCAGTATTAGTGTATTTTCACCTGGTTTATGCATTGTCATCTGTGAGCTACTTTGTTTTCGGCTGTGCTAGTTTACTGACCTTTTCTCACTTTTCAGATTACCTTCTGGCTTTTTGCTCGTGCTTGTGCTCTTTTTGGTTTTGGGGCTCTTGCCTCCTCAGTTTTGACTTTTGGATCTCCTTCGGTACCTTGACTTGTGTTTTTCATGGCCTTGACCCCTGCCCGTTTGCCAACTTCTATAATAATATCTAAACATTTAAAAACAAAATAAAAAGACATACTGTATTAAATGAAATACAAAAATATTAGTACAGTAATAAACTTTCTTTTGGCAATGCTCTTTAAATGAAAGAAAAATTCAGAATAGAAGCTGAAGACTGTGCTTAAGACCTTCCTAGAACTGACAGTTCCGGGTGTTTAGAGCAAGACCATTCACCCAGCACGGTGTGGTGTGACACAGAACACTGCCTCATGGACATTAGGGTGTGTTTTTGTGTTTTTGTAACATCTCAGCATTCACTTCAGTTGTTCTCTTTGTCACTCTCCTCCCTTCGATATCAAACATGATGTCTGTCCATTTTTCCTTCCCAGTCCTGTTCACCCATCTTCTGCCAGTCCCTTATCTGTTCCTTCTCTTCGCCCTCCTGCTCTTCTGCCACTTTTCTTCTGTCTCATCTGAACCAGATATCCCCCATTTCTACCTTCCAGCTCCCTTCAAGATCCACCTGTCGTGTGTTCAACTCTCACTTTTTGTTTTTGTTAAGGTTTTTCTGTGAATTGTTTGTACCGTTAAATTTTCCAAGTTAGTAATTGTCTTGACCATAAGTTACTTTGAAAAGTAACATTAGCTAAATTGAGAATTTTAATGATCAGTACTATTGCAGAGAGCAATTCTTTTAAAATAGTTTAGTAAAAAAGTTATTTCTTTTCCAGATCAAATACCTCCTCACTGTGTGACTACAATGAACATTTGGGCACCTCCGTGAAGGTGGACACACAGCATTATCTCCACAGCAACCCGGGCACCAATCAGCTGGCTTCTTACCAGCTGAGCTCGTTTCCACAGCAGCACAGCAACCTGCTGCCTACCCATAGCCTGAACTCTGGCCAGCTCCCCCAGTACCAGCGCCTGCCCTATCTCAACACCAGCTGCCCCCCAAGTGCCAGCCTGGCACCCACCCCACCTGTGGACTCCAACCCCTCCTACCTCGCTTTTGGAGCAGCTGGCAACACTGGGGTCATGACCTATGCCTCAGGAGGCCGTGCCTACTTCCAGACACAGGGAGGCAACCAGATTCTGCTGCAGCAGGGAGTCCACGGTGAGTTCCTTTGAATTTGGTTGTGTATCAATGTCTAAAGGAGAAGTAAGTTTAACAGCTAGAAGTTCTATAGAGTTCTATAGGAACACATTTGTAAACAGGTGATGAGGACTGACGTATCATGTTCTTAGCATGTTTACATCAATGGCAACATCTTTCAGGACTAAATGCAACCAATTAAAAAAAACATATAATTGGGATAGGGAATTGTTCTAAATAGTAAGATAAATGCAACAGAAATTAGAAAGGACAGAGGATCTAGAGGGCTCATTTAGGGAACAATGCTTTAAGATTTCTTTGGACAATAGCAGGAATAAAGAGGTGAGCTCAATTGCACTGTTGTTCAGTGAAGAACTTAAGAGCCCCACTACGATGTGTGACTGTGTATCCCGATGCTTAGCGACTTGCTAAGAGAACTTCACACCTTCCTGAATATCATGTGCTGTAAATGATTGGTTTCTGCTAATGCAATCCCAGTGAATATTCTCATATTGTTGCATTGGCCTCAGTGTTACCTTACTTACCTTTCCTCAGCATTGCCTTACTGTGCAAGGTTTCTTATTCAGCCACAGGGATAAAGAAAGGTTTTTGAAAAGAAAGGGCCAGGTTTGTTCATGTAACAAGTCTGGAAAATCACAACATCATCTGCAGGTCTCTGAAGAGTGTGCAAACTCTTGGTGAGCAGCTAGCATTGCTGTGTACCAGGTATGGCATTCTCCTAGATTTTGTGGATCAGGCTCTGAAAGTTGAAAATTAGTCATGGGGAATTTTATAGTTTGTGGGAACAGAACATACAGATTTACTTATAATAGAGATTTGTTACAATAGTGTGATATCCTTATATTGTACACCCTAAATGTATTGTGTACACTTTCCTTAAATTTATACTTATTGTTAAAGCGTTTTGTGTAGCCTTTCAGAAGGTAATATGCAGGCTACATAAAGCCTAGTTATAGGAAGTTTGATCCTTTCCATAATCTTAAAGTTAGCATGATGGAAAGGCGATTCATCAAAGAAACAAAATGTTCCACCTTCACACTCTCTGAGGACTGCCTCATGGTATTGAAGATGGAAGCTTCACCTTCACAGCTTTCACTGCACATGGTTAAGAATGTAACACCTGTGTGCCTCACTGAGCAAATGTACTGAAACAAGAAGCTATAAGAGGTGCCACTGTAAGAGGGCCTTCTCTGCAAAGAGCCCTTAATGTATCAACATGCCCTTGGTTTGCATGTCCGTCAGATGAAATGGAGGAGCTGATGTCTGAAACTGGCCACTACAGATTGTCCTTACGGAAGGTACAGTTGTGAACCTATAGTGATTTGTATCCATCCAAATTGACTTTGCCAATCAGTAATGGATGTTACTGGCCAGAAGCTGTTCTTTGTGTGAGTGAAAAGAACAAATGACCGATTTAACATCATCTTCTTAGGGCCATCATGAAGGTTTCTGGTTTCCTTTCAACCTGAGCACTAAATTACCTAAATTAACTCAGTATTTGCTTAATTGAACATGTTGAAGCTTTTCCTTGTTCCTTAGAAGACTTATAAAATCTGCTGGGCAGCGGCTATGAGGACCGGAACTGGTTACTCTTTCCATAACCATCCTTAACCTTCGGACAGTATTATAGGATAAGCCAAAATATGATGAGCTACTGTATGTAATCACAATTGGAATAAGTTGCACCAAACTGGCTTAGTTTATGTTTTAAGTAATTTAACCGAAAACAAGTCTGGTTATGTCTATCTAATTCACACTTTGCAGGGCTTTGTGTATAAGCTTTTCAGTCCTTCACCACACCGTCTCAAGTTGCCATTTTATGGATTGGAGGATGTTTCACACTCTGTGCTTATAAAAGACTTTATCTCTTTCTTGGAGAGCACTTCAAAATGGCGAATAGACTGTTTAATGTGTTTCATAACACACACGGGCTCCAAGGCTTCAAGAGGTGAAAGGGAAGGTGACATTTTTAAATGGCAGACTAATAAAGGCAGAGTAGCAGCTAATAGACGAGTCATCAGTCTTCTCTGATATTCCTTTCATTCTGGAGTGTTTTTCCATTTCTTTCCCCTGAGGTCAAAGGACATGACAGCCGTGGTTTCTCAGGCAGACTTGTTTCTATAACATATAATAAATACAATGACAAAAAAGAGATTTTTTTCATATCCATCCAATTCCTAAAGTATATTGCTTCAGGGGAGGAAAGCCAGAGGGTCAAGCACTTTGCTCAGATTGGATACGCTGAGCCTTGTAGGAAGGCCGTTGAGGATCACTCAGACGGCGACTCCGACACCGTGCTGCCAATCACTTAGTTTCAGAAGCTATAGATTTTTTTGCTTTGCTGCATGTGTTGCTCCGCTGCTATGAACAGACAGGGCCTGTCAGCCTGTCCTCTTTCAGTCACAGTCAGTGGGCTGGGGGAGGCTTCTTTATTTCCTGCCCCGTCAGCCCTCTGAATGCTTCTAGAGGTGACCGGGTTTGGGTGTCATTCAGTGAAGTTCGAGTTTTGTTTCCTGATTTCTCAACTGGTATACCTTGGCACAGTGGTATGCCTTCAGCCTTTAACAGGTCTGAAAAAAAGCCACACTTGGGGGAAAACAACCCAAATTGTTTTTGTTTTATATTGTTTATACTGTTCATTCGTGGTATGAAGTAACCAAACCAAAGTGTTGTGTTGCATATTTAGTACACACACGTGACAAAGGCCATGCTCCAAGATCTTTCGTGTGGGAATCACTTGCGCGGCGAGTTCAGTTTTTCAGATTTGTCAGATGTAAAAAAACAAAAACAGAATACTTGAGAGTGGCTGAGCCAGAGCTCCTTGTTTCACTGACAGCGATTCTGCAAAGCTGTTGAGTTTACAACATGAGGCCTGCACAGAGATGCAGGCTGTTTTCATATGCGCACTGAAATGAACAAGGGTTCCTTTAGCTCCATCCAGAGTTTGTCAGTTTGTCCTGGTCATTTACCCTGTTGAATGCATCTGGATGCAGCTTGGTAATGGGTTTATTTATAATTCTAAAAACAAATCAAGAGAAACTTGGAAAGAGAAAATTGGAAAGAAGCTGGCATTGTACTATGGGTATGCGTTTACTGTAGCTGTCATACTGTACATAAAAATGAGAACGCGTGTCAGTGTGTCCTGCAATCGAATCTGGCCTGTTCAGGATATAGTCCCATCTTGCTTTTATCATAAAGGGTCTTGGTTGCTGTGATGTTTGCCAGAATTAAGGCTTTTGGATGGACTATTGGTAGAGTGGGTGTACATTACCAGTATGTCCAAGGTGATAAATTCAAAATTGTTACTTTTACCTTCTCTAAACTACAGTCTCGGCTAGTTTTGTTCTCTCAAGATGTATATACTGTATATACCTTCTTAAGCATCTGCCACTTTATCTTTCTCGCGTGTCTGTCCCACTTTTTGTGAATGGTATATTTAGCCGAGTCTGTATTTTGCTCTATTAAATACATTGCATACAGTATGTACAAGCCTTAATAGCAACGTTTTATTTTTTTCCCGTTTTACCACTTCGATGCGTAACATCTTTAGGGTGTTTAGTCCATTTTCTCAGGCTATTGCATAACGGCTTTGTTAAATTTTTCATGCTGCATTCTGCCTAAAGCATTTTAAAACACTGAACAACCACAACAAAAATAAAACTGTCAGATGATATTATTTTGGTAACCATAAAAAAAGCTAAAAGGATAAATTACAAATGTTTCTCTTTCAGTTTGGAGGCATAGAAATAGACATCAAGTGTGGCTGGAAGGTTTTTCCATTATTCACAAGTCTCGGTACTAAAGGATTTTCCTTGCAAGCAGGGTCTATGAGAAATTAAAGTGCATTTTATATTTATGTAGCTTGATTTATTTAGTGCATTATGGGGTCATGAAGCAGATCTCTGAAATTAAATGCATTTCAAGTTATTCTACAATTTATGTGTGTAATTGAACTATAGTTAAATTATTTTCTACTATATATTCTACACTAAACACTGCTGTTGCATCTTTTTACAGTTACTCAGTATTATTTACCAACTTAGTATTCAGTTAAGCATTTTGCCTATGTGCACTTCACAGTAAACAGAAAATAACATGGACCAGATATTTGCTGGCTGGAACAATCTGTAAATGTATCTATGTCCAGTTGAGTAGGATTGTCATAAGATGGTTCACCAAAAAAATAATCCAAAAGCACCTGTTTGGTTTGGAGCCATCTTACAGTATATGTCCAAATGTCGTGACCCAGTATGAAGCAGCCTGGAAATTGGCTTTCCTAAAGCTGTCTCTGTCTGATTTCATAAATTTCAGCCCTTCTGTGGAAGCTGACAAAATCGGTAGTGATGTAAAGTTTAGAGACTCTATTGTAGGCTTGGCGGCGAGACACTTTATCTTTATAGATTCTAGCTGTATTTCAGCACAAGGACAAAACAGCCTGGCTGAATAGAGGTCAATGAGAACAGCGTCTGAGATGATTTATTGTAGTGCCAAGGTTCAAGAGCTTTGGACCAGCCCTTGTACTGAACTACATAGTACATGAGCAGTTTGAGGTACAGATCTGTCTTAAACCCATTTGGCTGTGAGAACAAAAGCCAGGCCACAAGGATGAAATCATAACTTCCCCTCTGACGAGGTGGAATGAAACGAGCAGTTGCTGCAGTAGGGAAGATGAGGTGTAGGGGAGGATGATGCACAGGTAAGAATATCTTATACATGTTTGATTCTTTGGATGCGGTGGTGCAGTAGCCCTTTGCTCTTGGACCTCAGCTGCCAACTATTAAACTCATGTCTTTGCATGTTCAGATGCAGCACCTTGTATTGGACTTCTGTGTGGCCAAAGGCAAGCTGGAATAAATAACAGACATGAAATAACCAATTATGTACAGTACATGCAATAACTAACAAGCAGGAGCACTTTTCAGCTTTACCTGGAGTGACGTTTCCTGTTGGATCACTATAGGACCACTTAAAAGAATATTTTTGCTCCTACTCCATTATCCTCATCTACTTTGTTATTACCTTGTCTTGGAATTCATGTTTCACCTTATGTGAAGTTTTATGTCTGTTTGTTTCTTCTGCAGAACGATTCCAGAAACCTCAAGTTTAATTAATAATCAATAATAAATTTACAACGTGGATTTAAAAGGTCATTTTAACATAATAGCTTCCCAGCAATATTAGAAATTCTCCAGTGTTGACATATAAATTGCTTTTGTGTTTGTTCAATGGAAAAACTGCAATGCATTTGTTGATATTGGGCATCTCCTGCAGGACCAAAAAATCTAGTGATTGTTTAGGCCCTGTTCCAGAACCACTACACTGACTGACAGAAAATGCAGGAGCATTACTTATTATGTTACTTGCTAAGGAAATGTTTGCTGCAGTTCTACACTCCAGTGAGGCAGTCTCAATTCTCTAATAAAAATATTTGGCAGGGTGCTCCCCTTCTTTCTTCAGGGGCACCAGGTATTGTACCGTTGGGTGGATTTTTCAAATAGCCAATCAGTTTAGTCAACCCATTTAAAACAGCCAATCAGGTTATTCTGCTTATCACCGGGAGGAGGGAGGAAGCCCGAGTATCCCAAGCACATTCCCAAGACCATGTGGAGAATATGCAACACAGTATCCAGGGTCGGAACTGAAAACAGGACCCTGATGCTGTGTGGACTGTGTGGACAGCAGTGCTTTCATTGTATCACCCAGACACCCGCTCTAAAGCAATAGTTTTGAAAGGAAAAATTTCTTAGTTCATCTGATTTGTGTTGTGTTTCAGGGGGAATAACGACCTTTCAGGCCTTTCCGTGGAACGACATATACGGCCAGCCCAGCCAGTACGCCCCTACACTCTATCAGAGAGCGCCGTACCAAGGCCTAGCCCGGGAGCAAAGCCTGTATCAGCAGGCCCCAAGCCTGATGCCAACCCAGCGTTATATTCAGGTCCAGAGGCCCGCCGCAGGGTCGGCACAGAACCTTTTCCAGGGGACCCAAAGAATACTCCCTGCTCCAGCTGTGTACCAGCCTCCCCGGCCCATGCGGGCTGAATTCCCGGCCCCGGAGAGCTCCGAATGTCAGGACACGCCGGCTGGGACAAAAGAGCCGGACTCCAGCAACAGTAAGTCAGACTGCGACTCCGTACAGCAGACGCTTCCCGAGCAAGTTACAAGCCAGCAAGCCCGAGGCACGGAATCCGACACGACATTCGAGTGTGACTTTTCACCCATTCACTTCTGAATGCTTATCTAGCTTTGTTTTCTGTTACCTTGTTTTGTATTTGGACTCCGGGATTTTGCTTTCAATTAAAAGGCTTGGCTGAAAGTGACGTCAAAGGTGTTTTCTCTTTGTTCCCTGAGCAGCAGTGCAGAGGTTTCCTGAGCGCCACTGGTGCTGGGTGGGCATGACTTGGCCAAGGTGTTCTGAGCTTAGCTGTGCCACAACAGCCACTGCAACTTGCCTGTGATCAGTGTTATCAGTGAAAGATTCACCATTCCCCAGCAAAGTGTCATAGAGCTGACAGTGTACCAGGTAGTGTGGGTGGTAATAGCAGAGAAGAGTCTCCACAGTTCTTGTTGTTATAGGTGCAGCAGTAAGCCGAGATAATGAACTGTTGATTCCAAAGCTGGAAAGTACAAAACAGAAAAATAATTAGTGACTCCAGATGTAAAAAAGCCTAGTATTAAGCTTGTGCACACCTAGTGTAAGCTCTTCCGTTAGCCATGCCCAACCTTAACACCAAAACGGGGGAGGCACCACAGTTGTCTAGACCAGGACCACCCTAAAAACACAGAACTCCTCTTTCAGACACAGGAACGTTTTTTTTTAGCATTTCCCATGTCACCTGTTCCCTTTCTTCTCCTGATGTCAAAAAAGGAGTTAGTCACTTTAAATTGCCTGTATGTGTGCACCCTGCCCTGGTTTTGTGTTCTGTCCTGCCTTGTGCCACTGGGATAGGTCCTGAGTTTTTGTGACTCTTAGGTGGCTTTCTGGGCTTTTATGGGCAGATGCTGTTGTAAATGGCTTGACTTTAAGGTGCCACATTGGCAAAATGAATAAGAAATCTGTATCTCCTTAAATGTTCTCTCTTGCTACTTGTCCGTGACGCTAGGAAGTGTTAATATGGAGAGTGTATGTATCCATATTAATTGAATCTAGCTTGGGCAGAACATGTCGCATATCAAAATGAGTTTTAAATCCGAGTTTAACAACAGCTGCCAACTATTAAAAAGCTCTGTGAAGTTGGCACCCCTACAAACAGCACAACAATGAAACCCAGTGCATTTGTTTGCACTTTGTTCCCAAGATATAGCGACTTATTTATTAGGAGTTGTGACATTTTCCTCCCTCTCAGGATGCCACAGGAGAATCAATCCGGCTCAGTTCGTTTGTGCTCCATCTGTGCTGTTCAAAGCAGCATCTGAGGGTCTTTCGTTTCCGAGATATGACACCTTCTTGTTTGGGGGAGTCACATGACTCTTGTTTCTGTTGTAACGGCTGAGTTACGTCACACTTCCTGAGACATAAGGTGCTATATCTTGGAAACGAAAGCAGGACAAACACTTCTTTCATTGGCACAAACTAGCACAAACAGAGCAATAACAAATGTGCAGGTTTTCATTGTTTATGTTGTTTGTAGGGGTGCTACCTTAATGGAAGTCTATTAAAACTGTCAGTGATGTACAGTAATAAGTTAAAAGATAAGATATTCTGAACTTTCAGAATCTGATGATGTCATTTAGGGGAGCCTCGCAAAAGTAATTTTTTGGGGATCTACTTTCAAGTGCTCTCATTGAGATTCTCTCATTGTTTCTTTTCAAAGGCACATCACTTAAATTTCAGTAGAAAACGTAGTGAGAATAACCAAAAAAATCTTTCCAGTGCGGCATGAACTTGTGCTCCAGACCTGTACAACATCTGCTTGTCCTGTTAAATACATCTTCCCTTGATTAAACATGTCTTGTAGTATAACATCAGGAAAGAAAGTGATCCTTGTGAACATTTGCATTACATAATTCAGCCTTTTAAGGCTGAACTCTCTGGCCTGTGTGTCTTCAGCCACAGTCCACTGGGGAGCTGCTAGTCTTGGGCTGACCCTGATGCCTTTTGCCTTTTTGCTTTGCACAAGATGTATTATCTTACCATCTATATATGGAAATGTAATTGGTTTATTGACCTGGCTCCCGTTCTAGAGACAAACCACGTGTGTTCTCACCTGAACTCGGTCACCCACATAATTGTTGGCCATCACTTCAGTTCACACTTGTACTTTTGTACATGTTAACCATGACAAATTCTCCACAGCAAGCTTTCATAAAGGAGCTTTAATGAGCATAATCTCATTTACCCTTTCCTTAAAGGATTTAGACACCCAGTGTTCTTTTGTGTAAGAAAATGCCTCCTTTTCTTAGTCCTCAATACACCTGTGGGTGACTTTTTTGCATAATTGTGCCTGCCTTTGAAGATTTGAAATGCTTGGATCAGTTCGTCTTTCTGATCAAGACTTAAGGGATTTCTTTAACTTGTCTTTGTGTGACATTCCTTTCAGACTGGGAATTATCATATGTGAGTTCTTTTCTGCAACAATAATATTCTTGTAGCTGGGAGACCAAACCTGTGCACACAATACTCCTGGTGTCTTGAGTAATCCTGAAAACCCTTCCTTTGAATTAAATTCTACACATTTCCCTAAAATGACCAAGCTACATATCTGGACTCATTGTAATGAGGTCTTAAAAAGATGAGATTCTGAAATCCCCAAAATAAAGGCAACTCAGTGCATTTCTTTTTAAAGGCATGGTGGTTAGCCCTTTGCTCTCAAACATTAATTAGAAACTCAGTTTGAAAGACTTCCAGGAAAACAAGGCTGAATAAATGGCTAAATCTTAAACTTAAAAAGAATTATTACACAAAAGTCATTACACTGATTGTTTCAGTTGGCTTTTCTATTGATTGTTGTGTGTCTCTGTTGACCTTGGGGACTTCAGCATACCCATAATGGAATCCTGTCCTTGGGTGGTGGCAGAAAGTTTTTTTGGGTAGCGTTGGCCCGCACGGTTTAAAAATGCCTCCATTCTTTGAAAAATGTCCAAATTCTTCTAACACCCCATGCCACACTCACTCCAAGCTCAGAATTTCTGTTTCAGGTTGTTTAGCTTACCGTGATAATTTTTTTCTTGTGGGATTTTTTTTTATTGAGCATTACAAAATTGGTAGTAATTTCAGGTTTCTTTGAATAGCTTTCTTCAGACCTGCAGTTCTGTGGGATGTTATTTGTGTTTAGAACTAAAAATGTAAAAACCTGTACCAGACATATGACACATCCTCCAGGCAGACCTTCACCTCACCTTAAGGTGTTTAGCAAAAACAAACTTGCCACTTCCTCTGACCTGTTCTCTAAAAACTCTCTGTAGTGAGGATACTGGTGCAGAAAGGCAGCTGCACATCTGCCAGGTGGAAACTGCAAATCAGTGGTGCTTTACAAATGGGTGCCGTACTATTTGATAAGTTATTTGGGAACCTTTGTGCACTATACATTGAGGGAATGGTATTACAGTAACGTATTTAAAAGGTTATTCAAAAAAATTGTAATCTGTAGAAGACTTAGTTGCTTTACTTTAATCATAGCAGCATTTTAAAAAACCTAGCATACAGAAAATGTACCACATACATTTATTATACCCAGCATCTCGGGCATTACACAACATTTGCCTTTTATTGGTAAACAAATTAATGTAGTATTGTGACGAGAACAATATTGTTGGTGAATACAAGCGTAGGACTTAGCCATGTCACTGGATCAGAATGCTAGAACACATTTACAACAGGGCTCTTGAGCAGTTCAGCCTGTCCATCCTCATTGCTTAGACATTTCCCCCTTGTCCACTGACACTAACGTTTGACCACATGATGCTACACATATGCAAAAAGAGCAGCTTTGCTTAATCTCCACAGGGAAGATAAATTAATGCTTTATCTGCTCCAAATACAGCAAACAGGGTGACCATAGGATCCCAAGTTCATGGGGAAACGTGACAGAATTTTTTCCTAACGTTAAAAGAAATTGCATTGCATGTTTCCTAAATTGAGAATCGTTGCTTAATAACAATGCTTGAAAGTGACAATAGAAAAAAACAGAAGATACATTTCTGTTCTAAATATCCAAATGTATACTTTCTGGCTCCCCAGTGAGCCTGTATTGAAGTGGTTAGAAAATGAATGGAAATTCGCACATATACTCTTTTATTTTGTCACAGTGTACAGTGTTTTATAGTTATTATTCATATATTGACCATTTAGCTTCTCCAAACAAATCATTAACATTGATCAGCTGTTTTCTGGGTTTTTTTCTGACCAATTCTAAGAATAATGACCAACTAATCATTATCAGAAAATAATTCTATTAAGTACCAGATGTAATCTCAGGCAAAGTGTACTGATTCAATTACTCAATTGTCTTTCAGTTTAACAGTATTCTAGTGCATCAGTTTAACATACAGTAGCATCATATTATCACAAGCAGAATTGCTCTGATCCAGCTTTGAAAACCTTTTAAGAGCTGCTTTTGCTTGAATAAAATATGTGCTGAAGCATATGAGGATGCATCATGAGGATGCTTTATTTCAGTTTTGTTATGACAACTGGAATACTAGACTGGACTCAAGGGCTTGACTAGTTTTTCCACAGGAAAACTTCCACAGTCTTTATGTGGAAGACAGCCTAGACCCAGCTGTTGGATATATTTTGCTCTGTAATACCAGGTCTGTTTCATGGCTGCCAGACATCACCTACTTCCTCTATGAAACTCTCCATCCAATTGTGGTAATCGGTGAAACAGTACTCTTTAAAAAAGGGAGATTGTCAGGCACAAGGCAGTATACACCCTGGATAGGACGTCTGTACGTTGCAGGGCACAGGCAGACACAAACTCAGACACGCACACACTCACACCAGGGCCGGGTTTCCAAGAAGCCAGTTAACCTACTAGTAGGGAAGTACAGTAGGAGACCAGAGGAAGCCAGAACAGAAGAAGACCACATGAACAGGGGATAAACATGCAAACTCCAAACACGTAGCACCCCAGGAATTTATCCCAGGACCCGAGAACTGCGAGATGGCAATGCTAACCATTGTGCTACCATGCCACCCCCCATTAGTTCAGTGTTCATACATTTCCCGAGTTTTCTAGCATTCTGAGCCTTGAAAAAGACTCGCAGCAAGACTTCACAAAGGTGAATAGCAATAAAGTATCCACAATCGTCATGCTTCTGACTGCTCAGCTTGTGTGGTGAGATCATTAAACTCTAAAATTACTGTCGGAGTCCTCATTTGTTTCTCGTAGGGGGCATATTTTTGCCTGTAGCTCATTCTTCAACATAGCTCAACTATTCTTCATCATAGTCTCTCTGTTTCTTCTGAACAGCAGGGAGGTGATTAATTCTCTAATGTATTTCAGTGGTTCTCTCTTTGCCTCTCTGCTGTGCTATTTAACATTGCACTGCTCTCTAGCTAGGGGATCAGCGAAGATACAGATCAATAAGGGCTTGTGGCCTCTGCTCTCAAAGGCTCTAACCTTGTAGCGATTCACAAAAGTCAGTCTTCTTCGTTAAATGCAAAAGAAATATTCTGCAGTCTTCAAATCTGACACTGAATGAGCGATGGCAAGCCAGGAATATGGTTGGCACTGCAGACTGAGGTCTGTGATGCCAGTGTCTCAGTGCTGTGGTGCAACTTGGGATTTACGTTTTGAGACAGACTTATTTGCATTTTTAAAAGCTGTGCAAAATTGCACCCTTGAGGTGCCAAATTATTAAAGTACTGTATATCAATACTCCCTTGACATGCTTTGTTTAAGTAATTATTGCTATTACACTGCATTTTCTTAGACAATATGCAGCTATATTTTGTATCCGCAGCATTTCTGGATATTCTTTTCATCACAATGAAGCTGATCAGCTTCACATTGATTCTTTGCTTTGATTGATTCAAAGCTGCTGTGTGGTGCATAACATGTCCTACATAACAGGAAAGCTGTGATAGACAATCAGGAAAAAAACAGCAAACACAGAGGTTCTGTTTTGTCTAACGCCGTCGGATAGTAACATTGGAATCATTAGATACACAGAATTATTTAAATTATTTCATAGACGTATATTGGCACTGGAGAGTAAATGTAAAGAACAACTCGAAACCAAAAAATAACAATCAAGCTCACATGCAACTGTAACTGAAAGGAGATTTTTCTCATCCATTGGCTCTGACACTGGACTCTTCTTTCAGCCCTTTTTTCCTGCTGCACACTATGGCACTAGATTCTGAGCTTGCACCAAGCTGCAACGGTGAATTCTAGTGCAGTTTTAGTGACTGCACCGTTAAATTTCCTTTGTCAGCCTTCTTAGCCTGCAGTCAGTGGGTGAGCCTTGTATTTCTTCTTTGCTGCTCCCACTGACCGGTCTTAACCTAATTAAAGGTTTAACGCAAGAAGCGCGGAGAAATTGTGGTTCTCAAATGAGGAAGCTCTCAGCGAGGTCTGGTGAAGCGTGGCACAAACCATTGCGTTTCGTGAAACGCGTGGCGCTTGTGACAAACAGAAAAGGCTGTGCTATGGTTTCAGAAGGGAAGGAAGGGCCAGCTAGCCGGGGAGACAGACAGAGAGCAGAATCGGAGGTAAAGTACTGGGCTGCAGAGTGGGTGTGGGGAAGATTCCTGGCGCTGTGCTTGCCCTCGCCATCTGGAATTGCCATCTACAATATGGCAGTCCGAGGCCTGTCTCACCTCTCTGCCAACCCGTTCTCATTGATGATTGTCCCACAGCTATGGAGCAGATGTGGGGGTGGGAGCAGCTTGGAGAACTGGCCCGAGCCAGCTGTCGGATCGTCATGCATGTCGCACTGGTTTTTTTTTTGAAGAGGACAAGAATTCTGGGAAAGGTGTTTTTAACCCCCTTCTTTCTTTTCCATTTTCTCTCAAACTTTTAAGATTCCACATGGATGGGTGAGGTGGCGCGTTTCTGTGACGCTGTGGGTATCCCCCGTAAGCTGTAAAAATGGTCAACTTCGAGCTGCCTAAAAGCGCTGTAAATATTATGATCCCAGGAGAGTTGCTCCATTCTTCCTGGCAACAGTACTGGAAACCTATTGCAAGATGAGCTCTTGCAAATCATTGATTAAGTCTAGATGTCCAGCTGCACATCATTTGTACTGCTCACATTTGTGAGACCTGGTTTCACTTTTCTCTAACCTTGCCTGGTATGGGGTATCGCAGTCAGCAGTTCTAAAATATGAAATACTGTATTGAAGAAAAGAAGTGTCATGCAAGACCATTTTAAAATCTGATTGATTTTGCCATGGCAAGACATTAGTGCACATTGTACTTCTCCAGACATACTGTAGGTATTGACACAGTGTATCTGAGATATTATATATATCTGTCTCATACTGTAAAGGAACAAGTAATAGATTTATTCCATGCTGAAATTTATTTTTTTCAGCATGGAATAAACCTATTACTTGTTCCTTTGCAGACTACGCATGCTGACACAGCTACCCACCTGAACTATGTCATACTGTATGTGTATGAGACATTACTTCCCAATTTATTAATTGTAATAAACATTATTAGATGGCAATTCTTTATCAGTGATGTCTCCTCTGAGTTTATTGACTATGCAATGATCCTAGCATGTGGTAATTAGGATGATATAGTGAATTAACTTAGATTTACAAAGTAGTAAGCAGGCAACATAGGGCTTTGTGTAACAATACAATTTTAAGCAGTGTTCACAGCAGTAAATGCCTCCATTATCATTATTCTTTGAAGAAAACATCTGAATAATGGAAGAATCATTTCTAGCAGCTTCTGCTTTTGTAAAAAAAGCTCAATTCTGTCAGAGAAGAAAAACAATTTTAGCTGCATTAAGCACATTTTGAATTATGAAATTGCAAGATGATGTTTGGGACCAGTTGCCTATTAAAAAGCAAATGAGCAAGAAAATGAGTACATTGTTCTTTCTTTATATAGTTATATTCAAATATACAGCATATATATATATATATTAGTGTGGCTGGTAATTACTCATACCCTTAATCAAACATTATTACTTTCTCATAATGCTTATTACATGAGTCTTTGTATGCTTAAGAAAGATATGGCTTTGATTTAAATGCTCACCTCTAAAGCTTAAGTTATTTTGACTATTTTTTCAATATGCAAAAGTTATACATACAGTGTGTCCAATAATTATTAAAAATTAGTTTTGAAAGATTTGTAGTTTTCTTTATTTCATGTGCTGCTTTCTTGTGATTTATTTCAGTTCAATATTTCTTTTTACATCTATTTCCAAAAGTAATATGAAAAATAAAGATATGTTCTTGGAATACAAAATCTTTGTACTTTTTTTTGTAGTTTTTGTTTTTTTAATCTAACATTTGTCCTGTTGTCAAAACACATGATAAATCGCTTCATAACAGGTAAACTGATTACAGATCTGGTGACTGGCAAAACAGGTCAGCTAAGGGGAGCACATTCACTGAATCACTTAAAGCTCTCCAGAGTCCTGAGACCTGACTCACAGGAGTATTGCACAAACTCCCAGAATTGGTACATATTGTGTATTTTCGACCTAAAATGTAATTAGATCCTCATGAAAGTCTAAATATAAAATGTAAATAACCTGATTAAACACGATACAAAGACATAAGATGTATTTAGATAATTTCTCTTATAAAACCATTTGAACAGTAAAGATCCTTGTATGAATAATCAGTGACTTAATCTAAACATCTCCTGTAACTGTTTATTAGTCTTTCACAATGTCTTTTAGAATTTCTTTCCCATTCTCCCTTACAGAACTGGTTCAATTTAGCAATATTCGAGGGTTTCCTTGTGTAAAGAGCACGTTTCCAGTCATGCCAAAACATTCCAATGGGGTTTAGAACTAGATTTTTGACTTGGCCAATCCAAAATGAAAAGTTTCTTCTTCTTATCCGTTCAAGTGTAGGTCTGCTTGTACTGTATATTTAGGACCATTGTCTTGCATGATGACCTACTTTTGGCTCAGCTTCATTTGACAAATGGATACCCTCAAATTCTCCTCCAGAATTTGCTGATACAACAACACATTCACGATTTTATCAATGAATAAAAGCTGTCTGGGTCCTGAGACAGCAAAACAGCCCAAAACCATGCTACTCCCATCACCAAGCTTGACAGTTGGGATGAGAAAGACAGGGTTTAGTATCTATCACAAAACATTTCTCACTGAGACCAAAAAAGTTCCATTTTCAACTTATCTTGCCAGTCTTGTGGATCATCCAGGTACTGTTTGGCAAAGCGTTGTTCTTTTTAGAGAGCTATGATTTCCTTCCTGGTTGTTCTCCCAATAAAAGCATTTCCATTAAGTCTTTTCCTGATGGTTTAGGCATGAACACTTACATGAGACACAGCAAACAATGAAATCTACAGTTCCTTAAATGACATGTTGAGGCTCTTTGTGACTTCCTGGGTGATTTTTCAGGTTGCCCTTGGGGGACTTTTTTAGCAGAAAACAAGTTCTGGGTACAGTCGTTATGGTTTTGAATATTTTACATTTGTAAACTATCTGAGCGTTGATGGATAGAGCCCTTTTTTACCTTTAATTACAGTAAACAAATGTAATTTCCATGATGATATTGTTTGCTATGGACTGGCATCCCATAATGAATGGATAATTATTTTGGAGGTTAACAAATATTTCACTTCTTAAATATTAAATATTTTGTATAAACATGTTTGCGTTAGTCTTTCATTAATAAGCTACAATCAATGAGAAGACATCTGAGGGAGAGATAAGGTACAGTGAGTGTCAGCAAGAACTAAAGGGAAAAAACGTAAATATGTTGATTGAATAAATAGTTGAACACAATATTTGGTGGTAGCAACACGGACTACAATTATAGAAACAAATATTTTTTTGGTTAAACCTAATTTGTGACCAGTTTTCTTGGCAGATTTTCGCCTCAAGTTGCTTGGGGATCACTTATGGACAGTAATTTTCATGATTAATGAACATTGCAGTAATGAACTATCTGGCCAAGGATCCTTACAGAGTCAGACATTTTTGTTCTAAATAATAAGAATCTCTGTTATTGCACACAGAGGATATTTAATTAAGTGCGTAGCTCATTAAGGTAAATTTGTGCACCCTAATTAATGTAGGTTTGCCAAAGCAAAGGATTTGAATAATTATACAATCATGACTTTTTCTTTTTTCTTAATATGACTTTATCTCTTTAATTCTTTTTGTTTTTTGATTTGAGTGTTTGACATGACTGGAACCTTTAAAAAACCCTTGTCTGAATATTTTTGCAAGGCCGTGTATATGGCAAACGTGACAGGTACTGTATATAGGCTTGGCTCAACACAGGTTCCCTCTGCTGGATTAGGTAAGGAAATGTCACAGTGGTTTATTACTGGCAGTTTTATTTTCCATTCGCTTTCATCTGCATAATAGCCTAAACATTCTGATGCCAAAAACATCAAAAAGGGCATCTATTAGACAAAATCACAGTGAAACCCAAAAGAAAAGTACTATAAAACTCAGAAGATGAATGGATAATGTGCAAAACATGCAAAACTGTTGGATATGAATGCTTTGTGTGCAAAACATTGCATGTCACAAACCTTTATAGTTTTGATGGATACCATGTTGATGCATAACATTGTTCAAATTCATATTAACCAGGAACACCTTTATATTTTACTTGCTCAAACAGCTAACATGTACAAATTAGTTTGTAAAAAGATCAGCTTCAGGAACAATTAAGAAAGGTTGTGTCGTTGACCCTGGTCTGTCAACTAGCCAAACTGCCCGTTAGAATTTGCTTTAACAGCATGGTTGGGCTGTTTGTTCCAAAAACCCACCACCCTCTGTTTAAAAAAAGGCCTCCTATTCTCAGACTTAAATATATTTCCTTGTAGCTTCCAATTGTTTAGTATTTCAGATACTTCTCCACCTTCCCACCTGATTTGTTCAAGAGTGAAGAGAGTTCATCTTTTAACCTGTCTGAGTGTGACATTCCCTTTAGATCTACAGTATACAGTATTTTGTTATGCCTTGATTTGTATTGAGGGCAATGTCCCTTTTCTTTTATAGTGCTCATTATTTTGCACTTTTTAAGTGAGGTCGAAAGAGTGCATTCTATAACCCAAACATTACCCTCTGCGCATTTGCCATTTCTTTCTAAAATGAGGAGTACTCATTTTTCACTCACATTTAAGGGCATATATTTGAGAAATCAGAGACTTTTTCTTCATAAATATTTAAAATATATATACTGTAGCTCTTTTCTCAAAAAGCCTTACAAAACTATTCTGACCATGTTTAAATAAATGGCCTTAAGGTTTTCCTAAAGGGTTTACATTGACTTCCTATTTAATGCCCAAGGGGCAAATACAGTTCAGTTTGTTAAATGACCTTTTTCCAGCCTTGGTGTGTACTAAGAAAAGAGCCTCCGGTATTAAACTGGCCTGTAGGGCAAATAGTTTGCATTCAATTATTCTTAATGAAAAATACATTGTATGACTTTAGATGGCCTGTGCCTTAAATGAGTTGATTCACTAGAACTTTTTAACACTCTTTGGATATTATTTAACAAACTAACAAAAGGTATAATTCACAAATAGGTATAGAGTAGGAAATGCTATTTATCCCATTTAATTAATTACTGAGGGATCTTGCTTCTTTACTTCAGTATGCTCAATGAGTTCCAGGGCTCAGCAGGATGTTCTAGTATTCTTTAACACCTCAATTGTTAAAGCCTAGAGGAGCAAAACGGGCTATTGATCAAATAAATCCTGAGGTCTGGAGTTTCTAGTTTTCCTCTTATCAGGGTTTTAACTGATTTAGGAGCTTTGTCAGGTACCTGTGTTTTATTTTCCAGGACTAACTTACTGAGAAATTAGAGAGAACTAGAAAACCTCTAGCTACAAATTGAGCCAGTACTTGTCTAAGTCATGGATCTCTATATTAACTTTACCAATACGAATAGCTGTACTATAGTTCAGTTAGCTAAATGGATGGTGCCATCACTAAGTTACATTTAGGAAGTTCGTTTTCATTTGCTGGTAGTTATTACCATTTGATATATACAGTACTTACAATTATCACATCATACGGGTCATCCTGATGACATAGGTTCGCTCTGAAAGTGTGGAAAGTATTAACCTTGAGACTGCCCTGCAACATCCATACTGTAAATGAGTTGCCGTTCTCACAATCTGTGGAGAGAGCATTGCACATCGGCTTGACACTACATTTAATTTCCTGTCTCCTTCCAGCATTGGAAGCTTGAGCTTTAAAATTCTCAAGCTTCGGAGGCGTGTGGAGGGGGAAGAAATGTCACAAAAATAGCATCAGTGGCTAATGGTGTCACGGCAGAAGCTCCTGGGGAATCAGGTGCAGAGCTAAGCAGATGTGTTGTGTCTAACCGAGCAAATTAGCTTTCTGCTCTTGGTGCTGGTGCTCTTTCTTCAGGCCAGTTACTGCAGCCAAGGCCTCTTTGTACTGTATGTCATTCAAGCACAGATACGTGTTGAAGGGAAGTGTTATCATGTGTTTAATCAGATGTAATGTTATTCAGTCTAGTAAGCTTAATGATTGCAAAATATTCCTCAGAATGAGCTCTAGTGATATGTACTGTGATATGTACTGTATTTACAGAATAAGGTCCAGTGATGTGTACTATCCAGTAATTCAGGTATTGTTTTCTTCACAGGTAGGATTCCATACCTCCTGTACTTATATGTAGTGATAAAATACAATAGACTCATTCAGTTTTCATTTTAGAGCTTGTGGAAGAGAAAGTGGCAGATGGGCAGAGGCAGGAAGAGAGAGACTGCAGTCTCTAAAGCCTTTAGCATAGATTTATCCAGTGAACATCGAGTGTAACATTGATACAGGATCTAGATAGCTTTTGGACACTTGTAGAGAAACTTTGGGTGGCTCTGCAACAAGCTTCATTCCCAAGTTTATTGACTCCTTTAGGAAAAAGGTTCTTGGATCATTAAGCTGCAACCAAGCAATGACCTTAATGGATGCCTTGTCTTTGATGGTAGTAGCTTTTTCCTTCACACAGCAGTAGACACATTCCTGTTTAAAAATTAAATATCTGCACTTGCAGCTTCTGAGGAGTGATCACAATTTTGTTCCTGAAACAACAAATAAGTAACATCTAGCATCATTTAAGAAAGTGAATAACTTTTTAAATGGATAAATTACGCTACAACTTGCTTTTCTAATTGAACTGTGGTCATTTAAGTATGACAGAGTGAATAGTCTGAGGAAATGGAGGACAGTTTTGTACCAGAAGCTACTGTATAGTCAGAAAATAATGGATGGATGTGAGTTCTATCAAAAAACAAATTCCTGGAAAATATTAACAGCAGCCAGACAAAGCACTTCATTGAAACACTATGTAATTCCTTTGCTATTGCTTGCTACGGGTCTCAAAAACATTTCAGGCTTCAGTCCTTTTAAAATATTAAAATGTGTGAGTGCACTAATTTTGTACTACATATAAATATTATCCTGGTGGGCGTAAGGGGCTTGAAAATATGTTTCCTTGGAATGAAAAGAAATAAAGCTGTCAAACATATTTACTTCAAACTAGTGTTGATTTATATTACTTTCACGTAATTGTGTTCACTCTCTTGCTTGTATTTTCATCATTAGGAGCAGCAGATGTTGTATTGAGTTTGTGGAGTAAAAAAGCTAAAATATCTGTAAAACTGATTCCCTCTACTGTTGAAGAAGGGTCATTACCACGGTTTGCAGTCAATCCATTGAAGCTAATCTGCTTCAATGAAAAGCAGATTGTGTAACATTTTTGCTAAGCAATGAGCACACAGGCCTGAAACTTACAGCTATTGTCAAGCATCAGCACTGCTACTGGATCCCCAGTCCTGGTCCTGAAGGACCATACCTCTTCCGGGATTTGTTCCAGCTAAATTCTCATTTAAGCATTTGAATTCTTACTGGATAATAGGATTCATTTAAACTGTGTGACTGCATTCAGCTCTTAAACATGTTACAGGCCTTTTAACTAATGCATTACAAAAGCAACAGAAAATTCCTGCGTCCTGGCCAAATTTCCCATTGGCCTTTACCAATCATGACCTTCTAATAATCCCCATCTATGGATAGGCTTCATCACTCTGCTCTCCTCCCCACTGATCGTTGATGTGTGGTGAGCGTTCTGGAGGACTATGGCTGCCGTCGTATCATCCAGGTGGGGCTGCACATTGGTGGTGGTTGAGGGGAGTCCCCATTACCTGTAAAGCGCTTTTAGTGGAGTGTCCAGAAAAGCGTTATATAAGTGTAAGCAATTATTATTATTATTATAATCCCTGCTCCAGGGTACAATCTGTCAATGTGCAGAGGCTTCTTTAAATAATTACTTTTTTTTAAATAACTATCTGCTCGGGAATGATAGAGAAGTTGAGGTGAGTCAGTAAAAATGCCTTTAGTTTTAGTAAGCATACTAGTGATGAGCATATCCTTGCCCAGTACAGTACAGTACTAATTGTGGTACCAATAGGATGCCAGTGATATTTCACATGATATATATTGAACCTGTAAGTGGTATTACTGTGAATTCGAAAAGTTTTTTGGAGCCAATTACAATTGTCAGCTAAAAGCCAAAATTTCAAAATAGGAAAAAACTTGATTCCTAAGGGGAAAATATTCCTGTGACTTCAACGTCGATGCTTCGACCAAGATGACAAGAGGGAATCAATAAGGAGAAGGAGGCTGGGTAATGCATGCCAAAGACAGAAGATGATAGAAGAGTCATGGGGAGGTCTCTCTTGTTATTTTTAGTTTCCTAACTAAATGAATAACGTCACAGTCTCATGCTGGGTCCTGTCTCTGTTATATGTTTTTAGAGGTAGGAGTTTAAATTAATTCCATGTTGAAACGCAAAACAAATGATTCAGCTAAGATGCTTCATCAAGGGGGAGTCATATATTAATTTTTTATATAATATTATTTTCATTTACACTCACTAATTCAGATATTAAGAATCCCCAGTCAAATGCATATACTGTGAGAACTCAACATCAGGGTTAGCATTAACACCACACAGGGTTCCTAGGCTATCCATCTAGTCCCAACACATTACGTTTCTGACCTGATTTTATTGCAAAACACAGGCTTCAATATAGAGTATAAACACCTGAAAGGAGGAAACCTTCTTTATTTGCAGTGACACCAAGCACCTTCTGAACCTTAACAAGTACAGTGAGTAATATGCTTGATTTGGGAGAGACCTTCAGTTCTGGGTTTTCTTTTGAGCCTAATGTGCCAAATATTCTAAAGAAACTGTTCTTTCTTCTTGAAAATATTCCCAGGCTGTGTCCTACGCTGTCCATATCTGACAAAAAACTGCTTTATGCATGTGTTTCTTCAAGGTTTGATTATTACAGGGGGGTAAGCAGTCCTTGAGTGTTGCACGTATTCCTGGCTTTTACTCTATAAAAGCACATAGCTTTTATGGCATATAGCATATATTCAACGTAAAGCATATACGTTATATGCTCCTACAAAAGACTGTTGTTGTCAGTGTAGAAGAGGCAAAAAGGTTTTTTTTGTGATACAAGGGTTTGGAGTCCAGCCTTCTATATTATACATGACTTGTTCATTTGCATTCTAAGGGAGGCTAATTTCATACCTTCATCTATCTTCTCCCATGCTGATGGGAAGTTTGCAGGGGTGTGGCAGTGAGCTGGGATGAATAATTATTTGATTATTCCAGTGGGACACGAAAAGGGTAAACATGACTGTCCAATATAAATGGAAAAGGAAAAATAGAGAATGAGGAAGGGAAGAGGAAAGGTCAGCTCTGACAGCAGGGAGTGCAGTTTAACAAATTGAGACACATCAGGGGGAATCCTGCTGTGATTGCAATCAAGGCAACAAGCCTATTTGCACACCTGACTGAACAATGCAAATGTGCTCTCGGCTCCACCTTCCCCAAGGTCATGCCTCTGCTAAAAGCTGGGCTATTACCTGCTCTTTGTATCCATGCAGAATGTACAGTGAATGCCTAATGACCCTGTTAAGCATTCCTGCTGTGATTCTGTTCTTGCGTTGTGACTATGTAAAATGTCCAACAGTCTGTGAATCCCCTAGGGTTTAATCAGAATAAACTCCTAGACCCTGAAACAGCTACTGTACATTAGCACTAGTCAAGATTCTCTGAAGATCCACATGCTTGTTTTGGGATAGGGATTGACTAAATTTTTTAAGGACTGTACCCTAGTTACTACTTTTTTTTGTTGTTCTTGTCTCCTAAGCAACTTTTTTTTAAACAATCAAAAATTGACAATGAAGGGAGGTTCCTGAGTGACACAACAGATAAAGATCTAAACTAAAGTTAAGAGTGCAGGTTGATTTCTACCTGTAGATGATCAATGGCTGCTATGGACTGACTGACAGAGTATTAGCTGATTGATAAGCTGACCTGGAGTCCTCAAGTCAATGTATCAGACAAAGCTTTCTACAGATTTAAGTGGACTGAGATCACATGACTTCCTTGAACGGATTGCTGGTTTATCACTGGTTTTTAACTCCACCTACAGTAGCAATGTCTCATTTGGGTCCATAACCCTACTGAACCCTGTCTTACACCACATTTGCAATAACAGGGGGCATAGTAGTGTGTTTCCTCATTCAAAGCTTTTATCGTCTAGGGGCTTCTCAAATTAAAAATGACACATTCAAAGCAACTGAATGAATGAGGCTCAGTTTGGTCATCATTCCTGAGAAATTTGAATTGTAAAATGGGTCTCCTCCAGGAGCTCCAGGTCCAAAGATATACTGCTACGTTAACAGGCCCTGGTGTGTGTGTCTGTGTGTGTCCTGCATGGACTGGCATCCCATCCAGGGTGTATCCTGCCTTGTGCCCATTGCTCTTGCTCTGGCTCCCTGTATTGAATGAAGCTGATAGAAAATAGATGGACACGTGAATGCAAGAGAACTGACTTGAAGACACGTGAATATGTTCATGAGAAATATTTTAGATTGCGAATGAGTAATTTTAACTCAAATATTGTTGCAAGTTTCATTTACTGAATAAAACCGATACTTTTTATACATATGGCGTAGCTCTTTGAATGTATTATATTCTAACGAGGATGTTACTATTTTTATGCTGAAAAAAGGCTGAGACTTAAAATACACTTCTTTCAAACGTACATTATTGAACTGAAATGGTGTGTGAGCACAGGGACAATTCAGAGATACCAAACCCTGGTTTGCAACTTGTACTTCCAGAACAGGGTCTGGTTTTCCTCGACCATACCAGAGGCAAAAAACTTGGTAATGGAAGGAGTTATGGTACCAGAACCGTTCTTCGTAAGAGTTAATACTTGAGGGTGTGTCCTTAAGGAGTGGGCTTCACCGCCCAACCTGGTTGGTTGAAATGTTTGTTAAATTATTATTGGCTGAATCTCACGTCAGAAATATTTGGTAGGCGGGATGTTATGATTTGACAGGATGATGCGCCTCGCTATTGGCTGAGAGGATCCTGTCAGAGGATTGTATTCGTGAGTCTCCGTCAACACTTCACTGAAGGGGTGGGTCTTCCACATGGCCGGGTTTCAGAGTAGAGATAAAGGTATGCCTTTTAAAAATGTGTTTTGATGTAACTTATGGCAGGAGAAATTGCAACTTATTGAGAAAAAAATGTTGTTTGGACTGGGTCGTGGGACGGGGGCTCGGAGAGTATAAAGCGGTGCAAGAGGAAACCGCGATGTGGAATGTGATACAGTATCTGCAAGAAAAAAACCCACAAAGGTAATAACAGCCTGGGCAAAGGACTGACATGGATCTGCCCAGAGGCCGAGTCGTCTCATCCAGCCCTTGGTTACGTACTGTAGTACTATAGTGCTATCGTCCCTCTTAACAAAACAATTCTTGTTAGCTGTTAAGTCATTCAAGCCTTTCTCTGGCTCTCACGTCGGCGTCTTTCGCTGTTGAATTCTCCCACTCATTCTTGCAATTTTGTAAGGTACTTTATTGTGGTGTGCCGAATAATTGCGTGTGCGTTTGCAAATGTTCTGCCATAAATCTGTTTAAACCCGCTTCAGTGCATTATACAGTATCTGTCAGTAATCCCGTGCCCTGTTGCAGAAGTTATTAAAGATGTCCCCTACAATGTGTTGTTGGCGTTTAGCCGTTGTGTTTTGAAGAACACTCGATTTATGTACAGCATGTGTCGTTGTAACTAACCAGGTTCAAGCCTTTCATTTTAAGCATAAAGGAGACTCACTGCAGTCGTGCACCGTATTGTAGGATTTACTGTAGCATATGATTCACTTTATGCGCAACCGTATGTTGTAACAGAAGTAACTGCAAAATGTTGTCCCCGATGCTGCTCATTTTCTAACGAAGATTCGTTATTGTGGTGCAGGTGCGGTGTTGCTTCTGTAGAGCTGAAGTATGCCAGTGCAGTTGAAGCAAGTGATGTCTTTTTTTTTTGGCACAGGATCTAGCATGAAGTCCCTGACAGCCGGGGAAAAGGGTAGCATGCAGTCCAGTGGAGAAAATCCTTTGGCCCCGGGGGTAGTTCATGTGAAAAAGGAACTGGTGCTGCTAGATGGGGAGGGTTCTCAAGACAAGTCCTTTGACTGTACCAAAGTACCGCTTAAGCCATGCTGCGAGATCAAAACTGAGACGGAGGACTGCCCAGCCACCTCAGACAAGCCCCTTCCCCGGGAACTGTCTTCCACTACAGCTGGGGGATGTAAGTAAAGGCCCGACATGGGTGGGGTATACAGCCCTTTCAATGACAGGGCTACACAATCTGCAACCTATTCCAAGCCACTTCATCATGCAATTTTGCTTTAGCCAGCTCCTTAATTAGTTATTTGAAAAAAATCAGATCAATAGAACAATTAAGGAGCTGGTTTTATCACAGTACTGGAGTGGAAGCACGGTGGAAGGGTTATGACAGTTTCATGACAGGGAAGATTACTTTTTTAATTGGCTTTCCTTATTGAGAACATGCAGAGTTCAAGGTCCACACACCATATGCATGACCACCTGAAACTCACCCCTGCAGCTGAAACGTCAACTGGTCACATCGCGTAAACAGCAAAATTACAGGGCCCAGTGTGTGGTTTGGCCAACTTGGGGGACAAGCTTTGCGAGCTTATACTGACCTCTGACGAGAATGTATACAATAAACACTTTGAGGTCTGTTATGCTGTATGTTGCTCTGTTGGATTGAACCAGCCATCTTTAAGATCTCTAACATCTTGACAGAGGGATCCAGAAACTTCCTTAAGTGGACCTCAGAATAACACATTTGCTGCTAGCCCATCTCTTAGTAGAATTTGTACGATATAAATCTCATGCAGACCATTGTACTGATGCCTCTGTCCCTTTTAAAATAAATTCTTTTGGTGATTAATGCAAGATCGAGATGGAGGTGCATGTGACCATCAGTATAATATACTAATGTGTTGCATGGCCATATCAAGTTGTAAATATTACATTAAAAAGTAATATTGCCAGATTTTTCAGTGACAAAAAAAACATTGTGATCATGATGATGCATACAGACCTGCATAATGCATTATGCATCACGCTGCAGCAATCTCTGTATTGACAGCTGCTGTTTATGATGGATTGGAGTTTTTCAGATTATGACAGTAGCCCATCTTTTCCATCGCTTTAAAAGGCAGTAAAATGTAAGAGCTGACTTTTGGCCTTGTCAGTTGCGTCCAATAACATAATACAATGTGCCATCTGCACACAGTTTTCAGGCAGTGATAGGCACCCCATCATACTGTATACTGTAACTGACGTCATTATGTCACACCCAAGACATTTGTATATCCAGTACATAAAACCTGTCAAAAGGTGTCAAATTGCTGTAGTTAAGCCAATTGATCAACTGGGTCAAGACCCCCCCCCCCTTTTCTGCTCCTTATGACTCCAGTGTCTTCTGGGTGTATTTGTGTCCAAGCCCATAGATTAAGAATTAGCTCAATTAGAATCTGAGCACAGTAGGTGCTGATTTCCTGTTACTATTAAATGTAGTCGACTGCAAACCTCAAGCATTTGTAAGAAATAGAGAATAAGTGGTTAAAATGATTTGTTCAATTAAATGACCAGTTAATTAAATGGCAGCTCGGCTGGAACAGGAGAGCCAGGACTGGGAAGCTCTTAATGGAGCAGTGAAGAGCTGAACTGGAATGAAGGCTGCAGATGCTGTGAGCCACCAGAGGAGCACCCCTGCTAAAGCAGAATTGTTTTTATGGGCTGTTCTTCCCCAGTGATGTGAATAATACAGTCCATTACTTTGTAGAATATTAAGGAAAAAATGCTTAAGTTCTCTTTGACCTACACAGGCTTGTTGTTTCCTTGTAAAGACATATTAAAGGAACTTTAAGTAGAAAACATTTACATGTCAGCTATTTTCTATCTTTCTGAGGGAGTTACAGCAAAATAGCTTGCAGCAGAAAATCCAAAACCACAATGCAGTAGGGTATTAACTTTCCATTGGAATGCAGTATATGGCATTCTTCTCTGAAGATTTCTGAATAGCCTTCAGAAAAGGCATTGCTAATGCAGAAGCATGGGAGCAAAGCATTTCTAATGAGTTTCTGAATGATACCTCCTAAAGTAAGTAAAGCAAAGAAGACTGGCAGAATGGTAATGCATTTGGATGGAAAGTTATTGCTTCTGTTTTAAACGTTTAAGGAAAAAAACGCCATAAAAGAGTTTGAGGGGTGGTGGGATGATGAACCCCTGCTTCCGTACTTCAGTGTTCATCATCTCTGGGTGACTAAATGAGTTGTGTGCTTTGATACAGAAATACCTGCAAGAGGCAGGGGACTTGAGAATGTTCTGAAATGTGGTTCATGCTCCAGATCTTTCACACCAGGTGCTTGAGACATGGCTGCATTCACATTTATATCCAGATTATCCCTGGAAGATAATCTTATCGATATGAAAAAGCGCCGTGGAACAAATGGGCTTATGTCTACCCAGGTAGCTGATGCATTTGAGGAAACATTTAGTTTTACTATGTGTAAGGCTTTTTGTTCTTTGACAATTCAAAAGGTATTTTAACAAATTGTCTTTACAGTTTAGGGTTTAGCTCTCACAGAGCCAGTCAGAAAGTCTTGTATTGTGCTGTTTTAATATTTAACTTGAAACGGACACGCAGAGCTTATAATATGTATTCTAAATCACAAACACGCAAATGTTACTGTGTGACTCCGTATCTGCTATGTTCTGCTACAGTGTCTGTAAAAGAAGAAGAGGAGGAGTTGTCCCTGTGTCTCCACACTGATATCCTTTCACCTGGAAGAACTGAGCTGGAAAATCGCATCAAGACGCCAAGTGAAGACTGCAATGAGCCTGAAAGTGTGAAAAAAGAAGACGGCTTGCAAAACCAGCAGGTATTCCTCCCCGCCAGGGGAGCCAGCAACCCAGAACTGAAATCATCGGTGTCGCCTGCCTGCGCTGCCCAAAGTGGGGCTCCTCCGTCACTGGCAAGAGAAGGGAAGGCCGTGAGGCAGAACGTGTATGGCTGCGATCAGTGTGAAAAGAGCTTCAGCCGGGTGGGGACTCTCAGGGCGCACCAGCGCGTGCACCGCGAGAAGCTCCCGCTCATCTGCAGCGACTGCGGCAAGGCGTTCAGGGATTCGGCCAAGCTGAAGATCCACCGGCGTGTCCACACTGGCGAGGCTCCGTACCGGTGCGAGGAGTGTGGCAAGTGCTTCAAAGAGTCCGGGACCCTGACCAAACATCGCCGCGTCCACACGGGAGAGACTCCGTACTGCTGCACCACCTGCAACAAAACCTTCAGCATCCTGGCCACCCTACGTCGGCACCAGCGGATCCACACGGGGGAGAACCCGTACAGCTGCCAGCAGTGCGGCAGGAGCTTCCGGGATTCCGGCAGCCTGCGGACACACGAGCGCGTGCACACGGGCCAGACCCCCTACCACTGTCACACCTGCGACAAGGGCTTCAGCCAGCTGGGGACGCTGAAGAAACACCTGCGCATCCACACCGGCGAGCAGCCCTACCACTGCACCGTCTGCGGCAAGACCTTCAGCATCTCGGAGACGCTGAAGAGGCACCTGCGCATTCACACCGGCGAGCGGCCCTTCAGCTGCGCCACCTGCGGCAAGGGCTTCCGCGAGTCGGGCAGTTTGAGGAAGCACCAGAGGATCCACACCGGAGAAGCCCCCTACCGCTGCTCGGAGTGCGGGCAGAGCTTCCGGGAATCCGGGAAACTGAAGATTCACCAACGGATCCACACGGGCGAGACTCCGTACCACTGCACCGTCTGTGGGAAGAGCTTCAGCCTGTCCGGCACCCTGAAGATCCACCAGCGCATCCATTCCGGGGAAACTCCCTACCAGTGCGGCGTCTGCTCCCGCAGCTTCAGCCGGCTGGGGGCCTTCCGGAAGCACGAGCGCATCCACACGGGAGAGAAGCCGTATCTGTGCTCGCTGTGCGGGAAGGGTTTCCGGGAGTCGGGCAGCCTGAAGAAGCACCTGAGGGTGCACTCTGGGGAGACGCCCTACCACTGCACCGCCTGTGGGAAGAACTTCAGCGAGCTGGGCAACCTCAAAAAGCACCAGCGAGTTCACACTGGCGAGAGGCCTTATCACTGCGCCCACTGTGACAAGACCTTTGTCTACTCTGGGCAGATCAAGACACATGCCTGCAAGGCTCCTCAACCAGCGCAGGCCCCACAGGGTACTTAACATAGCTGCTCTTCTGATCTCTTCAGACCTAGAGCACAACGCTCATTAGTACAAGTCCATCGAAGCAGCTGAAAATCACTGACTGTGGGAGAGCTGGCCTGTGATTGCTGTCTTTTGCTATTGAAAAGGTACTTTCTTATACAGTTGTGCATACAGTGTGACTGAATCAACAAATGAGAAACTTCAGAAATGTAATTTTGGGAGATACAGCTCCACGTCTGCTTGTTGTTGGTTATGCAAATGATTACAGTATTCTTTGGACTGTGCCATCTTGGCTGAGATGTGAAATGCTGGCCAGGAAGATGAGGTAGTCAGAAACCCTCGATGTGAAGCAAACCAAGGCAACGTAAAGTATCGTAAGGGTACTTCTTAGCCTGTCAGGCTCATTTAGTTTGTGTTAGGTAAAACACCCCGAACAAGGACTATTTCTTAAAGGATACCATAGTTCGGCTTCTTTATTGTATTTAGGAAAGGTCCAAACTCCCATGGCACACTGAGTCATGGGAGTTTGGACCTTTCCTGTGCCCCAGAACTGTACATTCACATGTGTTCCCAGGTCCTTGTGTCATTACCCATTACCTGGGAGGGACAAATGGGGAGAAAGACATTTAGAGTCATTCTGGGAAAAACTGAAAGGCATGCTTGATGCGGGGGTTGTCTCCTGTCCCTGAAGTTCATTTTTAAGTACCGTGTGAAGAAATATGAATTATTTTTATATGTAAAATAATACAATTATTATTTTTAAGTGTCTTGCACAGTTATTAACGTGTGTATATATAGTGAGAGGGAATGTTGGTCATTCTAACCTCACTCTAGGAAATGGCATGAGAATCTTCAATTTTGCCTCTCAAGCTTTCAAATATTATAGACTTTTTCTTTAAAACCTTTGATAAAGCTAACAAATGGCATGAGATCTTAAAAATTATTAGTGAATAGAGTAGTTTGTGTTAATGATGTTTTATGAGACGGTGCATAATATCTCTAAAAATGTCCCTTTGTGGGACAGGATCCTTGCTTCAGTGTTGTCCCAGGACCTGGATGTCAGAACTAGGGAGGATTTCAAATCCCTTGAAGTCCTTTGAAATCCCCTAATAATCTCCTCTTTCAGAGCCTTAGATGAAATCTCTTGAGAAGAGATGCAAGCCTCTGGTTATATTATTATTTCTTGCCATTCCTGAACTAAAAGGATAAGCACTGTGATTGTTACATATATTAGGAGGTGCTGAGTTAGTGTTTTCACCTGTAGCAAAGATAAGTTTCCTTTCCATGGGAATTGGAAGCAATGTTATTAATGCATGGTAATTTTCTTACTTTTAACGAGCAATACAGGGATTAATGCTCCCTTTCTGTCTTGGTTATAACACAGTCTTATGAACTGCAAGCTTGCAGTTTTTTTGTATTAGGTTCACATTATCATACAAAAACCTTTTCAATGATAAATGGAAACACATTTCTGATTCAGCACTAGTGTGTGCACAGAGTGCTCTGAGGGAAGACCAATTGTATTACATGCACCTAACAAATGAGCTATCTGAATGAGATAGCTAGATTTATTTATTTGTCATGAGTCATAAATTGCTAGTTTCCAAAGTCAATAAATTACCAAATCTGATTTAACAGAATGGACGTGGATTTGGTCAGTCATTTTTTGCAAATAAATCTGTAGATGCACATTCTGCTACTGTACAGTACTTGAGAAGGCTTATTATTGCATTGGAGCCCCTAGGCAGTAGTGTTGCTAGGTTTTTCCATTGCATGGCAAAAGTGCACTATTGCTACAGCTCAGATAGTGTTGCAGTTACCTGATAGGCTCAACAACAGCCTGTCATCCTGTTCCATGACAAGCTCTGTCATTCCAATCTTTCCTGACTGCTGCAAGGCCCAAGGTCCATACATTGTACAATACTATCGAGTTTTCAGCTGACCCCCTCATTCCTCAGTCCGTCTCTTTATTGTGGTTTTCTGCTTTTAGGATTTCTGAGGGGCTCTCCTTTTAGCAAGAAAAAGTAGAAACATTGAGTAACACTTCTACAAGCCTATCTACTTGTGTTAGCTTTACCTGCATTCAGTACCTTCTATAAAAGTAAAACTGCTGCTTAAACTAGTGATAGATTATCATTTGGCAAATAAGCGCTTTAAGAAACTGCACCCCTGAGTAGTATATACTGTAGGTATACAGGATGAGATGTTCAGCTTAGTCTTGTGTCTTTTTGACATTTGTAATTTAGATGAAAAAAGTTCTTTATTCTTTATTAAGTTGTTTGCTTAAACCTAATATCTAACGATTGTAGCTAACCACTATGAGCAGAGCAAAGCATTAAGCATTCTGTAAGTTCACTGTATTTCATAACACTTTATAGAAATAGTACCAATAGAACAGAGCTTGACTTGTTTTTCTTTTGACAAGGATTTAATAAAGCCATTTTATTTTTATTTGTGAATTCATTGAAGGTTGACTTTCAACAGGTAAACTTTGTTCTCCAAGCCAGACTGCATGTGTGATTCACAGTCGCTGTAAGACAAAATTAGCTCATTTTAAGTTCAGTGTTTTCTGGTTCTGTCTGTGCTTTAAAAGTCATGCCATTTTAAAAGCCTAATTGAACTCTGTTGTACCTCTGCCTAATTGCAGCCTAGTTTATTTTCTGCAAATTAAAAGCAGAAAGGCTTGGCGGACAGCACTTTGTATACTGATGGATTGGTTTTGCTAAGGAAGAGGAAGGTAAATGATCAAGAAAGCCTAGTGGAGCACAGCTTAGCCAGTCTCATTTTGTGCTTCGTATTGTACCAGGAGGTACAGGCAATTTTTCAGTTAAGTGCATGACTTGGAAATTTAAGAACGTTTTTTATGACTCGGTAGATTCGGGAGCCATTTCTGAATAATTTCTTGAATTGTCAGGTGGCTGGTATTTTGGCTTCTGTTAAGTAGTTGTCTGATAATGTGCACCAAAGGAATTTTTGGGAAGGGCAAAGAGCTGACTCATGTGATTCACTATAAATTCTTAAAAAGGAACAAATTGTTCTTAAGCTACATAACACTGCTTGTAAGTATGGAAGGACAGTAATATTTTATTGGCAGATAAGAAGCTAAAGAGTCTGAAGTATTGGGGTCGTATTGGAGAAATAAGAAACAGAACAGAAGGTGAATTTCACTTAGTACACAACACTATTGTTTTCAGATTTCACTATTCCACTTATAGACCAAAAAGAACGACAAATCAGATTAATTTCCCTCTTTATGAGCCCAACGTCTGCTTTTTTTCCTCATCTGAATCCGTTACTTAGAACATCTGGAAAGCTGGCTGTAACTGCATTTGTGATCACATTTAGTGCCTAAAAGTGGCAGATTTTAAGTTATGTGGAAAAATGTTAAATTTGAAATCTTGAGCAGTTCAAGAAAACTGCTATCAACAGTCATTAATCAGATTAATAAGAACTGCTTGCATTTATAAAATGTTTTATTGTGCATGCTTCAGACAGTATTATCTGAAGCAAACATAGGAAATATTATTTAAAATAAACTGTACATTTGTGTTAAAATAATACATTGTCGATCGTATTTCTGGAAATAACTGTTTTGTATTTCTGTCTCTTTTTTATGTGTTCTGCATGTATTTTTTATTCAATGTGCACAGCAAGTCAAAGCTAAATGAAATCAAGAGATGCTGTTTGGACATGTTGCTGCAGAGAGTGAGGAGCAAGTCAGATTAGCCAGCCCTATCTCCTCATCCCATTATCTTAAATACCCCTGTGTTTTGCACTCTGGAGGCAAAGCAGGGAATCATTAGATGCTTAAATACTCATTTCCTCTCACCAAGCATTTAACTGCAATCAGAAAGGCCAGTCTCCTGGAAAAAGCTCTGATCCATTTGCTATCTTAGTCAAATGATATTTTGAGGATGTAATTATGGTTTTCCTCACCTCCCATCTGACCTGATTTCAAACTAGAAGAAAAGGGGCAAAATGTTTTGGTAAATCTTAAGATTGTTTTTAAAGGATAAAACTACAACCGCTCCTAAATAGAGTTCATCTCGCTAAATGAAAGTTTAGTGGAGCATTCAGCAAGCATACATCAGTTTCAGGACATTTTTGTATTCTCTGCACTGTAGTAAGTGCACTTCACAGAAAACCAATAGGGATGCTGTGTTACTAGACAATAACATCACATGTTGGGAGATACCTAACTATGCTCAATTGATGTAATTAGAATGAAAATAAGTTGTGCTTAGGTACTGTCCTAAAATACATCCCCTTAGCACTGACCTGCTGTTTTGTGCATTGAAACATACATTTGTGGAGAGGAATCCTTGTTTTTAATATTAACATTGAATGAATATTGCCGTCTACCTCTTAATACTCAACCTGTTCAAACATTTCCATTTTTGTTAGACTCATGATACTTGTTTTTCCCATTTAGAATCTGGCTTTATGAAATACGTATCTGACCTGACTCAGGTAATTGTTCACTTATTGTGATTGTGGGTTTACCAGCTGTGGTAAAGCAAGGAGCTGTTGTAATCATTCAGCCTGCAGACTGTGTACAGGACATCTTGAGGTGTCTCTCTAGTCATTAATTTTGTGCTGTCACATACTGATCCAATAAACTGGTTCAAATGGCACATGTGCCTTTTTTTGTCATTGCCCAAATGAGCATAGGAGGAAGAAAGTGTTGTATGCACTTAGTAGTACTTTGTAGCGTAGCTGCGCATATTCAACTGACTCTCTGTTAATCAGAGAAAAGCCTGCTAACCTGAGTTCACCCAACACTGGAAATGCTTCACCTGTTGTGCATCACCACTTGGGAAGTCCAGGTTAAACCTGCTAATTCCTGCACCACAGGACTCAACCTAAGCTCTATGTTTCTAGATGGCAATGCTTATATAACTCGTTCTCACTATTGCTACCAGTGAAATGCCAGTGAATAATTATAACGTGAGGGCACATTCGTAGACACTTTTTATAGAAACATCTATTTCATAATGTTCATTCTACTAAGGTTCCCAGTAAGGCAATGATATGCACCTGATTCCATTTGTCATAACTCCCACCAAGCTTTCTTCGAATGCACTCCTATATTTAGGTTTGTGTGTCACAGAACCCAGCACTTTGTTTAAGTCTGTTTTATATGTGCTGAGTGTTGTCAGTAGGCTTGAGAAACCATTTGCTCTTTTAACATGACAGTGTTTGCAAACTGTGATGTGAGTAACTTCACTGAAACTCACTGCATAACTTTGCATTGTTCAGGTTTACCTCCAGTTTAAAAACTCTGATTGGTACATAATGTTGTGTAATTATATCTCTAGCATCCGCCAATGTTAAGCAGCAGTGTTAAAACGATTCTCTTTTTGGAAACAATTATCAGGATATCACACAGGCACACGAAATCGAAAAATGACATGCCAGTTTTGGCTTCAGGGGAAAATCATGAGATAGACTCATTCTCATTCTTCTGTTTCTGCTCTCAAGTGATAGCACTTGACCTGCTGTTGGAAATTAATAGATGAAATAGGGTGTTCAGGATATATTTGTGTATAGAAGAAAGGGACAAGATTAGAATTTTACCTCTTCCTGAATGTCTGTGACACAGAGATGAAACATATTTGAAGTTTATTTGGCCTAAACTTCTATGACCTGAATAATCATAAAGATGAGGCTAACAAAGTAAAATAGAGGAATTCTGTTGCACAGTTCTTCAGTAAAAGAACTTTTGGTCTACACACTTTTGTTGATTGGTTAAGATACTGTATACGTAAGGCCTCAGAAGAACACAGATCTCAGGTTGATTGGTTGACACTGGAATTCCATGATGTTCTGTGGAAGATGTGCTATCCTGGAAGGAGAAAGTCGAAGCTATCAGAGCTGAGGTTGGCTTAATGTGCCCGACTTGGGGCACAGGCACCAGGGACAGCAAGGCCGGGCAGACGCCTGTGGGGAGCACGGGAGAGGAATAGGCATGCGCCCGAGATACAATAGGCACCCAACACTGAAATGGGGTAGAGAGGGGAGCGTGGACGAGGTGTGATGTTCCAGAGGAGGAGAGAAGGAGAGAAAACTAGGAGCTGGGATGTTGTGTGCAGTTCTACCGGAGCTCTGGGGAGGGTTAGCAACACCCAAAGAAGGTGGAAGAGGAGAGCAGACATCATGGCACCTAGTGGATCCCAGTTATTTCCACAGAGAAGTTGCCGAGTTGCTTGTTTGAGGTGGAGCGGGGAGGCACTTCCCGCCTCAGCTTGAAGGAACAGTAGTCGGACCGCTGAGCCCGGCTGAGGTATAGAAACGCCGGCGAGCGCCAGGAGGCAGTGGGGTGGGAGACAAGTGAAGGCGCCGATTGCTGCAGGAGCTGGCAGGAACGTTGGGGGATGAAGAGACGGAGATGTGGAAGTGAAAGGTAAGAGCAAACACAAAGAGGCTGCTTAGGAGATGAGACATTTACTTGTAGGAGATCAGAAAAGGAGAGATCAGACTGACCTTCACCAGAATATCTGCGTAAAAATGTAATTTACATATCTAAAAAAATGTTTTTCCACTAATTTAAGTGGAATAGATTTTCACTACATGTTGGTATACACAGTAACTTTTTTTAGGTTAGTCAAACACTGATTCATCCAAAGATCAAATGTGCTGCTGCACTCTAGAGGTGGTATGGACAATATACATGTTTTACTGCTTCAGTCCATAAGAAACAGGTGTCGAAGGTTCCCGACACTTATGTTTAAGTTTAATGGACCTGGCTTCTGTTTCTTAGTGTTTATACCTTCTGTTCTTTTGCAATTTGGTCAACTGTTATTAAGCTATTTTAGTTGTTTAAACATTTCAATCTTGGCTTAGCCCAATTCCTTTATGAAGTACAGTGAATTATGCTTTATTGTTTGCTTACTGAGGTGTGGTCTCATGGTAAGCACTGCTGCCTCACAGCTCTTGGGTCCTAGGTTTAGCTCTGGACTGGATTGCCTTCTATGAGGAGTTTCCATACAATATTCTTCCTGTTGGCACGGGTTTTGAATCTGGATGCTCCAAATTCAAGCTGAATTGATTAGTCAGTGTCCCTAAATCGTTTTCATGGCCTGGTTATGACCTCTGCTCTTGCTTCCAATTACTCTTGTCATGAGAATAAGCTTCCTGTTATTGGATAAATGGGTTTCCTCACTGATCCCATTTAATAAGAATGTGCAAGTCAAGCTTTTACTGTATGTCTGACCTTTATTTCATGAAAAAAATGTAAACTGGCCAAAAATATTTTAATCCTGTCATCTCCTCCAGCCCTTACTTCTAAGGAGGAAGCTGTAGGAGATGCAAGTCGATGCCTCCATGACCTCGTGGATCACTGACTACCTGACGGGCAGACCACAGTCTGTGAGACTTCAGAACTGCGTGTCTGAACTGGTAGTGAGTAACACAGGGGCACCTCAAGGGACAGTTCTTTCTCCATTCCTCTTCACCCTCTATACTTCGGACTTTAAGTACAACTCAAAGTCATGCCACCTGCAAAAGTTCTCAGATGACTCTGCAATTGTGGGATGTATCAAGGGTGAGCAGGAGGAGGAGTACAGAGGACTGGTCAGCAGCTTTGTGGAGTGGTGTGGGGTGAACCACTTGGAACTGAATGTTACAAAGACAAAGGAACTGGTGGTAGATTTCAGGAGGAAAAAGGTCAAACCTACTCCTGTCTACATCCATGGGAGTGGCGTGGAGATGGTGGACTCGTACAAGTACCTGGGAGTGCACATCGACGATAGACTGGAATGGTCTAAGAACATCGAGGCCATCTATAAGAACGGACAGAGCCGACTTTACTTCTTGAGGAGGCTCAGGTCCTTCAATGTGTGTAGTAAGATGCTACACATGTTTTATCAGTCGGTGGTAGCGAGTGCCATTTTCTACGCAGTGGTGTGCTGGGGCTCTGGGATTAGAGCAGTAGATTCCAAAAGGCTGAACAAGCTCATCAGGAGAGCGAGCTCTGTCATTGGGTCTGACCTGGACCCCTTGGAGGTAGTGGCTGAGAGGAGAATGATGTCCAAACTGGAGGCCATCATGGACAACTTCTCCCATCCCCTCTATGACAGGCTTGCAGGAATGAAGAGCACGTTCAGCAATAGACTGATTCACCCACGGTGCGACAGGGAGCGCTACAGGAGGTCATTCTTGCCGTCTGCCATAAGACTGTACAACGCATCCACCTTGCGTCTTGGCAGAGGCAACAGCGACAGTGACCTGTTTCTGGACTAAACGCATATACACATATATTGCTACATCTGTTCTCTTTCTTTTTCTTTTTCTTTTTCCCGTTTACAACCACTTTTGTGCAATATATGCCAGGGACCTGTGCAATACATTTATATTTATATTTATATCTATGGTTACATCTATATTTATATTCATACGTGTGATACGATTTTCTGTGTACTGTTCTGTTCAAGTTTCCTCTTGTGTGTCCGGACTGTGAGTAACTCTTGTATTGTATTGTATGTATTGTACTATTAGTATATAATTCGTTACACTGTGGCTGTGTTGTGTGTGTTAAGCTGCTGTTGCACTGCAATTTCCCTCACGGGATCAATAAAGTATCTATCTATCTATCTATCTATCTATCTATCTATCTATCTATCTATCTATCTATCTATCTATCTGAATTTGTTACTGTACATAGTTATACTGTAGGTACTGCCAGCAACCCATTAACTGTATAAATGAAATGTATAAAGAATTTCATGCTATTATTACCACTGTCTCTAAATGCTCCTTGGTGCAAACAAAGTCAGTTGTAATGAAACTTTATAAAATAATTATATCTTAAATTTTTCTGTGCAGGGTCTTCATAGTTTGAAGGTGTTTATATCCCTTTACCTTGAATAAAAGCTTTAGCACAAAGGTTAATAAAATTAGTGAAGGTTTCATTCCAGCCAGACTGCTGGTACTGCTGTATTTGTAATTTCACCGTGGTAAAACAGTTTGTCCAGATGGAGGCACTGTTTGCCTACAGTTCCACTTAATGTGATTTGTGTGCTGTTACCAGTGACCTTTAATTAACTGTAATATACTGTACACATAATTTATAATATCCAGCACATCTGTAAAAATGGCTTGAACTACTAAGAGTTAATGTTCACGGTACCTCAGTGTTCGTGTTTTCTCTGTTTTTTGTGTCTTGTTAAAATTACGCGTGGAACATATTACTAACATACACCTACATAGACATTAACAGTTAATTTAAAGTTTTCATAGTCAAGGATTCAAACATCTCTTCACGCAAAGCCTTGTTTCATACTGTAGATAGGTAGCGTAAAGTATGCCGTTATTATTATTATTAATGTATGCTTTAGTCCATCTTAACATATTTAACTCATACTGCTGGTTATTTTATTGGTGCATTTTGAATAAAATGCTGCAAGATACAACAGCAGTGCTCTACCCCGAATTTAAACTAATGTCCTTTCAATTAAGTCCAGGGCCCCACATCACTACTCCACACTGGTACCTATAGTAGGCAAGCTTACTGAAATACAATGAAGATTTTTGCTTATTGACTTAAAACAACTTTTAAATTAACCTAACCCAAAATCTAGTAAGGAAATGGGACACAAATCTGACTTGGAAGCAGTACACTGGCTTGGAAATATTAAAGATCAGAAAAAAGACTTGCTTCTTAAGCACTGACTTTAAAATAACACAGCATACAGTTGATTAATAGTTTGAGTTACTTCTTCATTGCAAGTTATGAAAACATATTTGTAGACTGCAAAATTACACATAGAGTACTTCAAAAGACATATAAACAAATGCACTTATTCCACTCTCCAGATGTCTTTGTTCATGAGCTGTCAGAGTATCCTGTAAGGTGAGGTGGAGAGCTAGAAGGTGCAAAGTCAGATTGAAGTTGCATGAAACCTGGTATCCAGTTGTAGAGACAGTGTGATGTAGTACAGGCCATCCTATAGTTACATGCACTACACCTCAAGACAACTCCTGCCTCTTACAGCTCTAAGAGCTCTGCTGAGCTGTGCACAACCACAGTTCAAGTTCAAAGTTTATTTGCCATTTGTAGCAAGTACTGTACATTGGAACTTTTATTAGTGCTTGTTCTCTTAGTGCACAGATAGGTGAAGACCACAACGTAAAAACGTTAATAGTGTAGTGGAAAAAGGTGGTATCATCCAGTTTACAATACCATATAACATAAAGTGTATGATACAACATAGTATAGAAAACAATATTGCACAATATTCAAAAGATGGAGGGAATGGATCAATGGTCAGTCAGTTTGCATTTAGCTATTGTTAAATATAATGTACTTTACATTTTAAGGAAGAACTCTGTGCCATTGAGATATGAACGTGAAAGCAAAAAATGAAACCACATACAGCACACTCTTCCCAAACACTCCACTCACATTCTTTGCGCCATAGAAGTAACTGGGGCTAGGAAAAGGGCTTCATCTCTTACAAAAATGTTTTTGCATTGCATGGGCAGGTCTTTAATAATGTCTTGTGCTACTATGTTTATTGATTGGAGTTGTCTTATGGCTGAAACACAGCCAGCGTAAAAAACATGAAAAGCAAAAATATTTTTATTATGCAACTCAACATTAAGCAGGAATTTATTGTATATTTTCTTTGAGTGCTTTATTTTGTTGTTGTTTTTTTTATAAATTCACAGATAATATCCAAGATAAATATATTGACAGTTAAATGCTATCCATTTTTTCACGTTCTGATAGCATTAAAGGTCATTAGTCTCTACAGGATGAAACGTATTTCTTTCGTGATTTATACAGGCTGAGAGGTCGCTTTCCTCAAATATACAGCACTGCCACTAATTCAGCTAATGCCGGTGTTTGTAAGTCAGATCAGAAGCATGTTAAAGGGATTCCTAAAGACAAGCTCTTAGCTTCAGGAGGAGGCAGTCTACACAGACACACCATTTCTGACAGCTGCTTAACTTCACTGAGACACAAGGCCTGTTCTGGAACACAAGCTGGCTCTAACACCCTGCCTGGGGGTGTTATTCCTGGCAGAAGCTGACCACGGAGGACTTATCAGGGAAGAAGAATCATTTTGGTCAAATAAACTTTGAACACTGGAGGCTTGATTTTTTTTTTTTTAAAGTGACCAGAAAAAACAGAATCCCATTCAGGGAGTTTAAGTTTCCATTAATGGGGTGCTACAGAAAAAAATATATATCCTTTTTATTCATTATTGCCCAGAATACTGCAAAGAGTTTTTCAACATAATCTTACACTTTTTTCTATCGTTTGGGAGTTATGTCAGATTTGTTCACAGTTATTTTACAAGGCTGTTGCATTGAATAGATGTAGCATGTCAGTTTTGACAGATTTAGTAAGTTGATTGGTGCTTTTCAATTACTTCAATAGCTGTGACCTACTGTGACGCTTGAGACCCTACTGTAAAGGGTGTTAGCATTTTAATTTAAAGTGATATCTAAAATTCAACGGGTAACCTGCTTCTGAGGCCAAAATGGAATTGTTCCAAATGCTTAGAAACATATAATGTCAGATACACTCATCACAGCTCTTTTGTGGCTCTCCAGTCCTACACCTGGACACTGTAGAGTAGCTAAATATGTTTTTAAACAAAGGTTATGTGCTTACCGCACTGCAAGACAGTGAAAAATCTAGTTTCGTCTCCTCCCTGCAACTAAATAGCTAATGATAAAATTGAGCCTGATTCATTTTTACAATTTGGCAATATTTTTGGCACTAACCGTTAAACAAAGCCACAGATTTTAAGGGCTTGGATGAGGTATTCAAAACCCCAGGCTTGGACAATGATAAAGGGAAGCATCATCATGGACTGAGGGAGTGATGAACTGACATTTTCTGTGCAGCTTGGCCCTGTGGAGAATCGTGAATGAAGACCCTTGAGCCTCTCCTTTGACAGGCATTTCTATAAGGTGCTCTTTATGCTGAGGAAAGGAAAAATGAGGTCTTTTTTCATTGCCAGTCACAGTGGAATGTAGGGCAAAATCCCAAGAAATGCTGTTCCTGAAAACATATCGTTCTATATTACAGGACTGCTGGGAGCAGTGCAAGACATCTTTGATGTCTGGAAATGCATTTTATAAAAAAGGCTGCAGGAAAAAGTATCCCGTTTCACTGTGTTTTGGGATTTATGGCTCTCTGATCGTCTGTATGTAGCCACCATCCTGTATAATACAGGGCTTGTTCTCAATGAACTGCGCAGACTATGAAGCACTTTTCTGTGAACCTTCCTATAGACTTGTGTGCTGAAAAGGGACTGTGAAAGGCTCCCTCTAGTGGACAATCTCCAGATGTCCAGAAGTATAGATGAGCTTTGCCTTCACACCATTCTTGATTGTGGATGAAAGTGTTTTAAATGCTTCAGAGAGCACAAATAGTAAAGCAAGTAAAGCACTTCCTGTAAATTGGAAAGAAGACTTTGAATTTGAAAGGCAGAAGGGATTGCTCCACTTGAAGCATTGCATTTTGGAGATCCATCCATTCATTTTCTAACCAATACAAGGTTGCAGGGGAACCTGTGCCTGTCCAGGAAAGCAACGGGCTCAAGGCAGGATACGTGCTGGATGGGACTCCAGTCCATACCATGGCACATGCAGACACAAACACAATTTTGCAAAAACCAATTAACCCACCAGCATGTCTTTGGACTGGAAGGAAACCCATGTGAACACAGGGAGAACAAACATCACATGGAAAGTGCCCCAACAATTTTTTTTTCGGGGCCCAGAGTTGTGTTGCAGCAATGCTAACTACTGCACCACCATGCCGTTCCAGTTTGGAGATTTGTGTTTTTATTGGCTGTTACTCTACAGGGTCATAATAGACAGGACTTCAAGTTTGATGCTTCAACCAGCCCTCGAGAGCCACAACCCAGCAGTCTACATGACTTAGCAGTTACCAGTTATATTTCTAAATACCTGGAAACACTGAATTTTCTTACTTTAAGCAGTTCATTTGTTGAATTAAGTAATTCAGAGATCATTTTTCAAACATTGAAACACCCTAATCCTAATCTACAGCCCGAGTTTGTTGTTCCTGACTGAACTGAACAAATCAACATTATATACTGGCCAGCAAAGAACATTTTAACAAATCCAATTGAACAGAATTTCTTCCTTTTATGCAATTCAACAGAGCTATAAGGCTATTGTTTTTGCGACATAAAACAGGATTAACTATGAGCTTGAAACAAAAATGTTGGACATATTTGTAGAATCTCACCCCAGACTTGTTTTTGCATAGACTAGGAGATAAATGGTGTGAAAAGAGCAGAACAATGCAAAATAATGTTCTTTCTTTTTTGTTTAATGTTTGCACCAGACCACAGCTTGGAAATAACTGTAGTATTCCCCAACAGAACACAAACAAGACAAAGATTTCTAACAGACCAGTATGCAATGTTTATTACTCGCCCTGCATCCTTCTCACTGGAATTCCAGTACACGTTTTATAAATACAGCTCTACAGCAAAACTCCCTCCCCCTAGGTCTCAGCTTAGGGATGTGAGGGCGTTGGTGGTTGTCAGTCATTTTAGTTGAGGTAACTTTACATTCTATTCTCAAAACTTACACATGACATGATATCTATGTTTTAAGTTGTTCAAGTTGAGTTGCTCTGCCTTGCTTCTTCTTTTAAAGGCCCAAAGCTTAGTTTAACTAGATGAAAGATCAGTAGCTTAAAAAGTACAAGACAATATGCTTAAAGTTGCCTTAAGATACACAGCCCATCTTTTAGCCTGTAAATAAAAAGGAAACGTACGGACCTCTATGTTGAGTTTGGCTGACTGAAAGTGGACTGCTTCTTTAGGTGTGTAGACGTGTAACCTCCATCCAATGACTTTGTTGCAATGGGAAAGTAGAAAATAAGAAGGGCACTATGTGATTGATGTCAGGACACAACAGTCTGTTTAGTTACTGTGTATAAGCGCAAAAAGGGTACAGTCTCAAATTCAATTCATATGTGGTCATTTGAGGGGTGGTTCTAATATTGTACTCTTCAACAATGTTTGCTCCCAGTCTTCTGAAAAAGCACTGTAAAGTATGTTAATTGATAACTTACTGTATTTATGGAAAAGAATAATAGAAGGAATTCTTGTTTTCAACTGATTATTATTTTTGGACTATTTGAAGACAGAATAAATGAGTATGTTAGTAATGAATTAAAAACATTGAACATCAGAGGATTATTGGGGTTTTATTTTTGTATGCAATGCACTGATTTTGTGAAAAGTAAAGAAAATTGCCTACCTGATATGATCTAACTAACAAAGGGGCAGAACACACATTAGTGGTGGTTTAGTCCCCGTTATCTCCCTTTCTATCTTGCAATGTCATTAAGTTCTCCACCACTGAAGATCCAGGTGCTTTTTTTTGCGGTACCCTTTAGGGAAATTCTTGGTTCTTGGATCAATCGTGGAAAGGTGCATCCTCAATTCTTGTAATTCTATTACATATAAACTCAGCAAGAGAAGAACCGCCATTTTACTTTAATCTCAATTTTATAAACTACAGTAAAAGTACTTGCCTCTCACTGCACTATTTTCATTCTTACAGTATTCCATTGATTTTATTTTTATAAGTTTGATTACAGATCTATTTTTTTATTCATTGTAAAAGAAGGTTATGTGGCAGTTTTATCTTTTGGAGCCTTATGGAAAGGATAGCACTGGCAGAGGTAGTGTCTTTGCTGGCTTTCAATTAAATTTACTATTTTCATTGGACTTCTCTGTCCACAGCTTTTCCCCACCCAATTGAAACGGAACTGAGTCTGGTTACACAATTCCAACTGTCAGGGGAAGACAAAGACAGTGAAGTGATTTGTGTTTTTCGAAGAGGTGGAGTAGCAGAAGTTTGTGTCAGGAATCCATATTGTGTCACCCTGGGTGCTGATGAATCAGACAGCATGTAAAGAAGGAAGGAAGGGAGGGGAGAGAAAAGGCCTTTTCCATTTTGTAACATCTCTGTTTACCCATCCAGGCTCATGAACAGAATTCCCATCCATTACATTTGGCAGTGTTCCAAGACTTTTGTGGAAAAGTGTGTGACTTTTGTATATATTTTATTTTGTATGTAGGACATATCCATTTCTGTCTGTCTTTTGTGGTCAGTGCTACTAGCTTGGAGCTCATAAGTCTCATGTTAAGTTTGGAGACTTTACTATCTGTGTGGAGTTCACATGTTCTCCCCATTTTCCCAGGATGTTCGTCTTCGTGCTTTGTTTTTGTCCCATGTTCCAAAGACATGCAGTCTAGGTTGACAGGCAAAGTTGTGTTTGTTCATTGTATGTGTGCCCTGCCATTGACTGGTGTCCCACCTAGGGTGTAGCACAGCCCTGTGCCCTATGCTTTTGAGACAGGCCTTGAATGAAGAATGAGAAGATTTCTGCTAATGAATGAGGTGACTGTGATAAAAAAGCATTGTATTGAATTTGCAAATGCCATACTGTAAATCAATGAGGCGTCACCCTCAGGTTTTGTACTAAACGTTGGACATGGTGAGCTGTTATTAAACGTGGAAAGCTTTCCCATTGATGTCTGTAGTATATTATACATTAAAAGAGTGATATTCCTTCACATCAATATAGGGGGCAAATGAAAAGCTTAAAAGATGCCCCCCAGACTGTTTGTTAAATTACGCTGCAGAATTTATAGCCTGTACAATACTTTGTACGTTTGTAAGTCACTAGCTCTTTCATGTTTCATGCATAGATCAGGAGGGTGAGGTTATGACAGAAATCCAGAAACTGTGGAGATTTCATTGCCTTGAATTATTTGGTGATTTCCAAAAGACACATGAATTTGATTTTGTTTCATAGCATAGCTTGCTGTGTGCTGTCCCGGGGGTCTGAGCAAGCTTGAAAAGAGACGACTCGTGCGTTGCTGTTGCTTTTTTTATCAGAGGGAAGGAAGTGGTGACGCACTGTTGCACCAGCAGCGTTTCCGAGCAGCAGTGTGCAAGGAAGATTGCATCTGTAGTTGTCTCTGCACTTGGGTCACAGCTATTTGCATGTGTCAGTTGCACATTTAAAAGTGACATGGATTCTTTTAAAAAAAAAAATTAGAGAGTTATTTCATAGAGGAGCAAACTAGCCCTCCAAGAGTCACAGTATTTCATGTTTTTATGTGCTTCTTGCAATAAGCAGCTGATTAGGACCAAGTCAAAATGGCTAATTGAAGTTATGTACAGTAGCTTAGTCAAGAAATTAGAATTGGACTTTAAATGAATTACAGGAGAAGCTTTAGGAGTGATTTCATTACCCATGATTTTACTGCTTCATGGAGTTCGTATCAGAAGTTCCTAAAGAAGTCAGCTCCTTATTTGCAATTATGCACACTTCCACTTGCCTGCATATATTAGGCTCGCACCCAGGACTCCCCTTTGTGTATTTTTTTATCCACCCCCTCTACATACATGCAGCAACTCCCCTGCAGCCTCCTCGCGCCGATTAAACTTGACATATTTTGTTCATTTATTATATTCAATGGGATCAAACCAAACTTCTGAAACAACATTTGGTCTACTTTCAAAAACGGTGTAACTTTAAGTACAAATATTTACTAGGTATACAGCTACAGATCCTAATGAATGCAAAATAGAGACAAAGAATATTGAAGGTTTATTGGAAAACATTTTGTTGGCAGCACTCACCTTGTTGAGGGAATAGCTGGTTGACCTTGGCTCAGACGCCCTACCTTAACTGCCTTAGCTGTCTGAGCCTAGTGAAAAGAGCAGATCAGGGAAAGTCTTTTGTAAATTAGTGAGAAGTAGTCTTTAGCATATGTAACAACCACACCTGAAGAAGGCTTCACAGCCGAAACGTTGTTTTCTCTCTTCTCTTTTCAGCATGGAATAAACCTATTACTTGTTCCTTTGCAGACTACACATGCTGATGCAGCTACCCACCTGAACTGCTATAACAGTATATTTATACTTCAAACATAAATCCATGATCTCGGGTACTTAGGCTTTTAAAAAGTAAATGATCACGGTGCTCTCAATAGCCCCCTCTCATACGATGGCTGTGATTTAATAAGAAAGAACATTTTATTAATTAACATTTTATTAACAGTTCCCCGAAAAGCTAGGCTATATTAGAGCTTTGTGATTTGAACTCGACTGATAGATTACTTTTCTTCTGTCTGGCAATGTTAAAGATCATTTCCTCCTTAAAGCGTAGTGCAGTTGTAGCCTTTCAGGTCAGTCAGTGCAGACCCATAGGATTGTACTGGACAGCTAGATGGTTATGTTAGCACAGCTCTGCAGAAGGAGGGCAGCTTGAACAGTTTGTGCTATGAAACACGTCCCTTTGCTAATCAAGGAAACAGATTTATTTCTATAATAATCCCTATTTCTGTTCCTTCCTAAAATATTCCTAATTTTTGTTCCTTCCAGGCTATGTATTGCAAGCCTTGGTTCTCTAGTCCCTGTGCTCTTGTTTATTTGGGAAGTGTGTTACGTGAAGAAACTCAGACAGTAATTTTCCACAACTGAGAAAACCGCACAGCACAGCCCCTGGCATCAGAAATCCAAGACCACGTGTTTGTTTGTGGCACAGTGGCTTGTTAAGATGATACCTGAGCTGACCAAAGATCTTAAAACACTCTTTTTGTATTTTTTTGTGTGTTTTGACTCCCTCTTCACAACAGCAGCTATTGTTCAGGACAGTGCGTGTCCATACTTGATTAAGGTTTCAGTTGTTATTTCTGTTGTTTTTTTTTAAATCATCAGAGTGCTTTGAACTAGTTTTAAACTATTTTTAAACAAATCCCCCACAGAGCATTCAAATGTGTGTGTTCTCACTGTCACAAATAATTCAAAAGGAAGTGACATCTCATTAACATACAAAAGTGTTCCTCTGCACAACAGAAGATGTGTTCACCCTGAGTACATGCAGATACAGTATATCAAATTCAACCCTTACTTGCTATATTGATATTCCCTCTGACCAGCCTGCATTTAATTTTATAATACTAGTCAAATGATACATTCACCAAATTTATGGAGGTTTTTCTTGACTAGATATTACCTATATTTAGTTTTTAGATGTGGTGATGTGTATTGTAAATATTTAACTGACTGGACCCTTTATTTACTGTTAGAAGTGCCACCTACAGAATATCAAATTCTCTCATATAGCAAAACCTGTACTTGCAAGGCTCAACTAATGTGTGAATAAATGCTTGTATCAGCAATGCTTTTGGAGTGGCACATGTATTATACAGATTCATTTATTAATGATTTATAAGCTATTGATAGATCTTGAATAAATTAGTTACATACAAATATACCAAATTGATTCCATAAATACTGCAACTTATTTTGTATGAGAGATTCCTTCAAACTAAACTATCTGCCCTTTATGAATGTATTACATTTTCAGCCGTTCATAAAATTATTTTTTGTCAATGAAATGAACTAGAACAGAATGCGTTCAGTATATAAGTTTGAATTTTTACCATTCATGAAAATGCATAATATTCAGTTTATGCCACAGATGTCATAGTTTGTGAATTTGCTGGCTTAAATCCAGGTGCTGCTGTGCATGTCTAGGACAGTAAACCTCAGACCTGAAGAGAACGTCAAGGCTGTGCAGGTGCATGATAAAATTACTTTAAACAGCATTTCACGATGCTGTGTAAAAAAACTAAAAAATGAAAAAATGCAGCTTCATGTGGTCTTAAACAGATGAAGCTGTAAAACAGCAGTTGTGGTGAATCAACATTTTCTCAAACAACCAGAGTATGTTGTATTTTTATAACCAGATGAAAGATGGCTTGTAGCAAACTGACAGCACCTTGTCTGAACGGTTTTAGTCTGTAGGTGCTGTAAAACAATTTTTTAGTTTACATATCTTGATGTAGCTTTGTCTTGCCTATTTAAATTGTCTGGAAAGGGTGATTGTCTCTCACACAAGCTCTAGTGATACAGCTAAAGAAGTTTGTTTAACAGAAATTTAATGGAGTCTGGGCAGATCATGCAACTGATACCATAACAGTAAACTTTAGATGTGATGGTACAGTTGAAATTCTAAACACAGTGTAAACACTATGCAAGCAGTTTCTGTTGTCCAACAGCATTTAGTTTCTTCTAATTTAAAAGAGACACTTGATTTACAACAATGTGTAAGGTAAGAAGGCACATTAAAAATGTAGGAGAGACTCATTACATTTTTAGCTGTTAGAAAAGTTTGGTCTGTCTGCTCTTCAGACCTCTCAAAGATCCACTCTAAATTACAAATATTGTACTGTATGTTTAATGGCAGCGTGATGGCGTGGTGGTTTGCATTAGTTCTTCAAAGTGTTGGGGCCCTATTCAATTGCCAGGGTGTTATCTGTCTGGAGTCTGTATGTTTTCCTCATGTTTGCATGGGTTTCCCCCCATAGTCCAAAGACATACTGGTATATTAATCAGCTTCTGGGAAAACTGGCCCTGTGACTGTCTGTGTCTGCTTTTTGGGATAGGGTCCAGATCCCCTGCTTCATTGAATTAGATAAAGAGGTTAGAAAATAAATGGACCGTATATTTGCTGTCAGTGAAGGAAAAAAAAAACAGAAGTTCAAACTGTTGCAGCGACTGTATGTGCTATACTATACAGTATATATGAATTTAAAAAGCTGCCTTAACTACTAAACTCAAACCTTTTCTTGGCTTTCTTTTCAGGTTTGAAAGTGAAACAGGTAGAATAACACTTATTAAGTATTATTTGAAATAACTGAAGTTGTTTTAATTATGGAAACTTAGTACCATATTTTGTTAAAGAGGACTGTCCAGACAAGATATCTGCACAGCACTTTGTTCTTTGAAGGCAGCAGTTCACACTTTTCTTCTGAATGAACCACAGGGCACTAATGGAAACTACAGCATGTGGAAGTGCATTTAAAGCTGAGAAAGGAGGGCAAAGGGTTGTGGGAGTATGGAGCAATCTCCCTAGCCATGTTGTTGATGTCGATACTCTGGCCTCTTTCAAGGAATGGCTAAATAAGATTATTGGATCAATTAACTACTAACTGCCAAACAGGCTACATGGGTCAAATTGCCTCCTCTCATTTGTAACTGTTTTATATACAGTATCATTAACCTACGAAACCATGATGTGAAGCGGATTTCCTGGGATCCATTGAAGAAATTGATTAATACATTAATAGCAAAAAAAAAAGCAAACAAGATGGATTAAAAGGCCATTTTTAATTCACAGACAAGCAATGGTCCCTCAGTCTTTGGAGAGTTTGGGGCTCAAAGGTACATTAATCTTCATTAATTAGTTGATTCAGTTAAAGAACTGAGACCCAAAATGAAAAGTAGAAGACTCCAGTACTCACTCAAAGATGCCCTTTCTGCATCTAATAAATATCTGTCCCAAGCCATTCTCTGATAATTACAAAAGTTTCAACCAAATTATTAGTAATTCAAATAAACTGCAGCCTTAAACTGCTCTTTTTTAAAGCAGGGGTTCTTTCTTGGAGTTTTAGAGCCTCTTAATAAGGCGCACCTGAAGTATCATATCAAATTATGTTCAACTGCTGTAATTAACCTATTTATTAGGTAAATTAGATTGTGAGGCGTATTTCCTGGTATGAAAACCTACAGGACTACAGTCCTTCAGCACTGGGTTGGGGTCATAAAACCTGAGCTTGAACACTCAACATTCTTGGACATTCTGAGGGGAATGTTAGCTCTTTGTGTTCCCAACAGTGTGCAATGCTTCTTAACGGGCACATAAATATCTGGTGGTTTCTCTCTGGCCACCATGTGACTGCTGAGTGACGAACAGGAAGGAAGCCTGGCTCGAGGCGTTGTGTTCTATTTGTTTCTTCACTTTCCTTCTCTAGACAAACACCAAAGAAGTCGCATCATTTTGAGAAGCCAAAATGATGTCCAAACCAAATTCTGTTGATCTGGCCTTTGCCTATCGGGGATTTTGCTGTGATATCCGAACTGCAACCTTTAGCATCGGTGTATATTACCTGGTAAGAGCCTTGCCTTTGATCTCAGATGCAGACATCAGGTGCATTCAGTGTAGAGCTTGAGTCAGTTAGACTGCTATGTACCAAAACAGAAACCAATTGAGCTTTTATACAAAACCATTTGAATATTCCTTCTCAATTGTTGTTACTTCATTTCAACTCATGGGACCTGTTCATCTCCTGTTTTCTTTACATGAGTTTCTTTTCGTGGATTTGAAACCAACGGGTACAAAGCATATAGTGCTTTATCAAATTAATTTGAACTTGGTGAAAAAATCCAGTGTTCCAGGAATGTGTGCTCATACAAAGAATATCAGAAACATTTGATGAATTTGGAGCTATAAAGTACTTAAACTGGAGAAGTGTAAGGTGAAATGAGGTTGAAACTGTATGTAAAGGAGGCTCTTTTCTAGAATTAAATTATCATGCCATTTAGCTATAAAAAGCATAACTGTGTTTTAGTGAGATATTCTAGTGACTAGTGTCAAAGATAAAGTACTAGCAGCAATAGTACCTAATGTTCGCTATTATTTTTACTTTAATACTTTGCCACCTCCTTTATTGAATGGGGTTGAATAAGCTGAATGTTTGAACCCTTTCTTATGTTCAGTAAGCAAGAAAAATACAGAAGACCCATACTATTAACATTCTGATCTTAATTGCTTCACTTGTCTTCATTTCATAAAAAAGTACAGCCTGTCAGACTTGAGTGAATAATTTTAACATCTACCCTGCTGAAACCAGAAGCATTGTCCTATAATATTCGGAAGGATTTTTCAAAACTGTGACAGCCTGTCAGTATTCTTAAATATAGAAATTCAAATCAAGAAATCAAAATACCTGAAAACATTGACAACACAATATGAATTTTTTAACCGATAAAAATCCTTTTAACAAACTATACTGTATGTGCAGCTGGGGATAGATCACCAGCTTGTGTCTTAAATTGGTTAATTTGCATTTAGAACGAAGCTAATTACAGTATTTTATTAAAGCTGGAAACCATGTCGTCATTAAATACGTTTTTTAAAAAATTATAAATAAGTGATGGTGCCCACACTTTATGTAGTTATGTGTCAGAATGCATAACTCACAAAAATATCAACCCTTCAAAACTAGGAATTCTATGTTCCAGGAAAAAACAATAATTCCATAGTGAAGAGAGTGGTTTATTCAATTTATAGTCTTGTTTATGTGTTTTTCTGTGAATGTGTACCTTCCTGTTATGACAGAAACAGATGAGGGCAGAACTGTTAGTACTGGCAACTCTCATGTATAAAAAAGAAATGTCTCTGTGACTGGGAGCTATTTACCATAGATCACCAGTGTTCAATAATTACTCTCCTTCTTCCACATACACACCTGTTTGTAAGTTATACTCTCCCTTCGTCCACTCCCTGTCTCCAAACTTATCATATTCTAATGCCACCCTTTGTAATGTAACCCGTTTCAAATTCCAACATCCATATGTTGAGCGGTGCTTAATAAATGGAAAGAAAAAGATGAGAAACTTATTTTTAATGGATTGTTTAAAAGTGACAATGTGTATGTAGGAGTAAGAGTTCAGTAAGTAAAATGCTTGAATTTAATATTAAATATGACGTGCATGTACACACTACATTTCACAGTTACAGGAACAATGAACGATATACACACAAACTTAGGAAACAGACTGAACTCTTCCTTCATTGTCACTCAGATTTAATAAATAATCTGATCTCTAAAGCTATTCTCTACCCTAAAGTATGGCAAGGAAACTAATGAACAGTGTAACTGTACAGTTAGGGAGGGTAGGTCTGTTTCCTGGAAAATTATCTTAGAACACTTCCTTTAAAATAATGCTGATATTTATGAGCACAGATAAACATTTCCTTCCTTGAAGCAGGTAAAAGATTCAAATCACACTGCCATGGACGCTATAGTGTGGCATTGCAAGACAAGGTGGATCCTTTACCTTATCTTTCCCCCATTATGTCAAAGTTAATAGTATGTTGTGTTTTGCCAGCTTGTGAAGACAGTACAAAATATTCCCAAAGGCAAAATTAAGTATTGTATGTCTCTTGATTGTTGCTGTGGCAGGGGTGCCATTAATGGAGTCTTTATACTGATTTCTCTTAATCACTTTCTTCCCTCAACAGATCACATTAGTTTATTCAACTAACGATACTGTCAAAAGCAGACAACCATTAGCTACAGCTTGAGAAATAGGAAATCCTATACCTTTTTTTTCTGTGTCATTCCTCTCAGCCTCTTCTCCTTCACTCATTGTTGGCGGTCAGGATTTATACTGTATGTGCAGATGACTGAATCTTATCCTAGCCCACACAATATTTTGAGTTGATTTGGTACATCATATAGGTTGAAGAAGCTACTAATCCAATTGCATGAGTACATTTGGATATACAAAGCATGATATTAAACTCTAATACAGTAGGTGTATAGTAATCTAGCATCTTCCTTTCAAAATGTGCACAGTGAAAAACACTTTAACTCACCCATATAGACATTCACACCTTCTAGGGTACTGTCTAGCTTTAAAGTCTTACTATTTTGAAATAGGACAATTTGTTTCAAACCAACATCTTGTATAAAGTGCATATTTAGACCTTTTGCTAGGATGTTGAGTCACATATAATTTGCCTGTCAAATCAAAACTACGGAAGAAATAGTGTGCCCTTATTTTGAGAAATAAATACTAATTTGAAAGACATCACTGGTCGTGAGATTCGTGTATCATGAGTGCACCTTATCTGCCAGTTTCAATCTTGCAACTTGTCTAATGGAAAATGTTTGCAAAGGGGAAGTCAGACACTCACCACAGAAGACATGACCTGGAGAATCATACTGTACAGTTCCTCCAAGCCTAAACTGATATGATTCTCAGTATGATTCTCAGCGGTTCATCACAGATAAATAACATACACATGTACTATATATATTAGATAAGGATCACAGAGTCCTCTGTTTTTTTATCCTCCCCCTTAATTTCTTAACTGAACTAATCATTTGGAAGAACACCAATTAATCTATGTTATTTGTGTCTTTATTTGGTGTTAAGTGAATAATACCAGTAGGGCTTAAAGAACTATGAATACTGATACCTGGACTTACCCTTGTAGAAATAACCTGTATCTTTAGATTTACAAGTGTGTCATGTTGATGAGCAGGTTATGTTGCCTGCATAAAAATTGCCTTTGAAAAAGCATTTTTTTATTTTCTTGTCCTCTCTGGTCATCTTTAGGGATGAGTACCAAATACAGTCTTTCAGAAACTGGTTCAGGGTAATAGATTCTGGCCTGCCTTCCTGTTCCTTTTATCGCAAAGATCTCTCTTGAGTGTGTTCCTTAAAACCTGAATTTTAGGGATTGTGAATTACCATACCAGAATCTTCATTCAGAATTTGAAGCCCCATCTCCCTATGTTCTGAAACAAGGGCTGATTGTTTGAATCTGGGGGTTGTACACCATCTTCCATCTTATTATTTTGAAATATTAGTTATCTAGATTGTTAGATATGTTGAACCAGTTTTTCATATAATGAGTTGAGTTGTGTGAGAGTACTGAGAGTATAGCATATGAGTTGTGTGAGAGTACTGACAACTCTGAAAGCAGGACGTTAGTTCAGATGAAATGGCAGATATTGTCTGAACCAAAAGACTGACAAAGCAGTGGAATGTGCCAGTCTTATTTGCTATCCTCTCTCTTCTGAGAATGTTGCCCATATAAACCCATATAAAGTGCCTCATCACGAGTGGAGGGAGGTTTGCCAAAATGCAGGGTGCTACCCCATAAAATAAATTTCAAAGAATACCAGAATGTTTGAAAAAAGGATGACCATATCACAACGCTTTCAATAACCACTTATCCAACTCAGGGTCATGGTGGCCCAGAGCCATTGTTGGGAAGCATTGGGTGGAAGGCAGGATATGCTATGGACAGGACGCCAGTCCATCGCAGGCAGACTGACACACACACTCTCACCAGGACTAATTTTACAGAAGCCAATCAACCTACCAGCATGTTTTTTTTTGTCTTGATTGTGGGAGGAATTGGAGCATCCAACGGAAACACTAAAAGGGTTGTGGGAGTATGGAGCAATCTCCCTAGCCATGTTGTTGATGTCGATACTCTGGCCTCTTTCAAGGAATGGCTAAATAAGATTATTGGATCAATTAACTACTAACTGCCAAACAGGCTAAAGAAATGCAAAGTGAGGGAGAACATACAAACCCCACCCCGGTAGCACCCCATTCAATTGTTAACTGAACTGATGATTTGAAAGAAAATCAATTGAACCCAGTGCCCCAGCACTGCGAGGCAGCGATGCTAACGGCTGCACCACCGTGCAGCTCAAGGTTGAAATTCAGAAGAGTTTGAGTGTGGTCTACTTTACAGATAGTGCAGAAAAAAGGAATAAAAGAGAGGAGAAAATGAAAATAGCTTAAAAAATAAATTACACTAACATTTGATATATTTAACATATTTTCAATGATTGGACCCAAAGATTAAATGAAAAGGACAATGTGGATTCTGAAACACACGTTTGAATTAGCAAGATAAGGTGCTGCAGCTCAATTGCTGAAAATCCTTATTGCAATTGCTGGCCATATTCCTAACCTTAAACTTGATCCTCACGTTGCTGTGCTGTTTCTCTGTCACTGCAGGTGACGAGTCTGCTGGTATGCATCGACATGATCCTGGGCCTGGTTAAAGGGAAAGACATGTGCGGCTTCATTCACACCCAGCAGTATACCAATGGAGAACGCATCTGTAAGTCACATCATTTCAACTCTGAGGATTTAGCACCACAAGACTGGGACTGGTCAGGATTGGATTGGGTGCTTGTTGACCAGTAGATGATATTTTTGCTCCTTGACCACAATTTGCAGTCAAGTGTCCTAGCAAGGGGACAGAAGACACTAAGCTGTAGGAGGTGCCAGCATTTGCCTTTACAATGAGAGATTAAACAGAAATCCTGACTTTTTGTGACAGTCTTTTCCATCTGAGTTTGAAGGCTCAATGTTACAACATTTTCTAATGAATCAGTAATGTTTTCCTGGTTGCATTAAACATTGCTCACTGAACATATGAGTTGCATTGGTGTTTAAGGAAAAATGTTTTAATTATTTATAAGCAAGGAAACACTTTATTGAACAGTTATGAAATTCAAGCTGAATTTATATCACATCCATGTCCTAGTCTTTGTCTTTTGCTTAAGTAAACCCATACTTATATTTTAATAACATTTTAATAACATGACTCAGCTCTAACACAATTTCTTTCTGTCTTGATTTTGTAGTTGATACGACCACCAACTTCTTCCTAATTGCGGTGATGATCATCTCAAGCGTTTATGTGCTCTTTGGAGTTCGAAAAGTAAGTTATTCTTCTTCACCTTTAAGGAATTACTACAGTACAGTATGTTTGTTCCTGGAGTCCAGAGATCTTTAGCTCAGATCTGGGCTGCCATAGGGCTGAGATACTTTGTTTTTATAAACGTCTTTATTTAAAATGAGCATAACTCCTGTTTGTGTACAGTAGCTCTACGGGTAACTGACAAACACCACTGTAGAGGAAGCATTTCTATATCTTTGTATTGTTCAGCATGTCAGTCATAACTAATGGAAGGGAGGATTCTACTGAATACAAAGCTTGATTGTAGCAAAACTTGAAGGCTTCTGGACATTGGTCAGATTCTGATATGCTGTGTTCACATTAAACTATACCTCTCTCCATTTGTAGCCTATCTGCAGAACAGGCTCTACGTTCTGAGTGATTTGAAAGGGCAGGCATAGATGAGTCTCTCAACTAAACCATACTATCAGACAGTAGTATGTCATAGGCTGAGAGTCGGTGTTTCATGCCAGGCTTGCCTGGTCTCATCGTTGTGACCCTCTAAACTGTGGCACATGCCTGTGATCATAAGGTGTTTTCAGTGGATTAAGTGCCAGTTTCCAATGATCTAGATCAGGGATGTGCTAGAGAAATCTTAGGCCTGTAGTTCTGGTGTTTGCATCATTAGCAAAATTGGTGCAATTAAGACAATAATGAGCTGATTGAACATTAATTATTAATTAATTAATTATTGAACAGTGGCCTAAATTTACACTTTTCCGAATGATCTCATGCGACAATGTCAATTTGCATGCTACAAATTTTTACCTCTCCGTCGCACTGTATTGCGATGCATGGAACAGGTAAAGGCTTATTCCACACTGAAAGGAAAAAAGAGAAACACAACATTTCAGCTGGGGGCTTTCTTCATGTGTGAGGGAGAGAGGGAAAGTAGCAGATAGATAAAGCATAGTAGAGCAAAAGACAGAGCAGTAAAAAAGGTGTGGAGAGCAGGGAGGAACTGGACACAGAGCAGGTGAGAATGACTATCCTGTACTATGATTGAACTTGCATTTGCCATCAGAAGGAAGAAACCCTGAATATGTGGATATTAAACATGGTTGACAGAGACCACAGTTCATTAGAACTTGTATTGTGGCAGTGTTTAACGTTTTGTTTTTAAAGAGGAAAAGAAATGTGGGATTCAGCTCTACATGAAATCAGGAAATCATTCCTACAAGTACTTGCTTGGTTGTTGTGACCGCAATCATTTCTCCAGGAAAGAGCTGCACATTCCTGCTCTTGGTTCGACAGCACTGCTTGGAGTCTTGGACTGCATGTCACTGTCCACTGTCCACTGTCCACTGTCCACTGTGAAGGCATCCTTAGTACTTGCCTGGGTCCAGTTATCATGGCTAGTGCAATCATGAGTCTGAGTAACATCCTCATGTTTTTCAATTCTTTGATTGAAGCTGGTTGGCTTGACAGCCCTACACTGTATGAAGGGTCTGGGGGAGGACAGTGTGTTGATGGGTAACTGTGTTGATGTAGGTTTAATCTTCAAGCTCGGTTGTCTCAGTGGAAACTCTTCCTGAAATTTTACATGCATACGCACTTGGAGCTGTCTCGTGGACTTCTTGTGTAAAGTAGGGCTTTACTTTTCTCAGCGTTCTGTCTTTACAGTTTTCTTCACATAACTTACATCATTTTCACTTCTCCATTTTAGACATGTAACTATCTTCCTAGCACATACACAGTGTGGCCACATCATCGCAACACACTGAAGGGTTTGTTTTGGAAAAGGGTAGAAATGCAATATTTACAAAATAATATATTAACAGTGCCTATTTGGACCCTTTCTCAGTTTTCATGTTTTGTCACTTTAAAGCTTGTAATCATGATGCTTTGAAGTAGCAGTTAGTATTGGTTTTACAGTATGTGGTACACAACCTACTCCACACATTCAAAGCAAAAATAAAAAGAGAGTAGCACATCACATAAGCATTTAAACTCTTTCCTATATCATATCTAAATTGATTTACTTAACTGTTATTTACTCTATCTAGCCACTCAACTAATTGAGTGGGTTCTGTCTGTGTGCTTTATTAGCAGATCATCCTAATTCAACAGCAGGTAAAGGAGGAAACTGGTGAGGAATGCCAGTGTGAGAACAGTCAGTCATGTGCATCAGTCAGCAATATCCCAATCACAAAGCTGGGCTGTGTGGTGGAGTGGAAAACCCATCTTATACCCTGCATGGAGTTTACAACAAAGCATCTGAGTGATAAGCAAACATGTGGTTTGCTGTGGGCAAACGAGACAAAATCTGAACTATTTGGTGTCAAGCGTTATGTTGACATCTCCCAGTCAACACCATTCTAACAGTCAAGCAGTATTGTGGTGGCAGCATTGTATTATGGAGATGCTTCTCTGCAGGGATTGGAAAGCTTGTTAGGATAGATGGAAGAAAAGTATAGGGAAATACTAGAGGAAAACCTGTATCAGTTTGCTAAAGACTTAAAATTGGGGAGAAAAGTCCACTTTCGACAGGACAATGATCCAAGCCTCAAGGCTAAAGCTATACTGGAGTGATTTAAAAATAAGAAAATGAATGTCTTTGAGTAGACCAGTCAAAGCCCTGGTTTGATTCCTACTGAGAATGGGTGGAAAGGCTTGTGGAAAGCGATCTCCAAAGTACTTAGGAGAGCTTGAAAAACAAACCATGCACAACAAGATTGTACCTGGCTATTTCAACAGAGTTGATAGAAACTTGCGGAAAATGACACGTGGCTGTAACTGCAGGCCAAATATACTTCCACCAAGGGGCTATGAATTCATGGCTATGAATATATATGAAATCATAACATGAAAGTCTTCAGTTTGAGCATTCAAGTGTTGAAAATAATATCAAATTCACAAAAGGGGCCACTTTAGAAAGGATTTGAATATGTTTGCAAGGCACTGTACATGCCAAAAGTAAAATATAAAGAGATATCAAGAACTTCTATGTTTGTTTTCCCATGGGGAACATTTGCACAACATGTCAGAACTCTTAAAACTTGCTTCTGCCTATTTTTACCAAAACGGTGATTGGTTTCCTACTGCGTCTCCACCATAGCCCAGCACTCAGAAGGCTCTGACAGAGTCAGATCTTGCATGCAAGTGGCATCTTTGGACGTGTCCAGGTTGAACATTTGCTCCTTTGTACTCGTGTTTACTGGGAAATTCCAGCAGCTCATATCGATGCAGGCAGAATGTAAATTATAGGTAATGGCCCAGGCATGTGTGAGACGCATTGACAGGGTAACCTGGGAGGGAAATTGCTATATAAATAAACACAATCACAGTTCAGTTACTCTTTAAAATTAAAATAATATACAGTAAATAAAAGCATTCCTGCTGAGGCACTCGGAATTCCCGGCAGACGCTCGGGAGCAGGGTTTGGATGACAGCAGCAAAGCAGATCACTATATGAGCAGAAAAAAGGATGAAGAGAAGTCTTTTAGCTAAACGGAAAAGATGTGATTCTACAAAAAAAAACACAGAGTGTGGTAACGTCCGACATCTATTTTCCTATGCTGTAGATGTCTTGTATCTGATATGCCCTCTGCATAACATGATTGTTGGTCATTATTTCTACTACATTTTCACTTCACGCCAACTAAGCAACCTGCTACCTGCCCCCGAAGAATTCTCCTCAACTGATTTTTCACTGTCATGATGTCCAATGTGGAAGCAATTTTCTATTACAGAATTGTCCGTGGGAAAGCATTCCTTTTATTCTGATCACATCTCTGTTCGTTCCATTCTGAAGGGCTTTATGGGAATATCCAGCTGAGGAAATAACAGCCTGCAACACAGAATCACCCAGAATGGCTTCATTAGGAAAACAGTAAAGACAAAATTAAGTAAGGAATGTAATAAGAGGTGGCACATTATAAAAAAGCTGCACGCAAGCTAACAGAACTTGTAGGGACATCCATTTAATTTAGAAACTTTTCATTTAGGTCTTGTTAGAGGACTGCTTATGTAATCTGGCAGTGTCCTTTTTTAGTTTATGTCCATAAATCTAATTTTAACTAATAAATAGCAAACAGGTCTGTAATGAGAGGATGCAGAGGGTACATACATGTGTTAATTGCAGTACAATGGATTTGGTAAGTTTTTGTATATTGATTTAAATGTGAATGTTCATGCATTTAACTGGCAATTCTGTGATAGACTCACGTAACATGCTAATAGGAAATTAGAAAGACTATATTATAATATACTGTATAATATCTTTTATAAGGTTCCTGCAGTACAACTATTCAAATAACAATGCAATTGCATTAAGTGTATTAATCAGACAAAAAGATGTTGTTTTTGTTGCTGAATGTAAATGAATATTGTATGATGAACAGTAATGCCTACTCTTGAACAAATCACCTGATCTCAATTAATATCTTCAGAATGAGCATAGAATGCCAAGGACATGAGATATACGGATGATCAATCCTGGCAAGGAAAGAGCCCTTTTACCAAGCCTTCCTTGATTTACTCTCCATATTCTTCATGAAGGTGTCTGTCCTTGGGAAAGTATAATTTTGGGGCAGCAAAGCTGCCTTCATTACTATGCACTAATGTAGCACAGCTGAGGCGTGATTAATGAAAATGCGCAGACCTCAGCTTCTCAACTCAGAGAGACTTTTCTGTACATTTATTCACATCCACCAGCAGATATGAGATGTCACAGCTGAGTGTCACTCTAGGCTTAATTGCGACAAGGATCACACTCCTCACGAGTACCAAATGAAGTGTATGAAAATTGCAAAGATTCGTGCACCAAAACAGCAATGCTCAAGTGGCAAAATATGTCTTCTTCTTCTAGGTTCACACTGACAATAAATTAAGAGTCTGAGCAGTACGAATGGAGGGTACACTTAGGCAGGACAAAATAAAGACACCACACTTGTATTTGTTTTTAAAATCACCTCTTTAGTTATAGTGGAATCAGATCAGAGCTGTATACGATAATCAGAACAGGCCTGAACTGTCTCCTTTTCAAAGTCTATGGGTTGATGTCCTTAATTAAGTAAAATAGTTTTATTTGCAAGGTTCAGTAACAAGCATGTTATCACCAGCGAACAAATGGCTTGTGTTCGTGCTTCTATTTTCTAGTATCAACTGGCAGGGATTCTCCCTTCTGCGCTCCAGGTCGTATAGCATGTAGATCTCACAAGTTGTAGGGGTTGTTCCATATTTAATCACACTAGTTTGTCACAGCTGTAGACTGAAAGTCTGCAGTATGCGAGTAATGGTAATAAAGAGCTAGACTGGGCAAAGCATGAACATTCCACCTTCACCAAAGAAGGTTCAGGTCCTGGGGAATGGGCTGCATTTGAAATTTTCAGGACTGTGCAATGATAAAGGAGTGAATAAAATTGATATTTAGGAAGGGATATGGTAAGAATTATTCCAAATCACACCATGATCATTTTTGCTCTTTTCTTTCAATGAACCTGAGTTTGTGTATCGTTTTCTTATTTATTCTTCAACCAACTATTTTAAGGTATAAGATATAGAGTATGGCACCTGGTGCAGAATTCATACATAGTGGGTTGATAGGAATGCACTGACTATACAGTATGTATCGCTCATGCTGCTGAAATTTAAGGGTGCCACAGAAAATCTTAATAACCTTTTGAGTGTCTCTGTTACGTGTCTCAATGTTCCAGCACTTTTCTCCATGCACAACAGTGAATATATTAATAAATTCCGCATGTATGAAATGTTTTTGGTTTCTCCGATCATGCCACATAAATATTTGTTCAGTATTTTGAGGCACGAAAGGAGTACTTGATTCAATATTTGTGGATGTGGTCAAACATGAAAATCCTCACTGTGTTCCAAGGGAGCTGGTAACTTACAGCCATTCCTTTACAAAAATGAAAAGCTTTTTATTCTTGGCAGTGCCAGAGTTTCTCAAGACAGAATTTTGATCTTGTCTCGCACAGTGCAGAGAAACATTGCCAGACATCCAATTTCTGTTTCACCATCTGCTAATTTTCATTTTACTCAATGCAAATAAAACAGCACCTAAACTAATTCAACACAAACCTTCAAAGGTTTGGGTATGTAACTAAGAAATCCTTTGATAACATTTACTGAAAAATGTTTTGTACAAATACTGTCTTTCCATTCTTATAACTATGAGTTTAGGCTTTCTCCTCATAATCTAATCAAACTCATATCCTAAGCCCAGGGGAGATAACAGTCGCAAGCAGATTTTCTTAAAAGTTATCAGCAAGACAGCTTCTACTTCACATACTGCAAACAAAACTCAAAGAGCAGAGATGGTTTTTGTGCCCAGGGAAGAGCAGACATTTACTTTAAGGTCTATGTAAAGACTCGCTAGTTCTTGACCAGACACTGGGGTCATGGCTACAATATGCACACTTCTGAGAGTCGGTGTCTCTTGCCAGCCTCTCAGTGGTGCCTTCTGTGAGCAGTTGGACACACAGTGCCAATGTCTACTCTCCAGCCTGGATTGGATGTGGCAGATGCAAAAACATTGAAAGAATTGTCGATGTTTTCCTTGGTAACTCAGACAAAGATCAGGTTCAAATCCTCTGAACTGTGTAGTAGGTTGTCATGGTTTCACTGAATTTTGGGATCATTACAAAGCAAATGCTAGCATTGAAAAAATCCAATGACCCATGGTGTTGAGCTTTCCGTATTTGCTGATTTTATTTTACATGGTGTTTACCCTGCACACTCTTTCTGTGTTGTGCAGTATCGTCCACGCCTGCTCCTTCCTTTCATCATACTGCTGGTCCTGGACATCAGTCTGTGCGTGATGTCATTGTTCAGCGGTCCTTGGGGACTCCCAGGGACCCTCACCTACGAGGAGGCACTCATGATGTGGGTGAGTGAAAACGTGGAAGAAAATAGCTTCTAAGAAAATAGTTAAAATGTCTAATAAGCATTTTGAAACAAAATACCAAACATCCTAAATTAGTTATTAGTTTATTATTATATATATACTCCCCGTTTATTTCACTCTTCTCAAGGTCATTTCTTGCAAAACAACCGCTGTGAAGACATCCCAAACATATTGGCAGAAAATTCCAAAAGAAGATGAGACTCAGAATTGTGAAGTGCTAAAAACAGCATTTAACCAAGTTTCCTGTGGGCTTCCTGATATTTGCACACTTCCCTCCCACGAGTCCTAACAGCATTTTTTTTCCTGAAATAGTTAGAATAATAAATCATTTTAGGCGAGAAAAGAATTTTTTTTAAGAATCACAACCAGAGAAAGGGGCAAATGTGATCGTACTGTATAAACCAATGGTTTCAGACCTTTGTTTTTCTTTACTCTAAAGGCTTGCTGTAAAAAGCATGCCACACTATGGAAATAGATGGAGTTTAAAAGTAATAATGGTAACAAATAGAGAAGCATGAATACAAAAAAACTGTGCAGTAGAAGGGTGTCTGAAACAAACTATCCAGCTATGTTGCCAAAGTTGACACCTTGGTTTCTTTATTCAAGAACAACCAGTGTGTTCCTTAGATCACTTGGTTATTACCAACAGGATGGGCCAAGTGGTTTCTTTTTATTGTAATCTTTTGTTAATCTTATGTTCTTGTGAACTTGCTGTGAAACCCAGCTCATTTCTGTCCATCCTCAACTGCAGGACTCTGTTGGTGTGAAACATGAGCTGTCCAACAAGGAAATTGCACGCCTGACGTTGATCTTCGGTATCACCTTTGTCATGTATCTCCTTATCAAGGTACCATCTCATCCTTCTCCGGCACAAGGCAGCAGCATTAGTAGGAAATGGGAAGAGACTGCTGAAAATAATGGTGGTTAAACTTAAGTTTCAAGTTAGGAAAATAACCTTTATTTCCAATTGAAACTTTGTCATCTATTTGCCTCATGCTGGTGACAGATGCTATACCGAGAGTCAGTTAAATTATCTGACATGTGGAAAAGATCAGGATACTCTGTTAAAGAAAATGTAAAGGGTCAAAGCTGATTAACCTCATCTTACACAGCATGCATTAGAGAAGGGAAGGAGAAAATGCTTCAGTGTTCTTGGTGAGTTCCTAATTAAGATGGTGATACTGGATTCAGATAATTCATTTCAATACAACATGAAATCTAAAGTAAATAAAAGGAACCTTCTTTACAGAAGGCCAAGGTAAACCTAAAGAAGCTAATTTCATTGAGGACAAGAACATTTGATTAAGATCTTTTTATGTTGTGTTTATGTTGTTTTTTATGTATGTACACACATTCAAGAAAATATTTACACCATCCGCCACATTCTACACACCTTCCCACTTCCTAAAACACAAGCACCTCAAGCACAGCTTCACATCACAGATGGGTAACTTTCCATCTCTCTCGATCCAGGAATAACAGACATTAAAATGCTCGAAATATGTATGTTGCGCTAATTCTTTAATCATCCCGCTCTATTTCGGTCCACGGCTGATACTTTTTCACTCTCTGTAACCACCAAGCCATTCCATTTCTTTTATAGATACTGTAAATGGTGTTTATTGATCTAACCGGGCAGCAGTTATTTTAGGCAGACGGTTCGTGTGTTTTTTTTGCCGTGTTGATGTTTAAAACAGATGCATGTTGATCTTTTGCATTTTTTTTTTAAATTCACGGCTTGACATCTCAGAGGACCCCCAACCCCTTCCCCCCAACATGATCTTTGAGCAAATCTTTCAAACTCCTCTAGCTCTGCTCTCTACCCCCCTTGCCCCCGGGCAACCTGTGAATTCAGAGCTTGTTCAGAGAAGACTGAATTTGAGACAAGAAAGATGGAACTGTCGACAGGATCCCTTTGATATATCTGAAACTATTTGCACAGCGCCTAAACCTTACATGTGTATCACCACTCTGGCCCAGTGTTCACTGAAATTGAATGTTACTGAAACATTGCAGATGGCAAAACAATCTCATTACAGTTATTTCTGCTTCCATGTTTTTACTCTCTCACATCAAGGGTAGTACCCAATGACTGGACTATTCCTAAAGTAATGCCCATCCATAAAAATGGCAACCAAATCGGACCAATTAATTTTAAAACCGTTTAGTCTTATGTTTATTATATCAAGGTTATGGAAACAATAATAAGAACTATACTAGATGTTCATTGACACTGGGGTGATGTAATTAGTGGAGTACCGCAGGGATTTATATTTGGATCATTGATATTTTGAATTCATATCAGTGATCTACTGTAGATTAGATTCTAGTACAGATCAAAAACTAGAAATGTTTGTAGATGGTTGTGTACAGTTTTGGTCCTCAAAATAAAGATATGGCAGTTCTGTTATTCACTTCTTGGAAGAGCAAGAAGATACATTTCACATAAATGAATGCCCTTCTTGGACAGGATAAAAGGACTAAACCGTTTTTGTCTTGATCAGAAAAGGCTATGAAGCATTTGATTCAAGCATTCAAAATCCTCATAGACATTGACAAAGTCAACACCTTCTCACTACATTCAGTACTTGAAACCAAATCAGATACCTGTTTTTTAGTGTTAATGTGTTAGAGATGTCCAGAAAAAAAGCACTTATCCAGAATTGTGAAAGAGGGACTTTAAATTAGTTCTCTCTGTGCCATTACTGACCAAATGCCAGCCAAACTCAGTGCTTTGTATTACACTGCATTGTCTTTCCCAGAAAGTCGGGACCTCTCCTCTCCTCTCAGCTTTTGCCCTAAATTACAAACAGAAAGCTATGTTGGCATCCTGGCATGCAGGATATGGCCTTAGGTTTCTTCTGGTGCCAATTTAGTTTAGTGATTTTAATTTAGTGTACACTGTGAGGAATAACAACTCCATGTTTAAATATGGTTTCCAAAATTCACCTCTAAAATTCGGGTTCACAGCATTCTGATTTTGACTTACATTTCTGTTATAGAAACCGACCCTCTGTGTTTTTAGCCAATCCAGCACTTTACTTCCATGTGAAATTAAAATATTAAAAATAATACAGATATTTTATTGCACATATTAATGTTTTAGACACACATACAAACGTAAGTTTGTCTTTTCCAATTTCAAACTTAAGAGTTGAAAAGGTTTGTACGCACATACTGTACAGCAGTTTACAATAAAGAATAAGTTCAGATTACATTCAAAAAGCAGGAAATTATAAAACATAAGAAAGAAAATCTAAGTAACCAGAGCAGTGCCACAGCTGAGATCACTAAGCTATATTACAGTTCAGAATGCACCATGAGGAGCATGTTTGGGCCCTATAAACGTCACAGAACTGAAAGAAATGACACAATCAGCCACTTAATCTCCATCTAAATGAAAGAAGCAGACTAGCATGATAGTTCTTTGAATTGCCAAAGGAAATAATTTACATCACCTGCATTTGGTCATGATTACTACTTGTGATTGTGTTCTTCTTGATACTCAGGTGTACATGGTGAATTGCGTGATCAAGTGCTATAGTTTCATCAAGGCGCACAACACCCGTGCCAAGGACACTCAGACAACTGATGAGAAGAGCGCTGTGGTAAGTCACCTCACAATAGTGCAGAACTCAGGTTTAACACAAATAACAGCCAAGTGCAGAACAATTAAAAATTGATCTTTTCCATGTCAGTGCTGTTGTTACAAAGCAAAGAGATGCTTTTCGCATGGCTTATCCCAAATTACCCCCCCACTTGGACAAAACTGAAGCTGAAAGGCCAGGATCCTCCGGCCCCAGAATTTCGAATCCAAGTATCCAAGTTATGCACAAGCAGGTAGTAGGTGAGAGCTCATACTGATAAAACTGGGAATTGTATGGTCATCCATAGGATGCCAAGAAAGCCTTGGCTGATGTCAAAGCTGCCCAATCATTTTGTGATGGATCCCAGCCCTTGAGATCTCATGGGAATATTTGGCATAATGACATAGCCCACACTGAAAGATCTATGGCCTACAGAGCTCACGGACTGTGAGTTCTCCTGGCAAGATGACATAAAATATTTTTTCTCATCTAAAGGAACACAAATTCCAGTTTCTTAAACTTCAGTATCAGTATTCTTTGTACACTTTTTTAAGCACCTGGCTGTGGATGAGTTAAATATATATAAATATAGTAATACATATACCAAACACGTCATGCCTTTATAAACATGGACTTTCACTCTTCAGAAAAGCAGTCAGTAGACAGGCTTTGACCACGGACCCGAGGCTTGGAAAAGGACAGAAATGACACTTGATGGGCAACTGAATCTGTGCTAGACCTGGCAAGTTTCAAGCTCTAAATGTGAGAGACAAGAGCAATGACAGATTATGCTTTAAAGACAATCAGGGTAATTGTCACAGTATTGCTGTCTTTCCCCCAGGTTGTGCTGCCTTCTTATGATGAGGCCCTAAAGCTCCCCTTCAAGGAACTGCCTCCTACTTACCAGGAGCCAAGTGGCCCTCAGGAGTAATAGAAGCTTAATGGGGATGCCATGCTACCATTCCTTGTTGCTTGCAAGTCTCTACACTATAATCAACCCTGCTCAGCCTGAGAATTCCAGCACAGCTCCATGCGGCTGTCTGAGGTGACTCGTTAGCTAAGGATACAAGTCTGGATGCTAGATTTGCCATGCAATCATATTATACACATGAATGGCATCACTGAGTAACTTGATCTGCTCTGTCTGATTTTTTTTTTGTCTTTCTCAGAATGTTCTGAGCCTCTGTAGAAATGATGCAGGGAGGTTGTGAAGAGTGATGTAGCTGTAAAATGTTTTAAATGAGTATTCCTGCTGACAGTGATCCGCTGTTCTGAGAAATTCTTTATGAAACAAAAGTAAAATTGCAACCTTTCCAATTAATTTTGTTTTAGCATCTGGCAGGATTTTAATTTCCTAACCCTAATCTTACATTTCATTTTTTGTGGGATTCTAATGATATACAGTCTTCATGCTTTTAGTTTGTTAATTAAGATAATATTAATAAGATAAGGAAATTAAGATAATATTTGTTCTTTGTCAACAAAGCTGTACTGAAGTCGGTATAAGGCCACACAGTTTTATAAAAAATGATAGCCTCCTCAAGTCATTTTAAAAACATCTCATAATAGATCATTTTTATCAGAAATATTTTTAACTTTTTGTATCAATTGTAAATGCTTAGAAAATATTGCTAGGTGATCAGCGTGCTACTGTTTCTGTTTTTGAATAATAAAGATGGTTAAAACACCTCTACCTCTTTTTTCAGTTTCTTCTACACTTACCAAGAAGGTCACATAATCTACAAAACCAAAAAAGGATTTGTACATATTTAATATTCAGACAATTACCTATTGCAAGTTCTCCTTATACTGCCATACTTTCTACTGGCATATTTAGTTTCTGAATGTGATATCTGATTCAGGACGTGTTTATGTCCTAAATATCAAGAAGTACTTTGCTCTGATTGGACCTGATAATGTTGGAGATCTCAAAGTCCTAGACTGAAATATCTTTAGTACTGTTATTCCACAGATCAGCGAATATGCCATTGCATACATTTGTTGCTTTACAAAACAAGTCTGTCCCCATCAAAAAATGGATTCATGCAAAGCCTATTTCAGCATTTTTTTTTTAATTCTCTTACAGGCCTTAATCCGATCTATGTCATAGGTCACAGATGCCACATTCTGTCTAAAATAAATCTACAGTGGTTACCCAATGAATGAAAACCTTAGCGATAGCGATATTGATGAATCAGGTTCTACATTTGTAACCACACTTTCAAATAGTTGGCCGATATTTTCCAGGTATAATGCTGGACTGCATTTGAAAAATACCGTATTCTAGCTTGCAATGTTTTGAAGATTTTGTAAAAACGATAGTTCAAGCTCTCATATATCAGGCTTGCATAGTTGCATTGAGTAGAATTCCAGACATTCCACACCTGCACTTGCTTACATAATGCAGTCCAGAACAGAAATGACACAACATCTCTCCCGTCATTTCCCCATAGTGATTCTGTGCTCTTCTCAAAACACTTACTTCCCGTATTGATGAGTTCCAAGTTACAAACGTTTTTGTAACTTGGGTGACATGTTGATGCTGTAATTAGCCTTTCTGCCTCGAATCACTGGGGACTTAGTTTTAATTCTTGACCTGGGGTGCTATTTGTGTGGAGTTTTTGTGTTCTCACCTTGTTGGCATGAGTTTCCTCCCACAGTCTGAAGACATAAAACAGTGCCTGTTAACACTGTTCAGCAGATGAGGCAATATACGGCTTTGTCTACTGTTTAATACAAAAAGCTATGTTTTGTATTATAAAAGCTGTAAGGTTTAAACAAAATTATTACATTTCTGTAGAAAGCGGCTAAGGAATTGTGTTTCCCAGTAAAAAGTGAAAAGAGCAGAAAAAGCAAAATGGCCTAGACTTTATACATAATTCATATATACTTTCAAGGCATCTCTGACTCAGTAGAACAGCTGCTTCCAGGGACTTCAAGGGGACATAGCCAGAACTCAGGAAGCCCATCTTCAAGCTATAGGTTTTATCATGCTTGGTGAGGTTTTAAGACAAGTGCTCTGTGTATCCTGCCTTATATGGTCTCTAGTTTCAGCAGACGGACACTGTTTAGAATTCCTAATTCCATTTTTTTTCTTTTTCCTGTTCACAGAGGTAGCTACTGAGCCATTATTTCAGTGTGTGTAGTCTACTGCTACACCATGTTAATTGCCAGTCTGGCCAAATAAAAAAGGTGAAAATAAATGTGTTAAGACGTGTTTAATGCTGAATGAAAAGTGGGTTCTCAGCCTGTAAAGACTACCCTGTTCATACTGCAACTCGTTATATATCAGATATATAATTCTTCAGGTCTGTTGTTTAATTTTAATCATTGTTCTTCTCAGTAAAACAAACATAAAAATGTTTTACCACAGTACATACACATACACAATACACTTTAATTTTATTTTAATTAAGTTTAACACTAAAACCAAGAGTAATTTGTAATTTGTCAGTTGCAAATAAAATAAATGCATTTCTTATCGTCTTTCTTTTATTTCTGCTTTAGTTTTTAAATATTACAGTATACCAATATTTAACACATCCAGCTCTTTCAATCATGGTTAGTAGTCTCATTTTTAAATTTCGAAATGGATTTCTGAAAATAATATGAGTATAAGTATCTGAATTTTAATTTAAATTTTAATTATTATACCGATTGATTTTAATTACTTCTTTTTTGTTGGAATTTGATTTGCTTTTTAAATATTGCCCCCTGTTCACTTGTTTTGATCCATGAGAAAAGCAATTAATTTGATATTACCTGAAATTATCCTATAAAAACAGAAGAAAAGAACTAAATCTGTTTAGTTGTCCCCATTTATTCCCTAAAACCCCAAAAGTCCTGGTGCCGCCAACTCAGCCCTGAGTCTATCCAAGCACCGACTCAGTCAGCAGGCATCCAACAGTCTCTCCTCTCTTTACTGTCTCCTGGCATCCAACACTCAGCCGGAGTGCCTATTTCCCAGCCACCCCCCCCATCTCCTCCTCTTCCTCATCCAATATACTTCTCCACTATTCTCTATTCAGCCCCTTTTGTTCTTCTTCCAAGCATCAATTTCTACTCCATTTGGCACAGTGACACCTCATGAATCCCTTCTACCATCCTTTCTTCTTCAACATATGGTGTCCAACACACCATGTCTTTGGTCCCAGCAACATCCCTGCCCTGCTGTCATCCCAGGAACACCACTACTACATGCACATACTGTAATTTTGGATTAATCAGTTAATTTTGGGCACTTGATACTCCAAGCCGCATTCCTTTAAGGCTGCGGCTCGTTTTTGAAACCAGCATTCCTACTAGTGAGCTCTAGACACAGAGCTTTACTGTCATAGTTTTGCTGGTGCAGTAGTTCCTCCCCTGCAGTATTGCTTTGAAACTCCACCACACTGCTGCCACAAGGATTGACCTTGATCCTTTCACCTCTTCCAGTTCCCCTTGCTGTCCTCACTCCTAATAAATTCTATCAGCACGTTTTCTGTAATCCCTCTAAAGATCTTCACAACCATTCTATAGTGTCTGTAGGAGGTCAGCAAGTTTACAAATAACTAATCTGTCTTTCCTCCTGGAGCCCCATCTTCCTCTGCCAATCAACCTCACATGTTTCCAGAAAACATCTCAATTGCTATTCCTGAGCTTCCAAATTACTCAGCCACCCTGATCATATATTCAGTGGATTCAGTGGATATCAGTTGTTTTTTTCCAGTTGCTCATTCATTCTCCCTTAATCTCTTCCTATCCCTTCCTCTCTCTTTATTATCTGTAAAAAAAAAATCTGCCACTCTACTCGCAAATATTCTGGAAAAAGGTGATTGAAAGTCAACTTGTTAGCCTTTTATAACCCTTCCATTATGAACATATACTGTACAGCTTAATTCTCATCTTATTTTTTTTCTCTTTATTATGCCACCATCAATCACCACTTCTCTCATTAAGATAGCAGATCAGGAGTATATTTTTGTAAACATGATATCTCCAAAGCCTTCAGTATCATTCCTGTCAGCCCCTATGTTTTTCACCCCCTTCAGTGTGTGCTGTTTTTGTACATTTTGTTTTGCAGGTAATCTGTCCAGCGCTGGATCTTGTTAAATAATTATGATCTCCCCTTTCTTCTTCATGTCCTCAAAGGTGTTCTCACAAAAATGTCCTTATTCTGTCTATTTAAGAGCCAGGGGTCCCTCCTGCTAAAGAAGAGAAGATCACACCTCACCCACTGAATTTCTTGGAAACATTATCAGTTCTGACAAGCTCAACCATATTCAGCTCTATGTTTCCACTTATTGACAGCTAAGCCTTGCAGTAAAATGGAACCATTGTCTTTACTGGGCTACATAAACTATGCAATATGAATCATTGCCCAGAACCCGATCATTTATCTTGTATCTCTTACATCTCACCTCATCAGTCTTTTCCTCACATCAACATGTCACCCTTACTTCAAATTGCAAAACAGAGCGTTGATTGTGGCACTTATTTTTGGAACCAGAAAGGGCTGACATTATACAATGAGTTTCTGTCATCTTGTGTAGAAGCCCTGTTTTTCACTGATGTAGCCCCTTCCTTTGGCTTGCTGGCTATTTGCAGCATGCTGGCCTTCACAACTGCATTTCTTCGGTGCTTCCCTGAAATCCTAACACCCTTTCTATTCCAGGGAACATTAATGACAACTTCCCCATTTTACAGGATGACTCTTCCACCAGTACCCTCTTTCCTGACCGCCCTGTCATCTCATAATGCTGACCACCTAATCTGCTCAACCTTCCTGCTCATAGCTCCCTTAACTGCCCAAGCCAATGATCCACACGAGGCACTTTCCCTTGCAACAGAACCCGCTGCATCGCCTGCAAATATACTTTACAGTATATATCCAATACAGCACACATGCAAGGCCCCTGTGCACTATTTCATGTAATCCAGATGACATCATACATTTTTAGTAACCTCATTTACTGTATCTCATGCTGAAAATGCCCAGCCATTTACTTTGGTGACAGAGGAAGAAGAGTGAGAGACGTTTCAGGGAACGTGTCACACTTGTGAAAATCAAAGATCTCTTCTATCTGCTAGTTCCTCATTCCATCTGTAATGGCCAGGATCTTTCTGATCTCTCTGTCTGTGTCCTGACAGAGAGGTTTTAGAACACCTACTGCAGAAATCAAAATTATCCTGAAACTTCCCCCTTCTATCTATGACAGACTCATTTCTTCCTAATCCTCTCTATTCTTTTGCAGAGATTGGCTTTTCACACTTTTCGTGTTCTCCCCCAAGTGTTTATACTCATTCTCAGCTGCTAATGTCCCACTTCCTCCCTGTTGCCTACCCCCTCATAACTACTCTGTCTTTTGTTCTCCTGCACCTTATTGATCTTCTACTTCTCCCCTGTCCCTCACCTGTGAAGAAGCCTACACAGCTGAAACGTTTTGTTTCGTTTCTTTACCTTTCAACATGGCATGAACCTTTACCTGTTCTTTTTCACCCTATGCATGCTGAAGCAGCTCCCTACTCGAACTTATACAAACTCCACACAGAGTACCCCAGGTCCCCAGCACAACGAGGCAGAACTGCCAGCCTTCCTCTCTCACAAAGTAAAACACTGTGCTGCCCTCCACAATCACATATTAGGCCCAATAAATTTTTGAAACCACCATTATATACTAAAGCATTTCTAAAGGTGTTTTGTTGGATCAAAGAAGCCTACTGTATATTAATCTGAAGCCTATTTAAAATCAAAGCCTGTTTTAATCTGAATTTCAGACTTGATATGGAACAAGGTTTTCTTGATGAATTGCTTCATCATTTAGGGGATAATTAACCTTGTTTAAATCAGGGCCTCAGTGTAAAGATTGAAGGAGGAAATCCCACAACTGGGGAACAGAGTACAGAATCACCACCGTCTGCCACTGAACATTATTGAGAGGTGAGGGAAAGGTACAAAAATGGGAGTATTGATTGCTTGCAGACACCTGCCTGTCTGTTTCCCCACTCAGAGGGACTTCAGAGGGATGTGTTTTCTAGCTTGGAGAGTGCAGTCTGATGAAAGGATAAGCTGAAGGGCAGCTCTGAAATCTGAAAGGAAGTTTACATTGATCTGGGATCTTATGGGAAGGGGAGAGTGTTTGGAATTAGGTGTCTGGGGGAAATGGAGGGGAGGGGAAATGGTTTGAGTTATTTTAAAAAACAGAAAAAAAATCCTATTCCTGGCCAACATAAACCAGCCACAAGTCAGCTGACAGGGAGACAGGCTGAGTTTTGATGGGCAGCGTGTGCCCAGCTGTGGGGAGACACGTATGTACTGTAGTTTAGCCTGCTGTTCCTCCCTGTGGTATTAAGTAGTGTCATGACTGGAAGGACAAGTTTTGAACTATAGTTATCCATCAATAACTGCAGGATCTTCACATTTTCAGCTAACTTTGGGTTGAACAATGTAGTGATCATTGGCATAATTTGTTGAGACGAACAGGATTTTTTAGTCACAGAGTGAATATACATATAAAACTATAAGGATTGGGTCCAGGAACTGGACTGCCCTCCAAAAACACAAAGTAAAATATGAAACCCTATGAAATGACCTGTCAAAATGTGGCATCCTCATGCATAACTTCATTGCCCAAGCTAGAGGAAGGTAGTAAGAATGTTGAATCTCTGCCTGTGAATGGAATAGTTACACTGCAGACGTCACTGTCTTGCCTCACCTGTGTAATTGTAAAAATCCAGCAATAGAATTCTACTTCACAGAGCACTATTTTACCAAGAGAACCTTTTACCACATGTTACAAACAGCCAAGTCACACTAGGGCAAAATAGTGCAGGACAATAGATCAAACAAGAAAAGTGAAACAGTCTTCACATTTCAAATCATAAAGTACGTTGAGCTGGATAATACTAAATGAAATATGTTATGTTCAATTTGCAGTTTCTCCACAAAGCAGAGAATTCCCATGTAAGGCTACACTGCAATAATCAATAAAGATACATCCGGGGCACAGGCCTAACTAGCATTCTGGAGATAGAAAAACAAGTGAAATGGAAGTCAAGAACAGATAATATAGAAATATATCATATAAAAAGAACATCTGACTGAGTACCATAACAGATATACAGCACCAACTTTATAATAGTTATAGTATAGATATATATAGATAATAGTTCTTGAATATGATTTGAAGCCACATAAGCAGTCAGCATGAACAAACCATTTCCAGAGTAGTGTGGTTACCTGGCTATGGTAGCTGGGTTTGGGTTGCCCAAGGGATTGGCAGAAAGCAGGTCTTTGCACATTCATGGCCTGAATCTAGACGAACATACTGTAAATTAGGCATTAATACAAGAGAGAAACTAAAGTTAAGAAGGCTAAGTTATTATATTGTAGGTACTACTCTGTCTGGCTTTGTTCAGCTCCTCTCTGAGCTCTTTCCGATGTCAAACCATCAAAGCGTTGGCTCAGGAGAGGAACTCATTCAAGCCTCACACTGCATACTCGCGTCACAACACTTTTAACTTGCACAGGCAAAGAGGTGACTTTTAAGCAATAAAGAAAACTCTGAAGCAATTACTCCTGCTGTGCATTTAAATTCACCTTTGGCCTGTATCTGCATATTTGTCTTTGCATGACTTGGTGCCAGTGGCAGCACCTTGCTCAACTTCTCAATATTTCCACTACTCATCAAGTCAGGCATTAGAGATTTTGCAGTCAGAAAGCATTTTGTAAAGTTTAAGTCACTCTTGCACGCCTTGGTGAAATATTCTGCACCCATGTCCCAAAAATCCGTTCACATCTGAAAGTGCAGTATATCTCTCATTTTAACAAGGAATCAAATCTAAACACATTCAAAATGCTTCAATTAATCATTATAACAATCTAAGCTCCTTGACGTGCCTTTATAGTACTGTATATGACAATATAGTAATATATTGAGGCAACTATTAAAGTCAAGCAATGATATCTTTGTGATCCTTAACCCCAATCATCTTGCTGATGTGGCACTGTTAGCTGCATAGAGTATACAGTATATGGTAATGTCTTGCTGGCAGTCATCTTTAATATGCATTCCTTTCTAAAGCACAGAGGCAAAACGAAGTCTTTCACAGCCTCAGAAACGAGACACCTTCGCAAAAGAGCTCTTGTTCTCTGTAGGCTGAGATATTCCTCAGAGGGCTTCCTGCCCCAGCTCTGTGTCCTTCACCAGAGCTCTTTCTCTTCCAGTCTCCCTGCACCCACGGTACCCTCGTCTTGGCTGCCTGTCCACACAGAGTCAAGGAAAGACCCATGTTCTTGCTTTACCATACGGCAATCTCCTCCCTCCAGTCTGTCTGCTTACCTGATTCACTTCTGAGGTGCTTTCTATCACATGCCACTTCTCCTGTGCCTGCTGTGTCTCTTCCTTGGCGCTCATTTGTGGTGAAATAGGCTACCTTTGGACATGATGAGGATTCCACTAAATCTGACCACTTTCCAGCACCCCCTCAGGACATTGTTCAGACTGAATGTGTATCTTTGCTCTCTAACATACATTTTGAAACATCCATTTTCTAACCATTTTTCCAATTTAGGGTCACAGGGAGCTGAAACCTATCCCAGCAGGCAACAGGTGCAAGGTACACCCTGGACAGGGCTCCAGTCCATCACAGGGCAAACACATAGACATAGATACACACACACTCACACCAGGGCCAATTTTCTCAGGAGCCAATTAACCTACATGTCTGTCTTTGGACTGTGGGAGGAAACCAGAACACCCAGAGGAAAAACATGAGAATATGGGGAGAACATACAAACTCCATGCACCTAGAACACCAGGTCCAGTCAGAACACAGGCACCAGCTCTGCGTTAGCAATGCTAACCACTGTGCCACCGTGTAGCCCATTTTGAAACATTACAAGTTATTATAAAATGCACTATTAAGTTATTTTATAATACCACAGGTCGCATTCCGTTTGGTTTAAAAGGTAGCTTTCTCTTATTTTGGCCTTTGTAGGCATTATATACTAGTATGAATACTTGGTAACAGCCTGGGGTTTTCCTGGGAGGTTAGGACATTAGGCCTCTGAGATGCCTTATTTGAAAGTTTGTACATAGTATGTGCACATTGTGCAGTGTATGTTTATGTTGTGTGTTGTTTAATGTGAGTTTTGTCATTATTATGTATTATTACTTTTTTCACCAAAGCTGTGTCAAAGACCACATCTGCCTCTAACTACCAACCGCTTGGGTATATTCTTGGCAAAAATTGTTACCAATATGACTATTTATTTTACTTAGTGAATTATCCGTTCTGTCATTTTCTGATTTTCACTATTTTTGCAACCCCATATTTGCAGCAATATAAATAGGGCCCTTCAAAAATGTTTGCTCAATGCTGTAGCATCCAGGAAAAGCTCTGGAATGATGGGCCATTGTGGTTTGAGTACTGATCTACTAGCTACTACTCTCTCTATCACATTCCTGACAAGTGCACCTGTTTTGGGAAAAAAAATTTTGAATTGTGGGAGCAGCGTGGCGGCATGGCACTTAGTGCTGCTCCATCACACTTCTTTGATCCTGGGACGACTCCAGACTGGAGATCCATCTGAGTGAACATGTTCCACGGCCTCATCGTGTGCACTAAGCTTTTCTCTGGATCTTCTAGTTTCCTCTCTTCTTCCAAAGACATGCTAGCTAGGTTAACTGGCATCTCTAAATTGTCCCTGTGCATGTGCCCAGTGATGGACTGGCATTCCATCCTATCCCATGAAATGGTTATAGATCCTGACCAGGATTAAGCTTGATGATGATGGCTAGATGAATCATGAGCAGAGCTGCCTTCTGTGCAATGTTCTCTGACCTACTTAGATTATGATGCCCTTTTCAATATTAATTTAGTTAGATCACTAAAAGAACACCCAGGAGCTACACAGTGTTTCTACACATTCTCCAAACATGTCTCAGTACCACCAAGCTTGAAAGATGCCTTTAGTGGCAAATGCATTTAAACTTTTTTGTAAATTCTTCAAAATTGCAACTTATAACTTTATATTTTGTAAACGTGAAGCAACACAGCAAAACATAATTGGCTTTAAAATGACTTAGCAGCAAGCCATTTCCAAGCACTTTAAAATGCCATCTGTTCTGGTATTACTAAGCCGGTGTGGTGCTTGTTACAAATGCAGAAAGCGAATGCCTATGAGTTAAATCAGTCATGTAAATGGCTGGTGTGATTCATGAACTGCTATATACAGTACTGTATGTTGCAGGAGATTGGAGAGGGACAGTCAGCGGTCGACTGCGGTGTAGGCACTTCCTCCTTAGCTAACGCTAAATTGCACAGCCAAATTATTCATATATGAAAGCAAACGTTTGGCAAGTGTCAAGAACGGAAAACAAACATTGGGGGAACAGAACGTCTAATTCATAGCTTATGGCCTGTGCAGACAAGTGTTTCAGTGATACTCAAGGTCAAATTTTGGGCTCTCACGTGCAGTGTTAGTGTAAGAACACAAAGAATGTATTTGTATTTGACTGTTCATGACCCATATGAAAAGAAGACTAGGCTACTGCTAGGCTATTCCAATTACACAGGTGAACATACACATATATATGTGTTTCCTATACACACACATTAGATGGTTATCTTGGAAGCTATACTTCTAAGCAACCACTGGCCCCTGGTAAATGGGCCTCTCCATATTGCTCCCCATGTAAATGTTCCCATTGTGAGTGCCCAGTGATGGAGTGGCATCCCATATAGAGTATGGTCCAGCTCTGCACCCTGTGCCTGAGTGCCAAGTGCAGTTCATGTTCACCACAATCCTCTACAAATGAACTGGTTACTGAAAATGGATGAATGAAAATAATTGTCAATCCACCCAGCCAAATAAAAAAGGTTTTAGATTTCATTTTCTAAGTGCTTCTTCTAATTCAGGGTCATAGGGAAGCTGGAGCCTATCCCAGCAACAAATGGGCACAAGCAGGATACACCCTGGATGGGACACCAGTCCATCACAGGGCATACACAGACACACTCACATGAGGACCAATTTTCCCAGATGCCAATTAACCCACCAGTACGTCTTTGGACTGTGGGAGGAAACCGGAGCACCAGGAGGAAACCCACGTGAATTTGGAGAGAACATGCACACTTCACACAGATAGTACCACAAGTCCACAATTGTACCCACAGCCACAGCACTGGCAGAAATGCTGATTGCTGATTCTCTCCAAGGCCACTGCCATACCTTGGTTAACCTTCACTTCAGGCTCAAAATGATTAAAATGGATAATTTTAATTACAGTACAAGAAGAAAGAGTGAGATGAAAGTCTGAAACACACTTAGAAGTTTCAATTTGAGTTCTTCCCACTAGTTCATTTCTGACTTCCCTGCTATCTTAATTAAACACTTCAGAAAACGTCTGAATAAACAGAGACAAAGAATCACTATTTCAACAGATCAAGAAGCATGTTAAGTAACGCTTCAAGCAGATGGTTGAAAATAAATAGTGAACCACCAGAATTCCCAGTGTCGGTTATCAGTTAATTGTATTTTCAGGGTTGACTAATTTTAAATTCTAAAAAAAAAACCCAAACAAACACAAAAAACCCACCGTCAACAAAAAAATGATTAGAAACCCAGCTTCTTCTCCAGAATAATTTCTGTGGTTGTCTCTTTCCCCCTGCGGTGTGTTTATCCTTTCATTTTGGAATTCTTGATACATACTGCGTCCACAGCTCCGGGCCAGTCTGTGAAATCCGAAGCAGCCTGTGTTTACCTTGCTTCGTTAATTAACAGAGAAATTACAGAGTCGCTGTTACATGCTGGCCCAGGACTCCCAGCTCAGACAGACGCTGTTTATGTGCCCCCCTGAATGACTCTTATTCATCCACCCAGCGCTCGCTGGCCGCGGACCACCTTCTCCTCGAAGCGAGGCAGACACTGCGGGACTTTCAGGCTCCGCACCAGCCCGGAGCTTCGGCTGAGCCACGGCCATGCTGTCCGTGGCTGTGCGGAGGCAGGCGGCTGCACAACCACAGCGTGCATAATCCTCTCCACCCCAGAGCCTTACAGGAGCCGCTTCGAAACAAAATGTGTTTTTAGCTACACAACGCTTCGCCAACTTCGTTTTTCGGTTCTCGGGTTGGGAACGATAGGAAAAGGGAGTGTGCATTCACATCCTTCAATTCACTTTTTTTTGTCGTCAGTTAAGTTTTAAATCATTTCTGGCTGATGCATCTCGATTCCCATTTGTTGTCCCAATATAAACATACCTTCCATTTTAGTTGTTCAAGTTATTCAAGAAATACAAAGACCTGTGTTTATGGTTTGTCAGTATATGCTGTATTTTCTAAAACTTTGACAACTATATTGTTGTACAGGTGCATCATATTATATATCATATTGGATACAGGGACACTTTGTGAAGTGGCATCAGTTGTAAAATGATTGGTCAAGACTGGATGAGGAACCAAAACATCATCCACAATATCCACATCATCATTGATGGTATCTAAACTGGCATCTGGTAAAGCTCGGTGCTTGCTCATTCACACAGGGTTAGACAAGCTGGGTATACCCAAGTTGGTGTTTCTCAAAGGCTGGGGAAATGGGTATGTGAAACGTTAATCTCACTCACCGATGGGCCAGTGATCCAATGGCAAAAGAGTTGGGAGTTCCCAAGTGGACAGACGTGGTCCAGGGTGAAGGAACCCTGTTGAGATTTAGACAACAGGAAAAACTGGGTAGGTCATTAGGTTGTGAGACATATTATGGGGACAGTGAACGACTGATTCAGGTGGATCTTCCACAGCAGCATGGGATTAGGTCATCGTGGCCTTAGCTCTGAGCTACTGACAGATTTCTTTGGCCATCCAAGCATTTGCAGGCATGCAGTGCTATCAGTGAGGAATGTGCCTCTTCTCTAATACTTGCTGAAATTCCCATATAGGACTGTATACCATTAACAGTATACCAGTATAACAGGACCAGTGACATGAAGCTTAGGAAAGGACACAGAGAGTCTTCTGTATACAAGCAGTTGCAGAATCCTAGCTCAAACTCCCTGACCACTCTGTAGGAACTGATTCTTTGAGCTCCATTAAGAAACAGTTTGGTTAGGTTTCTAGATTGTTAAGATATTGGCAACCAGGCAAACAAGAGGGAGTGAATGGCCACCTCCTGTTATCTGAGACCTTTCTTATGTTCCTGTCTTCTAAAAGACACACTGGATTCAAGTAACTGTAAGATGTTTGCAACCCTCCTTTGACAAGAATGTGTTACACCGGGGATTCTAGAGTGGCTAGACTGGAAATGAGTAGGCTAAGTTGTATGAGCCAAGCGTCACTGGGGCATGTTGCCAGAAGACTGTGACCTGATTGTTCAAGGGGAACACACAGCTGGCTGAGGGCCACCAAGTGAATTGCTGGCAACAGCTGGCTAGGAGTGTCTTAGTAACCCCTGTAACCCCCTCCATTCACCTGTGAAGTGTAAAAATGTGTGTCTCAAAGGTAAGTGGATAGGAAGAGACTCCCTGTATGTCCTTATTCTTCCCGGTATGAGGTTGCAGCATTTGTGATAGACATACAATGGGCTTTTCTAAATTGGGTGTGCTGATAACCAAGAAAATAATCGACCCTTCAATTTTTTTTCAAAACACTTGTGTAACCTTTTCAATCAAACATCCAGTCCATCACAGGTCACGCAGACACAAACACGCACACACTCACACCAGGGCCAGTTTTCCCAGAAGGCAATCAACCTTCCACTATGTCTTTGGATGGTAGGAGGAAACCCACCTGAACCTGGGGAGAACATGCAAACTCCACACAGATAGCACCCCAAGAATTGAACCCAGGTCCCTGGTGCTCCAAGACACCAATGTGAACCACTGCGCCACCCTGCTACACCATCAATCAAACAATTAAACCAATTAAGTAATTGTCTAACAGGCTTATTCAGGCCACAGCAAGTAGGGTAAAGGGATCCTAGCATGGAGTTTATGATTCTACATAAACTAAATCATTTTTGCACCACTGCTGCGTTACTAGTTTGGCAAAGGAGGACCTGCCCACAGCCATTGATCAGTATCAAAAATCTTGTATGTATCTACTTAAACATCAGTGCAGTGTATCTGATTCATTTGGGGTCAAAAGATTTGGTGATGGTACAATCTGTATCTTGTGTGCACTGGTGACACAGCCTGAACCAATCAAGACTGTTTCTATAGTTTAGTGTTATTGCTTCCTGTGTTCTGACTGCAACATCAAACTACTCCATTAATAAAAATGTCAAAGTCTTTCCTCAGAATCACAGTGCCCTGTTTGTGCAGCCTTCTCTTCCAAAAGCCATCACAAAGGATGTACTTCATTCAGACTGGAATGTTACAAAGGGTGGTTTCTCAGCAAAAATCACAACCTGACCTAATCCACTAATAATCTGAGTGCTCTTGCACTCTAAGTGCACTGTTATCAGTAATATGAACAGAACTTTTAGGGTTCCCTTTTTCCATTTGAGGGGGAAGTGGGTGGCCTCCAAAGTTTGGCTGAAATAAATCTTTTAGCTAGTTATACAATAAACAGCTATTTTTAATTATGATCCTTATGTGAGGAGTAACTGGTGAATTCATACAGTTAGTTTCTATCCTACCAAGAGGAATTAAATTCATTTTGTTTATTTTTCTGCCACAGGTCTGTTTTCGAATATTGAATGCACTGTTAGCTTTAGTTCCCAGTCGTTTTTAACCTAAATTAAATAATTTACAGACCAAGTCAGATCCAGATCCTTGTATATAGGAACTGGATGCTTTCCATCTTGATTGAAACATGTTGCTGATTCTGCTACAAGGTTGGGTGGCAACAACTAGTTGATCACAAAGTGACTCTTTGTTGCCTGCTATGAGTAGTGAGAAACCTGTCATCCTCCAATTGGAGCTAGCTCTTATGTGACCCTATCATAGCCTATTGATACCTTAGGCGGGTAGCTGCGTCAGCATCCACAGGCTGCAAAGGAACAAGTAATAGGTTTATTCCATGCTGAAAAAAAGAAGAAAGAGAACACAACGTTTCGGCCGTGGAGCCTTCTTCAGTTGTGATCAACTAGTTGTTGCCACCCAACCACACTGGGGTTAATAGCCAATCATGTGGCTCTGCTTGTGGCATCCCAATCTCTGTAGGCTAGTAGAAAGTCAATTTTATCTCCAAGTTAGTGGATTTTCAATCTAACCACTCTGTGACCCTCTCACCTGAAGAAGGCTCCACGGCCGAAACGTTGTGTTCTCTTTCTTCTTTTTTTTAGCATGGAATAAACCTATTACTTGTTTCTTATTGATACCTTAGTCTGTCTGAACAGTAACTGTCCCTTTATTGATATGTTGTAAGCAGGAAACACATTCTTGCTGAACAAAAGAAACTTTAAAGGTCTGTACAGCCAAAAGTCTGAACACTCATTGCGATATACAATATAATGTCAGCATGGTCTTTGTCTCATGGCATTCTTACTATTTAATGTTATGTTGTACTGTTGTCTACTGTCAGCCAGTAATATAATATGGAATTTCACTGGAAAATTCAATATTACATTATTTAGAAGTGTGTCAATTCTGTTTTAACACCAACTATTGTTATAAGTTCATTAGGCTTTATTCAACAATAATTATAGAATGGATTATAGAATGGATCTTCACAACCTTTCAGGTTTGCATAACACCTACTATATACAGTGCCGGTACAATTGAACAAGTTTCAGGAAGCAACATGAGTCTAATACAATAGGTTATTACAGTACGGGTAGCAGCAGTGATTATTGTGCAAAATTATAATATGTAAGAGTGTTCAGCATAAAGTATTCAGCAAAGGTACTCATGATGAGCCTCTCGTATGACATCAGCTCCATAGTGATGTCACTGCTGCAAACACAGCATGTGTTATCTTTTAATGCGTGTCATCAAATGGTACATACTTTTATATATCAAATGATATACAGGGTAGAAGGTCATACTAAGGCTTACTGCGTAGAGAGGCGATTGAGCTGAGGACCCACATTGCTATTATCATTCTCTGCATGAGGAAAAGTGAAGAGAGAATAAGGTTTTCAAACCTATTTTGTCATTTTTTTGTGGTGGACAAATAGAAACGCGTTGCATTCATGGATGTTACAATTTCCCTTTAGCCTCTTCCATTATCCACAAAAGGTAAGGTTAAGGGCAAACCATTATCTTTGTCTTTGTTTTATTTTTGTTAAAGCTACCAAAGCAAACAAAAGCCCCAGAATTTCTGAAGGTATGAAGCCATACAGTTTCGTGACTGACACTTCACATTGTAACTGTAAAAAGACACAATAAGAGCCTGCCATTCATTTCTCTCAGTTTATTTGAACTACCCCGGTCTTTATTTAACTCTCTGTCCTCCCTTAATGCACCTTTCACACATTTTCTGAGAAGTTCAGCAACTTTGGTTACAGAAGACATCACTCACATAACTCTCTCCCCCTCTCTGCCTTCGTAGTTTTTGGCAAGGTGTTTGTGAGTGCGTGTGTGCGCATTTTTTTTTTCCTCTCTCAAATCAGAGGTTGCATTTTTCAGGTATTTCCCCACATCCCAGGGGCTGGATTTCTGGTTTGTGAAAGGAGTGGTGTGTTAATACCTCGCCGCCAGGACCCCAGACAGCCACTCTCTAACCTGTTCTCCACTGTCCAACAACCATGAGGTCTCTGCCATGCGGATTGCTGCTGCTCTGCCTGATCCTCGTTGGCCAGGAGTGTGGAGCTTTGGTTGAGTACAGGAATGCCGCGGCACTGAGTGGTAAGGAAACAGCAGCCAGCGACCCTTCGGGTACTGATTTTTGGGAAGGGGTGGGGGGGAGTGGTGGGTTCTGGTAAGGCAAGAATTGATTGTTACTTTTTTTTACAGAAAAGCAAGTTTGAAGCCACTTTGGTTAGCTCTGGTTTCCAAAAAAGCATTGTTCCTTTTTTTCCCCATACATTAATGGCATTGGTTTGAGCATAGAATAGTTTTATTCTACTGAATGGACTGTTTCTGTATTCGGGAAGGAACATATAGTACTCTTGTTCTGTTTTACTTAAAGTGTTAAGGCATTATTTTCTTCACATTTTCACCAACCCAGCACTGTCCTGAGAGGTCAAATTATGTAATTTGTTTTTACAAAGGTTTGTGTTCTTTCTTTTCCCTCAAATTCTCTCAAGTGTGTAGCTAAGATTTTGTAAAGGCTTTAGAGGAGGATGTTGAATTCTGTGAGACGTTCAGCTTCAGCAGCATTGCTGTTGCCCATAACGTAATATGCTAAAGCAATGGAGCTAAAGAACAAGGAGGTTTTTGATCTTAAATAGATTTATTTCTCACAGGCCTGAATATCTGCATTTACTTTTACTGGTGCATGCTTAAGTTAATTTCATTTGCTCTGTAGAGGACACAGACAATCATTTCCAGTTGGCTCCAGTGATGTTCACCGTCTCAACCTCATTGCATGTCTCATAATAGCAAAGGTGATGAATTCTTTACAATCCCATATCTGTGAGGGTTTTTCTGGTTTAATTTTGCACCATTACTGGAACTGAGTGTGGTCTGGGTGCTATGTCTTCCTACAACAGACCAGCCAGACTGGCAGTTCTTAGCTTGTCCTCAGGTTTACAATCTTTCTAATTCTTAAGCACTTTAGTTTTGCAAAGTGGAGGAATGACCACAATAGCAGGTGTAACATGGCTTGGTTACATCTCTTGTATAGCCCCAACTTTCCTCACAACTTCAGAGTCATTTTTGTCACAGTCGATTCACTAGATTTTGGAGATCCTTTACATTTCAACATATGGTTTTACCGACTACAGCCAAATACACCACCTGAAATGGACTTGTCATTGAAAACCAGGGTCAAAATCCAAACATTAGGTATATCTGTAACATACTGCCAAAAGGAAGATGATTTTGCATTAATTTACTGTTTGATATCAGCTAATTAAAACAGTCCTTTTTTTTCTCTGAATTTGAAAAGGTTACAAAGGGTTACGTAAGATTATTTAAACAGATAATGTCTGTCAACTAAATATATTTATCATCTCTTCTGAACTTATTGGACACTAACTTATCCCTACAGGTGGGAATTGAAGAGGTTATATGAGAGGGTGAATTATAGGCTGCTGAATGTCTTGACAGTGTGGAAACCCTATTTAGCTCAAAATTTTACCTCTGGAAATGTCTGCTTCCTGTGGTACCATAAAGTGAACCCTTTCACTCCTGCTGAAAGGATGCCATTCTTCCCCATAGGATATACAGTAGTTGTGGATCTGGTACAGGGCAGTTTGCAAGGTTTTTCATTCTACAGAACTGTCTTTTAAATGGGATGTGATTTATAATATATGCATTGTGCAGTGTGACACCTAAACATGGTATTAGAGGAAATGTACACCATGCATGTAAACTGCAGTTCATTTTTTCTATACTTGCAATACAGGTGCAAATCTTTAGAGCTTGTATGCTTATATGTGCGTTTTAAGTTGATTATCAGGACAGGTTATCTTTATAGTTCCAGCAAAACACCATACTACAGTATATATAGAGCTGTTTAGGGGCTTTGTATGACAGAGAGGTCATACAGTCAAAGAAGAAAGATCATACCGTTTGAGAACAATAGCTCTTGCTTTACACTGCAAGGAAGTCAATCTCCATTATATGTTATATAGCATAACATCACTTTCTTAGCCCTGTCCAATTTCTTGCATTAGGAATTTGTCTTTTCACATACCCCAGCTTGCTCTCCATGAGACACAGACACAGACAGACAGGGAGAGAGAGTCTGGGGTCAGAGCGCAGGGTCAGCCATTGTACAGCACCCCTGGAGGAGTTGGGGTTAAGGGCCTTGCACAGGGGCCCAACAGAGTAGGATTCCTCTGCCAGCTGCAGGATTTGAATCGGCAACCTTCCAGCCACATGCACAGATCCTTAGCCACAGAGCCACCGCTCTGCCCTACAATATCCCTATTTAAAATAGTGTAATTATTATGCATAAATATTCCTCCACTATATCACACAATATATAGTTATAAATGTTTACATTTATATACATTATTTAAAAAATGTCTTGCATTCTGGTCACACATTCTTTGGCATTTTTACTACACTTGAATTTTTACTGCCTATGAATCTATTCATTTTAATCAGGCGCTTGGCCCTTGAAAGTACCAATTTAGCAGATTATCTATGCAACCATTGAAATAATCAGTTTTATTTATGAAGATTTATTATACAGATGTATTAAGTAATTGAGAAATTTTAAGAACATGGTCCTGCACATTGTGTATCCCTCAAGGACCAGATTTCCTCTAATTAAACACCTTACTCGTTTAATGGCTCAATAAGTTCCAAACAATTCCATTTTGGGGACAAAAAGGACCTGCAGGACCAGGGTTCTCCAGGACCTGGGATGAAGACACTGATTTGAAATTGTTTGATATCATCTATTCCAGTCACTGCAAGAACACTCAAGGTTAGGGCTCTGGACATGTAACTGGATTCATAACTTCAGTTTTCTGTTTATCCCTGCTATACTTAGGTACCTTTTATTCATTTGGAATTCATAGCACATTCTCCCATTTTGCTGGTTGCTTAGCTGGAAAATAACTCATCAGAGCTGTACATTAGCTAAAATTACTACTGAAATTGTGAAGCCGATCCGAAACAGTCCAGACGGAATTTGGCAATGTAACTGCGGCACTAATCTGCGATGACTGGAAAATAAAAAACTCCCTCTTCTATTTAGTATATTGATGGTCCTGTGGAGACAGCAGATGGTTTGCTATTTAAATATTTAGAAATTCTGACCTTCTGCCTTTCAAGCATGCTGAATGCATTTAATTTTCACAATGCATTAGTTTGCTTTACAAGTAAATTTTATGCCTGTTTCGTTTACCATTAAAAGCAAAACAGCCTTTTCACTCAAAGTGGTCAAGAATGTTTTGAGTGAATATTTTAACTTGCGTCTGTGCTCAAATTAGATATACTTGCGCCTTCTATGGTAAGAATCTGCACACGTCTATGTTGCTTTACAGACAAAACAAGACTCAAAAGTGTTTCAGATATTTGAATTATTGCTTAAAGTAAGCTCAAAATCCTTCAAGGAATTCCAAGTCTCTCTAGTTACAGACCAATTTAGAAACACTTTATTAAAACAAAGAAGCAATTCATATACCACTGAGCATGTTCGGGTCATTTCTCTCCTCTCACTGCAGAAAAAAAGATAAATCAAGATTATTCATTAACCTTTGGGAAGTAACACCAATCATAGAGAGCACTCAGTAGTTCAGTAAGATCCTAATAAATGCAAGAGAGACAAAATATGCAGAGTATAGTTACTTGAGCTCATCTGGCTGAGTGAATTTCACAGATTCACTGAAAGGATGAAGCCGCCCAGCCCCCCTCTCAGAATCACAATGATTGAGCTAGGGAGTTGTTACAGGGGTGTAGATGGGTGAGGTGCGAGATTTATATGCGCAGGCGAGCGGAAATGTGTGAAGTGGGTCTACCCTTCCTCCCGGATTTCTATCATAACTCTATTATAATTACATGAATAAGATGCAGAGCAGGTATCCACAGAATGCATTTGAAATTTCTGTCAACCACCACTTAAAGGAACACTGAGCGCCCCCTATTGGCTGCCTTCAGTATTGTCAGACATTGAAGCTGACAGTTTCAAGAATGCCATTCCTGAAGTCAGCTACTTCTAACATACTCACAATGTGCTTATTTGAAACTATAAGAATTATACATATATAATAACAGTAATATCATTATATGTGCTTATACTATATTATAGGTGTTTATACTATAAATACTGGTTTTGTAATAAGGTGTGTTCAATGGTGGTGGTCATATTAGAACACCGTTATACCATATACCATGTAAGAAGCAGTTCACTGTCTAGGTTACAAGGGACAAAGTTATAAGATTTTGGTATACATACTGTATACAACATTGTATGAAACTTCTATATCAAAATGAACACGAACACTCATTCAGTGTTGTTCCTACACTCATCTACAGTCAGCAGACGCTAAGTACTCCATTCACAACTCATTCCATTATAAGATATTTTCCACTTAGTTTTCATTGATGTATTCATTTATTACACACCATACACGTAATCTTTTACACACCAGTCCATCACAGGGCACTCACCATCACAAACAATGTTCTTTATAACATCCCGAGTGCTTTGGAAAATGTCCTACTTTTTTTTAGCCAAACTCACATTCCACAAACCTAAGAAAATATCCTGTCTAATTGCTATGGGTTGCTTTCTGCATCACAGAAACTGAATAAAATAACTTCTGACAGATCATTTTTGTTCCCTAAAGGTTTGTAAAAGCAATTTTGAACACGAGTCCTGACTTATCCTACTTCGCAAAATGTTCTCAGGAAACAGTGACATTAGTGACACTAAAGTCTCTAGCCTGCAAGATTTGTGACAAATCACAGAGAGAATGAGAGAATTCCTTTATCAAGCTACACATTTACAGATTTTAAACATTTCTGTTTTCCTGCTGATTGTCATCCATACAGATTTTCTGGGCTCTCTTTCATTTGTTAGTGTACTTGAACCCTTGTATATCCCTGTAAACTATCTTCCATGGATTTTCTGGACTGATCATGGAACTTGTTTTGAACCATTATCCTATGCCCCCCTTCAACTGCACATTGCCATAAACTGGTGAAGATGGCAGCCAAGCCACACATTGGCAGACTGCTGATGTGCAGATACCCTGCAAGCCATTGGGTTTAATATGAGCCAAAACTGCTGCATCTCATGGATCTAAACTGACTCCCTGCTCATGGTTAGCCACCAGTCACATATGACAGTAGGCACTACACCAATGAGAAAATGGTCTAATTCAAAGGGTAAATATAAAGGTAAAATGATAATTGCTAAATATATGTCTATAACTATTTATAAAGCATATTATATAAGTATAATAACTGTCCATAATTTGAGTACTATGGGTGTCACAAAGCTGTTTGGTTTATTCTTCTCCCCCAGGTCTCAGATTCTGTCCGAAGCCCACAACATCCATAACCTTGTTTCTCATACTCACAGTTCTTTGTGTTTGCAGTCTCAAATTAAGTTGCTCTTAAATCCTGTGAATGCTCTCTGGCTCTGGTCTGTGTGATTTTTTTAAATTGAAGATTAGGGTGGACTGTGCCAGTTCCTTACAGAATTTGAAACACCTTGATCATGCTTTCCTGAATTCATCTTCACTTTTGGCGTAAAGAACAGTTGATAGTGACAGACTGTGAGGTATGTGATCATTTTATTTTATTTTTATTATCAGCTCATTTACACAGATTAAGAAGAGATCAATAGTTAACATGTATATGGTGAGCATCTTCTTATGTTAAAAGTACTATCTGTTACTGTTTAAAATTGGATGTCATCTAATCCTGCCTAAAATTACGTCTGTGTTTTCCAACTGATCTGTGCTTCAGAATTAAGACTTCACACGCTGTCTAGTAAAAAGGATAGCACCACATTCAATATATACATGACTCTAAGATACCCTGTTATTCAGTTTGCCAGGCTGCTATAACAAAAGATGATTATGTCAGTTCATCAAAATTCAGCCTTTGCAGACCTTTTCCGATATGATCCAACAACACAGTTATTAAAAATAAAGTCACCACTATCCCTTACTGTTAATTGCATAACTTTAGCAATGGAAACATTTAAAAAAAAGAAAGGAGCTGGTGTGTTGCAGTTAAAACTTTTAAACTCAAAAGGCTGAGTGGCCCTATTTAATCTTGTAGGATTCCAGTTTTTAAAGACAGCTATTTAAACACCTTTATGTAATGACTGAATTAAGCAACTATTCTGTTAAATTCACAGAATGCTGGTCATGGATTGCTAACAGGTGTCAAATCACCGGCTTAATTTATCAAATTAATGGCTTTGTAGTAACCTATAAATCCTGCTTATGGAGGCACAGATCCAAAGTCCTGAATATACACAAAAAGATGTTGAATTCAACTCAAAATCTGGAGGGAAACCAGTGCAAGGTCTCCAAGACATGAATTATCATATGCACGTGACTTAGTCTGGTAGTTACCATACATAAATGAGGGTATAGATGAACGTTCACACTTCACAAACTTTAATAAAACTTTTTAGTAAGGGGGGTATTTTGTGAAACCCTGGCGTGGCCAGCTAGCCTAGAAAGGGGTTGCAGTTACAGCCACCAACCTGGCCAATAGAGGCCACTATATTACCTCTGTTGACCTGTAAATAGTCACACTAGGGGTGAGCAAGGTTTTCACATTCACACATAGGTGCAATTAAGCTTTTGTTTGGTATTTACAGGGGGTATATGGTGATAGTGATGGTTTGGGATATTGAATGCTGCCATTTTTTGGTTTATTCTGAAAAGGACCACAATAGTGCATTCTAGATTTCACTACTTTGTGGTCACTTTGAGTTTTAGTTGCTACAGGCTCTGAGGAGTGCCCTGATAGGGTATGTTACGTGTGGTTTTAAAATGATGTTATTCCTCCTGGCTTTTCCGAGAAGCTTGTGTCCTCTTAACCACAGAAGCAACACCAAAGCTGAAGAAACAGCTTGCTTGAAGTTACATAGTTAGTGATGCCATAATCACCTACTGAATAAATAAGCTTACACAGCTATTAAACTGAGGGAAAGGTTTTTTTTTTGTTACTTCTGAGATGATCTTGGTGTTTCCAAGGTCTGCATTCCTTAACATGAGTCAAAGGAGTTTGTTGTTTTGGTGTTCCATCATTTGTGAAAAGCTTGAGCAATTTCTGAAATTGTTGCAAATCAGATATCAGAGTGTGTCACCTTTCATAAATAAGTAATATCCGATCATATGAAATAAAGGAATAATTATTAGTTCTTCATTAAAAATGGATGAAAGATTAGAGTTGCAGGTGACACTGAATATTATTACCATAACATACCGTTCTTAATAGCGGGTAAGCTCATAAATAAAACCATAAATATTGAACTGTTTGCTTCATAAATCTTTATGCTCCGAGTCCTTGGTTTTAAAAATACTGCTGCCTAAGGAGGTATTGACACAAATCAAACAGCATTACTTGATTGCATTTGGCTGCGTAAAAGGTTGCTTCCCTATAGTTTTTAAAACCACTTTTAACAGATTTTCAGTCAATAATGTGCCGATTTAAATTTGTAGGGGCAAGGCAATTAAACATTAGACATCAATGATTTGGTCCAGAAATAATGCTAGTTTTAAGAGATGAAAATCGTTTGACAAGGAATATGAAGACCCAAGAAATAGGCACTTTGGCTTGACCCACTTGGCTGAGGGTTACCTCCTGGCCAGAGGATGAGGAGGCTGGGACCCCCGAGCCCCCCCCCAGAGTGAGGAGTGACCAAGACGCTGTTGCACAGGTGGAGATGGGTTGGAGTAGGGATGCAAAAGATGTAAACGTCTGTCAGGTTTGATGACAGCTGAGGCTGACTGAACATGGTTGTTGTCTTCTCTTCCAAACCTTCCTTACAAATTTCATTTAAAAGGGTCCCCTCAAGCAATAACAAGTAGATTAAATATCAAATGACAGAGGGTAGGTGATGAAGTTGAAGTACTAGCATTTGTAGGCTGCAAAGGGACAGGCACAGGTTTATTCCAGTGCTGAAAGGAAAAAAGAAAGAGACTATTTCAGCTGTGAGACCTTCTTCAGGTATGACACATGTGGCAGCTGAAACAAAGCTATTTATAGTCATTTACTCAATAAACTATTTCGAGTTTTTATGTCAAAAGATCAAATATATTTCGAAGCCTGAATGGTGGTTGTTCCAAATGCCCAAAGCTCTTTGCATTGAGAACTGTTTCCTGTTCTTTTTAATTCAAACTCCTACCAGGGTTTGCTTATTCCAAATAAACCAAAAAATATGTAATATCTGTCCTTTATCAGAAAGCAGATTATCCTGATGAAAGCAGTGGCAACCCAGAGCCTATCCCGAAATCAAAGGACTGAAGGAAGGAATGAGAGAACATGTTGTCGCTTAGCAACAGACCCCATTCTGTTTCAGGGCCACAGAGGCCGGGGCAATTAAGAATAGCCCTGCGTCTCTGGGAGTGGCAGGAAACCTAGGCACCTAGTGAAAATACGTGCAAACACAGGACAAACATGAAAAGTCTACACAAAAACACATATTAACCAGAAAACAATATATTTTGAGTACTGTGCTAACATTCTGGACAGAATTGCAGAAAGTTTAATGACATTAGAAACCACAAAAATAAGAAAGCCATGGTGTTGCCTCAACTAATTGTCAAGAGATGATGTGTGTCCCCTTCTGCTACAATATAGTTTCTGCAATATAGTTTCAGTTTTTTTAATGACATTATCAGTGTGGTCAGGAAGACTCAAAACTAGCACTGCATCAGAACTCAACAGCAATAAAATAGATTCTTTGTCTCAGAAATATTGTATTTGACTCACGTTTTTAACACAGCATACTGTATATGTGTACTTGGTTTCAATTCTTGTTTATTGATCTTATTTGCAGTATGTAAAGAGTTTTTTGGGTTGACTTTTGGAGTATTAAATGCTTGAATGAAGTGCTCACAAAAGATCATGATTGTGGGCGACATACTAATGTCATATTGCATATTAAATGCACATTAAATGTTTTCACAGCTGACTGAAATGCCCTGCGCATTAAATATAAAAAAAACTTAAAACAAATATTGAAACACATCTTGCTGTTGCTTTGCTCAAAAAGTTATTTTCTACCTTCTTTTAAAATAATACTGTACCAGAGACTACAGCATCAAAGTATGGGGAGTATATATATAGTATAAACAGGGTCAAACACCTATTCAGGTACCAAGAGATTACGTGCTCAGTTGAACAGACAGTATATCAGTGTTTCAGGCACTACCGATCCTCCTAATGAGCTAGACTGGAGGCACAGTGGCTACAGAATAATAAATAAAATACTATCTAATTAATCAAATTAAGCATTAATTAATACATTAATAGCAAGGGTAAAAAGTGAGCTAGAAGCTATTTTAATGGGTCACTCTGCTCGTTGTTCTGTGTGGAACTTGTAGCCCTTTGCATCTCCCTATTGTATGTTTGTTCAGAAGTGTTATTTAGGAATCCTGAAAGAGTCCCTTAATATGGCCACTTACTAAATAAGGTAATAAAAACAACAAACCTTTTTGCTTGATGACATGGTGAAGCCGCTGCTGAAGGGCACCGCCTCGCTCCCTCTCGCCCTGCAGCAGGCCTGTGCCGGACTCGGCCCATGGACCTGGTCTTCATCGTCGACAGCTCGCGCAGCGTGCGGCCCTCCGAGTTCGAGCAGGTCAAGGTCTTCCTGACCAAGGTGATCGAGGGGCTGGATGTGGGGCCCAACGCCACACGCGTCGGGGTGGTCAACTACGCCAGCGGGGTGAAGAACGAAGTGTCCCTCAAGACGTATCGCAACAAGGCGGCCCTGGTCAAGGCAGTCACCAAGATCGAGCCCCTGGCCACCGGCACCATGACCGGCCTGGCCATCCAGTTCGCCGTGAACGTGGCCTTCAGCGAGGCCGAGGGCGCTCGAGTGCGCTCCTCCGACATCAGCAAGGTAAGATGTCTTCCGGCCTTGTAAGGGATTTGCTCTGAGAAAAGGAACAAGCATTAATGTTACCATTAGGATTGGACACGTACCCTACTGACAATTAACTTTATTCCCCCCGTGGGAATTTGTCTTGCATTAATAAATAAAATATATAACAATAATATAAAATAACAGCCTACGCATGCTGACGCAGCTACCCACCTGAACATATAAAATAACATATAACAATAATATAATATTGCAATACATTCAACAACATTACTCACTCAGAACTCTTCCAGTGTCATAAAATTTAAAAAAAACAGACAATTCGCTTGTAAAGAGTCTGAAAAGAATAATCAGAAGATCCCCACATGCAAACATTTTTTCATTATTCTACAATTGAATGCTTATAGGTATAGAGGGAGAAAATGCTCTCTTTACTTTATCTAGGGGAATCTGGTACCTCCTCTAGGTACCAGTAGGACAGTATATTCTAAAAAGAGTGGATGAGAGGGGTCATCTAAAATTTTATGATCACATTGTTCAACTTATTTGTTTTTCTGCAAGGACAAGGCAGCTTCCCAGATCTGAATAATAAAAAAGGCTAAAATCCTCTGAATAGAACTTCTGCAAAAAAGTGTCAATTTTTGTGCTTTCTACATTTAAACTCCATAGCTTCCGTAAAAACTACAACTTTTGTTATGCCGTCAAATACCATACCTCTGCATTGGCGGTACAAATCAATTTACAGTCGGTAATAGTGTCAAAGTATTTATATTCATTTACTGTTTCAATATCAGTTCCATTAACAGTTACAGGAATCATAGAAATAGAGCATTTCTTTCTAAAATCACTTAACATGGTCTTTGTTTCATTAAAAAGCAATAAATTATCCTGACACCACTTTTTAGAAAAAGGTTTATCTCCTTTCTGTAATTGTTTTGGTCATCTCAAGTCCAATCAAGGCAACATCATCCCCAAACCTAATGATTGAACAGTTATCATAGTGGATGTTGTTTTCCTAAATCACTGGTAAGAAGAGCATTTGCATTAATACCAGAGGTATTAGATAGAAACTAAACATAGATTATTTAACTGCAAAGCTTTCGGGAGGCTGGATGGCTCACTAGCAGAGTCTGAACCGAGCAGACACAGCTACTAGCAATGTTAAGCTGTCTGTGTCACACTGCTGCCATCTAGCTAACAGAATATGTAAAGCAGTAGTGTCCATTGTCCCTTTCCCTGCTGACCTTAAACAACTACTGAAGAAACTAGTAGGTCCAAGGAACACTTCACCCTCAGAGTTATCCATTGTTTACTGTGGAAATTATTATAAGACATTTTAACCTATTTCAGAAAAGCAAGAAGGGTCCTAGATACTAGGACATAGCAATCAGATAATCATCCATCCATTTTCTATAACCACTTTATCCAGTACAGGATGCAGGTATGCCGTATCCTAGCCTAGCAAGCAATGGGTACAAGGTGGGGATTGCACCCTGGACGGGTAGCCAGGCCTTGCAGGGTACACACAGCCACAAACATCAGGGCCAATTTTCCCAGAAGCCAATTAACCTATTAACATGTTCTGGACTGTGGGAGGAAACTGGAGCACCCAGAGGAAACACGTCAACATAGGGAGAGCATGCAAACCTCACACAAACAGCACCCCACAAATTAAACCCAGTGCACCAGCGCTGCAAGGCAGTAATGCTACTCACTGCGCCCCCATACTGCCCACATAAGATAACTAATATAGAGTAAAATTAAAAAATACATACTCCCTTAAACTTACATTTCACAATATGAGTAATCGCCTGAGTGGGAGTTTAATCTCTAATTGAAGTCTAGTTCTTCAATTAGTTTTCAATTGAAAACACAGAAAGTATTTTCTAAAATGTGATAAGCACATCAGGACAAGTATTAGGAAGCTAAAAGATTATATAAAGTGTAAACATGTGACATTACAAACTGTCAAAATATAAAATATCATTAATGGCATTGAAAATGCAATGAAGTTAATTCATTTTTACATACCTGTATAAACAATTAAAAATAATTCCTTACACTTACACTCCCCTCAGAGCTCATTACAGGTAATGGGGTCTCCCCTCCAGCACCACCAATGTGCAGCTCCACCTGGATGATGCACCAGTATGAAAACCACACACCAGCTATCAGTGGGGAGGAGAGCAGTGTCAGGAAGCCAGTCCATAGATGGGGATTATTAGGAGACCATGATTGGTAAAGATGATGATGATTAGGAGACCATTCTGGCGCACTATGGCTGCCTTCGCATCATCCAGGTGGGGCTGCACACTGGTGGTGGTGGAGGGGAGTCCCCATTTCCTGTAAAGCGCTTTGAGTGGAGTGTCCAGAAAAGCGCTATATAAGTGTTAGCAATTATTATTATCATTATTAAAGGTCAGGGGGGGTATTTAACTGCTTTACATAGAGTGTGTGAAAAGAAAGGTTAATTATTCCAAGGTTAAACACTATGATAGTTTATTAATGTAAGAATGCATATCAGGAACATAATGATGTGTTGATTAGTAGTGCTGCCTCACAGCTCTTGAGTCCAGCATTCAGTTGCAGAGCACTGTCTGTGTAGAGTTTACATATTCCCTTTGGATTTATATAGCTTTTCTCCAGCAATTCTGGTTTTCTCCTGTGATTCAAAGACATGCTAGGTTAATGAGCACCTCTAAAATGCCCTCTGTGCAAATACACGTGTCTGTATGTTTCCTGCAATAAACTGGAGTCCTAACCAAAGTGTAGTCTCACCTTGTGGTCTGTGCCTGTCAGGTCATGCTATGATCTGACGTATTGGCATAAACTTCCATGTTCAGAACTCTAAAACTTAGCATCTGAATACGAAAAGGTACAAAGAACTTAAGTGACGGTATGCTTGATGAGGATCATTTTAAACCCTTGTGAATAAGCTACCACTTTGGACATCACAGGTTCTTTTTGGTCAAATAGAACTGACCACCCCCACCCCCAAATCAGATTTGTTACACTAAGGGAGTGCTGTCGACTACTGTTCCCCTTGGCAGCAGAGACGGTTCAAGTGTGTCAGGGCTGTAGAACGAAAAGATTAGAAACAAGTTAACACAGCTGCTTCTTCTCTCGGCCCTGGTCAGGTGGCCATCATCGTGACGGATGGGCGTCCTCAGGACAACGTGAAAGACGTGGCAGCGCGGGCCCGGGATCTGGGGATCCAGATATTCGCCATTGGCGTGGGGCGGGTGGACATGAACACGCTGCGACAGATCGCCAGCACACCCCTGGAGGACCACGTCGACTACGTGGAAAGCTACAGTATCATTGAGAAACTCACCAAGAAGTTCCAGGAGGCCTTCTGTGGTGAGTGCACTGGCAGCGCTGTCAAGACACATTTGATTGTCTGTCGTATCTGGTTGTTCTGAATTGGGCAGGCGGTTTTAGACCAAAACAACCACATGTTATCCACTAGAAGCCCAGCACCTCAAACCCACTATCAAGATAAGGCAGTTATTAATATAATTTGTATCTGCTATTGTCTTAGCATAATTTACACAAAGGAATAGTTGTTTTTAGTAGCTTTTTTGCTGTAAAACATCCTGCAATGCAATAGCAGGAACTACTTCTGTGAAAAAAGCTAGACCACATCAATTGCCGCAGTTAAACACAAGTTAATAAGGGTAATGCTGAAAGAATACAGCACTGCAGCAGAAATATGAAAAACTTTGAGAAAGCTCAAAGCATCTAGACTCATTGTAGAGATTAAAGAAATTACTAAATTAAGTTATGAAAACAGATTGCAGGACCACAGTCTGTCTCCATAATCACAAACAAAATCACACTTTTTAGGTCTTGCAAAAATCTGTGTAAAACAAGATTTTAAAGGGAATAAATAAGATTGACACTGCACTACTTGTAAATTTAAGTTGTGCAAGCAAAATGCAGCCACTCAATTGGAACCATTCAATTTGGAAAAAAAAAAACTTTTTTTTTTTACCAAGGATGATTAATGTATGGAAAAGATTACCAAGACATTCTGGAAGCAGCAACACTCAAATCTTTGAAAATTCATCAAAACTATTCCTGAATTTTTAAGCAAAGAGAAGCACCACTGATGCTCACTCATTTTTCTTTTTTAATGTTTTATTTCACACCCAGCCCTCAGACACAGAAAGTTTTAAAATATTGAATGCATTCAACCTTCAGGAGACTAGCTCCTCGAGGGTCAAAACTAAATTAAGGAGAAAACTAAAGACTAAAGATTCCAGAGGTGTGAACATTGACCATGTATGACTAGTTACGGAACCACATTAATACTGGAAATATAAGCTGTCCACTTTGGAATGATCTAGATGAGTATGAGTGAACTCTAGTTGAGTATTCTGTCTCCTCTTCAATTTGTGTGGAAGAGAAATGTTTGTGACCCTTTAAGTTTAATAACATCACTTTAAAGATCCTTTGTTAAGACTGAACTGTGGAGGAACGCCCCACTGATAAGTTAGCTGACAATTTTGATGCAAGACATTTACAGTACCTGGATAATCAGAAGAGTGTCTTTTAAAGTGAACAGAAATGTCAAACTGATAAGTATTTTTCCTGAGTCCTAATCATTTAAGAAGGAATGAGATGTTATCTGCATTATCCCAGTCCTATTACAGGTGTAAAAAGTAAATTTCACAGGTAAGTAAAGTCAGAAAAAGCATAACTAAGGAAAATAATCATAATTCCTGCGGACAGCGGAGACAGGTGTGTTGTAGTAACTACTTTTGTTTGTCGTCTCAGAATGGGGTGTGGGATTGCCTTTTGTAGGCCTGATCTGTTTATGCCACAGCTTTCTGTGCCTTGGTGCTGATAATACTGTATTTGCTGTGCTATCTGTTCCAGTCTGTGTTAATTATTACCAGAATTCACAGCAAATACCCCAGCTCAGCTCCCTGCCAGTGGTCTGTGGCTGTGACGTCACTGTAATCCTACAAATGTCTGAGACACAAATTCAGTAGTTGGCTTAGAGTTTAGCTATTAGTTGTCTAAAAGCTATTCTTTATACAATATAGGATAACCAAATTATGGCTGCTTAACAATTTTTTAAATTTGGTTTTCTCCAGCTCTTTAATTTCCTTTGATTTCACCTTCTGTTCATTCTGCAGAAGCAGTTGGTCATCTCGATTGACTGTTTCTGCACACCTGATAAATGATGATGTTAGATTACAGGTTCAAAGTGTCTCATACAGTAACTGCAAAACCTTTGATCTGACCTCAAAGTGAAAGTTTGTACCAACCAAAAAAAGAAAGTCTGTTTAAGACACCAGCGCAGTGCACGGGAGGTGAAAACAGGAAAGTTGGTTTGCGTAGGTGTGCTACTCCTCTAACTCTGTGCATTCTTGGCCTACTCAATTAGATTTATGCTTAATGTCAACTGTGTGGTGTATCCTTAAAATAATCCCACTGTCCCTGTGTTCGGACAGACCTAGTACTGTTTTCTCCTCTCTAACGCTAACTCTAACCAGGCCCTCGCGGCTCCCTCCCGCAGTGTCTGACCTCTGTGCAACAGGTGACCATGACTGTGAGCAGGTGTGTGTCAGCATGCCCGGCTCCTACAAGTGTGCCTGCAATGAAGGCTTCACTCTCTTGGAAGATGGCAAGTCCTGCAGTGGTAAGTGTCCAAGGCGTGCCCCAAGTGTCATCTCTACTGGACACTCCTACAAACTTCTCAGCTCCAGGATGGAGCTGGCCATCTGTCTTCCAGTGCCTGAGTGGTTAAAGCTGCCCATATCCCACATAGCTGACAGCAGCCCTCACTGAAGTGTACCAGTGTGGTACTGTACAATCCAACAGCCATATCACCCTGCAAAATACAACTGGCAGCCCACTGACGCTCAGCAGGTGTGAGCCTGGTCAGTATCTGTATGGGAGGCCTTCTGGGAAAAACTAAGGTTGTTGCTGGAAGAGGTATTAGAGGGGCTAGTAGGGGGCGCTCACCCTGTGGTGAGTGTGTGGGTCCTAATGCCCCAGTATAGTGACAGGGACCCTATACTGTAAAAAGGCACCATCCTTCGAATGAGATAACGTCAAGCTGAGGTCCTGATTCTCTGTGGTCATTACAAATCCCAGGGCGTTTCTTGAAAAGAGTAGGGGTGTTACCCTGATGTCCTAGCCAAATTTCCCATTGGCCCTTTACCAATCATGGCTTCCTAATAATCCCCATCTATGAATTGGCTTCATTACTCTGTTCTCCTCCCCACTGATAGCTGGTGTGTGGTGAGTGTACTGGTGCACTATGACTGCCATCGTATCATCCAGGTGGGTGCTGCACACTGGTGGTGGTGGTGGAGGAGATTCCCCATTACCTGTAAAGCACTTTGAGTGGAGTGTCCACAAAAGTGCTATACAAGTACAAAGAATAATTATTATTAATAAAAGCAGAGTAAAAGAATTGAAAAGCTGTGAGTTTACTTTTCTGTTTAACTGATGTCCAGTTGGAAAATACTACAAATTTGTTTTTTTTTAAAGTTTAAATCTTTTTGATTTGACCAAGATGTGAGTGTTGTCTTTTAAGCAAGGGAAAAGACAAATTACAAAGAAACACTGGGAAAGTTAGTTAATATTATTATTTTACAAAAAATGTCTCAGCTGTCTGTATTTTTGAATATATTTTATTGTTTCCTGGTTGCATCCAGAAATTGGCAGGCAAATGCCTTTTAAACCCATCAATAATCAGCTAATGACAGATTCTAATGTTCAACTTTCAGTCTACAAACTGTTTTCAATCCTGTCTCTCACTGTACTTTGTTAGATATTTGTATGTCTTAATATATCCAGTATCTCCATTAAAGTTTAAGTTAAAGAAATGGGAATGAAATGATATCATTAAGCACAGCCATCTCGTTCCCAAGTGTCTTTATAAATCTATTACATTTATCACACATAATCAGATGACAGCACATGCTGAGACCACCAAACGATTAAGATTCACATCTCTCTTATTATCAGGACACAGTCTGGTCAGTAACGGCCTCCATAGCAGATAAAATGCTGCCTTGACAGGCAATTAAAATGTGCAAAGATCTATGTTTCAGATTATCCCAATACACTCTCCAGACTCCAGTGCCTGGCATTAAAAATTAATTGCTTGATGTTTTCATAAAAGAAAATGCAGCTCTTCCAGTCCACTCCTTTGTAGACTTTTGCAAGAAAATGGGTCTTGATATTTTAACAGACACTAAGCCTAATCAATACAGCAATTAAGAAGCTGATAGTATTATAATGGAAAGGTCACAGCTTTGGCAGCCCCAAACCTAGAAAACTTTTTAGACAGGTGGGGGTCATTTGGCCCATCTAGCCCATTTGTTAGATAACTCCTTGAGTGGAGGATCTCAGTGTGCCATTTCATGAATAAAACCAAGTTATTGTCTTTCAAAACTTGTCTAGGTAGCAGTATTAAGGGTATCTGGAACATGTATATTCAGAAATTCTGGTAATAGGAACTGATTAGAAGTTTGCCTAAAGGGCTGACTAAAACCCTCAACTGCAGTGATAGACTGCTTCTTCTCACCTCCTGCCCTCGCTGTAACACCCCTGTCTCTCCTTCCCTGCAGCCTGCAGCTCCTCTGCCACTGACGTGGTCTTCCTGATCGATGGCTCCAAGAGCGTGCGGCCTGAGAACTTTGAGCTGGTCAAGAGGTTCATCAACCAGATCGTGGACAAGCTGGATGTGGCAGAGAACAAAGCCCACGTGGGGCTGGTGCAGTACTCCAGCTCAGTGAGGCAGGAGTTCCCTCTGGGCCTATACAACACCAAGAAGGACCTGAAGGACGCGGTCAAGAACATGTCCTACATGGAGAAGGGCACCATGACTGGCCAGGCTCTGCGGTACCTGGTGGACAACAGCTTCTCAGTCAGCCACGGGGCTCGTCCTGGAGTTTCCAAGGTGGGCATTGTGTTCACCGATGGCCGCTCCCAGGACTACATTGGGGATGCTGCCAAGAAGGCCAAAGAAAAGGGTAAGGAAAGAGGGATGTGACCGCTGTGTGATGCCAGGCTAATAAATATGCTCGTGGGGAAAATAAAATCGTCCCCCTCAGCAAATAATGGATTTTTAATAAATCAGATTCTGAAGCCCTCAAAATGTCAAGGAAGACAAATTGGGTAAAGCACACCATTCCATCAATAAACAAAAATCCTGCAAATAATAAATACACCACATGCTGGAGAATATACAAGTTGTGCACCAATTTTAAACCCACCAATGAAGTCATGTTGAAAAATTCTGTTTTCACAGTTTGCAGAAGCTATGCACTGTGATGACAGCTCCTGAGGATCACACTGACTTGAAACACTCATGGCAGTGACAGTGGGATAATTGATTTTTTCTTTAACAAGAAGTGACAGGAATTTCTGGTAGATAATCCTTACAGAAAAAGTATGTCTATGGGCATTTAGAATAGCACAGTGGCTATTCTGTTGGAAGTCCAATAAACAATATAGTTTCTGTAACTGAAAGAAGAGAATGTGTATTTTGATATTGCTTATAAGAGTTCCACCCTGATATACCTAATTTCATCTAATCTTAGAAAGAGAGCTGGGTCTGGTTAAGGCATGGATAGGGAATTTACTTATCATCAATGGTTTAGTTTATCGCCGACCCAACATACATATAAAATGGTGAAGCAGGGGTGAACTAATAGCCCATATTAAGCAAGTTGGTAGAACAATAATAGAGCTGAAACATAGGGAGACCCAGGTAACATTCTGTGAGGGTTTCAGTCTCTGAAGAGAATTTATCCTTGCCAGTATTGCTGCTAGATTTCAAGACCCAAACCATCTGCTTTCAAAGTCTGTCATACAGATTAAATACCAATTAGCCCCAGCCCCAAGTTCAGCCCTTTCAGACCATATCTAAAAAAAAGCCTGATACCATAATATTATTTGGTTGCTGCAACCCTGTTTTGTAATTGCAGATTGTATCTTAAAGAACTACTTGAACAATGGAACTGCGTATTTCATCTCGGTGGGTGCCCTCTCTTGCAGAGTTTAAGATGTACGCAGTAGGAGTTGGCAACGCTGTGGAAGACGAGCTGAAGGAGATTGCCTCAGATCCACAGCATTACTTCTACACAGCCGACTTCAAGACCATTAACCAGATCGCAAAAAAACTGCATGTCAAAGTCTGCAAGGGTATGTCCCGAACTAGGAAAGATACACACAGGGCTCCAGCTTGAGAGAGGCAGACACACAGGCTTCATGTTTTCAGTAAAGGAAAAGCACTCATGGAGCCACATTTCCCATTGAGTCAACTGTGGGAAAATCACCTAAATAACCGGTCAGTTTACATGCAGGAAAAATAAGAACCAAGAACTACAGCTTGAAGGGTGGATGGGCACAGATATCTGCCTTAGAAATACAGAGATGAGAGAACGTTTCATTGAGAGAGGTGCACACAGATGCTGCATCTCACAGTGAAGCCTATTTATACATATTCACTGAAGGACAGGCAGATGGGCACAGACTATAAAGACACAGGCTACAATGACAACAGGATATAACTGCTTGCCTGTCACAGTCCAAATCAATCGTAAACCCTAATACTTTCTCCATTTCTCCTACAATGTCTTCCAGAAGAAAACCCCTGTGAATGTGAATCCATCGTCAAGTTCCGGACAAAAGTAGAGGATGACATAAAAGCGTTAACAAAAAAATATATCCTTTTTGAAAGTGAGGAAGCACTGGGGAGTGTAGTTTTTTCTGAGCTGTGGTAAGTCATACAGGAATCTTTGTGCATTCTGAAGATAAACGCATAAAAATGTCTCGTAGGACTTTTTGAACACAATTGTAAGAGACGGTGAGTGGAAGAGGTTGTGACAGATCTCTGGAGGGGGGGGGGGAGGGGGTTATAGAGTGGTGGTTAAGATTGCCTGCATTTCCCTGCAGTTTGTTTCCCCAGTATCATACCTTTGCATGCATGCTCTCTGAACAATTCCCTCTTGCTGCTTCTGAATATAATTCAGTCTTCTAAATTCGCTCTGTAAAAAAGAGCTCATAAAACCAGAGGTAGGGCCACTTGGCCCATCTGCCTTGTTTGGTTGCTAATAGCAATGGATCCAAGGATCACCCATCTATTTCCGGAAGAATTCAGGGTATCAGCTTTGACAGATCCCCACAGTCATGCAGTCCTACTTTCAGTTTTAAAAGTACTTCCCCATAGTTTCCACTTGTGTGCACTTATTCGGGATCAGCTCCCATCTTAGGTCAGCCTGCAACAAAGGTGTTGGCGTAAGAGTTTTTCACGTGCTTATCCAGGGACAGAAAATTGAAAATGGGGGGAAAAAAAAAAAAAGACAGAACATATCTGTTGCAAAAGCGAGCTGCATTCCTTAACCTCAGCATCACTGGAAGCAGTAACAAAGAGAATCGCAGCGCTGGAGAACAAAATCGTCTAAAGCCAAGCAGGAACCTCGTCAATCATCTTCGCCACCACCTCCTTCCCTGCACTCCTTCCTACCCTTCGTCTTCCAAGCCACATTCTGAAACATACTGAAGACCCTTCCTGGCCAGGCCCGCAGGAGGTGGGCCCAGCTTTTCTCTTGCATCATGGAAAGGTGTTGCTTTGCTTCTGTGCAGCTGTCACTGGCACCAAAGACCATTGCTAACACTCTGAGCAAAGCACTGAACTTGAGTGTTAGTCAGCACTGTTCTGCAGAGTGGGCTATCACTTAACCCCCCCGGCTTTATCTGCATCTACACCCCTGGTGATGTCTGGCGAGGTGTATAGAAATATTTATTTACTTTACCAACAGCAAGGTGGATCAGATTTATTGTGTGTATAACTGTCTCTTAGTTTCTTCACTTTCTACTATCTCACTACACAAAGGTATCTATTATATATGATATAAAAAGCTAATTTAATATATGATTGGACTCTACAAACTTACGTTTTGGTGCTTGTTTTTATAAATTAAACTAGAATATAATACTTCGTCATGAGTCATGTATTGCACACAGCCCCAAGCTTGATGCTGAAAGAAAAACTCCAATTCGCTTTCCGTTGCTGAAAACCCAGAGCCTTCTCTTAACTAAAGGAGACTTTAGCGTCCCCAGTTTGCCTTACTCCAGCGCAAGGACAGTGGTTACAAATTTGGTTCATTCTCCTGGGTTGTTAACAACGCAATCTTTCAGGACTGTGGGATCGACCTTCAGACAAACCACCCTCCTCTGACCAGTGAGGCAATCATTAAACTGTAAACTGGGTTTGTTTGCAGGACATGAAAAACCAAACATTAAAAAATGCTGAAAATGATAAAGATCTGATGTATGGTTTTTTTTTTGGCTTCTGAATACACATAAACCAGGCACTAGTTGTTTTTAAATTTATATTGCTATTATGCTAATTACTACCCTAGCTCAGTATATGTGTCATTAACTCAGCAAAGCCTTGCATTTTCCTCATTTAAATAGTCATTAAGCCATTTTTGCCTAATCACTTAGAACCTCCCTCTCCACTCGGGTGGGTGTTCAAGTGAAGCTCAGGATTAGTTGGCTGTGAAATAGAAGATGCCACTCCGGTAAAATTCTAAAGAAGAACACCCAGAACAATCTAGGCGAGCTGACAGGCACATTTGTAACACTTTCAACAACCTGCAATTTTGTCTTTTGACTGATCACTTGAACTGAATTTTGGAAATAGATGCAATACATTAGGCGAATCAGATCAACTGTTCAGAAAGAGTGTGTGTGTGTGGGGGGGCTTTCTTCACAATTACACAAATTCTTCTGTAAGGGGGTTTCAATGTTAAAAACAGGAATTGGTGCAGGAATGAATTCAAACCCAGCAGTCCTCCAGGACTGAGACCTACTGAATCAGCATATAAGACAGCTCACAAGTGGGATGAAGCTCTGCAGCCCATCTCAATCAAAGAAGCTTATTGATCTAAGGATCTTGTCTGGCTGTTCTTATGGGATCCCAAGGAATCCATTTCTACAACTTGGTGGGGCAGGTCCTTCCAGACCCCACAATCCTAAAGAAATGCTTTGAGTTTCTATAGTATTCCAGTTTGTTTTTTAAATACTTTGATATCTTAAATACTTGCATCAGGTCCCCTTAAAGTCACAGTGTAAGTCCAAAGACAAGCAGTTCTTGGAAATAACCCCCATTCCCCAGTCTTTTTTTTATATATACACACACAACAGAGATCGTATCAGTTAAGGGCACTAATTATCACTGGTGATTATGCATCCAGCTGGAATAAAAATCTGTCCAGAGGTACTCCAGAACCAGGATTGAAGTGTCACAGACATTCCCAATTCACTCAGTTTTCATCTTTCTTTACAAACCAGGGACCACGATCACGATCCGTTTTATATCCAACTCAAGATTTATTTACTTATTTAAAGTGGATTCACACAATCGCCGGACGTCAATCTTTCCGACTGTGAGGTCTACATTCAAGTGTTACAAAGGAGGTCATCTGTACCACGAAAAAAAGAAAAATAAAACAGCAGACTCTTGTCAAATGAAAAAATAATGACGCACATCAAGTAGTGTCAAATCACAAACAGCAGCATTGTGCTTTCAAAGCAATCAGAATAAAGTGCTGTGCCTCACACCTTAAGGAGACTGCAGATGCTACATACACAGGTTTTCAACCATTTACCTACCTCACACAACTGGTTTCCATTCCAGCCCTGTCCTGCGGTAAGAGCCCTTAAATGAACTAGAAATTCACTACATTAGCTTTTCCTAATGTTTTTCTGCTCATAAACAATTGGGAGGTTTTAAGTTTATGTTGCAGAAATGTTTTTTTAAAAGAATCACCAATCTGAAGTCATTTGAAAGCGTCATTAAGCTGACCTCCCGAGAATGTCACCACAGTATTGCAGGAGTATCACAGAGAACTTGGTTCTGTGTAATACCTTTTTCAAGGTGAATTATGAAACCATGAAATTGCTAGTCCAAATTAACGAAGGGCTTGAGTGGAATGAAAACCTGAACATACTTAGTAGGGACTGAGAAACCCAGTAATACTTGGCAGATCGGTAGAAATGGCTTTATAAAATACAATTTAAAAGCAAAAGCTAGCCAAAAAGGGGGATTCACTGAGAATCCCAAAACCTTAACCATACCCGGACTCGATTCTCATTTAAGACTCATGCTTGTACCCAATTCCAGTGCTTAGTGCTGCTCCATACCTGTGGCAGAAAAAGAAGTTGTGATTTCACTAGCCCAACCCCATTTAGCTGGATATCCCCAAGCGTTAACCCTATTCCATCATGAGACAGGCTGGAACAGCCCAGTCTCACTAGACTGGTGTCTGTGTTGCCCAACACATAAAGCTAGATTTCCAAACAAAACAAGCATATAATATGGGTACACATTCAAGGTCCACAGATGCAGACCATTGCTGAATGTGACTGCGGGTTAGTTTGTTGGTTTTTAACTTCTTCCTCTTGTTGGATAGAGCATTAATTGTATATAATATATCCAATACTGCTGATAACCAAAATATGAACTGATTAATCTCTCTGGAAGGAGTTAAACTGGACTCAGTGCAGTTTTGCAAGATTCGGGAACACCTGGTTTCTTAAAGTTTGTACTCATCTTCACAAAATGAGTTATAAAATATGTTTGAAACATTACAAAATGGTTAATGACTGTCGTTTGACTATACTATAAAGCTTTCTCCAATACAGGGGGTATAAAGGACCGTTAATATGTTTTGCTATTCTGTCATTCTTAATTAGAATTACATTTTGAACAATGCTTTGGAGAAAGGAAAGCTTCAGATTGCCAGAAGCTGAACTTTCCCTTGAAATGTCACAGTCACTAATTGAAAACCAACAGGCTCTCCATAGGTAACGCTTGAACACTGACAGCACAGAAACACTGTACTCGATCACCGCGGTTACAGTTTCAATCAAAGAAAGAGAGCATGGAAGCAATATCCCAAAATGTAAAAAAATGCATCACACAAGCTAAACAGCCCAAGAAAACAGTGCAAACATTCTGTGAGCAAAATAACAGGGACAATCTACTGCAATCTATTGTGCTAATAACCCAGTGCCATGCTGTTAAGAAAGATTGAGTCTGCATGAACATGAGACACGAGGGGGGGTGCTCATTGGCACTTAATAAAGATTGCAGCTCTCCAGCACATACTCCAGTTAGTAGTTCTGGGGAAACTGGGGAAGAATCACCAAGACATACACTCCAGAGCTTGACAGAGGGGGGGAGAGGTCAAGGAGCCTGCAGATATTGTTTAATATGAACAGGAGGCCTGAGCCTCGGGGAACCCATGACAATTGCCCTCATGGGCTTCTCTTTCACAGTTTTAATATACGAGCGTATATTCACAAGTGAACATTCGCATGAAGTGTAGGGATCAGCATATACTCGAACATGTACCTGCTGAGGCTGGATTGCAGTTATGTAAATGATGAAACTGCACATGGAGTAACTGATTAAAGAACTTCCTTTTCATATTGCATCCAGGCTGCTTTTCCAAACCTCAGATGAACTCTTAAAGGGAACTCCCAAGTTCACTCTTCTCTAAGAGTTAACTCTCCTAAAATTCTCAAGTTAAGTCTGGTCTGCCGCAAACAGAGCTGGAAAAAAAAAAGTGAGGCTGGATTTGACACCCCTCCTTTCATTTGTGCCTTGGATTTTGCACCACAGTATACAAAGTGGTATTAAACTGTGCACTAAATTCTCACCAAGTAAACACTGATTCGGGAGGGAGAATGGCAACTCCAAAAAGAGCTGTTTGCTCAAAGCTGAAGACATATCCATGAGGCTTAACGAGTGAGGTGTGTAATGACTCGTGGTGAGGTAGAAATTAATGAGAGGCAAAAAGGATGGGAGACATTAACTAAATATTCAACTAATACCTACCAATGAAAAATCCCCCCCATGTTATTTTATTAATACCTATTTCAAAAGTTAACTTGTGTACAAAAACCAATCTACACAAAAATTTCTGCATCACTTGTGAATAACCATAATGGATAAAACAAATACTTATGAAAAATATTGGGTTTGAAATATCAGCAAAGCCTGCGATGGCCTAGATAAGGTTGCCATTATTATAAAAAATAGATGCACTGTGGTCCTGAGACATTGGTTGGAGACATGTTAGGCACAAACACAGAGGTTGAGACCAATTTAAGAAAAAATATGGGTATAGAAGACACAGTAAGAGGTATAAACCTGCAGTCTAAAATTTCTGATGGAATTTCTTTCTACTGAACCAGCATAACATTTTAGCATTAGATTCTGTGTTTCTGTGACCGGACTAAAGTTAAATGCAATTTTTTTTTTCCTAAAGTGACAAAGCAAAAAACAGGAAACCAATCAGAGATTGCATTTCACAAGCTGCAGACTCCTGAACACACTGTAGTAAAGAAGCAGTGAAGCAAAGCAAGCAATATTATCTGAACTTCACACAAATAGAAATACACTCAAGATAAGGTAATACACATTGAACCTTCAGCACCAGCTTCGCAGCTGGTCTCAGTTCAAAGGTAGCAAAGCTCCTGTATAGCGGTTTCATTGCACATTAGCAATCTAATTACCTGCCAGAACAGGTGTTTGCATTGACTACACCAAGGCAAACATTTATCCACTTTAGCTGACAAAATGATACAACACCAAATGTGCTCATTAACCAGGCAGATTGGAGAAAGGCAGTAATGACTTGGCAGGGCACCCCCAACAGGACAGCCTGCAAAGCACGATGGGCTCTTAAATCAACACTCAATTTGCTGCTAGTGTATTAGTTTGATTTATTGAACAGAAACTACACCGGAACCAGTGTAGTTTTATCCTTTTTTCTCCAGTTGAAGCTGGAATCTATGTGCCAATGAAAGAGGCAGTTGGCAGGTGGGTGGTACTTGGTATCACTGCCCAGCACGGACTGGCAAGGTGGGTAAAGTTGACCGGAATCAGAAAACTGGGATAAGCACATACCTTACAGCTTTCCTTTCAGAACAGTTCTTAAAACATTACAACATATAAATAAAGAATAAACACTGGTAACAACACAGACATCCCACACCCAAGTGAAGCAGGGATAAATGTGAATTAGTTTCAAAGTCCACAACCATATAGAGACAGAGCTGTGAAGTCCCCTGTTACACCTGGTGCACTGTGCAGGAAAGAGCTGGAGAACCCATGAAGCCTCCGTACTGATTTAGAGTGAAGATACAAGCCATTACGTCAGAATTCCTCCCAACAACAGGTCACTAAATTCCTATGCACTCGTGAGCATTAGGGGGACAGGGTGATGGCAGTGGAGAGTGCCCCATCCAGGGCCAGCGGGAGGGAGCAGTGAGGTGCCAGGGAAGTGGAAGGGCTGCCCCTCACGTCATGTAGCGGGTGATGGCTCTTAGGGAGTACAGCAAGGCCGCCTGCATGCGTGCTTCCAGCAGGATCAGATTGACGTGGACCTGCAGCCGGGAATCAACAGCCAGTGTTATTTAAAAGTAGAGGGGGGAGAAAAAAAATCAAGACTGTCAGAGTACCATACAAAATAAATCAATATACCGTGCTTGCAGGCTATAAAACAGAAAGACCCCCCTTGCTCATTTCCAAACTGACAATAAACCGCAGGCTCAAGCACAATGCCACCACCCATGGGCTGCAGTCACTTCTTTAAAAAGGAAAATCAATAAGAAAAAAATTAAAGATTCTTAAAACATCATTTCCAAAGATGAAAAGGCTTGGTACTAAAGAACACAAAATCAAAGGTCTTTAATTATTGGCTTGATGTTCTTATCCAGCCAGCAGCCATATCACCCAGCAGCTCTCAACTGGCAGTAACTGAAGCTAATCAGGGTTGAACCTCGTCAGTACCTGGATGGGAGACCTCCTGGGAAAACCTGTGGTTGTTGCTGGAAGTTGTGTTAGTGGGACCAGCAGGGGGCGCCCACCCTACGGTCTGTGTCGGTCCTAATCCCCCGGTATGGTGGTGTCGACACTATACTGTAGTGGGCGCCATCTTTCGTATGATATGTTAAACTGAAGGTCCTGACTCTCAGTGGTCATTAAAGATCCCTGGGCAATTCTCATTAAGAGTAGGGAGTTATCCCGTTGTCCAGGCCAAATTTCTCCCCTCTGCCTTTACCGTGGCCTCCAAATCATCCCCATGTATGACAGGCTTGCTCTTGCCCTGTGATGAACTGGCGCCCCGTCCAGGGTGTACCCTGCCTTGCGCTCGTTGCTTGCTGTTTAGGCACCGGCTTCCCGCGACACCGTATGGTATAAAGCGGTTTGGCGAATGACATGACATGTTCTTATCCAAAGCAACCTTCATCTGCAGCCATTTATATTTTAATTACTGTGTATTTTACTGAAGCAATCTGAAGGAAGTGCTTTGCTTAAGGGTACAACAGAGGTGCCCCACTTGGGGTTTTAAACCCACAACTATTAGGTTACAACTACAGGCCAAACTGTGCACTTTTCCCAATCAACTCTTTGACATAAAGGTTGGTCAATAAGTAGCCTGTAAAGCAAGAAGACCTGTTCACACATTGTTAATGATTTGCATCTCTCATCTTTACTACATCAGAAGTAAGAACAGTTCTTGGTCTAGCTAGCCTCACTGTACCTTCTCTGAATGTCTGAAGTGTCTCCAGAAGCCGTTGTACATCTTGCGGGTGGTCTTCTCTGGGTAGCAGGCCACAGTTTTGATGTAAACCTTCAGACTCCTCTCCAGTAGGTGGTTGACATCACCATAGTCATAGTCATCATACCTGCAAGAGCCCACATCACACCCACACCTCTTTTTAAATGAATATACTTTCACAGATTGGCCATAAATAATGATTTGCTGGCATGACAATGCAAGACCACAGATCTTGGATTACAATAGCACAACTCTGGAAAGGAAAAGGCAAGCTCCTGATGTGATCAAATCTTTCACCTGACATAAAAACCATCTGCCTGACCAAGTTGTTAAGGTCATAAACGTGAGAAACCTGAAACAGGACAACTTTTGTCACATAACTGTACTGAAGTGTCATGTCCCGTACTGAAAACTTGTGATTCTTAGATTAGTTTTTGTTCATATTATCTGGGATCTTGGTGATAAATTTGATTAAATACATCAGACCTCAATGTCACATTTGTTTTGTGCATCATAGTACATTTAGCAGCTCAAAAGATATGAATAAAAGGAGGCCAGTCTCTCCAGCTCATTCAACTTCTGATCACAAACCAACTGCATGTCTTCAGCAGTGGGAGCACCCTTTGGTTTATACCATGCTTTTACTGACAGTGTGTTAGGAGTATAGTAGCCTGCAATAGAGCCCATTTCAAGCCTTTGGGCTGTGAGAACCTACACTGTTAAAAATAGATCTGAGAAAACACTAACAAAAATACTTTTTTGTCACTTCATGTAAAGCTGCATTGTACCCTCACTAAGGAAAAAGGTTTCCTGAAACTGGTTGAAATGGTTATGTTCTGATTAAATAGTACAGAAATTACTTAAATATGTGATTGCAGAAAGAAAATGAGATGAGAAAAAGCACCTACTATTTCAGGAATAGTTGTACACAGTTCAAGTTTTAAGAAAGACAACACATTCTGCCTGAGAAAACCAAAGTTCTCTTGACCATCTGGAGCAGGTTCAGCACATGCCCATGGGCTGTGATCCCAAAAGCGCACCTCGCACATAGCCTCACCTAATCCCAAACACGCAGTGGATGTAGTTCCACACGGCTTTGCGCAGCATGTAGGTATCCACACCGGAGTGCATGGCCATTGTGTTGTAAGTCAAGTTGGAGACTACCTGGAATTTCTCGTCAAGGTGCTGCCCCACATCTGGGTAGAGCCGGTTAATCAGGGAGTAGCCGTGATCCTCCCAGGAGTAGTCCTGTTCAGAGAGAGACAGCCATGTGAAGATAAGAACCTTGGCAAGACCAGAGGACAGTACAGACCCATCAGCGTAAGGCTTGATTTGAGCTACACAAATCAACAGTCTGACTGCCTAACTGGGTATTTCGCCCACTTGCCATGGAGAAACTGTTCTTGCAACTTCAGTCCCAGTTTTCTCTGGTGCTCCACACAGATTATTGGTATGAATGACAGATTAAGGGTTAATATATTAACACTGTTACAAGAATAGGACAATCTAGCTCTTGAATGATGGACTCCTGCAAGGTACACCTCAACTGAAAGCCAATTAGCATCTACAACAATAAGTGACACAACTTTAAACACTAGTACGTTAAGAGCAGGGAGTTGCGCAGGCATGCAGACTGCAAATGAATAAGGAGAGTTTATTCATGCTGAAAAGTGACAGAAAAAGCAAAGGATACAACACTACAACTCTGGAGCCTTCATGTCAAGAGAAATTTCTTCACACCCTAAGGAATGCTTGACATTTATAAAGGTGAGTACTGTGCTCTTTTTACTCTTCAGCATAGTATTGACCACTGTTTTTTCTTATACAAGGACTAGCTCAAAGTCCTGTAAATCCAGAAACAGAATGAAAATAAGGGGAGTCTCATTAATGGGGCTGCCCTTTCATGCTGAATGAAATACAATCCTACAAAAACCTTTTTTTTTCGGATGCATCTGGAGAAAAGCTTTCGAATTTGTTTAGAACATAAGGTTGCAAACAAGAGGAGGCCATTAATCCAATCTAGGTCATTTTGTAGGCAGTAATTGAGCCAAGGATTTCATTTAGCTACTTCTTGAAAGAAACCAGGATATTGGCTTCAAAAACATGGCTGGGTAGCTTCTTCCATGCCCCCAGGTTTATATTTTACTTCATAATCTCACGGCCCTCCACTGTGTACTACATTTATGCCAAAACCTAATTTTGAAATAGCACCGCTTAGAAAAAAGGACAACAAATTATATTTAGCAGCCAAACTTAAGTAGATACACAAGCGAAAAAAAGCAAAATAAAACCAACTGGTGGCATTTAGAAAATGTAATAAGAAACCTTTGTGAAGCCCTCTCCTTTTAAGGAACAACAACAAAGCAAATTGGTGATCAGAAGTCTTTAAAAGTTAACAGCCACAGTAACAGAGCATATCTGAAAAGAAATGTTTCCCTTGCAAACTCTGTACATTGTGAACACAGCCACAGGGTCACCTCTGTTGAAAGAAGGGTGTAGTACCTGGGCACGGAAGGTAGGTGGCGCCTGCTCCCCACGACGAGTGAAGTCCTCGTAGCCAAAATCGGGATCCTCAACAAAACAGGACACGGTGGCAGGGGTGGGCCGTGTGCTGTCATCTACAGAACACAATGCATTACGTGATGCAGGATATATCTGTGATACACTAGGGTGGGGTGTCACAAGATCTTTTAAAGGAAGGTGCAGCTAAAAGAAACACAAAACATCCTTAGGGTAAAAAGACAGTGCTGCTTTACTTCCAGCTTCCCACTTTGCATAACCAGCTGATCCGCTCACCAGCTTAAAAAAAAAATCAATCTTTATGAGAGGAAGATCTACTCTATTCCTGGACTGCAGATAATCACTGACACTGGGCAACCTCAGCTTCTTTGTTTTTAAACTGCCACCCGACCAACCGTCTTCCACAAAAAGTCAGGTGACTTTGGGCAGGCCGGACATTTTGCTTCAAGGGGATTCGGATTCACACAAGAAATACCATCTCGTCTGAATTTAACAGCCTCTTACAATAACCCTTTCAGACTGAACTGAAACTGAAGTCAAGACATTTTAAAATATCACAAGAGAGTCAGATCCGGTTGTTAACGTTCAGGCCAGGTGTTGGAATTGTGAACATCGCATGACTGAACGTTCCAACACTGAAGTAACCTGTGTTTTCAGTCACATCCTACATTTGGCTGATAAGAGTGAAACATCAAAGTTTCACCGACTCTGACAGCGCAACACACGGCTCCAAACATCTGTATTTAAAAAAAAAAGACCCCAGGCTGCAGGAGATTTCAGCGACAAAAACGGATCGCATCCAGCTCCATGTTTATCTGGTGTTAAAAAAGTATTTTTGGGTTTGTACAACAGCGATTCTCTTTCGAATTTTAAACAAAGCACCTGCCAATTTGCTTTACAATTTTTCATGAATGTGATTCATGCAGTAAAATCTCCAGGTTGAGATGTCAGCTGGCCTTGAATACAATAGCAGGTGCCCTCAAACCGGCTGCTTCTCTGACAAATGCCTAGGAAACACCCCCTGGCTCTCTCATCCTGCAGAGGTGGGTCTGCCGCAGCCTCAGAAACCGGCTTTGGAGGTCCGAAGGAACTGTGGGGGATGCGGAGGGTCCTGTGGGTGCAGCAGGCACCTACCAGAGGGCGCCACCAGCAGGCTCTCGCTCTTCTCCCTCTCAAAGCGGGTGGCCATCTCCTCCTGGCTGGCCTCTTCCTCCTGCTCCTGCAGCAGCCTCATCTTCCTCATCAGGGCCTCCACTTCCTGCAGCGCCTCCCCCGCCTGCACGTGGACAGGGGTCCAAGGCGAAGCCGGGAGAAAAGAGGGGGACAGGGAAGGGTCAGAGTAGGAGTGAAACGTAAGGCGCAGTGAGAGAACGGCCAGAAAGTTGCACATTTGTCATCGTTGCCCGCTTCTGGGACTGCGGAAATAAACGGCCAGCACATTCCAACAAAAGAGAGGTCTCTAAAGCAAAGCAGATGCAACTGAATGAACAAAAAACAATGAAAATCAGTCCTTGAGTGTCATAAGACTTTGCTTCATCCTTATCTAATCCACTCATAACCCCCCCCCCACGCCCTCCAGCAGTACCTACCCCCGGCCTGCTGGCCCCCTCCTCTGTCGCAGGGCTGTCGGTGGGGCGTGGAGACGGGGAGCGGAAGGCGTGCCCCCCCTCGTGGTCCGGCTCGGGGTTGATGCCGCAGCCGAAGACGAAGGAGGAGAGGGAGTGGTAGTGTGTGAGCAGCACCACCGCGTGGATCAGCTCCGCCAGGCACCAGCCCTCGCCTCCCGGCCGCACCAGGGCCTGCAGCATGCAGACGCCATTCAAAACACTCATTTAAGCCTTCACTCGGGAGGGAACCATCTGGATGACTCCACCCCCCATTCATTAATCACATTTTTACGCATCTTGAAGGATTAATGGGCCAGTTTGCTCCTTTTCAAGATGTTGGCTACAGCCGGAACAAGGCAGGCATGTGGCTTTGAGACTGCCGTCCATCTGATGTCACTGACCAGCACCAGAGAAATAGCCCAACATACTGTAGTGAGGGCTGGGGGGCTGTAGTTTGGAGTCGCATCAAGCAAACAGCAGCCTCACAAAAACTCCCCTTCGCCGCTACACTGCTGCCCTGCCCAAGGTTACGCCTCGCAAGTGAGCAAACCCGGTGGCGTTCAAACTTAGAAACCAACCAGGAGAGGAACAGTGAAAAGAATACCAGGCGAAAGCTAATTTAACACTCAGAGAAACAACGGGGGGGTACCTGGTCCTGCGTCAAGACCCAGAATGTGGGGTTTATAGCAGCGTTCCAGGCTGGGACGGGGTGCTAACCTCAATGTGCTCCTTGGTGACCAGCCAGGGACGATGCGCCAGCAGTTTGTTCAGCTCGTTCAGGCTCCGCAGCTTCCAGGGCACGTAGCTGAGCCCCCCCAGCCACTGGGGGTCCCCGCCCACCTGCAGGAAGCGGGAGGCATGCAGCTGGACCAAGTAGGAGCACTGGTGACGGGCAGCAGCCTGGACCAAAGACAGGACTTTCAGACAAAGGAATCGAAGGGGTTTACAGCAGGAGACAGAGGTAGAACACTGCCTTCTGCGTCAAGTGAAGATCTTAAAGCTCTGGGGTTAAGTGATAAATGAAAACTGTATTGAGATGAAACAACACGAATGGCACGGTGGAGCAGGGGCTAGCTTTGCTGCCTTGCAGCGCTGGGTCCCTGGGATCAAATGCTGGGGTGCTGTCTGTGTGGAGTTTGCATGTTCTCCCTGCGTTTGTGTGAGTTTCCTCCGGGCACTCCAGTGTCTTCCCACAGTCCAAAGACAGGCTGGTAAGTTAATTGGCTTCTAGAAGAATTGGCCCTGGTGTGAGTGCGTGCTTGCCTGTGTCTGTTTGTGCCCTATAAAGGACTGGCATCTGGGCCAGGGTGTATCCTGCCTTGAACCCGCTGCTTGCTGGCATAGGTTGTGGCTCCAGTACTGGATAAAGCAGTTAGAAATGTCATCAATTTCCCTATGGGATTAATAAAGTATCTATCTAGAAAATGGATAGACGAACCACCAGGACAGACAAGGCAGTACCGTACCATGATGGCAATGTAGTGTCTCCAGGCGTAGGGCAGTGGCCCGTCCAGCTGGAGCAGGTAGTGCTGCGCGCGCAGGAAGCTGCTGAGGTACTCGGGGTGCAGGCCCATCACCATGGTGACGTGATCCACTCGGCCCAGGGACACGAACGCCTCGATGAGCACCTGCTCGCCCTGCTGGACCCCCTCCTCCGCAATCTGAGGAGAACGCAGCACGCGGGTTACAGCCCCGCTTCGCTCCAGAGGCAGAGACGTCCACGCATGGACGCCGCTCGAGAGCTACACAACAGCACACGCGTGACACAGCAATAAAAGGCGTGGGGATAAGCACAGCAAACTGAAGCAGGGAAAAGGGCAAAGCCAAGAGAGCCATTTAAAAATGCTTAGTGGAAAAGCTTCAAACACGAGAGCTGCCGAGTCTCTGGTCGATTTGGGCAGTGAGCTGCACACGAGAGACTCCATGTGGAGACCAGTCTTCCGAGTAAGACGACGTGAACTGGCAGTTCTCAGATTAATAGATTGATTACACGTGTGTACCAAATCCCTAAGGTGAGCTAGAGTTAGACTATTCAGCGCCTTATGCTTTTACCATAAATTCACCAGATTTAATTCCTCCAGTTCTTCCCAGATAATGCTGCTAAAAAAATCACTAAAACCCGACTGTCATCATTTTTCACCTCTATGTCTTAATTACCAGTGTGTCATTCACTCCCTTGCAGACAAATCAAACTCTCTGAATGATTTAAAAAAAAAAAGTGACCATTTCACAGAGAGGTCAAGTTTTAATTATGTGACACATGATTTGGGAGAAAAAGGAGAAATCAGCATCAGTTCAGACTGAAAGCAAAAACAGCAGCCCAATACAAAGTAGTTAGAGATCAGTATAATGTAGTAAAAAAAAAAAAACAACAAACAGGGACTCCTGAGTGGCTCAAGTGGTAAAGGCGCTCACCAGAGAGCAGTGTTGTACAATCGGCTGAGTACCACTCGCTAAGGGAAGGGTGGGATACACTTATCGGGTGGGTGTGAGAAAAACGACTGGTGATTCTAAATAAAATAAATAAATAGGAAATTCCACTTACTCCAAAAAAAATAAAAACAAGCAAAGTTTTATCTCATTTAATGAAGCTTTTCCTTTAAAAGTTAGATAAGCAAGAACACTTAAGTCTTACATCAGTGTATCGGCCTCAGGACTAGGGATTGAATAACTGCACTCCTGCCAGAACATCCTCTCACTCCCAGCACCTGAGGGAGAGGCCCAGTCCATGTAGGCATTGATTGTCTCTACTCTCTGTAAACATTGTTTTATAGAGCGCAATTCTTAACAAAAAAGGAATTATAAAAACATCTGAAGTCCAGAGAAGGCAGAGTTAAAGTACCCCATACGAAGGAATGCTCTTTTTCCCCCCAATAAGTAACAGGACAGTATTCACAGCTCATTCACTCCTCAATAGTCCCACGTCCACAAAAGACAACTCTCTCTCTCCCACTAAACTGCACACACAAACATGCTTATGGGTTGTTTCAGGAGCACTGTAGTGGTGAGTTTTGATTTATGTGCTCACTAGCTCTTTAAAACAGGAGATGTGCTCTCAGCAATGTCACAAGCTGGGGGTGCAGTGAGAGGGACAGCACAGTGATGGGTACAGAGACACTGACATGGTTAATGGAAATCAGAACTGGCATTTCACGAGCTTTTTCCTGCTGGATCTGGAGAGTCAAGAGCTAGCACTGGTCACATCACAGGCCTCAGTTTCCCATTTGAACAAGTCAACACCCTAAGTGATAAGTTTGCCTGTTCCACATTAAACACAGTCAGACTAAACTGCTTTTACCTTTAAGCAAATGCAGCCTATCACTTGGTCTCCCTGCTCAGCACAGTGAATAATGTTGGACCCTTCTGGGATACGCGGATGGTTGGAAATATCTTTTTGCTACTTTACCTCTGTTGCTGGGATGAAGAAACTCGGTCCTCTCCCTAGGACTTGTGGAACCTCAACACCTCGCTCCTAAAAGGAAACAGAAAAAAAATCCACTCTGGTCACAATACTATTTGATATGACTATGATGTTTTCAGAGAGTGTCAGTGTAACAAAGCTTGGGCTATAACAAGCCTTTCATAATGAAGGTAGACGGGCAACAGAAAACTTTGTTTGCCCCAAACATATAAGGGAAGCAGCATTTTGTTGAAGTAGGTATAATCTCAATCTTGCACACTCTGAATTGTTGTCCACACATATAGCCTATAACACCCAAAGTTTAGAAGCTTGTGGATTTGTGGAAAAAGCTGAAGTTTTGGCTTATGTGGAAACCAGACATGGGTTAAAGGTTTTTGCAAACACTGTTCAAATGTTCTTAGGATTGTATTCAGCCCTAATCATCAAATCACATCATTTCAATTAGCATCCATTCAGCTCAAACAAAGCCACTCACGGTCTCCTAAACCACCTTAAAACTGCCCCCTTTAGAGAGTTAGAAGTTTCTGAACAGGTGAAAGGACAGTAAACTCAGTGTGGGTATATGCCAAGGAAGCCTCACCTTTAAGCATACAACCTTAGTGCTGTTTTAAATATTTGCAAATAAACACAAGCCTCTGTGTGCTCTACAGACTTGAAAATGCAAAAGGGCTCTAAAATATAAATACTTAATTCCAGTAAACCAAATATACACAAAGAAAACCATCAGTGTGCCATCAGACTGGCATTTCATCTCATTCTAGATCTATAATGCAGGGTACAGCTCTTTCACTTTCTCTATCTTACTGCATGATGCAACATGCCTGAATGTTGCCCGAGAACGGTAAAAACAATGAGACAGCCGTTTCAGGGAAAATGTCGGAGTTGTGAGAATCAAAGCTCTCTCCCAGTCAAAAACTGCCCATTCCACCTCTCTTAGCAATGATGTCACTGGCCTGTCTACATCCCCTTACAGGAGTTTCAGGACTCCTACTGCAGAAAAACATCAGAAGCCAAGATTGTCCTTAAACTTGGATCACAACTGCCCCCTTTTCTCACAGATCTGTGATCTAACGTCTTTTTAGGACCACCTCCCTTCATTAAGTCCCTGCTACCCTCCCCCTCAGTCCCTCACACCTGAAGATGGCCGAACAACTGAAACACTGTGTATCTTTCCTTCTCTCTTTCAATGTGGAATCAGACTTTACTTGCTCCTTTGCAGCCAAAGCACACTGATGCAGCCCCTAACTTAAATGATAGTAAAAAAGTTTGAAGGAACTCGTGCAGACGAGCAGCTTCGCAGATGAACCCCGCATACATGGCCCCAGTTTACGAACTGCTGTTACTACAGGAAAGGAACTCTCTTCAGTCACAGTTCATGTTCCCTAGGGGAGCTGGATGGCACAAGATCTTCAACACAACATTATCACGTCTGGCTGAGACTAAGACTGGCCAGAGCCAGTGTAATGGGTTACACAAACTGGTTTTCAGTAGTGAAGGAAGGCAATACGAATATGAAAGGATATGACTCATCTCTCTTGCAAACTGGCTGTAGGGTTACAAAACCAAGAATCTCACTGCTTGACTGGGTTAGGATCCAATGTTAAAATAAAATAGAAGAGCCTGGACTTAAAAACATGTAGGAGTGAGAGAAAAAGTAAGAATTTACCTGAAACTATCCCACACTTTATAAAGACTGTATGATTGTAGTGCACTGCCACATGCCCTGTAAGGAGCCCTTCACGGAGATGAACTTTAAAACAGACAACTCAATAGGATTACCTATGAACCCTTAGTTACACCAGGCAAAAAGAAAACTGCACACTGAAATTAGTAGCATACTCTGACAGGATCTATCAGCACTTTATTTGAACCGAGCCTTCACACACTTTATTTAAAATTGAACAAATTTAACACAGCATGACAGAGCAAAACCTCAAGGATATCAGTAGTAAATCACTCTGTAAACTGTATACAGTTGGTAAGTGCGTACATTTTCCATTGCCAACAGGAAACACAGATTGCCTTCAAATCCATATCTCATGCAATACATAACTTCACTTCGATCTCAACTGATCTTGCGGGATGGTATTTAATCCCTCCGAGATTGACAATGCACACAAAATGTTTAATGGAAGAAAAAAAAACATTCCTCATTTAAGAGGACGTTTAAGAAGTTCAAAACATCCTAGAGAATTTCACAGGACAATTAGTGCCAAATCATTATGTTCATAGAGTCATTTTTCTTTACTTGTTGAGCAGGTGCTTTATGTATAATTTTAGTTTTTAAATGTTATCATCATCATTCTCTCTAGAGTACACATTTACAGGAAATAAATTTCTTATATAAAAAACTTCTTATATTAAATAAAATCTTACAAAGGGTAAAACTCTAAGATCACCTAGTCCTGTTTTTCTCCAGGTCACCAGATTTTCAAGTGCTTCAACTCCTTTTGAAAACAAAATGTCCAAGTTTCCAAAACAGAAGACATGTAAACTTTGGCTGACCTACCAACGGTCAGTACCTAATCAGAACACACCGTCACATTTCCAATTGGATTAAGTAAAGCTCTAGGACACAAACAGCTGCCTTTAAAGATGGGGCATTCTGCTCCTGAGTCCCTCCAGCCCTTGTAATAAAAATCACCACCCGGATCACAACAGCAAGTCAGCTCTGACAGCCCTGCAAACAGGACTGAGTTGGGACGTGCGCCAGCAGGCAAGAAGGGCATCAAGGAAAAAAAGGGAAAGAAAAAAACTTTTGTATTCTGCAATTGTAAACCGACACCAGAGGAGTGTTGTAAATCAGGTAAAACACAGCACTTACTCAGTAACCCTGCTGAGATGAAAATTTCAGCACTTTCCCGAAGAAAAGCAGCTCTTCCTGACAGTGGGTGTTCCATTATTCTCCAGCTGAGGACACACAACACCCTAGGAACCCCTGAGCAACTCCAACAGCCTCCTGTTAAAAATGCAGCCCCCACAGAAAGTTCGTTTTAAGCATGGGGGGAGGAGGGGGAGTGTCTTTGGACTTGGCTACTTTGTCCATGAATCCCTTCTGAACCTTGTCTTATACCTTAAAGATAAAGATGATAAAGTCCTCCAAGTCACCCCAGAACTTTCAGTGGACAGTCATACTAACCTCGTCAGTTTTGCAGTCAAATTCCTTACAAACGCATAAGAACCTCAGTATGTTTACAAATTCGGCACCTCTGACTTCCAACTCATCACGCCCAACTGTTTCTTGAAAGAAATCGAAATTGTCGTCAACAACACGCCCAAGTAGCTTGTCCCATACTCACAAAGCCCTTTCTATAAAGAGAACCAACTGTTTTCAATTTTGCACACACAATTTACTTTGAGGATCAAAAGCAAATATTCATGGAAAACATTAAAAAAAGACTTTCACATCCTGAACCATAATCTGAATAACTACATTCAACTTCGAGGTCAATTTGTTTCCAAATACACAGGAAAAAGTTTTCTTGATACCTATACTGTTTGTTTATTGTAATTACCACTTGAAATGCTAAAATGTTTTACATATGCCTATCAAAACAGCCGGTTTCCTCATAAAGCAGCATCAGGATTATGTTAAGATATACTGTAACAGTTACCACGGAGCAGAATTTTTGCAAATGTTATTCTGATCTATAAAGGTGGGTGTGGGTTTGGGGTGGAGAGAGCAGTGGATGAGAAAGGAATCATTTGTATTACATCAGTCAAAAAAAAAACATAAAACCGAACGCCGAATCTACATGCTTATTGATATTTTAAAAAACGTATTTCTTGCCAGATTAAACTGCTCAAAGTATTTCCCTTAAGCAAGAACCTATGATCTGACTGCCATATCAAATGCCATATCCAAGAGACCTTGGAAAGCCAGGAAATACAATCTTGCCCCGAGAGGGTATTTGAGACGGGTTCACCCCACCATCTAACTTGCATATATCAAACTTGTGCCCTCCATTACACGCAAATAGCGATATGTTTGACCGCGAAAATTGTGTCGACTATGGACCAGATAACTGGCCCACCTGACAGAAAATATGAAGTTCTGAACTCTGCATAGAAAGTTAATAAAGACCCACAGAGCAGATAACGCAGATACATCGATAACGACAACGAAATATTTTGACAATGACAATTTTAATAGCACAACTGCCCGAAAAGCACTAAATTCGTTTCGATGGCAGAACGTACGAAAATGTGAAACACACTGGAGCTAACCTGCACTTTTAAACACCCGCAAAAAAGCGAAAAGACAAGCTGCGGTAATACGGACAAAGGCGAAACCAACCTCATTAGAAGAAATCTTATTGAACAAAATCGCAAAAACATGACAAAACGTGGAAAAACTGCATATGTAAATAGTTTTACCTTCATCGGAATCGGTCGAGACGTCCTTTGGAATTAAGAGAAAATCTACCGTCAGACCGTATTGCATTGCCTCGGCTTCTCTGGGCTCACAAGCGCAGCACACAACAGCTGAAGCAAGCGCCAAGGCACGTCATAGAGTGCAGGTTATTGCATCACTTCTGACGTAACCAGGCAGAAAGTCCCCGTCTGTGCTTCACAGCACCAGCACAAGACGAAATACCCGAGCTGGAGAACTACTTTTACACTAGAGCTGACAAAATACCAGAAGCACAGTATTCACTTTTACATACATCACTACTTCACTTTATCATCTATTTTATTATATAACCATCTATAGCATCTGTTACTTAAGATATTTAAAAGTATACAGCTCTGGTGGGGAGCTGCGTCAGCATGCATACTCTGCAAAGGAACAAGTAATGGGTTTATTCCATGCCGAAAAGAGAAGAGAGAAAACACAACGTTTCGGCTGTGAAGCCTTCTTCAGGTGTACCGTATACAGCTCTAACTGGTATGTTAGATATTGTATTATACTTTTGCGTATAACGATAAAATCGCATACCAAAAGAAAAAAAACAGGATTGATAACAAAACAACAGGTAGACCAAGGCTTTTTTTGTTGTTGTTGTTTTCTTCATAGACCATTTTTAAAAATAACACTCCGCGCAACACCATGCCCAAAACCCAAACGTTTATCTCGATTTAGCAAATAAAGTGACATGTTCTCGGTTCTGTACTGTTCTGGCCATTCCCCGTTGAACATGGAAAACGACAATGCAAACGACTCCAGGGCAACAAGTCTCGACTTGCGCCAACAGCTCAGAGACAAGTCCACTAACCAGCAAGCACGGAGCAGAAAACACATTTTAAGAATTTACAGAAGTGTAAATTATGAGAACAGACTGGTTAAAAAGTAAAAGTTTTAGCTATAAGACGGCGCTATCCGACTGTACCAACTGAAACCCAAATGCCTCTCTGCCACTTTTAAAATAGCAAAATTGAAATAACGTCTTTAATAACTAGATGCCAATTTAATCAGTTACCTGCTGTTGCATTCTTTGATGGTCGAGGTCACTATCAGAAATCCACATTTTCCCTTTCTGTTCCTATGCTGTCATTCAAATCAGTGGGCTTTTTCCCTGCCTCTTGATAGCGGTATGTGCTCAGCTTAATTTAAAATAAATCACCCACGACTCAGATCCGTGTTAAGAGAATAAACGCTTGAATCGAGAGGCGGATCTTAGTTCCTCGCAAAATTCCTAACGCTAGTAATGACCGATTAGTCAATCTCATCTAGAGATGCAATGTAGACTTTTCATTAACTATTACCCTTTACAAAAAATATAATACGATCTTATCAATGTTTGTGAGGGAAAAAAAGTTTCAACATAAACCTCTAATTGTACTTTTCCGTGCAGTGTTTTGTTAAATAGCCGAGATTTGCAGATGCCAAAAACGCTGTAAAGGGTTCTAGTTAATATTTTTTATTAGGCGGTTGTTTGCGGAATTAACAACCTAATACCATTAGAAGCAATATCGACGTGCAAAAGTATCAAGAAATACTGCCAGTCGGAATCCCCGTTTGGGAATCACAGACAAGCCCAGTGGGACGTATTTAAGACTTCATTTATTTCTACTGCTTCCATTCAGATGTGAAGTCAACCCGCCAGGGAACCTGCCTGGGTGATTTCTTCACAGATGCCTGTGAAATGTTTCACTTTTTGGCTAACCTACCACACCGAACACGGTAAAATATGTGTGCGTTTGTATGTGTAGAAGGAAGAGCGTGGTAGGACACGCGAAATATTTAACGATAAACTTAACACGCGTGAAGCAATCTGCGGGTGGGATACGCGCATCCCTTCTGGCTTTTCGGCCAGTTTGACGGGATCTGGGTGGACTCCGGCAGCCATTCTAAGTGGCTGCATAAGGGCACCATGCTTAGGTTACAGTGAGCCTGAAGGAGGGTCAGCAGGCGGCCATTAATCACGCAGCGGTCACTCGCAGCGGGACAGAGCTGGGCTCCCAGGAGCGAAGCGCACGTAGGCGCTGTCCTGGTCAACGTGCCGTCCCGGGGTGTCCTACATAAATGCAGCAACAGCAGCGGCCAATTGCGTCAGGCACATAGCAGTTTTCACAGCAGGTCAGCACTCTGCTATTTAAATTAAGCACTTTTTAATTACTTCGCTGTGAATGGGCTCCGAGGATGTTTCAAAGCCAAATTTTCCATTGACGCCAAACTCACTTTTATCTAACACTGAAGCGATCTTCAGCACGAAAATGACAGAAGACGCAGAAGGCATTATTACTACTGTGGGTTCCAAGAACAGAAAGCTCTAATAGCAGATGTTTTTGTGGGGAGGGGGTCGATCTGCCCTAAATCTATGCTACAGTTTTAGATTTAGATTAATCCAGTGATTAGTCAAGGTAATTCAATCCAGCATAGGTCCTTACTCATTTTAACAGCACAAATGTTTGGGATTAAAACCAGTAAAAAGCAAAGGACTACTGAGCTGTGGAGCTGGCAAGCACCAGACAAATTATAGGCTGGTTTCTGTCATTTGAGGTCTTGAACTTATTTCAGGAGTCTGTGTGTTCTCTTGTGATTCTTTGTTCAAAAGGGAGAACCTGAGAGAACCTTAAGGTAATTCAGAATTCACTATCACTAGGGTGTTCTTTGAAAAATAGGCAGTATTAAAACAAGATACAGTATACAGTATATCTATACAGTGTCTTCAGCACAGATGACATGACCTAGTGAATGTTTTTAAAATGTCAGCCTTTATCGGTGTTGCATCACTGCACAGCAGACCTGAGAAGTAGAGTAAAAGTTATTCCAGTGACTAGGCAATAGTGTGGAGCATCGGTTAGGATTTCTGCTCATAATGAGCAGGTTAGAGGTTTGAATTCCAGGTGCTGTTCCACTCTAAAGCATGGGACTCCACTTAAATGTCTCCAGTAAAAACCCAAGTTCTACAAAGCTGTTTTGGATACGTCAGCAAATCAGTGTAATGCATTTGAGTCTTCTATGATTTTATGCAATCATCCTACAATTCAGCAATGAGTTTCAATATTGAACAAGCAAACAGCCTTAAAAAAAATGGGAATGAAGTTAATAATGTAGCAGCTCTACTTGCAATGCACCAGCCTTTCAGAAGGACTCGTCTAAAGACTCTGAAGGTGAGTGTTCACATAGTTCTCTCTTTAATGAAGAGGGACAGGTTTTATAAATCAGTCAGGTCCATCTAACCAATTAGTCTGTATTTACCCTAAGATGACCCTGCCCTGATCCTCAGGGGTCAGTATGAGAAGTATGTGCTACAGAGCACACTTTGCAACAGAAGAAGGAGACTCAATCTCTCCATCCTAAAAACAACTAATTATACCATTTGCATGGCTGCCCATTAATTTACAGACACTAATTTAGTTCTTCAGTCGTTTGTAATGTTGTGCTGCACTGTGGAAGCTCATAGTGCAAGTGTTGCACAACAATATTTCACTGGACCTATGAAACGTGAAGTTGATTCCTCTTTCTAAATAGTCTGTTACTGTTGCAGTTTTTGCAGAAGTTGAGAAGCGAGTTTGGTTAGCAAACTACAAGCAGAAATATAATACATTTGGTTATCAAACAAGATTTCTGCGATTAATGCCCAATGTCAGAAGAAATGGCTGCTTTTACTTGTGTATTGGTAATTCCTATTGGTTGTCTGATTTATAATAGTTTACAATAAACAAAATAGCCATGGAGCCACACTATGGCATAATGGTTAACACTGCTACCTTGCAGTGCTGGGCCAATGGGTTCAATCTTGAGCGTGGGTGCTGTCTGTGTGGAGTATGGACTGATATCCCGTCTGGGTTGTACCGTTCCTTCTGCCCATTGGTCAAGCACGCTGCAGGGAATCCTGGGAGAGAGGGTCACATGGGCTCCCCCATATACTCCCATGTACAGACCAGCTGTTCTGTTCCTGCCACGCATCCTCACACAACAGCCCTCCGTGTCTCAGAAACACAGCTGATGTCAGACCACCTGAACGTCCCTGGCAAGCTTCTCCTTTCAGGGCAGCAGGTCAGCTTGCTCCAAGGACAAGATAACTGCAATAATGGGAATTAGGTTTAAACCAGTGGTCTTCAACTGCAGTCTTCGTGATCACAGAATAGCCTTCAAACACGCCACTGCATTAGATAACGACCAAGGTCAGAACCGTCATCTCATGATAAACAAGAAGTGGCTCCCATAGGTGATGGCTGCTCGCTGTCCTATAGGATTGTCTGGTGTGCAACCCTGTCACCGTAAACACTGCTGAGAACACAATCTAGAACACATGGCAATGCAAGTATTTTTTATAAATAAGGTTCGACAGCAGTCGGCCTTATTTGACAAAACTCAGCTAGAACCTCCTTTTCAGCACAAACTTGTCTGCTAAGTGATGTTTCTGTGAAGCTTTGGCTTTTCACAGGACAGTGGAGATGTAGGTTATTCAACAGAAAATTAAGGGAAAAGGGCATTGAAGATCCTAATTTTGCCATCTAACTATTGCCCTCTTTTACGTGAATGACATGCAACAGAAAGAGGGGTTACAGAATTGTAAAGAGAAAGGGCATTTATTCCAGTGTTGCCAGCTAAATTCAACCCTAGTGTTGTACATCTGGGGAATTACTGAAGTTCCGCTGTAGTTCACTGCTAAATTTGTCATTTCGCTGCTGTGCAGTAGAATTGCTGGAGAAGAATAACTGAGTTGCGTCACCCAGGTCGGCGCTGTGCTCCAGGGGTGGGTGGTGTGGATGTCTTCTTATACGTAATGCGGTACATAAACGCAAGCAATTACCCATCCATCCACCCAGCCATTTTCTAACAACTCTTTTCCAATTCAGGGTCACAGAGAAGCCAGAGCCTATCCAAAAAACAACGGGCACGAGGCAGAATACACCCTGGACGCGATGGCACTCCATCACAAGGCAGACATACACACATTTGCAACAAAGCCGATTTTCCACAAACACAGGGCGAGCTATAAACCCCACGCAGACAGCGGCTTGGGAATTGAACCCGGGGCCCCAGCACTGCTCAAACATGCCACCCGCAAGCTATCACGAATATAGACAATGGCAACAGTTCGAACAACCAGTCACATCTTGGCTGGCTGCTGTGTTCAAAGAAATGTGCCACGGTACCAAATATCAAGAGGAAATAATACTGTAGAGTGGAGGCTACAGTATCCTAGGGGTTTTCAGCATCACCAAGACCTTTGGCACAAATGAATAATAAATAGAATAAATAACAAACCCATTAATATAAATACAATCCTTATATAGCACATTTTTAGACACTGTACTCAAAATGCTTTACAGGTACTGGGGAATCCCCTCCACCACCATCAATATATGGCCGCCACCTAATGCAACGACAGCCACAGTGCACCAGTACACTCATCACACACCAGCTATCAGTGGGGAGGGGAACAGAGGCATGAAGCCAGTTCATAGATGGGGATTATTTGTAAACCGTGATTGGTAAAGGCCAATGGGAAATTTGGCCAGGACACCGGGATAACTCTCCTGCTCTTTTCGAGAAAGACCCTGGAATTTTTAATGACCACAAATAATAATAATAATTGCTTACACTTATATAGCGTTTTTCTGGACACTCCACTCAAAGCGATTTACAGGTAATGGGGACTCCCCTCCACCACCACCAATGTGCAGCATCCACCTGGATGATGCGACGGCAGCCATAATGCGCCAGAACGCTCACCACACATCAGCTATCAGTGGGGAGGAGAGCAGAGTAAGGTAGCCAATTCATAGAAGAGTCAGGAGCTCGGTTTTATGTCTCATCCAAAGGACAGCACCTCATGGCTAAAGTGACAGGTTGCGAGCAAGACCACAAATAGGAAAGAAGAAGAGAAATATTTATTGATCTGTCCCAAGGAGTTTAAGAAGCTCTCAAATAATAAAAAATAACAAAATACACATTATAAACCGCTCCTGCAGCTATGTTAAACACCTCAATCTCAAAATTAAAAAAAGAGCTTGGTGATGAGAAATAAAACGCATTAACCTTCCCCAATCATCCAAACATTCAGTTGTCAGCAAGGACATCCATACACAACTACTGCAGGTGGATCTACAACAACACTTGTCTGTGGATACAAGCTGCGGTTTCGCTGTACATGTCCCTCTCACCTCTGCGGCGTGAAGGAGCTCTGCCGCTTTTTCTCGGATGTCGCGGAAGGGGCAGCTCTTGGACACCCTCAGGAGCTGCAGCAGAGTCTCTTTGTCGAGCTTCGCCGAACTCTCTCCCGGTTCCGCCAAGCCGGGCCTCTCGCTACCCAGGCACAACAGCACCGCCTGGCTCAGCGCGTCCAGGGCGGCCGCTCGCTCCTTCTGGTCTCGGCTACACAGCCGCTCGAACTTCCTGGAGTCCCACACCGGTTCGGACCTCGATGGCTTCGGACATGGCTCCTCTTGATTCGGGTCACCTGCCTGGCTCCATTCCGAGGCTGAGACAGGAACAAGAGTCATCTCCAGCATTTTTATAATACGACCAAGTCGATTAATTCAAAAAGTCACTATGATCTTTCGCTGCGCTATTGACCCTACGCTAAGATGGCTATACTATTATAAATAAACTTAGACACAGCAGATATTTTTCTACCAGTATTAAACGATGCTCTAAGCTTCTTCGTTGCGTAGTGCAAAACATATTTGCCATCTTCAGGTGCTGTTATACGGCTAGCTGGAATTCAGAGCTCAAAAATAGAAACTGCATCCATGGCGATAATTCGTTACGACGAAAACAAAAACCCGTAAATTGCTGACGTTTGAGCAAAATCGAGGACAAATGCTAAACTAATAAAAGGGAAAAATACGAGCTAAAAGAACGAGATCGTTAGAAAACCAGCTGATGCAATTACTTCCGAAGCTGCTGTAATGAGATAAAAGCAACGGTGTACAACAGTTCATGGGAATTGAAGTTTTATAAATACAATCCCATATTTCACACCAATGAAGCCGAAATATGCAAGGGACTACAAACACGGAGACCCATGTAAAATGTATTTGGTGCTCGTGATTGGCTCCCTTGCAACCAACAAGAAACGCAGTAGGGAAACTCAACTACGGTGGCTGAGAAGTGAAGTTATTTCAGAATCGCAGAAGTAGAAGAGATGTGTTGAGCGATTTTAATAAAATAAGCCAAAGGAACCTGATTCCCCTTCTTGTTCGTGACCGTGGTTATATTATTGTACTTATTGTTCTTTCCCATTGTTATCTGGGAAAGAAAACATTAAAATCTGAACAGAAATTGATTGTTTCGACGATGTTTAGAAGTAGCTGTATGTGGCCCAGCGAACGCGGTTGACACCGGGTCTGCTGATGATCAACGTGCTCCTTTGAAACTTGAAAACATTTTTTGTTATACTTTAAATATTTTAATAACATGCTCCTAATTATTCCTTATTTATTTAGTTATGGTCCATTTATCTTACATCCAAGTAGCTTATATATCCAGAAAATGGAAACCGCTAGAGGCGTTGTAGTCACGCGTACCCCTTGCCCAGCTTCATTGCGCGGTCGGCTATGCAGAGTACTTCGCTGTTGGTAAACTGTTTTAAAACTTTCACAAACAAGGCTGTCTACTGTATATTATTATATTATTCGTTCCGTGTGTTTGGAGTTTTACGACATATCTCTACGAGCTGGGACTGCACAGCTCCAATACTTATGAAGAATATTTTTTTTAAATCCGCAAAGAAATGAAGTGAGACTTAAAACGTGTTTTTTTTTTTTACAAATAACCGCTATCCGCAAGTTTCGTGTCATTCTACAATTCATCATGAAAAAAACAACTTGATTTACTCACATGACAGCTTGGGCAGTTTGCGTTGAAAGTTGTAATAATTCGACTACATCACTCCATTCAAACTGCAGTCGAAAACATCGATACCAATTCTTTCCACACAGAGTGTCCTGCAATAGGATTCACACCCTTCCAATGATGTCTCACTTTGTTGAATTAAACATTAGTACAGTATGTGCATTTTCTTGGAAGTGAATACATTTTTTCTTGAAACTTGAATGGCTCAAACTGAACACTTTTATATGTAAAAGTTAAAGTCAAAATGCAATATCAGTGGCAGAGGGTGACAGCGTTTGCATGGCACTGGGTGTGTAAATAACCAGAGAAAAGGAAACTGCAGACAATGCACACCTTATTTCCACGGACCTCCTCCACTAGGAACTGTGGTTCTTCTCAGGATGCAATGTAAAATGCTTTTCTTCTTTCTTTGACCATTAAAGTACTTCTGATTTGTGAATTAGAGCTCGTCAGGATGGCCGAGTGGTCTAAGGTGCCTGATTCCATGACTTAAGTCTTTCCATTGCTTGGTGTTCTGGTCTCTGACTTGAGGTGTGGGTTCAAATCCCACTCCTGACAGCTAATACCTCTGATTTGTGAATAAATAATATATTCTTATGACTGAAAGTGAGTAGTTTTCAATAGTTAATGTCACTAATGTATACAAATAATAGCAAAAAAAAATGAAATTAAGGTTATTAATGACCTGCCTATTTTAATTATGAACTAGCATTTTAGAAAACGTTTTAGAAAACGCCACTTTCAGCACCATTTGAATTGTCATAATATCATAATCTTATTGCCTGTGTAAACATTAGAAAATTAATCTTTAATTATTTTAACTATTTAGAAATAGTTTTTAATTTTGAATTAGATGTTTTTTTCATTTTGAAAATGGGAAAAATATGGAGGTCATATCTTTTCAGTGTATTATAATGATCAGATCATTTATGAATTATTTGTAGGGTAATATTGATTTTAGTTCATGAAAACAGCATGCGTTTTCATTAAGTGAATTTGTCTGGTGTATTTATATTATTAAGATCAATTATAATACAGTAGCAGTGTAATTCCTACAGCTGGGCGCAATTACAAATCAGACCTATGTGAAAGAAAGATTCACAGATTTTTAAGTGCCCATGAAATAGAATTAGTTCTTACATGTTTGATTCAGGCATGCTAAAGTGCATTTGCAACTGCAAATAAATGACTTAATTAATTAGGCTGCTTGAAATGCCTGCAGTGTTTTTCCCATCATTAATGAATGAATGATAGAAGTCAAACATAAACCTCCCAGACTGCAAATGAAGGACTTAATCACCAGAGATGTTTTCTTCCAGTTGATTACTTTTTTTAAATTATTTTATTTTATCGTTTGGATTGAGACTTTTATGTAAAGACTCTTTTTAGTGCAGCTGTCTCTACAGACTGCTACTCCATGCATTGTTGTTTCCCAGTCAATAAAGTTTTTTGTAAGAAAAATCCCGTGTCTTTCTTCTGTTTTTTCTTCTCTGGATTCCTTGTCTCTGGCCATGGTGGTTTTTTACCCTGGGATGACAAAGCTAAATCTGCCAAGTAAAAGTTACGTTTGTCATATCTGTGCTTAAGGTGGGACTGAGCAGCATCTGTGAGGCACAGGATGAATCCCTGCACTGGGTAAGAGATAGAGTCAACACAGGGAAAGTGCAGGCAAGCATGGTGCAGGCATACAAAGTCCGGGATTGTGGCGAGATACACGCAGAGTTCAAAGCTGGAGAGACAGTGAAAGCACAAAGGGAATTCCAGAATTATAATCGAAACAAGTGGGCAAAGTTCAAAGCATGGGAAAAAAACAGGTCCAAAGCAAAAAGGAGCAAATCCAGAGAAGTGGTCAGAGACAGTCTAGAGTTGAGAATCCAGGAAGAAACAAAACACAAAGGAACTCAGGAAGGGAGCTAGAAAAAAGGCTGAGGTCAGAGTTCATCTCTTTATCAGAGCCCCAAGAATTGTCTGAGCAGAATTGAAATATTCTGCACCATCTGATGCAGGATGTTCATTGCCTGCAGGTGATACAGGTTTTCTGTCAGAATGTGTTTCCATGGTAACCAGCATTAAATGACAGGTGATTGCATGGCAAACCCAAGCTGGATCCACAGTGTCCCCACAGGAACAGACCTGAAAGGGCTAGTTTAGCTGTTAAGGTGTTAAGATAAGCCAGGTGTTCGGAGTCTTGTCCTAGCCTTCCTGGCACTGGTTTGAAAGCATCACATGTTCAGAAGTGTGTTTCAAGAGGTTTTTGAGTGATAGTTGGAGTAATATTTAACATCAAAGAAGTATTTATTCATTTTCTTGCTTATTCCTTTGGAGACTCTTTAAAGTGTGTAGCATAAAAACTAATAACAGTTGCGATAAGTTACCTTTTTTTTCAAAACTGTCTGAACACCATGTTCCTAGGGAACAGACCCACAGTTAATGGCCATCATTTAAAATGTTTTATGTTGTTACAGATTCTTAGGAAGTTCTAAACGTGGGCTTGTTGCATGCATTGAAAGTAGAAGAAATGCCTTTGTGAGAGCCATTAAGTGACTGAATGAGCCCAAATCAATTGATTTTTATGCCGTGTTTCCTGACATAGCCGGCAGTTAATCAGCTCACCTAGCACGAACAGGACAATATCTATTTATGACATGACAACCAGGTCCATGGGGTAGGACTGTGGAATGTTTGCTTAATGTTCGAGCACTTTTACAACACCCGGTGCCAGGTGCTCTCTCAACTACTCTAATACAAAGACCACGAAGCCCAGCTGTGTCTCTCCAGGAAGGGAAGCATAAGTGAGTCAAAACACTAATATGTGGGTAGCAGTAGTGCCTTTTCATAGGTCTATAGGAGGCACAAGGTCACCTGACTATGATGCATATCTGAATTTCAGAGCACATAAGGTGATGGACCTAGTATGATTTGGGCAAAAATGTACTGTTTGAAATACCTTTAAAAGATCAGCTAACTAAAAATGGAACAAAAAATATGACAGACTCCTGAAACCTGCTTCTTAAGCCTCCTTTACTTCACAAAAGAGAGATGGACTGGGATTCATTTGTGGAGATGCAGAAAGCTTATTACATTGTCCTCTGTACCACGGGGATACCAGGTGAGATTATAAATACTGTACCAACATTGATGGGGTGCATTGGAGACTTGTAGTATTTTAAACATGTTAGTGTTGTAACTTGCATTAAAAAAATTAACACTGTAAATACAAACTGTAGAGCTGTATAAATAACATATTGGTTAATACAATAATTTAACATAATTAAACAAGGTGTACAAATTACAATCTTAGGAAGGATCACTGGCTCTAAAAGCAATCTATGCTACAAGGCAGACAAATTAAAAATCATACAAAATATTAAAGGCGAGAACAGTTTTATGCAAATTATGCGCAAACTCAATGTCAAATAACTATTTAATTACGAATAACATTACAAGCTTTCTCAAAAGTTTTTGAAGAACAAAGCTCATATTTAATTTTACTTAAGGGACATTTTGAGAAAATGAGATACCTACTGTATATTACAGTGCTTATATTGCTTTGAATTAATCTTATTGCTATGATGCTATGGTATTCCTAAGCAATATTAAGAATTAATAAATAATATGAGAACATATGGGTGCTTATTATTAAGAATTACTAAATTAATAATACACTGTAATAGTGTAAATGATCTTATAATACTACAATGCTTTAAATACATTAGGGAATGTACTAAATTGAATTTCAAAATATGTTAATTAAAACATTGTGAAAAGCTGTTGCAGCCCAGTGGTCAGGATACGCAAGTAGCTGGTGATCTAGAATAAGTGGCTGCTGGAGGATTCAGCTGCTGCCACGTGCACATTAGCTATAGAACCAGCAGACCTGCCACAGATAATGTAACCCTGCAAATCAAAAACTTGCATACTCTGTAGAGCACTTTTCTTTAAAATATATTAATTTCTTCCTGGATATAACCACATTCCTCTTTTATAACTCATTTATAATTTAAATGGGTATAGACAACACGGCCTCTAGACATCATGGACTTTTCATATTTTACTCTAATATAGTATGTAAACATTGTAAAAACAGCATTTCTTTACAAAGAGAGACTAATAGGATTGGCGTCCACTGTATTAGTCCAATTCCTTCACATACAAATCAAGAAAATATTTATATAAATCCTACAGGATGTATAATTTAAAATATTGATATGCCTTCTATGTATAGTATTAAAAATATATTACCATACAGTACTGTCATTTAAGGGCCATACCATGTGTTTGTTCTGTGCCATACAGGACAACTTCAACTATTTTGGCAACAACTGATATACAGTAGTACTGGATTATGCCTTAAAAGTTTAATAATTTCTTCTGCACTTAATAAATTATAACCGTTGTCACGTAAAATCTTTCCTTTATGGTCGAATCTCCCATGTTTCCCCATGGCCTATTCTGTTGAGTCGGCCTGATAGGATGGGGAGTTGAGCACTTTTGCTGCTCAGCCTCTGTATCCATGTCTGAGCCCTGCGATCTGAAGTAAGACCCTTCTTCAGGGGTGAGACTCACAGTACTTATCTGTCCTCGTTCTTGTGCATGAAGACTACCTCTAAAGGCAATCCAGTTGCATCCGTATCAGGAGCCGTCCCCTGCTTCAGTGCCTTATGTGCCTTAGTAATGGCTTGGGGGCAATGAAGATACTGTATCACACCATAGGATAGAACCAGGGATTACATATCAGCAAGAATGCAGCTGCCAGTGATCCAGCACAAAGGACAGGAATACCTCCTCCCCGTACAAGTTTTCAAAATCCCTCTGTTTCCATGACTATCATGTAAACAAAGGCAATAAAAATATGGGTGCCTTGTTTTCACAACAGCAAACTCTCATTTTAGTGCCTAATGTCTTCCTAGGTGCTGGTGTCCATTTTTTTACCATCGGTGATTCTCACTCCTGGAGTCCTAGAGTCACAAGGGCTCCTGGTTTTCATTCAGACTGGAGCTTCTAGTGACTTAATTAAATTGGTTATTGACTTAACACAAGCCTTTAGGCATCGGGGGATGGGGGGGGGGGGGGGTGTTCCCTGTGAGTTCTGTAGATTTGCGGCTCTGCAGGACCCATGCTTTACTTGCGAAGCACTGCTCTAGGTCGAAACCACTGCTGGTGTCACAGCCCTTTCCATCATTTAATAGCATTTCCATCATTTACAGGAAATAAATGGATTTCCATTTGGAGGACAATGTTTAAGTCCCAGACACAAAAATGAATAGGAATAAGGCAGGAGTTATCAACTCATTTTCCAGAGGGACTGGTGTCTTCTGTTCTGTTTCACCCTGAGTAGTCAGTTAAACAAATAATCTAATTACTCTCTTAGATAGACATAAATTGATTATTTTAAAGTCCTACAGTCGATTACTTCAAAACATTTATTCAGTTAAAAGTACAGTTAACTATAAATTACCTCAGAGCCTGGTTAGAAGAATTACATTTATGAAGTTAAATAGTTAGCCCTCCTACGTAATTCTGATGCTAGGAATTGAGTTTGAGACTCCTGGTATAAAGCTGTGTCAGCAAGAGGTATTACTGAGCAGAGCTCTCCAGCTCACTAATTTAGGTTCAATGTTCCCTCTCCCAAAACCCTTGGCATACCAAGGGTTTCTTTGGTTGGGGTAACCTTGAGATACCTTGGATCTACAGGTGCATGGGTCCTGAAGAAATGCTGGGGAGTCTGATCAACGCTGAGAAAGCATGTGTGTCTGGGGAGTAGGAACCCCTTCACCATGCAAAACAGTGTGAGGAAGAACATAGGATGATTTATTCATAAGAAAAACATTTAAAACATTAAAAAAAAATTTACTGCTGTTTGCAATAGTGCTCATCTCCTCAGTCCCTGGAACCATATAGAACAGTGCCTGTGGCTTAATGTTTTTCAATAATACAGTTTGGGACAAAATATGATTCACTCGCATTTTTAAACAACTTTTGAAAGTCATTAATATCCATTCATCTGTTTCCTAACCGCTTCATCCAATTCTGTGTTCAATCGCCGTCCATCTCTCCCATTTCTGTGTCTCACAGCCAACCTCTTTGCTGCCTTCGTCATCCTCACCCGCCCCTGCCACCTCTCCAAGACCACCACCATCTACCTGGTAGCTCTGGCCTGTTCGGACACTCTGTCGCTGGTGTGGGCGGGGACTTTCAACCTCAGTCAGCTCTTCCTGGATGCAGATGACTTCTGGGGCTCATCTTCGGGCTGCTGCTTGGCCATCGTGCTGGAGTACGGCACAGTGTTGAGCTCCGTGTGGATCATTGTGGCGTTCACTGTGGAGCGATACCTCGTGCTCTTCCAGGAGAGGGCCAGCCGGTGCTTTGCTCAGCCCAGAGTGGCCCGGGGAGCAGTGGCGGGGCTGATCAGCCTCTCCTACCTGGCGTCCGTGATGGCCTGCCTCCTGAGCGAGCACAGGCGCTCCTCATTTCCCCCCGGGGAGGCCAACGTGACCGAGAGGCTATGTTCCCTTTTCAGCAACACGAGCTTCGTCTCCCTGCTGTGGATCCACACTTTCGTCTGCGGCCTGGTGCCCTACCTCCTCCTCATTGCCTTCAACGCCCTCATCGTGTACCAGCTCCACCTGCGCAGCCGCATCCACCCGCCTCCAGGGGAGAGTGCAGCCGCTGCCCTGTGCCGCACCCAGCTGCGCCTGCAGAGAACCGCCCGCCTCTTGCTTACCATCTCCCTGACAGCCGTGGCCCTGGGTCTTCCCCGTTTCCTGGTGTACTCAGCTGGCCTCGCTGGCCCGGGCACGGCGCCCCCTCTGGCCATGCTGGCGGAGATCTGCACCATGCTGGAGGCACTGAACTCTGCCATAAACTTCTGCCTCTTCTGTCTGGCCAGCACAGCCTTCCGGCAGGAATGCACTGCGCTGGTACGGGGCTGTGCTACCCCCTCCAAACCTGCGCCCCAGCTGCAGGTGCCCTCTGACATGGAGCTGCCAAAGAGCTGCAGCAGCTCCAAGGAGTGACCTACCATTCATCCCTAGTGCCAACAGTGCAAGAGGCACAGTGGGCAATGTGGGCAATATACCTTTATAACAACTCTACAATTGCAGGATGTTCACACAAAATAATGCCTGCTACAAGAATAAGATGATAAATGAAATGAGCTGAGCAATCTTGCATCTGAGGGACATAGGGAAAGCAGTTAGAAGAATGGCGATACAACTGTGATTCTTTCTTTAAAGACACTGCTGTCATCCCCAGCTAAGATGAAGCGCATTCAAGGATCTTTCCCCGTTACTTCAGTTTAAGAGCTTCCCTCATTAAGCTCTCTTAGATGAACAGCATTCAGACAAGCTACTTCAAAGGTGACAGGAATGACAAAGAAGTTACACAGTGAAATAAAGTTTTTGGCAAAGCAGTGCGTGCTCTTAATATTTCACAGCTCTCTCATCTGCTTGTGTACTCTGTGGTGTCTGTGTTGTTTAATGTACTGGAGCACAATCTGATAAGATTTAGTAGTCCGTGGATAATTCTGCCAATCACATAACTCATAATCGTGTTTCTATTATTCTTCAATGACAGGCCTGTAGATCTTCCTTCCTTTGTTCCCTATGCAACAGTTTTAAGTGGACTAATACCAAAAATAAAACTTCTACACAGAACAGCTCGTTTGTGCAACTTCCGTTTCCGAGATATAGCGCCTTCTTTTTCCGGGGTGTGATGTCACTCAGTCCCCCTATAACGTCGTAGGAGAACCGGACCAGTCTCATGCGGTAGTGCTGCGTTTGTGCTCCTTTCGTTTCATTTTTCTGCTCACACAAACGCACAGAGCATACTGGTGTTAAATGCTAAATCCACCCCCGCCCCTCACCCGGACAAACAGAGGAACAAAGTTGCAGAATTGTTATCCTCGCAGCAGTAACCGAGCGCTTGAACTCGCCAGACGGGGTCACTGGAGGTCGAAAAGAAGGAAAAAGAAGGCGCTATGTTTCCGGAACGAAAGCAGCAAAAACGCGAGTTTCAACGGCACAAACGCAGCACTAACGAATGAGACCGGTTCGGTTCCCCTATGACGTTTTAGGGGGACTGAGTGACATCACACCCCGGAAAAAGAAGGCGCTATATCTCGGAAACGGAAGCAGCACAAACACTACTTTCAACGGCAAAAACTGTCACAAACGCAGCCCTAACGAATGAGGTAGGTTTCATCGTTTGTGCTGTTTGTAGGGTGGGGGGCAACTTCACGGAGCTGAGAACATTGCTTCTTTAGTCTGACTTAACCACATGACGCTTGCTAAATCATCTTGATGGAGAGGTGTCTTACTTTCACATGGAGAAAAACTATATTTACTGTCATTCGTTTAGAGAAATGCACTAGATTAAATTATTGTATTTATATGGCACTTTTCATTTTAAAGTCCTTTCAATAGAAAGCAGGAGCATAAATAACTGAATATCTTCAAATGTGTCAGCAAATTTGAACTTCCTGTTATGTAAAGAATTAAGAAACTATAATTCTATGTAAAGTCTGTTTACAGCTGGTGCATGCAGACATCAAAGGTTCTAGAGAGTGATGATAGTCTTGATTAAGCCTGCTGAAGTTAGTCATATAGTCATATAAGTCAGATTTAGTCTTCTTATATTTTAACGTGTACAGCCTGTGTGTAATGTACCAGAATAAAACAGTGCACAGCTGGGAATGGATTAGAAGAAGATACACCCCTGATGATAAGACCTATTTAGTTTTGACATTGTAGTATTTCCATCCATTTTTGAGTATTTGTAGTTGGATTTGGTTGTGTTTTTGTCACCATTCCCAATAAACAGCTTTACTTACTGTAGCTGTTGTGAAATGTGTCACAGTGGGTCTTGGATGTTGAACAGTTGTGATCAAACTTGTCATGAAAAAGTGACATTAAATTAAGTGACATTAATAAACATTGTTTTTTATACAATTGGCTGACTTTATTCTTTTTTTAACTGCATTTATTCTATATTGCCCAAGGCATTCCTTACATTGTGGGTGATGAATATTTAAGGTTTTGATTGAAGTTGCCTATAATGACTAGAGCTACAAATAGTTCCATGCAGCATTCAATAAAAACAATACCATCTGGAGCTATTGAGCTTTTAACTGTTTATTTTTTAAGTCCTACATTGCTTAGAGGGAAAACAAAATGGGACTAATGTATTAGTGGTTTGTACAGTAATTTCAAATCAGTCTGTATTAAGAATGTAATTCAAAAGCCCAACAACATGGGGGAACATATTTAATACAAGCCTGTTGATAACTCTATCCACAGGTCTGAAGATGACAAACAGGATTGCTCAGTTCATGGATGGCTGTTAAAAAAGAATTCATTTTTCAGATTTTGATGGTATCAATAATGCACAGAAACCAGTTTAAAGGCAAAAACCTCATTTTAAATGTTACATTTTAAATGTTCTTGGGATCTGTACACTATAAGATAAAAATATCTTGGGTTTCTTTTTTAATAGTTTTCACTCCTGTTCAAAGGGCTTAAACCCCTCATTGACTAAAGACTTAGACATACACATACCCTGCATTCATTTCTTCTCATTCCTTCCTTGAGAAGAGTCTCCAGAGTCTGTTTCTTCTGCTGTAGTTAAAGATGATTGTTTTTTGTACACGATAGTGCAACAGAAATATAAAAACCCCAGTCAGTTAGCCTCTTGGACCAACCAGATGACACATGGCGTGTCTGGTTGCGTGGATGGGGCTTGTGCTTCACTGAAGGAGCTGGCATGAGACTGGCACTGTCTCCGTGTCAACCACGGCTTGATCCTGCCGAGTTCGCCTGGACAGCCCTGGCATCTTAGCAGGGTCAGGCTCTCTCGGCGGAACCCGGAAGACACGCAGCAGAAGAGGCAGAAATGGATGACCAGGCTGAGCCACTGCAGCATGAGGCCCACGTCGGCGGCGGTGTTGAGCGGATCCGCTTGGTTATCCCTTTCTTGGGCCGTTAGACTTGTGCTGGCGTCAAGTAGGCTGTACGTGACGTAACGTGGTAGAGTCAGGCACACGGTGGTCACCGCCACCGTGATCTGGATATTGCTGGATCTCCGCAGCCTGGTTCGGGTCAGGCGGAACATGGCGCTATGGACACTCTCCACAAACACGCGGGCCTTCCTCTTGAACTGCAGGGTAATCAGCACACTGAAGGACAAGGTGAGGCCCATGGGCAGGAGGCCGGAGATGATAATATGCACCCACACCATGGCTCTGGAGCTGGGGGTGCTCTGGAACAGGCAGCGGTAGGTAATGGGCTGCTGGCTGAAGTTGGTCGGCAGGCCAGGTTCCACTCCTCCACCAGGCCAGGCCTCGTACAGCCAATAGCAGGGAATGCTGACCACCTGGGAGACCAGGACAGTGGTCAACACCAAGGAGAGGGCCACGTGTGGCCGGGAGAAGCAGCGACGCAAGGTGCCATTGCGCAGCACCAGGTAGCGCTCCAGCGTGAAGGCAGTCACAATCCACTGGGAGCTGAAGAGGGTCCAGTACTCGTTGAAGGTGATGGAGCCACAGAGCAAGGCACTCTGGTAGGAAAGCTGTGGGTGTAACCAGCTCTCAATCACATCCACAAGCCCCCCCAGCACCAGGAACAGGGTGTCTACCACAGCCAGGGACACCAGGTAAATGACCGTGGACTTTGATATACCGCAGGGCCGGAAACACAGCACAAAGATGGACAGCAGGTTGGCTGGAAGAGAAAAGAGGCAGGAATGAGGGCCGAAGGCTTTTAACCGAACCATAACAGACAGCGGGCGTGATTAGATCGAAGCTTTTGACTCACCATATTGCAAATTCCGAACCCAGTATTTTATGCCAGTACTCTGGGTAGATGAAAGAGGTATCTGGTAATTCAAATTGCGGGAGGGCTAAGTGTCAATTGCATCTAGGGCAAAGACTGAAGTGTACTGGAAAATCACTCAGAGAATGAAACGCTGAAATGGAGGCTGGCTGTCATTACACACTGGCAGTCTTTAGCCTGTACCAGTGGAACATAAATTCAAAATTATTTTATATGATCTTAGCACTACGTTCCAGAAACCTTTTCAGAGATTCTGACAGGAAGATGTATGTATAATTCCACATAGAGGACCATAGACTCGATTTTAAGATTGAGATACAGAGTATAAATAATCCATCCAGTTATGCTATTAACGGATATGACGAATGAGGACCTGAAGTCACTATAGCCTACACTATAGCCCCACCCAGAGTTGGGGAGCCCTATTAGGACACTTTGATGGTGTGACTTCAAGCAAGAGTAGTGTTATATACATACTGCTCACAGAGGAAAAACCAGAATTAGAAGCACAGAACGTCTTGAAGAACACATATCCTCACCAATGAGATTGATTGATCCAGTGCCAAAATCTAAACACCATTGATAAAGTTGGAGAGATCCACCCAATACAAAGTACAAGTGAACTGTACTAGAAAAATCACTGTGAAATATGTTATTTCTAAAACAAAGCAAATCAGAATTAAACCACATGAATATTTACTGAAGTAAAATTGCCACAATTGATAAAAGTGATTACTCTAGCACTTTAAAAAGGTGCTGCAGAAAATGTAATTATGTTATAACATGATTTACATCAAATAAAATAAATGCAATGCTGATATTATATTTATATTTCAACTTAATATAATATTTACTACATTAGTTGCATGGATTGCTCAAGGGAATTACAACAACACTTTTTTTTTAATCTGGAATTTCCCATGTTTGCCTGATGTTAGATTATCAACCCTAGAAGCAGCTTCTTACCAGATTTAAAGTTATTTAAAGTTCTTCATTAAAAATAATGCTTCAAACTTTAGAAAGACTGTCCGTGAAAAGTGCCCTTAAACTTACTGCCTGAGATAATGAGCTCACTTAACTTTTTCCTCATCTACATCATTCAACAGAAAACCATGACAGCGATAAGTGCTGAGTCAACAATGGGCTTGTGTGCATTGTTCTATCCTCATTTAATAATGGGGGCCTTGAGGGGACAGGTGTGACTTTTAAACAGTAGCAGTCCCTTCCATTCAAGAACCAACAATATACTAGCTAATGCCTTGATAATCTGCAGTTACTTGTTTGCTTCAGCAGCTCTTCTGGATCCCATTCAACTGAGCCATTTATTATCGGGCTCATGTTGACATGGCTGAGCCTACACTGACAGGAGATTGAGAAACATTCACACACCTGATAATGAACAGCTGAATGAGGGCGGATGAGCTGAGAGGATTGTTTGTACTGAGCAATGAAAAACATTTTAGTTGTAAGTCACCGTGCTTCAAGCAGGAAAGGCCTCGTCATGGACTGTCATTGTACATCGATAAAAAGAACATTTTAGAGGACATTGTCAAATAGAAAGAAAAAAAGCCAGCTCATTTTGAAATCCCCTGTTTTCTGTGCAAAAGCTTAGCAGAGTTCGTCACTCCCCCAATCGATGCTAACTGCGAACTAATTCTTTATTATTACTCCCAATATCATTATTCCTGATATACTGTAGGTCACTCTGAGCCTATTCCAGCAGAACAGGGCAGGCAGCAACATCCTGGACAAGACGTTCGTCCATCACAGAGCTCACACACCTACAAGTGTACAGGGAGAATCGAGAAATGCCAACTGTCCTAGTCCAGGTGTATAAGGGAGCTGTGGGGGAATCCAGGCCAGTCAGTCATCAAAACCCCACTTGAACATGGGTAAAAGATGCAGACTCTATACAATACTTATTCCAGTCCAGAACGGAAACTACTGTAGAAACCAAGAGCTGTGAGGAAGCAAAAATAACTGCTGCACCACTGTGATGCCGTTCTTCAATACTACTAGTGCCACACATTCAGCAGGACTGTACTTTAACATGGGGTTTGCCAGTCTGGTCCTGGGAACAATAATTCAGTAATTGAATGCTTAATTAAACCAACCCGTTTCTCGCATTAGAACCTTTTCAAGTATTTTTTTCTACAGAAAAGGTTGGAGATTTTAAGATGCTTAAGAAAAACAATAGTTAAAAGGCAACCTCCTACATGTATTGGAACTGAAAACAAAGAGTTAAAAATTAAACCTGGTATTAGGTCTGTTAAAGGTTTAAAAATGTAATTGAATATCTGGTGGAACAAAATACAGTAACTGTGAGGGTCTCCAGGACCCGGATTGGGAAGATTTGATTTAAAATACAGTTGAGTTGTTTCAATGTATATAAATGTGTTCATAGAGATTTTCTGTACAACCTATTTTCTGCAATTTCACATTATAAGAGCATGCATACTTTTGTTCAGACACAGACTTCTCCTAGTGTGTACTCACATTCTATAATCCTTCTCACATATTAGCGTCACAGTTCCCTGAAAAAACAGAGTACTACCAGCAGGAATAACATGACAACAGTGAAGCACACGCCACAGATGAGCAGTTGCCTTACTGGGGATGCCGAGGCTGGCCACGAGGACGAAGTAGATCCCCTCGAAGATGGAGAACAATGACGAATCCAGGAATTCAACCATGGCTGGAACGTTTCCAAAAAGTTGTGGAATGTTAAATATTTAGCATACGGTGCAGGACTCCACGGAGTTCAGATGAAGAGCAACTTTGTAGCCCTCCAGCTCGTTCCTGGATGCCATGGAAGGGATGAAGTGGGTAGAACGGACAGATCGCAGTGAGTCACACAGCCGTGATGCAAAGAGGGTATCCTGATCTGCTCGGCAGAGCGTGGGAGCAGAGCAGCTGCCCCCATGCCCAGCCCCTCCAGGACACGTGGACACAATGGCAGAGAACGGAGAGACAGAGGACTCGAATCAAGCAGCGCGGTAACGCAAACAGACTGCCACCTTTCTCCTTTCCCTTTTTAAACCCTCCCTCCCCCAGTGGAACTGCTTGTGCCTCAAATATAGACTGGAAACAAAGCTTAGATCTTTCTTTTTTTTTAGAATCTTGTGCTCTTGACGGAAAATGCTTATGCTCCAATGGAGTTATCTAACCCATTGAAAAATGAGCCAGACCCTTTCTACATATCCTACCTTATTTGAGTCACCCTAAAACAGTGAACTGATTATTGAGGGCCCCCCCACCATCTTGGATTGTACAATTCCATTTGAGATGTTTTTAAGTGCTATTGTAGTAAACATTCTTTATACGTTATTTCTTAGGGCTTACCCTATCTGCCTTGCATGATCAGTCTCAAGTGATGACTTCTTCAGACCACAAGCAGTTCAAGTTTTCAAAGCTGAATGTCAGACATGAACAGTGGAAGCAGAAACGATTTACAATTAAACATAAATCCAAACTTAACAACAGCACAACTTGTCTCTTTCACAGAGCATCAGAGTATGATAAGATACAGATATCTTTTGATTTATGAATAACTGATTTATGAATTTTTGCTACAATGAAGTGTGAATTTTTAATCATTTTTATTAATAATGAACAATGTTTTTGCTGTCAAAACTAAATTCCTTGACTGGTGAACATGCTACTGGAGGCCAAGGAATACACTTCATGACATAGGCCCAAGCATCCTATATCGTCCACTACATACTTTCTGGTGTTCAGTCATTAATAAGACCTTAATTTTAACATTTAATAAAGAAGCTTTATACTCTTAATGTATTCTTTATGTAATTAAGCTAATTTTATTATTAATGTAAAATGTTAAACAATATTTTATTAAAGAAAAAAAAATCTTTAGTGTTTATTAATATTTTAATAAAAGTATCCATACATACTTTAAAGTATTTTAGTACTTTTGTTAAAAGTATAGTTAAAATACTATAATGAATGTGCAAGCAGTTATTCCGCACCTGAAGAAGGCTCCACAGACTAAATGTTGGTCTTTTCTTCTCAGCATGGAAAAAAACCTTTACTTGTTCCTTTGCACTTTAATAAAAGTATTTATTATACTTTCTATGTACTGCTTGTTTAGTAAGTTGTTTACTACTTTATATTCCATAACTATTGTATAATGTAAATATAATTTAACATAAGAAAAGTGGTTTGTTAGGTTATCACGGCTTTTAAAGTCAGTAACTAACAAAGTTAAAGGTTTACTCTTCCTTGCACCTGTTAATTGCTGGGAAAAGCTCCAATCCCCTGCAACCTTGAACTGGATACAAAAAAAATCAGTTTGAGAATGGATGAATGGATGATTTGCTTTCTCTGAAGTTTTTCTTAAACTGTTTAAAAGGAATTTTCTGAATCCGGAAATATTTACTACAGTTACAGACAGGATAACAAAATCAAGTGAATCACTTTTGAATATTTACTGCCATAATCGTCCTACCAACCTAACAGTGGCATAAAACACGCAGTCACAGTGTGCACTTTTTTCACACTGACAGCCAAACACAGGGCTGAGGTGTTTCTGAAAGAGGACTGAGGCCTCAATAGTAGCATGGCAAGTTCAGCAGTACCCCCGTGAGCTACAGACACTGCTGTAAATGAGCAAACAGGAGAAAACTGTTTGCCAACTTTTTAACACTCACAGTGTGCAGGGTAGTTCCTGGTCACAGCAGTATAGCTGTGATCCTAACTAGTCATGTTGGATTATTTTTAGAATGTAAATATTGTAGTTTACCACTTGAGTTTTTTAGGAGCCTCCTAAAGACAGATATTCCAAGTAGGAGCTGCAATAATAATAATGAAAAAAATTAAATTAAAATGTTAGTGATCGTGATTATTCTGTTGTGTGTGTCTTACACACACGATTCAAAGACCCACATCTTTATTTGTAATCAATTCAGTAATATAAAAAAACTACTTTGCTCAGCTACAACTGAGGCTATTCAACATTTTTTTTGCATTTAAGTGTTAAAAAACAAACTTAACCCTTGTTGGGATTTTTAAATCTTTATAATTTGAAAACACAACTACAGTTACAAATGCCCATTTAGCCTGTTTGCTTTCTAATGACACATTGATCTCACCCTGGTTTCTTTCAAGAAGTGACTGAATATCAGCTTCCTCAGCATGGTTGGGCAGCCCTGCTCCAGACCCCCATAACCTTTTGTATAAAAATGTGCCTCCTTTTCTCTGTAATACACATACACAAAGGTTTTTTGTTTCTTCAGTGTGTCTCTGCTTTGCCTATCTTAGAATTCTACTCAGTAAGCATGAACAATTTTAACGCTGCAGCTAGTTATTTTGATATTCTGTCAAAATTCAGATACTTAGAAATGTATTAATACTTTACTTGTGCCTGCCTGACACTTTTACAGCATGAAATGACTGCTGTAACCAGCCTGATTTAAACATTGAAACCCAGAGCACCATATCTGTCTCAGGAGCAATACCATCTTTTATGTGCCTGAGAACGAAAATATTATGTAAAAGTCATCGATAATTCTGTTATCCGAGAGATGGATAAAATAAGCTTAAAATATTGTACATGAACATTTGCTATTGAAATACAGTTGACCTCTACAATTCTCATACAGATACAGGTAAATCTGTATCCTCCATCAAAAGTTCCTATATTATAATTTTTGATCGTTTATTCTACTTTCAAAATTGTTAATATCTAAAAATAAATTTTACCAAAACCGAAAACTAAGGTTGTTGATTTTATATAGTCTTCCTAGTATTTAATAAATGTAGTAGTTCAGGTGGGGAGCTGCGTCAGCATGCATAGGCTGCAAAGGAACAAGTAATAGGTTTATTCCATGCTGAAAAGAGAAGAAAGAAAACACATTTCGGCCGTGGAGCCTTTTTCAGGTGTTCTTTCTTCTCTTTTCAGCATAGAATAAACCTATTGCTTTTTTAATTAATGTAACTGTGGTTAAATAATCGTTTATGTCTGAAAAAGTCTTGTTACAGTTTGCTTTGATAAACATGGTCCAAATATTTTTCCTGGTTCGAATATAGTGATGTTAGGAATTTTATGTTGTGTTAAAACATTTTATCAATACCTGTGCTATACACATACTATATATACATTTAGGTGTTTATTAATAACCCCCAGAAAGGAACGGAAAATTCCCTCTTTCAAAAGTCAATTTTTTAAAATCAAAACTTTGAACTGTTATTTAAGACCACACTGTGCATTCAAAAGTAAAAACAAAAAATATCTGGGGACTTTTCGAAGAAACTTTTGTGAAAAGGCTGTCATGGTACACATGACATCACACATTCTGCATATACCTTTGTTTCCAAAAGGTTTTCCAATTTACATAGTCTAGTCTTCCACATGTCAGCTGATCTGAATCCATGTGATTTTTGTCCTGTGGGGATGAGGGTAAGACCCAGCATTCCAGGCGACCCCACAAGCTATTGAGGATTTAAAAGCAGCAACTGAATAAAACATTCATACCCATTTTTCCCTGACACACCTGCGAATGTATTGTTCAAATTGCCTGTAGTCTTCTAAAATGTGATTGTACGTGGAAAAGGACACACTGTATGTTCTAACTAAGCCACTGTATGATTTTCTAAATTATAAGAATAATTTAAGTGCTAATTTGGTGCCCCTTGCTTATTAGAATAACAAACTGTAACGGTAACAAGAATAAAAAACCTTGAATGTTTGAATATTTTTGTTTTGAGGCCAAATTATGTACATTGTGTGCTTATTCTTCAACTACTAACAGTTTATTAAGTAGGGACTTTGAAATCCCGAACTCAAATTCCTGTGGAGTCCATGTGATGTACAGATGGATCTGAACCTTTACATCGGATTCCCAGGTGTTTGTGTTTAAAACAGGGGCACGCAACACCATTTCTCAGGAGCTGTTGTGTTCTATGGTTTTCGCTGTGTCTCTCTTTTATTCAATCAAAGGAAACATCTGAATTAGAAGTGAAAAAAGCATGTTTTTAAATAAATCACTAGATTAACATCTGCAGAAATCTGACCGTTGCCCATTCCAGTCTAAGTTTGCAGGGCATTTACAACTCTTCATTGACCTTTAGCAAGTTTTACTGAATATTAGTTGGCAGTGTAAAACCCATCTTTTGATCTTTCTCTCCCTGTTCTACAGGTATGTGTTTGTGTTTCACATACGCCGATGCTTCCGTTTTCTCACGCTACCACACAAATGTCTTTGTCCCTTCAAGCTGCCCATCTCTAGAACTACATGAGGGAACTAACAACTTCACTGCCTCAGCACACAATGCAGCTAGCCAGGTGGGGTTATTTCTGGAAGTTCAATCACTGGATTAGAGAGAAAAACACATTATATAGAGATTCTTTTTTCTTTAATGCACAAAAGTGAAAAAGAAATTAAAATAATAAGAACATGAAAAATCAAGAAATATTACAAATCAGAGGCCTTGCTTGCCACCATGTCCAGTGTGTAGCCACCTATGGATCTAGGATCTTCAAAACAAGTCTTGGAAATCATCAGAATGTACAACACAGAATCAGCAGTTTGTTACGTAATCCAGCAACTTCTTTATGCAAAGTGCTTCTTAGTTCCATTCTGGAATTTAGTTCCATGTTCTCTGTCCATATACTCAAGACTCAGCCAGAAGTGGGATTCAGGAAAAAGACCTCAATCAGTCCGCGAGGTCCTCATTCCAGTCCAGAAGGATTCCATTCTGTTCATGTGACCGACCTCACAAGTCACGGTTGAACTGTGTGTATTGAAAACAAAACTCACCCTAGTTTGTCTAATCAAGAGGCAAGAGACCCAGTAAGACACTCAAATGTGATTCAGAAGGTTTTGAAGGGAAAAAAAATCAAGATCCATAAAACAAGATCAGAGCTAAAAGAAACTTGAGTCGTCAGAGACTGTATTAAATAATTACATTAAAGAATACAATAAAAATAATGATAACTAAGATTTTTTTTAAAATCATTTCTAAACCAATCCAATATTCTTAAAAGCTTCCTCCCAACTCCCCACAAGCCCAACCCCAACTTCTTTTGGAAAAAAATTCTCAATTACTAAAATATAGGTAGGCAGTAATTTAACGTAATGCAATGGTGTGGAAAGTGCTTGTTCAAAGCCTCCCTCCACCACACCTACACCCCTCCCACTTGTACTGTTTCACCTCCCTGCAGAGTTCATACCCAAATGCGCACCTAAACCTTTTAGGTACTTAAGCTTAAGCAAAAACAAAACAGAGGCTCTTATTTCCTTCTGCTCTGCTCTGTGGTTAAAAGCCTTTGTCTCTCTTCAAGGGAGGAAACCCAAGGGACTTGTAGGCATGGCGACAGGAAGCCCTTGTCAGTCTTTGCCATACGATGCCAGCCTCAGGCAGAGGTGTAAGTTGGTAGCAGGAAGTCAGGAGCTGCCTTGGCACAGCTCTGACCAGACTGTCTTTGCGCCAGGACTCAGGGGTGAAGCGTTTGTGCATAGAGGCACCCTGATCACAGGTTCTCCCCTGGCTGGTACTGTGGCTCAGTGGCGGTGAAATAGTCTTCCAGGAAGCCCTGCAGGTACTCGAAGGTGTGCCTCTCATCGGGGTCCTTTTTCCAGCACTGTAGCATCATCTCGTGCAGCGAGCCAGGACATCCAACAGGGCATGGCATGCGATAGCCCCTCTCCACCTGCTCCAGCACCTCGCGGTTATTCATCCCTGCGAGAGGGGCAGGGACACGGTGACTGCAGGTCAACACCAGACTGATACACACCCATGGGTGCTCCAAACAGCATCACTCACCCTCACCACAGCTGGATATAACTTTCCTGCACACTTGGGCCGGAAACTGCCCAACCAGGCACTAAACTCTTCATTGACCTTTAGCAAGTTTTACTGAATGTTAGGCAGTGTAAAACCAATCTTTTGATCTTTCTTTTCCTGTTCTATGTGTTTCTGTGTGTTTCACATACGCCGATGCTTCTGTTTTCTCATGCTACCACTCAAACTGCAAATGTAATTGGGCACTTACCGCGGCTAGAAAATGAACTGTACCGTCACTAGCTACTAAACTCTAAAGTGTTTTTAGATTCACTCTTTAAAAAAGATGGCTATAATATAGACTTAAAGCTTCGTTGCCCAGTATCCAGTATGCAAGACATTGAGGTAACAGCAATTACCTGGGTAGGGCACCCTGCCCTTGGTGATGAGCTCTGTCATAAGGATCCCAAAGGACCATATGTCTGATTTGATGGTGAACTTGCCATACAGAGCAGCTTCTGGCGCTGTCCACTTAATGGGGAACTTGGCTCCTGCAACAGAAAGTGCAACCCTTTTACTCTGAACAGGGGGTACAGTAGCTGCTGCTGGGCTCTTCCGAGTGTATTCTGGACAGTTAAAGCCCACACACCCACACACCCACACCCACACACACACATACACACATACACACATACACACACACCCAGCATCTTCTGACGTAGAGTCAGTCGATCTTCACTGCATATCTGAAGTTCCCATTAAATTGTAATACATAGCTTTTTTATTAAAATAATATCAATAATATCACCAAATTATCAACATGCTTCCTATTAATGTAAATAACTGTAATTATTATAAAAGAAACTAAATATTCTGTGCCAGTAGGTTCCTGTAAACAGAATTCTTGATCTAGCCAAAGCAACAGACAGCAGGTCTGTCTCTCTGCACATGCTGCAAGACCTTTGTCCTCTGGTTTGGCCAATTTTTCCTGTCATAGATGAACTGAAAATCCGTAGCGGGACTTCTAAAGCCAACTTTTTTGTTTCAGGAAAGTGCCTCATATCCCTAATCCCTCATATCCCTAATACAGAAAATTGTATATGGCTAATAAAGTGATCTTATCTCTTATCTTATCCCCTGAATGAACCCCAGTTCATGTCGATTTATCAGCTTAATGAATAAATGTGTACGGGGGGCTCACCTTGGCGCGCGGTGTACTCGTTATCCTCGATAAGCCGCGCCAGCCCGAAGTCGGCTATCTTACACACCAGGTTGTCTCCCACCAGGATGTTGGCGGCCCGCAGGTCGCGGTGGATGTAGTTCATCCTCTCGATGTATGCCATCCCTGCTGCAATCTGAGAACAGAGCAGCACAGCCTCAGACACCTGACGTACCTCCCCAGCCAGCTGCCAGCCTTTACCACTCTGTTGAATGCTACTGGTACTGTGAACAGGCCCCAAACAGCCTTTTAAGCCCTTTCAAATTTGCCCGCGTTTCGGACGTTTTGCGTATTGCAATGAACAGAAAATACTTGTGACACCACTTTGAGTTTATCTCACTTTTGTCATTTTTCTGTCATTTCTATATCTCATTTCGCAATGCCTTGTTTTGGTTACTGTGGACTATACATTTATAGTCACCTTAGGAGAAGGCATCATTAAAATAAAACATCAGCATTAGATCTTCCTATTCCAGTTTGGGAAACCCATTTCACAGTGTTGCCTACTGCCCAGAATTTAATGCAGAGTGCGACCCCGTATGTCGAAAAGTACCTGTGCTGCCATATCAACCAGTTGAGGCAACTTCAAATTCCGTCCGTCTCCATCTTTCAAGAAATCCAGCAGGCTTCCTGCAAAGCAAGCAGAGTGAGCTCAGTACCTGCACGGCCAGGTCTGCCTGGCAGGGGACGTGAGGAAAACGAGGTCTGGTCTGGTGGTTAGGGCTGTGGGACTCAGGGAAGCAGCAGTGCTGAGTGGTTAGCTGTGAACAGGGAAGTGAGGCGGCTGCTTTTATGGTCCTGACTGACCCTAGGGTCCCAGCACTGTGTGGAACAAAGAACAGTGCTGGGCTGTGTGAATGTGGGTATCCAGCTATCTCTGTCAGTTCTGGCTGCCATGTGTCAGCACTGCACTGAGCGTGTATTTGTACTGTATGCATGTATACGAGTCAGTGTTGCTCAGCTTGTGTGTTAGTTAGTACATGTCTCTCTTTTTTAATGCATCAGTGCTGTTGTCTGTGTAGAGGTGTGTGGGAGTTATTGTTGGTCTGGTCAGTGTGCATGTCAGTTCGCACCCTGGCTCATGAATTCGGTGACGATGTAGATGGGCTCTTCGGACACCACAGCATACAGCTGCACCAGCTTGTCATGACGCAGTCTCTTCATGATCTGGGCCTCCTCCAGGAAGGCCTCGGGGGACATGGTGCCAGGTTTCAGGGTCTTCACTGCCACCTTGGTGGTGCCATTCCACATGCCTGAAGAGAAATAGTCCCTCAGTCACACAGCACTGGAGACCACTGGATAACACACAATCACTGTAGAGTCATTGCAGAAACAAGTATGAAGAAACTCTACAGTTAGCATAATTAATTTTTCTTCCATAATGCATTCCTTTGGTTTTATAAAAAAACCTATTAAATGAATTTTAGGCTATGGAAAAGGCTATGCAAACTTCATAAAAATGGCAATGTAATTACCTATCTGAAAAATCAAAATATGAATATGTACAGTACATTGTTATTTCATGTGTTTTGTATCCACATACTAAGGAACCACACTCAAGTGTGTGGTTGCTGTGAGAGGTGTGTGTTCACTGCTATAGCTGCATTGCCACTGAATAACGTGCACAATGACACTTGCCAATGCACTTGCTCTGTTAAGGAACCATTCAACCTGTGGTTTAGAGCAAATTGTGTTTTGCAAAAAAAACAAAGTTTGAAATTACTCATGCAGAAACCAAGGTTATACGAAGTACCAGTATTTAACTGTTTTCCATTCGTTAGTCCTGTGATCTTTTAAGCAACGATCATTAATAACCACCATTATGAAATGCATTATGGAATCCTGAAGAACTCACATCTCACACACTGTTTGGCAGGGCAAGGTAATGATCTGTGAAGTGAGGTGGTACTGTGATGACAGGGGAGAGCGGAGGATGTAATGCATGCAGAGGTGTGTTACTGGGATGAGCAGGCAGGAAGGGGGGTGACCTGCATGCAATCTGTTACTCACTGATATCAGGGTCTGACAGAACACATCCCCTCCTGAGGAGTGCCTCAGGCACAATGAACCGATTCAGAAAAGGCTGAGATGTTACAACGAGGGCTGGGCTATGGTGCTGTTGCTGCAGACTCAGAAATAATATTCTGAACAACAGAGGTTCAAGAAAAACCACATAATGTCACTTAGTGACACTTAGGATCTGAGCTTTCCATAGACGACTAAAGACTTTGCATGTTCCTGACTGGACCATATGTATGCTGTGAGTAGTCATTTAGGACCAGTTAAATGAAGATTATTTTAGACTTTTAGATCTCTGTTGTTCACATAAAAAAATTCAATGTCCAATGCATTTGCTGTATTGTTAATGTTAGTCAGTATATTACCATATTCTAAGATAAAATTATGATTCTGATCTCTATTAAAACCTTTTGGAAAACTAAAGTAGAAAGACAAACACTGTGCCAGGCTCACAGCGGCTCTGACCTCCTGTAGGGTTTTCATAGCAACACGGTGTAAAGGGCCAAATGAATTAGCCCGCGAGGAGCTGCTCCTCAGATCACCCTGGCTCAGCCCAGCCAAAAACCCATCATCCCCAACCTACTCCAACTGCTCTTCCAGATTGCTTATTGGTTCTTTATCTTTGCTGTATTGTATTGCATCACAAGTTCCAACGAAACCACCTTGGACAGTACTGAAAAAACTCAGGAGCTGTGCAATGAAATCAGCCCTTAAGTGAAAGATACAGATTCCTACAGTACTTCTGCAATCGTGCCAAGCTGCCTTGTGTGTGAGAGAACAAGTTAAGGTTTATTCCATGCTGAAACGAAAAGGGACACAATGTTTCAGCTGTGGAGCCTTCTTCTGGTGTGTTCCAAACCGTACTCCACACCTAAAGAAGGCTCCACAGCTGAAACATTGTCTGTTTTTATGCATGGAATAAACCTTTACTTGCTCCTTTGCAGCCTATGCGTGCTGACACAGCTACATACTTGAACTTTCTTGTGTGTGTGTGCATCATCTGCTTTTCTTCATACTTAATTGCATCAGAAAACTAAGTGTCTTGGATCTCTTAAGTGGCATGGATCACATTTCACTGGATCCTCAACATACAGCTCCGACTGGGCATCTGGACTGCAAATACACATTTACCAAGAGAGTGACTTGAATTCCTCTCTGCACTGCTCTGCAGGTGTAGTCAATCAGAACATGAGCTGAGTGCCTGGCACGGCCCGCCTTACCCATCCACACGTCTCCAAAGCAGCCCTGCCCCAGCTTTTTGTTCAGGCTGAGGGTGTCACGGGATATTTCCCAGGCATCCCTGCCCAAGCCCAGGGTCTGGGGGGTAGAGTTTGGGCAGGCCTTGGTGAGATAGTAGCACAAGCCATCGTTACTACCTGGAGAGAGGAAGGGGATGCAACGGAGATGGAAGGGGGTGAAATGAATTGGCATGCAAAGGGGTTACCCTCTTGTGAGCCACTCCAGGGGGCGAGGTGAAAGGGATGAGAGAGGGGACCCACAGCGCACTCTATGTAGGGGGTGTTAAACCAGAGCCATTTTAAACATGGGTGTCTGTTATATTTCTAACCTGGGAAAAGCTTTCCAACCTGAATGTTTGCAAATATACTAAAAAAATCATTTTAAAAATCCAATTGATCCCAGGGATTAAATTTAAGAATCTAATTGGAATGTAATGTATTGAATGTATTCTTGCATTCCAGTTTCACCTGTTCAATTTTCAATAGTGGTAACCTGATCAGCCTGCCTGTGGGGTAACGATAAAGTGAGTGCGGGCTCTTGTGAAACCCCACTCTTTCTTCTACCCCGTTGCAGAAGTGCGCTGTTGATTCCCCTCCCCTCCCAACACCGCCCCCTGGTGGTTGTGGCTGGAGAGGGTTTTGAGTTCCTACCCATCCAGACTTCCCCAAACTGCCCGTTGCCCAGCTTCTTAATGAGCTGCAGCGACTCCCGCGGGATCTCCCACACATCTTTGGTTTTGACGGACAGGTCCGCCAGCTTAGGCATTCCCTTGTGGCAGGACACCACCAGCCGACAGCACAAGCCTGCTGCGCGCTCTGAGACAACAAGGAGGACAGCGAGGGCAGCGTGGGAAGAGGCGTGATTATGGAACAGGAACAGGAGGAGTGTTGAAGAAACAGTTGAGAGAGCAGGAGAAGGGGGGAGAGAGAGGGACGGGTCATTTACATGGTGGGGTTTGTGGATTCAAATTCAGGGATGTGTGGAAGGAGGGCAGGGGTAGAGAGACCATTATCGATGGAGAAAGAGGGGGTGAGACAGGGAGGGAGAGATTGTGAAGGGGTGAGAGGGAAAATGACAGGGAGAGCCGGGAGGAGAGAGGGCAAGGCAAAAAAAAAGCACACAAAAAGTTAAAAACAACAGGCAGCACAGACAGTAGCCCCCCCAAAAAAACAAAATAGCTGAGCCATGACGAGGTGCTTCAGTTGCTCCTGCTAGGTCTGATAGCTGTTTGTGCCGGAAGAGCAAAATTAGCGTGCTAACCAAAGCATTAACACCATTAATTGCCTTCAACACCAACATCATAACAAAAAAAATGAAACAAGAAATAGCAGCGCACGTAGCAGGGGCATTCAATCCTGTTGTGTTTCTAGTTTTTTAATCCTACTCTACTATTAACAACATAAATCAGCTCATTACTGGCTAAACTGGACCCATTCAGGTGCAGCTGCCGGAAAGAGAGCTGGAAAACTTGAAGACACACCGGCCCCCAGGGAACAGCACTGGACAGCCCTGATGTATAGGATGCCACTTCGTGCTAAAAGTAGAATACTACACATATCATACTCCGTATGAGGGCAGTTTTATAACAATTAAGGCTAAAACATTTGCATTCAACACATAAGCAATTTTTAAGATGCAGTTAATAAAAAGCCTCACAACTCTAAAGTGGTTACACAAAGCTCTCTGTGATGTGAAATTAGAAGTGCCCTGGATTTTTTTTCTACATTCAGCACTTAGCAGACTTCGGGCCCTGTAGCACAATCATCCCAGCAGAGGGCACTTGAGGGTGTAATGCTGGCAGAATCCTGTTAGGAACACAGTATTTACCAGTCCAAAAAAGGGGGATCCTGAGAGTGTACCCCAGTTCTGATGAGAAGCAAAGCCAGAAGATAGAAGAAAGGATACATGTAGTCCAAAGCCAGCCCTGGCAATTTGGTGAATAAAATTACCGTTACCAAAGTAAATGTAAAGGGAAAGCACTGCTCCAGAATTGATTATGTTTCTCTCTACAGGCACTGCCACGAGTCCTTGAGTTCTTTTCACAGAGGGCACACATACCTGGCGGCACTGCCCCAGCACACGTCTAGTAACAGAGTGTAAAAGTCCCTCAAAGCTTAGCAACAGGAAATGCCCTTGCGGGTGAGACTCAAAAACTATAAAGTACTGTACAGCAAGGGGTTTGCTTTAATAACAGAGTGATAAACTGATAAGACCAGCTACGACTGTGCTACCACAACCAGAATGCACACAAAATTAACCCTTGAGTGTGTTAAGATAATATGTTGGGAATTTTAATCTAAAAAATGCTAATTCGTTTAGATATCTTATTAGGCTTTAGGGCTTACAGACACTGATAAAATTTCCATAGAATTTCTCACAGCAAACCAGCTGCACGAGGCTAGAAAACTGCTAAAAAATTCAACTGTTGCAATGAACCTAAGGATAAAACGAACTTATTAGCACCACGTGGGTTTAATCTTCATACATAGTTTTTCAAACTTATTTAACATAGGTTTTTAAGTCTTTCTGAGCTTGTGACTGACACTGTCTTTTGAGATATTCAGCGGAATATTTGTTTCTTGCAGGGCTGCTGTGATATTGCCTCTCGTGACAGCATAAGAAATCCATCTGGCCTTTCTAATCCATCTGGCAGTACTGAACTGAAGGATCGTATCTAGCCAAACCAGTCTTGCACCTGGGATTTGAGCCCACATGTTCCAGTTATGAGTTTAGATCCTTAAATACAGTCTGTCACATTCTTGCCCTATTATTTACATATTTGGCTGCCTTTGATGTTTTTAGGGTTCTTTGGGATGTTCATCTGAATCCCAAGTGAAACAATGCTTGAGCAAAGGTAATTCACCCAAACGGAATACAGTGAAAACACTGAGCTGTATAAATGGGTTCAAATGTAAGTCATTTTGGATAATTTAGTTAATAATAATAATAATAATAATAATAATAATAATAATAATAATAATAATAATAATAATAATAATAATAATAATAATAATACCACCTTTCTAATGTCCCTAACGTCACAAAAATTATTATCTGTTCACTGTTCCAAAGGCATGGGCTTCAGTCAGCGGGGGCTGCGTGATTCAGCAGCTTTGTTTCTTGTCCTTGGAACAGCTTTACATACAACACCAGAAAGGCAGAATCCCCAGATTTTTTTAAATCAAAGTTGGAATCATGTCCTCTTTCCAAATGCGCAACATCTTGCATCTGGAGTGCATTTGAATCATTAGGTGCTTCGATTTCATCTACTGCATTGTAACGGGTTGTATTCATCTACTGCATTGTAACTGACTTCCTATCAGAATGCATCAAAGATAAGGACTGAACTGAAATCAGATGGCTCAGGATGTTTCAAGAAGGCAATCCAACAGCACATCAGATGGCGAGCAGTCAAACATGGATCCCAGCCTCCTTCCTACAGGTATCCTCACAAAAGTCAAAAATTAAAATAGAATTGCACACAAAACAAATGAACTTCTCTTCACAGAGAAGCTCTGTACAGCAATGGTGATGCATTATTGAGCGATTATACTACATGACTCATTTACAGCGCATTTGAAGGTTTACGAGAAAACAAGCACCTACAGTGTTTATCGAAGGGACAGTTCCGCGGGGGCCACCCCCTCCACAGGAGCACATCCAGAACACAGCGCCACCTCTCTTACCTGTGTAGTGCTGCACCAGCTGCTGCACTGTGTCAAACTGCGTCCGCGTGGTGATGTAATAGCCGCCGTTGTCCAGCTTCCGGATCTTGTAATGCTTGACGTGATCCCCCTTCATTTCGTCCCAGTCGCGGATGGACAGGGAGTAGGCTCCTGTGGCACGAGAGAGGGAGAGGGAGGAAGCGAGGCAGAGAGTGAGCTAGCAAGGAACAGCGAAGAAGGAGGAAGTGATAAAGGGAAGAGGAGCAAGAAAGGGAAAGATAGAGACACACACACATGCACGTACACACCCACACAGAAAACTGGGGAAAGAAACGAGGGGAAAAAAGGTTCTATGACTCCAGACACAATACAAATGAAAAAGAGAGGGGTGGGAAAAAATCTACAGAGGCTCGCTCAATTACCAACAGCCAGAGCTGGCCAATTTCCCATCGCAGACATCTCACAGGAGGCAAGGATCAGAGGAAATTCTCTTTAAGCTCCGCTTCTAATCATCTTTATATTTTAACAGCAGCCCGTGATTCATATTCACAATTAAACTATATAAGGTTCTCCTGATTTAAATTGAATTTTTTTGCACTTTTCCTTTGGACTGCAGCTACAACGCTGACTTCTGGTGACACATGTACACCTATGGATGGTTAAGTAAAGATGCAACCTGATCCATAGGTCTCACTGAGTAGTGGACAGGGCTTTTCTTGGGAGAGCATTGCAACTGTGAAACACAAGGAAACTAGCGGAGAGGACACCGGCCAATTTCTGCTGCTGGGGTGTTTGATTAGATAGAAAACAGTACTGCAGTCAGTGTCAAAATAAAAGAGAACTGGTTTCTTGGGCTGAGAATGCATACAGGTTTAGCCATGTCCCAGACTTTAAGCATTATGGGGTCTGATTAGTGTCTGATTACTGTAAAGCATTACATTTCTTGTAGTCTTCAAAGCTCACACCTCTAACAGCTGTATGCGGTGCCATTTTTGTCTTGGTTTCAGAACTTCCCCTTTCTCCTTTATTTTTAGATTTGACAATATCTTTTCAATTCTCAAGGGGAGATTTTGGATGTGGTAACTCCCTTGGTTGGCTTTATACTGTAGAAGTTTTTAACTCGGGGTCACTGTGTCTGCTAGTTGTCACTCCAGCTGAGCTCGATATCCCCAAAGCTAATTGATTATTAACTCATATGCTTGCATTGTTATTGTACTGGTATTGTTGCCAACAACTTCAGCATACTGAGTTTCCCAAAGCCTCTCCTCAACCCGTTTGTCGTTTCCTTCAGTTGAGGTCCGACTGGTTATATTTCTGGCAACACACCTGAATGAGGACAGTTCCCAAACTTAAAAAAGTGGTGTGGGGTCGATCCCAACCACAAATCCCATTTGAGCAGAAAGCAAATTTACAAAACTGTCCAAAACTGAAACAAAAACCAATGAGCGTGCGATTGCGTCCTGTAGGACCAGTGTTGGGAACTACGGCTATATTGCAATAAAGCCAGATTTAGTTCCAAAATGTAGCTGACCACCTTTGGGAGGTTTCTAATCGTCATGTCATTTGGATATTTAAATAATAATTTCATTGACAACTCGGTCACATCATTTTAACAACAGGGACACACCTGCACAAGAGCGTTCCTGAATTTTGCTTTCTGGATGGGAAGGGTTGATTGAACAAGTACAGTTTGTATAATCTCAGCAAGGCACCTCTGGCATGTAATTTGGTTGTCTGATATTTGCTAGGTCCTATTAAGAGTGACTGAACAATTTAAGCTGATTTTAATTGACTGTAACTGAAAGCCTGTTCCAAAGATACATACAATGTATATTTTTAATGGAAGCCAACTTGAACTGAAAAAGGGTACATTTCTATATGACATTTCAAAACTTCAACTTCTACCCAGCTAAAAAACCTTTGAAAGCATGACTATAACTCCACGTAAACCGGGTGTGTGGAGTAGTAAGACAGATGTGTGGCTTCCACAAAGCATCTGCTAAGCTATATCGACTTTATACAGACATCCGTGGTCTCACTCCTGGTTTTGCTAATGAAGCACTCTGTGTGTCACCTTGAACACTTCTGTGTCCAAACCTTCGAATGAGGTATAAAACCAAGATCTTGTCAGGACTATGTAGAAGTAGCCGAAACACCCCCTACAGGCATCTAAATGTTCACTTTGAGCAAGTGGGTATTTGAAATGAATCTTACCAACACCTCTCCTTCACAAATATTGCTTAAAACCTTTTTTAATTCAATCTTTCATTTAACCAGATAAGCCAATTGAAAACAAATTGAAATTTACAATGGCCTGGAGATATAATAATACAGAAGGGCTAGTACTGGAGCTGTAGGAGTGAAGCGCCTTGCACATGAGTACAACAGCAGTGCCTCACATGGAGAAGGAGCCCTAAGGACTACTCAGACAGCAGCTGTCTGCTTTCTCTCTTGCCTTCCCTGAAGCAGCTACCTTTGTCATAACTACTGAAAATGGAACCCTTAATTGTCTGTATCCAATACCCAATAAGGACTGACTGTTCTACCTTGAGGTCATTATCTTTTTTTCTTGTTTACTTTTGACCTCACTGAGATATTTTTTTACTTCACTTTCTGAATGACTCCTTGCCTGCACTTTCCACACAAAACTGAACACAGGACATCTTGAAAAAAAGTTATGAGAAATGAACTGAGACGCTTCATGAAAATAAGAACTCCACTTCAAAGACAGCCATCTCTAGAAACAAATAAGGAAGCAGGATCTCTTGATGTGGTCTGGTAGGAAACCTGATAACCAAACATACTGCATTTACCTTTCCTGTGCTTCTTGTAACAATTTCAACAGACTTTCAGATACAGTTCAGTGCAAAAAGGTGCTGAACAAACACACAAACAAAAGGCTAACTTAATGTTTCCTCCATGTGCTTAAGTGCAGTACTGTACTGCAGTACAGTTGTCTAGATCCTTGTGCTACTGCCACTAGTGCTCTTGTGCTCTAGAACCCACTTCTCTCGTGCTCTAGACCCCAGTGCTCCATATCCTGGTGGTCTGCTATGGCTGTTTCTTTTGCCTTGCTAGCCTTTTGAAAGAGGGAAGCCAAGCTGATCACAGAAGGTTACCTTTGGTCGTCTCACTCTCCCGGATCAAGAAAGTACCCCTGGGGTTCCCCGGGCAGAGCAGCTGCCTTTCCGCATCTTTGCGTCCCATCTTCCCGAAATACCACCTGAAGGGAACAGGCAGATCGGGGTCATTTTAGCAAAAAACATGAGGAAACTTTCAGCTTTGATGTTGGACGTTTTCTTGACATCCTCCCCTATCATGTTTCATCACAGATTCCCCGTGTGTCCAAAACACTTGAGCTGAAAGACATATGACCAAACCCACTTCCCTACTGCCAGCAGAAAACCCTAAAGCATATTCTTAGAAACCTCTCTTAAGACTTTGAGAGCTTTCAGTTTTAATATTAGCATCAATGTTAAAGATTTAGTCACAAATACACAATTTCTGCGGTTCTTTAGTATCTAGAGGTTAATTACAAGTTAACAAAACTAATAATGAACTACAGACTTTTATATCCCCTGGAGAACCCAAAAGTGCACAATTTATACATGCTGAGGCTGAAAACTCCATTTGCTGTAATAAGTGGTAATTGTGATCCAAGTCTATGTGTGTTTATATCCACTGCTTATTAAATAATTATGAGTCTGGGAGCCATATTTCCTACAATGAGAGGTTGTAAAATGAATGAAACATGCTTCCCACTTCCCCTGGCTGTGGTGATACACAGGCCTGTTGTGAATGTCTAGCCGAGCCTGTGACCGTGACTAGTACTCACTCTTCAGCCTGTATGGAGTCTACAGGTGCCACATAATTACTGGGGATGTAGCCACTGTTGCCTGTGTCCAGAGATCGTGCCTCCCACCAATCCCCTTCCCTGTTGAGAGAGAAGAAACAGAACTTATGGGAAACACACACAAAACTGACACACAAAGTCAGGTCAGTCTCTAGGATTCACCGTGCAACCAACATTCAGTCACATTCCAACAAAATGGAATTTATAGGCAAATAAATGTTTTCTTACACCTTCATATCATTCATCCTGATAGTAAATACTGTAATTGTCACATATCAGTTTGTTCCTCCAGAGTGATTCTTTACTCTTGCTTGTGTGAATTTTTAAATTCCTATTGTCCCAAAATGCTTCTCAAAATATTTTTATAAATCACAAGAGGAGAGAGCTTGGGGGAAGCATTTCACCGCTGCACCAATGAAAGATCACAGGAAGGGCTTCAGTTTGTAGCACCGAATTGTTTCATCACAATACTAGCAGAGGAACTCAGGAAGCTGAACAGTAATACATTCATCGTAAAATGAAAAGACAGCATCTGTTAGCTGAATTACCTTAGAGAGGAAGACCCAGAATGAGCATAATCAATGTCCTAATTCATGAGTTTCATTGCTAGGGTAATCTGGTTTGTCTGACACTTGGGGTTAAGACGAACGTTACGCACGTGTTGTTGATGATGTGGAACTTCTCCCCCTTGCGGAAAGTGAGGTCATCTTCAGTGCGAGCGTCGTAGTCATAAAGGGCCACAAACAGGGTCACCCCACCACCTGTAGTGAGACAGGGTGTTACACACTGCTAGACAGCCACTCTTACAAACACACAGCTAGACGTACTGCCACAGCGAATAAATTAGACCTTCCCGATACTTACGCCAACCCAGTGTTTTTTCACAAAATGTGATTTTTATTCTTATGTTTTTTGTAATATTTAGTGTGTCTTTCTGTTATGAAGCACTTTGAGACAAGCTTAAAAAAAGAATACAGGACCAAGCACCATGACCTGATAAGTAGTACAGAACACCACAGTGACCTTGAGACATGGTGGTTAAGAACACTACTAATATTGCACCTGTTGAGCAAACCAATGTCAAACTTCCTATTGAAGTTATACAGTAAATGAAATCTACAAAAACCCTTCTTTATAAAACATTAAAATTAAATATTTGTACACCACATAGTACTGAAAAATATTTCTACATATTTATGACACATGCAAGGCATTTATTGTTTTTCCTACTATAAGTAACTATACATATTTGAATGTGTAATTGGTAACTGGTAATTTTTTTACAAGTTAACTAGATACTGAAAAAGTCATACTCATATTATTTTAACACTTTTTTATTTGTCCTTGCTATAAAATCTTTTTAAAAAAGGTTAGTTATGTTTCCAACTGACATTAGACAAAGTAAACGACTGGATTTAATGAAAACTTCGTATAACTGATGAGTTGAAACTTTCAAATTGCTGTATGAATGGCTTTGAACTTAGCTTTCACCTATTTCTTTCCAGTAAAATCGATTAATCTGGTTAATATTTTGTTTCAGCATTCAGTGACTGATGTACAGTCTTCACTGTGCAGGATCCTTCTTCCCTTATTTTCCTTTCCTACGCAACTATTTCAAAAATATTTCAAAGGTGTTGAGGAAATCAGGGATGCGCACCCTAAGAGTTAACTTAAATATGAGCTCTAACACAACTGTTAAAAATACTAGAGCTTGCATTATAAACCTGCTAAGCAATCCTGCCCACTTCTGGTTATGAGTTTTTGCAGCCTTGGGGTTAGCAGAACCTAGCAGATCAACTAAATAAAGAATGCTAAATGAAGAAAAAATAAGCTAGCTTGGTTGAAGTTACTGCGTATTTGCCACAGCTTAAAGCGAGAGAGAGAGCTCATAAAAGATATATCACTATATTAACTCATATACGAAAGTTTCATTATTGCTCAGTCTCCAGCGTGTAATTATCATGCAACATTGCTTACAGAGTAAGCATGTAGTAAGAATGTAGGTAATGAACTTGGCTTTTCCCAGAATTCATTCTGCAATCCCTTCCTCCTCCTCAGCCCTGCCCTTGCAGGATCTCTGTGACTCAACAGTCAAACTGGGGGGCCGTTCCAGTAACCTCAGCCTTATTACCAACCTGTTTTCACCTGACACTGTGTCAAAATTAAATTTACAGGTCCAATCGCTCCCCTACAATTCTCAAAACTAGGGTTAACCCAAAGCTACTGAACTCCAGCTCATTTGTTCCTGATTTAGAGATGAGCTAAGGAACAATGTCTGTCTGAGGGCCAGGTTAGGACCGTTGTGCTGAATGCCAGAGAATGTAAGCACTACTCATATCACATTCAGCTATTCATTATAACAGATGCTCAAAAGACTAAAGCAATGAAAACCTGACATTGCGGCTTGAGCCACAAACACAAGCCCTGATTGTGACTATACTAAGCAGTAACCATTTACCTTTGAGGCTAACGACAGATACACAGCAATGAACTCACAGACGCAGATAATTGAGCTTTTCACACAGGCAGGTCTATTTATACACAGTGCTGCAATATAGAACATACAATAACGGTAATGAAAAAGCAGCACGCAGACATGCCTGCTCAGAGGTGGTGTTTTCAATATGGTACCTCAGGAGCTTTCTGCAGTTTGTAAATCAACAGACATGGACATTTATTATTGAAAATAGAAAGAAGGTAGGAACATGTTCCGTCTGAGAACTGACTGATTTTCAAAGAGGATCTCACATTTACCTGGTGTCGAACCTCATTGCTGCTCAAACAACATTTTTCAATCTGCTCAACAGAAATGTGACTGCACTTTTTCACATTAATCTCTTACCTCTGGAGACCTGCTTTTAATATACACTGCCAGTCAAAACTTGACACTCCACCTCATCAAATCTGATCAATCTGATCAAAAAGCAGCTATGACAGAAAAGAGCAGTCTAAACTATTGATGCACATCGAATTTTATTAACCTTCTCAGAGAAAGATGCAGAGGATGTTCAACTCACGGACTGTTATCATAATATCCTGTCTTGACAACGATCACAGATGCACATTCTCTGGTGTTCTACCACAGAGCTTCAAATACTACTACCAAAAGACAAAAATAAATCAAAAGCAAGTAAAAAAAGTATTTTTGCTAAACATTAATAATGAATATTTTAAACAAATATCATGTGAAGAAGTTTGAGTAGGTAGCAGTGTCAATATGGGTAGTCTGCAAAGGAACAGATTATTATTGCAATGCTGAAAAGAAAAGAAAAGATAACAAACATGGAATAAACCTTTACCTGTCCCTAATATTTATCATGACCCATAATGTTGTTTTTTCATTTATAATATCTTTCCTTTTTCATACCAATCAAACATATTTTCCCTAAAACCCCATTCTTGTTTTCCTATAAGATATTATCTCCACTATTCCTTGTTTTTTACTCGTTTATATTTTTGTTTATTAAGATACTGATTGTATCTTACATATTTGTCAGAGTTCACTGAAATGTTCAATTATTTGGTTTATTTTCTAATTATTCTGTATAGAGTGTTTTTAAACCTATCTAAATCCAACATCTCATGTGTACATGTCAGTTAATGCGATAAAAACCACATGTGCCACCATAATATCATGGTACTGCTGTCAGGATTGGACTGGTAGACATGGATCTGGGGTTTATAAACCCACCTGTGCCTCAGGCAAGACAGGAAAGACAGGAGAAGCAGTGGAAGACAATACTACAGCCAGAGGGCATTGACTGCAGGCCTTGAGGAAGACTCCACGAACATCTCTTCAGCTCTACAGGGGAAAATTGTAATATTCCCTTCTATAGGTGATGACCCACTAAATATTCTATTAACATTTTCTGTGTACTCATTTTCCTATTGTCCTCAGAAATTAAATATATCTATATATGCTGACTTGGGTTTCTGGCCTCTCTTTTGAATCTAGACAAGAGAAATTAATTTTAGGAAGGGCGAAGGATCCTTTGGAGTATATACTAAGCTACATTTTAATTTTATCCTAGATATTTCTCCAACACAATCATACACTTCTTATGCTGTGTGATAGAAACCCAAGAGTATGTCAAACTGAGAAAAAGAAACGGCTCCAGTACAAACCAACAAAACACATCCTGTTGCATTTCGCTTTGAGAAGGTTAATAGGTTAATATGTTTTATGACTACCAGGGTGCACATGTTTAAGCTAACACAGCTGTTTAACTCAGCTGAAACTGGGATCCCCCAGTGAGAATAATGGTTCTGAAATGAAGGCTTGGCCCAACATGCTACAGAAGAGTGCATTTCCCTGTTTTGAGAAGCCATGACAGCAGATATTAAGAGTGTGAACTCTGACCTGTGATGCCACCGCCCCCTCGGGACTGCAGTGTGGCGGAAGGGTACGACGATAGGGCTCCGAAAGGTGTTGCCGCGGGGACGGTCGTGCCGGAGAAGTTGTTGAAGTCGGGGATTCGGCTGAAGTTGCTCTGCTGGCTCTGATTTGTTGGATCGGGGCCGTAGCGTGGGTTAGAGGCCTGCGGGTTCCCATCAGCCACCACTCCCTGGGCCTTGGAGGAGGCCTTCTCTTTGCAGTGCACACAGCCCATTCTCGACGCTGCGCCAGAAGACAACGAGCACAGCACTGAGTCGCCCGCAGAACACCTGACACAATACCGACGCAAAGCCGAAAATCATTTCAGATGTGCTTTAAAAAAACCCACACTGAAATGTGTGCCCACACTGAAATGTTCATCCACATTGCAATGGTTGAAAATGGTTGGAAAAAAAAATGAAACAAGAGGGGCCTTCTGAGTGGTAAAACAGGCTAAATTACTCAAATGCAAGTTGGGATATCTTATCAATGTATTGCCACGTCACCCAAACTACTGTGGCCAGAACTCTTCAAGTAGCAGCACACAATTGACTGAACACAACTGAGGGTCAGGAGGGAATAGTCAACTAGGCTTAGCTCTGAAAACACAGTGAGTCTTGTGGCATTACAGATTGACATATGGCTTTATATGTTAAATAACTGTACAATTAACAGTAAATGATGTGCATAAGATATGATACATAATCAGACTTTTATCTGCAGGATGTCTAAAGCTCCTGTTTTAATGCAACATGTCTATTTTACTGCTGTGATCCTCAATCTGCCCAGAGCTCTGTAGAGGCTGTCCTCTGCCCAGCTCTCTCACTAACAGTGACCACCTGAAGCTGTTCCATTCTATTGATTTGAACAACTTGCTTTTATTTTTCCTCAGCCCTAATGGGACTTCCTTTTCTTTTTTTGTGTTTCAGAGTATCTGTTCATCTCTCAGAGAGCACTAGCTAAAAATATCACGAGACTTCTCTGAAATTCAGCCACACACTGGTTGTTCATTTTTCATGCTTGAACATATTCACTCTTCTTGCTGCTACAAAGAATCCCATAGATCCAATTCTTTCAGGCTTTAAATTTTATGTTTATTTTTTTTGTAATGTTTATATGTACTGTTTGTATGTATTTTCTAAGTCTATGCACATATAAAACACAGCTGTTGGAGGAAAAATAAATTACTGAGAAATCAGACAAAGTATTATCGTATCAAGGCAGATATCAGCTGCATAAGCAGACAGATATATACAGATCTACGTATAACATATCTGTATGTACTCAAAAGCTTTTTTACCCTTCTTTTAAAAAAAAATAAATATGAGACAACGTATCTGCCTGAATGTTTAAAATCACTAAGAAAAATAAAATGAGTACAATTACACAGAGACTGTGAGATAATTTTAAATTATTATTGAAAGAAAGTGCTGTTTCAACCATACTTTCTATATTTCAGTCAACAGCTTTACAGCACATTCTTCAAAGCTGGGACAAGGCCCTCGTGTTTGACAGCTAAACAACTCCCAGATTTCTCTAGTAATGCGTCTGTCAGCACCTCCCCAGCACACAGCCCCAGGATGCTGTGAGAGAGCGCTGCTCCTGCCAGCTATTGTTCTCAGTTCCCTGCACAGGGAGCCCGACTGTTCTGGAGCCCTGGGGTTCTGCTCCATCCCAGCAGCTGTGCTCGAACAGAGAGAGATTTTTACTTCCAGAATGCATTCAGGGCAGGTGTCTGTGCAGCTTCAGAATGAGACATCAGGAACAGTCTTCGCCGAGCTCAACACTGATGCCAAAATATGGAGTAATGGATTATCCAGGCACCAGTGGCTGTTTTTCTGTACTCTTTGATAAAAGTATATATTTACCTATTCCTGTATCTATTCACAATCATTTTGTGAAATTCACAAAACAAGACTGTGGCACTCACCACACTCGAGCCATGCGTTTTACCTGGCTAAATGAAAATGGGGTTAACGGTGAGCTGTCATTTCCGGGCCAAGTTTAAACTGTAAGGGCAGACTGCACCAAAGAGCATTAAAATAAACCTGGGCTGCAGCTAATGCTGGGATCCTGTTTAAACAACCAATAGAAATCTAAACCCCAGTATCAGCTTTCATTTACTATTGTCATTTTGTTTGTACCCCAGCTCTGCCGTTCCCAACTTCACACTATTTTTCTCTTGTTGTTTACTGTAGCTTCAGGCAACACTGCTATGAAACTGAAGAAATTATTTATGCTTTGGAGGTCACGTATTCTGAAGCAAACCTACCAACCTACTGCTGTCCCCAAGCCCTCTACATTGTGACTCTGTGTTTCCTTTTTTATACAAAACAATACCACAACCATCTTGTAGCCTTTTGCTGTGAACTCACAGTTAATCCTCACAGATCTGTCATAGCACAAAAACTGGCCTTTTAGCGTTATGGATAAGTAAGGAGGAACAAATGATGTTAATGATGAGAATCAACGATAATGACTGATAATGACTTCAATGAGATTTGACTGGTAAATGTGATGGATTAGATATTACAATACTTCTTATCAGATGCTGCAGTACAGTTTGCCTTGAGGTGCTGTGATCACGTTTTTGAAAACTTTGTTCATTGTGAAGTAAAGATGACAAATGACAAACAATTTCTGGACTCCTACTGGGCCATATTTATAACAGGTTGTTAAAATTGTAAAATTCACTAGTGCAGGCCTTTAGAAAAATTGCTGACGCTTATACTGTACTTGTATTCTAACTCTTCATTGTCACAAATGTCTAAGACGTTTGCACAAGTGTGTATATAGTTATTGACATCCTTTTGACTTTTACACACAGTTTGTACAGTATAATGAATATTTCTACTTGTACAGCACATTGTATGTATACATGATTGCAACTTATTTCTATGCCTTTCAAATCCAAAATCTGAAACCAGAATCCCAAACTGAAACCATTGTATCTAGGCTTTTTTTATCCTCATTAATATTATAATTAAGAAGCTAGTAATTTGTTAACACTCCAAGAGAGGACATCATACTTACACCTGTATTTAAATACAATAAATAAATGGTGCAACGTGATTTTTATCGCGGATCAAGAGTGATTGTAGATTAAATATATTTATCCTTATATATGATTTAAAGATCATCCTCAGTTAAATTTGGTTTTGTGTCTAAGGCTTACAGGAGGAAATCGGCCTTAAATACAGTCCATTATTTTGTAGTAACTCCTATATGCACTGCGCTCAGGATAAATTAAGGTTAGCCCCAGTCATTACCATGATGCAGTCCATTTAGCTAACACCATTAGCATGTACGTGGTTCTGCCCTTTCCCTAGAGCTCCCTGTGTAAGAGGCCCCAGCCTTCAGCCTCCTCTCCTAGTCTCTGACTCACACTGGCCCCTGGGACACTGACAGAACTGCCCTTCCCTTGGCTCTCCCACCCCCCTGCCTGCCCTGGCCAAAATATACCTCATTTCCCCTTGGAAATCACACCATTCACAGCCCCAGCTCGTAACTAGCAACAACAGCTACAGGAGAGTCGGGGGGGAGGGATTTCTGAGGCCTTGGATTTAGGCCTATAAAACAGTGTGTGCTTCTAGATTAGCATGGGGCAGGTGGGCAGAGAGGCAAGGGTATCACAGCTGAGGGACTTTGAAGGGTTGTGAGGATAACCTGTCAAAGTTTCAAAAGGCAGGATGAAATACTCTCTCTCAAAGAGAGAAGAAAATGTATTTATTCCTCATTGAATAATGACGCTAGGCCTCATTCATACGGTGACAAATCAAACCAAATCCATGAAGACTGACAGTATTTTCAGTTAATGCAGAAGTCATTATTCCTAACGAAACAAAAAATGTTGCTGATGAGGTCTAAACCAAACGATTTAGACCACAGGCTTTATGATTAAAAATACCGCAAAGCATAAATAGTTCTGTTCTTTGTTAAAAACGTTGATCAAAATAATTCTCAAGATTCATTATGTAAAAAATACACACAGCTCATGTGAGAATAGCCTGACCGAAACTAAGATCTATATACAGAGACAGAAACAAGGAAATATTAAACTTGCACAATCAGGAATCTTCCTCCCATTCATCTCAATATGACAATTACAACAAAAGTGTGATTAGAACCAAACATTTCCCTAGTCCTAGAAAACACATCTAAGATACTGAAACTTTTTAAAGAAACATTCAGTATTCGTCTGTTGGGATTTTTGCTGTGAAAACTTTTATCAGCAAGTCGTATTGTACAAAGAAAATCTTAAGCATAAGCATATTTCTAAGATATGCTTTTTAATAACATACATTTTAAATTTGTTATAATGCTCTTTAAAGGCCAAAATGATTTAGAAAAATGATCTGTAGACCTATGTGTATTAATTAAATATATGGAACAATAAATTATGTTGGATAATTTTCTACGCTGAGTGAATGCTACAATGCTGTGCTAAAAACATCTGTGTGACCAAGTGTAATCTTCCTCTAACATTTCTCTGCCAAGCTGTCCTCATTCTGCTTAAATCAGGAGGAACCATGGTCTTACCAAGTGTTCAATTATATTGATCTTGTAATATGAATAATTTGAACTCTTTCGTTGCTTTCAGTTCCTAAACTTGCAAAAGTTCTAATCAAGCGGCGTGTTAGTTCAATGAAGCATTTAATTAAGTCAAGAGCTGTAAAATCTGTAACAAGAAAAACAGCATGTACTGTATGTGAGTCCTCAGGACCAGAGCTCAGGACCACTGGTCTCAAGCTTCTCCTGCTACATTACGATGACTCTAAATCAGGGGTCTGCAACTGTAGTCCAGGAGAGCTGCTGTCAAACAGGTTTGCAGGTTAACTTTTAACAAGCACTTAATCCTTTATATTTTATGTGTTACAATGTGAAGAACTTTTAAAGATTTTTTAACAATAATCTAAAAGGACTAGACATAAATCTAGCCTTCAAGGATATTAATGAAATCTGTTGTCTTTCCTGTATTTAAAATATCTTCCTAACCATGAAACATTGATAGCAAGATGCAAGAATGTCTGTTCTCACTGCAGTTTTTTATGTGTTCGAAGGCTTAGTACACTAAAAACTGACATTGCCTCCTATGCTATCTTGAATGATTAGTACATTTAAGACATCTGAATTGAAGCCTTAATTGAGCTAATGAGTTGCTTGATTGGAACAATTGCAAGTTTTGTTCTACAGGAGGCTGTCTATGAACTATTCCATTTTGGTTTTAGAGCTGAAAGTTCAAATTAAAACTATTATAAGTCATTTACGGGTTCAAATGTGTAACATATTTTGGCGGGAAGAAAAACCAGGTTTATGGACCTCCAGGAATAGGATTGGGGACTCTGGTATTGACACTGACAGTTCTATGCCAAGGCCTTAAAAAACATAAAGTAATGGTTATCACCAGGCCTCTATTGTACATTTGATAGTATTAAAATGTTTTAACAGCTTTGACAACAAATAAACATGAGAATCCACAGAGCCCCAGAAGCATCATTCTGAAGGGCTTGCCAGCCATGGATCATACAGCGGTTCTATCGGGAGTTAAGAAGTGTGGATACTGTACAAGTGACATCAGTTTCAGGAGAGGGTCGCTGAGGCCAGGCAGTGATCTGTGAGTGACCTCATTGATTTGGACCAGGCGAATGGAAAGTAGGTGTTGAAACCCAGGCTTGGCTCAGCCTGAAGATCTGAGGACACCATAATTCCTTTAGTCTACTCCATTGCCTCACATGTGGCAGAGTGGTGTGTTACTTGAAGCGGGGCATTGCAAATCGAGGAAACAAAATGCATGCAAAAAGAGCATGAAAACTCATGCTGCCATAACTTAAAAAAACAATTCTCTTCAACTTCTCTTCCATTCTCTTCAAAACAGTGTTTTTCATGTTATCTATTTTTAAAGCGTAGCAGAATTTCTAGCAGCACTTCTGTCTTGGCTGTTGACACGGTACAATGTAACCTCAATGTAACTTCTTGTGTGCTGTGTTCCAATCAGCTTAGATTTGTTTGCTTCACTGAATTAACTTTCTCAATGAGTATAGACACCGTTATACAAATATCTTTGATTTTTTGCAGCATAGGGCTCTTTCACTCAGTATTTTTTCTTTATACAAAATCAGTTCTATGGCAACTTTATACTGAAAAAACTAATCTGTTTTTTCTGCAGTCCGGAAGGTTTATTTGGTAGACTGTCCTTGAACAGCTGCTGATACAGTACAATATAAGCATGTATCCTCTTGTCTGTTGTGTTTCAGTCAGCAGAGCTTTGTGCTACAGGATTTGGGAAAGACCTGCTTCCTCTCTGAGCATCAGTGCAACTGAGGAACCCTTGAGCCTTGCACAGTGAACACCCACACCCCCACTGTGGTATGTGACACTGGCAGGAAAGCCCCTGTAGTGCCCAGCGCCTCCACACTGACCTACTTCTCCTCTACATGATCTACACTAAAGGACATGCTCGGGGAGTAGTGCTGGGAGCTGTTGGCATGATTGTCTTCATTTATTTCAGAATCAACCGTGCTCTCTTCATTGAAACAACATTCTCACTGAGATATAGACACTGTTATGCAAAATTCTTAGATATTTCGCATTGTTCTACTCTTTAACTCAGTATTTTTTCCTTATTTATGCAGAGGCAATTAAGGCAATCTTACACTGCAATTTAAGTCAGATTGCTACAGTATCATAAATAACTGTGTGTGCATTTGTGTCAGTGTACAGAGAGGATGAAGAAATCCATTTCTAATTCCATATAATTTCCTATGGCCTCCATCACTTTCATATTATGATTCTGTGGTGGCCATTCAACCACGTTTATAATACCAGCATAAGCTTGGCTTTCAGATAACTCTTATCTGTATCTGGCATGGTTACCTCAGTGTAGATCAAATTGATCACATTAAGAACAGTCCAGTATTTGGCAAATTACATGTACTATACATACCAGGCAGGCCAGTAATAATTGGCGGTACTGGAAAATAGCAGGCAAGGGTTATAAAGAAAAATACCTATACTTTTCATAAACACCTACTTGAAATCACACTATTTAAACAATGGGCTTCTAGTTGTGCTGAAATTGTAAATTGCTACAGAAGAAATATTAGTAACGATTATAGCTAGTTTGTTTAAAGCCTCATGATAAAGCCCCCGTAGAGATGCCTATTATGTTATTACGAACTGATACAACCACAATCAGTCAGTTCACCTAACACTTATTTTGACGGTAGGGCACAGCTACAATATACTTCATACAGCTCTTTTTTAACATAGCATTAAAAAAAGAGAACATGTTACAAAGAACTGAAATGCTTCCCTTTTAGGAAGTTCTTCTGCGACTGAAGCAAGAGGGATCCACTGGGTTATACCACGCCGAAGTAGCCAAGACTTACCAGGTACGCAACTCTTCAGATCACCTGTTCCATAGCACTGCTCTGTTCATCAGCACCTGCTGGAAGACCACAGACACGAGAGGGGGAGCTCAGTGAGGGGCCATTGAACCCTGTGCAGCAGCAGAATCAGCACACCCTGCCTGTCATGCTGAGGGGAGAGAGCTCTCTGCCTCTGGTTCCCTTTTTTCTTCCTGTCGCTCACAGGGGCCGGAAGCACTCTTGCGGCACAAGCACTGTCTCCCTTCCCCAGGGGTTAGGCAACTACTCTTACGGAACACAGAGCTTCAGAACTGCAGGGTGGGGAAAAGATTTGCAACCTAAAATAACACATTACTGGAAAAAATACCAGAACTGCATCCTGTCATAAATGACTGAGCTAAGTTTTTTTTTTTAATGTGAGTGTAAATTTAAAAAATTGTTCTTTTGTTACTGAGGAGATACTATAGAATGGACACTATCATGAAATCCTTGCTGTCAGCTTTTCTCAAGTGCAGTAAGTTTATTTAAACTGACTAGCAGGATGGATAAAGTCTCTCAAAAGGCTGAGTGACTGAGAGAAGCAAAGTCATGATTTTTGTTTTGTTAAGTGACGCAAAACCACAGGACTAGCCCTGGAAGTGACTCTAACACACTTGTACTAGTAAACTATCCCCACCCCCTAGTTAAAGCTGGTATTCGCTTATAAGAGGGCCAGCTAAGATGGTGACAAGCATGCACTGGGGACTGACACCCAGAACTCCGAGATCATTGCTTACAGAGTCCTAACGAATACTCTACGTCGCAGGGTGATTACATACAGGTTTCCAAGGACTCAGAGACAGGTTCGAATTTTAAAAAGAATGACTATTTTAAATTACACCTTTGCTAAATTGTAAAATCTTGTTTGTATATTTCAGTACAGAAATAATAATAACTCAAACTGATGTTTTTCATTGTACACAGTCAGCAATTCAGTATTCAGTATTATGTGACTATTTCACTTCACTTGTGAACAAATTTTTATTCAGCTCTTTTTACGAACAAATTGTACATAAAACTCAGTTCACACCGACTCTCCTGAACAAAGTATCTCTTCATTTCATCTGAGGAACAGAAAATTACCTATCAGAAAGTTTAAGTTTATAAGTTTACTGCACAGTAATTAAGTACAAGTATTTATTTCATTGAAGGCACGCTTCTCATTTTCCAAATTACTTTTGAGTTCAAGGTCAACTTTAAAATCCTGTCTTATCTGAAGGAGTCCCAACGAATTGGAGAACCAAGTAAAATAGCTACATAACTCACTGTACCTTTACACTACGATACTATACCCACTGAGGGAAAAGAAACTGGCCATGTGACATTATTCCACCACAACATGTCCACTTTTTCTGGGGCCACACTGCTCAGGGCTTCCAAACCCTTGGGCTCAGAAAATAAAGCCAAGGGACTGGCAGAAAGCAACAGCCAACACTTTCAGAGAAGATCTTGCTAACATTGTCACATACCGCCATTTGCATCTCAAAACAGTCACAATTCAGATGTTGCAAACAACAACCACAAGCTCACACATTCATTATGAGAAGCCATGAAAGCAGAAGCTGAAAGACATGCAGGATGAGCACTTACAGCATTTATCCTTAAAGAGATTTTCAGATGAAAAGAAAATGTTTGTGAACTTAGGGTCACATTTATACACAATATTAAATACCATAATTTATGTAACAGGATCCCCATTGGTTTCGTTATACCTCCATTTTGAATGATAAACAAATGTATCTGAATTAATTGCATCTCAAATCAACTTTATCCTGATCTTCAGCACTGACTTGCCAATTATACACACTTCTGAAACAGATCCCAGCAGACTAATTCTCTCAATGATAAAAAACAACAAAAATCATTATTGCTCCAACATAACTGGCCAAAGTGCAATTAAGATAATTTTCTCCTACATCTGCTTTTCTGCTGACAGAAGTCATGCACCAGAGGTAAATTAAGCAAAGAGCCCCTAAGAGTGCATAAACTATCTAATGGATCTCTTGCAAGTGCTTGGACATCAAGATCTATGATCTCAGCAGCTAAAAGCTATAGTTAAGCGACTGAGATCAACGCACTTCAGAATACAGCAAATATAGGTATTTTTACAGAGTAATCTGTAAAGAAAACTAATAGGTGTATGCTCACTCCTGTTTCAAAGCCACCAAATGTATTGGGCACAAAAAAGACAGAAGTGATGTACCAGTCCGCCCCTGGTAAGCCCCATCAGAAACCCCGCATCACAGTAATGGGATCGACACTCAATATCATAGATAGCTTCACCTATCTGGGCAGTAATCTATCCAGACATGTGAAAATAGATGAAGAAATTAACTGCAGAATTGCTAAGGCCAGCAGTGCGTTTGGAAGGTTGCGAGCCAACGTCTGGGAACTTAGAGGTATTAGCCTCAACACAAAGCTGAAAATCTACCAGGCTATAGTACTTCCAACGTCACTTTATGCATGCGAAACATGGACCATCTACAGCAGACACGTCACTTTGAATCACTTCCATTTGACATGCCTACGCAAACTGCTGAAAATCAGGTGCCATGATAAGATCCCTGACACTGTTCTCGCCCGCACAGGTCTGCACAGCATTCACACCCTGCTGCATAAGACTCACACCACATGGGCCGGACATGTCCTACGCATGGACGATGAGCATCTTCCCAAGAAGCTCTTGTATGGTGAACTCGCATAGGGAAAGCGCCCAGTTGGGAGACCCTTGATGCGCTTTAAGGACTATAAACCTCCATGAAAAATCTAGGAATCTCCGTCAACATTTGGGAAAGCCTTGCATCTGATCGCACATCATAGCGCAGCCAGATCCTCAAAGGAACAGAGGCTGCCGAAAAACGAGGCATAGCCGAGGTCGAAAGTAAGCGTGAGACGTGAAAAGCCCGAGCTGTCGGCACCTCCACCACAGCAAACACTGGTCTTATATGCCATATTTGTGGTAAAGACTTCTGTGCATAGATTGGACTCATCAGCCACCTTAGGACACATTTAAAACAATCTTAATAATCTCTTGATAGTCGTGGTCTTCATCAACAACGATGGACGAACATCACACATCTATTCCAGATAACAAACTGCCTGGACGGAAAAACAATTTTTGAACAACTGTGGTGACCTGCTAAACAGCAATTTTTCAATTAATGTGTACCGATTCGGAAGCAAATGTTTTTAACTATGGGCCTCGCTGTCCCATGGCTTAGTGCTCAGCATACAAGACAAGATCAGGGTAATGGTGCCCTCTCAGACAGCTGGCAGGTGGTCTAACCTTCTTGGTCTTTCTTTGGTGTGAGGGGACAGGGCCTGCTGTCTTAGACTGCTTCTTCTGTGTGGTCCGCAGCTTCAACGCAGATTCGTACACCAGGGCCTCACAGCTCACATTAGTTGCTTTACAACCTTTCTGCCATGAGAATTTGCTAATGATCCAAAGAATTATTGCGAAAATGGTAACTGATCTCAAGCATGCAAACAAAAAAACAGCCCGGCCTTACCGCCACAGGCAATGATAGTTGGGTGCCCACAGGGAAATGGGACACAGCTGGCCGTGCTCTGTGGGGTAAGAGGGGTGGAGTTTAATTCACAACCACAACCAGGAAAACAGAAAAGCTCAAGGGTGTGTCCTTTGCTGGGCTAGCTGTTTCTCGATAGTGATTTTGTGTCTGGGCTTCCCCCAGCCAACTCCGTCCCTGGGGAAACTTCAGAAACCAGTCAGCTGATGTCAGCTGGCATCTAAACCAGCAGCCTCAAGGTACATCCACATTGCTCAAAGCTCAACGCAGAGAAGACTGACCCACCTGAGTCTTAACAGTTTACTACACAGGCTACCAGCACAGCTGTGCTGATATCTCCTGCTGCACAGCGGTCCTGTTTTCTTGTACTGTTTCCTGTTTTTACAGACTGCAGAGGTTAGCCTGCTTAATGTAACACAACCACAGCAATATAGCTCCAGAGTTCTAATTTGTACAGTATTATTGCCCTGTATGGATTGCACAGGTATAGGGGACCCAAAGTCATCTTCTTGCATCAAAACCACCAGCCTAGAGCACCACAAAGCTTGTGAATAGCATAGGTTGTCCCATGTAGCATAGCGGATGTCACGCTGAATGTCCTTTCCAGAGGAATGAGCCTTTAGAGCCGAAACAGAGTTATTTAAACTTCAACTCACTCTGACAAAATTCTCAAATTTCCCCCTCCCCTGCAGGCTGTTTACTCTAAAGTTCCCCCTATCTTCCCATCAGGGCTTGGCCAGGAAGCTGGAGCAGGACTGCAGAGTGTTGTGTTTCCTGTTTGCCCTCTGATCTAAACCCTGGCTTCCTGAAGACTGGGAGAGACCAAGGACAGGCAGCACATTTATAGCAGCTGCAGGGTGTGCCTCACCTGCCCCCTCTGCCAGCCCAGGGCAATCCCTACAGTACCTGGGCTTCCCAACTGGAGGAACATATAGCAGAAAGGGACACAACTGACTAGCAGCAGCACAGACTGACCATCAATGCACCTTCCAGCTGAGTCTGCAATGAATATCACAGGCACAATTGGACAGGCATCATTTCATTACTGTGGAGAGGTTGTCCGATTCTGCATTGGTTCCTTCATGCTTTCTGAAAATCCCTGGTTGTGCAAAAGTGTGTCAAAAAAGGAAGTGAGAAACTAAAATAAACTTAATAGAATAGCTTACCAGCTGCTCTATAAAAGCCACTGAACCTTAGAGAGAACAAAAAATATTGTACACAAGCTAACACAACAAAATTAATCTTGTTGCAATCATTACCTTAAATTAAAACACTTTAATTACCACTGCCCAGGGTGAAGGGAGTGTTTAATAAAATCCATGGCAAGTTAGCTAGTTTTTAAAAATTATTACACTTCATACATCATTCAGCCTGGTTTAAGTCACAATGACACACGTCTGCAACTACTATAATAATTAATAACATCAATGAACTGAAGTAATACAGAGAATAGACTGAAGTATTGTGTTGGCTAGTCATTATATACTGAGGGATAGCGGAAAGTGTAACTGGCATTTTTGGTCATTATTTGATTTATAGTCACAATCAGTAAGTACTCCAGCTTAAAGACAATGTTTTTTCATTCACCCTAACAGCTGTTACAGGGCTCTTTCAGGGCCTATGACATCTTTCTTGGTTTAATTTGACTGACAGTTTCTAATTTAAAATGACCTTCTACCACGTAAAAGAAAGTAAACTGTAAAAGAGTAAAGCAATGTAAAAAGGTACTAAAAACTGAAATATAAACTAAGTTCGTGGTTATGACAGCTGTCAAATAATGGTGTTTTTTGTACAAGCATGAGTTCCTTACAGCGTCTTCTGAGTGCTACTGTGTAAACTGGACAGTTTTTCATGACGAAACACTGAAAAAAAAAAGATCCATTATCTACATTTTTGTGGTGTGGTGCAAAAACACTCTGGTCAATAAGTGCCCACCCCTTTGTGGAACCAAGAGTCAAGCAGACAGCAACGTGCTCAGCTAGTGTTTGACAGTTCTCAGAACTGACCTGCTGACAATAATGTCTCTGAATTGTGGGGTGTTTTCAGCTGTGACTGTGTGAAAACACTTTCATTTCACAGTGACTCCCATTTCCTCTTATGTCTGCTGGTCAGAGAAATGAAGTGAGGACACTGCAATCCACACTTAAAAGCCTACTAAAGGTAATCTTGTTGTGCTTGTAGTACGTGTCCAGACAAACAGAGATCAGTCTGATTAGTAGGAATTATTTCTCTCGTGACAACATGGTTGTCCTTTAAAAGTCTCTTTTCCTGACACAATTTGCTCATTACAATCAGAGGAAACTGCTGAATCGGGAATGCAGCAGTTCTTCGAAAAAATTGAAATTCCAGCTGTCAAGACCCTGGAGGATGTGTGGAAATTGGGCCTTAGAATTGTCTGACATAAATACATTCACACGCACTGAGCAACTTTCTCCTGTCTGTATTTAGAGAAGTTATTTTCCCATTTGAACACGTTATGATTAGCAAGAAACCAAAAAAGGTCGTATTGAAAACCAAACCAGATTAATGCACTGCAGCGTGGTTACTTCATAAAATATTCGTGTTTAGTGTTTTTATTTGGGTTTCTTCATTCACATTTAAAAGAACCAGCCCTTGAAATTATGGGATTTAAGTAAGGCGACCCTCAGTTACGTACAACTGCCCTAGATAATGCTAAATGCATTAAAGATTACGCATGAAAGGATTTTAAACTGTTCTGGATAGCTAAGGAAATAGAAGTGTACTGGGATCAAAGAAGCATGGGCAAAATGATAGAAACAATACAGTTTCACCCACAGTAAGTAAGGCATCCCTTTAAATAGTTTAGTTAAGCATTGGGTTCTTCCTGAACACTCATAAGGAGATAAGAGTCAATGTTGGTCCTGGAGGACTTAGTTCCATCTTGTCTCCCAGTGAGTTAAATCAGCTCATTATTGCCTTAATGGACCACTGAACAGCTTCTCCCAGCTCTTCAGGTGTTGCTACTTTGAAGAGACCTGGACAATTTGCAGACACACTAGCCCCCCAGGACCAGGACTGCCAAACCCTGTGGCAGGAGGAATGATTGATGGTGTTTGGATGCAGTTATTACTTTAAGGCACTGTTTCGTTTTCACTTCTGCGTTAACGTTTCAAATATTAATATTTTCACTCGGTTCTCTGAAAAGGAACAGAACAGCACTGGAGAAAAGACAGACTACAAAAGGATCAGAAAGCACAGTGCAGTCCAGCAGAACCAGTGTTGGAGTGAACTCTGAAACACATGTCGGGCTCCCCTTGGCATGAATGTCACTGAATGCGTCCCGCATGGGTGTGTACTTCTAAACTGATCATGCACACACAGCTATGTAATGGTATTAAATATCTTCCTCGTTATTGCACCAATGAAAATTGTTATGATGATTTTCCCTAGATGAAAATATGGATGTGGGAAAACAGTTTCTGAAATGCACGTCTGTATTCAATATCCTGAGCAAGGGCAGCTGTGAGATGGGACGAACAGATGCCTATTCTAAATAATAGAAAAAAAGAGGTAAACAGAATCAGACAATGGAGATTGTAGATGCACCTGTTCTGTAGCTGTGCAAGGATGCAGACTTTTCTAAACCAGAAGCAAAACTTCTGAGGTAAACCACCTCCTTTATAATAGTCTGTCGAAGAAAAGATTAGTTCCTCTGCAATAGTCTCAAAAGACATGAGTCTCTCTGACTCGCACAGCTATCTCTCACAGAGAACTTTCAGAAATCAAAGACATACTGGGAAAATGAAAAATCTCCTGTTTTGCAGTATTGTGCCTTATAGCACTACCTCTTTAGGAGGCAGAATTCACAAACTGTTTTTTCATTGAAATTGTTTTTACATTCACATGGTACGCATTATGGTAAACGGCTTTCCCATAAAATCTCAATCATGAGGAACGTACATATACAGGATAAGAAAAATAAGGAAAAACAGTGCTAGCTATGTAGCATCAAATAATCAGTAAGCGAAAATAACTAAAAGAACAAATATGATGGGAAGTCCTTGAGAGAACCTGCTTCTTGAATACCCACTTATCAGTTTATATCAAATTCCTGTAATCTATTTAATTGATTACTGCAATTTTGATAGTCTCCTTTATTATGGACATTAATATGGTTTAAAAAGGCTAAAACTAAGACCATCCTTGCTTAGATTTTATTATTGTACTGACTGGTCTAAAAACATTGTAACCAGCTTTGAGCGACTGAGGTCTAAAGCGACAGCGAATGGTAAAGAAATATAAAAAGAAATGTACTGCTTCAAAAAAGGTTCTAAACATGCTTTTGGCATTTACTAATACACAAGATCCCCAATTAACTTTTTATTCTATCTGATCAGGGAATAAAGTGAACAGCTAATAGGTGGTCCTGATCTTGTCTGAGAGTCTGTGTGAATTACGGTGACTACAGTATTTATCAACAAAAGATAACGCAACTAAAACAGTCACATATCTTTATTAAAAGATGATAAAGTAAAATAGATAGCTTCGATCTTAACCAATCCCTTCCTAATTTCACAAGCAGTGTAATCAAATACAATTTTTAAATTTATAAGGCATCCAGCACACTGAAAACAATTAAGAGAAATGGCTTTAGAAATGCAAATTTAGAAGCTCACACATTACCTTCTTCACCGACTGCTGTGACAGTGTGGCTGTTTCAGAACTCTAGTTGTTCCTATTTTTGTGTCTGTAGCTTTGTCACGCAGTGAGCAGATCTGACTGATCTACTCATTCTTTGGTACTCCCCTGTATACATACATACATATTTGTTGCCTTCTCGCTAGGAAGAAGTTCCCGGTTTGCTGCAGCCAAGCAACTTGAATAAGTCACGCAACTGTCATTTTCTAAATTATCAGAATCATGACGCATCACACTAAGCAAAAATGCTTTCGTCCTTGCATGGGTCTTATGTCTCTTTCTTAAATCTAGATTTCATCACACTGATTTGCTGAGAGGCTTGAAGATAAACGGACTATGAAAGCAAGAACTAAGGTAATCAACATAATTTCTTACCTAGTTCTGCATTTCATGGTCTTCTTAATCATCAGAATTCTGACGAAATATGCATACAAACTGCTGGGAAGAAAGAACCCATTTTGATCTGACATGGAAATTTCCCTCATTGCACATCACCCGAATAATTTGGTCATACTCAAAAGAACAGCACAGGGCACAGAGAGGAAAAGATGGAATTTTTTTGTAAACCTTCGTTTCCCTCCATGTACAACTGATCTTTAAGCATGACCCTTACGTCATCCTGCCAGTCCTACTATTTTCACACACATCTGCAACCAGGCCAGACATGTCACATCACCACAAAGGAAAACTGGAACTTGAATGGCCAGCAGCGAAAATGTGCTGACACAGACTGTGCGCACTTCCTCAGGAGACTACAGACATCACCGCTGCAAGATGCTACATCATCAAGTCAAGAGGCTCTCACACCGAGTTTTTGTACCTGTGGAAATGGTTGCTGCTCAGGGCGTTAGGACAAACGTACTGTATACGCATCACATCACAAAGGGGTCACACCTCTTTGAAAGAGTGTGGATACATTCCTGGCACCTCCTCCTTTTTCCAGCTCCTCAGAGAGAGCTCGTCTGGAAATGGCACAACAGAAACTGAAATAACTTCGCTAGGAGGAAAGGAGACATATGCGTGATCTCGGATTTCAAATTGTTCTGGTCAGATGAAAAAGTGAGGAGGAGTGTGTTTCAATGATGGATGCTTCTGAGATATTACTGGGGGGGGGGGTGAACTGTAGAGAACAACTCAGTAAAGTATCGAAGCCAGTGAAACTGTGACGGTGTCAGAGGTCAGAACTCTCAGACACCATACTCCTGTCCCTTCATGATCCCATTCATGATTCATAAATAATTAATTTTAGCAAATCATGTCATCTTACCATTAGATTTTTCACTTATGTACAAAACAAGCCATTATTGTCTATTTATTTGCTGCTAACAAAAATATGTACAATTTGTTAATAATACAATGTGTTAATAATTCTTAGTGTGCATTTAATGGAATTAGATTTACTTTCTAGGATGATAAGTTTATTTTGCACGGGAGCAGGATTAGTAAGTTAATTGATATAATTGGAACCTGAAGAAGGCTCCACAGCCGAAACGTTGTGTTTTCTTTCTTCTCTTTTCAGCATGGAATAAACCTATTGCTAATTAATTGATATTTATATCAATTAAGTGTCATAAAAAAGCTTGCTTGTACAAATACACCTCTCAATTATTTCCAGTTAAGTTCAAAGTACATTAAATAATAGCTTTTAGTAAGGGGTAAGTTCCATTTTAGTCTGTACCAGTTCTAAAGTAACAGTAGTTTACTGCCCGATTTATGATGATCACTTACAATTTTCAAAGATTTTCAAATAAACTCCAAATGTCCTTGAAGTTAAGCAGCATACACATATCGGCACCTCAGCGAACTGAAATTGACTGAAATTAAGGAGATGACCAAAAGGGGAGTGAATCCAATCGATAATCATATTTGATCATTTCTGTGTGATTTTATATTTGTAGAAAGTAATGAAAATATATGTAGAGTAAATTATTTTTTAGAAGTGTCATAAAGAAGCCCTTTGGCAACCACCCAGAAATAAAAGTAAATTCAAATATCATTCTTTGTGTGTGTATGGGGGAGGGTGCTGGAGCTGTACAGGTTTGGTGCTCAAAGACAGAGATGTACTGAAATGAGCATGAGCTTCCTCTGCTCTTGCTCATGCCCTTTGGGAGCTCATGTTTGATCTGCATGAGTAGCATCTCGAACATGGCTGAGGCTTCCAGTCCTCGGCAATACCCAGACCCGTCAGAATCAAGGGCAGACTCACTACTGCCAGGCTGATAGATCTGGTCTGTATTCCATGGCCATTGGTCCGTGCTTTATGCAGCATTCATTAGACAACACAGATGAGAACTACAAACAGCTGCTGTTTGGCACGGTCTGGATGTGAACCTTGGACCTCAGGATGGCAGGGCTTTGGTCAGAAAGCCATGTGGAAAATTTTATGGAAATCCAAACAATGATCGTGTTTTTACAAATTTTACAGGGTATCATCCACAAAACCACCTGCAAATACTAGGCGTGACCTATAGTGGAACCTCAGTTTTATATCTCATTGAAAGGGGGAGCACAGTGTAGTTCAGGGTGCTAAGAGTAACACAGCAGGTTAGTGACTGAGCAGGGCATTCACTCAGGAGCCTCCTGACGTCAAATTCAACTTCAGTACAGGGCTGGAAAACCAGTGAAACCAGTGAATGAATCACTGCATACCCAATCATAACCGTGCATTATTAAATGTCAAATCTTCCCATCTAGTTTTACAGTTTTAAAGATAGATCATGGATACAGCCACCCTAATTAGAAAGTATTATTAGAACATCTTGTTGCTATTTTAGATTTCTGCGAGATTGAGAGGATCCTTCTACAAATTGAGACCTTCTCACAGTGCATCATTTTTTTATGGTTTCAATTAAACCAAAGACAAGCAAGCATTTAAGAGACAAAATATGGCAATAAACAGATTATACAGTACCAGCCTTTTGTTGTTTAGACAGAAAATATGAAGATATTAAAAATAAGTGTTTTGGAACAGTTAAAAGTTTTTAAAAATATTTAAAATTTAGAAAGGACTGTGCTTACATTAGCATTCCTTGCGGGTATATATTCATACTCAAATTGATAAAAATAGGTGCTATACAGTAAAGAATTGCTCACAAAATAATCCTATTTTTGTCACTCATGGAACTGTATCAGTAATGAGTTTTGTTCACTTTAGGAACATTCCCTATGAGTGCTCCTTTTCTCAAACTTCACATTAGATTTGCCTTTTCTTTGGAATCAGGCCACCTATCTGTTTAAGAGAAGATACAACTGTTAGACTGTTATGCTGACATGCTGGGAGGCAGCAGAGGGGAAGGAGTGGCTCAAAACATCCAAGCGTTTTCTTCTGTGACTGAGTTTCCCCAGGAGGCAGAGCACAACTAGCAGGGGAAGGGTGGGATTAGTCTGCTAGGGATCTCGGATTTCTGTTAAACAGCAACTCTCAGGATTCACCGAGAGCCCACAGACTAGCAGTGACATCGGAGAAAAAAAAAATTCTTCCAGTTGCAATTAACTCTCCTGTCAGTCACTACAGAGCTTGCAATGTGATAATGTGCAATGGCTCTGGGGGTGGCTGTGTTACAGGTACATATGTCCCCTTCTCTCTCAAGTGGTATAGAAGGCAATGCTAGAGAGCTGAGTCTAAGATCAGCTAGAGAATGCAAACCAAACTGGATGATTATACCACGGAAAAACAAAATCGCCAAAACCAAATTTAAAAGAAAAAGAATGATCAAACCACTGTGAGACCATGTTCTCTAGTTAGGTAGAGGTGACACATTGGAGGTCAGTACAGTGCAGCGAGTGGTCAGTCTACAGAGACTGTGAGAAGATGGGTTCTAGCTCAGCCAAGAGAGAACGAAAAAAGAAAATGGTTTCCGAACGGTCTCTTTCCTTTCAGGATGGTGGACGCTCTGCATCAAGGGTGGTGAAAACAGAATTGGTGATTCCCTCAGACTCCCGGAGGAGCAGCTTCTTAGAAAAGCTGTTACAGCTGCAGCCAAAGAGGAACAAACAGCCCTATCCTCTCTGCTTCCTGTTTGCACACGCGAGCCTACAACCGACCCCAGCCGATCGGGCTGAATGCGAGAAACAATGACTGAGTAAAACTGCAGGGCTATAGAGCTTCTTCAAGTAAGGAGCAATGCTTTACAACTTCAGAGCAGCTAGCAGGAACGAGATGGTGCTTGGAGGATAAAATGGATATGGAAGCTGTAGAGCCAAAGAGTACTGCTTGAGGAATAATGCAGATACATCCCAAAAAATTTAGTGGGTCTAGAAAACGCAGGTAAAAAAAAGACCACTCCACTGAGCCTCAAAAAAGTACATTCAGCCATGCAAACAAAGCCGGTGTAGTAGAGTGAACCGCAGGATGAGGCAGACATTTAGAAATATTAAGGAAAAGATGTGGATGAAAAGAAAATGTCAGGTATTTTGAATAGCTGTTTTATACAGGTGCACACTAAGGAAGATAAGTAAGGAACAGGGAAATGCTCAGGTTTGAGCCTTGGTGTAACAGAGGCTTAAGTGTTACAGGTATTAAATGCATTTAAATGGCTGATGGTATTGTTCTCAAGGGGACAGGGATCTTTCAGGGGTCATTCATAACAGGAGTTGTCCCCACTGATCAGATAATTGCTATAGCTGTACCTGGGAAAAAATTAGCTCGATAACAACAAACCAGTGAGTCTTGTCTGAAATAAATATAAAATTACAAAGAAGTTATTTGGGAGAATATATAAATGTTAATTATGTTAGTGATAAACATTTTGGATTTAGAAATGTCAGATCCTGTTTAACTAACAAGGCAGACTGAGCAAGCAACAACAGTGAAAAAATTAAATGGAGAGCTTATGATATGTTAGATATTTAGATTTCCAGAAATCAAATAACACATTTCCAGAAAAAAGGTTGTATCTCAAGATGAGTGATATAGGAAACAAAAGTCATGTGTGAGGACGCATTCAGATTAGATAGCCTACTCATCCTAATTTATATTAGACATGCAGACAGTGGCATAGGTAGTAAACATGGAATTGTTGGAAGAGAAATACAACACATTTTTACTACTGCAAGGAATCAGCAGCAAAAAAAACTAAGAACATAAGAGCTCAAACAGAATATATGAAAAAAGTGAGAAATGGTGAGCAGGCAGAACGTTTTTTACACAAAAGTGGTGGATATTTGGAACTACCAATGTCATTGAACCTTTAGAAAGCAGTGAATGAGATGCTGAAATCAATTAGATACTATGAAAACAATCAATGTGCAATGCTGTGAAAGACATACAGAAGATGCATATAGAAGCTATATTACTATTTTAACTATATTACTATACTGTATATGATATAACCGAAATAGTATTAACATTGACATTTACAGGGTACTGTTTGCAGGCAGGAACAGATACATTTTAAATATCAAATGTAGATACTGTACTAGAAGCAGCAACACACAAGAAAGGGGTTTATTAATACATTTTTCGCACACATCTCTAGACTTGTATAGGGAACGTACTATAAAAACCGAGGGAATCCTTGTGCAACCGTTAAATGAGTATAATTATGGCCAGCAGTCACATCCCCCTGCAACTCACAACTGGCAGCCCACTGAAGCTAAGCAGGTGTGAGCCTGGTCAGTAGCTGGATGGAGACCTCCTGGGAAAAACTAAGGTTGCTGATGGAAGAGGTGTTAGTGGGGCCAGCAGGGGGCGCTCACCCTGCACTGTATGTGGGTCCTAATGCTCCAGCATAGTGATGGGGGCACTATACTGTGAAAAGGCGCTGTCCTTCAGATGAGACGTAAAACCAAAGTCCTGACTCTCAATGGTCATTAAACATCCCAGGGCGTTTCTCGAAAAGAGTAGGGGTGTAACCCCGGCGTCCCAGCCAAATTTCCCATTGGCCCTTACCAATCATGGCTTCCTAATAATCCCAATCATTACTCTGTTCTCATCCCCACTGATAGCCTATGTGTGGTGAGCATACTGGCGCACTGCTGTCGGATCATCTACTGTAGGTGGGGCTGCATATTGGTGGTGGTGGAGTGAGTCCCCATTACTTTGAGTGGAGCGCAGAAAAGCGCTATATAAGTGTAAGCAATTAATTAAAATTAACATAAGCAAAGTTACACAATGTACAAGTTAGACCTCATTTGTAATATAGTGTGCAAGTTTGGTCACTATACTACAAAAAGTGAATTGCTACATAAAACATCAAGGAAAGCCATGAGACATTCTGGGTCTGGAAAGAATTCAGGGGCGACTTCATGATCAACAACTAGAAGCAGTAAACAGAAGTGGAAATTAAGTTTAGAAAAACTCTGGACAGATAATGAGACCTCTCGTCTGTATACAGATAGTTATGGGGTTCTGGATCAAAATCACAAGCTATGTTGTCAAAGGTAATGTAAGAAATGATTGCACAAGATTCTTTGAGAGGGTAGCCATTAGCAACCAAATGAGCATGATGGGGGTAAATAACGCTAAGTCTTTCATATACTGTATTTTCTTTCCACTTGAGTTCTTGGCCGCTTAATCAGAATAGTTTTGTACTAAACGGAACAAATCAGACACTACCTCAAGAACTGAAGCAGGTAGAGAGGACTTGTCTCCTGAATTAGCTCTGCTCACCACAATGTACCAAGTGTTTTTAAAATGGGTTGAATGGACTTTTCCTGCTTGTACCTTTATTACTTTTTCTCTGAAGAAAAGCCCATAGTTTCTTTCTGGTGAGACAATGTCTGCACATTGTTGCTCTGGTTTCAGTTCCTCATGTTAAACAATTCATTTGCAGTCATCATTCACAGAGATTCTCAGAAGTACCTTTGGACTGAAAGGAAGTTTGGTTTCATCATTACAGTAATCTTCGCAAGGCTTTGCGTTACACTAACGAAAAAGAATGAGTTATTTTTGTTGAACAGGTAAGCTCACTTTTATTATTATCTTGTCTAGCAGTTTTTACCACAGCATCTTATAATATAGCTTTCCACTTTGACACCGGACTACTAAACACTCTGCATCTCACCACTGTAACACTGAGCAATCATAAAACAGCAGGTCAGCTCTGCAAACACACTGCAACCTTGCACTCTAAGAATTAGTTATTGAACACAGTGCAGCACAGTGACCTGTTCGAAGAAGCGTACCGTGTTCCGCACTACATTTTTCATATCAATTAATGTTAATGGATTTCAGTTTTATCAACTGAGATGGAAATTCAGCCTTACAAGCTAAGGAGGAATGCAAGGGCCAAAGGGTTTGTGATCAGGATGATGGTTTGCTCCCACGAAGGCAGCAGTGAACAATGGACTCGTGTGTTCAGCGGAAAAGAGCCGACGACTGTTCAGGGATGGACTCTGCACAACAGCTCCTTGTGTCTGACTCCATGGGAGGCCGGGGGCTAACTGGAATAGCCCATCTTTCACGTGTGCGCAGACCTCAACGGATCTATTCAACGGCCCACACCATGCAAAGTTTAACTTCACCATTACATCTAGTGAATATATCCACCGGTGATTTCACATGCTATTGTCCCTCGAATAATAACCTACTGTGCATGTTTATGTTTGGTATGTCATTATCATTTCATTGCTTAATCGAACTCATTAATCCAAAAAATACTGTACAGCCTCTGAAAAGACCCTCCATGTCTGCACATTACAAAATATGTGGGGCAAATGACTGCAGTATCACAAAGCATCACCTCAAGCTGTTGCACCCTAGGACACCTATCCCCATGCAGTGTGGACTGGAAAGGCCACTGTGTATAGGAACATTTATGAGGACCAGCAACAAGTAAGAGCAGCAATAACAGGAAGCTGTAGCTGTAGCTTTTCCCCAGAATTCCTCTCAGGAACAGATCAGAAAATCCAGTCACGTGCTGTGATTTTTTTACATGTGGTTTGGGGTAGAACTACATATCACTGCCCCTTGCATGTTTGACTTTATCATTTCTTTTCTTTTTAATTTCCTTCATTATAAATGTGTTTACATACCAGGAGGTGCAATGAGCAACTTCAACTCGTAGGCAATCAAATCTCAGAGTTTACCACTTCTTTGGTCATTTTTGTTCATCTTAGTGATTTCGTGAGTGGAAAGCTTATTGATCCAGCTGCTCTAATGAACTCCTGCTGCTGAATAACAGACCAGTGTCTAACAAAGAAACCAAGGTATTGGCTTCAACACCACAGATCGTTGAGTAGATTGTTCCAGAATGCCATAATGTTTTGTTAAACAAATTGTCCCCTCTTGGTTTTAATTGTACTTTCAAGTAGTAACAGACTTCTACAGCCATGGTCTTCAATAGCTAGCAAAAAGGCAATGACAGTTCTCTGGAAGCATCTATTTACTTGGTATCTGAGATTTGTCCATTCAACCATCCATCCATTTTCCACCTGCTTCTTCCAATTCAGGATGGCAGAGGAGCCGGAGTCTATCCCAATGGGTACAAGGCAGGGAACACCCTGGACAGGACACCACTCCACTCCATCTCAGGGCACACATGGACACAAACACTTTCACACCAGATCCAATTTGCCCAAAAGCTAATTAACCTACCAGTATGTTTTTTATGCTGGGCATGGGGGGAATCGGAACACACAGAGGAAACCCCCCTGAACATGAGGAGAATATGCAAACTCCACACAAACAGCACCTTGGAATTGAACTCAGGGTCCCAGTGCTGCTAACCACTTCACCACTGTGCTACCCCATCTGAGAATGATATTTTTTTAATGTTGCGACCTCGAGGAAAATATTGCGCGAGGGCACGCTCAAAATGAAATTGGAACTCTACAATTCTTATTCATGATCGGTCACAAAATAAAGCAGCAGTACTGATATTGTCAAACACCGTGTGGGACGCTGAGCAATCTGTCATTGCTGTCCCAAGTTTTCTGTTGGTTTCATGTTCAGTTCAGAACATGAAAAAAGACTGATAGCAGAATTTATAACTGATAGACCAACTGCTGATGGTTTGAAAACTCCAGCTCATTAATTGCTGTAGGTGAAGTACACAGGCCCAGTTGGAAACCAATTTAAAAGAATATAGATTTAAATTAAATACTGACACCATCCCTATCAGTTTAACTCACTATATTTGGGGTGCGTATTCATACTGACAGGATCTGTGTCCCCTTACAGGAGACAGCTTAGTTTCCATGACAATTTTCTAGTGGATCACCAAAGTATCCCAGTTGAATAAAACTGAGCTGATTGGTTTTGGACTCTGGATTAACATAATCTGGGATGACCTTGAACACTTTCTGTCCTGTTCTGGAAGGGATTTAACAGCAAGCCTCCTCACTTCTGACTACTCCTCTAGGCAACCTGCCTCACACAATATGGGATCCCAAATGGACAGCAGGTTAGCAAGGTAGTCAAGTGCTAGGATATTGTCAGCTTCAACAATAACCATAGTTAGAGTCGTTCCAGGTACCCATCTACAATATGTCAAATAGTACACCTTAGCAGTAAGAAAGGCTGTAGCATGATGATATCCTGTCTATGAATCTATTGCCTACATAGAAAACAGACTGATTTGCAACCATACATACTGTGATACAGCCATTATGTGCTAGAGACTACGCTATTCAACAGATCAGATAGATAAGCGAGAAATTGCTCCTCCAACCTTACTAAGGAAAGATCAACTATTACTATTTAATTACAGAGTGGACACTGGGATTCACAGCTCTACACTGTATAACATGGGATCTTTAAGATAATGCAGTCAGAACCTCAGTTTAACATCTCATCCAAAGGACACCACCTCCTACAGGACAATGTCCCCTGTCACCAAACCAGTGGAGCACTGGTTTGGAAATTCTGGTCCAGAGAGATAAGTGCCATTTACTCCCAACCCGGTACTAGCCTGTTTCAGGCTCGTTCAGCATCTGAGATATGGTGAGATCTGTAACAGCCAATGAACATCGAAGAACCTCCAATCTCCTTTTGCACTGCCAAGCTATTGTACAGAAACAGCGCAAGAAAACAAAGGAGGTCTTAAATTAGGTATAATGCAGGTGATCAAACCCATACCGTGTCGCATACTGCTTACGTTCATTTACTTTTCTTCATAAAGTATTTTGCCTTTTCCCAAGACTGCAAGATAGACATCAGTGTTCAGGAGTGCAATGCTGTCTTGGGCTACTCTCAGTCTTAATGTACAGTAAATGGCTGTACTACAGTGTCAGGTCTAAATAATAGACTGATGTCCTCCACAAACACATTCTTTGAGAGCTTGGAAACCCAGAGAAAGGGCAGTTCAGCCTCACACATCCCAAACACACACCCTCTGCCAAATTCCAAATGTCTTCCTCCACAGGCCACTTCAAACAGTCACCAATAAGAATCGTTATTCTGGGTATCATTATGATGAAAGCACTAATAGAGTTAAAATACTACTATAAAAATAATAATAATTAATGGAACAAGTAAAGGTTTATTCCATGCTGCAAAGAGAAGAAAAGAGAAACCCGAAGAAGGTTCCACAGCCAAAACGTCTTTTTTCTTCTCTTTTCAGCACGAAAAAAAACTTTACTTGTTTCTTTGAAGCCTATGCATGCTGATGCAGCTACCCACCTGAAATACTCTAACAATTAATGACTGAGCAAAATAAAAAAGACAAATAACTAATCTACAAAGTTGTCAGAAGAGCATCTCCAATGTAAAAAAATAGCTCCCAACTTAATATCAAAGGTAATATGACAATGACTGGAAAATTGCAAAAGCACTTAATGTTAACATTTTGAAAATATTCCACTTTTGCTTTGCACTGTGAGTATGATCAGATAAATCTCTTACAAACAGTCCTTGAAAATTAAGTTGGGTCAGAAGCCACTTGCTAAGACTTTTGTCAGTAGCAAGGATGCTTGATTCTTAAATTCTTCACTTTCAGAAAAATAACACATTTATTTGACAAGATCTGAGGTTTTTTACATTTCCCACCATTTATGAGCACTTCATGTAACATGGCTATTGCACAATAATTAAAACATGCCAGTTTAGTGAATGTTTTCCTTTCTGGCAACCAGCCGGACTGCAAATGCAAATCATTTTCCTGTTGTTGTGCTCTTCGCATGAAAGATAATGGTACTGTATAAGGCTGCTAAAGCAAAATCAAGTTTTCAGTTTTGATATAGTGGGGCTCTGGAAAGAGAAAAGTCACCAAAATTACTGCTGAAGTGCCTCAGTGTGCTTACATCTAAACAGACAAAAGCGTTATGCATTCTGAGGATACAGTGGGCTTTATGTTATCGTGACCTGGAAAAATGAATAAATCTTCTCCCCCATTTCGACAAACCTCTAACACTTTTTCTCAAGTGTAGGCAAGCTGTTTCGCGACGCTGTCAAAGGTTGTTTAAACAAACCAATTGACTTTGAAAGGCAAGACCCTTCTGTACGGTATTGTGAGTGAAGCACAAAAGTGAAAGAGAAGGAGCACACCTTTGCAAAGTACAAGCCAAGGGAATTGTAAAGTACTAGTATTACAGATTTATCCAGAAGGCCTTCAGATCCTGGCACTGTGAATTATTGTTTACTGACACTGACATTTACTTACATTACATTGTATTGTACATTACATCATTTGAAGTAATTTATTGTTTACTGATACTACTGATACTGGGGATATTACATTCCTATCTGGATGCCATTTTTCCCTACCATGTTTGACACTGGCCATTTATGCAGACAACAGAAATAACGAAAAACAAGTTAAGAGATAAGAAAACAATCAGACATAGCAAAATAAAACTCCCTGTCAGGTTACCTACAGTATGCAAGACGAGCGCAGTTAGACTAACCTTGGAAAGCTTTCGCCTCTGTCGTCAGAGCCTAGGAATGGTCCCAACTCAACGCCTGCATGAAAAACAAAAAATAAAATCTTTTTAAATTGAACTTTTGAGTTTTCGGAATGTGAAACGAGTAGCTTAAAGAAAAAAAAAATCTTCATCTGCATTTCCTGTAACAGTGACAGGGGCACAACCACGGAAACAGACCCACAACAGCAATAAAGGTCAGCTGCTTAAATTTAGGACTCCTCTGTGGCTGTGCAGGCCTGGCCTGGAGTGCACAGTTAACTCTCCAGCCTAAATGTCACGGGCACAAGCAGGGCTCTTCCAGGTGCTGACAGTGGCAGGACAGGCCCAGCTGTGGCAGGCTGGAGGAAGGCACAAAGACTGGGGGAACCTTGGAGTACTGGGGATATTACACTCCTATCTAGATGCTGGTCTTCACTTGCCAAATCACAAAAACCAAGTTAAGAGGTAAGAAGACAAGCAAAGACGACAAATTAAAACGTCAATAAACCAGAACAAAAGTTAGAAGCAAACATCACAGTAATGCATTTTTAAACAAAAACAAAAAACTTTAGACAAAAACTTTCACCAGACTCCGAGTCTATATTGTGCATGGGCAGGGGATTCCAGAATTCCTTTCCAGAGTCTGGGAGAGCCCTGTCACACAGACTGCAGTTTGCAGGTGAGGACAATTTATACACTGGATGTAACAGAATATAAGTCATATAAATGAATAATCAGTATGTTCATTAAAAGCCACCAATATGTAAGACAGCACTGCCATAGTGAGACAAACGCCTCTGAATAGCCCACTTCCCCACCGCAATTCTACACTCCAGTATAAATATCAGCCTTCTGTGTGAGCGAAACCATGTGTCCACAAGACCCATGTCGCCAGATTCTGCTCAGATCCACGTCGCCAGATTCTGCTCAGATCCATGTCGCCAGATTCTGCTCACCCTATGCCATTCAGGGCTTTGTGTCACGTCATGTAGATCAAGGGTGCTTACTTCAGTGTTGCACGATCCTGCACGCAGTATATTAATATGAGGACTGAAAAAAGATCAACAGCTCTGCTAAAAAAAAGACCTTATTAAGAAACATCAAAATGAAGTCCCACAATAAACAACTAAACTGCACATATCTGGTTAACGGCTAAAGCTGAACTCCAACCTAATGGATTTTCACACTGTCATTCTACTGCTAAATGTCAAAAGTGTCATTGCTAATGCCATTAAGTTAATAAAAAAATAGGGATTTTTTTGCAAAACATCAAAATAATCCTCAATTTCTTAACTGCTTTATCCAGTATAGGGTCACAAGGGAGCTGAAGCCTATCCCAGCAAGCAACAGGCACGTGATGGGTATACACCCTGGACAGCAACCAAGTCAATCTCAGGGCACACACAGACACACTTACACCAGGGCCAATTTTCCCAGAAACCAAACTCTACCCAGAGAGCACCTCATGCCCAGAATTAAACCCAGGGCCCCAGCACTGCAAGGCAGCAATGCTAACGCTAACAGCTGTGTCACTGTGCCGCCCAGCAAATCCATCTAAACGCCAAATATCATAATCGGTTTTGGTCCCCACCTTGCAAGGAAAACATTATTACTCTAGGACAAAAAAGGGAGCCAGACTAATTCCTAATTGGAAGGGAATCTGCACAAAAGAAGGGAATCTGTTCAGCCTGAAATTAAGATGTGGGGATGTGACAGCTTGAGGACTTTACTGAAATATTAAAAATCCTAAAAGGTATGATCAGAGTTAATCCTGGTTGTAAAGCCACTGACTTAGAAGCCTTTATGAAAGGGCCTGATGAAATTATTGGATCATTAAACTACTAGCAAAACAACAAGCACAAAGGGTTGAGCTCACTGCAATTGAGCTCATTTGCCATATTTCATATTTTCTTAATAATATTTCTTCTCTTAAGTTGCACCTTTCACATTAAAAACACCTCAAAGTGCTTTATAAGCCATGAAGCCATGGCAGAAGGTGAGGACACTATTCCCGGTGTCCAATGGAAGATTGCCCCACAGTGTAGCAGCAAATGCCTAACATTTTCAAGCAAGCCAATCTCACACCATCTCTACCTGGCTTCTCTCATGACTGTCTCATTGATGAGCCACTGCAGCATTTGTTATCTCATGCAAGAAGGGTGCAGCTCTGCTCTACTCCTGCTGGGATTCAATCACAGTCTCTTGCAGCCTCTTAACACACACAGCGTTACTCCGTAGACACTCCACTGCAGCAGAGCAGGTCATGTGCTCCTGGAGATTTTTTTTATGCTCAATGCATTTCCTTTGCCTGGAATTCAACTTAAAGTAAGCGAATGTGACTATTATAGATTAATCATCTAAGTTTCAAACGGGCAATTTGATTTCTGCAAAGGTCTGCACCCTGTTACACATGCATATTCAGCGCCGATTGTCACAGAAGTAAGCCACCCAATGCTTTCTGCTTCTTAACACTTAAGATTCTCACTAAACCGCTGAGCTCATGGCAATTTCAGATATGCTGCTCTGACTTTGGTTTCGTGAGTGGCATCGAACATGCTGTGGGCGCAGTTGTGTTTTCAAGGTCCTGAAACTCAATATTAAATATGCAAATACAGCACAAAACTAAAACACATCAATCTTACTGCTCAAGTGACAGTTATCCCAAAGACTGAGCATGTAATGAAAACATGAACAACCACCTCACTTTAAAATTCCTCCTATGAACTGCACACAGTTTGCTACTGACACACTGAAAGGTAAACCTTGACTGCAGCACATTTGTATTTAGATCCTTTTTTTGCAAAGATGATAAACATTGTAAAAATGATTAAAACTAGTTTCAAGTAAACTTTTTCCTTATAATTCTACCTTTAGTAAAAATAATCTCTTTCAAATATGCTTTACCTGTTAGTCCTGATGGATTTGACAGACTGGGATTATTTTTTTTTATCCCTTTGAAAAACAAACACAAAAGATCAGTCATTTCCACAGACCCCTCATAGTAAACTGAGGGTTTCATCCTCTAACCCACTGAAACTAAGCAGGTGTGAGCCTGGCCAGTACCTGGATGGGAGAAACTAAGGAAAAACTGGGAAAAACTAAGGTTGCTGCTGCAAGTGGTGTCAGCAGGGAGCGTTCACTGTGTGGGTCCTAATGACCTCCAAATTGGCTTCATCAATCTGCTCTCCTCCCCACTGAGAGCTGGTGTGTGGTGAGCATTCTGGGGCACTATGGCTGCTGTCGCATCACCCAGGTGAGGGCTGCACATTATAATATATATTCTATAACATTACTTTATTAACCCTTTACAATTTCTTGCATTAGGAATTATCTTTTTGCATACCCCAGCTTGCTCTCCATGAGACACAGACACAGACAGGGAGAGAGCCTGGGGTCAGAGCGCAGGGTCAGCCATTGTACAGCACCCCTGGAGCAGTTGGGGTTAAGGGCCTTGCTCAGGAGCCCAACGGAGTAGGATTCCTCTGCCAGCTGCGGGATTTGAACCGGCAACCTTCCAGCCACAGGCACAGATCCTTAGCCACAGAGCCACCGCTCCGCCCACCTCCACCATTAGTGGTGGTGGATGGGATTCTCCATTACCTGTAAAGTGTTTTGAGTGGAGTGCCCAGAAAAGCACTATATACATGTAAGCAATTAATTACCATTATTAACTCACATGGGCTGAGCACTGAAAACTACATTAATGGAAGAAAATTGCACTTTAATAAGGTCACAGGAGTTGAAGCTCAACTGTTGTCAAATTCACTGCATTTGACTTGGAATGCCTATATTTTCCTTGACGTTTGATGAAGAATGCAAAGTTAAAAACATCTCTGTCTGACTGCAAAGTGTATTTCTTTAAGTGTAGCAGCCTGAGGAGATTCACACGTCGAAAAACTTTAACCACAGTCAATGGGCTGCTGCTATCAAGCACCGCAGTCCACAGCAATCACAAGGTGTTCGGCATGTGAACAGTGAAAATACCCATGCATCTAACATAACCACACTTCTGCCTTGTTCTATAGTAGGTTCTTCTACAGAGGTGGAAATGACTTAACATCCGAATTCAGGCAAGCGAATTTCACTGACTTTCCCTATTGCTCTCTGAAAATGATTTGGCTAGCTCTTTTTTTGGTGGCTACTGCATGTGCTTGGCATGGCATTGGATTGAAATGAAATAAATGCAACTATTTAAATAGATAGTGTCTCCAGGGAGACAAGAATGCTATTACTCCTTTTAACCCTTCACTTTGCGGTAAAACACAGATAAGAGATATCATTTGAGATGATGATGGAATGGAACTGCAGAGACCACTGAAAATGACACACAACAACCAGACAGAGAAACAACAGATCACCTGCCCTTTGCTTCTGTGCCCTGTGTGAAGGTCTAGCACATCTTTCAGTCTGTTATATGCACAACAGTATTAACAAAGGCAATTCATAAGTTCCACTAGTTTCGCACAGTATAACTGGTCCTTGCCCTCTAATACTCTAAGCCACAAGTACGGTATCTTGAGCAACTTCCAGAAACAATAACTGAGTGCTTCAAGCTGTGGCTGAGAATGGCGGCAAGAGGGACGAACAGCAACAGGAAGACACAGTCATGGCGAGTCCGAGATCTGAGAGAAACAAATGTTTTTGTTAAGTCCCAGTGGCCACCAATTATCTTTTGAAGATTGCTCAGGAAAGGGCTTGTCTGTTAAGCACTTAACATTCTTAGGCTGCTGCTTCCTCTGTGGCTGTGGCTGCCGCAGTGGAAGGGAGCAATGGGGACTTGGGCAGCTCATTCCACACCGAGCCCACTTGTGCTGTGGCGTTGGACCAGACGCATTTCAACACGCAGCTTCTCCAGTGGATAACACTGCACATTTCAATTTTCTGCCCCCGATTAGAACAGCACTCATGAAACCAGAAAAAAACGTTACAAAAGGGAAGAGGCCATTCGATCCTTGGGCGTATTTTCATCACTAGCACCTTATTGATCGAAAGATCTTGTCGAGAAGCATCTTAAAGGGGTCCCAGAACACTGTCTGCTTCAACAACATGGCTGTGCAATTTGTTTCACACACCTACCCTTTGTGTTTCAGTCCTAAACACGTGCCCCCTTGGTTTCCATTTGTCTTGAAAGGTCCGTGTTTCACTTTTGGTTTTGGGTAAGACCCTTCTCAGACTCTGCCTACACCTTTCACAATTCAAAATCTTTGTAGCCAGTCTCTTTTGCTTTTCTTGCTCTTTGAGCCTTTTTCTTTGAAGCTTTTAATTTGGACAAAATGTGTTAGTAAAGAAAACTGTAATCAAACGGGACTTTTAATACGAGACGTAAAATGAGAGCATACCTAGACACAGGTATGCTTTCTTATTTATTCTTTTAGTAGGTTTTGAGTCTGAACTTTAATGCAAATGGAGGTATTTTCCTTACAATGAATAGTTCTAGAAAACTGCCATGGTCAAAACAGGGAAGCAATTCCGTGATACACAATGCTTCCAGACATACTCTACTTTGGCCTTAACACGTAGAGGCAAACTCTTACAGATCTGAATACTGACACTCACCATCTTAAATAAATTATATAATCTTAGCTTTAACGTGCTACGATTAACAAAATTTTCATGTTCAATTTCAATCTTGGAAGTGTTTACAGTAAGTATACAGATTGCATGGAAAGTATTTTAGAACAAACATTTTATTCACTTATTAATTTGTAGAGTTTCTGTCTGTGTTCATGTGGGTTTTCAACAGGAGCTCCTTTCCTCCTGTCTCCCAAAGCAAATCTGATGCTTCTTGGCCTCCCGGGGTCTCCTCGTGACCTGTGACCTGGCTGCAACGCGGAGTGGGATAAGAAACAGCTATTGACAGTGACTAAATGTGTGCAAAATGCAGGCAAGTACTTTAGGTGGTGGATGTAAAACTCATATTCATTGTAGAGTGAAAACTACAAGTAGAATAATCTGCTCCAAGTTGACTGCTTGTTGGCTTAATTGTGAAATTTCCCCAGACCCCCTGGCTGCTCTGCGGCTCTCACTTTTAATCTAGGGAGGCAAACATAGCACAGGCATGACTGAGCCCAGCTATACTGTGCTGAGCAGAGCTGTGCAGCTGGGAAGGTGGGTTGGGCCCGATATGGAGCAAAGCTGTGCAGGTGAGAAGGCATTCTGGACCCGGCACTGAGCAGCTTTGTGGCTGAGATGCTGAACTGGGCCTGGTACTGAGCAGAGCTGAGAACGCAGGCTCAGTTTTGTACTGAGAAGCTGCCCGTCATTCTCTTCTCTCAGACACTATGCGTCTCTCAGCGAAAAGCCTTTTCCTCGCCACATAACCACAAGAAGCTTCTGCTCTGTCACAGCACAAGCTGTTGCTGCAATGGTTTCTAGTCTACCTAGTCTAGTCTAACAGAGAAGTCTGAGACTTCACTATTTCCCTCTTCTAGGCAAAATAAATGGTCTGTAGCCCACAGAGGCAGAGAGGCAGGGTGAGCAGTTGACTCTGAATGACAAGCCAGTCAAAACAAATAGTCTATCACAAGTAGAAGCAGACAACACATGCCCAGCTTTTTGCTTTGAATGTGCACTGTGGGCATCCTCAAAATCAGAAGTTATTGAGAGTTCAAAGTCCTTCCCTGTGTCTCCAGTTGTAACCAATTCATTAATGCCACTAATGCTTAAGGCAAACAGATTTCTAAAAAACATAGCTTTATACTTAAGCACCAGGCACTGGCAACTGTTAATGATTTGATCATTCTTCCCCCACTGTTGAATCTTATTTTTATTATTAAATCTACTGCCCTCAGTGCTCAAGATTCTGCCTCAATTCTGCCCAGAGGCCACCTCCTACAGACAGCGGCACAGAACTGACACTCTGCAGTCTATCAAAACAAGCTGGACTGCTCAGCATCAGTGTGTCAGCATCCATATCTCAAGTAAGAAGAAAAGCTGAGGAGGTCGTTCAGCCCCTTTTCACCATTCTGTGGCCAGCACTGGCCTAAGAACCTCAATGAGCTGTTCCATGACCACCATCACATGAATCAAAAGCTCGCGTGCACGTTTCTTTTTGCAAAAGTAATCATTTAGACTATGAACCTGAAGTCTGAAAATAAACACAGTGACTTTTGGCATGCTCAAGGGAATGACAGAACCCGCACAGAGCAACATATGTACACGCATGTGAACATTAATGCAGATGCACACATCTACATTTTTTGTGCAAAGCTGGTGGAAACTTATCCAAGAAGGCCCATGGCTGTAATGTCCGCTACAGGTGCCTCTACCAACTACTGACTCAAGGTGGGGAGGGTGAATAACTGGAACCAATCATTTTATATTTAATATTTATAATTAATTTATGAGGATCTGTAGGATTTTGTACTGTAAGACATTTTTACATTATGATTACATTTTACATTATGATTTCGTACTCTAACACAAACTGACAAACTCGAAGGGGGGTGAATACTTTTGATAGCCACTGTATTGTTAATTTAAGACCACTGAGGTAATTTTCCATTCACTCCTCACTCCACACCCTTACTACATCAAAATGAAACACTGTACAGGAAGAAAATAGACCTGAGACAGATATTTTAAGCACTTTTGGAAGGTGCCATTTGATGTGAATTTTACAATGTATTGACATTTCTCCATGCTTTGGGAGCTACTGCCTTTTCAGAGACATTTCCTTCAGTTTTAGCTCCAGCATACATTTGTGCTTCCATACTTGTAAGGACCCCTATTGACTCACATGCTATTTACGATTCTATACTCCTCCAAAATGAAACCCAACACATGGGCTAAAGCAGACCTTAAATAAGTAGACTTGGTATTTTTAGATTCTTATTTGTTTATAAACTAATCACCTCATCACCAGTCATCAGAATGCTTGTTCTGTCTTTGTGGGCATTACTATATTTGTGAAGACCACACCTGACAACCGGAAAGAAGACGTTGGTCTCCTCACTGGCAGCTCCTGGGCACTGTATCACTCTGTCAGCTCTTGCCAGGACACTTTGCTGATACTTGAATATACTCACGGACAAGCAGAATATCAAGAATATCGTTGAAGACGGTGTTAATAGAATGTGAGGAGAAAACATCCTTACTGTTGGGTTCATGGTGTGGTATAGTAGCCTCCGTAAAAAGAGTAAGGGAAAACTGGTCAGGATTGTTAAATAGTAAAATAACTGGTTGATCACAAAAACAGCTTAAAGAGCTGTATTAAGCTGTGCAGAAATGCAATATATCGTTGATGACCACTCCCAATCTCTTCACATTTTCAACTGCTGCAGTGATGGAGGTGTTTTAGAATACCCATAGCCAAGGAAAATGGATACATTTTATTCCATGTGCAATCGGTGTATTAAACACAGCTAAGTGACTGTTTCCTGTATGAAGCTAGCGGATTAATGTAATGTTAATGTAATATGGGCAGAGTGTGATGTGTGCATATGTATTGTTGCATGGATAGAATTACTGTTTCTTTTTAATGTGCATTTATTTATGTTGAGCTTTATTTGGTTTTTGTATTTTTTTTACGGTGATGGCTCAGGCAAATTTCCACCCTTTTGGGTGGACAACAAAATTATATAATAATTCTGTAACGAAAATATATCTTACTTTCAAGATGTTCTTGCATTTTTCTTTCTTTCTTTTAAAGGGCCAGATCAGATTTTAGGCCTTAAAATACATGGACACCCACAATTTACACAGATTTCTTCTTAGTTTTCCCAATCATGACCCAGTGATCTTTTTCACTATTTCAATCTGAAACAGTCCCCAGAGCTGTCCCAAGGATTTTGTATACTCAGATCAAATCCCTCAAATTCATTTGCTCTAGACTCCAGAGATTTAGTCCTTATAATACAATTCCCTGAGACAAGGCATCCTTCTTGCTGTTCTTCTTTGAACACATCCTAAGTCGGTAGTATAATTTTTTATGGTATGAAACTGAATACAATATTCTAATTGAGGTCTTAACAGTGTTTTGTCGAGTTTGAGCATAACTTCCCTCGATTTAAATTTCACTCATTTTACTATGGACCCAAGCATTCTGTTTGCTTTTTTATTGCTTCCCCACATTGTCTGGATGAGGGCATAGAAGAACCTACATATACACCCAGATCCCTTTCATGTGCAGCTTCCTGCAATTCAGAATGAACCATGTGATACATTACGTTCCTACATCCTGCATGGATCGCTTTGCACTTATCAACATTGAATTTCATTTGCCCAGTGTCAGTCCAATCCCTCATTTTGTCTGAATTGTTTTGCAATAGCCTTGCTGGTGTTCCTGCTTGCCACCCCTCCTGTTATGTGTCATATAAAAATGTAACTCGTTTGCCAATGAATCCAAATCATTGACGTACTGTGAATTAGAAAGAGTTCAAAACATCTCTATACATCCCTGCAATATAATTCTGCTTCTGTCCACCCAAATAGTAGTTGTGCTCCTTAAGCTGAAACATTGATTGCTGTCTGTTTACCAGTTCTCAATCCATGCGCACATTTTACCTTAGTTCATTTGGAAACATTTCTGTGTGAAACACAAAGCAAACGTGTGCATAGTAGTCTAAACAGTCTTACCAATGCACTCTATATTTGTTAACTCAGCTTTCCTCTATTTGTCTTCCAGACTGTCTACTGTATGCCCTACCATTGTGTTGGTCTTTGGAATAGCTTTGCCACATAGCCAGAATATGTACACAACAGCACCTAATTCCTGTATCAAATGAGCTTCAGATGAATGTCTTTACTGGCAAAACCACTCAGAACATTACACATCTGAGCTAAAGGCCTGGTCCCAGTGTGTTAAAACTTTGTCAGGCTTTCCCTCCTTGTTTGGAAGACGCTGGCATTCCACCTGCAGAAGCCAGTGAAGAAGCTGTGGGGTTGGACCTTGGGATACGTGGTGCCCCCTTTGGCATGTTGCTGTAGATGACAGCAGAGGGAGTTATGGGTTGCAAAGTGGGAAACAGGAAGCCCAGGCTTCTGTCAGTTCGAAATTAAAACTAGGGAGACAGAAAGGAACCAAAAGAGAAAAACTGAGGCTTTCAAAAAAGACAGTGAGGCAGAGAGGCAGAGAGTGAGAGGGAAAAAGACAGAGTGACAAAGCGAGGGGGAAGAGAGAGAAAGTTAACAATGCAAACTCTCTGCCAGGGAGGGAGGGAAGTCAGGTGTCTCAGGGAAATTCACTTCCTGTTTCCATATGAAGTCATATCCTCCACAGGGAGAAGCAACAGATTTGTTATAGGACATGAACCTAGCCTAATTTGAAATGTCTTACTCTTGATAATACTGCTGTGGTAATCCAGTTGAAACATTTTGTTTCAGATAAATGAGGTATACATGTCAATTTTTTGCCCTGACCTTTTCCGGCCTGATCTTAGCTGAAAAAAGAGATGATGGCTTTGAGTAATAGCTGCTATCTGCAATTTTGTACCAATCCTACTCAGAGTGTTACAAAAGCCATGTTGCTTATTAGCAATAACAGCTAGCACTGAAAAATAATCCCAAGGACAGTTTTACATTTGGCAGTTATTGCTGAGATAATAAGCAGTAACTGCCAGTAAGAAAACTGCTACTGAAGTGCCTAGAGTAACATAGGGCCAGTGTGCGTGAGTGGTTAATTTCACATGAGGTGACGATATGCATGCATGTTTGGGTGAAAAGCTTGAGACAAGCTGTTTGTAACTGGAATATAAGGCCCCAGACAATTACAGAAGAAATTGCACTTACACATTAAGAGCAAGACAGAAATCTTGCGTCCATTTTCAAACAGAGATTCTAATTTCATGTCAAAATCTTCCTTATCTGGTGCCATTTGCTTTTGTAACAGTAAGATACTATACAGTATGCAAATGAAAAAGTTAGTTATGGTACTGTAGCCTGTGCTCAGGTATTGCATACCAGGGCACAGGGATATTTTTGATTGAGGCTTGGTTGCAGCCTACGGTTTCCAAAGGTCAGGTGACCAGTATGACAACATATTGAATCCTCCTCTTTTTCCCCACTTACTAGCTGCAACAGATTCCTCTCGGAAATGAAACAACTCTTCTTATTTTTTTAATACAATTTAGATTTGCTGTTTGCAGCTCATATACACACTACACCTAATTTGGAATCTCTGTCTGAGCCTTTATATCCCAGCTGACAGGAATGCCTCTTCTACCCACACAAAAACATGAGCAACCACAGATAGCTGCTACTGATATGCCCCTCCATGAAGCTACAGTATTCATCTTCTGATTCACAGTCATTTACAGGGGACTCAGCACTATTTGGAAGAGTGTCACAGACATCACTGCAGGCCTGCAGATGCTTGGCAAGTCGCAAAGGTCACTGTTTCTCCAGGAGCCAAGAGAGGTCTGGCTAGCTAATCCCAATCCTACCACTGGCTGTAAGGAGCCAATCAGGAGCTGCTGCTTGAGGGATCCTGGTCAGACTCAGGCTTGAACCTGTGACATCTAAATTATAGAAATCATTCTGTGCGCCCACATGTAGTTACCTGTTCATTCCTCATCCATTCAAGAATTACTCAGGCAGCCATATGCATGCTATGTTAAATATGTATAGCTGCCCCATCTTCACAAAATCAGAAAAGAAGAGATTAGGGGGGAGGGCACTAGGTATATACCCGATGCACATGATACTGTAAGAGAAGCACTAAGTGGGAGGGCGGCTGTGAAGGGCGTTAATAAAGCCCAGCTGTATACCAGTATCAAGATGAATTCACAAAGTGAGTGAAAATGCACAGAGGTGTCGACAATGAAGAGGACAATGGCACAGCCAGAGTACAGGAGGCCTGAGAACTCCAGAGAACACAGCATGGCAGCCACAATGGTGACCAGAAGGCACCTGAAACAGTGGGACTGGATCCTGGCGGGATCTCGTCAGCACATCTCTGTCAGATGAAGGATATTGGTGTTTGCTGGAACTATAGCTAAAACACAATTACTGGAAAAACAAGAAACATAGTCTTATTGTATACCTTTTTTAGAATTTTAGAAGTACAGTAGGTCTAACAGTCAACAGAATAAGAAACACATTTCCACATTGCCTTATTTTGGTTACTTTTCCAAAATTCTGCAATGTTAAATGATAGATTGATGATAGATGCATAGCACACTCTTTCACAAGCTCAAATTCTCACTCACACTCACTTCTTTGAACAATGTCTTGAAATGTGAAGTTTGGTCAATGATTTCTGAGAAAGCAAATCTGACACCATTATGTTTAAATGTTGAGTGCCTTTCATTGAGTGATATTGCTAGCTATGGCTAGAAATGCACTTGTAAATTTCAACTTTTCTGCTCACAAATGTCCCTGACATTCACTGTCACCAAGCACTCCTGGTCAGTTGTAAAGTGAATTTTGAAAAACACTTTCCAGGAACATGGCAGTGAGACTGACACAGCAGTTCCATATTTATCACATGAAGTACATGCTGGAAGGGAGAGCTGTTCAGTGTTAGTTCACAACAAACATGTTGGTTCTGCACCCTAGGAAAAGAGCATGGATTTGTTTGTCGCTGTGTCGTTTGTCGTTTGTTACTGAAGGGTTAAAACACTTCATTTTTAAATCGGACTTTATTTTATATTTTTCTACCAGACATTTCTCACCCTATCCACCCCCTCAATTCCTGTCTCTTTGTCACAAAACAAGGCCAAACACTGTCCACTGTAACACCCCCCACCCCCTTCCTTCCTTTGCAGCTGGGGTCTAAAGAAAGGAAGTGACCTCGTGAGGAAACAGGATGTGATGCTTCACAGTGGCCGCAATCACCTCACTGCTCATCTACTAGCTATCCGTCTGCCTCTTTCTCCCTCCTAGTTTTCCATTTTTAAGGAGTGGGAATTCTCTTTTTTCACTTATTTCCCACTATTTTATAAGTACCTCTGAAATTTTTTAAAAAAGAATAAAAAAACAGTTTTGCCAGATTGCAAAGGGCAGCAGTACAGTAGTTGTTTGATGTATCTGACCATGACACTTTCAGCCAGCCCCTCCACCTCTTAACCCACCTTACAAGCCAATGAAGGGGCATTGATGCCATATCACCCCCAACAACCAAACACAGCTTGAACCTTTCTACTAACACTCAGCAAATCTACATTCCATCTTGCTCATTCATGGGTTTCTTGCACTGAGAAAATGAACAGGTATACTGGGAAAATTAGCCAAGTTCTATATGAAGAACTTTATTGACTTGGTAACCTCCTGGAACATAAAGAAATGATTCTCTTCAGGGTATAGATAAATTGCATGTTTTTATTTGGTAATGGTTCAGCTTGACCAGGTTCATGCCTCACAAAGCCACCACACGAGGTATTAGGCATTAATTAGGCAAGCAGAAGTAGAACTGGGCGATAATTCGATAACGATAATTATCGCTTTATAATTTTCCTCTATATAATTTTAACAAAAGTTCGATAAATGTTTGATATACAGTATATGTTTATGCTTTGCGTATGCACACAAAATACTTGCGCATGTGCACTAATGCGTGTGCATGTTGCAGACCGGACAGGTAACGGATTTGTTTAATGTTTCTGCTGTTTGGCAAGTGTTTGTCGTGTTCTTAAAATAAAAAGTTGTTTAATTTACCAATTAACTGTCTGGTTTCTTCAACTTTCACTCAGGAGAAAAAATCTGCTTTTAAACTTGAAAGAAATAATGATTTGACATTTATCGTGATAATTATCGATATCGACTGATATGAAAATTTTTATTGTGATAATGTTTTTGGCCATATCGCCCAGCCCTAAGCAGAAGTGACTGAGAACAATGCACCATGACAGAGCAGGCTGTGGGGACCCATGGCAAACCAATACGCTCAACACTGTTGAGATGCAATGGTAGCCACAGCTAAGAGGATGTTCCTTGACTTACCTGCTTAGGTAAAGATTTCAGGTCAAATCAGTTTAGGCAGGGTAGTTATTGAACAGTTGTGAGAAGAGTGGTAAAAGAAACTGAATGAACTCATTAGTGGACTCCAGATTCTGATTTTCAGTCATTATTTTTGCTGGTAAATATGTGCATGTGACGGAATGATCCAGGTAAACAGCAGCACTGAAAATGAGGTGCATGACTAAGTTACTTCCCGGCACATGTGGGTGTAGCCTACTTACGCTGGTCTACTTTTCATATTTGCTTTTGTGTCATCGGCAACCTAGAAACTCCACCACACAGAGAAACGTTAAAGAAATGTCCACCTCCCAAACATTTAAACCTTGTGATATGCTTGTGAAATGGCTATGAGCAGAAAAAGGGCAAAAAACACTTTGAATACATCTGGACTGTTTCAAGTAAACTTCCACTTTATGGGAATGTCTGGGTCATGTCACTTGCCGACTGTGACTGAGGTTGAGATTCTCATGTGGTGTCACATTATTGGCTGAGGCAGGGTGGGATTAGCTGACCATGGATCTCTGGGCTCTTAACAACATTGTAACCCCTGTGGCCATTGGCAGTGATATACAGTAGTACCTTTAGGTTAGGACACACCACTCCAGTAGTTAGCACTGTTTCTCTGTGGCTGGGGCCCAGGATGTGTTAATGAGGATGTGTCTGCCTACACTTTCTCATTCTCCCATGTACTGTATGTGATCACAGGGATCAAAGGTGCATGCAGCGATATGAAGATCCCAAAAATGGGGATTCCATATAGGATGAGTAAGACAAAAATGAATCAGCCTGGCCTAAAACATCTTTGTCCCTGAATAACAGGCCGGATGGAACTCACTTCAAGGTCATGGTGAAGCATTTCAGACTTCCACAAGTATGAGCACCACAACAATGACTAACATAAAAGTATCATTTCTTTGTTTTCCATCAGAGACAAAAAGTATACTGTTGTAACTCCATTATGTCTTGTGACAAAGCTGTTGGCAGCACTAATCTCAGTTTACTGGCACAGGTTGTGATGAGGGAGGGGGATAAGAGCTCACTTCCTCACAGACACTACTGCTGTAGGCGAGGTGTCAAGCAAACGCAAGACTCACTGCAGCCTCTCAGCAATGACACCCACTACAGCACCCACAGTATCTCTCCCTGACAAAGCGTAGAGACTCAGAGCTGAAGTACATTCATAGTGAAGAGAATAAGCCCTTGATTCTGCACTGGTTTGAAGTGGAACAAGATAAACATCACCTCAAACATGCCCTGGGTTGTTCCTATGTGATTCAAGGACTCAAGAAAAAGTCTAATACAGTATGTAAACAGTTAAAAGAAGAATAATCAACATTCTGAAACCTTTTCTTGATACATGTCCACATATTGCTACAGCTGTCCAAGTCAGATGCTGGTATATCCTGGCATACAGTACATTTGACCCTGTAATTAGTAAGTCCAGTATCTTTCAAGACACCAGCTTGCCTTCCTACACCATGATTGTGCACTGAAAGTTGGGTGTTTAACATCTATAATTACTTCCACCTGCTTCAGAAAAATCTATAGGCACTTCCAAGACATCAAGGTTTGGAGAAATGCTTCTAGCAGCTGCAGTGGCATCAGCCTCCAGGGCCCTGCTCACTACTGCCACACTGAACACCAACCAACCTCTTAAAGAAATAGGGGTTGTCTTCTCATTTCCATCATCTTGCAGTTCTTCCTGCTTGTGGTATTTGACAAGGCCGCAGACCCAATGTCTTCCATATCTAACTGATCTAACTGTGCACAACAGCAGGTAATGACAACAGTCAATGGATTCAATACACTGGACTGAAGTGCTTGCAGTTGCTGAAACACTACTGATCAAAAGGCAAGTCACTCTTGTGATGCTGGTTCAAAAGCCACAACCCTGCACGAATAAATTGTTGTATTATTCCCATCAAGATGAGAAAGACATGTATTCTTGGGTGTGATTTGATAATGAAAAATATGGCATAGATCAGAGACTAGCTGTGTTTTTATTTTTCTCCCACATAAAACCACAGGACCCAATTTTAGTCCAATCAATGGCTAAAAAAAACAGAATGGATTTGATCTTCCCTGGCAATCTATGTCAGCATTTATGCAGTACAGTGCATAGAAATCTTCCTATAGCCAAGATGCAGAGCGTGGAAATATTTTTGGTCTTGCCAATTTTATATTAGCAACATATCACTGGTAGAGCTGCTTTACTTCAAGAAACTTGAATCTCAATTTCAGCCTCTTTTTCCAGCCTCCTCTCAGGGTACTGCTACTGAGTAAGGGTATGAAATAACAGTCATTTCTACCTGACTATTACACATGGATTTGATTTTCCCCAGCAATCTATGTCAGTGTCCATGCAAAAATAGTGGTTTTGTGACTAAGAAGTAAGATACCTCAGCACGGATTATCATATTCTGCCAAGGACCAGTCAAAATGTTCAAACTCAACTTGAAAAACATGGCTCCTACCCAGTTTCTTAAGGAGTCTGGATTTTTGTGAATTAATGTCTTAGTAAATGTACCTAACTGATAAGCACATTACAACGTCTTGAAAAACAAATTGGTTGGGAGATTGAGAGATCACTATTGCTACCGGCACTAACAGCATGCTTTACTGCATCAGTAGTTAAACACTAAAGTGTTAACATTTTAATGTCAGTGGCTGCAATTGTGATTGTCATCAGCCTCCATTTGACGGACAAAATATTTTGAACTCTGGCAAAGTGATTTGAACAGGCTGACAACATCAATGCTAAGGCAAAACCGTCAAGAAGAATAAGACTCCTCCTACAGTGAATTACTGTAAGATTCTTTCTGGAGTGTAGTGTAGTGGCAAAGCGAAATGCATGTTGTGGAATTTGCTTAGTGCATAAAACTCTTACTGTATTCTGCCACTGTTGAACCAAAACCGTGTCCTGTTCTCTCATTATCGTGCCGCTGTGGAGTTGATCTTAAATGAGATTCCTCCTGTTCTTTAGGACCTGTAGGTCTGGGGGGATTGTAGCCCTCCGTACAAGAGCTGGGCACCTTTATGCTTCACAGGCTCTCTAAGATGTAGCTAGAACTGAATTCACTATTACAGGTGGATTTGGAGGTATTCTGCCCATTGCAGCCTGGATTTGTCTTTGATGTTCTTAGATATAATCCCAGGTATTTGACTTCAAACTGCTACACCACATTACAGTTAGGAGCTCAGGCAGTTTAAATGGCATGCAGTGCGTAGGCTTAAAGTCTGTGACTTGCATTCTTCCTCCATGCTATACTGATTTATCTTCCCAGTGTGGAACTCTTTGCATTTATGGGCATTTATTCCTACTTGCAACACAGTTGACCGTGTCTGCATCTCATCGGGATCTGCTTTCATCCTGACGTCACTCTGATACTGTGTCCACCCCTGTCCGCCTGGCTGATACCCAGATTAAATGCTGCTGGGTATCTAACATCAATATTTAGACATGCCTTGTTATTTGTAACTGGCACAGTACCATGGCAGTGCTTTACAGTAATGTATACAGACAGAGCAAAGAGTGTTTTTACATGCTTCAGATACCCCAAGGAAACAGCAGGGTACTTCATACTCTGCTAGACAGAACAAAACACTTTCTCAGGGGTCTGAATGTGAGGGGGGTAGCTGTGGATTGTACAGTACTGTATATATCACTGACACTGACAGGATCGTGGCTCACACTGTATTCTTGACCATATATAACGCCATTGCTACTACACTTTTCTTTTAAAAAAAATGGAAAAATGAACTATTTTGTTGAAAAGGAATAGAAATAAACTGTTCACACTGACTTGATTTAAGATCCTGAATGTTTTATGTGACCCTGGAGCAACATTACTGAGGTGTAATACTATAAATATTTTTTCTGACTACTGACAAGTTTAATTGTTACAGTAAAACGTGGTTGGTTCACATGCAGTTAAAGCTTTTCCTGCAGTTCATACAGTTAACAAATGCAGATAAACTCTGAGAAAGTCCTGCTTCTATTTGGAATTTTTACATCACACCAAAGATCCAGTGTATATCCATTGACAAAAGATGGATAAAATGTCAGGACAGACATATATATTTTAAAAATAATTGCTAAACTATGTTTGCTAAGAATTTGTACCTATTTCTTGTCCCTTTGCAGCCTACACATGCTGACACAGCTACCCACCTGAACTACTAAAGAATATGTCATGGTTTTAAAAGCATCAACAGTTCCTGTTGTAGTGAAACAAGACATCAACACAGAAACGAATTCACTACACTTTCAAACTCAGTATTGAGTGTACTGAAATAACTAGACATGCCATTCAAATCAATTGCTTCTCACTCTCTCTGGTACATCACTGGAAATTAAAAGTAAACAAGTACAGTATACACTCACAGCATGTTAGCACTTTAATCAAATCAGCTGTATTACCTGTATCACTATCATCAGTTATCATTGTACCAACGACTCATAAGCAAGATACCAAATGACATTTTTAGTAGATTTCTGTATTTCCCCTTGCTTGCAACAGACTGCCGTACCTTGTAATACCAGGTTAAAAAACACAAAGCATGTGTTGTGTCAGAACAATCGGTCAGCATGTTGTCGGAAACAGAAACGAGGATTAGCGTTACCTAAACTGTGCGAACTGGTCTCAGCGCCGCACGGCAGGGTGATGAGGAAGCGAGCTACTCGCAGTGTCTTGACCCTGCCCGTCTGTCCGAATTCACGGGTCTCTCATCTCCCCAGCCCCGTCTGATAAGAGGAGATGGGAGAGGATTTCCGTCACTCCACATGCAATTCCCGGATCTGAGTGTCGGGGGGCGGATGGAGCGGAAATTCATAACAAGAAGCCAGCAAAGGAAAAGCAGAGCGCCCGGGTGACAAACAGGGGCTTCCTAACCTCCGACACGTACCGCAGAGGAAATGTTACAACCCACAAATTGTGAAACACAACCGTTACACATGAAGAATACGCCATTTACAGTGTAAAGATCAAGATTTCCTCCCGAAAGCCTGTTACAGCTATAATTGAAATTCCTCGTTTTGTACAAAAATGTCTATACTGCCATTTTAACATGCACACCGGATACATTTGTTGAACCTACACTACAAGTACAGTTTGTACAGTATGTAACATTTATTAGTGAAGTGCATTGCAGTCGCTGTATTGCACCATTTGAGTTATTGTTTTCTGCTTGTTTCTTAAAGCCCAGACATTCTTATTTAATAAACACTGCATTCGTATATTCATTTATCAAGACATGAAAACGTTTAGTACGAGCATCAGGCGAGAATGAATCGTTCAAACCCTCCATTACAACCTAGAAACAAAATAGACATACAACACTGTAGTTGTAAAAGCGTATGTGATTTACACACATGAAGAAGAATCCTAGTTAAATATGCGGTCCCCTTTCACTGCATACTTCCAGAGCCAATAAATCTGTAAAATTGCACAACGCTACATCTTTTTGCATTACATTTTGGGCACTGACTACACGTCTGCCTCACAATCTCTCTCACTGCACATTTCTATAAGATTAAATCATCCCTTCTGGTATATATTGTCACGTACAGTCCCGAAATGTTCAGGAATTTCGTTTTTAAATGCATTTGTCTTACCTGTACCGTAATGCTGTCTGTTCAGCTGCACACACAAATCTGACGACGGAGTGCACAGTCTTCTTTTACTACAGAAGAGCTGGTTAGTTAGTCCTCGTTCTCCCTTTCCTCGCACTTGCTCCGAGTCGTGCCTCCTGACAGTAATCCGGCGATGGTTGTGATAGGTTCCTTGTCTGCGGCTTGTGTTTATAACTGCCTCTTCGAAATGGCAGCAACAGCCTCCGTTTCCCTTTCCCCTCGTCTTCCACACCCCCCAAGCAAGCCGAGATCGGCAGACCACAGACAGAGCGTGCTGGCCCTCCTGCCTGTGGGACTGTGAGGCAGAAGTGCCTCATTTAGCGATTGAGAGCAATACCCGTGTATTAACAACAGTTAGTTTTTGTTTATCTCGCTGCTTTATGTGGGAAACACAATTGTGTAGCAGCTGTCCTCGACCTTGCAATAGATAACGCAGCATTTTCAGAGCACCCGGTCCGAGGTGCATATTGTAGGCAGTATACTGTAGGTGCGTAAATCTACACCTGTCTTGGAATGCGGTGAGAAATCTCTGTTAGCTCTGCACACTTTATTAGCGTGTGACAATAAAACAGTCTCAAAATGTCTGTACAATCCTGTTGGTCGGGGGATTTTATTTAACATGAAGGTGATTCAGTCGGTGCTATGACAAGCCGTACAGTTAAAAAAAAAGATTTGTATTCCAAGTGTTGTGAGAGAATGTTTTCATCAAGCTTGATGTTTAAAAAATGTTTAAAACTGTTTTTAAATCCACTTCCAGTTAGTATCTATGAATCCTCATGTTCGTGTTTCACTTCATTTTGAAGATGTCCGCTGGTTTGACTTTATTATTAATGCCTTTGAGGATTTTGAATACTGGTATCAGATCCAATAAGTCTTATCTGTTCAAGACTAAAAAGGCTCAGTTCTTTTAACCTGTCATGTTGGACATTTTTTTTAGTCTAGGACTGTATCTGGTTGTTCTTTTCTGGACTGAAGTTAAGAACAGCAAAATCTCTTATTAACTTTCTGTTAATGCATATGGTGCATTGATTTAAAATTGACACTTGTGACTATACAGGTTTTTAATTTGCTTTCTTATTGCTTCCCTACAACTCTTTTTCATAAGTAGCCTGTTCTAGGTAAGTGTTTCTGAATTTGTTTTTATAATTTATGTTTTTACTGATCTGCATAGCAAAGCCTGCACTTCTTTAGATTAAATGAGCATCTGTCATTTACTGTTGTGGAGTGCACTAGGTTTGCCAATATAGCCTCTTCTCACCTGTCAGTCAATGTCGGTTGTAATGGATTTGCAATCAGACAGGAGATGTGTATCACCTGAGGCAATTGCCTGCCTCAGGTAGTTCAGGTCTCTTAAATTTTGCTTGGACTATACTTAGGCTAGGAACAAGTAATAGGTTTATTCTATGCTGAAAAGAGAAGAAAGAAAACAAAACGTTTCGGCTGTGGAGCCTTCTTCAGTTATTACTTGTTCCTTTGCAGCCTACGCATGCTGATGTAGCTACCCACCTGAACTATAAAAACCTACTGTTGCTTGTTTCTATCTCAAGCACCAGATATGACAGACTATTACCTAGATGATCCTCTTGTTTATTTCTACAATTTTATTTCTATTACTTTACATGTAATAGATGTCAGATTTATTGGTCTTTAGTTACTTGGGGCTGTTTTGTTTCTTCAGCTGTTTCTTGGGCTGTAGCTTTTTCCATATTTCTGTAGTGTTAAGTTCAGAGTATTCTCTGTATATGGGGTTAGTAATGCAAGTACCCATTTATATAGTGGGGTGGGCTAGAGCAACTATCAGGATACAACAGCAATGTCCACAACAGACTTGAACATTCGACCTTCAGGCTGGGAGCTCAGAACCCCTCACCATTACTCCATGCTGCCCCATCAGGACACAAATATTTGTGTTAAAAAGTGAGTAAATAAAAAGGTTCTTGATTTAGAGGCCTCAAATAAGCATTTCTATTATGACATGACATAAGATGGAAAAAAAAGCTTACAACTTTACAACTAAAAAGAGTTTATTACAATTATGAAAACTAGTAAAATAATTAAGTGCATAGGTTCTACTTTTAGAGCTACAGTCACTACATTAAGCATAAATCACTGAACAAGTGCACTCTGGATCTTGCTCAGGAACAGATAATTCCATCTCTTTTTTTCTGACTTTAGCTCCAGTTCTGCTCATAACACATTTGTAATGCTTGATCTTCGGCCTTGGCTGTGTGACCTGTCCAGTCTGTATTGAAGCTCTCAGATAGGAGCTTTCTAACTTGACCAAGAGCAGGTTTCTCAAAGTACAGCCCTCCTAAGCCACTGTCTTGTAGAGTTTGGCTCCAACCAACTCTGCAGTTATTTAATTGATAATCAACAAGATCAATATAGCAAGGATGCTGGATGGAGCAAAAGTCTGCAAATAAACTATACTGGAAAAGCCACAGAATTAGTAACTGTTCCAGCTTTTGAAACACTTTTAGCTGGGGACTTTCGTCTCTCCTCCAGATGTTAGCTGGATTTATGGGTGGTATTGGATGCCAAACTGGGTCATGGATCCACTGCAAGTGGTAGCATCACATTATGATGGCAAACCTAAGGGCAAAGACTTAAGTCAAGCAACACTGTGGCCCATTCCTTTTTCAGAACTTTCCATACTCACTTAACACAACAAGAAAAGGAAACTGAGATATCTTTATCATTTTTGGTTCTATAATGTTCAGCAGTTACTTTCCCATAGTGACATGCTTTGGTTTATTTCCCTGTACTTTTACCACAATTTCACTGTACTTTACTACACAATACACCACAGAACACGTTACAGAACCATGCAAGAGTTCCAGACAGTGATGTTTTCTTTCAGAATATTCTCCTTTTTAGTGTACTTTGCACCCCTTTCCTACACTTCTCAAATTGTAAAATAGCATCTGAAGATGATGTATAATATAATACAATACAGTATAATAGTATTTGCTCACAACCCAAATCAATGTGACCTAATTAATCTACTTAATTATACTTTGAAATCCTCTGTTGCAGGCAGGTCTTTGAAGATTGTAATAGCAAAGGACTTGCCACTAGAGGTCCACTAAAAAGCCACTATTGTGATAATATTCGCTGGGTGTTTATTAGTTAATAATATAGTTTGTGAAGGGTTTGGAAGGCACATTCCCATGTGGGGTTAGGGTTATAATGATGATTAAAGAGGGGACCTCACGTCACTCTGTGGTGTGTAAGACCTGCAGAAACACATAAAGACTCCTGCAACTCAACATCATACTGTAGGTTTTCTATGTGCTCATATTCCTGGAGCCTGCCTTTCTAAAGCTGTAGTTTATCATCCAATTTGCTCTTTTTGTAAATGTAAAAATCATGTAAATGATTGTGGCTTAACTAAAGATACTCACCCTCTTCGAAATGCAGTCTTATCGGTAGTGAGTTAAGCCTCAAAAGTCAGAATTCATCAGAGGAAAGGTGGGAATTACTTCAAATGGCCAGTAGGTGATAGTACACGATCAGTATGTCGGGAAAGGTTTACTGAAAAGAAACTGAAACCAAAGTGTAAGTGTGAAAAGCAAAACAAAGTCTGCTGCAAAAGTGTTGTCTTATGTGAAAATAATGTGAACCTACAATTACAGCTGTAGCTGCTTAGGACTCCTAGACTCCTAGAACTCCTGAATCACATGAAGGCAAGTGAATTATTCAAATCTTGGTCATTCCATATAAAACAGTTCCGCACATCTAAGAGTCTGTGTTCTTTACAAAATAAGGTCTTTGCAAAAAAGAGTTTTTTCTATTTAAACCTAAATACCATTATTAGTCTAAAAAATTTACTGGTAGCATATTCAAATCTGCAAAACAAAGGGATTTGTTGGAATAAAACAGACATAACCTCCAGCCTGTATGATGCAGTGCCACATGTTTGTATTGATAAGTAAAAACTAAATACAGTAAATGGCCCTCTAAGCTTCATTAATCAAACTTTATGCATCTGTCATTTTTGTGCCTGCTCACGAGGCTGGTGTAATGCTGTTACAAATTAAATTAAAATGACTATAATACATTTTTGACAAATATTAAAAAACTATTACCCTAAAAAGGGAGAACATACTTATATGACATATTTGTCAGTGGGTGGGGATCAATTGGGATCTTTGTAAAGTGCTTTGGCATTTAATTAAAAAATACAACAAGTTTTTTTATTATTTCTTAAGAAAAATAGGCTTATAGGAGATAGGCTCCCCAGTCGTTCACTCGTGAAAATGTGTTTCTTTCTCTATAGCTTAGACATTAGTACTTCATGCCTAGGTAAAGGGTCAGCACACAATGACTCCTTTGACTTGCTGGGCACCTACAGTAATGCCAGTGAGAGGTGTGCCACTCTTCCAATTGGCACCAAAACTCCCGTCAGGCAAGATGGAGTCTGCAGTATGTCAATAGAGAACTGGCACTTTGATTGGGCAATTAGGAGATGTAGACATGTCTCATACTCCACATGAGTTCCAGTCTAAAGACAACTGGAGTATCCGTATTGGGTGGGTATCTATTAATCCATACTGTTACTGTCAGTCCCAGATGAAAGTTTTAAACCAGTTCTTTTCTTCCTCTTCAACCAAGGATAAATGGTGATTAGCCAACAAAAACTGGCAAATTCAGTTCAGGCTTTATTATCCTTTGAGGGAAACTGGTTTTACAGTATAGTTCAACACAACAATATAAAAAAGACAGACAAACATTAACAACAGAGAAGACAGTACAACAGTGTTACAGGGAATAAGAGTTATTTACATTGTTTGAGGGAGATATTGGAGCACGGATGAAAGATTTCCTCAGACTGTTACTTTTACACCTTGGGACACAAGAGCATCTTCCAAACGGGAGTTGTGTAAATTCACAATGTAGGGGGTGAGACACACCATAATGCTTTGGGCCTTCTTTATAGTGAGACTATAAGAACTGTGTGTCTGAACAGGTAGTTAGTAACACAGGGGGCTCCTCAGGGGACGGTTCTTTCTCCATTCCTCTTCACCCTCTATACTTTGGACTTCACGCCACCTGCAGAAGTTCTCAGATGACTCTGCAACTGTGGGATGTATCAAGGGTGGGCAGGAGGAGGAGTACAGAGGACTGGTCAGCAAATTTGTGGAGTGGTGTGGGGAGAACCACTTGGAACTTAATGTAACAAAGACAAAGGAACTGGTGGTAGATTTCAGGAGGAAAAAGGTCAAACCTACTCCTGTCTACATCCATGGGAGTGGCGTGGAGATGGTGGACTCGTACAAGTACCTGGGAGTGCACATTGACGATAGACTGGAATGGTCTAAGAACATTGAGGCCATCTATAAGAAGGGACAGAGCCAACTTTACTTCTTGAGGAGGCTCAGGTCCTTCAACGTATGTAGTAAGATGCTACATATGTTCTATCAGTCAGTGGTAACGAGCGCCATTTTCTACGCAGTGGTATGCTGGGGCTCTGGGATTAGAGCAGTGGATTCTAAAAGGCTGAACAAGCCCATCAGGAGAGCAAGCTCTGTCATTGGGTCTGACCTGGACCCCTTGGAGGTAGTGGCTGAGAGGAGAATGGTGTCCAAACCAGAGGCCATCATGGACAATGTCTCCCATCCCCTCTATGACAGGCTTGTAGAAGTGAAGAGCACATTCAGCAATAGAATGATTCATCCGCGGTGCGACAGGGAGCGCTACAGGAGGTCATTCTTGCCTTCTGCCATAAGACTGTACAACGCATCCACCTTGCGTCTGGGCAGAGGCAATATTGATAGTGACCTGTTTCTGGACTGAACAGTAAACTGCTACATCTGTTCTTTTTCTTTTCCCATGTACAACCGTTTTTTGTGCAAAATATGCCAGGGACCCGTGCAATGCATTTATATTTATATCTTTATTTACATCTATATTTATATTCATATGTGCGATACAATTTTTCTGTGTACTGTTCTGTTCTAGTTTGTTCTTTGTGTGTCCGGACTGTGAGTACCTCTTTTAGTGCACCCCTCACTGTACTGATTGTATTGTATGTATTGTACTATTATTATTGTATCATTTGTTACACTGTGGCTGTGTTGTCTGTGTTAAGCTGCTCTTGCACTGCAATTTCTCTCACGGGATCAATAAAGTATGTATCTATCGCCTTCTGTTTGTAATGGATATTTAAGTTGATTTGATTTCCCCAATTATTTGGCTATTTATTTTCACTAATTTTCCCAACCTCTTGTAATCAACAATACTGATGTTGCGGAACCAGTGAGACAGTATGCTATAAGACATTTTCAATAAATTACTTCTAGAAAAGTATTAAAAAAAAGTTCTATCTACTTTATAATAGCTGAATTTCCTTAGAAAACAAGTCTCTGATAGCCTGTTTTGTAAATGGTGTCACAACTTTTGTCCCAGTTCAGGTTTTTATCTACTGTATAACTAGTCCAAAACACTTGTTGTCATTGATAGTTTCTACAGTTTGACTGTTACTTACAGTAGTTTTGTGGAGGGGTGTTGCATTTTTCCTAAAATGAATGACCAGTTCCCTTTTTTTAAAACACTTAACTTCAAAGAGAACCCATCACATAATTTAATAAATGAATTTAGAATGGTTCCAGGATAGTTTTGTGGGCTCTTTAATAAACTGACTAAGGTTGTTTCATCATCAAACTTATAAGATGTCTACCTGTGTGTTTGTGCTCATTGTCGTTAGTGTACAAAATGTACAGAAAGGGAGACAAGACACAGGACTGTGGTGACCCAGTGGAAGTGTTCCAAATGTCAGATAACCAATTTCCAATTTGACCTGTTGAGACCAGTTTGTTAAGAAGTTTAGGACCCATCTGATCAATTTACTGTTAAAGCTGAAGTTCTGTGAGAGTTTCTGTCATGCAGGAGCAGTTGTATATAGTATACAATGCACAGTCAAGGTTTATTCCATGCTAAAAAGAGAAGAAAAGAAACACAACGTTTCAGCTGTGGAGCCTTCTTTGGTTATGAAGAAACCAAAAAAGACTCCACAGCCAAAACGTTGTGTTTCTTTTATTCTCTTTTCAGCATGGAATAAACCTTTACTTGTTTCTTTGCAGCCTACGCATGCTGACACAGCTACCTACTTGAACTACTATAATACTGTACATAATGTTTGCATTACAGGACTTTATAAGTCACATCTGTGCATATTAAGGCTCCTTCACACTAATGCTATCAGCATATTGTAATATTATGGACACCATATATCCTGCAGATTGCCCCACTTGTCGAAAATAAGTTAAAAATTACAAATAAATCAATTGTTGGCTGTGTGACCACATGGACATCCTTATCTTTTTTGCATCATGATTGGTGTCACGGGCGGCGAATCCGACTCCCGTGAAGTGTGTTGTTAAAGACCCTGTGCGTGACAGTACCCCCCCTTTTCAAGGGCAGCTCCTGAGGCCCTAAACAAAAAAAAAAATCCAAGGGGGTTCAAAAACAAACCATAAGCAGATGAAGTCCGGATTACCATCTGCGGGGTCTTTGTTGAGGCTCAGCTTTCTAACTCGAGAGACAAATCTGACTCCGACTCCCGTGGAGTGTGTTGTTAAAGACCCTGTGCGTGACAACTGGCTTCAGTCAAGTAGCGTATTCAGTTAAGTAATTTACTTCAAATAGCATGCAATGCCCTAATGCCTGTGGCTGCGGACATGCCAATGTACCACGTTTCTGAACTCTAATACATCATCAGCTGAAATGCAAGTCTTAAAACACGACAACTCTGTCTGTAATATCTTTGTAGCGAATGAGATAATAGGGATAGCACTGGCAGCTGTCAAAAATGACAAACATGGTTGGCTCGTCTTCGCTGTTTACACAGGAATCATACAGTTCACCACTGGAGATGGAGTTCTTAAGAGGCTGAGGCTGCGTAACGAAATTGTGGCCTTTCACCCACTGGCCAGCGAGAACTGTGGCGATGAGCATGTGTCGTTCTCCTGTCTCCAAGGTGGTGTATTTAGCAGCGAAGCTGGCATCGCGTGCAAAGTACGTTCCTTTGCCATAGATGTGGCCATTCCTGGTGCCCGCAAGGCTGGGGTCAAAGTTCAGCCTGCAGATAGCATCAACTGCTCTCTCTGTTGTGCCATGGAAGAGGTGCATCTCATTTACAAGAGTGCCACCACTGGCAGACCTCCGAGCCATGAAATCCCTCTTGCTGGAAATACAAGTGAATTATAATATCAGATATTAGAGTGCTTAAATTAGAAAGCACACAATAATGCTTCATAGCACATACAATAGCACAGGTTTAAACATATAGCACTAAATAATAGATAAATAAGAGACTTAAAAAGCAGTGGAGCACAAATGCAGGGCAAGCAGACAGATATTTTAAAAGGCTGAAGGGAAATAACTGTAACATATTTGTGTTACATTATGCCCAGTGAACAGGACATTGCTGCACAAACAGGCCTCGGAGATCTGCTGCATTCTAATTCACTACCCCATCCTACTCCCTTTGTAAAAGTTTAAACGAGCAAGCAGAAAGGGCAACCGAGAATCCACACCATTACATATATGCAGCAAAAATAAACAGAACTTTAAGGGAATGGGAATTGCAGTGACGTTTTTTTGGAGTTCTCAATAAAATTCGGTGATGCAAAAGATCATTACATGCTTACCTCTCAAACTTACTCCACAGCTGGGGGTTCTGTATCTGCTCAACAGCAACAATGAAGAATTGCGTTTCTGGCATAGTCCTGTGGAAGAGCTCATGAATGTGTTGGTATGACTCACTAGTTACTGGCACACGGATCCTGGCAAAAAACCCATCTTTAGGAAAGCCAGGAACCCATGTTGGGGGATAGCTGGTTAAGCCGGGTAAAAAAGGGTTCTGGGAAAATGCTCTGCTATCTGAATTACTCGGCAAAACACCATTCGCTTTCCTGGAAGAGAAACCAGAGTTAATGTACTACAGTATATTTTAAAGCAGTAATCATACAGACCAGTGACACCAAGGCTCTAGTGCACATGCTCCACTAACATACTGTATCTACCTATCAAGGGCTATGCTCTAAGATAGGCTTTCCATTGGCTAAGCATTTAAGTTCTTTACCATTTATTCAGTAGGGTATTTTAAGTGCTGGGTATGGTGTTTTCAGAAAGTCAGAAAAGTGAAAGAATTGAATTTTGACTCCCAAAGGGATAAACAAGACGGAGAAACTCACTGCAAATTCTTCGAAAGACGCACATCGGAGAAGAAGCGTGGTCTTCGGCGAATGCTTCTAGTGAAGCCAGTTTTCACGTTGCGCTGAGTGAACTTCTTCAAGTCGACATTGTAGATCACGTCATTCAAAGAGAAGGCTTGGTTCCACATGCCCTTCTCAAATGCTGCTTCCAGCTGACTGGCAATTGGCTGGTTGAAACAGAAGAACACATTCATTAGCCTGCTGAAAATGACAACGCAAATATTTGTTAAACATGGTTACATCCATGCTTTAATTTGTAATAAATTAAATTTGTAATACCAGCTAGCTACTAGCTCCCATGACAATTAAACAACTGTAAATGAATGTGGTCCTAATTGAATATTTTGATCAAAGGAGGGTTTACCTTATCAGGGCATTTTCAAATCACTGTTACAGAGAGCTAAACAAATACAACAAATGAAACAGTGTTGTATTACAATACATTCGGACAATTGTGTATTATCACTGCCTCTTGAGATGACAGATTCTTTTACCTCCTCATACGTTTTCCAGCTTGTGCCCTCCTGCCAGTAGATTACCCAATCGGTATGGAAAAGGGGGCTGGTCTCTGGGTCTGCTGTGGTGGTGAGTCTTCGTGCTTGGTCAAATGGCGCACTGCTCCTCACGGTGAGGGTCTGCAAATTTATTTGGAAACTTCCAGCTGCTTTAGCTCTACACAGTAAAAGAGGAAAACAGAACCTCAGTAGAAATGGTTGCATCACTCTTCCATTGGCTTCTCTAAATTGAATTCCTGTCCAACACTGATGTTTTGCTCCTCATATATAAAGCCTTTGATTTCATGAATGAATAGAACTTATGAATAAGCTTACAAGACACCAAAAAGAATCTCTGCACTAAGGTTTTGCCTATTACAGTAATATTCATGATTAATAAAGGTGATGTTAGAGGACAATTAATGTGTCCAATTCGTTACTTTGTACAGTTCAAGCTGCAATGGGAATTATACTTGTCTTGCATGTGTAGGTTAGGATAACATGCAAATACAAGGATAACCTTTGACTATAAGGATACGATTTCAAAATTCTTGCTTTGCTGCTACTAATAAAAGACAGCTTGAAAAGAGCAAGATAGTTTCAATGCAATATATCAAAGACTGGCTCAGAAATTATGACATGATTGCATGCTTTTGTATAGTACACCAGAAACAATCTTGTATCAAAAGAGGAATTTCGGCAATAAAAAGAAAAGACAAGAAAAGAACAGGTGGCTTCTTACAGCTGGATTAATTAGCTCCCAACTGCCACTCAGAAAAACCTTATTTGAAACCTCCGCAACTCAGCGCACCTACCCCTTCTGGAAGGTGGCTGTGTTGACGGTGTGGTTGCAGTACAAGGCTTCCAGGTGTTGCTGGGCAGAGTCTGAGATGCTGACCCACTGCTTAGACTGGGATTCCCTGAGCTGCCAGTGGTAGGGACGGGGAGTGTGGTGTCGGGGGCACATGGCTCCGAAGCTGCAGCATCCAGAGAACAAATCTGGGCAGACGAGAACGCCATTCTTTTCATGGATATGGCACTGCACCACTCCCTGCCCTAAAGCATCCTGTTCCAACACACAGGTCACAAATCAGGAAACACTCACGCAGAGAACAGTAATCCACAGAGGTTGAATAGTAATAGTCTCTCTGCAAGTATGCTGTACAGTGGTAGTGGAGGCATGGTGAGGGCTCTGAGTGTATAACTACAGTTGTACCCTTGAGAAAGGTACTTCACTCAGATTGCTTCTGTTTAATGCACTATTGTATAAATGAGTACAAATGGATAAAAGCAGTCAGAAAAAATATCACAGGATACCAAACAAAAGATGTATCCTTTCTTTTCACTTAGCAGACTCAAACTTTACAACAGGGGTTGGCAGCTTATACATTATAAGCACGATTCATTCTACGTATAATGCTTATGTACGGTAAACAGTGACGATAACTTCTTGAATCTCGGATAAGTTAACAATGCAGTCCACTGATTACTGATTGCTCCAAAGTAAAAGTTATAAAGTTTGCTTGTTCCCTGGAGAGATGAAAACAGATTTGTTCGACGTAAAAATCCTGCTGTTTGTTCCGTATTTTGTGAGAGCGCTGTTCGGTGCACATCAAACGTCCAAATGAGATTTTCAGACTAAGCACAAGAAACACTTCAAGGATCAATTAATTAATTAATTGTATATGCTATTTTATTTTAATATTATGTAGTTTAAACTAACTAAAATGTTACTATGACTATGACTGATGTTAAAAATGTATCAGTGGCCGACACACCTGTATATAGCAGTGTATGTGTTCCCTGCCCCTTCTGAAAGGCTGCCCAACCCTGGTCTAGTCTTTCTAACTTCATTATCGAAAAACATGACATGATCAAAATTGTTATGCCACCTAAAACGTTAGATTTCTTATCTTTAGTCGCAAAATTCATGTTAAAAATGACAAGTTAACTCTTCTTCGTAAGTAATCGTAAGGAGGAAAGTTTGGACACTAGCTTACAGCAAAGTACTGGAAACTTGTCAAGTTGTATTTGGCTGATAAGTGCTAAAAGATAATACTGTGTAACAAAGGCTAAGCTTGGGTGCTGAGCCCTACATGCTGCCCTTCCTACCTGGTAAGTGTCCACTACTTCCAGGAAAGCCTTACAGCCGGGTGTGGCCTTGAAGCAATCTGTGTTCTTGTTAACATGACAGTCAGTGGACAGATTGGACTCCAGCAGCCGGTTGCTCTGTGGTGACGAGGCCCTGACTGGAGCCTGCAGCTGGACAGGACTGATGCACTGAAAGCTGCAGGTGGGGTTGGGTGGATTGCACTGACCCTTCAGGGACGGAGGTGAAGACTGCAGAGGCCAGAAAAACAATAAAACCAAAATTAGCTCTATGTTAATCTCCCACTTTCCATCCATCCATTTATTTTCAATAACTGCTTAATTCAGTACAGGGTTGGGCCTGCCACTGCACTGAAAATACACTGACCAAAATGATAACTATTACAGTACAAAAGAGTTTGGACACAAAAATTAGATTGTCTCTTAACCTTAAGAAATAAATTCCCTGTTTTAAACACCCTAGCATACTATGCAAGTACCTCTGTTTTTTTCACAACTTCCTGCTTAGACAGCAGAGTTAATTAGCCATTTTAATGAATGTGTCGTCATAAAGCAATGAAAGTCATTACCTACATTAGTGAGGTACAGTGCTTTTTTAAAATGTTTCTACCTCGAAGGTTTCAAGTCAGAAAAGGATGTAGTGCTGACCCTGCTGATCTTGGCTGGTGGAGGCTGGCAGGTCAGAGGGGCAGCAGCAGGTGTTGAGGGCACAGCAGACTGATAAGGAGGTGCCTGGGTTGAAGGGTGAAGCTGGATGCCATGGGGTTGGACCTGGTGACCCGGCAGGGTGATGCTTACAAGATTATTGATCTGGACATCAATCTTGTACCCGGGGGGCAGGAAGGTATTTAAGCCCATTATTAGATCAGGATGACCGTTGAAGAGCTGACAGACCCTGTTGATCACCCCAGGGGTGTCAATGCTGGAAGACAAAACAGTCCTTAGTGCTTTGTCTGCATCACTCAGCACGGCAACACTGTGCACAGCCATGAATAGAAGAGATTGCTCATTACTAAACTGGACATCAGTCTATGTTCAGAAATGTCTTTCAGACCATGAAAACAAATAATTTTACTTAGTTTAATGAATAGAAAGTGAATCACCATTGTGATTTAAACTCCTTCATGATGTCCAGGAATTCACTGTACATTTGGGGCTGACTCCCAAACTGTAGTTTCACCTGGTCCAGGTAGGACAGAGCATCTTCCACCTGTAAGAATAATTACAGGCATGACACATTCCACTCATGCCTAGTCAAGGCCTTCTGAAGACACATTTCAAACTGCTTCATACAAACGTGAAGGTTCGGTAGGTTGGGATTGTCAGAAACGAATGATGTTTTTTTTTAAATGATTGCAACCATTTCCAATAAAATCTTTAAACTTGCTTGTCGCTGCTTCCATTTCACTGTTAAAAACACTAAAACAGCTGATTACAAATCAGAGCCTGAGTTCCTTGAGGTTATGCATCATAGCTGAAGACTGTTTCATCTCATTGATCTCTCAAGCACAATTAACAGCACATGCTGATCGTTAATCCCAGATCCTTTTGAACTCACATTTCCATCCTATATTTCACTAACTGAAGATGAACATGACATTAGAATGATACTGTGGAAAAGATCATGGATTGAGCCAACAGTATAATGATAGTATTTTCTATAGACAGTATCTTGCAAAAGTAGACTTTGATTGAGTTAACTATGCTCATAAGTATATTCCCAGACTTTGATATTTGCTACAGTATACCTTTCTCCTGATTTGTGTTTTTCAATAACTTTATCTCTGACTTGCACTGAAAAAACGTATTTATGTTTAAGTCTTTGCTTGTATCCCAATACAAGACCAATGAACCTCACAGAGACAGTTGTTTTATTCTGAAATGATGAGAGCCACTATTATTGCACACAGACAGAAGCTACTCAACGAATTGTGTATCTTGTTAATGTGATTTTCTGCATCTAATTAGTTTAATTTTATCACAGGAAAGGGCTTGAATAATTATGAATGTTTACTTTAATATTATCTATTAACTTTTTGTTTGTTTTTTGACGGTGTGGAGTAGGTCTGCAACAATTATTAAATTTATTCATTGCCACTTCAAAGTGTCATGAATGCAAGCTTTAAAATAGTGTAGTGGACAGTAATCAAAACTGTGATATTTTTAAACCGTCATGGTTAATACTGCAATAAACATCCTATGCTTTGCAAAATTGTTATAAATCTGAACAAATCCCATTCATCAGCTTTAAAAAAAATTCTCCAACAGAGGAGCTCAGCATGAAGAAATCCATGTGCATTTAATTTCTCACCGTGAACTCGTTACGTCCCAGCCTCGCAGGAATCGCTGCTCCACACATTCCTGCGTGGGCTCAATTAATAATCTAATCATCCAGGCCCTCTCCTGCGGTTTACGAATACCTACCGAGCCCTTCTGTCCTCGTTCAGTAATGGGTTTTCTCTCCCCGTCAGAGCTCTTTCATTATCCGTTGTGTCTCCTGGCTATCGACTCTGTTTGTTCCGACCTTGCCTTCTGCTTACAGTCTTGTGGATGTCTCGGTGTGAATGAACCCTGCTAGTCTCAGTCTACGCCCTCGGCACCTTCGCTGTGTTCGGATCACCCTGTCGAACCCCGACCTGGACCTCTCCTACCACCCTCTAGCTCTGCTCAGAGGAATTGCTGTATGGGTCCAACACCACCTCCCAGACGACCGTAACAGAACTTGCTCTGCAGCTGACCCTGTGCAGGGGCACTGCTCTGCCTGCTGAGGACTGTGGCTGTGAACCCCACTGGGGGCTGCAGCTACAGCTGGGTTCTGCACCATGAAGGCAAAAAGATCTCTTAAGATTTCGACTGTGGCGGTGACAGATACTGCCAATGACTTTTCATTTGACATCCTGTTTTTTTTAATGATTTCTCCTGAAGTGCATAGTGTAAAAAAAAAATCAAATTTCTGGCGGTAATGATTCTGCAGGAGAATTTTAATCAACAAACCTTCAAAGGGCGCTTCATTGTGAACTCATACTCGGCAGCGGGTGTCTCAAAACCTGGGGAACACATTGCAGTTAGTAACTACTCCACATACTCTTACCAAACCATCATTATTGAATAGATATATAAATCTTTCTAATGAAGTCCTATCCGTTTTAATATATTGTAACGCTTACGGCTGACAAGCACTGTGTGTAAGAGCCGGCGTACCAGAGCGGGTGACGTCACCGCCCTTCCCTGTGATAGCAGGACCACAGCTACTGGGCTGTGGAGAGATCTCTCTTTGGCTCACGGGGCTAGGTCGCTGCAGAGAGACGCGGAAGTCTCGGGTTCGAGCCTCCAGTCGGGATGGGGCCGACCAGATGCGGCAAGGGCGCCCGCCTGAGCCCCCGTTGCGTTACAATATCTTGGTTGATGCCCAATGTCTTGCAAAGTTGTAACTGTAATTTTGTCTCGTCATTTTTTTTCGTTTTTGTGAAACGATATGTCACATATTGAGCCAGACCCTTGTAATTTTGGTTATCCTTGCTTCCTCAGTTTAAATATTATTAGGCTTGCAAAAGCTATGAGTGATTCACAACATCCGATTCAGTATTACTTTCCCATGTACAGAATCCCTCCCTGGTCAGACGAAAACTGGCAGTGACAGACGGGAAGCTGACATCCCCTCACCGGCTAACAGCTCTCCTGCACCAGTTGTGAATGAGCCTCCTGAATGTGGCTCTACACAAACCGAGGCGCCCTCTTTCTGCTGCTGTACACAGGCAGCTCATTTGAAGCTCAAGCAGTTTCTCTTTCATAGCATATAAAGTAAAGCACATGAGCATGAAGACTGCTTTCACAATCGGTGAGCACGTTTAGTCAATCCCAGCGAACGCTTTTCAAACAACACAACTTGTGGAAAAACTCGTTGTCGTAAATGGGCATAAACGCGTCTTATCACATTAAAAGATTATGCAAAGCCTACGGTTTTAATCATACGGTAAAATCGGAAACGACACATTTAAAAACAATCTCAACAGTCGACATACAGTAGTATAAAGGCTGGGAATGAACCTATACTGCACACGTATACCCGTTGCTAACTTGACTTTCAGTTTCGAATTCTAAAGATAATGCATAATTTACTTTTATAAAACAAGCGTACGATTCTAAATATTATCAAATATTTTTTGTCACAATCTAAATAGCCTTCTACTGTAAACAGATATTTCGCGTCTTGGTATAGTATAAATCGCTGTTTCAATTCCTTTCAATATAACACCTTGCTCAAAAGCAATATGAAAGCCTAACACACTATTAATACTTGACAGTGTATTTTAGATACCTAAAATATATATAAAAGATATATTTATCTTTACTATTAAAACTGCTCCCTGGTGCAGAGCAATAGAGATAAATGTTTTTGAAAAATTGTACGTAATAAAACGCTATCCTCGGCTTTGTCTATTATTCGCCTGTGCAATTCATTATTTGTAAAAAGCGAACGGACGTTCATGTTAAAGTTAAAAGAAACTACAGTATATCGTATACTGAGAGAATCTACACGGTTAGGTCTTACCAGAATTGAAGTGCAATACGATATATTCGTTACAGGGAGTCCAGTGTGGAACAAATAGAAACCGAAACATTTATCCCATTTTATTTTTGGTTTCTAAATAGGCGTAGTGAAAGAATTCAAAATTAGTAACTTGTGAGTGTGTACTATATGTGTGTGTGATTGGAGAATAATAAGATAAGAGATAAGATCACTTTATTAGCCATATACAATTTCTTTCATTAGGCATTCGTCTTTTCGCATACTATAGCTTGCTCTCCATGAGACCCAGACGGGGAGAGAAGCACCGGGGTAAAGTTAGCTCGAAGTTCGAAAACGATTTTGGCACGCCTGTAGCGCTTCACGAAGTTGCGAGAATGCTTGTTTTGTGTATAAAATACATTGTGGATGCTTTCTCAGCCTTTACTTTTTCGTTTTTATGACATTTTTTTGACCAAGCACGAATATTCTTTTGTCCATATCTTCGCAATGGAAGCACAGAACGCCGTCAAACCAAATGCATTTTAAAGACCACGACTTGTGGATATTTCCACACTCTTTACATCAAACTATCAGTGAGCTAATTATCTTTTTTTACACCTCCGGTTTTTCATCGATGCGTAATTACGCACGAACTGGAACCCGGGGGACCGCTGTGTGCACACGTTCACAACGCGAGAAATACTGTTCAATACGGCTTCGTGCGAAAAACCCGTATATGACCATAGGAAGCAGAACAGCGCAGTCTCCCATTACCCAGACTGTAAGCATGGGAATAAAGCTTTGTTTGATTTCTGAAACCCTTCCTTTACGCCCTGTTTTCATTCAGGTAAGGGTCAACTATACTGAAAATACTACTGACAGCAGGAAGATTAAAATATTCTTTACTCAGCAGCTTATTAAAAACAGCTCCCATGATGTTCAAACCGATTTTTTACACAGAACACTGACACAGCTTTGCATTCTGAATCTCTTTTTCTCATGCTTTTATTTAATATGGCACAATGCACTGGGATAGGGGTATTCTGTTCACAAACCAATAGCATTTAAACCACAGCACCCACAATGCTGCAAGTGTTTTGCACACTAAGCAGGTCCTCTGACTTTTCCCAGCTTTGTTTTGGGTTGTGGAACCTTTCTTTATAATTTTTAGGATTTTCTGAAGATAACACTACAGGTAATACACTGGGACAGGTGGGTCATCTTCATGGCTCAATAGCATTTCAAATACAGCACCCACACTGCTGTACCCAAGTGTTTTACACATCAGACAGGCCCCCGAACCTCGTACAACCTTGCTGTGGCTGTGGCCCCTTTCTTTAATTTTTTTATGATTTTTTGAAGATAACACTACAGGTAATACACTGGGATAGGTGGGTCGTCTTCATGGCTCAATAGCATTTCAAATACAGCACCCACACTGCTGAAACCAAGTGTTTTAAACACCAGACAGGCCCCCTAACTTTATATAACCTTGCTGTGGCTGTGGCCCCTTTCTTTAATTTTTTATGATTTTTTGAAGATAACACTACAGGTAATACACTGGGATAGGTGGGTCGTCTTCATGGCTCAATAGCATTTCAAATACAGCACCCACACTGCTGAAACCAAGTGTTTTACACACCAGACAGCCCCCAGAACCTTATACAACCTTTCTGTGGTTGTGGCCCCTTTCTTTATTTTTTTTAATAAGAATTTTAGTTTTTCAATATGGCACCATTAGACAGGCGGTACATGGGGATTGGGGGGTGCTATTCATGAGTCAATAGCTCTTCAAGCACAACAGCCACAGCGCTGCAACCAGGTGTTTTACACCAGACATTTCCCCTAACCTTATACAACCTCGCTTTGAGTTGTGGAACATTTATTTATTTTTTAATTGTTTTTTTGACTGTAATCAAGTGTTGTGCTCACTAGGCAGGCCTCCTGACCTTTCACAGTCATGCTTTGTTGTGTGCAACTTTAATGATCTTTTTAGGATTTTTTGAACATGGCAACTTCCACCGAGATGGGTGGGGGGTGTGGGGGTGCTCTTCAATAGCTTTTTCATCTATACACACAAACGGATGTAACCAAGACACTCAGAACCTGTCACGCAGGGGCTGACTGCTGAGGATAGGGATCCAATGCGGTGCCCTTGGTAGGGTTGGCGCGAGACGCAGGCGTAGTCGGAGTAAACAGGCAGGGGCCCGAGTCCGGGAAGGCGTAGTACAGGCGTAGGCACAGAATCGACAGGCGAAGGCGTAGTCGAGGGACTGGCAGGGGTCGGAGTCCGGGAAGGCGTAGAAGTTGCGTCGGTAGGCAGAGGCGTAAATGAAGAGACAGGCTGGGGTCAGGATCCGAGAAAGCGTAAAACAGGCGAAGGTACAAAATCGAGTGGCTAAAGCAGTTGTCGGAAAAGCGGGGTCGAGGTCCAGGGGAGAAGTCATAGTAAGGCAAAGGCGTAGTTAGTAGGTAAGCTCCAGGAGAGAATCTCAATCGTGAGCAATGACCGGGGGACAGATGAGGGTTTAAGTAGAGGACTGATTGACATGTGCACGTTTGGTATGGGGAGAGCTCGAGGGAATGCGGGAGCGCTTGCCTGCGTGAGGGAGATTCATGACAGAACCAACAGAATCAACCTGAACTCATAGAAAAACAAGAATGCCCCCGAGACACCTGAATCCCCCTCCTGGACCACTCTGGTATCAACACCCCCAAACCCATCCATACCAGCTTACAAGATTCAGAATCGGTGCAACCCTCCAACCTGGACCAAGAGCAGGATGGGACAAGAACCTGCACCACACTACGTACACAGGTTTGTATTTTTGGCTGAAGATGAAAATGTCTAACATAGATTGTTTTGGTTCTAGCAAACAATAAAAATAGTTGTTAAAATCCAAACACACATAATGAGATCACTCTCTGTCAGTATGTGTAACATTCTGGGTCTGGGCTCCTCTGTATTTGGGCTAAAGAGAGTTCAACAACATTTATTAAATGCACTGACATCATAATCTGACAAGATCCATTGTTTAGGGGAGACTTGACCACCCACTGTCCCCCTGGTATCGTGAAGCTCATTGTCCTTTAGCTTTCCAAAACCAGAATCACTTGGGACTCCGGGGGGATCGGTGTATGCAAAATATGAATTCCTTATGCAAGAAATTGTATATGGTCAATATAGCGATCATATCTTATCAGCAGATGGTAATCTCCAAGGAACAAGTAATAGGTTTATTCCACGCTGAAAAATGATCAAATGATTGATGAACCCAAGTGATTTGAAAGAAATGTTAAACAACTCAAAGCGAGGTTGTATAAGGTTAGGGGAGCTGTCTGGTGTGTAAAACACCTGGTTGCAGCACTGTGGCTGTTGTGCTTGAAGAGCTATTGACTCGTGAAGAGCACGATGTACTATCCCCATGTACCGCCTGTCTAATGGTGCCATATTGAAAAACTCATAAAAAAATAAAGGGGCCACAGCCACAGCAAGGTTATATAATGTTAGGGGGCCTGTCTGGTGTGTAAAACACTTGGTTTCAGCAGTGTGGGTGCTGTATTTGAAATGCTATTGAGCCATGAAGACGACCCACCTGTCCCAGTGTATTACCTGTAGTGTTATCTTCAGAAAATCATTACAAAATAAAGAAAGGGGCCACAGCCACAGTAAGGTTGTATGAGGTTTGGGGGCCTGTCTGGTGTGTAAAACACTTGGTTTCAGCAGAGTGGGTGCTGTATTTGAAATGCTATTGAGCCATGAAGACGACCCACCTGTCCCAGTGTATTACCTGTAGTGTTATCTTCAGAAACTCATTAAAAAATAAAGAAAGGGGCCACAGCCACAGCAAGGTTGTACGAGGTCCGGGGGCCTGTCTGGTGTGTAAAACACTTGGTTTCAGCAGAGTGGGTGCTGTATTTGAAATGCTATTGAGCCATGAAGACGACCCATCTGTCCCAGTGTATTACCTGTAGTGTAATCTTCAGAAAATCATAAAAAATTAAAGAAAGGGGCCACAGCCACAGCAAGGTTGTACGAGGTCCGGGGGCCTGTCTGGTGTGTAAAACACTTGGTTTCAGCAGAGTGGGTGCTGTATTTGAAATGCTATTGAGCCATGAAGACGACCCACCTGTCCCAGTGTATTACCTGTAGTGTTATCTTCAGAAAATCATTACAAAATAAAGAAAGGGGCCACAGCCACAGTAAGGTTGTATGAGGTTTGGGGGCCTGTCTGGTGTGTAAAACACTTGGTTTCAGCAGAGTGGGTGCTGTATTTGAAATGCTATTGAGCCATGAAGACGACCCACCCGTCCCAGTGTATTACCTGTAGTGTTATCTTCAGAAACTCATTAAAAAATAAAGAAAGGGGCCACAGCCACAGCAAGGTTGTACGAGGTTCGGGGGCCTGTCTGGTATGTAAAACAATTGGTTTCAGCAGAGTGGGTGCTGTATTTGAAATGCTATTGAGCCATGAAGACGACCCATCTGTCCCAGTGTATTACCTGTAGTGTAATCTTCAGAAAATCATAAAAAATTAAAGAAAGGGGCCACAGCCACAGCAAGGTTGTACGAGGTCCGGGGGCCTGTCTGGTGTGTAAAACACTTGGTTTCAGCAGAGTGGGTGCTGTATTTGAAATGCTATTGAGCCATGAAGACGACCCACCTGTCCCAGTGTATTACCTGTAGTGTTATCTTCAGAAAATCATTACAAAATAAAGAAAGGGGCCACAGCCACAGTAAGGTTGTATGAGGTTTGGGGGCCTGTCTGGTGTGTAAAACACTTGGTTTCAGCAGAGTGGGTGCTGTATTTGAAATGCTATTGAGCCATGAAGACGACCCACCCATCCCACCTGTAGTGTTATCTTCAGAAAATCATAAAAAAATAAAGGTTCCATAACCCAAAACAAAGCTGGGAATAGTCAGATGACCTGCTTAGTGTGCAAAACACTTACCTGCAGCATTGTGGGTGCTGTGGTTTAAATGCTATTGGTTTGTGAACAGAATACCCCTATCCCAGTGCATTGTGCCACATTAAATAAAAGCAAGAGAAAAAGAGATTCAGAACACAAAGCTGTGTCAGTGTTCTGTGTAAAAAATCGGTTTGAACATCATGGGAGCTGTTTTTAATAAGCTGCTGAGTAAAGAATATTTTAATCTTCCTGCTGTCAGTAGTATTTTCAATATAGTTGACCCTTACCTGAATGAAAACAGGACGTAAAGGAAGGGTTTCAGAAATCAAACAAAGCTTTATTCCCGTGCTTACAGTCTGGGTAATTGGAGACCGCGCTGTTCTGCTTCCTATGGTCATATACGGGTTTTTCGCATGAAGCCGTATTGAACAGTATTTCTCGCTTTGTGAACGTGTGCACACAGCGGTCCCCCGGGTTCCAGTTCGTGCGTAATTACGCATCGATGAAAAACCGGAGGTTTAAAAAAAGATAATTAGCTCACCGATAGATTGATGTAAAGGCTGTGGAAATATCCACAAGTCGTGGTCTTTAAAATGCTTTTGGTTTGAAGGCGTTCTGTGCTTCCATTGCGGAGATATGGACAAAAGCATATTCGTGCTTGGTCAAAAAAATTTCATAAAAACGAAAAAGTAAAGGCTGAGAAATCATCCACAATGTATTTTATACACAAAGCAAGTGTTTTTGTAACTCTAAGAGATTTCGTGAAAGCGCTACAGGCGTGCCAAAATCGTTTTCGAACTTCAAGCTAACTTTACCCCGGTGAGAGAAGCTTGGGGTCAGCCATTGTACAGCCTGGAGCAGTTGGGGTTAAGGGCCTTGCTCAGGGGCCCAACGGAGTAGGATTCCTCTGCTGGCTACCTTCCAGCCCCAGGCGCAGATCCTTAGCCACAGAGCCACTCTTCGTCCCGTGTTTCCCTTGTGTTCTGGGGTCTGTATACAATTGTCTTCGTCTCCTTCAGCATCATTGTTATTGTAAACAACACAGACCCCAGTGAAGTTGTAGAGATCAACAAGGCGCTATATCGGAAACGAAAGCAGCACAAATGCAGCGCTAACGAATGAGGGTGTTTCATCGTGTGTGCTGTTTTGGGGAGGCAACTTCACGGAGATGAGATAAACGTCAACATCAGAATTTGTTTTAACCGCAGTAAAGGTAGCCCCCGAGTTTGACATTCTCACGATTTCAATATTTTTTGTAAATTCAATGGCGTGTTAGCGAAACCTGATATGTCTAAATCGTTTCGTGATGACGCTATATACATTCCAAAAAACAAATACGAGCCGAACTTCTAACTTGATCGCGATGTTATTTTTTTTGTCTCTACTACATATTGTAACGCAACGGGGGCTCAGGCGAGCGCCCTTGCCGCATCTGGTCGGCCCCATCCCGACTGGAGGCTCGAACCCGGGACTTCCGCGTCTCTCTGCAGCGACCTAGCCCCGTGAGCTAAAGAGAGATCTCTCCACAGCCCAGTAGCTGTGGTCCTGCTATCACAGGGAAGGGCGGTGACGTCACCCGCTCTGGTACGCCGGCTCTTACACACAGTGCTTGTCGGCCGTAAGCGTTACAATATGTTTTGTAAATCGAAGTTTCAAAAGACGGTTATCCTGTCTACAATTAGGTTTATCCTTGCTTTCTTAGACTAAGTATTAATATAATGTTTGACTTTTACTAAGCCTGTTCTATATTACAAAATAATATTTACTATTCGTTCTATTCAATCTCAATGATTCATTTTCATTGCGGTACAGTTACCTCTCACTTGTGCTTTTAAATCCTTTTGTACAGTATGAATAAGTACTGCAGAAGTAGCATAGTTCTAAACCAATAAGGAATGGTTCTGTTAAGAGACGTTCATGTCAAAAAAAGTTTGTTAGTGTTACCTTAGATAATATCGAAGACCTGAAGAATAATTTCAAAAACATTAAGTACTTGTGGGCAACTTGGAACTTTATACTGTATATTGAGCTGTAACTAGTATAAATCAGAGGCTTTTCTGTACAAAACCTTTATTTTAGGAAAAATGTGACATAACAAAGAAATTCTTCATTTTGGTCCAACAAATACAGACATTAAATTTTAACTTCCACTGACAGAAGTCCTTCTTCCTTTTGCTAATGTAAAAATATAAGCAAAGAAGAAACACTGATATACTTTTCAGCTCTAAATATTTTAAGACAAACTATTTCTTAGGAGTATTAAAAGCCAACAGCGTGCAAAATGTGCCAAAACAAATATCAAATACTATTCCCCGAACTATTCTACATTCAGGTTTGCCTGAACGAGCACGATGTCATTCACAGGATGCTTTGTGCAGTATTGCAAGGCACCCACACACCCCAGAAACAAGCCTCTCTCTTCATTGAGCACTGTATTGTGAGAAGGCTTGTCTGTAGGTGTGGCACTGGTGGTTAAATGATGTGTGAAGCATCTGGACAGTGACATCTGGATTAGTGGATTCGTGTTGATACTTGAAGTTTTTAATAAAGTATTCAGTACAATTTTTAATTGGCTTTGCTGCATTTTAACATACGGAGTGCTGTTTTAAGATTACCAGCAACAGATTTCAGGATACCTCGGTCACTTTGAAAGATGTCATTGTCATTTTTTGTTTGAAATGAGTTCAGCATCTTAGTTTTAAACTCTTCTACAGGCAGTGTTTCCCAATCATGTCCTGGTAACCCACACTCCTGTTAGTTTTTGTTATAACCAAGCCCCCTGTTACATAAGACCCTTCACTGTCTGAATAAAAACATGAATTTCAATGTTAAAGACCTGGTTTCTTCCCAGTTGCTGTAGCTGTTGTAACTTTGTAAGTGGAATAAAGTGCCCACATTTGGACAACAAACAAAATGCAAATATTCAATTAAAGCAACTTCTTAAATGAAGTAATAATAATAATGATAATAATAATAATTATTATTATAATAATTGCTTACACTTATATAGCGCTTTTCTAAGCACTCCACTCAAAGCGCTTTACAGGTAATGGGGACTCCCCTCCACCACCACCAATGTGAAGCCCCCACCTGGATGATGCGACGGCAGCCATAGTGCGCCAGAACGCTCCCCACACATCAGCTATCAGTGGGGAGGAGAGCAGAGTAATGAAGCCAATTCATAGAGAGGGATTATTAGGAGGCCATGATTGGTAAGGGCCAATGGGAAATTTGGCTAGGACGCCAGGGTTACACCCCTACTCTTTTTGAGAAACGCCCTGGGATTTTTAATGACCACAGAGAGTCAGGACCTCGGTTTTCCGTCTCATCCGAAGGACGGCGCCTGTTTACAGTATAGTGTCCCCGTCACTATACTGGAGCAGTAGGACCCACATGGACCGCAGGGTGAGCGCCCCCTGCTGGGCCCACTAACACCTCTTCCAGCAGCAACCTTAAGGATTAGTGGATAGTATGCAAAGCAGCAGGTGTTTGGTTCCCAATCTGGATCCTGGTGATCCACTGTTCTACAGCATCAGCTAGTTTGCAACAGTTAACTCACAATAATACTGTCTGTATAGTTTCTGTATTGAATCAAGAAATAAGGGTAGCACTGGCAGCTGTCAAAAATGACAAACATTGTAGGCTCTGTATTATGGTTAACACAGGAGTCATAGAGATCCCCACTGGGATCAGAGTCTTTGATAGGTGGGGGCCGGCGAAATGAAGCCTCCCCTACCACCCACTTGCCAACAAGGACCTTGGCGAGGAACATGTAGCGTTCCGTGGTCTCCTCGGGGTTGTATCTGGCGGAGCTTCTGGCCTCGCTTGCGAAGTACGTACCCTGGCCATAGACATGGCCGTTCTTGCTGCCTGAGAGACGGGGGTCAAAGTTCATCCTGCAAATGGCCTCCACCGCGCTCTGTGTCGTGCCGTGGAAGAGGTGCATCTCATTGATGAGGCTGCCCTCCCCGGCGGACCGCTGAGCCATGAAATCCCTCTGGCTGTGAACGAATAAATTGAAACCCAGACATGAAACATGCAGCACATCATCATACCTATGTGATGAGTTTAATGGAAAAGCAAGAATAGAGACCCTAGGGGGTTACATAGTACTATATAATAATATGATATATTGTGTAACAATTGATTTTTACAACTTTAGATGACTGAAAAGTGTCTATTAGATTTCGACACTTGGCAGAGTAAATGCTTCTAACTTCAAAGCAGAGAGGATGTTTGCTCTGGTCAGAGGAGTCCCTTGAGCAGAAACAATTCTTAAGCTTACCTTGGCATACCTAAATATGTTGTGGGTTAATGACTGTCAATGAAGAGAACAGAAACACAATATAAGAATATAAGAAGGGGAAGAGAAAAGGAGAAGCAGGGAAGAAGAGAGAGGAGAGACAAGAGTCCGGAGGAGTTGGGACCTGAAGCTTGTGCCAGAGCCCCTCCTTCATTATCATCCAAACCAAACCTGACTGGAGCTCAGTCTAACCTCAGTTAGAAACGCCCTTCCTGCTTAGGGTGCATTTCTAGAATAGGCATTTAGTGGCATCCGGGGTGCAGAGAGAGAGATTTACCTGCAGGCTGCATTGTACAGTATTTAGTTAGAAGGCAGCATATCTCTTTTGTGGCCTCTGTCGGCATTAATTTAATTCTTAGTAGCAGTCTGAGGTTTCTGGGTGACCATAATGTTAGGCCTCTGAAACACCTTGTTTGTAAATACTGTACATAGAGTAACTTGTGTTGTATGTTTGTTGTAGTGTAATTTGCGTCTTGTGACTGTAATAAATATTTAATTACCCGAGTATGCCTGGATTATTACTCCTCTCACCAAAGCTGTGCCAGAGAACAAAGACTTCACGTGGCTCTAATTATACCAGCTGCTCGGGTATATTGCTAGAAATCACTTACAAATCGGGGGTTATGAATAATTGTTTTACATATTGAACAAAACCGCTTGGTCAATTCCTGATTTTCACCATTTTTGTAACCCCCCCCATTTGTAACAACATATATACACTTTAGTGAGATACTGTATGCTCTCAAATTTAATATGGAGGTAGACCAGTTAGTTAAAATAGTACATATTCTCAGAGGAAATGGAGAATTACTTTAAACCTCCAGCTATAAGGAAAAGGTTAAATCAAATATTGAAATCAAATGGAATATACAGCCAACCTCACAAGTTAGCATCAACTGCAAAATGAAATAAATGAAACACAAATTGTTAAACATCCCTCAAGACTGGTCGACTGGCAGTCTTGGTCCTGGAGGACCACCATGTTTGCAGGTGTTCTAGGCCTCCTCAAAGCACCAGCATCTGAAGAGCTGGGAGAAGCAGCTGAATTGGTCCAATGAAGGCAACAATTAACTCATTCACCTTGTTAAATGTTAAATTGGTGTCACGATCATCATCCCTCCTCTAGAGGGAGTTCCGACCCTTTTTGTGTTTTGTTTCATTATCATGTACACCTGTCTCTGGATTCACCGTATTATTTATATCAGGTGCTCCGGAAGCTCGGCTCTCTGCATTGGAAGACGGACGCCCAGAGGCCCGCCTAGCTTCAAGTCGCCCCACGTCTGTGGTCTGAGGGCATAGGCCTCCTATCGGTGTCCTGACCAGCTGAGTCTGGGGCTCGGAACACCTGGCCTCGTCACTCACCCTTGACTTAAAGACATAGAGCTATGACTAGCATTTTTAACCATTTTATATTTTATATTTTATATTTATACTTGAATCACTGTGCTACAGCCATGCAGTCTGTTGCAATCAGACTGATTCACAGGTTCAATAGATCAAATTGTACTTACTTCTCATATTTACCCCATAGCCAGGGGTTCTGGATCTGGTGAATGGCAGTGATACAGGCTGAAGTTTCTGGGACAGTTTTATGAAAAAGTTTATAAATGTGCCTATATGTTATGCTAGATACTGGCACAGGGATCTTTGCAAATATCCCCTCTTCAGGAAGGCCTGGAACCCAGGTGGGAGGGTAGTTTCTAAAGGCAGGCAAAAAAGGGTTTCTTGAAAAGGTTGGGTGACTGTCAAAAGAAATTCCCGGGATGGAATTGTTCACTCTCCTGAAAAAAAAAATGATCATAAAAGTTAATAAGGTACATAAGGAGCTGCAGATTTCCCAGACCTTTACACATGGGGACAACTGTAATTCTTGCACAACTGTTCAGGAGACAAGTAATGTCTCTGTGTCCTGCATTTGACTTTGATGCATTTTGTCCTATCAACCCCAGCACACAAACTACCCTAAAACTAGACCAAATGTTTTCCCAAGAGCAGAAATTTACTATTACATACTGGAGAGATAAAACAGAACTACCTCTGATCCCTTGTTAACTCCATTCAAGACACAAGACCAGTGAGACATGAGAACAAACATGTCAGTAGTGGCCTCCTCTATAGCTAAAAATGTTGCTCACTAATTTTCAGTGTAATAAATTCTCCAGTCCTCTAATTATTTCATATCTGTTTATTGAATACTTATTTTTGTAGCTAGTGGTGGCTAAGGTTGTCAGCTTTTACTCATCTGCTGCTGAAGATGGGCAAAAACAGATGTCCTAAAAATTTGCAGCTGTAAAATTGCTTAAGGACACCTGCATTTTCTTTATTATTCTCACCCCCATTCCCCGAAGAGAAAACTGTGTAAACAGAAAGCTGAAATACTATTTTAAGCCAGAGTGGTCCAGATTTGGTTCTGAAGGTTCGGTGTCTATGTTGGATGTTACGAAACTTGGGTAAAATGGGTCAAACAAGCCAATAAGATGATTAAGCTCATCAAAGGCAAAATGTGGGAACTAAACTTGCAGACTTGTCGGCTGCCCAGGGCTGGAGCACTCTGTTTAACGGAAATAAAATGCATCAAGTAAGACTGGATCTTGCACAGAGATACACAAAATAGGGGAACTCACTGCAAATTCTTTGAAAGACGCACATCGGAGAAGAAGCGTGGTCTTCGGCGAATGCTTCTAGTGAAGCCAGTTTTCACGTTGCGCTGAGTGAACTTCTTCAAGTCCACATTGTAGATCACGTCTTTCAAAGAGAAGGCTTGGTTCCACATGCCCTTCTCAAATGCCGCGTTCAAGTAAGTGGCAATTGGCTGTTTAAAACAGAAAGCCACAGATTAGCCTGCTTAAAATGACAACGGAAATGTTAAACAAACCCAGAGGAAAAACAATTAGAACTACTGCAGTTGAAAGTTAGTAATTCATTTTATTACCTGCATGCACTTTTAAAATAAGAAATAAATCCCGACTACACAATGCATGGAAGTTCTAACTTTTCTGAAGCAGCAAGAGGATTGTATGTAAACTTAGTGACGGTGCTTAATGGCATCAATTTAAATTCTTAATCCATGGAAGTTTACAAAAGGGTACGTCTGCATACTTATAGTTCTGAAAAAACTGAGATTGAATTTATAATAATAATAATAATAATAATAATAATAATAAACTCTTACACTTATATAGCATTTTTCTGGACACTCCACTGAAAGTGCTTTACAGGTAATGGGGACTCCCCTCCACCACCACCAATGTGCAGCATCCACCTGGATTATGCAACGGCAGCCATAGTGCCATAGTGTGCCAGTACACTCCCCACACACCAGCTATCAGTTTAGAGGAGAACAGAGTAATGAAGCCAATTCATAGATGGAGATTATTAGGAGGCCATGATCTGTTAGGGTCAGAATGCCAGGGTTACACCCCTACTCTTTTTGAGAAATGACCACAGAGAGTCAGGACCTCTGACTTAGCTTCAGGACCTGCTTAGCTTCAGTAGGCTGCCAGTTGTGAGTTGCAGGGTGATATGGCTGCTGGCTGCAGGGTGATTATGGAGCATTTTAAACTTAGAAAATTGTAACAGGGCTGCTTCCTTACAATTACTGTCTCCTTTACCTCCTGGTAGGTATTCCAGCTTTCCTCCTCCTGCCAGTATATGACCCAGTCCACGTGGAAGGAGTAACTGGTGACTGGATCTGAGGTGGTGGTCAGTCTTCGTGCTTTGTTGTATATCAAGCTGTTTTTAATTAAGAGGGTCTGCAAGTCCAACTCCCAGCTCGCTGAAGCTTCTGGGCTGTTCAGTAAAGAAGGAATTACTTTTGTAAAGATAAATAATAAATAAAAAAATAATCCTTACACTTATATAGTGTTTTTCTCGACACTCCACTCAAAGCTTGTCACTCAACTTTACAGGTAATGGGGACTCCCCTCCACCATCACTGATGTGTAGCCCCCACCTAGATGATGTGATGGCAGGTTGCTACGAAGATAAGTCATAGGGGTGCAAAGATGCATTTGAGACAATTGAAAAACAATGTATGAAGTAAGGTTTTGCATTTACTTCAGACAGGACACAAAAAAATACAAGCAATGTGTAAATATCCAATGCTAGTACATATGAAGTAAAGAATGAGAATATGAATATTTTTATAAAGCTGTAAAACAGAACCATCCTGGCATACTAGTTTCTAGTGCTGTCCTCACATTATGAAAGTGAAGCATCTCAAGCCTTAAGTATGATCTCCTCCTAAATCTTTCTCTGTATTAAAACCAGGACTGTTTGCCACAAATCCCTTGAGGTTGTAGAATAACAATAAGAATAACATCTGAATGGTGACAGGTTGCTATGCAGGGTAGTGCACCCTGTGTTTAATTCGGGACCAGAGGTGCTGTCTGCATGAAGTCTCTACGTTCTCCCCATGTTCGTGCGGGTTTCCTCCAGGTGCTCTGGTTTCCTCACACAGTCCAAAAACATACTGGAAGGTTAATTGGCTTCCTGGAAAATTGGCCTGGGTGTAAGTGTGTGAGTGTTTGTGTGTGCCCTACGATGGGTTTGGCCAGGTTAGGCTCCACCTCCCTCCTGATCCTGTACTGGAGGAAGCTAGATAACAGATGAACAGGTTGCTGCCATTCTACCTTAGCCAAACTCCAAACAGAAAGCCGACAGACTGGCAAATCAAATCAGCCTACTAATTAGCATACCGTTTTTTTTCCAACAAGTCTATACAGCACTACGTACCCCCCCGTTATCATTAACATGGTGCTTATCCTGCTGACATCTGTGGCAAGCAGCAGCCTCTCCTACAAGCAAGAGGGGCAAGGTGAGGAATGAACACACACAGCTGCTCTCACCCCGGACGAGATGCCAGTCCATTGCAGGGACAGAGAAAGCAACACGTTTAGAACAGCCTCTCAAACCTGTATTTCGGAGGTTGAGGAAACCTGACCACATGAAGAACACCCGTATGAAGACAAGGAGAGCACGCAAACTAGAGCACACGATATGATACTGGAAAAATGGATATGGACACCATAAGCAGAAAAGAAGACGACACTTTCCCCTTCCTGTCCCCCAAACCAGCGGTCGTACCTTTCCTTCAAGGTGGCTGTGTCGACGGTGTGGTTGCAGTACAAGGCTTCCAGGTGTTGCTGGGCAGAGTGTGAGATGCTGACCCACTGCTTAGACTGGGATTCCCTGAGCTGCCAGTGGTAGGGACGGGGAGTGTGGTGTCGGGGGCACATGGCTCCTAAGAAGCAGCTCCCATAGAAGAATTCTGTGCACACGAGAATGCCATCCTTCTGATGGACATGAAATTGCACCACTCCTTGCCGAAAAACTTCCTGTCCCAATAAAAGTGACATAAATTGACATTATAAAGGTACAAAGGCACCAAAATGGCAAACATCCTGAATGAGAATATTTAATATGATTAACTGAATAGTAAAAGGACAATACGTACCATTACATATGGACTTCGTACACAATTCTATTTAAAAACACAAGACTGTTTCTGGCCACCAGCAACTGAACCAGAGCTCAATTTGTGCAGGATATATTGCCAGATATTTGATTGCAGAATAAGTACATCATCAAAGATAACATTTCTAGTTTCTGTCCTGAGATTTCTTATATTAAACATTATGATATGACGCATGATGTATTAAGGTGGCACAGTGCTTGTTATTGCTGCCTCACAGTGTTGGGGCCCTGTGTTCAATTCTGGGAGCTTGGCTGCTGTCTGTTTGAAGATCGTATATTCTCCCTGTATTCATGTGGGTTTTCTCTGGGTGCTCCACTTTCCTCCCTCAATCCAAAGACATACTGGTAGATTGATTGGCTTCTGGGAAAACTGGCTCTGGTGAGAGTGTCTGTGTTTGTGCTTGTGTGTGTGCTGGCGACCTGTCCAGGGCCTTCCACCCATTGCTTCCCAGCGAAGCTGAACTGGATAAAGAGGCTAGAAAATGAACGGATTGACTGTATTTGCATGAGCACTACAGCAGTTTTTGGGAGTCCAGCTTTAGAGCAAGACTGAGGTGTGTTAATCAGGTAGTACTTGTTATATCTTGCCAGCAGCCATATCACTCTGCAACTCACAACTGGCAACCCACTGAAGCTAAGCAGGTGTGAGCCTGGTCACTACCTGGATGGGAGACCTTCTGGGAATAACTAAGGTTGCTGCTGGAAGAGTTGTTAGTGGGGCCAGCAGGGAGCACACAGCCTGAGGTCCATGTGGGTCCTAATGCCCCAGTATAGTGATAGGGACACTATACTGTAAACAGGCGCCGTCCTTCGGATGAGACGTAAAACCGAGGTCCTGGCTCTCTGTGGTCATTAAAAATCCCAGGGCGTTTCTTGAAAAGAGTAGGGGGTGTAACCCCGGTGTCCTGGCCAAATTTCCCATTGGCCCTTACCCTTACCCCTAATAATCCCCATCTATGAATTGGCTTCATTACTCTCCTCTCCACTGATAGCTGATGTGTGGTGAGCATTCTGGCGCACTATAGCTGCCATCTCATCATCCAGGTAGGGCTGCACATTGGTGGTGGTGGAGGGGAGTCCCCATTACCTGTAAAGCGCTATATAAGTCTAAGGAATTATTATTATTATATGCTACAAGAAACACAGATGAAGAGGCATTATCCAAATCTGGAGAGAAAGGTTGGCCCTTAGCCACTATGGCAGAAGTAGTTTGGTGAGTTTGATGTGAAAAAATATGGTCTTACTCTGCCTGACTTCTTCAGGACTTTGAAGGCCTCAACGAGCCTGGCAGTATGATTGCACTCACCTGCTTTGCAGGAGTCGTCAGTTTTGGGGCTACTGAAACAGGCTGCTCTCGGGTGCATGGTGAAAGCAAGCATACTCCCTGCCTGAGGCTTTTTGCTCTCTTACGTTGAACCCGTGGCACTCGGTGAGTTTTCATGTCACCACCACAAGGACACCATCTGTGCAGGAACTTCCCCAAGAAGGAAAGACCTGTGAAAGAACAAAAAAATGTTTGACTGAAACACTGTTAGAATCCACAATGCTCTTTGTCTGCCAGACTCCACATGAAGATAAGATTTCCAGATTGAGTCCCTGGCTAGATTGAGTCCCAGAAACACAATTTCAGTGAAATCCCCGATAATGAAGGTTAAGTAAAATTTAATGTTTGATGTTCCGAAACAGTACAATGACTACCTGTCAAACCAAAACAAGATTCTGTACTTATAGCAAAACCAGCAGTCAGCTACACTTGAGTAAGAATTCCAACGACTCATGTGTCCTTTATTAGTTTATTAGTATAGAGAACGTCAATATAAATGTGTAATTTAGTTAAAGTAACTTTCATGTGTATAGACTTAACAAAGAGCCAGCTATTCTGCTGTTTAAATGCTGATGGAGAAGTAAAAGTCGGCCCTTTTAGCTATAAATAAATATAAATAGTGTTTGTATTAGCTGTTGTCTCCTATTGATAATATAACATTTCAAGAATTCTGGGCATTCTTTAATAAAGCTTAAGGTAAAAAAAGGTGAAAAAGAACATGCCCCTAATCTGATACCTGAAAAGCCCACCTTTACTTTTCTCAAAGATGAAACAATCCTTATATAACAAAAATGCATTTCAATGTGTTAAAATACAAAGAGATTAAGTGTTCTCAACTGGCTGATTTGTTTTTTGTTGTGACAATAAATAATGGGGAAAAAATGAAAATAATGATGAATTGCCACTTTGAGCATTATGTACATAGTCCAAACCATGGGTTTCTGCTTTAATGGGAATCATTATAGTAGCATCCCACCCTTGGACAAACCAAATGTTCAATGCATGACTTTAGCTGTTATTTTTTGTACATACTGTACATGAAATAAAACTTTTTAATAGTATTGCATCATATTTTAAGGGAATTATACACCCACAAGCTTTCGAACTGTGGATCCTTTAACAATAGCTACAAGTTTGCTTAACAACACTAGTTCATACTAACGTGGGATAACGATGTTTAAATCCTGCCTTCAGAAGTCGATGGTGACGCCAACATTTATATACTGAGAAATGCTTCAAATGATAAGCAAAGAACAAGATAGCAGAAATTATATTTTGGCTAGGCAGCCAGGTTGTAACTTTCAACATAGTCAAGATAAATCGTCAAAACGACGAGTACAGACGCAGACGGAGGACTTCCCCAACTACCCAGAGCTTGCAAAATACGTTTCACTTTCTAGTTCTTCGCTGTTTCGTTAGATGCACAATTAATTCTCTAAAAACTGCAGTGCCACGGAATACAAAATACTGTACGTTAGCAAACCTGTTATTTTCCTGGTCTTGTAGGTTTCCCAAAAAAGAGACTGGACTGGTTCAGTCACATTTCAGTCAAAATTGTTTTTTTAAAATGTTTTTTAACCCTCCCGAAAGCAGACTATGTTTTTGCATTTATCTACTGTATACCTATTAGACAAATCTATCTTTGATATACAAGTTCGACATTGATGTTCTGTAAATTTGTGGAATACGGTGCTACAGTAGTATTTAAAATGAATTTCCGTGAACGGGCTAATAAAGTAAGCGTTTCAAACTCAAATTTCTACTAATGAAGCAAATATTGAAACAAAAAAAAAAACCCGCACTATTCGGGCAGCAAATCCTCTTAATGGTAACATAATAATCCAAACTACCTTCGTCGTCAAAGGCGGAGATGAGACTTACCTGCTGGAGATCAGTCAAAAGAAACCGAAACTATTTTTGCTACTTTTTATTGCAAATTCGCAAGTCATGAGTCCCTAAAGGCATGCACTTCTCTACACAGAGCAAATACAGTCATTGCGAGTCACTGGGTTTCATTTCTCACAAGTCAGCAAAATAAATGCGACAAAGTACGCAGACAAGCATTTAAAATGCGGACTGTAAAGTTCAATTATAAAATTGATCAAATATTTGTACGACTGAAGCCTTCCGGCAACACGTTAAACACAGGTCCGCCATAGATCCGTTTGTCAATAAAGCTGTAGCTATCGCATCACACGATCTTCTAGTAAACTTAAGTGTGCATAGTAAACTTTTTTTACTTCATTTTAATTGCATTAAATCAATAACAATAACAATAGCTGTATTCATCATTATTATTTTTTTTGGAATCTATCATAGTGGATTACTTTGGACTAAGCGGTGTGACCCTGGATCAATTACAAGGTACGAAAAGCAGCTAACGGGGAATAATGCCGTGATCAGTACGCAGCTAGAATCCGTACGCTAGGTTAATACCAAATGCAACGAACTTCACTGCTGAAATTAGTCGTCAGCACCGAAATGAAAATGTTCTCAATTGCAAAGAACCCAATTGAATATCTGCTGCCCTCTAGAGGATGCTACGGGACTAAGTGCAACTAATCGAAACATTGTATTGCAAGGGAAAGGTCCCAGTGACAGAGCAACTTATAAATGAAATGTGGGAAATGATATCGTTACTACAAAACGATGTAAGTTCCCATCGCTGTGAAATTTATTGTAATATTCCCTAAAATTGCATTCCTATCACAATACAATAGACCTACTTTTCATGTTCAAAAACCATGAAGGAAGGTGTAATAATAATAATAATTCCTTATACGCATGACACCCCCCTCCACCACCACCAATGTGCAGCATCCACCTGGATGATGCGATGGCAGCCATAGTCCAACAGTACGCTGTGTACCATTACGCATCAGTGGGGAGGAGAGCAGAGTGATGATGCCAATTCATAGATCGGGATTATTAGGAGGCCATGATTGGTAAGGGCCAATGGGAAATTTGGCCAGGACGCCAGGGTTACACCCCTACTCTTTTCGAGAAGCGCCCTGGGATTTTTAATGACCACAGAGAGTCAGGACCTTGGTTTTACTTGTCATCCAAAAGACTGCACCTTTCTACAGTATAGTGTCCCTATCACTAGACTGGGGCATTAGGAACCACACAGACCGCCGAGTGGGCACCTTTTCTAGCAACAGCCTTGGTTTTTCCCCAGATCTCCCATCCAGGTACTGGCCAGGCTCACACCTGCTGAGCTTTGGTGGGCTGCCAACCACGTGATGCAGGGTGATATGGCTGCTAGCTACTGTACTTATCACTCCAGTATTACTGCTAACATACTAACACGTAGGGGCCCTGAGTATGCAATAGTGTTTTAAGGTATGCAATATATTGACATAAATATCTAGGCATGGAAATACATGGAAGTAAACAGGACGTGACTCTTAAGTATGTTAAGTTAGGGGTGCCACTTACTGTAAATGTTTGTTCTCCTACGGTATGTATTTTGAGGGGATGGCAAACTGGTGGTTCAAAGAAGGCAGGAATATTTAGTACAGTGGGTATGATGTGTTAGCTTATGTAGTTAAATATACGGGTATATAAAAAAGATCCCAGTCAGGGCTCCAGTAGCTTAATCTTCGGACAATCAAGGTCATTATCAAAACTGTAACAAATCAAAAAAGTGCAACAAATGTAACACGTGAAAGTGCGTGAGGTTTACCTTCATAGTATTTCGCTAGCATAAAAGTAGACTAAGTCTATTATAAAACCTGAATTAGTAATGTGTACCATCTCTACCAGCAAGCCTATCAACGACGAGTACTATGTCCTGTCCTGATGTCCTGATCTTTTCCGTCTTTAGAATTTTCGAGATGATTGACCTTGACGTCTCTTTTAGCCTAAATCAAGTACTGTACATTGAGATTAAATATAATGAAAAGTGATATATAAATTAAATGTATCATATATATATAAATGACCCACATAATAACTAACTGATACAAACAACTCATATATTCCGAATCAAAACCAGCTCAGTTTCTGCTTGGTAAAACAACAGCTTAGTCTACAGTACCTTCCTAAGAGACCAGCTGGTCTCCCACTCTGGTCAGCAGAATATTTTCGTTGCAATTGAGCGGACAGCTGGAAACGTGACGAGACAGTACCCTACTAGCTGGTACTGAACTCAGCACGCAGCTGCGTACTAAATCGCCACGTTCGTTTCAATCGACCCTTCTTTCGCGGACAATATTTACAACACATTAGTTGAAACAATTAAAACATTTGACACCCAAGCACCATCTGGTGGTTATTTTGCGAATAACACTTTTCAGAATGACATCAGATGCGTGAACAGATCATTCATCATTGATCAGCCGTCTCAACTCTATTCCTCTACGGGGCCTGTTTAGTCAGTGTCTTTACATCAGGAGAGGTCACTCTCCAATGGTATTATTCCCCATTTTCTACAGCTACAGACCCGGACTTGTGATTTGTGGCCAGGGGAGAGAAATCGACTCCATGAATAAAAGAAAATAATTTGGCATTGATTGTGCCTCTATTCATAAAAATAAATAGTTTCATCTCTTTGTAGTGACTGACGATTTGAAGTTGCTTATACAGAAACTCAGAGAGTAAATTAAGGAAGATTACCTTGTGGCTACTAGAAATCTATCAATCAGAACAAATCAGTTGACCGTATTTCAGTTAGTTGACAGCTGCAGTCTGAGTCCAGATGTGTCTCCCTCTTGGAGCTGTAGACTGAGAGGCACTGATTTGGGAACTTAAACGCTGGAGCTGTCAGGATAAGCCCAATTTATGGTGTCTCAGCTTGGGTTGCCCAGGCAATTCTGCTTATCAGAGGCCCATCTCAGCAAATTTCCTAAGAGACTGAGCCAGAGGAGTTCAAGGGTATTTTCAGTTCATGTTATGGAGGTAAAACAACTTAAAAAGTTTAGAAGCAGGAAGCCTTTCTTTTGCTTTGCCAACTGTAGCCGTAAAAGTCTTAAAAATTGCATTAAAACTGCAGACATGACGTGATATCCAAAATGGCAAGATGTCAAATATTTGCCACATTACAGTGACAAAACATCCAACATGCTGGCTTGGGGCATTTGTTGCACAGTGTTTTCTAACAGCTCATATTTGCATGCATGTAGATTAGTAAGAGACTGGGAAGTGTGGTGCAGATAACAGTTACAGCTGTGCTTTAAAATACTTCCATAAGGCCTTTCCACACAGCATGTCTTGTTAACCACCAGGGTTCACTGTTGACAAAAGTTATAAATGTGTGTTTATGATTGACTACTAAAGCATACTGCAGGTTGCAGAAATGCTGTCTTTTAACAGGACAGTTATTCCTGAATTACCCTCTAACACACAGATCTGATGTCCATCAATTAAATTTCTTTACACTATCCTGGAGTATTATATCTAAATGTAACTCATTTAAATATTTTGGAACAGACTGGCATTTTATTTTAATTGTCAAAGTTATTGAGTGCAAAGTACATTTTCTAAGACATTTATAAGAATTTGCTTTCTCAGACAAACAGTAGCAGTGCAGAAGTATTTAAGCACTGTTGATTTGAACAGAGAATCATGATTACCTAAAAAACATGGTCTATTGTGCAGTCATTTCACCTTTTGTTTGAACAATAAGTTCCAAAGGTATCTGGCACTGACATGCTGTTGCAAAGCAAGTGCTGCAGTGTCAGTTTCACTGAACACCGCTGTCACGATAGTCATCCCTCCTCTTAAGGGCGCTCCGACCCTTTCGGATTTTAGTCCCCCTGTCCCCTGTTTAGCCTGTCAGTATTCAAGCCTGGCTCTCCCGCTATTCCTGGCTCACCATTGGAAGATGGATGCCCAGAAGCCCACCTACCAGCAGGTCTCTCTGAGTTCGGGGCTTGGAGTATTTGGTAAATTACGATGGACATCATGTTTCTGCTGGCAACCTGAATGAGGGATGTTGTGTATCTTTTAGTATATAAACTATTTAGCCTGCAACAGTATGTATCAGATACTGTCTGTATTGTTTGGTTAATACCACAGGCCCATCACTCATCAGCAGATGCTGCTGGTGGTTTCTGCCTGACCATATTTTTTGCAGCAGTGCACTGAGTTTGAAATAAAAGACCACAGAGAAAGTAAATCAATTTGTTTCAGACGCCTTGTGTGATTTAAAGATGCCATACCATTGTGATGGGGAAATTAATGATTTGCCTCAGTATCTGACAAAGAAACCACAGCTCAACGTGATAGGTACAGGTAAAGACTATGCAAGGTTCTAAGTATTGTAAAAGGAACTGCATTGTTCCAAGCATGAGGTGACATGTCCTGTCCTACCTCCATGGAGTTGTCTTTGTGAAGTCAAGTTATAAATCCTTGTTGCCAAAGCACAAGAAATAAACAGAACGTACAAAGACATTTAATAAAGCCGCATTTATAGGCGTTCACCAGTCAAATATGATGAAGCCTGATAAAGTCATCCACCCCATAAACTACAGGAAAAGCTCTGGGGAAATAAATAGTAATATTGGTTCTCAGATGGCGTACAATAGGAACTTATGTACCGTAAGACTTTATCTGACTTCTACGTTGTAGCTACACCAATGTACATAATGGACAACAGCCGGTTAACTTGTTCTGTGTGGACTGACTTACCACAAGTGCATATTCCAGTACTAGAATGATCCTTTATGACAGAATAGACTGTCACAGCAAAATACATTTTTACTTTATGGATATATTGAGGGTGGGAAATAGACCCGGAAGTCAAATCATTTCGTCATAAGCTTTGTATGAAAAGTTTACAAGGCAAATAAAGGAGAATATTTTAACTATGTTCAAATTTGCCATACACACAAGTAAGTGAAATCATTCTCATTCCCCTTCTGTGCTCTCTGGCTCAGAGTACAATACACATCTCCTCTCGTACAGTCATTGTCACCCTATGTTATTACCATGAGTGGGTGTTTATGAGGAGCTATTGCTAGTTGTGACCATGGAAAATTCTTCATAGAAAAGCTTCCACTTTTGCGCTAGTGGCTATTCCTGATAATGTCATCCTTTCAGCTATCCCCGAGATGTCACGCACAGCGTTTTTTCTACAAACTATTGTTTTGTAAGTCATGCAGGATAAATGTTTCAGCTAAATAAAAACAGTAATCCGTTTTCTCATATTTATAGTAGCAACTGCCAAAAACCTGTCAGAAGGATGTAAACTGATACATTTTCATTTGCACCATCTTCACAAAGACTTTGGAAAAGGATTTGTAGTTCTCACAGCACACTGATAATAGCTATCAGGCTGTGGTCAGCAGCACTAGTTCTCCAGTATCAAGTTCCTGCAAGTTTTAGCAGCAGCTTTCAAATAGCACTTGATTAAGACCCGGATTTAACTTTTTGTCAGCTCAGTTCAATTCAGTCATTTAAAGTCTGAGATGAAGTGGAAACCAGAAACTATAGTGGTACTCTAGGAAAAGTTACCTACGTCTGGCCATCAATTTCCATCTCTCTAGGTCTTAGATCTCTGTGTATTCAACACTCTAATATCCCATTTTGATTATATCGTACTTCCAGGATAAAATAATTATTGATTTCCTGGAATAGATGCTTCCTAGACATTAGGGACCAGGAAAGCCAATGTACTATGAATGACTCAGGCCACAGGCTGTTCCTTGCTGCTGGTACTCCAAGGGTTATAGAAAGGCAAGATGAAGTAGCAATCATTGTCAACATAAGTCATTGGCTCTTGAGAGTACCCTGAGCAGGAACATAAGGATAGAAGAGGCAGACAGTTTTGTGGGAATTTTGGACAGAAAAAACAAGAAAATAATACTATAGCTTTGCTGCCTTGCAGTACTGGGGCCCTGGGTTCAATTCCTGACCTGAGGTTCAATCTGGGTGGAGTATGTATATTCTCCCCATGATTGTGCGGGTTTCCTTCAGGTACTATAGTTTCCTCCCACAGCCCAAAACCTGCTGGGACTGTAGGTTAATTGGCTTCTGGGATAAACTGGTATATCGGTCTTGGTGTGAATGCTTGTGTTTGTGTCCATGTGCTGATGGACTGGCATGCTGTCCAGAGAGTATCCTGCCCTGTGCCCATTGCTTGCCAGGTTAGGTGTTGGCTCCCCTTTGACCCTATATTGGGTAAAATGGATGGCTGGAATACTATGCTAGAAACCAGAATGTTGCCATTATTGAAGGGATTCTGGGAAAATTAAAGCATTATTGTTAGTAAAGAGAACAGGTAAGGACTTATGAAATTGATATTGGGAGAGTAATTATAACCTAGGGGATGCAAACAGAAGAGAAACAGCAAAGAGTGTAGAATACAAGGCAAGGTAGGTCATGATGAAACTGTGCAGTATACTAGATAGAAATGCGTTAGTTCTCCCTCCAGTCTCTTATCTCAGAATTGAAAACGAGGATCGTACCAGGCACACAGGATCAAGGGTATCTCTTGTGCTATGCAAATACTGATTGCATAGCTCCAATTTCGTGTTTACCAAAGGTCCTGTACAAGGCAAATGTTTCCTGGTTTATGTATCACAGTGACCTTGAGAATGTGTGAAACTCACAGCTTCACAAACACGGCTGAATACAACAGAAAATGAGCTGCATAAAAATCAGAACATCCAGGCACAGAACAATTAAATACAAAAATGCTGTTCCCAGTGTTTCCAACTGTTGAAACATTTTCCAAACCTAGAAGATAAAAAGCTGGAATTTCTGGTAACCCTGGTGAGACAGTGTACAGTGAAAACAAGTTAATGTTGTCATTGTTAGACGCCCATTATTACAGCACTGAAGCCTTTGCTAAACATGTCTGTTCGTCACCTTTTAGCATTTCATTTAATTAGATACGTTCTAATTTAGGTTGTAGTTTGTTTTCTGTATTTATATGGTTTAAAACAATGTACAGCAAACTTAAAGGTTTGGTATGTGTTGTAGCTTGTGATAGCATAATGTTTAAGCAATGGTAAAACAAATGTTTATATCTTTAACAAAACTAATGTTTTGCTACATAACAATATTTAAAACCTTACAGATAAACCAGAACAGGTCACCTAAGCCTATCTGTGCCTGAAACATACTTTCAAGCATCACACATGAGATCCAACCAACTACTAATACCGTTCAGAATTTACTAGAGGAGTTATCAGATTTTTTTCAGTATTTGGTGATGGGTTTCCAGTCAAGCAGATTTGTTCTTTAATACAATTTAACTTTAGTTGGTTTTAAACATGTTTTGATTGGCTCTGTGATGACTGTCCTTTATCGTTTACTTCCTGTGTAGAGTATAGTTTGAATCATCAGAGCTGTATGGTAATTGTGAGAAGTTTTTTAAACTAGTTTTTAAAAGTACACTTGAGGTGAGGTGTAAAATAAAGTATTAGAATGAGGTGATTAACGAGTGTTTTATCTTTTGTTATATAAAGTGGCTTAAAAACTCCAACAACATTATCACGTACCAGTACTTGTTTTCCTATTTTTGCCTCTTATGCAGAAACGTGCTAGTGTTAAACTGCTTATCTATCCCTAATGATTGTACTGTACTTCACCCACAGTGCGTAAGGCGTATCTTTTCACTAACGGCAGACTGTCTGGAGAAATCCAGGCCATACTCAATGAACAATCTGAATAATCTACCGAATAACACATACCGAAACAGCTGGTATCAATTTTATGTAATAGGGTGAGTAATTTTAGCCACTTTGTGTCATCACACTGATTCCCATTCATTGAGATAGCCTTGCTAAATGTGATGGCTAAAGGTAAATGCAAGGTTCTAAGTATTGTAAAAGAAACTGCGTTGTTCCAAACATGACATGGCATGTCCTGTCCTACCCCCATAGAGTTGTCTTTGTGAAGTTATAAATTATAAAAGCCAAAGCACAAGAAATAAACAGAACATGCAAATACAGAGGCACCAAATAAAGCCACGTTTATATCAGAACAAAAGAGAGCATGTCCTCCCCCCTTATACAATTCCACAATTATCTCAAATGCCTTACTTACCAATCAACTTCTAATTATTTCAAAATACAATCCCACATTAGTATCGACAAACTCCTCAATTATCTCCAGCTCTGCGTATCGCAAGGAGCATCTTCCATCCATTCTCTTTTCATTTCCGAGAAAAGCCTTATCATGTCTCAATTGTAATGCCAGTTTCTTTTTTACCTCCATGAAACTTGACCAGAACCTGGAATTTCCACTTCCAGTTTTTCTTTTTGGATAGGCATATCCTGCTAAGCCGTCTCTCAAAGCATTCCCAACTACCTCATTACTTGGACACTGGTGATCAGATTCTTATTGTGCACACAGCACAACCAGTGTGGGTGTTCTGAAATGGGCATCCTTCTATCTAATTGTGCAAAGACATCCAACAGCTCAGGCCACTCAGTGTGCCATTTCTCCCAGTGTCTTCAAATTTCTCTTTAGATCTTCTCTGCACTGTAGGTTTGGTATCCCACTTGAACCAGTCCTAGGTTCTTTTAGAGGTCCTACTCACAAGCAGATGATGCCAAATTTCGCTTAAGCATCCACACTTTCTCAGACATTTAATTCTGGGGCATTATTATTCTTCACAAATTTAGGAATTGTGATCGTATACATTGGGCTCCTGAAATTATGTGTGATTGGATGCCCTAAAACATGACATGCAGGTGAAAAGTTCCCCCCTAATAATAGTAATATAGCAAAGCTTTCTTCTGTATTCTTAAATGTTGCAGTTGCCCCCTGCTACTGGCTGTCTGGGATCCAGATAACATTCTGCACACTTGCTTGGGTAAAGTTAGAATGTCAGAAAGATAGAATTACCACAACTCATTCCAGGCAGTAATCAAATGTGTTAAATATTACTATTGTTCTGTCTACCTAATGGTCTTGCTTACAGTGAGAAAGGAGGAAAACCTCATGATCCTCCCGTGATGTAATCTACATGTTGGCGCAGTATTGTAGGTGGGCCTGGTTGTAGCAAACCCTAGTGTTTGCGGAGTAAAAACTGCCTTGATCCCAAATCGAGCATTATCTAAAATAAACATAGGATTTAAATCTCCATTGGATGGGGACATTATTATGCTGAGTGCTCCTGTATATATGGGAGAAACGTGTGACTGGTGGCCATCACAACAGGCAGAGACCAGTAAAGTCACTTGTGAAAAAGGCCATCAACTTTGGGAAGATGACGTACCTAACCTTAGGATTCTGTCTGCTCATGGTTTCAGCTCTGATCAAAGAGGTATGCAAAAATCTACTTACTGCCCATTGTGATCTCCAGGCCTGATGGTGTTTATTTATTTTCTAGCATGTTTTTATTGCAGCAGTATTTTCATGTGAGGTTCCTGCTCTGGTTTTGTGGAATCATATATATAATGAATACAGAAACTTCATTTATTCTTTCCTTCAAAAAAGAAATACCCATGAAAACAAAACAAAAAAAACATTGATTTAATTGAATCATTGTCTCATCCTACCTGGGATTGTCTCACTGTTGGTCAGTTTTTAGATGCCTTGTTATGTCTTACAGTATTTGGCTCTCCAGTGTGTGACAAGATTGTGGCAGAACCTGCACAGCAACAAACAAAAAAAGTGCTTACGAACAGCTTTCAGGAAAAACGTCATGACATAAATCCAAAACTGTAAATACAATTAGTAGTGCTAACACAAACTAAAACTTTGTTTTTTGATAAATAACTTCTGAGTATGGACGTTTTTGTTAGAAAATTCTGATTCTATCTGTAAAAAGTGATTTTTTAACATAATGTTTGGTTTCTTTAACAAGTATTGTTTTTATTGTTTCATTGGAAGCAATCATTTCGGTGAGTGGATTGAACCTGAAAGTAATAAAAGACAATCCAATAATAATATCTATGTTAGGTCTAGTATCTATGTCTTAACAAAATCACCAATCCATTGTAGACACTTTTTGAGCGTGTATTTGCTAGTGTGGTTTTTATACTGATAATTTTGTAGAAGAAATTTTAATGATAATTTTCTAGACATGTGAAGCAAGTACAGGATTAAATGCATCTTTCAGTATTTGCATATATGGCATTTGGTAACATTAGTATTTCAGTATATAACTATATTAGTAACAAATTATTAACTAATTATTACTTTATCAGTGCTTCAAGTTGGTGCCCTTGAGGTTCAAAATATAGGGAACTAAGATGAAAACTACCAATTTCAAAGCAGACAAATGTTCCTTATGGAAGAACTTTCAGCTGGCAGTCTTTCTGTTACCTCAGACAAAACCTTAATCTTAGACAGAGACAAAGCATCGAATATATTGTATCTCTGTAATAAAGCTGGTTAAGTCTACATCTAATTATAAAGAAGCTGCCAATAATTGAACCCAAATCAATTTCTAAAGCCACATCAAGTATTTAAAAATCTCTTTGATTTGATCACTTTTGAGAGACGTAAAGAACCGAAGGAATACTGTGGGCATTAGTATATTGAGGTTATATAAAATCAATCTCAAGGCGTTAAAAGATTCAAATTTAATTACTTTATTGAATTTGTCATCCAGCAACAAATTTATTACACAGCTAAAATGAGCTATACTCTAAGTTAAAAACCCGTTGTGCAGTGATATTTTCACTTGGTAGATTTTGCAAATATGTTAAATAATCTTAGCATTAAGAAGACCTTTAGGATTCCCAGCTTGGGAAATTCGTTATATATAATGTCTTTCTATATTTTAAAGTGTATATGTGATGTTTATATACCATACAAATACTGTTTTAGTTTCTGTTATAACTGAGACTTTGTCAGTTGTTGTGGCTGTGAATTATAATGAAACCTTTCAGAAATATGAAAAGCACTTTGCAAACCAGACTTCCTTGTCGATACCAGTTTTTGTCTTTATCACCTTTATCGGTTGAGGGCTCTGAGTTTTGAAGGAGTGACTTTTCAAAAGGTTCTCTGAGAATTTTATTATGATTTATACGCAGACTGACACAGCTGTAAAGACAGAAGACAAGCCCGTCGCAACCACAGCTAAAATCCACACTAACGCCTCAACAACTCCCAAGACCTCACACACCACGGACATGCCCAAGACAACACACCCGACCCACAAAACAACTAAGGCCACCACTAAAGACACAGCCACTTCCAAGAGCTCCCACACCAGCATACACGTGGACAAGACAACTAAAGGAGGGAGTCCAGCCATCATGACTTCATACAGCCTCCTTCTTGGATCCCTGGCCTCCACCTTTTTGTATCTCCTCCTGGGCTGAACTTCGGCAAAGCTGCCTTCCTGAACCGGCCCCAGCAGTGCCCTTCCTGAGACTGTCCTGAATTTGTGATCCATTTCTAAGACGGGCACAGCCTTCGAAAAGGTTTCTATTTGTGGTAAATTTTCATTTTTATAATCCTTACCAGCAGCTCCACAGACTCAGTTCAGAGCTAAAAAATAAATATGCTAAAATCATTAAAAAAAGAATACCAGTAAGCTTGTTCTTGAAGGCGCCCCTCAGTGTCTGATCTAAATGGAAATCCATTCTTCATACAAAGGTACTAATAAACAGGAATTGAACAAAATTGTTGACAGATATGTCCACATATCTCACACAAAATGAACAATGTGTTTAAAGAGTAACCTGGGCAGTCTTGGGCTTGGACTGGGGAGCTAAAGAATCTCAGCTAGCTCCACTATATGAAGGAAGAAAAGCTATTGCAGTGGTATACAGGTACATTATACATTCTAAGATATGCAATATTATAAATTTCTGATGTTGGCATTAAAAGACTTTCTTTGCTTTGTTTTGTGCTTGGGCTCATTAGTGCACTGTCCATTGTGTAGATACAATCCTGCATCAATGTATGGGTTTAGCCTGAAAATAATCAAAGATGATACAATTTTAATATCCATGTTAGAAATCTTCTGTTAAAATTACCTCCTCACTATTTTAACGACAACACATGAAAAAGAGAATATTACTGGTTATGTACCTGCTTGTATGAATACTACGTCTGCCATGTGTGGAGGATTATCTACTGTAGGGTCCAATAATTGATGTAAGTAGTGTTAATATATACAGTATACAAATGCGACATTTAGTCTGCTACACTTTTTTGCAGGTTTTTACAATAAAGCCTTTTTCACTGTGCAAAGTACTGTTTCCAAGTTACACAACTCCAAAATGAGGCACTGGCACTTTATATATAGTATGTCCAGTTAATCAGAAAAACAATGTAAAAGAGGTTGTCTTTTAGCTGAAAACTCTGAGGGGTGCAAATAATAGGGGGATTTGATTTCTATCTTCTGTTCACTCCATGTCCTTGAGGACCACTGTCTTTTGATTTCATTCTGTCCTGGGATTTTATGGAATTCATGAATCAATTGTTTTTACAGAGGAGAACATTTCAATACATCTTAAAAGTAATTCACTTTTCTAGACCCACCTGTTACTGAATTCCCTGTGACAGTGGATGTTCTTCTAAGCATGGCAAATTACCATTGGCAATATATGAGCATCATTTTAAATGAATTCTAATTGGGATTATACTGTATGTCTTACTCTAATGTTTTAGTGAGTGACCTCACTATTAAGAGACAGTAGGCTAACTTTACAGGTAACTGCTGCTCTGGCTTCTTTTACCCACTTGAGAGAGTGCTATGAACCAGAAAAGGGTTACATTTACAATAAATTAATTGCTATTCATTACAAATGAAAAGCATAAAGTTGTATTTAAACTCAACAACTATGGTGATATTAATGGTTTGTCACCAATAACATGGATTTCCTATCTGTATGGCATATTATTGTTAAAAAAGAAACAATTCATATTCAAACATACTGTAACAACAGAAGGAATTTCCAGTGGATATTAAATTAAATGTTGTTCATTATACAGCTTTGAAGCTCTGAAACTAAACATATTATATGTTTTTTGCAGTTAAGATACAGTACAGTAAGTAGCCAAGTTGTATGTAAGTGAAAGACATACTGGAACACCAGTTTTACAGGTTTTGTCTCTGAAGCAGGACATTAAAAAGCTTTTCTCAACACTCATATACTGTATATACACATGTATACGCCCAATATACAGCACTACTTCTGTAAGTCACACACCAACAGTATTTCGCAGGTCCACTTGCAATATTGGAGTACACTGGTCTGATACCCTTCTGACAGGTCACATCGCCATGGGTGTATTTCGATTGACTGGCCACCAGATTTGAGAAACACCAACAACACTCTCATTGCACAGCAGTGTAATCTATTCTACTTTTCACGAATTAAAGGCTATTGTTCAAAGCCACAATCAGGACTCTGGGCATTTCAGATTTTTTTTTTTACAATTTCTTGGCAACAATTTTAGAGTGAACTCCTATGCACTGGCAGTCTGATTGATGTCCTTCTGTTATGGCCTGAAGGTCACGTGGTTTTCAGATAACAGCCACAGTCACTGTAACCAGGCAAGCGCTCAGAAGTGCTGAGTTTAGATTAACCGGTCTGTACAGGTCGATCTGCATCTTCCTGGATCACATCCATCCATTTTCATTTTCTAGACACTTCTCCCTAGTTCAGAGGCACAGGGGAGCCTATCCTGGGAAGCAGGGGGCGCAGGATGCCCATCCACCACTGGGCAGAAACAGAGACACAAACACACGCATGCATTCACTCCCACTCAGGGTCAATTTCCCCAGAAGCCAGTTAAACCACCAGCATGCTATTGGACTAGGAAGGAAAATGGAGCACCCAGAAGATACCTGTACAAAAACAGGGAGAACACACAAACTCCATGCAGATGTTACTCCAGGAACTGCACTCAGCACTGCCACCCAGCAATACTAACCATTGTGCCACTGTGCCACCCTTAGATGCTACAATCTTTAGGAGATGTTGCTCACAAAGTAAATTGCATTTTATTTTCATACATTGGCCTTCTTTCCTCTACAAAACTATACAGGCTTAATAAGTTACTTATGAAGTGTAATGAGATTTCCTGGAAACAAATGTTTTTTTATTCGTCTGTGCTGAATCTGGAAAGCCTTGCATGACTCACCAAGGTAACCCACAATATACAGTATTTAAGGCCGGATGCACCGGACGGTTGTCAGCCTGACCTTCAGAGGAGCTGATAGAGACACTATCAACACATCAGCACTAGTTCAGGACAGCAAGATGAAGTGTATTGCCTTGGCTCTTTGCATCTTGGCTCTAAATGCGCTGCTAACTGGGGTAAGTACTGGCTACTGTTGAAAGTAAATTAAACAGGCATCGGAACTGTGAAAGGCAGTATTACAACTGAGCCATACAAAATCCTTAAAAAAAACACACAAATTGGATTTTCTTCCTAATTTCCATTTGAAAGTGGTCCTTGTCTTCATTTCGTCACTGTGTGGTGTAACATGGATTTCTAGTTTGACGTATTTGCAGTAACAAAAATAGAATGTGGTGCTTGGGCTTTTGCCAGTACTTTTATGATTGGATCATCACTGTTATTATTAATAATTGTGATCGCTAATAAATTGTGATCATTAATAATGGGCAACACCATTATTCAGAGCAAAATAAAATGAATGTAATAAAACAGATTGCAATACATCTAATAAAAACATATATCATTAGTATTGCATATTGACCTGTATTAAACATACATTCAGTACAAAATAATAGAAAGAAAGAGCACAAAAGAAAACAGAATAAATGTCAATTTGCATTGGAAGAGTTTAATTGAAGTGAGATGGTACTATACTGATTTAGTAGTGAAGGAAAATTACTGGAATGTGTCTGTAGGTTTTGAACCCCTAGAATAAATTCTACCATCAATTATGTAGTTAATTGTGTCATGAATTAAAAACAGATGTGAGTGGTAAAGATGGTAGACTAGTAAAGGAAACAATTGACAAGTTGGTCTTGAAATTCACGTTTTGCAATTCTCAAATAGTGGCCTTGATTCTCAAAGTAATTATGGGCTTGTCTGGATTCTTTGGAGATAGCTCTGCACAAAATATCAAAAATTCTTTGTGGCTAACCAAGTTCCTCAACATTAATTACAGATTGGAAAGAAAATTATGAACAGGAAAAATGTATCATAAAGCCTAGACAACTTGAAAAAAATACAATCACCATCAATAATCCAGAAATAACTGTTATGACCGGTAACAAGAATAATAATATCTGTATTGAGAGTTTGAAGAGGTAAAAATACCCAAAATAATTTTTGCAGCCTTTAGAAATTCTTTGATGTAGAGTTGTAGCCTTTATTGATTCATATTATTCCTTCTGAGGGTGAAGGGAACTAAGTGATTGCATTAAAATAATATCGCACACTTCAAATTGAACAAAGACCGATCAGTTAATTGGCTGTTGTGTTCCTTTTTTCTAGAATCTGAACGAGCAGAGAATGAAATCAAGTTTGTGTTTAATCAAATATGCAAACAGACATTTGTTTCAAATACATCACCAACTTGTGTATACTGTATGTGTGCACACAACATAAGCAGTTTTTATTAACATGTCACTACAAAGCTGTTCTCACAGACCACGTTGTGATGGCTTAATGTTATAAAATTGTTTCACCAACTTGAACAGTAAGCTTGCAACTTTTGTACTGTATATACAGAACATAATGTACATATAAGCACAAAGGCTACAGTTATATTTTTTTCTCTTTAAATTAAACCCTTATTAGGAAACAGCAGCTGAAATGAACACCGACAGCTCTGCCAGCACTACCACTCAAACAGGCACCATGACCACAGGAACAGTTAACTCTACGACCACACCTAGTAGCAGTCCAACCATGGAGACTTCAAATGGCCTGTTATGGGGATCCCTGGTGTCAGTGTTCCTCTATTCACTTCTATGCTGAAAACAGACCTGCCTGACCAGGAGAACTCAGAAACTCTGTCTAAAAACAGAGGCATGAAGAGACATTGAACAATCGGGGAGGATCGCAGCATTCAAAAAAGGAATTCTGTTTCTTTCATTTCTTTTACATCCAGCACCTTTTTTTTTTAAGTTTGACAATTATGTCACAGCTGATTATAAAACAAAGTCCCCAATATCCTATTTTTTAGAATGTTCTAGAACCATCATTAATCAATTGCAAGACACTATAAAACTACAGAAATGACAAAGATTAAAAAGACAGAAGCACTTAGCAACAGGTAGCATTTTGCCCTAAAACAGATCCCTTTAAAGTGTGATGGAAGTAATTATTTAACTATTCACTGTGAAGTTCTAAATTACAGTATGTTTTGTTAATTTATTTTTAATTTAGGGAAGATCATTAAGAAAAACTGTTTTACTTCCACAGACCTTAAGCACAAAATTGTGTAGTGCATGAAACTGTGATAGTAAGTTACTTTTTATGGTGGATAATTTTTATACAAATGGAAATGTACACAATTAAACAGATTATAAAAATGTGATATTTCTCTTCTATATTTGACGGATGCATGGAGGACAATGCAAACAAAACACATACTGTATACTCTAGGATAAGACAGACTGATGATAATTAATGGGTCTAATACAATGACTACAACAAAGTTGTGTGACATACAGGAAATGGCAGAAATAAAACATTAATCATGATATACCGCCTTACACCACTTGCCAAGAAATGAAATCAGGAGTGAATGTCCTTATGAAACCAGTTTACTGCGAAATGTCAGAAAAAATCCTTCAAATAATTCAAACATTTACCTGAGAATAGCTGTGTTATAAATGTACTTCTGGAACAATTTTTCTTAACTGATGTGCAAGTAGCCCCCATAAATAACTTTGCTAATAAAACAACTTGAAATAATTTGGTGAAATACAGTTAACATAGAAATAAAATGACACACATGTAATGCGACAGATGAAAATGTATTACAAAACAAAACTGTCCTTTTTTGCTACTGACATTAACCCACTAATACTTTTAAACCTGCTTGGCACACCTGGTACTAAAGAGGAAAACAGAGGATATTGGTGGGACATAGCAAATGGGATTAGGGAGTAGAAAATCTGAAAATGCTTCTGAACAGTTTAGGAAAGTGGATTTTGTACAGAGATAGTCTGTGTTATCTTCAGGCCCTTCACAACGTTTTGCAGGTGTATAATATCCACAGCTGTGCTGAAGTTTGGGAATAACATACTCTTTAACATTGCAGTTGTTGTAATAACTGCAACTGACTTCTGCCCTAAATTCCACATGCTCCCATTTTCACTGCTGAGACAATTTCAGATAAGTAACATCTCTGCTGAAGAGGTGTGTCTGTCTGCAGCAGAACATGCATACAAAAAGGGAGGACATAAATATCATACTTCAAGGTACTAAAGTACCATTTTGATACCTGAGAACACCATTCGTATAATCAGGGATTACACATTCCCTAACAGCTGCAGAATTGTCACTTGCTTTAATGAGTATCTATCCATCCATTTTCTAGCTGCTTCATCCAATTCAAGGTTGCAGTGTAGATGGAGCCTATCCCAGCAAGCAACTGGCACAAGGCAGGATACACCCTGGACAGGACACCAGTCCATCACAGGGCACACACATACACAAACACAGACACATTCATACCATGGCCAGATTTTCCGAAAGCCGTTTAACCTACCAGTATGTCCTTAGACCGTGGGAGGAAACCAGAGCACCTGGAGAAAAACCCACACAAACACAAGATGAACAAACGTCACACATAGCACCCAGGTCCAGAATTGATCCCAGGGCCCCAGCGCTGCGGGGCAGCAATGTTGACCACTGTGCCAATGTGTTGCCATCATTAAAGAATGCTCCAACGATCAGCTTGAATTCTTCCTGCACCATTTCACCAACTTCCACCCGTCCCTCAAATATACGGTTAACATTTCTTCCACCACTCTTCCGTTTCTAGACATCCACTTGTCTATCAACTACCCCCGACTGTCCACTTCAGTTTATTACAAACCCACGGATTCACACAGCTACCTCCTGTACAGCTCATTTCACCCCAACCACACTAAAAACTCTCTTCCTTTTTCACAGTTCCTTAGGTTACGACGATTATGCAGCGACGACATCGACTTCGAAAACCAAGCCCTCGAAATGTACTCATTTTTTATCAACAGAGGATACCCCAGCAGTGTGATTGACAGGGCCCTTGCCCGAGCCAAAAACACCCCCCGGACCATCAACCCGATCAGGAACTCCCGCCGTAACAACCGCATTCCTTTGGTGCTTCCTTACCACCCTATCACACTTCCTATCCCCAGGACCATTAACCACAACTTTTCCATCCTACAGGATGATCCCTACATTGGGGCCCTCTTTTCTGATCGCCCTATCATCTCATATCACCAACCACCTAATCTGCGTAACCTCCTTGTTCACAGCTCCCTTGACCGCCCTCAGCAACCATCCACACCAGGCACTTTCCCCTGCAAAAGAGCTCGCTGTATCACCTGCAAGTACACAGCCACCACCACACTCATTCAAGGCCCCTCAGGACAATTCCGGATCACCCAGACAGCATCTTGTACCTCCAGCAACCTTATTTACTGTATCTCTTGCAGTAAATGCCCAGCCATCTACATTGGGGAAACAGGAAGGAGACTCGGAGACCGCTTCAGAGAACACGTCAGGGCTGTGAAGATTAAAGATCTCTCCAAGCCCATTGTTTCTCATTTCACCTCTGACGGCCACGACCACTCTAATCTCGCCGTCTGTGTTCTCAAAGACGGTTTTCCAAACTCATACATCAGAAAGACCACCGAAACTAAAATTATTCTGCAGCTAGGATCACACATTCTCCCTTCCCTTAACGACAGATTACTGTTCTTTTAAATTTTCTCCATTCATTGGTAGTTTCATTTCACACCTCTCTGCACCCATTCTGACTTCACACCTCTTGATTGGCCTCTCTTTCTGTCCCCTGCTCCCGCCTCTCACTCCTCCTCCCTCTCAACCTTTGTTCTCCCGCTACTTTACCTTTGCCTACTGCCCTGTCTCTCTCACACCTGAAGAAGGCTCCACGGCCGAAACGTTGTGTTCTCTTTCTTCTTTTTTTCAGCATGGAATAAACCTATTACTTGTTCCTTTGCAGCCTACGCATGCTGACGCAGCTACCCACCTGAATCATTAAAGAATACTTATTGAGCATTTTTGGAAAAGAACATCCCAAAATAGGTTTACAGAAGAGAACATTGCTTTCATTATATAGAAAATAAAGAAAAACTTTTTCTTCCAAAAAAAGTGGTAGAACAACTTTGCTGTGCTATTGTATTCTATCAGTATTTGTGTTCATATGTGCTTTAGTTTGTTAGACTACGTCAAACATCATCATTACAGATAAAAAAAAAAAACTTGACTATAAATGAAATCCACTTCTGGTTCCCTGCCTAGAAGAAGACCAGTTAAAATGTTACCCTGAATGAGTAACATGTGTTTTTAAAAATATTTTGATAAACATTACATTAAGCATGCACAGTACAACAAAGTGAAGGCATATTTGTTTCAAATACATATTTAGGCTGAATTATGTATAGTTACACAAACATTAAAAGTTTTAAATGCTTCACTTACACTTATTTTGTGTTCAACCTAAATTATTTATTATTGTTTCTCTGACAGGAAGGCAAAAGGAGCTAGATGAGGCTCTTTGTTGACCTGATCATAACCATTTCCAATACAATATATACACAATATACAGGTAAACAAGTTCAGTTAGAATTAAAAAAAATTGCAATGAGGTAGATGATGTAGGTGTGGTCCAAGTTACATGGCCAAATGTGTTCACCATATAAAATTCAAATCAAGTCATTAGATAACAGACCCAACAAAATATGATGGCATCAAATAATTGTTTATTAAATATAAAGCTCATTTGCTTACCAGCTTCACAATAAACACTTCACTTCTGAATGTCACCCCCCAAAAAACTCTTCCAAAACTCCAAATTTCACTTCACACAACAGGCACCTCAATCACTTACTTCTTTGCTTACTTCTCCCTCTGGTGCAGCACACAACATACTGTAAAATAACAGCCCCAGTCACTTCCTAGTGACTGGAAATCAAAAGCCCACTTGTAGCCTCCACTTCCTCGTTTTTAAATGCTGCTTGACCAATTATCAGTTAGCATTAGGTCAGGTGACTGAGAAGGCAGGTCATTCACTATTGCTCTCTGGGGAATACAGTACTTGTTTCAGTTCCGGGTCACCACCTTAGCTTAGCATTTCTACAACATACTGTACTGTATATTACCAGCTCTTAGGGATGCCATAAACAACTACTTTGAAAGCCAAACACAAGCAAGTTTTCAAAATAATTTAGTTTTAAAATTTATTATTTAAAAAAAACCCAATGAGCAGCACTGTACTGTAAATATTCTGGGGAAAATCTATTTGCTGTATATCATTGAGTCAACCAACATAACTAAGGTAAGACATTTCTAATAAACAGAACCATATATAGGAATATAAGTTAGATACAATACGACACAGCAGTGAAACAAATCAGTATATATCAACCATCCTTATCTGTTGCTCTCTTCTGGTTTTCTTTTTGAATCTAGGAATAGACCCAGATGTGGCTATGTTGCATTGCCTGTCATAGTCCTATACAGAGCTTGTTTTCCACACAACATGCTTTACAGTTATAACTCAACATTCAACAGCTCTCTGGCTCAAGTATTATGTAAAATGTAAAGTGTTTAATAACTGTCATATGGTTCCTCTTGCATTAAAATGAAACTCCAAGCAAGCAAGAATAGGAGTGAACAACACCCAATAGAATGGCTGAAGACCCCTTGACTGATGATCTCCAATTCCACGTTTCCAGATAATCTAAACCCCAGTTGAGAGGTGACAAGGCTGGTGGAGATGTCCAACGTTTGCTGCTCTTTCAAAGATGAATAACATTAAAACACTCAGGTTGTCAACCTTCAGTTTTCTTTCATTTCTTGACAATAGCCCTAAAAACAGAAATCTAAATTGATACAGCTAGATTCTTGTAATAATCATTCACATCATTAAAATAACATCAACAATACCATTCAGCATTCAGCGTTCACATTTCCTTCAGTCCAGAAGACTGAAAAGTCCATTTACAGCAACCACACACTATTACATATGCACAAGAGATACAAACAGAAAAAAAATTTAAACAATCTCGTAAGATTTTTACTGCATATTCCCAATGACCAGGATTCATATCAGATACATTGAAATAAATAATGCACTGCAAAATAATACAGAACAGACGACTGCATCCAGAACACTGTGACATTGGGGCATTTCTACACTGCACAAGAAATCCAGGACAGGCTGTTAAAGTTTACCACCTGCTAAATGTGCATAAACTGCATTTTACTTTGCCTACACTTGTATTACAGTAGTTCAATATGACCCAGATGCATTATGACAACCAATACAGAAGTGATTTTCAAATTTTATGCACAAAGCTTTACATTTTGTTTTCCCATGGTTTGTTTTTTGTACTTTGCCATATTTTACATCTGTTTTTTACCTTTGTTTACTCAATAACAGATCCTCCTTATTCATGTAGGATCTTTCTTGGAGGTTTGGTTTCTTTACACCTTTAAAATACATGGTGGTTAAGATAATCGGCCTCAAATCTGAGGAGCGATTACTGGAACATTTTAATCCAGAGCAGTTTGTATTGTCTCAGCAAAGCCTATTAAACAATTTCACACATACATGTTCTGATAGGCTATAGGAGAATTAATGCCAAGTGTATATATGAACAGTATACTAAATATACAGTACAACCACATACACAAAACTGTCACTGCCTAAGAACTGAAAACAGAATGAAACCATTTAATTGATGTTTGACATCCCAGGTCTTAAAAGCTACACACTCTCATACAAATTGTAATGAAGCACAAAGTTACATATTATAATATTTAATATAATATTTTAACTTTACACTACGCTCTAAAACAATACTCCAAAGACAGAAAGAGTTATGAATAATCCAAAAGGTAAGTAATCATAACTTTTTTGGTATGAAAGAAAAATATAAAACTTAAATAAAAAAGCATATCTACAGAATGTACCAAAATGTATATACATTATTTAAAAAAAGAAACTACATTTATGTACAGTGCATTGGAATGAGTTTTTTCCCCCTGGGCTCTTTTAAAGACCCTATTTTGAAGATGCTGATATAATTCTTCAAAAAGCTTTGCTGACAGGGATTTGTATTAGGAGGCAGGAGAATAGTGCTCACATCCTTTGATTTCATCCAGCAGCTCAAACGTGTAACCTGTTACTTGCTTGGCCATTTCTCCCTATATAATTCACACTCGTACTAGAGACAGAGGTTAAACCTGCACCTCGGCCGGGTACTGTGTCCAGCTCCACTGAGATCTGAGAGGTAAGTCCAGTGTAAACAGTTTCTGCTCCTTCCAGGACCAGGACCTTTGGTTTTAAGGAAGATGACACTAATCCTTCTCTGGGCCTGATCTTCCTTCCTTCCTCAGATTTCCATCAGTGTGTTCTACAAGATCTGTAGCTCCCACTGCTGAGAAGGCCTTTCCCCACTCTCCTGCCAGATCACTACATGATCCTTGTCGTAGGTCTTGCCCCCTGCAATGCCAGAGAGAGAACAGGATCTCAGAACACACAAATAACAATACTGTATCGGTTCTGCTATTTTTGTCATCTAACACTGCCTAAAGCAAATATAAAACATTTAGGTAATGCTTTATGTAAATGTTGCTGCATAATGGCTTCATAATTCTTATGAACTACTATACAAAATGTTACAATCACATGCATAATGTTTAAAAGGGACATAAGCAAAAGACAACATACTGTACCACATGACAGAGAGTGAATGTCACATGCATTATGCCAAGCACTCTAATTAATGCTAAAACAAATGTGATGACCTCTTTTTCGCAGGTTATGCCTTTTGTGCTTGATTTTATAAATCATGCATGTGATTATAATATCTTGTATAGCCGTTGTGAAGCCATTATGCAGAAACATTCAAATAAAGAGTTATCAACATTTACAGTATTTTGACTACCAAACACAGATGGCCATTGTATTAGGTGTTGCTAATTACTAAGCATGAGTACTCCTAAGCAAATCATATACAGTACAGACACAGTACATTGTACTGTATAGTTAGGTACAGGATGTCAATGCTGGCAGGGCCTATTCACCCATTATTTTATTTTAAAATATACAGTAGTGCAAGAATTATTGGAGCAAAATATTTAGATGCATTTGCTCATATGTCTTGCATTTTTAAATAAAAAAATATTCATCTTAAATTCAACAAACAGTTCTCTGATTCTCTGATGAAAACGCTCTCTGATTTCAAGTTCTAGCCATGGAAAAAACAAATTACTGGTGGCTATACGAATTTCTGCATTTTATTAGTCATAGAGTTTTATTTAATGATTTGTTGAATCTCTTCCTCTGGGGTCCTTCAAGAAACGATTTGATGAAATTCTAGAATTGAAAAGCTACCAGCATTCAATTGAGCAAGAAGGGCAGAATATCCTCCTATTTTTTCCTTAGAACAAACATGAGATACATACAGTATATAATAGATAAATCCATTAAGCTCTTTGTGTCCTATTTCACTATTTTGGAACAGGAATCCAGATTTCATTTCATGGGAGCAACTGGGTGAAGCTCACCTTTTACATCGAGCACCATTCCTTGGAAAATCTGACTCCCAATGCACCCACTAAGCTGGGCATTCCAGGTCTGTTTGGGCATTCGGCTCTCCGACCACAGTACTACCCGGGCACCCTGTTCCGCATTGCCCATCACCTGCAGGCTCATTGTGGGCGCCAGCTGGGAAACATAAAAGCTTGTCAAAGCTGGGTAGAATTATGTTGTGATTAGCATGACTAGGCCTTACATCACTGTGTTTTAAAAGCCTGGTACCTCATTTCTATTAGAAATCCAGCTGAAAGGCAATGCAAAAGCCTGTGTTTTATATCCATCAGAAAAGCCACTCTGATGTCAAACCTGGATTCTATCTCAGTAGCACAGGGAAAGGCAAAGTATACCAACCCAAGCTGCTAGAGACCTATCTACAAGTTAACTGTACAAGCGATTGCTGGCAAAGGTGCTTCCAGCAAATACTGATTTAGGGCACTGAATACTTCAGCAATAGGTCAATGTCACATCATGTCACACTTTGCAGGTTTTGTTGACATTTAAGGTTCTTCACGCACAGCAGTGTTCAGTTTTATCACTATGGTTTTGCTAGAAAAGTTCTTTTGAAAAAAACCCAACATAAACATTACTTATTATTCATCAAATATGTGCATGTTTTAATAATATATGTTATTTAAAACATAAAACAGATATGTACTTATCACATTAAAGTATGTAGACCATATTGGTAGTGCCAATATTCAGGTTGAAGTTTGTTAAAAATTTTTAGAGGCTAAGGAGCAGTTTTGGATTGCTAAAAACAAATATAAAGCTATGTTATCTGAGATTTTACTACCAGTACAAAACATTAGCACTTCATTAGCAGTTATTTGTATATTATATGCTGACATCTTGTTGTACATGTTACTCAAACTCAGAACATACAGTCCATGACACTGCAAGGATTTGGTACAACCAGTGTTTTAACTGTGTGATGAATTAACTTGTATGATCAAGCAGTCTCAACCATCAAGCAAATATGATTCAGTCATGCTAAACGTGAATTTCCTTCTTTTTCTTTTTTCGTTTCATGCCCACGTAATGTGGAACTTCAAATCCTTTTTATGTTTCAGCTCCCAGCAGAAAACTCTGATGGACTATCAGAGTATGCTATATCTGAGGAGGAGCAGATATGACCTGCCCACTGACTGAGTCATTTGTCTGTTATTGCACTGCAAACCAGACACTGACTGACAGAAGAGGTAGCACCAACTGGAAGAGTTGAGCATCTTAAACTGTCATCCCCTTCATGCCTCCAGGCACCCTAGACGCTGCAGGAATTGCTCTGCTACTGAGGGCTGAAGAAAGTCCTGGCCCAAATATCCCTGCCCAACGCTGGCAGCACTGTCTATTCTGCACGGCTATTGTACCTGGCTGGGAAATGACTGACTCTTGAATTCCCAAATGGGTACTGTGAGAGGGCAGCAAGTTCAGACAGATGGAGGCTTTGTCTGAACTGCATTCCTCAGAAAACTGTGGGGAATGAGCTTACAGTAGCTGCCCTCAGTTACCTGACCTTTGCTGGAAGACAATTGGCCAAGTGACACAATAAAAAGCAGAGGCTTTCGGGCTCAGTGAGTGATTCTGCTACCTGCAGGTCGGGAGGCAGGTCCTGTGTATGCTCCATTCGGTTAAAGAAAACCGGCTGACCATGGGACTGCGGAACTTGTGAGTTGAGTTTGAGATTTTTGGAGAGCGTTTGAAAGTCTCAGAGAGGCTGGGTTTTGTGAAGAGTCAGAGGGAGAGACTGAATTTTGTGAGACATCTGGGGAGGAGGCAAGACAGCAAGCTTAGCTGTCCTGTTAGGGACTGAAAAAGTCAGTCAGAAAATAAATAACGAAGCAAGGACGTTGTTTGGTTTTTTTGGGTGTACTTTTGGTTTCCCTCATTATAAACAAAGGGCACCTTTTTTGTTTTTTACTTTACGGCTGTGTCTGCTGTCCTGGACCCTCCTATTTTAAATATCCCGTTAAAGCACACTCAGTGGGGTGTCACGGTACCTTGTTCTTGATAAGCCCATCCTCATAATACCAGACATGGCTCAGGCCCTCAATGTGCTCTGTGACAACCACCCGGCCTGACTTCATTTCTGCCACATCTCCCTGGATGGACATGTAGTGGCCTCGCTCCTTGTTCTTGATGTGGAAGAAGTAACGTTTCTGTAATTTCCAGCCCAAAGAGAGACAAACAAGTGACTATGGGCACACATGCAGGTGTATGAGTGCATTCCAGAAGCAATCAACATCAGTCACATCAGAAAAACAGAATGAGGGACCTCACATTTTCCAATAAAGGCTTTCCACTGATGTTTAACTGAGCTCTATGCTGAAATTCAGTGATTATTTTTATATTTTCATACAATTGTACATTTCATACATATCTATTTATTCACAGAATTAAAATATATACAATACAAATATACAACATAATCATATTCATTTGTATAGCATTAAAAATATTCCTAATTAAAGTGTGGAGATATGGAAACACACAATACCAAGTGCTATTAGGCTCTTGAAGTGGTTGTTAAATTGCATACACTATGTTTTGATGCTGTTCATCTCTAAGCTTAATTACTGGCTGTAATGCGTACTTATGCAAGTTAGTTGCATTTAGGCTGGATTTGATTCCAGAATGTATTTGACTCTTCTTATACACCACATATAGTAGCAAGGCTGTTTTTCTGGCTTAACCTCTCCAGATGCAACACAACTTTGTTTACAACTTTTTCCTTGTTGTTAAAGGTTTGTAGTTCTGTTCAGCATGTATATGCTGAATGGAATGTCAGGCATGAGAAGCAAAATATGAAATATTTAATCATTCAAGCACTTGAATGCTAATGTATTCAGTACAGTAGTTATGTCTTTAAACTTGCTCATAAGAAAATTCTTTTGTTTTCCTGGTTGCTTTTCTTGGCTAATTATCTATTTGGTCTGTGACACTATTTTATACATGAGAATGGATATTGTTGTGGAGAGAGTACTGTTAATTTCTTAATTGCTCTTTCTTATTTCATTAAACAGAAGGGTATTTACACTTTATTAAGTCAATGAGTGAGACCAGAGGTTCAAAATCTTTTGGGATCCATTGATAATATGTCTTTTAGAATATGGGAACAGCACTACGGTCTAGGAACATCACACAAGTTTAACGAATTGTGAATATTGAATGAATATTACATTAATTAATGAATATTCTGTATGATGCAAAATATAGACCAACAAACAGGCGCAGTTTTTCACAGTAGATGTTTCAAGTTCTAATGCCTCAGTGTTGACAATAGCTGAGCACTAACCTGTGGAACAGGGTATAGTGACCCCATTTTGGAGAGCTCACTGAACTTATGCCAGTTGGTTATCTCAATAGTTTCCACCAGGATCTGACGCCCCCTGTAGTTGCTGTGCTCACATATAACCCATCTGACGTGGAGAAAAGTGAAAATCAGTGTCTCAGCACACAGGAAAGTTCTGACAAAACCTTCGAGGCAGTCTTCAGTCCAGAAATATAGAACACCAAAATAACTTGGAATTGAAGGAGATGTAATCCAGTTATTGTAAATCTTTCAATGTGGGCTCTTACAAGAAATGTATTCACTGCGTTCTGGGAATGATTAGCTACTAGCAAACAAATTTAAAAAAACGCAGTAAAGTAAATGGCAGTCATGATGTACAGTACCAGAAGCCTCACTATAGCAAATCAGGTAGAGAAGTGAGAAATTAGTTCACCAGCTGCATAAAGGGGACATTTAGGGAGGTCAGATCGTGCAAGCCCAGTTAACCACAGTTAACACCCCTACTCTTATGAACAGTGCAAATATGGGATATTTTATGGCCAGGTAGTCAGGACCTCTGTTTAATGTCTCATCTGAAGGACTGCACTTCCTCCAACACAATCATTATTTAATCATTAAACATGATAATAATACAAACATACACACCCGAGCAGTAAGTGTATTATAAGTTTTGGTGACATGACTAGTGGTGGGTTAATACCTCCTAATTACACCCTAACAACATTAACAATCCAAATACTGTTTGCCTTTTTAGGTGTGCTCAGTCGGCCATTTTACTCAGTTGGCCTGCACTCCCTGCAACTCTGCTTAAGGTACAGCTGTGTAAAGACACTTAGATTTGAACAAATAAGAACATGACAAACTCTATTAGGTAGAAAGATAAAGCCTATGAAGAATTCCAGAGGTAGATATGATCATAGTAAAGATTAAGCTTTCAAATGGAATCAAGCAATCAAAGGAAATCATTGGATATTACAGACAATAGGAGAAAAAGAAAGAAAAGGCTGTTAATTACAAAACTCAACGCTGGGCATCGGTACGCACATGCCAGAGTTGACTCGTACAGACAGGACATGGTTGTTGAATCCTTCTGCCAGAAGACTCAACACCTCTGAGGTCAGGCTAATCTCTTTGCCCTCGAAACACTCCAGGCTGAACAGTGAGATGGAGGGCTCTGTGAACATCTGACCAGAGAGAGAGAAAAGACTGTCAGGCCTGGCCAGTCCCAGAGATAGGTATCACTGTTCAATGCTGCTCTATTTCTGTATTCATCATCTTAAAAACCAGGAAAGACACTGAATAGGGACCTGTTTAATGCATTTGTACATGTCCTGTTTCAAAATGACACTTTGTGAAGTGCTTTAAGATGGTTTCATCAAGAAAAAAAAGTGTTTTTATTTTCATCTGAAGATAGCAGGATTTTCTCCCCTTAAACATTTTGTTATATCTCTGCAGCAGAACATAGCAGTAGCCTGGTTCAAGTCTTAAATTGAACCCCCTTGGCATTAAGTGTAAACGATCACATTTATTATATCACTTAATATATCCACTCAGCACACAAAATATACAGAAAAAAACAGCAGGCAAAATATTTTTCTGTCTTCAAAGATTTTTGTTTCACGTTTTGGGCCTGCCAAATAGATACGCTTGTAGGCCTTGTCCTAGGGGGACATATAATACAATCAATTACAGTATTGTTGGTAGTCACACTAATGAAATCTAATTAGAGAAACTAAATGTTGAGGGGGAAAGGAAAAGCAAAAACAAAGTGTGGGAGAAGCCTATGGGATACTTACAATGGGCACAGTTTTGATGGAGCGAATGACGGTGCTGGGGGGACAGCCCATACTGGCAAAGTCTGGGTATTCACCCTCTGGCAGGACATACAGGTTTCCTGAGAACTCTCTTCCCTCATACACCACCCAGCTGCAAAGAGGTTACAAATGTCAGACCTGAAACACTGCCAGGACAAATATGAGCTGAGCTGTAGGATATTCCCATACAACAGCAGGTGGGACCATCAGAATGATGTTACTACAATAGTGTACTGCACTGCAGAATGCTATACTGGTGGTACTTACTATTGAGTTTATATTCATATAAACGTACTGTATATGATGGGTTTGTAATACAATTTTATCTGTTTAAAGCTGTATTTTAACCATTTTTAAATCACATCAATGCACAAAATAGTACTATGTAATTTAGAAATTACTAAGGTTTTAAAATGAAAAATATACCTTGTCACTGCAACATAAACTTAATTTGTTTCCTATCTGAAGAGACAAGATGTATGAAACACATTTAGGTTTCTAATTTACATGACAAGGTTACCACTAATGAAAAACTGTCAATTCCTTTCGAATTAAACTGGCCCACTCAGGATTTTCCACAGATCCTTTCTCTTACCTCCCACCCAACACCCTGCAGGACTGAGGTTGAAAGGAGTCAGGCAGAACTTCGATATCTTCATCATAAGACTGGCTACTGCCCCGAAACTCAGGCTCTGAGAACAAGAGGATCTATACAGGAGACAGAGAGATTCCACTTAGCAAAACAAAATCTGAGATTACTAGATTGACTGAAACATTGGGAACAAATTTTAGATATTTAAAAAAGTCTTCTCCTCTCTGCATCCTACTGTTATGTGACTTTATTTTATACATTCTATTTCTTGTTGTTGGACTTGACAGTTTTTTGGCCTGCAGTAACTATGGGTTAGCCCTAACATTAATGTAGTCACAGCACAGGCAATCGGTCACACAAATGTGGCCTGAAACCACATGACTGGAGGAACTGGTCATGAAGATGAGGACATCAGAACCCCACAAATCAAATTTCGAACATATATAGAATCACCTTTGAGCAACACAACAGTAGTTAAATATTTATCTGTAAAATGGGTTATTTGCTCATCTTATCTGAGACAGTGACTGTCATATATTCTTTAATGTCTAGTGTTATTACGATATTATAAATCTACCTTAAGATACACTGTTAAACAAAATCGTCTACTGTCTTTCCAAGCCCAAGTAGGAATAGTCAGTGGCTGGCAAATCTGATTTTACCTCATTCTTGAAGTCTTGACTTTCTCTTGGTGCCTGAAAAGCAAATACAAAATCCATCTTTCAAAGGTAAACCTTACAGCACAAAATAAGAAAAAACAACAGCAGTCTCAACACTAAATGTCCCTTAGTAGTAGAAATAATACCCTTGTGGCAGAAGCTGCAGAAAAAATACCAGTGCTAGTAGTGACAGAAATGTCACGCTGGAAATGAGAAAGTGAGTAGGAATCTAGAAAAGAATCTGATGGGCATAGTTAGAGCCTTGAAAGACTGTGTGTGTGATCAACAGTCTTCCATGTATCTGGGAATGATGCTGATATCACTGGTGCTATTGTGAGATCCAAATAAACTTTCCATGAGGCATGAAAATTAATAAGCGATAAAGGGTTATATTGAAGTTCTTGATAAAAACATTGTATTAATGTTAACATTATGATATCATTGTATTAATGGAGGTCACTGCAACTCTTAAGTTAACTTTAATCTTGAACTTCATTTCTCTATGTATAGGCCGAATATTCAGAACAAGGAATAAGATCTTGTAGCACAGACCTACTGTAGCACTACAGTGCTTGGCACTGCAGTACCTGCCACTCTGAAAGTGCCCCTACTAAAGCTCAAAGCCTATTTGACCTTCCCTTTTCTGAACATTGATTGCACCGAAACAAAAGGATTTTGTGGCAGTTTTAGCTTTCTGACTTATGTCTCCTATACTTGGTTAAAGTGACACAAAATAGCACACCACACATTTGGATATACTGTATAACAGCATTTAAAGGATATTGTGAAGTGCAACAGATAGTTAAATTTTCAATACAGACGTCTAAAGAGTATCTGCCATAAAATATTGATGCACATTAAAAGTAATGCCTCATTGTGTACATATTTACACTGCTTGAGTTGCCTTGCAACCAGTAATAACCTCAAATTCATGTCATAGAAATTGAAACAACCTACTTATGTTTTATTTTCCCATCAGGACATTCAAGCAAATTATTTGGCAATTTACATCACTGTAAAATACTGTAGAGTACAAGGTTTGAAAGCCTCAAGACCTGGCTGCCAGATCCATGATAGAGCTCTTTGGCTCCAAAACCTTATTTTTTGTACTTGTTAACTTAGGCATGGCCATCCAGAGTAAAATAGATGAGCTAATTAAAAGTGTTTTTTCACAATAGGTTCGAAAAATATCTTATTATTTGGGAAACAATTTTTTTTCTCTAAGAATCAAGGTAAAATATCAAAACTATTCCACATATTAATCTTTTGCATTTAAGTGATATACAGTATGTATCTCAGACATATCTCTAATTTTCTTTTTTGTAACAATTTCTGTTAGCCCACTCATTAGCATCAGGTAACTCAAAGATATTCATTGAATTATTAAACCTATTAATGCTGTTAACTGTACTTGCTTGCCCTGTGGGCACAGCATGGTAAAAATACACAATGAATAAAACAGAAATCATTTTGCTTACAGTTTGCCCAAGGGAAATAGTATCTTGGGTATTTGAAACAGATACTGTTTACTTCCTTGAGCAGTATTGTTAAAACTTTACAGTATTAATGATGCACAGTTTTGTGTAAGTTTATTTGTCAATGATACATGCTTGTTCTAATGATAAGATGTGTAATTTAATAATATTATTCATGTACAAAAAGAAAACTTAAGGGACTGTCCTACATGTGTCCTAGGAAACGTAGGGGTGGGAGTTTGGTTTTTCCTCTTGTATATACTGTATCACAGTGCACTTTCAAGCACATTGGAAAAGATGTGTATTTGTATGTTTCCTTAATGATTCATAAGGATTCTGTGCTACTGCTGTACGATTTCTGAAATTGTAATAAAATATTATGTGCCATTACAAGGAGTGCCACTGCATTTTAGGAGAAATGAAGGCAATTGTTCTAATGTGCAACATTTGAAGTTTCAAGCCTGCATTCAGGAGGGCAAATACTGAGCCTGGATAGTGAAGGTTATGAAGTACATACTGTAAGTACACTCCTGCATAGACTGCATCTGCTTTGCAGTTGTCTTTGGGCAAATACTCTGTCAAACCTGGTGACTACAGGTAAGGCTGTTCTGCGTGAGCTCCCTTGAGAGGCTGTGACCACACAACATCAGGTCACACCCCAGATTTAAGAAACCCTTACTTAGAAGCGGCAAGGCCCTCCCCTTAGCAATAACATCTCTTCTTACCAGCAGGACAGGCTGGACTGAGCAGATCTTGCAATCAGTGGCTCCCCAGTCCTGACAGCTGTTGTAGAACCCTTTCTCCAGTATGTACTGATCTCCAGAGAAGTCCACATGGGAGTAGGCTATCCACCTGGGGAAATTAGGGCACAGTCAGTGTACAGTATATACTGTAGTGCTTTTATTTTCTCTGGTTTTCTAAGATATGTTGTCCCTCATATCCCAAAACTAATGAGGGACCTTTTGATCATCAATGAGGTAAGTTTCTCCTCATTCAAATGGTCAGGTTTTGACAAGTTCATTTCTTCCAGTTTATTTTTAGTTTTATCAGTTCAAAAGCATAGTGCTCAAACTCTGCAATCGGCTCACTCTGTCACAGCAGCACTTACACTCCACTCAGAACATGAATGGACTGAGTTATGGTTTGGTATCCGAAGAGCTCCACATCTGGGATAGCCTCTGTCACTTCAAAAGTCTTGGGTTCTTCCTCATTCTCACTTTCCTCAAACATTATCATCATGGGATCTGAGAAATCCTGGAACAAGTGGATGGGTAATAAAGTTATGGGCCAGTTTTAGAACCACAGCTTTTATTGATAAGTGTGTTTCCTGTCCCTCTTCCCTTTTGGATGTGCAGCTCATTTCAACCCCATGTATAGCTGTGTCTGCTAAATTAGTGGTTTATGAATGCCATGGCTTTTAACAGTGACCAGTAGAGGAGTCTTAGTGAGGTTTTGATATCTGATTTTGTTTTTGCCTATGAAAATGCTTTAACCACACATGCTATGGAATCTTTAAATGCCCAAAGTATTAAGAGGAGATCATTTCAACACTTTCTGCACACTGACTCACAGTGTTTTCATTGTTATCCTAGAGGCGTTGGACCTGTCTGTTCAGAGAAAAGAGTGCCACCTACTGTTCCATTAACACCACTACACTGTTGCCTTGCTTAGCTTTTGAGATATCACAGGGTGCAGGTTTCTAACCTTTATTTTTGTACTCAGTGATCATAACAACCTTCGGACCAAAGAATTAGTGAACTACTAAATTCATGTGGTATATTGCAAATGGTTTTGTGAGACTGATTTGTGAGACTGTGAGGTACAGTTTCCAATACAAGTGTTACAAAGCATGCCATATGCTTATTGATAATCTCAATTTCTGTGTATTTTTAATTCAGCCAAATGAATGGACTCACTGCTCTGATGAGGTGCAGGGATCGTAGCTCAGAGTTGCTGCCCCCCCACACCCTCCAGTCATGATAATCCCCTTCCTCCAGCAGGTATTGGTGCCCCCGAAATCCCTCCTTCTCATAAGCCACCCAGCTGAGGAGAGAAAGAATCAGGACATGTTACTATTACTATTGATTTGGCTGACACTTTTATCCAACAAAACCTTTAACATGTTGGTATCCAATTTATAAAGCTGGGCAGCCTACTGAAGCAATCTGAAGCGAAGTAACTTGATCGAGGGGGAAACAAGAGTGCCTCACCTGGGATTTATTCCCACAACATTCCAATCGCCAGTCCAGAGTTAACTGCTCAACCAGTATGCTATACTGATACCACACAGTCACTGCAGAGGATCAAGTTATAGATACACAGATAATGAATTGATCAAGGGACTAAATGAACCCCAGTGGCATTTAAACCTCTACCCCAGGGGGCAATCTGTTTAAGATTTCTTACATCATTCACGGAAGTTAATTGATTAAAGGATCTCGTCCAGCCGTTACTTGAAAGTCCTGATGGAAGCACACAAAGCAGTTTCCCTTTGCAGCATGCAGAAAATACATTATATTTGACATGACTTTAAATTGAACATCTTTGACTGTTACAATAGTCAAAGTAAAGTAGAACATTTTTAAAAACAGGCTTTATCTTTAAAATAATTAACTGTCACTCACATTCCACCCAGGACTTTGATGGAGCCAGCGCTGTACATGAAGACATTCTGTTTGTCCACCCTGGTCATGAAATCCCTGGTGTTCGTGTAAATCTCCCGACTCTTCCCCGTGAAGTACGATTTCTCATAGATTATTATCTGAAACAGAGGGAGCAGTTAAAGAGCTGGAGGCTCCAATGCAGCACTGCTACTGTAGCAAAACAGTTTAGAAAATTACAGTTCATTCAAAATGACTTTTACATGCTTTATTTTACATAACATTTTCTGGAAGATTACGGTTTTGAAATGATTATGAATATGCAAGCCTATCTATTTTACAATAAACTAAAATCAAGTGTGTTACTTCTGAGAAATGCTAATAGATCACAGGTTAGGGGCAAGATACTGTAAAACATTCAAAAGTGCAACATAAAGCAGCTGAAATACATAATATCTACACATATGTGCTATTAAGCACAGGTTATCAATTTTTCAGTTGGAAGATCGCCAAAGGGGTACAAAAAGTACACCTGCAATGTCTATGGCCCCACAGACACTAATGCATTAGAATCTTTTAAGTGCTACTTTTCAGTAAGTGTTCAGTAAAATGAAAGGATACTTTATTAGTAATTTAACAGTTTCACACTTTTTTATCGTAAATCACTCTGCTTTAAAGTGTAGGGCACCAACATTTATATCTACAAAGTGGTTTTGGAAATATTTAGAAAACTTTAGTTGGGGGAAGTAAAGTTCAGAATGACCAATAAGGCATTCTACAGTACACAGCTAATCGCAATAATGTATGATGCTTCTTAAAGCATAGTGTGTTAATGCTTTTTCAGCACTACATTTGTCCCTCACCTTTCCTTACATTTTACACTAAGAACATTTCTTGCTTTCCATTTGTGCTGCTAGAACTAGGCAGCAAGATCCCTAAAGAATGCCTTGAGAGACTCATTGGGTGCATACAGTATGCAGAAAGATATTAAAAGGTTTAAGTAGCTAAAGAATGGAATGAAGAAGGTAGCCCATACTATACTACCTCTTCAGCACAGTGACATGTAAACTGAACATTGTGCCTTAATGTATCTAAAAGAGTGAAAAAAGCAAATTAATAAAAAAAGATTTAAAATATCAGTATGTTTGGTATTTTGCTAATGATTTATATCCCTTGCTGTGGAATGCTGTTAAGAACAGCAATGCTGGGAGGTCTTACCTTTGGTTCATTAGGTTTCTCCACCTTTGGCTCAGCCTGCAATCACATTAAAAACCATGACAGTTATGCTTTCAAAGAATGCATACTGGGATGAACATGTAACCAAATACATCAGTGCAAATAAAAACTATATAGCTCTGTGTAGGCGTTTAATAATTTACTCTCACACCCACATCAACATTAAACTTAATTCCATACCCATTCTGTTTGTCTCTCTAATATTGTTGGGTTCTTTTTGCTCAATTGATTAATAGAATTCGTTAATATTGTTTTTTTGGAAATAGAGCTCCTCTTAAGTGATCTCAGCCTGTCCTAGCCATAAATGATCATGAGAAACAGTAGAAAGTAGAAAGATAATTATTTAACTATTAAATAGTGGAATACTACTATTAAATATGGAATAATTTATTTAACTATTAAACAGTAGAAAGATAATTATTTTCTTAACTGCTGAAACAATGCAATTAAGTGTACACCAGCTGCCAAAAACTAGGAAACTGGGAGCAAGGCATGGAAATAATGTGGAAATAATATGGAAATAATGTGGCTCTCCTTAAGTGTGTGATGATGACCTACTATTTTAAGTGGGTGAAGGGAGCCCACATATGGTTCAGTAGCACCCCAAGCCTCCTGGTTAGGGTACCCTCCCACTTCCAGTACTCGTGGGACCCCTTCAAAGAATGGTTTGGAAAACACCAACCACCTATGGAACAGGACAGAGGACATGCTGTAATAAATGACAGAGCATCACGGTAAAAAACCTACAGCCTGGGATTAAGACACAATCTAATGGGTGCCCAGGACATTTTGACAAGCAACTTAGCTGCATAAATCTACAGTAAAAAAATGGCAAGATTGATCGGCTGTGCCCCAACCTGCCACACATGGATTCAAATGGCTTTCACCATGACAACTCCATTGTTCATGAGGAAGAATTAACACATTTCAGAAAGCTGTCCATTGAGACATTTTCTGAAACATGGCTTAGGGTTATATGCAGGAATCAGCATGGAATAATTTAAACACTTGAAAGCTGATTTGATGAGAAAAACAATATCTGCTGTCTGGTAATGTATACAAAGGTATCTATACTGAACGGCAGTTTCTTCTAGTTTAATTTACTTTCATCACAGTTATCCTTATCTTTACACTCTTATTGATTGTCCAAAAGAGTCTCTTATCATTTAGGCATGTGTTATTATTATTACTCTACTATATTTTTTTATCAGTTTCATAAGAGTGAATTAATGCAAGACAGCTTTTGAGATGAAAAGATGTTGTAAGTTCCACCAAGCACTATGCGTGACGCAGCATTTGAATTTGTGAAAGTGGATTCCCTGCATACTTACAGCCCAGCATTCACAATAAGGGAGTTGGCTTTTATCGGGAACCCAAAAATCCGGGCATCCTCCGAGGTGTCTCGAAATATCACTTTCTTCCCTTCTGCATTCTCCTCTGGGAACAGGCAGATTTCAGGAACACTGTAATCCTGAAATTCCAGAAGGAAACCCTTGTTACATGTAATAACAATTATAATGGAATCTGTAATTGTAATGACGCAGCCTGTGACAAAAACATACAGTCATGCCGTGCATTCTTCTGATAGCCCTTGAGTGCCATTTTATTTATGTTTGGTGTCTGCTGTATGTGTATGGTGTATTCAGTTAAACTTTACATACAGTATGTGTTACTTGACTGAAACAATTTCAGCATTTTGTCTTAACAATTTGCCACATTCAGGATAATAAGACATTTTGGCAAAGTAATTAGTAGTAAGGCCTCTAGAGTCTTAAGAGGAAGGTGATATTTTCAAATCCCACTTAAGTAAGCAATGCTGCAGTTACATTCTTGAGGAAGAAACTTCATTAACATTGCTACACTACAGCAAAGGAAAACAATAATAAATAGAGCTGTTTACTACAAACAGCAGTAAATTTCCTGTCGTATAATTCTACAGGTCATTGCTGTAAGTGAGGATTTATTCTCAACTGACTGATCTGGGTAAATAGGCAAATTTCGTAATAAACAGTGTTACAAAAATATGCACAAATTAAGATGCGTATAACATCTGATTATTTTAATTGACATGGTTTATATTGTAAATTTATAAAGGTCTATTGCATCATTTCCCGGACAAACGCTTGGAGTGAAAGCCTCACCCTGACAGCTCTGCGCAGGGAGCCGATGACAAACTTCCTGCTCAGCTGTGGCTCTCCTTCCTGTCCTTCTGGCAGCCCAAAGGGACAGGTCACCTCAGTGTCGCCCTCATCCAGAGGGATCTTCTCCCCCTTGAAGTTGGGTTTTTCATACAGTACCCACCTGGATGGCAAGGCACACATTAGACACTGAAACTGGTTGTGTTGCAGGGGTTATTTAGTAACCAATTGATACTAAAGTTAAACGTTAGAAAAATCTGATGAATACATTCTGATCTCAGATCAGACCCTTAGTATTGTACAAAGGTGGAAAGAATCATTCTTAAAATTTGGCATCTCTGGTGACATTTATGACATAATATTTACTGTTAATACATGTCACTACAAGACATGCAAAACCCATCTTAACCTTATAATTTATCCGCGAACCATCAAATGTATCATTAACTATGCCATATTAAGGGCTCTTTATTTTCAGTCTTTCAAGCAATCTACTCCTTTTAAACATTAAAATTAGTCTCATCTGATTTCCCAATTCAGTGAAAAGTATTCATTCCCCTCTGAGTTTATGAAAATTGTATTATTATTAATCATAATTTACTTCTGATGGTTGTACACTTGTACAATGCATCTTCATTCTGTTGAAAATATCATTTCAAATTTAGAATTTTGTGATAACTAAATCTTTTGCCACGTCTGCAGTGGCAATCACATAATTGCTGTGTTGCGAAGACCATGTGGAATTTGAGACTATTCTTTAATAGTCTTCTTTCGTCCCATTCCTCCATCCATTCCTTTTTAACAGCATCTTCCAGTTCAGGTTCATGAGGGAGCTGGAGCCTGTCCCAGCAAGCAGTGGGTGCAAGGCAAGGTACATCCTGGATGGGATGCCAGTCCATTGCAGGGCACACACAGACTCAGACACACATACACACCAGTGCCACTTTTCCCAGGAGCCAATCAACCTACCAGTATGATTTTGGACTGTGAGGGAAAAAAACTAGAGCAACCGGACGCAACCCATGCAGAGAGCACCCTAGGATTGGATTTGAACCCAGGCCCCCAGTGCTGCAGGGCACTGCACCACCATACCATCCTCTTCCCATTCATATTGTATGTTATACTTGACTCATGGACATTTTCTCCTGTCTCAGCAACTGAATTCTATTACCCTTTCAAAGTCACCGATGATCTCACAGCTGCATCCCTAACACATTTCCTCCTTTGGCTCAGTTTGGAGGGACAGCATGCCCTAGGCAGTGCTGTAATATATCTTCTACTTCAGCTTTGCATCAAAGGGATATTAAGGGACTTTGAAGTGTTTTCTATCCTTCTTCTGATCTGTGCCTTCCTTCAACTTTATCTTGGTCTTCATGGTTGAATCTAGTTCAAATTCACTCCCTGACTGAGGAACCTTACAGCAGCAGGTATATTAATTTTAAACTAAACTAAACCCCTATTATGGCACACAGAACAAATTCAACTGATTGTATGACTTGTCAAAATAATTTTGGGCAGCTGAAGAAATTTAGGTTTTGCCACTGCAAAGGGAATGAATACTTCATCAACATATTCTATTTTTTTATTTTTCTTTGCAGTTTCTACAGAAAAAATACAAAGTATTAATTTAAAAATATGTGGACACACACATGTATACTGTACAGTATGTATACTGTACATATATAGGCCTCAAAGCAGTTTGGCACTCCTTGATAGGCTGCCTAACGACCAATGACATTGTAGTAAGTCAGTATAATACTTTATAGGTAATGTTTTGTTTACACACAAAAGCCATTCATTTATTATTCATACTGTGCAATATATATATTAAAGCTTTCCATTATTATCTCCAAAACTATTAATAAATGATGGAAAATGAATTTTAAATGAACTCGAACAAAACAGCTGGTGATCCCATCTCAAATATTTTGACACATTCTTTTCCCCTGTTAATCATCTAATCTTTTCTAGTTTCAAAGCTCAGTGCATGGAGCTTACATGAAGTTCTCATTTGGGGAAAAAAGCGTGAGATTTCATTTCTCAAGAGGCTGTGTTCCACCAATATACAGTAAACACATTCTGAACGATGTTATCCAATGTACTTCATCAATGTACCAGGGACAAACTGTCCTTTGCTGACAGGTACAGTAACTGGATTACTTGTTTTAATTCACTCAAAGCCTCTGTAGAGGTGCTTTCTACAGTACTGTGTGTGATCAAGATGAAGGGGTTTTGTCTCTATTTCTTGCCAGTTGCTCTATGTAGGAAAGAGAACAAACTCACCCTCCTCTCAGCACGCGGATGAAGATGGTTTCTGGTAAATCCCATGGGGTGGCGTCAATGACATCACTGTGCACCTCGATCTTCCCCCCACAGAACCCCGGCTGATCATAAATGAATAGCTGCAGCGTCCAAGAAACATCAGAAAAAACACAACATGAGACACCTCTGAGATTTGTGGGACAATCAGCTGCAGAATTTATAAAGTGGACAACATTCTCCTGCACTACTGAGAAGGAAGCATGGAGTAACGGAATACTGCACTAAATTACTTAATTTCACTTAAGCAATCATATTGTGTCTTTCAAATGGGACCAATGCTTACGTTAAGCCCTGTAAAACCCAAAGGGTAGCGATGCTAAAGGGGTTTGACACCTCCAAACCCAAGAGCAAGGCAATTATCACTGAACTTTATCAGTGATACTTTATCCTCTTAACTTTGCATGATGTAGTTAATGCTTCTATGCATAATCATTTTTTAAAACATATTTATGCACTATTCAGTATGAAATGTAATTCTCGGAGTCCCTGATTATTTAAAAAAGAAGAGGTTTGGCCTGATGGTGTACATTGTGTGATCTAAGCAATTCCATATTGGGGAAGCGGCAGGCATAAAAAGAGAAAAAACACATTTTGTTTTTCAAATTAGGTCTCACAGACTTAGGTATTACCTTGCCTGGCCTTGGGTTAAGCTTGCCATGTTCCTTTTCTTTGGTGAGCTGAAAACACAGAGAGAGGCTTTCAATCAGGGCACAGGAGTGTCACAACTCGTTTCCACAGTATGCAGTAGCTGTCACAGAAGAGTTATGCCAGGAATGTGCAGTTTGACCCTGAAAAGAGTCTTTCAAGGACCCAACCTGTGTATACAGTGTCACTGTTGACATAGGTCAACTAGGGTGTAGTCATAAAAAACACCAAGACAATGACTTTGCTGTCTGGTTGCATTTCCTTTATATTATCCCAGGTTCGGCATCTCCAAAGCAAAACTCTGGTGTTTTTAATATAAACAGTTTTGAAAGTCTGCATTATTGTGGTTATTAGGCTTTTCCAAAATAACAATTCTATAAAACAAAAAAAAACTGTTTATATACAATATCATTTACTTCATAAACGAGTGCTAGTTCCCTAATCTATTCACAGACAGACCTGTTAATTTATACAGCCATGTATTTTCTAACCACTTCTTCCAATGCAGGGAGCCTAATCTAGGAAGCAACGGCTGCAAGGCAGGGTAGGCTCTGGATGGGACACCAGTTCACTGCAGACCACACACAAATAAAGACAGACACACACTCACACCAGGGCCAATTCTCCCAGAAGCCAATTCATCTAGCAGTACTGTATGTTTTTGTATTGTGGGTCTTTTAATTTATAGGCCATATAATTTTTTATATTTCATTATTTTTATGTCTTAATGTTTTTGGGAAAATGTGGTAAGTATGCAAATACATAATTTAAAAGGGCCATTACGAGTTTGTGCATAATTTCTAATATTTTGAAAAAAAGATCTTTCTACTATGATATCCAGATAATAATAATTAGTAAGTAAGAGTGTGCTGTAATTCCTTTGAACAGCTATGCTACACAATTTCTGCAATAAAACGATTTAATAGGCATTTATGTTTAAAAAAAAAATAAACACAAGAAGGATCCTGAGAGAGTTAAATTTCAATCTCAAATCTTGATTTCTGTTCAGCAGACAAATAAAATCACCTGAGAACAGAAAGCACCCATTAAACGGAAGTTGAATCTGGTGGATTGGATGAGATTTTGATTTAAACTCCACTGATCTTCATAATCTTTGCATAATAGAAAAGGTCAAATTCCTTAACCTTTTGTGTCAGGGTTTTCTTCTTTAATGCAAAGGTTTTCTTCTTTCAGGCAGCTGCGATAAGCACTAAAGAACAGAATGATTTCCGTGATCTTATGTTAGGCAGACCTTAATAACAAAGAAGCCTGTCACAGCTGAGTAGTTTTTTGTCAGCGATGGCTACAGTATTTAACAGCTTTCAAAGTTATACAACTAATCAGGGTTTATTTAATTTAGCAAGCTGAATGACATTTGGATAAGCAGTTCAGATACACAAATGAATTTGGATTGCCTTGTGAAATGCAACATTACAGTAGTACACATTGATCCCAGACCAGTAGGTGGTACCGTCCCTCTCTTTTTCTCTTTCAAGACAGTCAAACAAGCAGCTGCAATTGTCATCCAGCAATGGTGAGCCATGAAGCTGCATTTTTCACTTCAGATGATCTGTCTTATTTATCGTTTGGTGAATCCAAAGCACAAATCTGCTTAATAAGCATAAAAAAATCTTTACAGTTTTTTAAAAAGAAATTAGCACAACTTAGCAAATTAAACTAAGCAAATGTAAAGGGTCTGTTCAGTAACTGAGACCTGAACTGGTGCAAAAAACAGGATTGGGATTTAACAACCATGAATTTCACAGGATGTGCATTTATTATTTTCTTGCAATCTTTTCTACTCAACACAAGATACTTTTTTACTAGCTCAGTGTAGAGTAGCAAATGCAGGAGAAGTAAGTGGAATAACAGTTCATACAGCACACTGTTTATCACAGTCTGACATCACTCAGCACCCTCCAGTCCCGAACAGACCAATTCCACAGACCCTTGACTGAATTAACCTTTCCTCAAGCCTCCCTGCTTTCAGTAACACAGTACTTGAGTGATGGGCTACATACTGTAATCCACAGAGCGCCTTCATGATTGTAGATCACAGACTATAACCTTTATAATAATGATAATACATGCAAGTTTTCATAACTGACAAGGTTGATATATTTTAATGTAAATCACAACAAATGTTATTATGAATCGTTGTATGGTTATCAGGATCTCGGAACAAGGTCATATCGCTAAACAAAGCAGCATTCAATCAAAACATTACACATTTTCAAACCAGGGGCCATGTGTGCTCTCAGAAATGAGCATATACACATGTACTTAAGTGAAAGAACAAATCTTTGAAAAAAGTATCAGTTTGATTATAATGGCGTGGTGCAATGATTAATTTCCCTTCATATCTGTGTTATCTGGCTGTGGTGGCTACACCCACACATATAATCATAATAGACCATAATAAAGATACAGGCATGTCTTGTCTTTCTAAGCCACAGAGTCTTATCTTCAAGTTCTACATTTGTTCTACTGTGCATACGAGTACATTTTTTGTATGATGGGTATTGTTGAACCCCATTTTCCCATTTTGTTTTCTTGCAGGGGTGCCCAATATTGGTCCTGAAATATCGCAGGGATATTTCAGGTCTCTTTCAATTGCTGAATGTTAGACTTGTCCATCTAAGCCAATGACAAGCAGAACTGAGCATTAAAGAGCTGATATGAAATTGAATTTAGCAGCAATACCAGGACAGGACACCCACGCTTCGAAGATATTCTCTAGTCACTTTTTCACATTTTATTCTGTTACAATATGGAATCATAATGGACTGTATTTACTGTGTTTTGGGGGATAATCAATGCTTTGGAAATTTTCTTATACCCTTCCCTTGATTGGTGCTTTTTATTTGTTTCAAATGACTTCATGATGTAGTTTTTCTTGGGAACTGTACTAATCAACTCTGGGATCTCCAAGACATAGGTGTATTTAACCTGAACGCATGCAGGACACCTTAACTGCACACAGATGGATTACATTCAACGAATGATTTGACTTCTAAAGACAACAGGCTGCACCAGAGCCAACTTAGGTGTGGAGGTTTAGGGGATGAATACAGATGAATACAGATGCAATCAGTTATTTTCTGTTTATTATTTATAATTAATTAATCAGGATCTTCAGAGATTTGTTTTTACTTTGACATTATAGAGTGTTTTGTGTTGATCAATGGCAAAAAAAATCCCAATTAAATAAATTATGATTTCATTTTGTAACAAAAAATGTAAATACTTTCAATACCCACTGTTTTTATCCATATTATATTATCAATAATATTATTACATACAGTAATAAGACAACAATATTATTGACAACATTGTCAAGATCTTATTGTAAAACTGTACAACCATGTTTTATATCGAGTGGTAAACTGTAAGACTGAAATATTAGTTTAACAGGCTGTAGTATAAGTGATCAACTGTGCTTGAGAGACTGATGAAGTGAAACACTCAGTAGCTGTGATGTTCAGTCAGAAGCAGCTTAGGTCTTGTTTTATATTTGCCATAGTGTTTTTAACTAGAAAACTGAATTGACCAAAGAGGTTTAAAGACATGTCACTCAAATAAAATGAGAAACTTACAGTACATTAAAACATGGGACTCTAATTATCAGAAAGCATTGTAGTGGGATTAAGACACGCTGGAAGCACACAGCACAAGGCATGTCACGCCCAGTACACCTAGTACACCAGCTCTGCCTTCCTCCTGTTCCTAGTTCCCTGTGATTATTGTCTTTCTGGTGTGTCTTGTTGTGTAGCCTATTTATTTCCTGCTTCTGCTCTGCTACTGGCTCAGCATTGACGTTCGGATATCCTGAAACCCGCCTAGCACCAAGTCACCCCACGTCCGATACCTGAGGGCATAGGTTTCTATACGGCATTTCCTGAACAGCTGAGCCCGGGCTAACTCCTGTCTCGCCGCTACGCATAGGGTCTCTTATGCTCTTATGCTGCCATTCTACGGTTCATCCCTTCCAACATCCGTGACAGGGCAGGGCTGAAAACCAACAATTGCTTTCTTGGAAGAGTTTCAGTGAATGGGACAATTTAGAACAGCTAATCAAACCTAGTCAGGAAGTCTTTGTGAGAAAGTCGGAAAAAATCCCATGAGAACATGTGGAGAACATTCAAAAGCCACAATACAGACACTCTAGGCCAAAATCGATCCCTAGAGGCCACAGCCCTAATTGCCTGCCAATATTGCCAATGCAATTTTCTATCAGACGCTTAGAGTGAGCACGCTAGAAGGATCTCATTAATCACAACTGATTGGTCCATGAGGGTACATAACTAAAGGAAAATACACATTTCCCTAATAGGAAACTTGGAAAAACAGACTTTCTAAACCATTGCATATATATTGCACAACCCAACAACAGAAACAATACAAAATCATACCCTTGATTTTACCCTTGTTGAAACTAGGCTGTCAAAGCATTGAAAAGAATGGATTAACCAGTTCTACAGCTGACACATATGTCAACATCCTGCCTGTCACCTAAAAAGGCAATCCTCTGGGCTTCTGTCTGGCTGGCTGCTAGGAGATATTGTATTGTAAGAGGTGCTACCCATTTGGCTATCACCCCACATTCTGCAGATTTGTTTTACCTTATAAATCTTTATTGATCATAAATGCCCCATCTTGGTGTTTTAATATTATGCTACTATAAAATGAGAAGTTGTGGATGTAATTTCAAGCTAAATTAAGGGAATTTCTTACACATTGGGAGATTTATGATCTTACTGCACTTTCCTCAGGGTTCATAATTGAACCAGACAAACCTTAATATTTTTCATAAAAGTATTTATGATCGTTATCATAGATGAAGTAACATTAACGGCTTAAAAAGTTTAAAAACCCCTTGCTGTAAAAACCTGTTTAGCTTGCTGATGTATGTCTGGTATACTAAGAGTTGATTGACATGATTCACACTGAAACACATTCAGCAGAGCATGCAGAGCTTTTTCATATGTTGTTTTTCATCACTTTTTCAATAATCTTAGATTACATTTCACATTAACTTTGTACCTCTCATGCCATGCAGCAGAATCTCACCAGTAGCCATCTTGATACACATTGCTATGGTTATTAGCTGGGTGCTCTTGAATAACTGTACTGATAAAGGAATAGTCCTTTGTCTAGCTTTTCTATTCTACTTGATTCTCAGATCACATCAAGCAATTATTTTTTGGATTTTTTTATGCTCCTAGAACACATGCAGCTGCCTGCCTTTGGGGTTTCTGAAGGTAATTTAGAAGAAGATGCTATACGATACTACCTTGAAGAAGCGTCAGGATTCTGCATGGGCTTGTGCCCATAATTATCACCTCTCTGCAATATTTTTCAGTACAGCTGGTGATTATTCCATTTCACTAAGTTATTTGAAAATTATTTGAGTTTTACAGTATATTTACTGGATGAAGCATTTCAGCGACTACAAGTAAAGAACATAAATAAAGGAAAGCATGCAATGCAAAGAAAAATAAATAAAACCAACTCAGAGCTCAGTAGCTCAGAGGTACTTAATGCACAGTTCTGTGGCTAGATTGAAAAGTTCTGTGTTTTTAGTGCATACACCCTAGACTTTCTGAAATCTATACAGTGAAGATTATGATTAAGGTTTTGCTATGAACAGTCCCACCCAAGGCAGGGACTTTCATGGTGAAGGTATAGTATGGGGGTTAGTATTAAGGTGGGCTGGATTTTCCAACTTAAATATACCTTAAATTCCACTATGAGCAAACACGTGAGACTTCAGTATAGTATATTCAGAACTCTTCTCTCCACTAAATTCAATGACAAATTGAAAAGGATAAAATTTTGAAATCTGAATTTGGCTCTGAAGGGCAAATTGTACTTCCTTTCTCATGAGCGATTAATGTGGTTTGACTGTTCGTGCTGTTCAGTGGAGTAGACAGATCAGATCAAACAGAATTATGCCTTTAAGCCTAAAGTTTTCTTTTCTCCAACGGACTATTGTGAACTCGCCAAATGAGCAAGAAAGCTGGATGTTCTGTTACAGAAAAAGCTGGTCAGAATGCAACAAGCGAAAGAGTTTAAAGGAACTATGCAGAGAGAAACAAGAAATAAAATCTACTGAACACGAGAAACAAAGTCTTCCTACAATCCAGAGAACTGTCTTTTATCAGTATCGGAAACAGTGTCTTAACTACCATTCAGGGCTGTGTTATTGTGAGTAAGGATGTGTAAATATAATTCTGTGTTTATCTAAGGATTGGACTGTATGTAGAACTTGATGTTGCTGTCAACAATTGCAAAGCCTAACATTCTTGGTTGTGTAATATGGATGCAAGAAGATTTAAAATCAGTGGATTACAATTAGATTGTGGCTCTTCTAAAATTGAGACATTTAAAGTAGCTAATCTACAGTACCTGCACACCGTAGAGTGCCATTCGTTTTAATAAAGTATTATTTGTTAACTCTGTCAGCACAGTTGAAGTTAAGCAGTTGTAGATCACTTTCATTAAGAATGTATGTATAGGACATACGTAATTTACATGTACCAAAGAAAGAATAAGAATGTAGTTTATGACACCACAAATATATAGAGGCTTACAAACAATAAAAAGTATTTTTTCTCATCTGCTGCCTTTTTCCAGCATATACAGGTTTTTACAAAGCATCATCTAACTTCTTTATTTCAGCACACGATCTGCACAAAACAATTTAAAAGCTTACATAAATATAATTTATGCCAGGAAAAAGGCCTCAAAGCTGGAATTTAATGCACAGCACGCAGACAGATCAAATAGATTCTGATATACTGTACACATGACGAACATGGATGGAATAATTGAACAGATGTATTTTATTTCTGCAAGCAAGAAAGGGTATGTGATAAGGCATGCTGGATAAATGCTTAAAGATAAATATGTAAAAAACTGAGCAGAAGAAATAAAACTGTGTGATAAATCTTTCCAACATTCAAAATCTTTTAAGTTTTGGTACAATCAGCAACATGTACAGTAGCGTGGGTACTCACATAAGCATCTGGGAAAGCTCTGTACTTGGGGATGATGTTCCTTTCCGTCTCAGGAGCTGTAACAAAGGAGGAGCTCCTTTGGATGTCATTAAAGACTGGTTTGTGAAGGTCTAAGGTGTTAGAAGGCAGGTTGACGTTTGATGGAATATTTGTCATAGTCTGTTTCATTAAATCCAGAGGGCTGGGAGGAAGGCTGATCCTGGCAGGCATGTCAACGAAGGTGGGCTTCTGAAGGTCCAGACTATTGGAACTGAGGCTGGTTTTGGACTGGAGAGCATCAGGAGTTGGGGTCTTTTGCTCCAGTGGTGTAGGTGGGAGGCTGATCCTGGTTGTCTCTGGCACACCACTGACCGAGCTTGGTGGGGATAACAGATAGGAGAAACGGTTGAAGGTGCTGGACTTTTGGGTATCCGCCTGAGCCGGGTCCTTGTCTGCAGAACCAGAGAGATCTGGCAAGGAAGACTGTCGGAAAAGACTACTAGAAAGAGGCCCATTGACCTTGCCATTTTCACTTGTCTTCTCTGTTAAGCGGTAATTAGAGAACAGCAGGCTGCTGTCCAGCCTGGAGTAGGGCCTGTCTTCTGAGGAGCTCAAAGCCTTCTCAGGTGTCTGTGAAGGAGCGCTCTCAGGAGAGGCAGTCCCCAGAGACCCTTTCCTGAAAACAATGCTGCTGTCAGCAGATGCTCTCATTGGCAGAGTGAAAGGTGTCCTGGCCTTTTCTTCTGAGTCTTGTTCCTTCTGTCTTCTCATCATTTCCAAGGGTGACAATAATTCCTTTCCCATGTTCAAGCGCAATCCCAGGTCTTTAGGAAGAACTGGTTTGGTTGGTCCTTGTCCTGGCACCACGGAGTCAACAGAATCCATAGACTTCGAGCACTCGAAGGGGGCTTGTGCATCATGGGTAGGTAGGTCCTCTTCAATAGGAGGTAAGGAGTAGAAGCTTGGGAGAGACATTGGCCGGGGAGGCCTTGGGCCCCTGTGTGGTCTCAGGACCAAAGGTGAATCCATGTTCCTCAAAGTGTCCACAAAACTGTCCATTTCATGTGGAGAGTCTAGGTCTTCTGGAGGTGGAGAGGGTAGGAACTCTACTCGCTTGGCTGTGAAGACACCACTGAAAGAGTCAACATCAGAGCCGTCCTCTGCATGTATCTGGGAATACCACTGGTAATATAAGTCTTCACCAGGCTCCTCCCAGCTCTGCTCAGGTCTGCTATCAGAGAAAAAACTGTGTTGACCTTTGGAATCACTGTTGGCTGCTGGAGCTGTCATGTGACTACTAGGCATTTGTTCTCCCTCATGCCGAGTAAAGTAGCTTTCCCTGTTAAATGCTGAGGGAGCAGAGCGTCTGGTATCCAGGTTTTCTTCACTGAAAGGCTTTAAAAAGTCTTCCATTTCATTTTTATAGTCTGTGTCTCTAAACATTGTTGCCTCAGGTTTATTTTCATGTGCATCTGCATACTCTCTGGGAGATGAAGTGATATTCTCCAAATGACCCCTTTCAGGGTTCTCAGCTGTGTTCTGTAATGCAGGGAAATTGCTGTAGCTGTCTACTTCAGACAGGTAGTGGAACTCATGAATAGGGCGTTTGGTCCCACCATTCTGTACCACGATGTTGGAGCCTGCTGGGGAATTGCTGCTCTTGATGAGTGACATCTTGTGGAACCACGTCTTGCTGTCATCCTTGCTGTCCTCCTGGATAGCAGGCTTTACGGTCAGTGTGGTGTTTAGTATGCCGAATCCAGAGTTAGCCACGGTGCCATTTATAGCTGTACTGTGAGATCCATTCTTAGCCATCTCGTCCAGTCCCAGAGAGTGGGGATTCCCAAGATGAAAATCCTCATTTACCAGGCGTGGAACACTGAAAATACTGTAATAAAGCAAATATATAGTAGAAATTTTAATTTGAGTAGCTCTTGAACAACAATACCCCATTTGATGTCTAAGATTTAAATACAATTGACAGTATGCACATTTTAAACTGCATCCTGAAACAAATGGTAAATAAAATATAGAGATATGAAAAAAAAGCTTGGTATTTCAATTGTGTCACCAGGTCACTGCTGTTTACTTGGATAGTGACCCATAGATATTCTTCCTCAGGATTCAAATATAGATGCATTAACAGCCAAATACTGTATATACTGACTACATTACAACCACCCTTTTTACAAAGAACTCACACTTAGGCTAGGCCTATGCGGGAATGTGCCTGCTAATAATGAACTAACAGTACTCCAGCCTTCTTTGACGGGAACACACATGCCTCTCCAAGAGCTGTGAACTGTTATCTCGTTTGCAGTATCCATGATACATGATATTCTTCAACTTCTAAGCACCTTTACAACAATGAGTTGCAATCTAACTGCTTACCCTGTGAAGAACACCTGCCCTTGTTTGAACACGGCAATGAATTTAAAAGGACCAAAACCAAAGGAGAATATGCGAAACTACTGAGGAGGTGTGGCAGAGACAGACAACAAACAGGACAGTGAAGCACATATTAGGAGTTATGAATGTGCCCTCTAATAGAACATACATTGCTTTTAAAATTGCTTCTATTACTGTTCTTTGGGAAATATGTTCAGTTCTAACCAGGAATATTGTTACCATTCCTTTGTAGAAATAATAGTCTTTGATGATTCTTTTAAAATTATTTTTCATTCTTGACTACTATACTATTAAAAAAGTTAATTGTAGGAGGAAAATACCCTTTGAACCTAATGCAGAAAGGACAAAAAGACAAAGTACTGTGATTCTTTGGCCTTTGTCATGAGATGTCTGTAACATTGCCTTTTATTGTTTTTCTCACGCTTCAAAGATTTTATTTTTATTTATAATATATTGTTTGAGGTTTGACTTTTAATTTCTCCACTACAGCACAATCTTGCCTGCCTGGAATGGCAGTGCTACTCCACCTCAATCCCAGGCTCTGCAGACATGCCAATAAGAACTGCAAGAGCTTGAACACGCAGCACTGATTACCAAATCAGATGGTAGGATTAATCACAGCTAATGTAAGCACCTTTTAATCTTCTTCCTTCTGCCAAAACAAATGTGTGAGACAGGAACTAAGCACTCAAAGAGAAGGCGTGGTCTGAGGTTACAGACCGACCCATCTGGTATGTCTTCTGTTGGCTGTGCAAAATGTGCATATCCAGGTATGAAATGCAAAGCTGGAGTATAAGCTAAGCGATCCTCCATCAGATGTCTGGGGATTCCTGTGGACCCTAGCAGAAACGTTTAGGGGACCTGCAGAAACCTAGAGACACCCTGCCCTCCCACAGCTAGCAATTCACTCACACTGTTGCGGTGGGTCGGTCGTTGTGCATTTGATAAGTTTTAATCAATTGACAGCTGCACAGTCCATAGGAGTCTTTGGGCACATAATTCATGCATTTTCCACACTGATCACAACCCCCCTCTAACAACAGTCTTCCCTTCACATATTACATGACACTAACAAACATTAACACTTCCATTTAGTATAATTTTTTAAACATAACACATGAATAAATGTAAAATTGTTTTTATCTGTGAATTGAACCCCTTACTTGGAAGTGAATCCGGAATGAATCCTCCTTTATTTATGTGCATTCTTATGGAAAATCACGTCTTAAATTGTGCATTTTGCTACAGTACATAAATCCTAGTTGCTGAAGCGATTCCTCTAGGACATAGCTCTTTAGGACCATGGTTTACAGACATCTGGGCCACATGCCTTGAATTAAGCCCAGTGCTGTGGTTGTTCAGGCACTCAAGAGATTGTAGTGTTATCACTGAGGATACACTTCAACAGACATGATAGTTCTAGTGCTTGCACATGGGGCTTGCAATACAAAAACATTATACTGTTTGTCTTCCTGATGCTTTCTTAACATAAATTCAACATTTATTAATAGTTTTGCACCAACACCCCCTCCATGTTCTACATATTTTATAATGTTATTGTGTTGGCACAAATTTCCAGTTCTGGGACAATACTGGCTGGTCTATTAAAGAACAAATACGAGGATACTCCTTGTGCAATACAATCTGACCAACGATAATTCACACTGAAAATCAAGAAATCACAGCACATTGAAAATAATCTCTATGTATTAAAAACTCATCACAATGGCTTTTGATTTATTTGGCATTTCATCAACCAAATTATAACTTAAATGCCAATAAAAATTAGTATATATATTTTTGCAAACTCAGCTTTGTCTATGACTAGCTGCAACAGAAGTAATTACAGGTGTTTCCTATTTCAGCATGCTGAAAACCAAACCTCTAGTAAATCAATCTGCAAAAGCCAACAGCTGATTCCAGTATAATCATGTTAGGGTCTGCTGTTCATGAAAGCACCATCACCTATGTACTTAAACACTTGAAAGGAGTTCCTTCTTGTGGTCAGATAATGGTGACGTGGTATTATCATTTTTGTGGTAATTGCTGTAGAAATTATCCATGGGAGTATTTGGTGAACTCTAGTGCAGGCCTGTAACATTTTAATCATCTCTGATAAATAAGTGTTTGAAACAAGGCTAAATCTTAAGGTTGGAATTGCCATCCATTCAGTTACATGATTCATTTTATTGTTAATTTGCCATTTAAAAAGGCAAAATAATTCATTTTGAAATGAAATCTGTGTTTTTGTCCTACAGAACATATTAGATTAAAAAAGCTTAAAATCTTGAATACAAAGTATGCTGCCCTAAACATTTTAAACACTTTAGTAACTTACTACATCCTACAGTATATAGAAACTATAAATGTACTGATAAAGTACTTTTTAAAGTAGTTTTAAAACAATGTAATGGCTAGTAATGTCTTAATGTATTTAGGTCTGTACTTTGTATTAATGTACTGTACTGTAGTTACTGAAGTTCTTACCACTGTCTATTTTATAGCCACTATGATATAAAGTGGTGTTGGTCAATCTTGGTATATTCCTTAAATTGCACCTCATAATCCTTAAAATCCTTAAAGTATTCTTCAGCATCTCAGAATACTGTATTTAGCAATTAAGGATCAATATAGTAATTAATTCGTTGGAGGTTTCTGCAGAAACTTGACCTCACCTGGGTTCATTCCTGACTTGGTCTCAGCACATTTTAAACAGACACCTGCTGTACAGTATTTGACATTTCAGACATTACTAAAAGATGTAATTAAATGTATCCAAAATAGCTATTGTGGAAAGTATGGAGGAATTGTATTGTATGTTCTAATGAATATGCAATGGGCATTTCTAAAACACTTATTCACGTTAATAACAGAGGTGACTTTAAAACTTCCTGGGTTTAGAACTGCCTGGAACTTCATAGTACAATGGAGGATACACCTCATGAGTGTCTTATTGACCATTTAGTGGAATTTGACATCACTATTTAAATCTCAGTTCAAACCTTTGCTGAACTGTGCTGTGACATCTTGCATCTCTACTGCAAAGTTCTGTAATAACATGGAATTTAAAATAACAAAACTGACTTCCCGTTTTATAAGATATAGATAGAAATGTATAATTTCCATAATTTAATTATATAAGAAATAGAAATAGATCATTTATGGGTTTTTTTCCAGAACTCACAGGTTTACTAGAAAGGTACGGTAGTTGTAAACACGAACACAAGAGCTATAAAATAGGGCATTCACTTGTGCTTTCTGGATTACATGCTTTACTGCAGCATTTGGTGATTATTTTATTTGTGGAAATGCTGCACCGGCAGATACAGTGACATCGCCTCTGACTTCCTTGCCTTCTTGCACTTTTTTTTTCCATGCTGGTACCTATCATTTAGTCGAGCCTGAAATCTTATTGTTCAGAGAAGCATTTCACAATGTCAGCAAACCACGTTCTGACCAGAGAACATCCCCAACAGAAATACTGGCAGAGGTTCTAGAATGTTTTCCTACCTGCGTGACTTCTCTGAATTTGCATTGAATGTGTACGATTCTCAGACTAAAGGTTGTAATTTTCCACTCAGATAAGGCATGACTAATCCACATTTCTGGGTTCGTCAGTTCTAAAGCATTGTTCTACTTATTGCTGTTAAAGCTGTCAGAAGACGTTGACAACTCTGGATAGATGTACGGTAGTAACTTGGCAGAGGGTGCTTAAGACAAACCTCGAGGAGGGCAAAATTAATTTAAAAAAACTCACCATTAGTTTTCCAGATTATTGTTTCAAAGAAAACTGAAGACAAAGACGAAAAACCCCACAGAATCTAGTCCTCTGCAGCCTTTGCAAAATTTGCTGCCCACTTTCAACCACAGACCTTCAAAATCTCTCCAATACTTCTCCAATCTTCTACCGCGCTTTTTAAACGGAATTAAACGGAAGTCCCCTAGAAAACCTTTTATTCTTACATAAATCTATGTTTATATTTTCAACAGCAAGGAATACATTCATTGGAGAAAAAGAAGATGAAAAGAGTAAGAGAGAGTAAAAATGGGAAAATATGGTTCAGTCTTGGCCTTTAATTAACACCATGGAGTTTTTTAAAGTGTTTTCTAGAAAAACTACCACCATGGGCAGGATATTACAAGCTTGTCACTTGGAGCAATTTTGTGTGGGCAGACTTGAGAAATGCAATGTACTAACCTTCTTTCTCTCTCAAATGTACAGTATCTGCAGCTTGTAAAACCTGAAGTCGATGAATGACTAAGCAGTTGGTGCCTTACTTGTTTATCAGCAATGTATGTCATAATCTTATTTGTCACTCCCCCATGAACTTCTTTGTGTTTTGATGGACCTGCCATTCCTAGTGGATGTCATTGCAAGTTAAAGCAGTTTCCCTAGTTCAGTCTTGGCCTTTGAGATGTGGGTCTAGTTCCTTTTGGGAGTTTAGTTTTGCCTCACGGGGTGTGTCAGCAATGCCGACCTGGTGAGAAAAGTGCCAACAGCTTGTCTTTCAGAGTGAGATAGCTGTGTCTCTCTATCAGCAATCTATTACAAACAATTGTAAGTTTCTGTGCGTAACTCATCTGGGATTCATCATGTGCACTTATACATAAGGAAAGATCTGACTGTTCTACAACCAGATGAAACAAAGCTGGTTTACACAGATTATACAAGCTTACAAACTTTTAAATGCTTTTTTACTCCTCTGGCTTTGAACACATTTTTGTGCACTGTTAGCATTTTGTCAGTTAACTGAGGTATACACACTGCTATGTGAAACGAAAGGTTTTCTTCGAATTTCCCTGCCAAGGTACCTTTTGTTGTGAAGGGCAAAAATGAATCCCCCTTTACTATGTACATTTTTCCAGGGTGTCATGATAACTAATTTCACATAAACATCTCATTTATGCTCCTTCATACTCCCTCTTTAAATCAACTGACTTATTTTCATTTAAACCAACTGACTTGCTGCAAATTCGCACATTAGTTCAGGTTCTCAAAACTGTTAAAAGCCACGTAAGAGGGAGGAGAGTGATTGAACACTTTATTTTCATTTGCCATTTTTGTCTCAAAGATTTAAATGAGATTAAATGCCAGAAAACATACTGTATTGCATTTTCTGTCTTCCTTTATAAATGGATTGTAAATTGGATAACCAATGATTTCAACACATTTATTTCTGTTTTAGTTTGGTTCATTGCTATCTGCTGGTATCTGAGAACTATTTACTTTCACTGTGTGTACATCCAATAATGATAATGCTATTTTAATAACTAACAATATAATCCAACATATTAATTATGGTTATCATCCTGCCCCATTACAACCCTAATATTAGGACAGTTCAGATTCTCATTTTTTCACAATTTAACACGTATTTCTTTTTCAAAGTTAGAAATTACCCTACCTCTTGTAATCCAAGAGAAGTCAGTTGATTATTAGGCAATGCTGATCTATTTTGTGACCCATTGTTAACAATGATATTAATTAACATAATCTTTTAAACAACTGAAAGCATGCGACATGTTTCAAGATATCTAGAATACATACTTTACAAAGACAAAATAAGATTTCTACAAATAATGCATAGCTATGTATGGTCTACAGTTTAATTTTTTTTTCAAATTTACCTGGAAAATATTTTATTATTTTATTATTATAAAATAATAAGGCTGGTTATAAACCATGCCCAGCTGTCTTTGTATTACCAGACAAAGTCACAGCTTTACTTGAATGTTTATGTCTCTTCGAGTCAAAGTAAATTTTAACATTCCTTACTGTGACTGGCAAATGCAAATGCTGTTCAGTCACCAGAGACTGAGCTTATATAGTATATACTCACCAGAAATGATTAAACGAATGACATAACCAGATCTCATACTGCTGGCCCAATTCATCATAATCCTTGCCTTAAGAATAGCTAGACCTGTGTGTCCTGTAAACAAAGCATGATGTCCCTGATGGCATCTCAAGGTAATTGTTGTTTTAAATTTAAACAGTGCTGTGTTGGAAAAGAGAACCTAGATGAAACAGCATTAATGCACTCAACAGCTGGACGCAGACCTGACAAACTGCTACAAACATTGGCATTACAGTACTTGTGGAAAAACTCATTATTTTGAAAATGCCTGTTGCGAAATCAATATTATAACCCCTCCTTTCCAGCACAGGAAGGATGCAAACTACATGCCTGCATGCTCTGAAACAAGCAATGACATATTCTGCTGCTTTTCTTTTGAACCACGTGCCCAGGGTGTACATACAGTTGAAGAGTTCAGTGCCAGATTGGAAGCTTGACATATCTCCCACTTTTAATGCTGCAAGCCTGCAGGCACATGGCTAACCACAAGGCTGCCTTTTGCAGAGCAAGACCTCTCAGACTCCAAACCTACCCACCCTTGACTGTCATGCATCTGTCCTTGCAGTGTCGAGATCATGGTCACCTAATGACAGGACTAATTTGAAGGCAACAATTCTGTGGATTTATATAACATCCACTTGTGATGTGAGTGGAGTTCTTCACTAGTTGATCCTCTTGCTAGACTCCAGCAAGTCTGTTCTTGTCACTGACATCTGTTCAGTCTATGGACAGCAGGATGTACAGTATATAGAATATATATGTAGGAATGCACTGGGTCTTAGAAGCAATTAAATACAGTACAAATTATATATAGAACATTCTAAGAAGTGAGAAAATGTATTAAAATGTTCTGGATTTTCTGGGTCCTGGATATTCTAGTCAGCAAAGAAGATGGGTTTGCAAATTTCACAAACAACGGGAGGCCACTTGGCTGATCTAGCTCAGTTGCTAGTGGCTGGTTGATCCAAGGATACCATTCTGCTATTTAGTGGAATCCAGGGTATCAGTTTCAACAACATGAATGGGGAGCTTGTTCCACTTTCCAACAACCCGGTAATAATTGCTCACCTTATTTTTTAATCCTCCTAATTGTTTCCGAAGGCTGGAAGTGGAACACATATGTTAAAAAAAAACTCTTTCTTTCAGTGAGAAATGCACACTGTTATTATGTTATTACCCTTATTACCTTCTTCTTTTCCTGAACTGAAACCCTGACAGACTCACTGTTCTTGCAATACTGAAACACTGAAATTAGTGATGTGGAAATGCAGGAAAAAGTGAAAATTAAAAATCATTTTGTCTTTCTTTAGCATTTCCTGGCTATATTTTTTCTATAATAATGCTGACAACAGAGCAAATGTTAAATTGAAATTAATATGAACTTTAGAATGAGAAATTAGCTGCTTTTGTCTATGTTTGGACTTTAGACTCATTAAATATATTTTGAAACAATTATGAATAGTTAATTTCATATGTCAGAAAGCTGTATCGCTAACAGCCTCCTTACAAAACAAATACACACATGAGTAAAGAGCAATGACATCACTATCAGGTCAAAGGCTGGTGTTGGCTGGGACCAAAACAATATTATTTACAAAGATATGGCATAAGAGTTTAAATTAAAAACAGTATTTGAAAACTGAATGATTTCTAAAATCTGGACTGATGTTCCAATTCTTAGAAGAGTAAATAGATACATAACATGGTAGAAATACTGTAATAAAACTAAGGAAAAGCAAAGAGAATGCATCACATATGCACAGGAACCACTGGAAAGCTATAATCACAATGCAAATTTATAAGGCTGAACTTTGATACAAGTAACCTTATGACAATTTGGTGTTGATTTTTTTTAAGCATGCATATTAATCATCACTGTAGTACAAATTTAAAGCATTTTACACAGGATCAAAAGAAAATTAAATCACTTTGATTGTGTTAATTGAAGATGTGTTTTAAGAAATCACAACTAAAACAGCTTCCATTCATAAAGATCACACTGAAATAAACAACATTCATTCACATCTAATGTAAATAAATTATGGTTTCCCATTTCAACAGTTTGACTTGCAATAAAATTCCAATTAGTTAACATGAACCAATTTACCTTCAAAACTCTTTATACGCTATGCTGTAGGTGCCAAGTTATTTCATTGGATTTCCTGCATTTTGCAATGCATTTTTATGCAACACAAAAGTCCCAAAGGTTTACAAGGCTTAAAACTTTTCCAGTAATAAAAACTGATTTAACAAGGCTTATTGAATCGGAACAATGAAACCCTGTCTAGTCTCCTTGACAGAAAAGCAAGTTTGAAGCAGAAAAAAATATTCTTTGTTATAATATACAGGTTGCAGAGCTTCAGAAACTTTAGAAAAGGCATTCTACACTTTGTGTATTCTCTTTAACTAAACCAACCTTTTCCCTTTTAAGATGTACACAGCAGTATAGAACAAGCAAAGGTACAAAAATAATGGAACAGTGTATGAAATATGAAATGCACTGTGAAAACCTTTAAAATATGCTGATAAGAGTATTTGAAGCTGAAATCTTTGAGCAATTTTAAGTAAATTACTCTTATTTTCATATAGAAACATATGTACAGTAGCTTCCCTTTTTCTGTTTTATAATCATACTCACAAAGACGGGCATTGTACCACACATCTTCTGCTTGGAGCATTTTTCTAATCGTACCTGATAAGCCCAACATATCTTGTTTTTGGTTCATATCCTCTGTACTACCAGATAATGCATACTCACGTAAGCACAAAAACCATACAAGCACAGAATTCACTATTATATTCTACATTAAATTTATGGTGAGCTTATTTTTAGAACTTGCTACTCACTTTTCAGCTGTTCTCTCTCCAGGGCAAACGACAGGAGCTGATCTGTCATTCAGGTGGAAGTTACTGGAGGTGTCTCGCTGTGAGCACACTTCCCTGTGTGATACTTCCTGGCCCTGTTCCTGAGAGGGAGGGGCAGCTAGCTGCTCTGGGTGCTTCAGGTTTTCTGTGTTGTTTGCCACGGTCTCCTCCCTGTCCTCTGCTCTACACCCTCCTGTGGGCGGAGATGCCAAGGATTCCTCTCTTTTAGAAACCTGCTGAACAGGTTCCTTCAGAAATTCTTCACTCCCTTCATAGCTCCAGGCCCTCCTCTGTATTGATTCGTGGTCCACTGCCTCACAGATGGGCAGGCGTTGTTCTGCCTGCTTAATCTTGGCTTGACCTGGTCTAGTCTCAAAACTGGCTTCTTTTTCTTCAAAATTCCTAGGTGCTGGTCCTGATTGGCCTAAATCCTTCAGGTCCTCCCTGCTGCTTTCAAACTGCCTAAGCACCCAGTTTTCTTTGTTTGCAAGGAGCACAGAAGATTGGACTGTGCAATTAGTGTCTTTCTCCTCTTGAGCTATTATTTCTGTTTCATCTTGAAAGATCTCACATAGCTTTCCCCTTATCTCAACTTTGTTATGGTCAGCTGAATCAGTGTCACTGATTTTTGTGCCCTCTATGTCAGGATGGGTATTTTGTAAGGATTTTTTGTCAGGGGTATCTTTGTTTCTCTCCCTTATTAAGCTTTGATCTCCTCGAAATTCATGTTCTGTTTGATTTCTTTGATTCAGATCTTGATCGGGCTTGGTAACGGGTATTTCCTCTTGCTCAGTTGGGGATACATCTGATGACAACTCATCTGAATAAAGCTGGTCTTTATAGATGTTTGAGAAAGAACTATTACCCCAAAACTTCTGTTGACAGCTTTCATTAGTTTCTGATTTGTTTTCTTCTGAAGTGCCTAGTCCATCATCTAAACCATGCAGAACCATATTTTCACCTAGGCTATGGTTTTCCACTGTTTCAGTAGGCAAGACAGTGCTGCCAGGTGTGAAGACACTCTTTCTGCTACTGCCCCTAGTTGATTCTTCCACCTGGGCTAATGTGTTTCCAACTTGAGATCCGGACCAACTCTCATGATTCTTCTTCGATACCAAAGGTTCTTGTGATGGGGAGAAGTCCACAGCTAGGCTGGCCTTGTTAGGAGGCTGCTCTGCTGATCCACTAATTCTTTCTCTCTCAGCTGTTTCATATCCCTTAGAATTTTCACCCTGCTGCCATAATTCGTCTGTGTCTTCTGCTGCAATTAAACTGTAATCATCAGGTCTGTCTTCAGCCATCTGATGAACATTCCTCGTCTCTTCTTCAGTGGAATCATTCTTGGTATTTACTGAATCAGCCTCTAAAGACAAAGCCCTGTATAAAGCTGATTTAACTGGGCTAGAACCGCCAACTGAAGAATTTAATTTTAATCTCTCCGGACTGCTCCTCAGGGGACCTGCAGCAGACGTCGCTTTATCATTACTTGTTTGACCAGAATATCTCCTCTGGATCTTTTTCTGAAGCTGCTTTTGCTCTTTGCTCACTGGTCTTTCTAAGTTGGAAGCTGAAATATTCTCTGCTGACTTGGGCAAGCACTCTGGAGGTCTCCCAGGATCAGCGGTCTGCCCTGCCACTTCCCCCTCCTTGACATCTTCTTCCTGATGATCCACAGCCTGAAGCTGGTTGAGGTCAGGGGAGATAGAAGCTTCTACCTCCGGGTTAGGCAAAGTTTCAGGGGATTTCAACGACTGAAAACGAACATGCCTGGACTGGGAAGCATCCACCGTCTCCTCCTGCATCTCAGATGTGGAGTCATGGATCTCAGCAGACTCTCCATTGCCCAAATCTTCTGTTGTACCTGTAACACTTTTCTCAAAAGTTTCTTCAAAATCCAGGTTGATGGAACTTTTTGTGATGTCCTTCTTTTTCTTCCTCCATCCAAAAGTAAAGGTTCCAAATTTCTTTGACTTGCTGCTCTTATGCAGTTCAGATTCTGAGTAACTTAGGCTTCCCTTCTGTGAAAACAGGTAAAAAACAGAGAGTTCAGGGTTACTTTCAGTTGTGAGAAGATAAGATCAATTTATTGGCCATATACAATTTCTTGTACTAGGAATTTGCCTTTTTCACATACCCCAACTTGCTCTCCCTGAGACACACAGACAGGGAGAGAAGCTTGGGGTCAGAGCGCAGGGTCAGCCATTTATATGGCACCCCTGGAGCAGTTGGGGTTAAGGGCCTTGCTCAGGGGCCCAACGGAGTAGGATTCCTGTCACGGACGTCCAAAGGGACTAACCGTGGGGAGCAGGAGAGCAGAAAAAGACCCATATGCGTAGCGGCGAGACGGGAAAAAGGCCCGGGCTCATAGTGCAAAGAGTTCAGGAATGCCGTATAGAAACCTATGCCCTCAGGGAGCGGACGTGGGGCGCCCTGGTGCTAGGCGGGTCTCAGGACATCCGAACATCAATGCTGAGCGAGGACAGAGTGCAAGACCCGGAAATATATAGCCCAAGGGAAAGAGAGGGACAGGAAGGACAGCAGACCAGAAACTAGGGACAGGACAGAGAAGGAGCGCCCTCTGGCTGCAGAGGGCGTGACAATTCCTCTGCCGGCCACGGGATACGAACCGGCAACCTTCCAGCCACAGGCACAGATCCTTAGCCACAGAGCCGAGAAGATCCGAAAAATGTAGATGAAGAGGTATAGTGTGGGAGAACTCTCAAAAGAATACATGCTCTTAAAAGTTTATTTAAAAAAACATCAATAAAACTTTATTCTGCATTGCAGCGATGTCAACAAAATATTACTGGAATATCAATAAACATTGCTGGGGATTTAAACATTTTAATTTGTTTGAAAAAAGGTAGCAAAAAGAAATAGAAGTCATGCTTCTTGCATTAAGCTTATTAAACAATGCAAAAATGAAGTTGTAATTTGTCAAGGATTGCCACCACTATACATTTGGCACAAGTTAATGTCAAACATAGAGAGAGCCACTTCAGAAAGGAGAATGTAAATTTCAAACTAAAAACCAGCTGCCAAAATTGATAGAACTTGGAGGGGATTCTCTGTACGTAATTTATTTTTTCCAATTTGAAAAACTGTCAGACATCTCTGATCCGGTTAGTGTTAAAGGAGTGGGAGTTGGCCTTCTCCCATTCAAACCACAGTAAGCCAAAGGTCAAAAGCTAACAGGCAACTTGCAGAATGCCTGGCAAAAAAAGATGCCTGGCAAAAAAAAAAACGAAAGAAATGGAGACAAAGTGAAACTGTCACCTCGTGTTTGTTTCTTTCTCTTTCAAAGGCATGAAACTCACTGTTAATAATGAAGGCATGTGCCCTTCCTTCATTCCATGACAGGACCTATTAGGCAGACCCACCCTGCAGTCTGAGCTCGGACAACCCTGACAGTGGGTGTAGAATTATACAAACTAAGCAATACTGAAGCGTTAATTGCTCTTGAAGTTTCTCACATTAAAAAAGGGGCTGGATATATAACAGTAAGGTGGAACATTTAGCATCCTTGTCCAAGCTTAGCCCTTCAATACTGAGTAAGGTTGCATGTACAGTAGATCATGTTGAAACAACTTTATTGTGTATTAAATATTTATTTAATAGTTTAAAGTTTATATACTGTACACAGAACATACTGTAGCATCGCAATACAGCTGTTTCTCATTTCTGGCGCAATGATAATTTCCGTAGTTTAATGAAGTACAGTATTTCATCGCAGGGTATTTGATAGTTTACGAAACTTTACATATTTGTCAGTGATCCCTCTCCCAGATTTCAACACTCACTTAGCCCGGGTGGTAGTTAAGATATTCTTGTGGAATTTCAACCTGCCAGTTACATCTAGAATGTACTATAGAACAGAAACAATTCAGACTATCAACAAGGCGAACAAGTCACCCACAAATCTATTATATGAATCTTTCAGTGCTAGTGCTGAGATATTTTTTCTTATCCTTCAGTTGAAAGATAAAGAAACAGCAGATGCTCCCTGCCGGCGTGCGTCAAAATAAGCTTTCATATTTTGGTGTTGTGCCAAAATCCCATAGTGTGAAGAATAGTTCTAATACCTGCGAAGTCTATCTTGTGATTCATCTCTTGACAAGAGAGCTTGACTGAATAGACTGACTTGAAAGAGACAGTGTTCACAAACAAAGCAACTTCTCTCTAATCTCTCTGTAAGACAGAAACTGATACACATTCTGATCTCCAAACCGAATTGCATCTCTGATCTCTAGACACACACAGTAAAGAGATATCATATTGTACATACTTTAGAGGCCTTAATATGGAGTCCATACTGTAGTTATCTAGTGTATTTTCCACTCGGTATCAAAATGCCAATTTCAGACTCATTTCGTTTCTATAACCTAATTACGAGTCACAGTGGTGAGATCTCTATAGTCTCCCCATTCACTTAAATACTGTTTTCACCTGAAAGTCCTGGTTCTGGAGCACCCGACCACTCACTATCTGCACTTTCTGGACCTTCCTCAACAGCTGCCAGTGAACGACAGCGGGTTTGATTCACCTGGTGTAAATAAACTTCGAGCAAACTGTATTGATCTCCATGTTCTTCTGTTTTGTATTCTCACCAAGAGATAGCTGTAACTCCCAAACACATCTGTTAACTAGACTTATTTTTGTTTGACACCACCCACATCATCGAAGAAATCTTATTTTTAATTTGTGGTGGTGTTTCAACGAATAACAAATAAAGAGGTTATTTCTACACAAGCCGGTACTTTTGTCAGTTCTTCTGGATGGAACAAGTAAGCATAATGTATCCCCTAGAACAGTGGCCAATCCTGGTCACAGACAACCACACTCCACCAGGGTTCCTGCTGTAGGTATCTTACTATTTTCAGTGAGAAGTCCTGGAAACAACTAGAATTGGTAATGTTGACCTAATTATGTGAACAGTTTATATAAATAAAGAAATTTCGAGGTCAGGGTGAAAGGAAAACCAGAGACACTCCAGTGCCAGGAGTAAATACCAGTGCTCTGGAATATAAATTCCCAAATCTTAACTAATAACTTTTCTTAATCATACAATAAATACATCATAATTAACGTTGTTTCTGGATTATTTGTGGTGTGCTGTAAATATCCCTTCATCAACGCCCCTGTGTCTGGCAATGCCTTGTATGCTAAAGTATGATTATTTAGCCTAGAGGTGATGTGTCTGGCCAATTCTGCTTTAATTTGATGTCTCTGGGCTGAACATGTAATTAATGTCACTGTTCTAGCACATCACCTCCTGAATCATCAACTACTGAACCATTAAATCTTTTTGTCAGTACATACTGTATAACCCATAAAAACAGGCTATGTTGTCAGTTTAGCATGCATTATACGTACAGTAGATATGAAGAATACTGTGAAAATAAAATTCAATACTGTAGTTATGATAAAAAAGTATTATCAAAACTATTATTGTACTGATTTAAAAACCAGTAAAATGTCACGATAAAACCAGCATTTTGTATGCATTGTTAGCTTTATGTACGACAGATGAAGAACAATGCAGCATGAACTTCTTCTCTAATTTATTTAGTTTTTCTTCAGATCTGAGTTGTGGTGTTTGTGGACGGGTTATAGATTTCATATGGACTGTATCTAACAACTGGCAATACTTTTAAATCTGACTCAAGAAATACATTTCATTTTAATGCTGAACAAAAAAGCAGATCAATTAAGTTTTAAGGAGAAAGGTTCTCAATACAACAATACAAAAAAAGAACACATAAAGAGGTAGCTTAATTACTGGCTAACCAGAGCTGGATTTTTATGTTATTACAAATCAATTTCCTGGGTGGAGCGAAAACAGCCTTCTGTCTCCCTCTAGTGGATTTATAGGTATTACAGCATCTTTGCACAGTATTTCAACGCTCAGTATCAAAAGTATTTGAGTGGGTGTCGAAACTCCAGTCCTAGGTGTTCCATTCTGCATCATTTTTCTGTGATTTCTCTGACTGAAATGTGTAACAGAATGCTAAAAAAGCAATTCTAACTTTTTCACAGTACTTTTTTTTTCTGGAGTTCATAACACCAGCTCAGAAGAATGAAACATCCTCCAATCAATGGCTCTTTAACATAAAAATACAGGTGTTTAGACTATTATTCCATTGTTCATGATTCTAACAACCCTTAGTCACTTCCAGAAACTCAACCTATCAGCAGCATGGTTTATTTCATAAGGGGGTACATCCTCCTTGTTCGTATAAAAAAATACTATTCTTATTCAGTTGCATCAATAAGGTTGGTCTGTATCATCTGAATGAAGACATAAAAACAAGTTCAACAGAAATGGCCCATTAATATCCATAGACGATAAAATCCATTCTACTTGCTGCTTGAGATTTTAAAGGCTATCCAGTGTACACCACACTGTATAAATATAACTGGTGCAGTGTGCCTGATGCAAAGTCAAAGGACATTCAGCACTATGTGTTTTACTGCAGTAAGTAAGCACAGATTAAAAAGCAGTGCTGTCTTCTAATCTAAAGTTGGAAAGGTTTCTGCCCTTGATGCCCACATTTGGATTCTCAGGTTTGGTATTCAGGTCCATCCATGCTTTATATTTTGTAACATCTCCCCCAAGGAGTCAAAATAGGAGAAACCCAAGTGCTTCAGGTCTTTTCTGACACCCAGGACAGGACCCAGCACGTACAGAGGAGAGGTAGCCATTATAGGTTAAGGGGAGCCCAGCGGTAGTGCAACAGATACGATCCCTACAGTAGATACAGTAAATGTCCCTGAAGAGGCAAAATCACAATTCTAAAAGGACAACATATGCAACTTCTGCTGAAAGAGAATACTCAACTTCCGTCCCCTGGAAAAAAAATACAAGTGGAGAAACCCACAAGAAAATAAAGCATCATGGCCAAAGCTTCTAACTATGGATAGTCCACTTTAATGCCACTGAGATTCTTGGGTACGTTTAATTTTTTCCTCCCTCATATCCTTTTATCTGTGAGACAGAGGTAGCCCACACTCCTGCCTGCCAGCCTTGTGACCTCCTCCAATAGCCAGAATAAAGACTGCCATTCCCAAAAGAAATTGCAAGTAAACATTCCTTTTACTACGCCAGAATTAAAGTTTCATTCACAAACGTATCTGTGACTCTTATTTTTTCCATTGTCAGTAGTGTGACACATTCTTTTCCTGTACTGAAAACAAAAAGACAAAAAAGAGCTTAGTTTCAATTTTCTGTGCCACGTATTGTTCATTGGTGGTGTCAGTGGGGAAGCGATGACTGTTACATGTCTTCAGGTAAGAGGACGTCAGTTTTGCCAGATTTTTTTTAGATGACGCACATCTCATGCAGACCTATTCTTACACTTCCATCATACCTCAGTAGTTAATAATCTGATCCATGATAATTCCAGACAGGTTTTTTCAATGAATCATGGCGGATTGTTGTGTTTTATTTTAAGGTGTGTGGCACAATGTTGCTGTAACCCAATTTTAAAAAAGGAAGTGGAAAGAATTGTTTATTCACTTGTCACACCTAAAAAATATTCCTTTTACAGAGTACAAGGGCATTCATCTAATATTGAGGGATCCTTTCTGTTCAGGCTTAAATGTTTAGATAGAACCACAAATAAAACAAACTTAATAATTAATTAAATTTCAAAGGATGCATCCCTATAGAAAGAATTAAATGCTTGAAAAAAGCAGGAGGGAATCTGCTATGCACTTTAGTATCAAATAAAAACTGCTTTGCGCAGGTGAAGGGCTGAATGTGAAATGATTAAAACTGTTCTTCTTGGCCTCTGACAATCCCCCCACCCCCAGCACAAGACATTATTTTGACCTACTTGTCAGCTGTTGATTAATTATACCGTATCGATTTGTGAGTTGGTCTTCAAAACACTTCAATCTGCACTCAACGTGTTTAGGTCAGACATTTTGTCACGCCTACATGAGCTTACAGTATCTTCTATTTTTTTAACTGTGTTAACTTTATCTCCTCTTCTTGTAAACTTTTGTTTTTCACCTTTGAACGGTAAAGCTTGAAGAAGCTACTTTCAAATGCACTATATAAAATAAAGTTTTTGAGTGTGGACCCACAGACACAACCGGAAACAGAGAAAATGCATTTATTAAAAAAACATTAAAAACAATGGATGTGGAGTGGGTAAACAAACCTGTACAGCTATATCCTTAAATATGATTATCTGTAATTAATAATGAAACTGCAGGACAAGCATCAATAAGCTACTAGCAGCCAAATGAGCAAGATGATCTTAAAGGCTCCCTCTGATTTGTAACACTTTTTATATTTTTCATTTTCAGTTTATCAAGTGTACACAGCAATGAACTCCTTAATAGGTATTGATAGCTTGGAACGCCAGGGACTGTTTTACTAATATGAAAATTATTCACAGCTTTATCTTCAGGTTTGTGATATCAAGCTGCACCTGTATTTATCTTCAGGGAATACTGAGACCTGAATAAATTAACTTAACAATCCTGATGTCCTGCATGTCGCTTGTGTTAATAGCTTTGGATGAACAGTGATCATTCTTCTTATCCCTCTTCTTGCAGTGAATGTCTTCTAACGAAGAACTTAATTTTTATTTTCTTATTTTTCAAAGAAATGTTACAGCAGGACCCAGAATGCAGGGTGGAATTGTTACACCACCACGTTTAGACCTTTAGGCACATTTTTTATATATAACGTTTTCAAAGGGTGAAGGTTTTGAAACACACACTAACGTGAAGGATTTTAAATCATTACGTGAGCTAGAGAAAAAAGTACTCAAAACATTTAAAGGAAACATAGGAGAACTTGAATTCAAGGTCTGGCCCTACAAACCCAACACTAGATTTCTTTGCTTGTTTTCCTTAAATTTTCGTAAGCCATAACAAACAATCCCTTGTTTAGTTTTAAGAAGTACTTGATTTGTGCTAAACCTGAAGAACAGCAGATGGAATGCAGAGAGATGTCACTACAGCTCGATCAGTCTGGCTGACTCAAATGCCATTGAGCAGATGCCCTGCGAATAAGGCAATGACACAACATAGCCACATTGTTACAGGTATTACCAGCAGAGGGCAGTCTAATCATAGCACAAATTAATCTTACTGGTAGTCCTGACACACAATGTACTGTACCTATACAAAATATTCCAGGGTTATCCAGTGTTGGTCCTGGCGGACTCGTATCTAAGTTTCATAGCGTGTCACAGCTCTTCAACTACCGCTGTTTTAGAGAAATATGGAAAGCCTGCAGGCACACAAGCCTTCCAGGAGCAGAGCTGGACAACCCTGGTATACATACTAACTATATTGTTGTTCTTACTGTAGGTCTGTTGATTTTGGCATATCCAAGTAAGGAAAATAATCATAAATGAACCCATCACTTAATATGTATTAAGACAATAAAGTTATTTGGACATTACAACTTAAATTCATTATTGCATTAAGCTGAAAACAAAAAAGTTTCCAGCTCTGCCCCTGGAGGAACACTGTATCTGCTGGCTGACACTCCAGCTGAGGCCATCTCCAGAGCTAACTGGTGACTGGAGCAGTCTGCTTGCTTGTTTAGACTTGTATTGAACTTGACTCTTCAGGCAGTCCTGACTAAAGTTTCAGCTTTTCCAACAACTTCAGCACGCAGACTCACCTCAACTTACTTCTGACTAAACAGTTATTAATTAACAACTGAGAGCAGCTGAGTACAAGTTTTATGTTTCACCAACATCCAACTCCTGCCAGGATAAAGGGATTATACACTCATATTAAACAGTGAAATTGTTTGTTTTTTTTAGTATTAGTAGTAATGTTATCTTGTGATCTCTGAGTGTGGTGTGCTGCAGCATTTTATATTTATGTACAGTAAGTTTACCTTGGGGTGGAAATGTTTGAGAAACACATGGGGATACACAACTTTACACAGCTTCTCTTCATCTTGTTTGTTTAAACAGCTGTTACCAACTCATGACAGGTGAGAATGACATGGTATCAGACACGCCTACAATGAGTGTTTTTCCCTGCTACAGAGGTCCAGTTGGTTATGTTTCAGAGGGCAGTGCTGAAACTCAGAAACTGGCACTGAGTTGATACCAATGACAAATCCAATTTGACCTTTTCTGATCTGAAAACAGATTTACAAATACACCCCAAATAGGAAACTGAAATCAATGCTTAAGACTGAGATTAAGAATTCAGATGGAGCAAAAAAACAAAAGACAGAGTGTTCTGCCAGGGCTGAAAACCACTGCCCATAGCTAATTAGAGGTGTAGTGAGTTTGTCAGTATTATCACTACAAGGCTACAGGTACCTGGTGGATCCCAGGAGCTGATCCATCGCTTGAAGGAAAGGGTACCTGACAAATTACAGCCCTTAAATTAAAGAACTGGCTGGCATCATGGCCCCAGTTTGAATTGACTGAATCTAGACCATAAGGGTCATCATCATGCTCAGAGTGAACCTTTACTTTAAAGTGGTGCTGGAGCAGAAATGAATAATATTCTTTAAAGCAAAAATATATATTTTGTTTTCTGTGAACCAGACAGATTTAAAGAATTAAGCACCTGATAGGAGAAAGATGATATTGGGAACTCTTGTCCAGTGATGCTGCTCGGGGATTCTGTGGCTGAACACTGATGGCATAATAATATGTACAGTCAAGATTCCTTACCATGCTAAAGAGAGCACCTTTATAGCACAGAGATATTGTGCAAACAATACAGCAACAACAAAATAATGAAACATAAATATCAGCTGGATTTGCATATATTAATGTCTGCCATGAGTATGGAAGAGTTGGTGAGTACCAGACATTCTTCTGCACAGGGAGTTCTACTGTGACACAGCAGAGTTTGTGAACTTGCAGCAACTAATTTTAAAAAAGAAGAGCCGAACATTTTAGTGAAAGGTTTCACTGTATGTCTACCCTTAATATAACCACCACATGTCATACTGTAGGTCAGTGAGGGTTTCAAAATGTGACTTTGTTCTCAAGCTCACATTCCCTGGAAATGTCTTTTTGACCTACTGTGTAACTATGAACAACTTTCATGTGAGAGGTGGGTGTTGAAGATGTGTTGAAGGGCATTAAAGAGATGCACACACTCCAGAGGCCTTGTCAGTCTGCTGTTTAACTGTTAGTACAAGTCTCCTGGGGTTACTGTGGTATTTGTTTCAACACACTAATCTGCTCTTCAATACAGGCACTTATAGTACTTCAATAGCTGTCACAATTATAGTAAGGGAAAAGCAACAAAGAAAAATAATAGTACACACTCAGTACAATATGGCAACACGGTGTGGCCTTATTCATGGAACTAAGGTTTGTAAATGTATGCTTTCATGCAAAACAGCAGACTGACTTCCTGAAATGTTTGCATCTCCATCAAAGTGAGCAGCTGTGTTTGGACAGTGACCCTTGTTAGCAGACAGATGGTTTATAAGTGAAGCTGTATGGGACTTTTGAATTAGATGGATAGATCAGTAGAGACGTGCCATTGTGCTTGACTGGAAACTTGGCTATTGCAGTTATTTGCTCAGTGGGTTGGGTCAGACTTGTGAGCATAAAATATTGAGATCAGATGAGGCAAAATGTCCAAGAACAAACAGAAGAGAGACTCTTCTTTTCACACTCTGACATTTTGATCCAGTGTGCCTTTTAAAATAGTGAACAAAAACAATCTACACCTCACTCAGCACTCCCTCAGTTCTTCTTTGATCTCACGGCTCAAATTATTAATGAAAAATCAAGTATAGTACCACGAACTAAGAAATATTTTCTAAACGCCGAACTCCATAAGCAAACAGTATTTTTACCCAAACATGTTATCGCAAATGTTAGTTTTTGGCTTTCATTTATTGACCTAAGATTTCTCCTATGATGTCAGCTGTTGACAATTTAAATAGATCTGTAAATTCTTTTAGGCAGTATTTACCTTGAGTACTGTAGCTCTGCCCTCCAGCTAGCACCCACTTACCAAATTCTACAAGGTTTTCTCACAAAATTCATGAGTATTTCCATACCCCGCTGACCTGCTGTAAGAGAACTGTGTCATTTCAAATGAGTGAAACATATTACTCCATTAACTGTAATTTGTAGTTAGATATTTCTACATATTACAACTAATTCTGCAGAACAAAAGCACAAATACTGCAGATACTAATCCATCCTGAGGTAGATTTGTATGGGAGAGGGACTCCTCTGTCAGTCTTCAATTGTCTTTTGTACTGTATGTGAAAATGATTGAAAACTTTATTTAAAGAGTTGAATACAGCAGTTAAGACACTGTCGATGACCATTCAAAAAGAAGAGATCTTTTACTTACCTTTGACCTGGGGGCTGTGCTGTATATTGAGGTCTTTTTGGAACCGATGACGTTGGGCCACTTTTCCTCATTGTTCTCTAGGCTGTTGTGCGGATTCTCTTCACCCTCAATTTGATCAGCTCTGCAAATTAAAAAGAAAGTCCAGGTTAAACTTCATGCCTGTCAAGCAATGAACTGTAGAACTCTGATTAGCAAGGCACAGTAAAATTAGGACAGTTTAACTGTTTACATTTTTGGACTAGGGACCTATAAACATTTTCAGTAAAGATTTGCTTTCACTCCTTTTTAAACAAATTACTTCAAACACAGAATTCTACTGGCCATGGTTAAACAGGAATAGAAGGCACACCTTAAACTCAAAATGTAACAATTATTGCTCCTTTGTACAAATACACTTTGCACATGTACTGTAGAAATATAGACTATGAGAGAGAGAGAGCATTGTGTCACACTAAAATAAACATCTGAACAGGATCCTGGTAGAAATATTAAGATCTGTTAATAATCCAAAACATTGTTTACACAAGGGTGCACACTAAGACTGCCCATTACTGGATTAACAACTGTAGTCTCCAACCCTGATTCCTGAAAGATTCAATCTCCTATTACAGGTGTTACAGACCACATACTATATTTATTATTTATACTAACAATTAGATTCATTAAGTAATTAAGAGTAATCCAATTATGAGTAATTAAAACACAATATCCTTCAGTTCTCCAGGAACATGGTTGGTGCAAAATTCTCCCATATTTCTCCCATATTTCTAAAACTATTTTCACAACTTTTAAGTATACAATAAAGAGACAGTTTATGTATGGAACAGAATTGTAGGTGCTTTTCACTGAAATGATTTTGACATTATGGCCTGTTTTCTTTTCTTCTGTAAGGAGAAAAAAACAGAAAATGTTTCCTTATACAGGGGGTGAGAATGAAAGCCTGGAGATGTTACCATTTAAACTGACTCATGCTGACCATTCAGAGGAGCCTCCTGTCACAATTATAGTCCCCCCTCCTTAAGGGTGCTCCAGAGCCTACCCTGGCAAGCAACGGGCGAAAGGTGGGGTACACCTTGAACGGGACGCTTGTCCTTCGTAGGTTACCCACAGACGCAAATGCAGTCACAGCAGGGCCAGTTTGCCCAGTATGTCTTTAGACTGTGGGAGGAAACTGGAGCTCCTAGAGGAAACTTGTGCGAACACCCGGAGAACGTACATTCTCCACACAGATGGCACCCCAGGCCTGGCATTGAACCCAGCGCTGCCCTGAGGGCTATTTTGTGGGTTATGATCCATGTGAATTTTTAAGTGCCTATACATGGTCCCTTTATTGACATACTGTATTTTCTTCAATAGCGTTTTTTTTTTCAATTGTTTTCTACTCTACTATAAATTTAGAACTAAGTAAAAAATTGGCTTGCTACCAAGTACCCTCCCTAGGGCTCATCATTTCAATAACCAACAGATTTTTTAATTGCACTTTACTGTATCAAACACTCCCAAAGAAGCAAATAAAGTCTGCAATTTTGGCAGCCATATCATTTTAAAACTTCATAAGAAGCCTTATGAAGGGAGTGATGACTGTTGAAGGGTACTGTGCATCATTAATTGGTAGCTATTATTATTATTATTATTATTATTATTATTATTATTATTATTAACTGTTTCTTAAATAAGATGCAGAAAGACAGACAGAAACAATTTGTGACCAACCCAAAGATGGGTATTTCTAAAATCAAGCATCTAGGTTTAGAAAAAAATACAATTCAGGAGTAATACAATAATAAAATTGAGTCCAGTAATTTTACATATTAAAGCTCTCAGCTGGAATTACACATCGCAGGGTATTCCATGAATGAGAAAGAATGCAGTAAGAACTGGTATATAGCCCACTGAGTTACAGGATATTTCACAGGTTTGTGGGCTTAGAAGATTCCCAATACATGTGCGTGGATCCTTTCTTTGGTCTTTAAAACCTGTGTGGCTCAGGAAATCCAGTCCTTTACCAGCAGTCTGTTGTGTTATTATATGAGAACAAAGGAAAGCCTTCAAAGCTATTTTCCCAATGCATACAGACAATGTTCTCTATTATGGCCCATAGACTTGATTTAGTTCTCTTTTGCCTCTTCAGAACATCAGTTCCTGAAAATATCTGACTGAAAGCTGGACAACTCAGTATTTCAAACAGGGGACAGTATTGATTTTTGTATTTTATAAGTTTTCAGCCACAATTTTAAAGTTGCTTTTGAAAACATAAGGTTTACTTTAATAAGATTACCTCAGCATGAGTAACAGGAATCTTTTCCAGCAATATTCAGGCACTTCCAGATGAGACAGTAAAATGGATGATACTGTACTTCTACCATAAATACAAATGTTTGGACAAATGGACCTTTATGTGCATTTTGGATTTCAGACCACCCATGATTTGTGTAAATTGCTCCAGACAATTGTCACATTGACATCTAAGCAGGTTACAAAAAGGTTTATAGGAAACTCTGCTGTGCTTAAAGTTTACTTAGAAATCATCACCTGCAACACACAACCTTACTAATGGCAGGTAAAAGAGGCCCACTAAGTAATGGAGAGATTAAGGTGAAACAATACCCAGACCTTTTTGAGACATTCCAAAGATTCAGCCCAGGGCCACACCTTAGTCCAACAATATATACTGTATATGGATTTGCATAGCAAATCTACTGTGGTTAGGACTGATGGTATTAATAAAGCCAATTTGTGTGAATGTTGGTTTTAATGGAGGTTTGAAAGGGACCTTTTTGCCTTATTGGTAACATGAGTAATTGTACATCAATGTAAACGTTTTGCAGTAAAGAGTAACAAAACAAATTACAGTTTAAATGCAGTTTATAATACAAGAAATTGTCAAACTATAGCCACCCAGTTTTGTTTCTGTTTATTTATAAATTGAAAATCAATTAAAAAAACAAGCAATGAAAGTGATGCAACGTTTACAACATCAGTCTGAATGTCAGCTACAAGAATGACTAACATTTGGAAAATGATATGATATGGAAATCATGTGGAATTTCCATCATTCTTTGGCACTGAGTGTGAATTGTGGAAATATGACAAAGTTTATGAAACCACAGGTGTGGTGGCAGTGCTTGAGGTGTAGACATTCAGAGATTTATTTCAAATATGAACATCGCCTGTCATTTTTACTAAATGTCTTGTCTCAATGTACTTCGTATATCACGAGAGGGTGTATTTTACAAGCATAATTTGCAAATGCCAAGAAGCATGTGGCCTTATCCTCTGTAGCAACCCAGTTTTCATATTCAAATGATCTGTAATATCTTTGCAGAGTCTGGCGCTGGCTCACACATCTGTCTTCTTGTTTTCAGGCTGTAGTTGAAAACATTACTACATTTCTCATCCTCAGAAACACAGTTGGATAGGAAGGAGAAATATTTAGGAAACGTTTAATATCTTTTATTTTTACTTTTATCTTGAGCAACTTACCAAAGGTACAGCTAAAAATGTGTACAAAATATACACTATATACACCTGAAAAAGAAAATGACTTGAAAATGTCCACAGTCCAAAAAAACATACCGGTAGGTTAATTGACTTCTGGGATAAATTGGCCCTGGTGCGAGTGTGTGTGTTTGAGTATGAGTTTGTCCTGTGATGGATTAACACCCGTTCAGGGTGTATCCTGCCTTATACTCATTGCTTGACTGGATAGGTTCCAGCTTCCCCGCAACCCTGAACTGGAAGAAGCAGAAAATGGATGGATGTACTGTACAGTATTCATAAGCAGTGGCAGTAAAACAAATACACTGTATTCATACACAGTATATACTTTAAAGCAGAGGTTTCCAGCATCTTGGAGAATTATAGGTCTACTAAAAGTTGTTGCTTAATGTAGCTTAACACGATTCTTAGCCACTTGGTTATACATAAAGATTCTTTCAGGAATAGGGCTCTCCAGGACCCCTCACTCAACCACTTGAGATTGATTTGTGGGGATCCTATGAAAAATTATTCGATGAGATCATTGGATCAATAAGCTTCTATCAGCCAACGATGTGCAATGGGTGAAATGGCCTTCCCTTCATTTATGACACTTCTACAAATAGAGCTTCTAACACTGCTTGTATACAGCAGCACGCATACATGGTAGTATAGTGCTATTCTATTTGTTTTCAGGTGTGGGATATTCATTCATTGGTTGTCCCTCATGGTAAAGGATGATTGTCTTCCATGAATATCAAAGTGACAATATGGTATTCTTGTACTCTCAGGCAGGTTGATCAAGTACTGTCCTGGGATATCTGGTTGCATACTGCATAATCTGGTCATGTTCTTCAACGCTCTCTCTTACTCAGCCTGGGGGTTATACTTGAGTCTACATACAGTAATACTAAAGAAAACTTTCATTCCAAACATTATAGTCTGATTACTCAGTAATGCAGTTCAGCACACCTCTTCCTCCAAGGCAATATTTTTAACTGATGCTGTTTTCCTCATGCTTTGAAACAGCGTCATTTGCCATTCTACTTTACAGAGTAGCACACCCATGAAGTCTGAAGAGAAACAAGCATTTCCTGGTAAATATTTTTGACAATTAAAACAGAATTTCGCAAAGGAATAAGCATAATAATAGGCTCTTTACAGTAAGTATCTGTTCATAATTACTTCATGAGGAATAAGAGAAGGAAAAAGAACAGCACGTGAATACAGTACGGCATCATGTGCATTTTTGGTAAACAACACAGGAAATTGTGTACTGTATAACCTGAAATTGTATAATATTAATCTTAAATTGTATAGCCACATTCACCCCGAATGCGATTCCCATGTGAATGTCTCAGAGTGTGGCCTCACAGCGACACAACTCTTTAGTTACAGTACTGTATAAAACTAATATATACAGTATACTGTATAAAACCGCTTTATCCAGTACAGGGTCACAGGGGAGCCAAAACCTATTCCAGCAAACAATTGGTGCAAAGCACAATACACCCTTCATGGGACACCAGTCCATCACAAGGCAGACAAACAGACACAAGCAATTAACTGCAGCCAATTATCCTACCAATATGTTTTTATACGGTGAGATGAAACCAGAGCACCTGGAGAAAACCCACACGAATCTGGGGAGAACATACAAATAGCACCCCAGGGCCCCAGCACTGTGAGATGGCAATGCTTCCACTGTGCCACCCTCACACAGTATATACAGTATAAACAATTCATTATGACTTTATATTAGATTAAATAATTTACATGTAATTTAGCTCTGATACAGTGCTTTAATAGACTGGATTTCTTTGGCTACATGTAGAAGCTCTCCACTGGGCTCATCAAAGCTCTCTTGTAAGTCAAACCACACTAATGCAGAAAGGCTTGTCAGGTAACTTGTGTTTACTCTGCTGCTGTTTGTAGATTTAGACAGTGCCAGAATTTTAGCAAGGCGAGGTCACTTTTAGTTTTCGCAGGAATGATAAGAAGCCTGTTTCAGTCTTTTTAGCTATGCCTTCAATGTCTCAGCCCCACTAAGGCCACAGCTAGCTTGACAATGCGTTGATTTTGAGAGAAAGACAAGTTTCTGAATTCTCTTGATAAGCCACAGAGTTCACAACACTGTGAAACACTGCATGAAAGGGCTTTGGTACTCTTTGTGCAAACCATGCTTATAAGCATAATACAGTAAAATCACAGCAAAGCCAAGGTGCAGTAAATACTATATAGTGTATTCAAGGCATATGCAATTCCTCATATTGTGAAGAAAATGTCAACATAAACACTTAAATTATTTTCATAAGCAGCCTTGTCTAAATCAGTCTTTTCTATTATGAATTTATACAGTAGCTTACATTTTTTACTATCATGCAATACCCTGGACCTGTCTACAATTAACATCATCTACCAGGTGTTTGCCCAGTTTTTAATTTGAAATTAATTTAATTTCTAAATCTTTTTGAATTCTATTTGATGCTTCCATGTTTGCTAGCACCCCTAATTTGTAAACTTGATGAGATTACTAACTATTCAGGAATGATCCTTGTTTATTGATACACATTTAGAAGAATGGTGGTCCTAGTACAAACATCTGTGGTACTCCACTAATTACATGTTTGTTAGTGATGCTGCGTAGAAGAGGTTTCAAAAAAAGAGATCTCCTGATATGGCTAAGAACATGAGACTACGTACTGTATGGGCTGGACTACATCCCTTGAATCCAGACCGCTTTTCTGCCTTGTATTGGTGTATCTGTGAGTATCTACTGTATAATGAGATGGGCAGAAAAAAGCAATTCTCTATCCAAAGAGCAGTGTCAGACACTCTTAGAGGAATGAGCTCATATTTCACTCCCCATGTTTTGCAGTCTTCAGCCTCTTGATTTGAAATTGTCATCATTATGTTCCTAATGACAAGCTATTTTTACTCTTACTTTGTGCCACATCTGGATGGCCCTGCCAGAATGATTAAGTTCTCATGTTTTCAATCTGATAGTGAAAACATTTATTAACTGATAACCTTTGGGAGGGGTAGAGGTTAGACGCTAACGGTTTTTGTTCATTAGTTAAACCCCTTATTGCATGATTGCATGCCCCTGGTGTAAAAGCTTCATTTTTATTGAAACCTTTGTTTTCTCATTTGCTTCCAATTCAACAGAATGAAGTCGCATTACCAATTTCCTATATTTGGAATCCAACATACTGTAACATCCCTGTGCAACTACTGTCTTTTGAGTTTCATGTACACATTTTAGACAATGATATGACATTTTTCATGTAAAAACTACTGTATGCCTTGTAGTAAACCTATGAGAGCATTGGGCCGTCATCTGTTTTTGAATTTCAAGGCTGTCCTTGCTCAAACAAACTGAATCCACACGTTCCATTTAACCAATCTAAGAACTGGTATTGTGGGGAGTGCAGATAGTGAGAATGGTAGAAAACTGTCATCCTATGCCTATGCTCTCTAGGATCAGAGAAAATTTCCTCCATACATTTGTGATTAGGAGACCATCTCTGTATGAACTCAATAAACATGTACTAGGTAATATTTTGCACTTCCACTTCAATAAAACCTATGTCATCCTAAAACCAATTTATCAAATATTCAACTCCTGCAGATTCATAAGAAATACGAAGTATTAAGACAATCCAGTGTCCAAAGCTTATCACAATCTAACAAAAATCCCTCTCAGAATAATATCAGTTTTCAGATCCAGATAAACACAGTACACTTGTGATAGTTTTCTATCATCTCAATAACATTTTAGTGCCAGGCATTTGGTTGATATAATGCAGTGATGGACATTTGCAGAGTGATAATGTCTGATGTTTGATTCAGAGAGCCAAGGCTATTTCAACTAAACTGTCACAGATTCAAGAGGATGCTGGCTCACACCACAGTTGCTAATTGCGTTCTTGAAATTTAACTAAATTTAACAGTTCTGTATATTGTCAATAAATTGGTCATATGACAATTTAGGGGACTTCCTAGGTAGTGCTACTTGAAAATCTAATGACTGCTAGTGCTACTAACATAGCAAGTAATGTACCAATTGATGAAAAACATTACCAATTACAGTAAGCAGGTCCATTAATCGATATTTTGTGAATACAAATTAACACTGAGATACTAAGAAGGCAAGAATGCATTAACCAAATATTGTATTTTGAAATACAAAATATCCTTTCTCATTTCTACTCTTTGGTGAAACAGTTGACATGCATATCAAAGGATTAATTGCCAAGGGTGCCTCGACTTCTTAAAACCCAACAAAATCAACACTTTTAATTTCCCTAAACAAAAACAGACAGAAAAATACTGACTGAAATTATTATACTGTGTTTAACCATGCTAGAGTGATCTTACTAAGTGTTACAGATATGCAATTCTTAAAGTTTGCTTATGAAAATAGCAGAATTGACCTACATTTTAAGCTCTTGGTAGGCTACACTAAATTCCACACTCACAACAGAAGCTGTAATGTGAGATGGCTGTTTTCGAGGTACATTGTATCACTGACAAACATTTACAGTTCTAGCCACTATTTTTATGACCTGTGTCACTCTATGTATATATTTTTATGTTGGTATTAAATCCCTTTACCAGTGTTCTTTTAAATCATTGGTTTGCACCTAACGAAAGGGTTACATTGGTTCATAGTAAAGAAATTAACTAAGTGGAAAGTATTCAAATATTGGTGTACAGTTTACTGTCCCTAATATTGGAGGTTTTCTGGGCATTGTTCAGGATAGTTAAAGATTGTTTTGACCTAGCTCAGTTTGATCTGTTGTAATGGATTATAGAGACTTAGGCTGGAAGTCACTGTTTTGGCTCAAACCGAAGGTACTGCATGTCTAATGATATGGCTATGAGCCAACATGGAAACAGATGAAGTACTGTAGACACCTGGACTCTGAGTATGACGCTTTCAGAATACTGATTGGAGCTAGTGGGATAGGCTTCTGTGGAATAAGGATGTTAATTTAGAGTCTTATAAGAAAGTTGTCTGAGAGTCTATGTTTAGACCTTTGCAGGGGAAGAAAAAACATCAGACTGGCTGCTGCTGTGTCAGTGTACCTGACCAAATGGGACCAGCCATTAAGGTTAGACAAGGGTTCATTCTAGAATTGGGTTGGGCTCACTGAGGCTTTTAGACTTAGCAATCTACAGTACGAGTCTGCATGAGCAGATATAGTGAATGCTGTACCTAGATTCATCACAGGGTTGTGGACCCAAGGGCTGCATGGTAGGCTGATTGCCAGGTCCAGTGGTAAAGACTTGCATAGCCAAGCAAGAATGGATCGCCCTAGGAAGAGTTAGGACCTGGAGCAGTGAAGAGCTGACTGGCAGGGTAGCAGTGCAGCTTCTTGCCTTAGACGAGGATAACAGAGATGAGATGCACAAAATAAAGTTGGGTGGGAGGCTTGAGACAGAAGAAGTCTGGGTGCTCGGTGTGAGAGAGAGTTCTAACGCAAGAATGGGTAACGAGTTGAAAGTGGAGAGTGAAGGAATGAAATTAATTTATACACAGAGGGAAAAGAAGTTGGAGTTTAATGGAGAAAAAGTGTTTTTAAAGTTAACTGCGTGGATGTCAGATTTAAAAACATCTCTGACTAGTGAATTGGGATAGTATGAACTATAAGAAGAATAAGGTAAAACGGGATTAAGACTCCTCTCCAGAAGGAGGTGGGGGGGGGAACTGTGAGTTCCTAATCCAGGAGAAAAAAACTATGTGACCGTTTGAGCGACTTACTGTACTTGAGGTGAGGCAGGAACAGGTGGAAATCTTAACAAAAAAAAAACAACGTGAAACGTGAAATGTATAACTTTAAACATTCTAAATGAAAACGATCTTATGGGTTAGTCGTCTCCATTGCAAACGTGCGTTACGTCTTGGACCCATGCGCTGTCTTCGCATGACAGCGAAAGAAGTTCAGTGACTTTGTAAAGCATACCCAATCGGGAATACCGTGCACGCAAGATACAATGCATTCTGCGTTTCATTATGGTTTTGAAAAATGCCTGCCAGCCAAATTCCAAAACTAGCACTTTCATGTCGTAAACATACAGTATAGTTGCTTATACCTAGTGAATCTTTAAAGAAAAACTCTGGAAATTGTGTAAAATGTCCTTTTAGAAAGTATGGAAATTTGGGCGCTGCTCACCTGTCACTTTGGTCGTCCCTGGACTGATCACTCTCTGCATCCTTTTTCTTTTTCCTGCTGCGATCGATTTTGAACAACTTCGTGAAAGACCTTCCTTTCTTCGCCTCTTTATCCTCCACCTCTTGTAAATTCACCTCGCTCTTGGAAAACAAGTTTTTCAAACTCTTTCTAGGGCTGCTTCTGCTCGCCATGGTTTCTGCGGCAAATAGCTTCCCTCGATTAATGAGACTAATGAGAAGAACAAACTGTCAGCAAACCTGTCAAAATAAGCGGTGCGAATCAACGTTTCACGAGTAGGAGCGTAAAGGAATCAAATGAAAAACTTTCTATTGAAATAAGACATTGATTCGCTGCATTCCAAATCGCTGATAAAGAACATTTAACACTCTTTTTTTGCAGTTTAGACTTTCGTAGTTATAGAAGAACGCAGAATATCGCCCCCGCAGTTTGATTCCCAGGGTAATGAAATCTGTCATTATCACCGAGTCTCTGGCTCCTAAGTCAACCTGTGAGCGCGGGCATAACATTAAATAACCACGCCTACCCCAGCTGTGTGCTGCGATGACCCACACACGGACTTACATACAGTAGGCGGACTTTAAAATGTTTAGTTCAGGTAAAGCACCTGTATGTTTTATACTTAGAACAGAGGATAACATTCCTTTGCTGGAGATTTAACTTAATACAAAATACAAATAAACTCATTAACCATCTATTTCCATTGTTTGTATGTTGTGAGTACAAATACAGTACGTAGTACTGGTATTTCACCTTCTGGTTCCCCTCAACTCCGCACAAAGTTGGTTTTATTTTTTCTGTAAGAAAAACACACGCCTGTCGCAAAGTCATCAACAAAGTAATCTCAAATAGTTTGAGTTACCTGTACATACTGTGTGTAAACTAATCATTAACCTTAACCATATTCAGGAATTGTAATCTCTTTAAACGGGAACTGCTTAATGACACATCACCAGCATGTCAGTGTCTGTTTCACCTTTTCCAGCACTGGGTTTCCAATTCGACATGTCAGCTGATCAGGAAAGTCACAAAGAACAAAAATACAACCTCAGTTTCATGCTCACTGCAAATGCAAAATATCTGGACTGGCCAACTACAGTTTTTGCGAACTTAAGCAGCCTACTGTTTTGCTCAAAATTCATTAAAAGAAGGGGGGGGATATACTATTGCCATTTTTGTAATCAGGCTGGGTTTCCGCTACAATATTGTTTTAATCTCTCTGAATCAACACCTGCTATTCCTCAAGACCTGTCCTCTTTGCAGATAGAATCTGAAGTGAGAGAAAGTACCATAATACATTTGGGCTCCTAGTTCTGGACCTGGAGACCCACTCATCAGCTCACTTTCATTCCAGTCTAGTTTAACGTATTTGAACTAATCAATAAGAAACTTTTTTAAGTTTTGTTTTCTACTACAAAATTTGAAACTTTATGTTACTCATCAAATGCAATAGTTAAAAATGCAGCAGCTAAAAGGCAAATGATTTCTTGGTGAAATGACCCACCTTCGGTGTCCTCATGAGATCTTCATGAGGTCATGGTTGACATGCAGTGGGTGGAAACAGTGCATTGATAATCTCTTTTGACCTTTTTGACTGACTTAGAAAGGCAGTAGAATTGCAGGCTGCAGCTCACCAGTACAACACAAACGTCCTCCTCTTTTTTAAATGCTAAGATAAAAGGCTCTACACAAACATTTATGAAAAAATGAATTATGTTTATTAATTAGAAATTATGTCTCATTTCCATGTTAATAAATCTGGTTTATTAACCTTGGAAGTACTTCAATGAACCCCCTCTCACCTTGTATTTTGTGTTTTCTTCTGTCCAAAACAAAAGTCACCATGAAATAACTATAACATTTAATTTATGTTTGTGTCACAAATATCATTTATGTTTGTGTCAGTACTGAAATGAAAAGTCAATAAAAACAATACTAGCGCAAGGAACACATAATAGGTTTATTCCATGCTGAAAAAAAGTAGAAAGAAAACACAACGTTTCGGCCGTGGAGCCTTCTTCATGTCCACCTGAAGAAGAACACCCGAAGAAGGCTCCACGGACGAAACATTGTGTTTTCTTTCTTGTTTTTTTTCAGCATGGAATAAACCTATTACTTGTTCCTTTGCAGCCTACCCATGCTGAAATACTAGCACAAGATATAAGATGAGTTTTAAACTGGATTTTGTCTTATCTAATATTCACATTTAATTCCGGTGTTTGTGGTAATTTAATAATGTATAGCATGTGTCTATTTAAATTCAGGTTAATCAGCAGGTTAAACATATTGCTCTCAGTCTATCATTCCAGGTAAGGGTAGAGATGTAGTGATCCCAGAAGATCAGGGTGCAGGGGGGGGGTATAAACACTCTGGATGAGATGCCAGTTAATCACAGTTAATTACACACACAGTGATCATTAACAGAATCCCATTAACTTAAACGGTATGTTTTGTAAAGTTAGGAGGAAACCAGGGCACCCAGAAAAAGCCCATGCAAATCCAGGGAGGATGTGCAAACCACACACAGAAGACCCCCGAGTCCAGAACTGAAGCCAGGAGCTGTGAGTCAGCAGTGCTAAAGACCATGCAGCCCACTTCCTTACATACTGTACAGTACATAGCAGCTTATTTTACATCTGAAGTATTGTCTGACAATTTAGTGACAGTGCACCACATACAGTGGGATGTATATAAATTGAATGTGTAATGTAATGTGCAAATAGAAACCAGAAGTACAGTGCCAGCGGGGTACTTCTTTCTTGAAATCAAGAATAAACAAATTATCCTTGTTTTCATAAGCTACATATTTCCTTTTGTGTTTCACTGAATGTTGGCTCAGTGTGTATTTTTTCACACATCAATCTGTGAGAGGCACCGTGCAAAAGCTGAGCTTGTCACTGTCAAGCACACTGCTGTGAGGTGCAAAATGTAAGACAAACCCGAATGGGCGAGGAAGCAGCCCCTGACATACCACAGGGAACAAATCTTGCAAACAGAGCTCAGCGCTTCCACTGAAACTGCTCGTCGCGGCTATTCGGCAAGAATGCAGCTCCCCTGCATTACCTGCCGACATGAACCGAGCTAACTCAAGAAGCCTTTCCCCCACTGGGCTGCTCTTTCTGGTCTCCTCCGACATGAAAGTGGGCTATTGTTCTCGCTGCAAAAGAAAACCTGGTGGAATACTTGCTGTAATCCACTCTTGCTTGTGCCTGTGAGGCTTGTCGTGAAAGGGGCTGGAATTGTCACAAGTTGCATTGTTTTGCTCTATAAATTAGCAGCAATGTCATTTCAATGCAACTAAGCTGATTTCATCACAGGAGAGACTGAGGACCTTTTCTGATGGAATAATCTGTCAATAATGTAAAAAGTCAATATACTGTAGGATTTTAGAAACAAGTTAGAAATTTGTTCTTTATAGATGGGTTGAGGCTGTGATACAGTACCTATGTATTGCATTTTATTCTAGTTATCTCTTATAATTATTCTCAAGAAATAAAGAATTCATTAACTTACATTACTAATGCAAAAACTGACAGCAGGCTCACACATTATTTTTACCCTTTTTTACATTATTATTTCCATGTGTGAACACCCACTCATTGCATTTGTTATGTTTTATGTTTGTTGTATTTTGTGAAACAAAATAAAACAATTTCTTAAAAAGATATTGAAACAAATGTAAAGGACACTAAAACAACATGTTCCTTTATCCAGTTAATGAAGGATGGCATCCTACGAAGACTGTGGCAGCAGCTGTTCCTTTTTCTTTGAGATTGTCAGTGGTGGAGACTTGCATGGGGTCTGGTCTTTTATATGAGAAGCTGCTGGTTCACATCCCTGGCAAGGATCTGCTGCTGAGCAAGGATCTTCACCCAAATTGCTCCTGTAGAATACGCAACTGTACAAATAAGTACAAATGGAAATTACTTAAGATAAATGTGTCAGTCAAAATGATCTAATATTATTCTAATAAAGAGAAGTTGTTAATGAAATTAACGGAAGTTGTCCCAAACTTGTTAATTGAAGTCCGGAAAGAATAACAACACAAGGCTATCTCACACAGCTGTTCCTAATCACCATCATTTTGAAACTACAGTAAACACATATACTGAACACAGACATCTCCCTCTTCATTTATCTCAAGCATCCCTCCTTCGCCCCATCCCCATCTTAGAGTTGCCCCTTGGTTCGGTTCACTCTGAATGGGGTTTGAACCTCCTCATCACATGGCCAGGAGGCTACCCTTTAACCAAGTCGGTTAAACCAAACCCATCTCTTGAAGTATTCTAGACATTCATAAAGGAAGTGATGCCCCCTGGAGTTAAGAAGCTAAACCTCCAGAGGGCATTTCATTCTGAGGAATATGCTAGTTGAGAGGGCTTACCTTCCTGGTAGTGCACACTAATGCCATCTAGTGGAGGTGGTGGTTCATTGTGTAACCCTATGAGCTTCTATTTGCATTTGCAAAGGTAAACATACTGTATTATGCAGCTAACTTGTATTATATAAGGAATAATCTCCAGAACATGGTTTGGTTATCCCACCTCTGGGTTAATTACCTGTTGAGCATCTCTTGGATTAACCTAACAGTAAATTAAAAAATAAATATGCATACACAAAAATATTGTGTCAAAATTATTTTTTGAGTCCAAGGCAACATTTGCCCACTATTGTGTTCTTTGTGTAATTTGTTTGTGCATTGTGTGTATCATCGTACATTGGTTTGTTGCAGTTTAACCTTGTGCCAAGATGGCCAACTTTGTACCTTCATCAGTCAAAATAATATATTCTAAATATTTAATTTAGTTTATTATTTCACATTAAAACAAAAGTTCACAAACCTGCCTCTTTCTTTACTTTCACATTTTTCCATTTTGTTAGAAATTGTATTGAATAGGAATTACTTAATGATCCAATGTTAAGGAAGAAACAAAACATGTAACAAAACCTTAATAATCCAATTAACTCATTAATGTTAATTTTGACGAATATCAGGGAATCTGTGTACTCCAAATGGCAATGATGGGTTGGGTTTTTTAAGTAATTCATGGCCTCAGATCCTGAGTGAAAAACTGTTGTTGTACCCTTGAGCAAGTTCTAAGGTGGTTTGCACAAAGGAATAAGTAATATGCTGATTTACTTTGCCCTTTAAATATATTAATGCTTGCATTTAAAAGTTAAAATGAAAGTCAGTTTTGTTCCCCCTCTGTCCGTGATACTGTATGTTCCTATTTTTTTGTATTTTATGATTTGACCTTTTTGAAAAAAAAATGCAATTAATTTCTTCAGCTCCACTTACTCAAATGAGTCCTGTAACGTTGTTTTACCACTGATAGAACGATGGACTGCATTTTAAGCGCTGGTTGAGAAATCTATCCAGTAGATGGAGCCAGCAGATCAAGGGAGCAACTGATGTTTTTTCGTTTGCATTTTTCAGTCCACTGCAAAATTTACTCCTGAAATTCTGAAAACGAAAACAGCACTTGCAAGGTAAAATGTGAGAAACTCTGCTGGCATGGGAAATAGAAACGGTAGATTTTCAGGTCACAAGTATTTAATTTGTAATAAAATCCCGTAAGCCCTGTTAAGCAGTCTTACAGGAGCAATGTGAGTACATTCAGCTTTGTCCAGCAAAACATTTCCCAACCCTTTGAAATTGTAAAGTGTAGTAAGATAGTACAATTAACATTTACAGTGAGATTTTTTTCTAGCTTTAGATTTCTGAGCTTGCCAGTGTTCCACATTCTGTATTAACAAACAATAAAAGTGTCACGATCATCCTCCTCCCTTTAGGGGGCGCTCCCACCTTGTATTATTTGTCATTAATCATTTGTATTATTTGTCATTAATCATTTGTATTATTTGTCATTTGTCACTGCTCTTGTGTCTCAGGTACATTATAGTTTCATAAGTCACATTGGTCAAATACTGTGTTTTTAAAGAATGGTTTAAAAACATTCAGAAACGTCAGATTAACATATCTCAAGAGTTACATTTAAGAAGGATTCTACCAAGAGCCATCAGTACTCTTCTTCTGTTCCTATCTGCACTGCCGCAGAGCAAATCTCCTTCGAAGAATTTGTTTAATGGAGGCCAACAGCTGGTATCAGAGCCTTCTGATGAGAGGTAAACAAATGGAAGACAACGTTGTTCCACTTTTTTCTCCGCTTCGAAAAGCTCATAAAGGACTGGGCTGTGAAAAAGAAGAAACGCGTGCCAGAGATGTCATAATAAATCAACAAAAACACCGATGCAATGAAAGCTTTGGGCAGAAAGAAGGATCTGAATCATACCTGGGGACAGATGGGGCTTTTTTTTAAATAAAAAAGGGGATGTTTACGCTTAAACGCTTACTGGCATGCTGATTAAAAAGGTAATTACTGATCACGGTACTGGATGTGTCATAGGTATCTGCACATCTTTGTCTTCTCTAACAGCTTTTTCTTTTTTCTTCCTGTAGAGTAAACAAATTCATGAAATCTCTATATAGAGGCCGACGGCCTTGTGGTGCTGTATCTGCTGTGTGCCGTGCTTGCTTCATGACAAAGGGAATCTTATAGGTTTTGCACCATGTTCTGTAGGCCGCTGGTGAAGAAGGCGCCATGCTCATCAAAAAAGCCCTCAAGCTGGTTTCAGAATGACAGCTCATCAAACGCTACCTGATCTCTCTCTGCTTGAAGAGCCATTAGAGCAATTTTTGATTCTAACAATATTGTGGATGAATGATAATATATACTTTTTTGTTCAAAGCAATGTCTGATCTAGGACTTGTTTACAAGTCAGATGACTAACTCAATGGCAAGACTGAAGTATTAATACGTAGTAATACTGTGGCCTGCATCTCCTCAGTGAACAAATATCTGTGTGGAAAGTCCACAATGATCTTCAAATAGACAATGCAGACAAGAGTGCAACCTGAACCATTCTGATTCTACTGTCATCCGTTTTACGCTTTACATATAGTTCTCAAGACCGAATAAATAAACCTTAGCCATTCATACTGCATAAAGGCAATTGGTGTATCCAGAGAAAATATTGTGTGGGAAGGGAAGGTGTAATATGTAACAGGGCTCATTCAAAGTGAGCTTGTTATGAAAATGTATCCCCCTGAAGCTTCAAAGCCAAGTCTGACCTACTGATTACTATTCCATTGTTTCAGAATCTAGCTCCAGGGTCAGTGGTTTCTTGTTTCATGGTACATTTCTTACTGGATACTATGAAAAAGAGGGATGATAATAAGGAATCGTAAGGGACAATGTACAGTATACGGAGTTAAGGAGGTGGGATTCCTACTGGTCTGCTCAGCCCTTGTATTGATTACAATGCTTGGTTTCATACAGTACCTCCCTGGTGGATGGCCTTGACTTTAGTCATTGATCCATGGGGCTAATACACTAAGTGATGACATATTTTGCTTCCCCTGTGCCTTCAGGTCATGGGTCAGAAATCACCAGTGTCCTACAAAGAGGAATCTGTTCCCAGTTCTCCCAGCTCCATTTGCAATTAAATATACCAAAGGGTAGAAAAAACATAGAAAGATGTGCTCAAAATTGAAGTCAAAGACCTTTTAAAAGTGTGAGATTACCATATGTCATTCCCTTTCAGATAGTTAGATAAAATAACGGGAAAGAGCCAAAATATGTTTCCCTTTCATTCACGTCAAGCTCTAAACCTGTTTTCCCTCTTTTACTTCAAATGCATAATTGAATGCACTTTGCTGCCAATGAACTGCTAAAACATCAGTGAAATGCTCACTCAAGGTACTAGACATACAAATAAAAGTAAACAAAATAACAGATAAGTGTCTCTTTTTCCAGTGAATAAAGTGGAGTGACTATATATTCAAATATTAGAAAGGAGGGGTGATTAAAAATGACAATCCAAAATCTTTCAAATGATGAGAAGATTCCTACTGCATGAAATATAAATTCAGATTATAGTTCTCCTAGCCCACTGACATCAAACTTTTTTCTGGATGGTTGATAAACTAGAACAAAAAAGTACATCTATCCATGTATAGTTATTGTTTATTGATCTGTAGAGTTATTGTACCTTTGAAAACATGCCCTTAAAATGTTCAAAATGTTGTGCAAAGACAATGGCAAGACCAATGAATTTAATGAAGATGGAGCAGTTTTCCATGCTCTTGAGTGGTTGGGCATTGTAGGTAACTGATTGAGTAACCGTAGTCCAGTACATTTTATGTTTTCCTTTCAGTAAAAATATATCTGTGCTACTTGAATTCTTGGCAAGGCATAAGCTTATAATTAGAGGCACTCAAAGGTTTAATGGAAGTTCAGCGCAGAATTTTCTTGGTAATTGGGTGTTGCTGTAACATGTGAACGCCAATTACTGGTAATTCTTAGTTTTGAAAAGGTTAGATTGGGGAACTGTGTCAGCATGTGTACTGAAAAGGAACAAGTAAAGGAATCTTTCATTAATCTTCACCACTGAAAAGTTATGTTCTGTTCTTTCTGGTTTCAGAGTGGAATAAGTCTCTAATTGTACCTTTCAATTTCTGAAAGTCAGAAATACCCAGTAGTTCTGAACAATGAAAGTAATTTTCCCAATAAAAATACTTTCCAAAAACGTAACAGGAATACCAGTGTTGTATTGGATTGTTTTATTGACTCAATGAGTGCTTGAGGAGAGCCCCCTAGGTCTTGTAAGTCCTGTAGGTCCTCTCTTCTCAGAGAAGGAGTGGTGATGCATTATTCCACCTCTGCTGTTTTTCAAACCACTGTATATCAGTTTCCATAGAAGACCAGATATCCATAACATTTACATTTTCTTTTTTGTATCACAGAGAATTTGGTCGAGGTTCGGTATTCATATGGTAACAAATGTTATCTATGTCATTAACAATATAAAGCTCCTAATTACAAATTTAAATAATATATATAAATAATATATATATGTATTTAACATCTGTCAGTGATGAAAATAAAACACAGATATGTGTGGGGGAGGCAAAATACCACAGTTCTGCAGCTTTCTTAATTTTTGGAATACCTGTCTACAGAACAAAGTTGCACAGCAGGTCCTCTGAATTGTGTGAAATAATTGAGCGACCTTTCCTTCTTCTCTCTTTCACTCCTTGGTGTGGTTTTCCCCTCATGTGAGCGGTCATACATAACAGGAAGCTTCAGCTCTCTGTACTCACTGGTTTAGACAAAAATAACCTAATTTCTGTCATTTATTCAATCTGACAGTAGGAGAGTGTGTCTGAAAGCAATCAACTGCAAAAAAAAATTCAAGGTCTGAATTTTGGGGATTCTGGTGTCCAGTACTTACCGAAGACAAAACCTCACCCAGTGAGGGACAGGGGTTCTGTTCTGTGGCTCCCTGGCTATAGGACTGGATTGAAGCTTGTCAGGGTTTTTGAAAACAGTTTCATACTTTGGCTTTTATTCACAATTTATTCACATTATTAAATTATTGCCTGGGATGTCTGAATAGTTTGGAATATTTGACTGTCTAACTGAGTTTTGGTGTCTATTATGCATTACAGTTGAGCAGCCGGGCAAGTCATATGAGAGACGTTATATTAAATGCAACATAAGTTAAAACATATGGCATTTTGGCAGTTAGGATCACCACTTCCAATGTCATTAATTTATATTTGCTTATATATGTATTTCTTTATTAAAAAATAACCATGTACCTTACTGTCATACCTTTGTATAAAAGGATAGTAAACTCAAGGACTGAAGAATAACTTTGGCTTTATAAGCTTAAAAGTGGGAACTGATTTTATATATGATATGAATTTAAATTTTTGTATATGATACCACTGTACAAGCTGTGGTTCTCTAAAATGCAAGCAGAAATGAACTCATTCTAAACACAAGCAGAAATCAATCCTCCCACAGACAAGTGGTATGCACAGAATAATGGGTGGATTCAGAAATGTGGCAAATGATATAACATGGACAGAATATCAGTTAGAAATAACGCAAATCAACAGCACCAAGGAGGTTGCATAACAACTGGGTAAAAAGGTAAAACATAAAAACGATAGTGCAGATTCTGTGGAAAGTCAAAAAAAGTACTTCAGATGAAGATAAAGTGTAAATCACCAAAATATGTGCGCACAGGAAAACTACGCTGATGATCATACAGTAGCTGTTTGTGTTGGGTGTTGAAATGGTCATCCCTGATTGCACATGGATGTATTGCCTGTTGGAGTGCCCAGACCATGATTGGCAGTGGCCAGCGAGGCCATTTAGCCAGACATACTGTAGCAAGAGCACAAAGGGGCTTTCCAGCAGAAGAGAGAGTGAAAACGTGATAAATCTCTCGGGAGCTCTGCCATAGAAGATCTTCTAAACCATTGGTACTGCATGGGGTTCGGGAGATTGTGATGGAAACGTCAATGTCAAATTAAATAGTCCTGTCCATAAGTAACCATGTAATAATAAGAATAAGAAAAACAACAGTATTAATATTAATATTTTACCAAGTGAAAAGAAGCATGTTAGGAGGAGTACTGTAGCATTTATCTACATTGATTGAAAGGTTTGATTTCGTTAAAATCTCAAGGGGGTACTTGAGGGAAATAATTTAGGTTGAAGGGGTTTAGATCCCCTGTTCTTAACAAATTAAGCAGAGAAAAGGTTAGGGAATTTAAGCATCCAAAAAATGGGCGTTGGAATAATTTCCTGTTTGGAGAGCCTTATATCACAGTGACACGTTCTGATCTATTTGCATCTTTTCCAAGAACCTGGCTCATTCTTTAAAAGCGACACAAAAAGGCGGATGTATTCACCTTTTGGCAGCAATTAGTTGTCACACACGCCTCTGTTCATGCAGTCACTTGCACAGAGCTTGTTTACTTTGTTGACAATGTTTTCATTTTCCTTCTTGTGGCAACTGGTTCTGTGGAATTTCTTGCAAAGTGGAGAAACAACAGATCTGAAACATACACCTCCCCCCCCTCCAGTCATCCATCTATCATTAGATCTCTGACTTTTGGTAAAGGTGGTGGCAACCTGGAGCCTATCTTGAAATAGGCATAAAACTTTCTTACATCCTGGATAGGGTGCAAGTGGGCACACAAACAAAGGGAGAATTTATAGACACCAATTATCCTAACCAGCAAGGTAGGAAGAAATTGGAGTCGAAAACTCATGCGATCACAGAGAGAATGCACAAAGGGCTTTCTAGTCCATAATCAGATTCAGGAGCCCAAGCTATATACAGTATAGGACTACAGTTCTAGCTTCTGTTCCACTATGGCACTCCTTCTTCCAGTCATGCTAGTATACAGTATGTCTTGTTTTCAGCACTCTGATTTTCTTAGTAGGGAATGCCTTGTCTGCCTTTGTCCAGTGTTCACACAATTTAAAATCACGAAGGAAAAGTGAAAGCTTCAATGATCTTGTCTACTTCACATGTTGCAAATAAATATACAGTATGGGGACAACATTTAGATACATTCAGGGTTGCAAAATGCAACCATCACCTTGAAAGATGAGGAAAAGAAGACATGGACCACATTCAAAAGAACGTTGCTTTCTTAGACTATTGCAAATGTGAGGACGGTTGCTTTTCAGAAAACTGTTTTTACTGTAAATATTGAAATATTTTTAAGGTATGTGTTCCTATAGCAAATTTCAAGCCAGAGTGGATTTTAGTCTGTTTAGTTTAAGAATTTAAGCAAAAACTAATTAGAGATAGTGATGTGTATGCAGGGGGATGCTACAAAACTCTTAAATTGTCACTTCTAGCTTTCTCAAGTGTGAGGTGCAACACACTACAACAACTTTGTGGAAATACCGACTGTACTTCATAGTTTTAGTGGATTGATTCCAGACAACAATGTAACCAATGAGACCCCACAAGGAAAGAGGAATGAGTCACATGAAACCTGGCAATGATGTAACTTTTCCACTTACTAAGGTAATACACACCTTTAAAGGTTGCAAAACTGGTTGTAAAAGCCAGAAGGCATGGCAGCATACAAGGTAAATAAATGTTCCTTGTTTTATAGTTTCAAACTGTGTCCTGGAGAGAAATTTACAAGGGCTTCTTTAAAAACTGCAGTCTATACATCAATTTGTGTCATGAGGGAAATAAATCTAAGTGATAAATGTCACTGAAAAACAGAAACACATTTCAAAGAATACACTCAAGAACATGCAGATGGGAGTGAAATCAAGTGTGATAAATGAGGATTCTATAGAATGGATGTTAGTTATAAAGAACATTATAAAAACATTATAAGAATTATTGATCTTCAGTAACATGAACATTGGTTTCAGATTGATTTGTTTTTCTATTCAAATTGACTTAAGTCTCAGCAGTGGAACAATTTGTAAGCTTTCTACTGATATTTGTGCATCATCTTTGTGGCAGAAACACTAAATGGAAGTTTTTAATTTCGTTTCAAAGGGTGACAATGCCTAAGACATTGTCATCCCAGCTGTTCTAAATCATAATCATTTCCAACATAATTTCTTAGAAGTTATATACAGTATACTGTATATCATATGCAAAAGCCTCTTTTTTGCATTTTGTGTCTTGTGTCCCCACTCCATCCCATCTCCAATTTTGTAGATTAGCTCCTCACTTCATATAGGGTTCCCAGCCATATCACCCTATGGCCAGCGTGCTACACCTACAACCAAGCAGGTTAAGTCAAATCTTATTATTCCTAAAAACTCAATAAACATCCTCAAATGCATCTTCATTAATCTTGAGTGTTGTTATTCCTCATGAATTGAGCCCTTTCAAAAATGGCATTGTTGTACTGGTCTGTAGTTGCAACAGAACCACAGTAACTTAACAATGCTGATATTATCCAGTATAAAAAAATCAAAAGGTTGTTGCATCTCTCCAACTTCTCTCTTCGTGACTCAGCATCCCTCAATAAACTAGTAACATACATGAAACCCACCACATGTATTTTAGATTCCATTCCCACCACTTTATTTCAGTCCTGTTTCTCTTCTCTCTGTCCCATTGTCGTCAATATTAAATAAATCCTTGAGGATTGGCATTGTACCAATGGTCCTCAAAACTGCTGCCATTATCCCTGTGCCAAAAAAGCCTAACATGGATCTCAACACCCTAAACAATTTTCGCCCCATCTCCAACTTACCCTTTCTTACACAAATTCTAGAATGTGCAGTCACATTTCAGTTACATAACCACCTCGTGTCAAATAACCTTTTCGATCCCCTCTAATCTGAGTTCCGTCAACTTCACAGCACAGAAACTGCCCTGGTCAAAGACACTACATGATCTTCTGATAGCTTCTGATTCTGGTTCTCTTTCTACACTCATCCTTCTTGATCTCAGTGCTGCTTTTGACACTGTTGACCATGACATCTTACTTTCTTGTCTTGAGACTGTGTTTGGAGTTTCTGACACTGCTCTCAAATGGTTCAAGTCTTACCTCACTGATCGCTGTCACTTTGCCTCTCTTAATGCGTATAGGTCTGAAATTGGTCTTGTTAAGTCTGGTGTTCCTCAGGGCTCAATACTGGGTCCCTTGCTCTTCAGCATTTCCACTTGGTCAGCTTTTAAGATCACATGGCCTCAGCTATCATTTCTATGCTGATGATACTCAAATATACATCCATACCAAACCTGACATTGATGTGGCTGTCTCTATTCTATCTAATTGCATCTTTGACATAAAATCTGACTAAAAATTTCCTTCACCTAAACTGTCATGCTCATGCTCATTGGCACCCCCCATCAATGTTGTAAAGCCAGTCCTGTAACCCTGTCTGTAGATGGTTCTGTACTTGTCTAAATTGAAAAACCTTGGGGTGATATCTGATTCTGGCTTCACATTCGACCCACATGTACAGCATATTGTCAAAACATTTTTTTCACCTCAGAAATATCACTAGACTATGACCTATGTTATCACTAACTGTGGCTGAAAAGCTGATCAACACATTTGTGTTCTCCTGAATTGACTACTGTAATGCTCTACTCGCTGGGGTATCTAAATTTACATTGAACTGCAGTATGTCCAAAATTCGGCAGCCAGAATCCTGACCAGGTCTAGTGCAAGGGATTACATTACTCCTATCCTGGTGTCCTTGCACTGGCTTCCTGTCAAATTCCATGTGGACTTTAAAATCCTCATGCTTACCTATAAGGCTCTGCATGGCTTGGCACCTCAGTACCTGTCTGAACTATTATCGCCCTACTCTCCACCTTCACTCTTCTAATTCTGGTCTCCTAACTGTCCCCCCAAGCCCGTCTACATTGTATGGGTGAAAGGCCCTTCTCCTGTTATGCCCCCTAGCTCTGGAACTCTCTCCCTAAGGATATCAGAGAGTCACCTTCTCTAAACTCCTTTAAATCCAGACTCAAAACCTTTTTCTTTAGAAGAGCCTTTACTTAACTAGTTCCATTATTTACCCCCTCTGCTCCTACTACACTTAGTACCGCACTCCACATTCTCCTCTGTGTATTGTAATTGTGTTTAATCTTGTGTATTCTTTTTATTCTGTAAAGTCTTTTGAGAAACAACCTTTAAAGGTGCTATAGTTGTAGTTTCTTAGATATATTCTTTTCCCCTTTTAATGAATTTGTTTAACTTCTCCTCTAATCCTCTAATCTGAGGCTACAGCCCCTATTCTTTGTGATATATGTAACATCCTGGTTAGAGAACTATGAATAACATCCCTCATTTCCTTGAGCATAAAATTGTCATGCCTGGCAATCATCCTTAGTTCCTTAATACCTGTGTTGGTCATTCTAAAATTGTTTAACACTAAAGATACTCCTTCCGTATTATAGGGCATGCTTCTGACATCTACTTTTGTAAAAACCTGTCCCTTTCCCCTCTGGGGCCTGTGGGAGTGTGCTGTTCTGGTTAATAATACAACATAATGCAGCTAAAGCCTCTGGCAATGACATGAAATTTGCATTGAGTCTCACCTGGAGAAATGACGTCTTTCCCTGCATAAATTATCATTTCAAAAGGGGGCTTAATTAAGTTACTGAAAAGCTTAGACAGATCAAAAACCAGCAGACCTGGAATCAATGGATGGGTGGCCATCTGTGGTTCTCTAGTGCCAGGGATAATTACCTTTATTATTAAACTAGGCTGTCCAAGCTGGAACACTGTGCTACAGTATTTTAATTTCTACTCATCCATCTTATTTTTGTTAAAAAGGTGATAAATAATGAACTTTCATACTGCAGTTCTTCAGGGTTTGATGTTGTAATGCTGGAATTCCTAAACTTAATCAAGGGTGCTGTTGTGCCTCATTGGGTGGCTGATCTCAGCTTGATGTTTCTTTTAACTGTTGATCAGTCTCTCACTTCAATTTATAGGAAATTACGCAGATTATTACTCATAGAACGGCTTTAAGGCAGTGACATTTGAGGATTTCCTTGCTTGAAGAGCTTGCTTCAGTTTTTCCCATGACTTTAGGTCCAGACCTTGACTTGGCCGATCCAAAATGTGAAATGTCTTCTTCAGCCATTCTGTGGCAGTTCTCCTGTGTTCAGGATCATCGTCTTATTGCATAGCCTCATTCACCAAATTCAAGGTTCCCTCAAGGCTAGCAAGCCGTCCAGATTCTGAAGGAGTAAAACAGCCTCATACCCTGAAACCATGAAGTTTTGTTGGAGTTAATAAGAGAGGCCTGCAGATGTTACTCTGAGAATATTTGTTACTTTCTTGATGATGTTCCAGGTGGCTTTTGTAGAGATTTTGGCAGAACAGCAGGTCCTAAAGTAGGCAGAGGCACTGTGGTCTTGAATATTTATTCTTACAGAAGAAAGGTGGGGCCCCAGATGTTTAGTAATAGTTTTGCAACGTGCTCCAGAGTGATGATCATCAACTATTCTTTTCTGAAGTGCTTGGAAATCTGTCTTGATTCTTGATTACGACATGACATGGTTCCACTAAAGGTAAAGACCAAACTCCCAGAGTGTTTGACTATTATATAAGAAAACCACTTCATTCTAAGTACTCTATTAATAGTGCTAGAGGTTATAAATTTTTTCTGCTTCATATAACATTGCATCTCAAAAAAACATAAAAACTGTTTATTTAAGAAAATACTGGTTTCGATAAAACAAGGTAATCATGGTGAGAAAATGTTACTCCCATAATTATTTTGGATTCACAAACTTCTTCTCACACTGCAGTGTCTTTCAAGGGTCAAGCTTGAGTATTAGTGTTCTGGAGGTAGGAGGAGAGCATGTTGTTGGTTTTGAACAGGTCGTCAATGGAAATATTCTGTTAAAGAAACATCACATTTGTATTAGTGTAGGTGTTTTAATACCCAAAGAGCTTTGTGATGGTTACAGGGTGGAATAAAAATCATGATAGTACAAGTGTGAAATGAAATGTTATTAAGTAACTGTTGTTGCATTTTTTACATTACTAATCAAATGATTGATCACTGATTCACTGATCAAACTGCTCAAGAGGCTGTACAAAGATAGATACTTTATTAATTGCAGGGAAATTGCAGAAGAACAACATACCACAGTGATTGTGGCCTCTGAACACGCATCCTGTCACAGACACATGAACACACACAGGACAGGAGTAACAAAAAACCAGGAACACACAGCTATTCATATGAAAATCATTTTTTGATTTATTACAAAAAAAATCCTATTACAATAACAAAATACATGCTCTTATGTTTCCGAAACCTGAGCTGAAACAAAAATAAATGTTATTGGACAAAAGCTTAAAAGACAGTTTTACCCATATTTGTTGCTAGTCCTCACTGAGCAGGACTTCAAACATACACTCAAGATTTAAAGTTATTTGAAATCCAACACTTTTGTATTAAATTAATTATTTGTTACTGCTTCCAGAGCAGAAATTGTCTTCTTGAATTAGAAAATTGGGTACTAATCCAGTGGCCAAATAATAATCTCAGAAACTGAACAGATCTGGACAACTTTTTTGCCAGAGAAATCTCATCTTCAGTGACGCACAAAGTAGTCATTTAATTTGAGATGCAAGGCTGTTCTTGAAGGAGCACAACCAAAACACGAAAGACGACATTTTCTCTGTTGGTCCCAGACATGCAACAAAGGGAATAATGGAAAGAAAATGAATTAAAGCAAATTAAATCAGGAAATGAATATAGATACCAGGTGAAGACAGGAAATGAATTGAAAGTAAAAGTTTGTGGTTTACCCACCAAAACAGACTTGTTTACGTTTGTGTCACGCAGGCAAGCAACAAATAGTTCATTGTGCATTGAAAAAAAGGACTGAAAGCAATATGATCAGGGTGCAAAAAAGACAAGAAATTGTTTGCGTTTCTGTTTTGGACTTCACAGCAGAGGGGTATTTTCTTAACAAGTCCCTTTTTGTTTTTATTTTTGTGAGAAGTTTCCTTTGATCTTCTTCGGACCTGAACCAGCATAGATACAGTCATGCTTTGAGGTTATTTCTGGAATGTCAGCAATCAACCAAAAAGGCACATGTAGATTCTTAAAGGAAAATTTTCCCATTGTGCATTTCAGAGGATCATTGATTTCTTATTGGCTGTACATTAGGCCTTTTTCTTACTGAACTGACAAACACAAATCAATAATGAAAACTATTCTAAATAATCGAGAAGCCCAGCTGAAAGAATGGTCTCCTTGCCCAATCTGATAAAAATTGAAAAAAAAAAACTTTCCACTACAAATACTATTTGAGTAGATTTGCATCCTTCTCACATTTGTAGGTTAAGTAAAACTGGAAAATGCTTTTGGATTATTTTGCTCTGTACAGTCCATTTTCTATCAGAGCCAGAATATCAGTTTTATATGTAAAGACATGTACATACTATATAACCTGTACTTTTTTATGAAAAGATTTGAATGCTGGTATCTTAGTGCAACACTAATATGATGCATCAGAATTTAGAAGGCCCTTAGAAGGCAATCTCACATCTCTTAATTAGCAACAGGCAAGTTAATTAATAATCAGTTAAGACCAACATTACAGATTATTTGTACATCAGGGGAATATTCATACATCAAGACTGTAAATAAGCTGTTGACATGATATTTCTTTCTCAAAGGAGCCAGTTCCAGGTTTTATTTATTTAGTTTTTTTGAGATACCTTATGCTATTCTAAATTCTCCCTGGATTGTGAGGAATGCATGAACCAGTCTGAAATATACATTGTTAGCAACCCTGTTCCACTCTTCAACTATGTAAAAATAAAACAGCAAAATGGTCAAAGTGTTGTGTTTTGTGTTGTGTCACAGTGTTGCAGATTTTAATAAACAGTAAAGTTGGTATTTGAGCCTAGTGGCTCATCAGACTGGAGTTTCCATATAATTGAGTGGCCTACTCCGTGACTCGCCTTTGTCTACATATGTCAGAAGGTCATTGCTGCTGATCTTCCAGCCCTCTCCACCATCTATCATTCATGTGTTTTGCATAAAGCAAAATCCATCTGTGATGATCCTTTACATCCCTTGTTTAATGAATTTCTGTGACTTCCATCAGAATGCAAATACTGCCTTCCAACTCCCAAACCAATAGATTTAGGTTCTCATTCATACATGTAGCCATATCCTTACCTAACACTTGACTTTCTATGCAAATATATATTTGTAATGTTGTTGTTGAGCTTTTTTTCTGTATGTCTGTACACCAACACTGTTGCTGTCAAACAAATTGCCCCCTCGGGGATAATGAAGACTCTCTCTAGTCTATTATAGAGCATCTCTTTCTGGTAATACTGGTATCCATTTATATAACAGAGTGGGCTGGAGAAATTGGGATAATTTACCTTATAAAAGATTTCAACAGGAGAATCCATAGCAGGGTCTTAAACACCCAACTTCTAATTAAGAATCCAAAACCCATACCAATGGTCTACACTGCCCTGGGTGTTATAGGTGTCTAAAAGGTCTAGAATCATAGATTTTTGATTGATTAACTGAGAAATGACCAATACAGCAACAAACCGGTGAAGACCAATGCTTCAGGAGAAAATAATTGAGTACCATATTGAGCCCAGCCCATAGTGTGAAGATCTGCACCCACACTGTCACTGCACTCTTTGAGTTTTGTAATGAGATGTTTTCAACTATAATAGGAACTAAAATTCCTTTGGTGGTGTCTTGATTTTATTTAATGCATGGCCCCATTTGCATTACATTACTGGTCTAATTTAGAGATACTCAAACCAGTATCCTGGAGATTGTCAGTCCTATAGACTGTGCATGAAACACCAGGTTTTAATGACTAAAGGTCTGGAAACACTTGTAAGCAAGATCAACTAAGTCATTAAGAGCCAAGGCAAAATAAATATTGCATGGTACAGTGGCTGTGGAAATGAGTACCGGGGGTTAATCCTTCCGGGGGTAATATGCCGGCCGGAGTTTGACGCTGCCCACATCACCTCCACTTCCAGTGTCGGATGGTCAAGGAAAATGGTGACCCTTGCCCCCCATTCCCCATGGGCCTTCATGGCCTTCATGGCCTCCTTATAGTGGCCGTTGAGGACCACAGGTTTAATTAGATAGACAATGAGGAAAAAATGAAAACACCAAATGTTTTCTACTGTAGATGTCATGGATAAAGTTACTTTTGTATTTTCTCTGCCATGTTTCTAAACATTTTCAGTACCTCATAAATTCGCATTCTGCATCGTGACACTTTTCAATTTCTTTGCATTGTGTTCACATCAAAAACTAAAAACAGGTTGTCCTGTGATGGCAATGCTTTTATGAACACAGCCACGAATATTTCTAGAGGAGCTAAACTGGGAGTTTAAGATGAAGACTGCAGATTGACACCCCTCAGATCAAAGCAGTGGAAAAAATTTAAATCAAGAAAAAAATAAAATGATAAGTCTCTGGCTTGGCTCCTATTGTTTTATTTAGTTCAATGGAATGGAAAAAAGGCACAAAGCACCGTCATTATCATTTCAAGCACTGACAGTATCTGCAAAACGTCTGCGTAGGCATCATGCCGACATTTAAAGTGACTCTTAATGATTGACATTTATCATTTGAAAAGCTGAACTTGTTATTACAAACTGGATCCTAAACAAGAGTTTATACTACTGAGAGGTTGTATGTTATCACCATGAAACTGCACTGCCACAAGCAGATGCCAATCAAGAAGTTCCTTTGAGAGCAGAGGAGCTACTTGAGTGGGATGCTTGGAAGATTTTTGATACATGCGATCCCTTGATGTCATGTTTGTCCTCCATCAGGAATGTGCATCACCAAGATGAAATGACAAAAACGACTTTATCTTCCTATTGCTTCTGCAGGTAACCATGAGGAAACTTCAGTGCTCTGAAGTTTCAGAGCTGAAATTACAGTTGCTGCCATAGGAGGCAGCTGTAATTTCTCTGAGTTTCTCAGACTGTGAAGTGTAAGACCATGCCTTGGCTTTTTTGTGTTCGACAATGTCTGCCTGGGAGTCCTGGATTTCGAATATTCTGCTAAATCTTTATATATTTCACCACTTAGGCAGGTCAGTTGTTAGCTGTCAGTTGTTAGCTATCTCTAGAGACTGTTAAGGCCTCTTTTGTCTGTATATAGGGTCACTTGAGGCACATTGTTTATTTAATTAGTTATTTATTGGAGGGCTAAGAGTCACATTTTCACATGGGTATAATTTAGAGTTTTTGAGATATAAAGGGATTCATGGTGGTTGTTAGGTTGTTTTTTGAGCAAGTCATTTTGGTGAATGAAGAAGATTGGCCAGCATAATTACTTCTTTTTTGTGCTGTGTTTTCCTGGGCATTGCAGGTTCCATGTGCTCAGATCTCAGGAGCCATAAGGAAGCCTGTTACACCGATCAAAATAAAAAAGCGAGTGTGGCTTCGTGATTTGTTGGCTTAAACAAGGATTAGAAAACATGCGATCATAACTGGCATAAAACATTAAGGAACTGGGGGAGATTGTGGGTGGAGAGCAAGGAGGAAGGATTTTTTACAAAAACAGAATCCAAAGCCTAGTATGAATACAAACATTTAGTGGCAACTTTAAATCCTGTACGTTGACTTGGACCATTGGAAAAATATATACAACCCTACCTTTCCAAGTGCTTAAGCACTAATTGCTTAAGCAATGTCCTCTCCCCCTCTGAGTAAACCCTGAGTAGTGTTTACTATATTGGATTCTGCTGTAGAAACTGTAGCTCACCCACATCCAGCTGGTATCACCTGTTCCAGGTAAATATTCCCCACCCACATGCTATTTCAACCTATGTTTTGATTTGCAGATTATTCAAGGCCTTTTCATTTCCTTTTATCTTTCCTGCTCGCTTACAGTACCTCTCTTGCGCATGTTTTGTTTTTTTAGTAAATGTCAGCACCTGACTCCTCGCTGAAAGAGGGAGCATCCATGCCACGCAGTATATTCAGTTCGGAAAAAATGTAGGTGGCAGCGATTTGTACATAATTTCACAAAAGAATCCTACATCCCACACCTCATGTGTATTTAAAGTGTGCGAGGCTATCAATTAAATGAGTAAAGACAACATTTGTTCCATTTTCAGAATTGGTACTTGAATGTATTTTGTTATAGACCAGGCAGTCTTACTTTAGGAATTTCTTTTCCTAGTGTACACCCTAACAAGGATGGAAAACAGAATTCAATTACTACCACAGATGTGACATGATAACACAAATGTACTTGAACATAAAAAATCAAAATTCAAAACAATGAGTCCACAACTAGTTTTAAGCACCGCACATTACTGTTGAAGTAAGCACTGTATACATCATGTATACTGTACATGGATTGGAAGAAACAGTTTTTAGGCTTTGTGGGAACATTATTGAAGTATTATTAAGATGTAAAACTGTTCTTAAGCTGTTATTAATTTGTCCTGTGCAAGATTTCAATATGCTCCTGAAAAGAATACAGAAATTGTTTATCTTACATTTTACCTCATTTACTCTAACAAATTGGTTAACCCTTGTGAATGAAGAAGCAGACTGGCCAAGTTAGCACTAAGCAATACCAGAGGCTCAGAAAGAGGAACACAAACCTGAACACTGCTCCTAAATATCTGTTCTAGGATATAACTGAATAAAGCTATCTGAATAAACCCCTCAATATCCAAAACAACATTTATAAAAGCCTGATAAAGACGAGGACATTGCTAAATCAAAAACATCTAAATCTTTTTCTGCTTCCTGAACGTCTGTATAACTCAGTATGAGTGGTCCTTTGATATTTATAACATACAGTACTTCTTCATCAGAACCTTCTCTCAGGCTCTGGGGTTGGTTTGTAGTGCAGAATTAATGGCCTCCTCAAGGACTGGTCAACTTAGAACAGCCAGGAAAGGGAGATGTTATTACCAAGACAACCCACACAAACAAAGGGACAACATCTAAATGTCATTTATCATACATATTTAGCTTGAATAATTAACCTGTAAAACCATACAACAAGAAAAAAAGAATTGACAAAAGACATTTAAAACTAAGACAATGAAAGTTCGGAGTGGGCAGACATCTATCAAAACTTTTCATCTTTTGTTAAGAAAGTACCCAAAATTCCCGTGGTATCCCGTAACATCTGAGGTAATTTGAAACTCTAATAAACCAAAGGTATCAGTTAAGGGGTGCCTTCGTGCATCTCTACAGTTAAAGCACTTTGCTATCTATGCAAATAACCAGGTTTCTGACATACCTAGCGTCCCACACACTTGGAAGTGTACAATTTCTCTTTTTTTTTTAAACTTTGATTTGGTCTCTGGCATCTAGTACCACAGTTATCTTGAGCACTTAACGAGCTGTCAACAACAATGCAAAACATAAATTATAAGCAAATTGATTTTTTTTTTTCATGAGATTAGTTCCTTAGAAGTATGGTCATGCTGTGAGGAACAAATTTTATATGATGCAATCATGTATCATGATGCAATCATGTTATAAAATAGATCACTTTGGAGAAAAAAACATCAGCCTGATAAATAATAATACTCCTCAATTCAAACATATGAACAATACTTGCAATGCCCAGCTGCAATAATATGAATATTAACTGTTATCTACTGCCCCCTCCCACCATAAACTGACACAGTGCAGTTGTGCAGTGATCTTATAATGATCTCCAGTGACAACACACTGATCTCCACATCCTGAATTAGCAGAAGTTTGCTGTTGGGCTGCTAGGCTTTGTAACTCGTGATTTTTGTGCTTTTTAAGGTAGATGGCCAGGCTACCCACTGCACGGTGTCATGCTGAACAGACTTTTCCAGACTTAGCTCGCATGGATGTTGATCTTTCTCAGACTTCACAAAACCAGGTCAAGTCATTATCAAACACACAGCTTTCTGGGTATTCTATATGAAATGCCAGTTCTGGACATTGCTAGGCACAAGTTACTATTTGTAACTGTATTTGTGTATTTTTATCCCATTGATAAAATTGATTACGCCTCTAAGGTGTAAAGGTATGTTGATGACTAATGGGTTTCTGTGTGTAAAATCTAAAAAGGGAAAGGAAGATGCATAAACCAGATTTTTCTATGGCTTAATTTCTGTAATTGGATAATTTTGTTAGCGTGCTGTTACCTATACGCTACGTTTTGTTATTTATGTTGACAAGTGTTTTTAAAAATAATTTCTCAAAACTGGTGAGTATGTGTAATTATAATAATAATTGCTTACACTTATATAGTGCTTTTCTGGACACTCCACTCAAAGCAGGGAGTAATGAGGACTCCCCTCCACCACCACCAATGTGCAGCATCCACCTGGATGATGCAACGGCAGTGTGCCAGAACGCTCACCACACATCAGCTATCAGTGGGGAGGAGAGCAGAGTAATATAGCCAATTCATAGATGGGGATTATTAGGAGGCCATGATTGGTAAGGGCCAATTCGAAATTTGGCCAGGACACCGGGCCGGGACCCCTACTCTTTTCGAGAAGCGCCCTGGGATTTTTAATGACCACAGACGGTTTTACGTCACATCCGAAGGATGGCACCTGTTTACAGTATAGTGTCCCCATCACTATACTGGGGCATTAGGACCCACATGGACTGCAGGGTGAGCGCCCCCTGCTGGCCCCACTAACACCTCTTCCAGCAGCAACCTTAGTTTTTCCCAGGAGGTCTCCCTTCCAGGTACTGACCAGGCTCACACCTGCTTAGCTTCAGTGGGTTGCCAGTTGTGAGTTGCAGGGTGATATGGCTGCTGGCCATAATTCTGTGTACAGTGGACACAGAAGCACACAGCCTATGACAATGATTAAACAAGGTCAGTAGTCTTTAAAATTATGCTTGGCATTAACCTGGATAGATGAGGGTGCTCAACCATTCAAATTATTCAAATACTGGTCACAAGTAACCTTGTAATGTTATTTATTGGCAATGATTTTATGTAATTATACAGGTAAAATAAATATATATTTTTTTTAGAAAATTAAATGGTATGCACTTGGCACTTGAGTAACCTGTTTTGTTACCCCATTGATAATACTTCTTCATGATTCCTGAACTGTCCATCCTTGAATCACAGAATTATGAAATTGCCCACTGTACATTTCCCTTGGTTCTCTTACATAAGGTATCCCAGGTCCCCCTAATACTGGTTTCAGAATAATGTGCAGCAGCATTCCTTTGACCTTTTTGTTTGAGCAGAATTAACAAGCTCCACATGGTCAGTCTTGCACAGATAAACACAGTGCAAATTCTAAGAAACAATCTCGCCTTACAAGGAATTTCTAGAGAAAAAAGAAAGTGGAAATCTGCTCTTCAGATATGCACACCCAGTGGCGAAACGGATCTGTGAAATCTTGTTTAACAAGAAAGCCTGAATGCCTTACCTGTTGTCCAAATAGTAAAAAAAGGGGAAGGAGATATAGTTAGATATTTATACCATGTATTCATGAAAAGCAGGCTTTAGCTAATTAGGAATGCATGTCCATTTGAGCTGTATTGCACTTTCACAATTCTGATCAGCCTTTATTAGTATCAGCCTCAGAGTATACAGAACTGACTAAAGAGGAAACAGGATATCTAGACTAGAAAGATTATTATATTGTCTGTAACTTTTTGCTTGTCTTGGGCTCGACTGCTGTAACACATCAATTTCCCTTCGGGATCAATAAAGTCTTATCTATCTATCTTATGCTCTGAAGCAATGTGGAACTTTACATAAGGAGATAAAAATGATTAGTTGTCAAGATAGAATTACTGTTGGATCACATTTGGCAGCATTCCCAGCTGTTCTGAATGGAAAGTCTGATAGTAACCAAGTGAAGCAATGGTCCAAGCAGGAGGCTGGTCTTTTTTTTTACCATATAAAACACACTAAAGCACATGTGTTTGAACATGCTACCTCCTCCCACGCCTGCACTGCCTTCTTGTTTCTATCCAATGGGAGTGGCAGTGAATTTCACGCCCTGTCTAGGGATTTCTTCAGGTCTTGGCTGCTTGGAGGACAGCAGAACCTAAAGACACAGAAATAATAATTACTTAATAATTACTTGCTTTCGTGAGTTCTCCTGACTGAATTATCTCTATATGGTACAAAGTGCTGCAGCCTAATCAGCTCTCATTATAGCCTCCTTTCCCTAACCCTCATGTGAACTCATTTTTCCAGAGTTACATCGTTCACTGTGTACACTGGGAAGAAAGGGTCAGGAAAAGTGGAAAAGCATAAGAAACACCCTTTGCATCTATCAGATTCTGCTGTGGATGTATGCTCAGAGATTCTTTGTTCGGTCCTTCTTGGCTTTTTCTGTGTCACTGGGTTACAGTATGTTAGGCTGCTGCTCGCATTGAGAGTGAGTATCAGGAAATGAAGTGGTGAGTTGAAAGACAGGGAGAGTTTTCTCTTCCTTTTAGCTGTACCAGGAGATCATTTTCCAGCAATTTCAGATAGGACAAAGCTGATGCTTACAGTAAGATCAACATCGGTGTAAAGTAGAAGACAGAACAATTTAATTATGTAGAAGAATGGAAAGACTTTTAATTGAATGTAACTTTTAATTTATTACACAATCCTGGGGATTGGTCATGCTTTAAGATTTGGTTTCACCAAAAGTCCACTTTTTTGTTTTGAAAATGGGGTGACGTTTGTCAGTATTGTCTAGCTGTGGTGAGAGGAGGTCTTACTGCCACTTTCCCATCCATCCATTTTCTAGCCCCTTATTCCAATTCAGGGATGTGGGGGGAGCTGGAGCCTATCCCAGCAAGCAATGGGAGCAATGCAGGGTACACCCTGGACGAGATGCCAGTCCATCGCAGGACAGACACACACTGGCACCAATTTTCTTACCACTTTCAATTTCAATATAATACTTCTGAATTTGTAGTTGATTTTGTGCTAATTTCAGCTAGAAAGAATATTAATAACATGTTTATGCTACTTTTATTAAAGTTGTATTGATTTTGATAATCACATTTAATGACTGTTCTCTGGCTTATAGGCTGGTTTTTGTCATTATCAGGACTGAAGCTGAAGTTGTATAGATTTAATAGTGTTAAATAGGTGATGAGGAGGAGAGCAGAATACCATTGTTGTTCAGTGCTTACATCAAGGCAGTTCTTAGCTGCTTTGAAAAAAACTGTGTTTTCAGCCAAGACAATGAAAATGACTAATTTTAAACGTTGTGTTTATGGCTTTATATCCAAGCTCATGCTAAATTCAGCTAATAATCATGAATATTTGGATATGACATAAGTAATGTCACAGTAATGGTGACAATACAGTGGCAAGACAGTGTCAATTTATTGTGTCAGTGTACTGTACAAAAATGTATTGCATATGTTTTGACACTGCACTTTTTAAATTATATTTTTTGAAAAATAATAACACATGCGATGTTGACAAATACAGACAAACAGCTAGAGACCAGTGCAGGAGAGAGTGTACATTTACCGTCCTGCTCTTGATTCCTTTCAGGTTAAATGCAAAATCATTAATTTTGTGCAATGTACCCTTGGTCTCAAAACCCACCGTCTTTGTGCCTGACAGTTTCCCACCTGCAGTCTAAAACAGTCTGTTGCCACAATCATTAACATTCACCACGGAAAACAAATACAGTACTAATACACAAAATGTGCACATATTCTTCCATTTGTCATATGCAACTTTTAAACTCCCATGATTTCCTGCATTCCAGTGGTTTACATTGCCTCAGAAATTTGGTGAGTGCTCTTCATCCCAAGCCTTTCGAAATTGATTAATTTTAATTAATTGATTAAAACTGATCTGTTCTTTCACACCAGAGAACATCTCAGCAACCCCAAGGTTGTGGTGCTGAAACCTGATCTGGTTCCCTCCAAAACTGAAATTTCACAGCAGATGGTGTTTCTTGCACAGTTTTCATTTAAGAGCAGGACTGGAAAAGAAAACTGGTTAATATTCTGTTAAACATACTGAGCTATATTACACACGGTCATAGTGGAGCCCAGTGACTCTTTCAGCTACTTGTGAGCGTATTACTGGTGCAGCATTCAGATTTTGTCTCCCAGCCTGGCAGTAAAGACTGAAACTGTCCTGCCCACTCGGCATTATTACTCAGGTGGAACCACACTGCTGCCTTGCACACCTTCTGAAACAGGACAGAACACCTGACTCAACAGCACTGTCGGTTACCATGGCAGGCACCAAAAACAAAACACATTATTCTGCTTGTAATCATTTTTATTCTTTTATTATCATATTCAATGTAACCAAGAAAATAAAAGTCCAATGTTCTTTAGTTAATTCATCCCAATGAATAAAATGTGTAATGCTCTTTTGGACTTTATTGTAGAATGGTATAATTCTGCAATTAACTACAGAAACTCTCATCACCTACTGTAATTATCTGGCAATTTCAAAAACATTATTGATTAGTGTTGGTATCATAATGACTCCACCCTTGTATCAGGTTTAATAGCTACAGAACTGTAATTATTCCATCACAAAATAGTCTTTCTTAACCTCCCCTGAAAGATTATTTATACGTCTTGTACTTACTTTTTATTTAATTAAAAATTCACATCTCTTTTGAGAAACCTACAATAGCTTTCTGTATTGTTACAAATTTGGCGTTACAAAATTGGTGAAAATCAGGAATTAACCAAGCGATTTAGTCAATCAGTGAAATAATTATTAATAACCCCCAACTTGAAAGTGATTTGTAGCAATATACCTGAGCAGCTGGTATAATTAGAGGCATGTGAAGTCTTTGTTCTCTGGCACAGTTTTGGTGAGAGGAGTAATAATCCAGGAACACTTGGTTAAACAAATATTTATTGCAATGACAAACCACAAACTACACTACACACAACATACAACACACAAGTTACTTTATTTACAGTATTTACAAACAAGGCATTTCAGAGACCTAACATTCTGGTCACTCAGAAAACCCCAGACTGCTACTAACCATTAAACTCTTAATATGCTTACAGAGGCCACACCAGAGATGAACTGCCTTCTAACTAAATACAAAGCAACCTGTAGTTAAATCTCTCTCTCTGCACCCTGGATGCCACAAAATAAACGGGAGCCTATATCCCTATCCATAAAAATGCACCCTTAGCAGGAAAGACGTTTCTAACTGAGGTATCTTTTACCCAGGAAACCCAAGTTCCCTAACAACACAGAATAGCATGCTCTCTGTAACAAGGTTCAAATACTGAGCTCCAGTCAGGTTTGGTTTGGATGATCATGAAGTAGGGGCTCTCTCCAGGCACAAACTACACGTCCCAACTCCTGTGGACTCCTCTCTCTTCTCCTTCTCTCCTGCTTCTTGTGTCTTCTTCCCCTGTTCCCCTCCTTCTCTCTGTCCTCCTAATGTGATTTTATATTGTCTGTTTCTGTCCTGCTCCTTTGCAGTGATTAACCCACAACTTCCCTAGGTTTACTAAGAGAAACTTGTTTCTGCTCAAGGAACCCCCCAGACCTCAGCAAACATCCCCTCTCCTTTGAAGTTTGAAATGTTTACTCTTCCAAGTGTGGGAAACTATATCTGAAATCGAAGAGACACTTCTCAATCACCTAAAGCTGTAACAATATATTTCTATTTTTCTTTCTTTATCATCACCATTTATTAAAAGGGACAGAGAACTACTGTAACATCCCCAATTTTAAACCATGCAAGTGAAAAATCTTTCAGCCTCAAACTGTATGCATACAAGAAATTGGCTTAATGAAGTCGCTGATCACATTAAATAGCTTTGACTGTGTCTGTTGTCGGTCTTGTACTTTTTGTGATTGCCCCTCCTACATTTCTTCTTCTTTGCTGTTGCTGTTAGGCATCATTTATTGGATCTCTTTAACTCTCCTGAAAGAGTTAATAATAAAACACAGAGCCCTGAACTAGAGGCAATCCAACTTATATAACAAAATGGAAGAAGGGAAACTTCTTTGCAATAAACAAATGATATAACTTTACCTTCCACCCAAGTTTTTACATTGGTGCTGTAACTCAGGTTTCCTCCCACTGCCTAACTGGCCCTGGTGTGAGTGTGTGCTTGTTTGTGTCTTTGTCTGTGTCCGCCCTGCGATGGACTGGCATTGTGCCCATTGCTTACTGGGTTTGGCTCTGGCTCTCCCACAACACTCTACTACTGGATAAAGCAGTTAGAAAATGGATGGATGAATGGATCAGAACCAACAGCATAAAGATGTTGTGCTTTTCACTTCTGAATGCTTTTAGACGCTTTAGATTATTTATTTGCAATAGAATGGAATTAAGAAAAGTATTAAATTGTGCCAAAACTGAAAAAGACACTACTGTAAAAAGGAATTGTCAAATTAAGGTGACTTGGCACTGGAACTGCTCAGACCACAAAATTCCATGTAATTTTATTTTGTAAGAATAGCACCCACATGTTCACATTGTGTATAGTACCTAATTTTCTGCAGTGACTAACCCCTAACAACTTGCCTCTAAGACATGAATACATTTTCATTTAATTTTGCTAACAGCAAATCCTTCCTTTCAATGATCTAGTGAGTTGAGTGTGTTTGGCTGCATTTGTCTGTATTACACAAAAACTGCACTGGCACAACATTTTCCTATAAAGGCCAATGAATGAAAAACACAACCAAGGCAAATGAGAGAGTTACTGTACATGAGACAGGCAATGCCTATGTGTGGCACAGAACAGGAGCGTCCATGTGTTTATAGACTGTTCAAGTCATGGAAGAAAACGCATAAATATAAAGAATAAGAATAAACATATTAACGAATGCATATTGAGTGGGGAGTTATGTGTTTGGTTGCAGAAGAACAAGTCAAGGTTGATCCTAAGCTGAAAAGTAGGAAAAAGAAACAGCTGTGTAACACCTGAAGTTTTAACAGCTGAAACATTATGCTTCGTGTTTTTTTGCTTTTCAACGTGGAATTAATGGGTTCTGTAATGTAAGGATTTTAGCTCTTTAGACAGCTCAAGCTGTTTATGCATACTCCATAGAAGTCCATGTGGTTGTTCTGGGTGCGTGAGAAGTTTTGTTTTGAAGGGGAAAAGATTGTTTTGGAAATCACCAGGTACACTACAGGAAGGTGATTTTGTAAACGCCCATGTATGGAAAACATAGGGAAGGTGGATTATTTTTTTGTTTTCTTTTCAAAGAAACTGTTCTGCTGGCATTTGTCTTGTCCATATATGGATATCAATAAGAGGTTGGAGAACAGTTGTAGTTGTAACAGAAATCCACAGCATTTATCAAAATCTTTGAATTTGCTACAATAGAAAATCTACAGTTTCTATGGAACCAGTTTCAACAATACAATAAAGTACAACTCTGTCGTACGCACTTTTGATCAGAATATTTCTGCCACTATAAATCACAGCCATTTAATTTCCTTTTCCTGTTTTTCTTTAATTTTTATCCTGTTCTTTTTTATTCAAGAGTTACACTGCTTTTCTCAGATTTGCACATTTTCCCTCATACAGTAGCAGCCATTCATGGATTGTCTTTACATGTGCAGCTAAGTTCATGCGTATTTGTCACATTAACACGTGACTGAAAGTTCAGCAAAGGAGAAAATACTGTCAGCAGCAGAGAAACAGGAGTGGACAAATAATAGAGTGCCGGGTCTGTGGCCTAGTCTAGTAATAACATCTATCCACTATCTCAGCAAACAACAGGTGCAAGGCAGGGTTCAGGCTGGATGGGACACCAGTCCACCAGAGGGCAGAAACTCACACACTCACACTTACAGTAGGATCAATTTTTCCCAGAATACAAGCAACCTACCAGTATGTTATTGGACTGTGTGAGGAAACAGGAGCATCTGGAGGAATCCCACACAAACAGGGGGAGAACATACTAACTTCATGCACATAGTACCCCAGGTCTGGAATTGAACCCAAAGCAATGTTAACTACTGCACCATAACACTACCCTTCTTATAATACAGAGTAAAATAAAACTATATGCTCCGTTTCATCCTAGGCAAAAGTCAAAATTTGTATGTAGTTTTATTGTGATACATAAAATGTCGTTAGAACATCAAAGGCAAATACCATTTTTATCTGCAATCCAAAATTAGAATTGCCAATCTAATTAAGTTAACTATTAAATAATAAATCTCACTGTCTGGCTACTTTGTCTTAATCTGGCACCTCTTCTGCAAGTCTGGATGATTTTTTGGAAATTTCACTGCCCTCTAGTGGGTAGAAGAAATAGTGCAGCATCAGCTGCATTGAACAGGGTTTCAGAAATTGTCTGCAGTCTTCCCAAGGCACATCTTCGACCACACTAATAGTAATAAGAGTAATAGGAACAAGATTTGCAGTGGTTAATGTCTTCAATCTTGTGAGACACAGTCTAGTCTTATTTTACTTTTCTTCAAGGGACTAACTTCCACAGATGATTTTGATTGGTTATAATTAAGAAATGCACCTAGGTGTTATATTCATATGAAATGGTGTGTAAACATATGCATGTTTATATGTATATATCTTAGATCTACAGTATATATACTCTATATTCTGCAATATCCCTCACTGGATCAATAAAGTATCTATCTAGATATAGAGGCTGTGTTTTTTTCTGCTTCTGTAGAATAACATGTGCTCGAAATCTGCATTTTACTTTCTGAATTTAGATAGCACACAGTGATCATCCCTGACTCTGAAGGACCACAAGACTGTGTTACTTTCATGCTATCACTTACTTTATTCAAGCATTTTAAAATTCCATGTATAAATAGTAGGATGGTGGTGAATTAAAGATTCTAAGACACCATATTAGCCTTTAGTTCTTTGCGTCTAAGGTAACGTTAAAAATATACTCATTTCAGAAAAATCACCAATACCAGCTGGGTGTAGAAATTAGTTGAAATAAGTATTGGATGAGATAACTAAACACACAGCAGGAAACATAATTATACCATTTTCAAAAGCAAGGGTCTCCAGTCCTGATCCTGGAGGGCCTAAACATCTGATGATTTTCATTCCAAATCATGTCTTAACCTATATCAACTCAAATGGACCAATCTTAAACTGGAAAAGTTGAACCAATTTATCATCTCCTAGCTCTTCAGGTGCTGCTGCTTCAAAGAAACCTAGAAAGCTGTATTCACACCAGCCGTTCAGGTCCATGACTGTAAACGGTTGATCCCTGCTCTAAAGTTATGGGTGCTAAGGTGACCCACCAGGAGGATTTTTCATTTAGAAAAAGGTGTGAAAGTGTCACTGGTATGATAATTAAAAGCAAGCCATCCAAGTGGTTTTTTAACAGCATTTTTCTACAATGTTCAAATAAAACTAGCTTTATACTAAGGAGAGCAACTCTGCTTCCAAAATTAAGGAGCATGCCTGGCCTGTGTGCTGCAGACTAATTTGGATAAAAGGAAGCAACATTCTATGTGTACACTAATGATAAGATCTAAACTCCTTTTTTTTCTGTTACCCAACTGTGGAAAGTTTTATTCTTGCCAACATTTACTTTTAATTTCCAGTGAAAAGGAGGAGAGCGTTGCGTTTCTAGGAGGGAAGAGGTCACACACTATGACACAGAACACAAACTCCACTTGGAATCTAACACACTACTGCCTGCAAGACGTATCTGGCATGTTCTGTCTCTTGTAAATAAACCCAGGCTTCCCTACCCTCTCCAGTCCTGACTCAGAAACCTACCACAGCCCTAATCTCACCACAAACAGTCAGGATCATTGTTTGCTCAGACCTTTCACTTTCATCTACATACTTTATCATGATGGCAGAGCAAAAGCTACAGTACATTATGCAAGACCCAGCTCTGATGAGGGGAGGGCACATACTCAGGTATTAAATATTATGCTGTCTTGACTTCTCTTTTGTGTAATGAGTCCAGTTGTAAGTGTTGGTAGTTAAGCCTACAGTGTACAAGAACAAAAGAAATGAGAGCAATGGTTGTAAGAGGCTCATTAATATGTGTTCCAGCTCTTTCCTGAAGGATTCTTAGCTATCAGCTTCAAAAACAAGCTTGGGCAGCTTGGTAAAGACTCCTGCTAACCTTGGTGTTCGAGCAATACTCCCTGCTTTCAATCCTAGAGACACTTCCCTTCAAGACACTTATCCACATATTTTTCTTTTCTGGTCATGGAGAAGTTCAAAAAGTTGATTCTTTTCCAATACATTTCTGCTCAGAAGTGAATCTGTCCAGTGAAATCATAGCCACAATGCATTTTTTTAACCTTGCTATTTGTTATATAACAAAATTACCCAACAGGTTTCAAGGCTCTACCATGTTTGGATTCAGAGAACAATGTTTTTCGTTCATTTTCAGATTTTGGCATTACAGCAACATTTACAATCCTGACAAATTGAATGAGTTTTTGTCTGGGCGGGGAAAGGGGTATTTCACAGTGATTTGAACTATATTAAGGCCTTAACAATATTAAGGCAGGAATTAAAATACTATAATGTAAATACTATAGCAGGGCTCAGAAGATAAATGTCAATTACACTTTACCACTTTCCCATAGTCACTTTTGACCAAAACTAACCCTAACTAAAGAGCTTCCATTTGCACCAAAAATAATGGTGGAATAAGGCATGACTGTCTAACCTATCACAGAAACTGGGTTTGTCAGATTAGTCTCACTAGGGAGAGCATCGTAAAGATGGCTTTCTACTGAGCATCACTTGCTGCCAGCAACTGAACGCAGTTAACTCTCAGTGTTAATATACTCAAACTACTGTACATTTTCTCATTTTATGCTGGGAATACTGCAGACAGTTTCCAAACAAGAAAGAAGCAGTTTTGCAGAAATATCCACATGAACTTGACTGAAAACGTTGATGGTTGTGTACACAATTAAACTGAATATCATCTTTAAATCTATATGCAGTATTGTGCAATATTGTATATGCCTTCAAAGCTTATTTGACACATCCGTACTGGGACACTGTTCAAACAGTTCAGAGGAGCAAGGTCTTATGCTGTTGAGAGAATTTCAGAAATATTATAAGAAATGTGTTTCCTTGTGCTGCTCCTTTAAATCAGCAAGGAAGGCAAAATGATAAAGATCGTGATTATGCAGTAAATCTTTGCTAAATATTGCATTAGTAGTGAGAAATTACATTAGTTGTTAAACTTAAAAAACAAATAACAGTATTGGATTTCCAAGGTTCAGTAAACAGAATAAAGGTAAGTAAAAGTAAAAGTAAAAGTAAAAGTAATTAATATTTATGTTTTTCTAAAGCAGTATCTAAAAAGCAAAGCATACTGTATCTAGTACCAATAGGTTGCACATACACAGCTCTGTTCATTCACAAAGAAGTCTCAGAGTCGTTTATCTTTAACTACAATCGGACTTCAGCTCCAGGATTGATATTCAGCATTTGACAGTATCTCAGTGCGATGGCAGATTACATCAATCAGTACCCACTACCCACTACTGTTTTGGGGTAAATTGGAATGACTACAGCAAATACAGCTTAGCATTTCAAGAATAGTCACAATGACTTCTGGCCTCTCAGTCTGTCTGTCCACTCACTCTCTGTCTCCCCACTCTGCTCTCCCTCCATCTTCACGAATGCTTAACAAGGAGCTGCAATACTATTTTTACTTTTCAGAGTTATAATGAATCGGCAGTGATGAGTACATTTCAAACCACAATGCAACTACAAAGTGCTCAGTACAACCTCCAATTTACATCACAAAAGAGATGAAGTTTCAATGTATGTGTAGAGCCGTATTGCTGTCATTGTCTGCTTTGTCTGATTCAGAAAGAGGCAACAAAAAAGTGAAAGTGGCCCTATTATGTTGTAAACGTGCTTTAGACCAAGCAAATTGTGCTGCTATATCAATAGTAAATATTTTCATGAAACCGACACAAGACAACACATTTTTAGATACTTTTAAGTATTGCAAAAAAAGGGGAACTTGCCAACCAACCAAAATACACTCAAAATAGTTAACCTTGTTAGGTGACTATGTTTCTCATTTGCTTACAGCGATTAGTGAGCAGGAAGGGCCACTTTTACGTCACAAGACACAATATCTAGACTGAATCTAATAGCTAAATAAAATGTACTTTCAGTATAAGAAAATGCAGATCTATCAGGATTAACTGTTAGCTGAAATAAAATGGCTAAAATATCAGTAGATAGTCACCACAGAATTGTTTCTGCATAAAGACCAAAGAACACTTAGTTAAAAGAGCATAACAATGCAAAGTGTCTCAGGGATTTGCACAGCTGTGTATATTAGACTAAAAACACTACTATGTGAACTTTTGTTACTTTATTTATTGTAACACCCTCATTCTGTGTAAGCATAATGTTGGCGTGAGACCAACGTCTTTGTAGAATGTGTGCATAATACTATATATAGAAACAAGTAATAGGTTTATTCCATGCTGAAAACAGAAGAGAGAAAACACAAAGTTTTGACTTTCAGAAGGCTCCACGGCCGAAACGTTGTGTTTTCTCTCTTCTCTTTTCAGCTTGCAATAAACCTAGTACTTCTTCCTTTGCAGCCTACGCATGCTGATGCAGCTACCTACCTAATACTATATATATATACACACACACTGGTTAGTAATCAAAGTGCAAAATTCAAATTCTTTCTCATCCCCTTCGTTATTTGCACCCTCGAGGGGCTGTCACTCCACAGAGTGTACAAGAGGGTGAGATGAATGTGCAAACAAATATTTAAAAAGAAAGACGAAGCCAGTGAAAGTCAAAGCAGCCGTCATGACACATTGCAGAGAATATGAAAATGAGCCATCTGTCAGAGCCTCTGTGTCAGAAGAGATCAAGGAAAATGGGGAGGCACGACCTCTCGTGTTCCAGTTTATTTGGTTAGCGATGGGACCAGTGTCATTTTTACTTTTTATTACAGAGAAACTCTTTTTTTCTTTTTCTTTTTTTTCAAAACAAGAATAACAGGCTTTTATGCTTTGATCCGTGAACCAGAAGAACTCTTGTGCACCTAGGAGCCATGAAATGCAAACAAGATACATCCCAGACGCAGGCTCTGATGCCAAATATCTTATCTCCCAATGCTTTTTTTATGGTTTAGGAATGCAGCTCTATGAAAAGCCAACGTTACAACTACATACCTGTGGTGTTCAATTGAAGATTTTCTGAAAGACAAAAAAATACTTATTGAACATTTACCTATCTTAAACGTGACAAAAACAGAAAATATGGTTAATGGCAGCTTCTTTATTAAATCATCGTCTTTGTTCATCCTTGTTTTTAAATACAGCTGCAGGAGTGTTAGAAAGAAACTGAGACCTGGATAGGGGAATAGATAATAGGTGGCTCTCTTGAACGATCAAGGTCTTCAATATTCGCCATTTCTCCTTTTGTCTCAGGCTTCTGACTCAGGCAGAAACCAATGAAAGGAAAGAGATAATAGTTTCAGTGAGTACTGGAGGTAAAGTGCTTTGAACATCCACTTCCTTTTAAAATGGATATGAACACTTTGTAGAAGTCAGTGACTGAGGTAAAGTAGAGACATATGAGCAGCAACATGTCATACACTACTGCTATGTTAATCTTGGGTGGCTGTAACTGTTACAGAGGTTACCAATAGAAGCTAATCTGATAACCACAAAATGGAATCAGAAAGTCTGATATGTTTTGCATGCATATTAAAGGTGCATTATTGTATAAAAGTGAAATTGTCAATTATTTTTTATAACCCTACCCAGTTTGAAATCACTAATTGTGTTTTTCATGCCTCTGATCCTGGTTGCCGACCCCTTGGCCACACATGGGGGAGAGTTAACGTACACAGGCTCTTCCCTTCTTTGAGCCTCTTATCTTTTAACACATCACAGGCAACACAGCCCCTTACTGGAGATTCAGCAGCAAGTGAAGAAATTGTGTTGCACACTGACAGGACTGCATGCAACCAGGAGGCTTTCAGGATTCCTGTTGCACTGAGAGAGTTCCGGCAGACTAACAGCTAACTTTCCCCAGAAGCTCGATGTTTCGCAGACTGGCTGGGCTGGTGTCGAAAAAGCAACTCTTTCTTTGCACGTCTTTCATGTCAAGTTTGGAAAATGAGGTGACGCAACAGAGAAAGAGGATTAAACAGGGGAAGCATCATAAAGTTAAGAATTAGAATATAATGGTAAAAAATTAAATTAAGACTAATGTAACTGTAGCTCGATTAATTCAAGTAGATTCGAAAAAATATTTCTCATTCCCTATTATTGGGTTAATATTCTTAATTATATTAGTAATAGTAATCCCATATGATTTAAACCTATACTAGCTGTAAACCATAACTTGTTGTACTGTACAGTATCTGCGTCTTTATGACTGTAGAAAAATAATACTTGAATTTAATCATCTCAATATGCTCTGTGGAAAAAGGTTCACATACCGTAATGTACAGTATTTCATAATACAGGAAATTAAAAATACACTCTGTGGCACAGTAACTTAAACACAAAATGAATTGCTGTAAATGGGCAGATTGTAAATGGGCAGATTTTCCCAACTGGTCTGTAGTTGTTTCCTGTAAAAACAAGGAAATACGAGTTGACATAAGTATCCGTAAGGAGTTAAAGTAACGTTAAGGAAAGATGGCTCCGGATTCTTTTGGGTGTACGCTGAAGACTCCTTGTGTCCACTCAGTAGAAATGGAATTTGAAGTTAATGGGTGTGTCAATATTTTGAATTAGCTTGTGCTTCCTAATTAGCAACAATTAGATGTTGCCTTATGTTGCCACATAGACAGCCAGGATTCTTTGCTAATGTGTCATAAAACTAAATTTGCAATTGAGCATGTAATGAGCTGGAACAGACTTGCTGTTATGTGACATGACTCAGATAAGCCACATACAATATTAGTCAATTAACACCAGTACAAATTAAGACAGCGGTGTACTGATGTTTCCAAGCATTCTATTATGTTTGTGGAATTAAGCTATTGTGAAATAAGATCAGAAACCTTAAACAATTAATAGGGTGTGCTGTTTCAGGGATTTTAATATCATACTTTGTGTGATTCATATACAAGCATAAGAGAAGAGAGACAGATCATAAACTATAAAACACATGGGATTTTTTGGAAGCCTGATGTAGTATCAGCAGAAACCTAGAATGTTTAATTTATCATGGTGCACTGAGCTGGTGTTTCATTTACAACAGTGAGGAAAATGAATTATTATTCTGGACCCCTCTTGTGTTTTTCACAATACAGGGTATGGAGTACCCTGTATTATTCTACAATTATTATAATAATGGAATATACAAATCTAAATACTGGATGTGTCTTTTGAACATTCTGTTAATGTTAATTATTTAGAAGTCTGGTAACTCTATCTAAATGCAGCATAATTTGTACACATGGGAATTTGTTTCTGAAGAATTGAAGGTGGTACCTTGCTCTAAGGTAACACAAAAGTGTCTACCTGGGATTTGTCCCTACTGTATTCCTATGCTGAGCTCAGAACCCTAATCAATACGCTGCAGTACCACCAACTGTACATTCCTGTTCAGATTCCAGGCAGTTGCTTAACAGTTTTTGTCTTTACCAGAGCTTCTTTTATACTTGCTTCTTCTGAAATGATGCCCGCTTTGTAAATTTTGAGCCGAGGAAGAGGTTCAAATGGGATCTGAGCCTTATAAGCTTATTGTGTACATTTCAATTGTGGTGTACTGTGCTTTCATTTTCCTCCTTACCAAACAAAGAGAGACTAATTACACCCATGGCGTCAAGAAACACAGTGAGACAGTGAGTCACTGAGATAGAACTCTGGGCTTGTTGTTTGCCTTGATCTTTCATCAGATTGCCAGCATCTGTTTTAGCAGTGACCCTCTCGCAACTATAGAAACAGTAAAAAGTACTAAGCTTTTTTTGTGTGAGCTGCAGGTACTATTTGCCTTGTTGATCCTATCATGTAGTGTCAACCCAGCGCTGGGCATCTTACCAGTGGTTTCAAACCCATCCCAGCCCCTGGGGCTATTGTAGAGTTTCAGAAAGACAGGGGGAACAATGATAAAAATCAAAAAGAGAGTTTTGATGACTGTTAAGTCAGAGGTTCAGATTCCTGGTCCCGTAGGCTCATAGATTTGCTGGACTTCATTCCAGTCAAGTTTAATGACTTAATTGTAGCCTTTACTGAACTAATAAGTCACTCGATCGGAATATTTGCAAGTTTTGATTTCAGGTCAGAGGTTTGAAATGCCATGTGAATTATGAAATGCGGCAGTTTAAGCATAGTCTCCTACAAGAGCTGAAACAGTTAAACACTTCAACTTAATGCTAGTATTATGTCAGATAGTTCAATTCTGTAAACAATAGAATTACTGGAACAAAAATCAGCAGGTGTGTGGTCTTCCAAGGAAGCCCTGTGTTAAGTCACATGTACATGTACATCAGGTTTGAATTTTCAACTGCTTAGCAGAACCCTGGTAAATACAGAACCTCCTGTCACTCTGTGATTCTTAAAAATGATAAAATATACTTGGGATAAAGAGATAGTTTACACTTTAGTGTTACTAGTCTGGCATCATGAAACAAAAGCTAGAGATCTGGACTAATATTTGAATGTCTGGTGGTGCATTCATATCCTACTTGAGGATACTTCTGCAATGGATGAATTGATGATAGTAACAATTCTTTTTGTAACCCTCCAGCCAAAGTAATTTGACATGAAGGGAGGTCTTTGTATTTATGAATAGGAACTGAAATGAGGAATAGAATGCAATATTGATATTCTGTCAAGCTGTGTTTATAGGTCATTTCATACTGGGACTTCTAATGTCAGCCTTAAATCTGTTCACATCAGGAAAACTAATCTATTTTATAGTGATAATAGGTGATGGCCACGTGGCTGAAAATATGAGAAAGATTGCTTTCAACATGTGATCAACAAAACTACAGAAGTATATATATGGGAAAACTGTAATTGTGAATGCATACACATCTTGTTTCTCTAAGACCTGGCATTCAATTCATTTGCATCCAGATCCTCATTTTTCCCAACATGCACTGTGATTTGCTTGGTTATTGTTGGTCAAGGTTCTTTAATTTATGATTCTCATGAGAATCTTCCAAAAAAATCCAAGTCATTTGTTCTAATGGTGACAAAGGTTTTTTCTTGGCAGAATTAATTTTGAAATCCTTAAATTCTTAAGCTCTACTTGACTTTGGTCCCTCATAATAAAAAGAACAGGAGCCTCCTTGCGTGGTGGCTCTGTGCCTGTGGCTGGAAGGTTGCTGGTTCATATCCCATGGCTGACAGAGGAATCCTACTCTGTTGGACCCCTGAGCAAGGCCCTTAACCCCAACTGCTCCAGGGGGGCTGTATAAATGGCTGCCCCTGTGCTCTGACCCTCAGCTGAGCTTCACTTGAGCAAGTTGGGATATGTGAAAAAATAAATTCCTAATACAAGAAGTTGTATATGGCTAATAAGGTGATCTTATCTTACATATTTCCCAAGTCAAACAGAATGCAGCTCTGCTCAATATCCTAAGGGATCCCAAGGGTGGAGAGGCGAAGTGCAGGGATTAGGGAAGTTTCCTTTACATGTCCTTAATTATGGAATGACCCATCCCCCATTTGGGAAGCTCCTTCTTTTGCTGTTTCCAACATTTCCAAACATTACAAATTGCTTTGTGATTTAGTGTTTAGAACTTTAGAATATCTGTTTGCTGCATTGTAGTTGTAATACTTATTTTATTGAAGACTTTATTGTTTCTCTGTGTTTCTGTTGCTTTCTATGTATTTAACCCTTTGTATCTTATCGTGAAAATTGTTTGATAAAATAAAAAAAATGATGGTTTTACTAAAGGCTGAATATAGCACAAGGGCTGTGACATTTAAACACGTCAAACTAGTTAAGAACTACAAAATGTTTTTAATAGGACTGGATGATCTAATAATTCTGGGCTGCAATCATAAAACATTAAGCACCACACCTCAATGTTTGAAATAACTGAAATAATTATTGGCTTTGTTACAGCTGTATAAGATGCTGTATTTCTCCTTTCTTTGGGGGATGCTGATGTAAAGAAACCTGTTAAACCTTCAGGAATGCAAACCTCAAAGCCTGGAGCAGGCAAATCTCTGTTTTAGACAGTGTGAAAGTGTCAGTTTTATATAATCAAAAAGAGTTTTATTCTATTTTTAACAAATTACAGGAAACCCAGCACTTAGAAAAACATTTCATGAGTACTAGTCTCTACAGTAAGTGAGACAAAAAGGAATGGATTTTGACACCAGTATTAAGGCAAACTTCCTTAAAAGTAAACAGACGGTTCCTTTTTTTCTGCAGCATGTCCAGTGGCTTTGTGTAGACTGTTGCGTACTTAAGTTAAACAAACGTTCTGTGAGGGCAATCTGTTCGTGACAATCAGTTTCAATTTCTGGCCACCTGCACACATTTTCAACAAGCCATCAGAATAGTAATCCAACATTTTCAGGGTTCATATCACAGGACATGCATTATAGAGATATGTAGTCTGAATACAGTTCGAAGTGTCCATGTCAGGTGATTCATGTTAAGTGAAAACGAAAGGCAGCTGCTGCAGTAGGTGTGCTGATCTTTCCTGGTTCCTCAGGGCTTCCCCAGGCTTTTTACAACTTACTGGAAAGAAGCAGCTGTCTTCCACCTCTGAGTCAGGCAGAGTTTTCCCCCTTCTGCAGACATCCCCTTCAACAGTATCCATGCTACAGCAGCGTAGCACACAATCACAATCTCAGGTTTCACTCCTGAACGGAATAGCATGGGACCTGTGGATAAACTTGACATGGAAAAGTGTATGGGATGGTGCACATGGTTTTATGGATGATGCAAAAATATTACCAGTGATCACCTGCCAGTCTAGTGTAACATTCCACTTAATCAACTCTGCTTTCCAAAAATAATAACACAAGGAAGGGCTTAATATTTAGAGAACATAATATATTGTGTTCTGCTGATACATTTTAAACTCCGTTTTAATGGAGGTTTTATTAAATAGATCTGGTAGGAGGTGACAGCGTAGGAGATAAGACTTAAGGATAACAACCCAGAAGAGAATATTGACCTTGTAAGTCCTGGAATGAACGATGAGACCAGAATCATCAAGCAGACATATAACCCTGCAACTCACAACTAACAATCTACTGAAGAGGAGACCTCCTGAGAAAAACTAAGGTTACTGCTGGAAGTGGTGTTAGTGGTCTGTCTAGGTTTTAATGCCCCAATATAATGATGGGGATACTACGCTGTAAAAAGGCTCCGTCCTTCAGATGTGACTTAAAACTGAGGTCCTGACTCTCTGTAGTCATTAAAAATCCCAGGGTGTTTCTCGAAAAGGAGTAGGGGTGTTATTCTAGTGTCCAGGCCAAATTTCCCATTGGCATTTACCATTCATGGCCTCCTAATAATCCCCATCTATGAACTGGCTTCATCACTCCCCAATAGCTGATGTGTGGTGACCCAGGTGGGGCTGCACATTGGTGGCAGTGGAGGGGAGTCCCCATTACTACAAAGCGCTTTGAGTGGAGTGTCCAGAAAAAGCGCTATATACAGTAAGCGTAAGAAATTATACTGAATTATTATCAAATATGTCCATCACAATAAAAATGTCACGGGTTGACCAGGGACAGTAGCTAAGGGGGCAAGAATTGGTCAATTAACTAGAATTCACTAGGAATAACAACACCCAAGAATTAAATGTATTGAAAGGTTTATAGAGTGTTTTAGTCACAGTAAATCTGGCTTATCCTGCTTGTCTGGCAGAAGAACAAGGAGACTTGGACCACCATGTGCAGTAATGAGTGAAGATGGGATGGAGGAGGGAGGTAAGGGAGAGAAGGGGATTACGTCTGGAATTTCTAGTCTTTAATTGTGAGGAAATAACATCGGGAATGACCACAAATCACAGCTGAGGTTGATTGAACTTGGCAGCTATCATCCCTCCTGAGCTTTCGTTATAGACTCCATTTATGCCATTGTAATGGATCTGCCCCTGCATATAACAGGGATCTCAGTGGGCCGTGCTGAGGGAGCTCTCCTTTAACTCAGCTGGCAAGTTCCCTGTTGCGTGACGCCAGAGACCCAGGTTCGTGCCCAGGCAGTGAGGGACAAACTGGCAGGGCAGGATCGGCAGGGGCGGAAACCCCTAGAACCATTTCACCATATTAGTGATAGAGCACGTAAAGAGTTATGTACTTGGAAAAAGATTTGTTCCATATCAACAAGGTGTCAGCAATTACACTGCTTATCCTCAACAAAACATTTTTACGCATTAATTGGAAGAATGGAAGACATTGTAATCAACAAGAATGTGCTATTGTCCTTTCTGACGTGAGTACCTGGATTAAACCACAGCGCAGCTGTGAAAGGCCCAGTATTTAAGATGCAAATTTGGCAATACAAGTTCCCCAACCTCTCTGGGACATTGAAAGGTAATTATTTCCATGCAAATTTAGTAATGATTTAATTCACGCTACATTTGGGAGGAAGTGACAGTAGTGGGATAATAAACAGGAAGTTAACCCACTGCAAAACATTCATTTTAATCACTGCTATTCTACTATGCAGTGTGATGAAATGGCACCATCTAGTCAAATATACAGTAGCTGCAACTTTGTCAACATGCTACCCATGTTTCCGTTTCTAATCTTTGGCAATATGTTATAGATTTTAATACCCAAGTATTTGAAGGCGTCAGCAGCAGTAAAAATAGAAGACACTGAAGCAAAGACTGAGACCGTAACAGATGACTTCAAGGGCATGAAAAGGAGAAAGTACCAGGAAACTGAAAGATATGTCAGGAAGAAGGCTGGGAACTTTAAAAAAGGGGCAAAATATTGTCAGTTTACAGAGATTACTGTTCAGATTCCTGATCTCAGTAAGTGCTTACATAATAGCTTTACGTAATAGCTTGTGCAAGGGCCTCCCAGGAAAAAAAAGTAAAGGGGCTGAGAGAACAGCCACAGACAATAGGAGATGCAACAAATCATTATACAAGAGTAGCAAGCACAGACACTTTCAAGCGTTCACACATCAGAGTTATAATCTGATGGATTTCAAAATGTGTCCTTTTGGACAGATTCCAAAGTAGACCAACACCAAGGGGGAAGGGGAGTCTTTCAAAAAGGGATGAGCTCATAACTTTCTGAGACATAGAACTTGCCTAATAATGACCATAGCTGACCAGACTGCAATATTTTCTTTTTCCATACTCCTCCCTCAGAATTTGGAACCATCAGTTAATTAACACTGCCAAACATACAATCCTCATATCAGCGTGTGAGAGATCGGTATTTATACCTTCTTGTCATGTATGTGCTGTTGACATGTCTAGCATGTTTTGCATCGTGAGATCCATGCTGAATCTACAACAAAGTAATACAACAAGTGCTGTGGCTTTCAGTGATACACTACAAAATCAGAAGTGCTTGAAGATCACAGGGGCACTGCTGGGTGATGCCAAATCAAGGGTAGCCTTTTTACACTCAAGCAAAGGCCTCCACATCTAAATACTATTTACATGGGGTATCCCTTCTAAGACTGGCTAATGAAAATATTAGACATGATATACTGACATCTTAACTATATGCTCAAGTGCCTGACCACAAATGAGATACAGTACCTGGAGGTCCCATGGCAGAAGATGGGTGCAGTGTCAAGTGATGTTAAGTATGTTCAGTATTTAGGGCACTCTACTCCATTTGTTTACATATTTTGACAAAATTAACAATTGCCAGGAATTTAATAATTAAGGCATATCAAGGATTAAGGCCCGGAACAAATCAACATGTTAACCGAGACATGAACGACTGACTGTAAACCTAATTTGTGATGGCACCCAGAGTCAACAAGACTCTTTGAAACTGGATAGATTTAAAAAAATAAAATAAAATAAAAACAAATTAGTATCAGCGTTGAGCATTGATACCATTCTAAACAAAATATTTATTCCAAAAACTACTTGGAAGAATTAAAATAAAACACTGTTATACGCAATAATAATAAACACCAAGGCTATCTTGAAATGTTATGTTTCTGTATTCTTCAACTGTGTTGTAATTCCACACATTACCATGTTCTTTTGTTCCAATTCAGAGACAATGTACAGTACAAGGTCCTTGGCCACTTGGAAACTCCTATTTTTTACATTTATGTTCAAACACAGTCAATTGCTTAAAAAAGAACAATTGTTTCTCACTCATTGTCTGTAAAATCCCATCCTGACACAGTTGCCTTGTTCTTATTATAACCATAATTTGTGAATCATTTCCAACCATTTCTAGGTTTGTGCAGGCTGACAATAAGCCTCTTAAAAGTGTGGCCAAAAAAAAAACAGAAACTGCAATTTCATGGCAGCGCTGAGCTGACAGAATGAGAGGAGTACATTTTCAGTAAAAATGTTGAGCTGTGTGAATGTGGAACTGAAAATGTGGTGGAAAAACATTCCTTGAAAGCATGTAAGATGACAGGCAGGCTTTTTATACCTCTTTGTTTCCCTAGGGAAAGCACTTTTTTCACTTGACATGAGATGTATCATGCAGTTTTTGTTTTTGTTGCAATTATTTTCACTGCTGCCATTGGGATGAAGGAATCACAGGACTGCCAAAAAATAAAACTGAAAAGCAAGGAGTCTCAGCATAGTTCAGTGAAAATTTGAAAGAGGTTTATTTAGTAACACAGAGATCAGAGTGACAGAGTGAGTCTCTACCTATCTGATCTGCTTATCATTGTTCACAAGCATTCTTTTATACTTTAGAACACCTCCTCTATGTACCAAACATGGTATTAGAAAAGCACATATTTTAGGGTCAATATATTTAGAGTTAAAATCTGAGACTTTTCTACAGACTTCCATACAACAATATGATTGTTCACCTCGTCTATAAGATTCTTTGTGGCAACAACAGTTGTCTGTACAGCATGTTCTTCACACAAGAAAATCTTGCATCCAGGGCAAATCTTACACACAGAGAAATCCTACAGAGAAAATCCTTCACATAGGGAAAATACTACACTCTCTATTGACATTGGCACTGCTAGATTCCAGGGCACTGCTGGAGTCTTCCACTGTAAGTCTTGAATTAGTTTTATCAGCTTTGTAAAAAGAAAAGTCCTATAGAAATGCAGTTCTTCTGCTGGTAGAAAAAATCTGCAAAGCACACAGAAAGGCACTGGTGAAAGATTGTTTACGGTCCTTTGTTGCACATCAGACGGGAACAAGTCAGGAGTTTCTACATAACTACATGGCTAAGGCTTCTACAGAAATGGCTTCACGGAGCAAAGAGAAAGGAAACAGGAAACAAGGGCCCGGACAGAACCAGCCCTCCGTCATTGACGCAGCAAATGAGTCCGCGTCATTTACAGCAAAATGGTGAGTTGCTCAAGACCCGTTAACTTCCCCCCGCACATTAGCTTTCTCATGAAAAAAAAAAAAAACGCAGAGTCCAGGTCTTCTACCTTGGCTGACGGAAGCTTTTTTCACAGTTTTTTTTTTCCGGCTTCCTTCCTCTCTCGATTTTTTTTAATGCGATAGTGTTTTTTTTTTTTAAATGAACGTGGGGGTTTTCCCTCTTCTTGTTTCTCAGCTTCCGAAAGGGGCTTAGCTTTAGGGCATGGAAAAAGAAATTAAACTCTGAAAAAGAAAAAAACTTTTTTTTATTACTGTAATTGTTTTCCTCCCGTATTACTGTAAGGTTTGGTTTCATTACTCGAAAGCATGGCCCCAAGCCAAGGGAAAAAATACACTAAAAATTGGTAGCTGATTGGTAAGCAAGTGTAAGCTTGTTCCTAGGCTAATCATCTGTATCAGTTAGTCAAGGTTTGCATCTTAAAAAAAGGTTGTTTTTGTCTCATTGATCCACTGTTTTTTTTCCTTTAGTTTGTTTCATCAAATAATGCAAAGGAGTTAAATTAATGCAGCAGCAGTTATCACTATGTAGCCTTACTGCATCTCTTTACAAGCATGGTCAATTATGTCTAAATGGGTTCTGTATTTTCAAATATGTAAGTCAAGACTATGGAGTGTAGTTTTTGTTGGTGCCCAAATGTCATAACACACTGGATTTCACAATGCTTCATTGAATTGCGCGTCTTTTTCATGGGGAAAAAAATACCACAGAACATGGTCAAAATATGAAGAAATGCAAATGTATGACTAAATGAACAAACCCAAACCAACAAAAAAGATTAAGGAAAGAAAAGAATGGAGTTTTCTAATAACAGTGGAGAGAGGTTTTAAAAACAAATTAGGGTCTGCTGCCTGACCAAAGCAGAGTTCCTGTAACAACACTTAATCTTTTCATGATTTGATCGATTGCATGTGTAATGGTGAGGATGCAGATTTTCAGTTAAGATGAGATGACTAACAAAAATATAGCTCCAAATGAGCTTCTTCTTTAATATGTCCAGCAAGGTCTATGTCAAATGAGAGGGCTTCGTACTGCAGCGATAAACCAACTTCATTTACAGTGGATGATGCATACCTGGGAGGACATTAACGCAAAAGAATTATTGGTGATTCCAATTATTTTACAAAAAGAAGAGACAAAATGAGAGAGATGAGATCACTTAATTAGCCATATACAATTTCTTGTATAAGAAATTTGTCTTTTCACATACCAACTTGCTCTCCATGAGACACACAGACAGGGAGAGAAGCTTGGGGTCAGAGCACAGGGTCAGCCATTTATACAGCGCCCCAAATGTCAGGAACACATTTAAATAAGAGCCAGAATATAAAAAGTTTGGTTTAATAAAATATAACCATATAATATTTAGCACTTGAAAATTGCATGAGTACCATTACTTACAGCAAATAAAAATGGAAAACATTATTAAATGTACAATTTTTGCTATAAAGTAGAAAGAAAGAAAAACACAACATTGTGGCTGTGGAGCCTCATCAGGAATGAAGCAGAGAGAAAGAAAGAAAATGTACTGTGATACAAAGCAAATTCAAAATGAAGCTGTCCAAACATGCAGTAGAGCTGGTCAGTGACACAGGGTGGTTCAACCAGGAAAAGAAATACAGGTGAATGACCTGTTAGTGGTGAAGCTTCAAAAGTCTATCTGTGACAACATACAGTACACCCAGATGCTTTTTATTGTTTCAGGTTAACTACACTACCCACTATCCACCAAGCGTAACCTTAAAATAACAGTGCTAACAAAAAAACAGTTACAGGAAGAAGAGGTTTGTAGGTAAACTTTCCATGTGGAGTGCCTTGTGCTCGATATGATCTATTTACAGTCATGAAATTGACAGGCCGGCTGATGGTTGAAAAAAAAAAGACCAGTTTTTATCAAAACAACACCAAAAATATCACTCATCTTTAAAAATATCCTAGTGCCACATTGATTCATGCTGCAGAGCCATGTTAAAGCAAGCAAATGAAAAAAGAATGAACAGTGAGAAAACAGTGTTAAAAACCCAAGAGAAAAAGAAGTCCCCAAAGTAAAGTACAGTGGGTTTAAAGAGTCTTTATATAGTCAGTAGGAGTAAAATAGTCATTTGCACTAAGTAAACAATTGACAGTCAGGCAACAGAGCTTAGGTGGAGTAGTGGCCTACAGAACTTACAGGACCTGAGAAATAAGGGTATTAAGTGCTTCTAATTTCCAGCCTTTATGGTTAGAATTCTGGACGTTTCTGTGTGTTTGCATTTGTATGCATGCACATGTGACTCGGCGAGAGGAGGTACATCTGTACAGTGTGCGTGGTACATGGTGGGCTGTTTACATGTGCATGTTGTTACCTGAAATCTTAAAGAGTCTTAAACAGCTGACAGTCGTAAAACAGCTTGGTATACTCCAGTATATAAAAATACAAGGAAAAATCTGAAAGCCTTCATATTAAAAGCATTTAAAAAGTATTTTCATCATAATCAAGACAGGCCTATGTTATTAAAGTGCAAAATTGGTATATATGAACAGGTATCAGGTGCCATGAAGAAAGGGAGTCATCTCTGCCATTTCTAAAAGATAATTAGACACAATCACTATTGTTATTTAGCCATTCTACATTTTAATATAATATTAATTAATATTTCAAGCCCTTTACCATCAGTACTTGTGTTTACTGTATATTTGGCAATATGTGGTTTAGCCTCTGTTTGATGATATTAGCAAGTTAATCTGCACATGGCTGGTAGCACTAACGTTAATGCATTGAGCCCTTGGTTAGGTTCTTAGGATTTACTATCTTGGATTTCAACAGATATAATTAACAAGGCAGTTTTATTCTGTATGGACTGATTTTGCTTTGAGTCTAGACTTTGCAGTAGTTTGTCTCATTTACACTATTATTCTAGTATCTAGAGGTAACTAGTATCAGTTTGAGAGCTTAGGGGGATATGGCTTTATTGTTCGCTTAAAATGACACACAAGGACGCTAGGAAAAAAAGCTCACACATTTGTATAAACATAAGACAGTTTATTGTATGTGCTACATACATTATAAAAAATTTAGTCAAAATAAATCTTTCACATATAAAGTGTAAACAGCTTGTAAACATAGACAAAATATCTAAACAGAGACAACCTGTACAAAACTAACAGCAACCAAAAGTCTAAACCTTTTTATTTATCAGTAACAGATGCTTTGGTGTTTATTCACATATAAAGCAAAGCAACACACAGACCTATTCTTAAAGTTGATTTGTTCGGAGCTTTGGGAATACTGATTTTAAAGCCAAAGGATAAAGTGGTGTAAATAGAAATATATTTATTGATAATTCCATTATCCTGAGTCTGGTATAAAAAAGTTCCTGAGATATTGTCTGGTTTTCTTTTTAATTTATAAAAAGAATGATTAGCCCTGAGAAAAAAATGAGCTATTTGTAAGTGCTTGCCTATCCACATTATTTTGCTGAAATCATCAGCCCATGTTAATGTACTAATTTACTGATTCAGCAACAAGTGGTTAAAGTCAGTAGTAAGACTCAACCGGAATTCTAACTTTGCTAGGTTATGGCTTTCACAACAGATATGTACGTTTTGACAGTCAGTCATGAGTCATCCACCGATTAACCAAACAGACTGACCACCAGCATGGTCTAAGAGACTCTGCTGGTAAAATACATATTACAGTAAAAAAGTGATTAAGAAGATGTGCCTACATACCATAAATACTGCAAATCAATTTTATGTTTTAATTTTTTTTAAGTACTTTGGTTTGCACATCTACTGTAAGTTTTGAATTGTGTCAGGACATTGTATGTTTATATGCTTAAAGCTAATTTCGCAAAACAGTGCGAAACATTATTTAAAGGGAAGTTTGCTAGTCTTTCTAAGCCCATTTCTGTGGATTTAGCAACAGCTTGGCGCATCATGCCTGGTATGAAATATCCTGAACTACAACACTTTCATTTGCGTCTGTGACTGTCGTGGGAATTCCTTACAATGAGGCATAGAATTAACATGATGCTTGCTGTGCATTGCTGGTGGTTTTGCTCATTATTAAAAATATGTCCCTTTGCTCACAAAGTTTGTGTCAATAAAAACATTATCTAAAAGTGCTACAGGCAGAAACAGTTTTCTTTCTTGATTGGATAAAAACATAACTAGAGTTATGTAAGTTGAATTTCCAACCTCAGTATTATTTAATTGCTGTACATTTTATTTTTGGTCTTTGTGAAAGTTGTCTATCAGGTACATGCTATCTAGGATAATCTAAAGCCTTAGTATGGGTTTTTTTAATGCTGGAGCCCAAAGACAATCTTGATTAACTATCAAGATTTAGAACTATCATCTCACCTTGTATTTGTTCTACTTTCTTTTTTGTTCTAGATTCTACTTTTTTTTGGCTTATGTGGTACAATCATTTTACACATGCAGTTCCAACATCCTTGTTTTATAAAGCCTTTGTTATCTGTTTATCAAAAATATCAAAAAAAGAAAAGAAACAACACCAACATAACATAAAATGGGAACATCAGACTCGGTGAGCTGAATTTCCCCTACCAACCTAAAACAATCTTCCTCTTTTTTAAATTGAAGAAAAAGTACAAAGAATACAAAGTGTTGTTTATTCCTTGGAGGGAACAAAGAAAACCTAAAACTGCTTGCAGTCAAAAGGATTTGCACTCTTTGTACAACTAGGAAAGAACATTGGAACATTAGGGAAGTGTTTTAAATATATGCTTACCACTAATTTCATCTTCATAAATAGGGACATAATCTGGAAAACCCTGATCTGATAAATTTATAAAGTATGCATTGTTGTCTTACTGCATGACGGTTGTGCAACCATACCAAAACCCATCTTAATGAGGAATTGAGAGTTTATTCCTGCCTTGCTACCTTAAATAAACTGTAAGCATTTCATTAATCATTTCTATTACATATAGCCTTTCAAGCCGAAGAGATGTGCTTTTATTAATGCTAGCTCTAATTTAAGAACACCCAGTATGTCACAGGTACATCAGTTTAAATTAAACTAATGCTACTACAGGTAAAGACGTACACGCACAAACAAACTTAAATAAAATACAGGTTTCAAAATATATTACAAAACATGTTTTCTCAATAAATTAGAACACACACGCACATATACAAAACAAAGGAAAGTCAGTTCTTTTGGGAAAGGTTTAAAAAGGTTTCTCTTTTGCGAGCTGGTAAAGCAGAACTGAGACGATTGTTCATAGCACAAGTGCAATTACAGGGATTTTTCTGGGGCTGTCTTTGGGAAGCAGTTGTTTGGTTTGTTGGCATTCCTTAAAAGGTTTTTGGCGATTCCCATTATTTGCATTTCACTGCTGATGATTTAACAGGGGCTTTGTTTTCACTGGGGTTAAGTTCACACCCCTGTCCATTCAACCAAAGAATCTACTGAAGCTCTTGCTTGACAGTGAGGGGTAGGTGTGCTGGGGGCCGGTACATGTGAACGACGGTGTCCCTCTCCTGAAAAGAAGCAGCGTGTAGGCTCTCTTTCTTAAGGAAGCAGACCTCGACCTGGTCCTCCTTGCCCTCCTTCTTCTCCATGTTCTTGATGATCCACTTCTGTACCACTGCATCCACCTCTGCCAAGCTGGCCCGCTCCTCTAGGGTATCGGCGTCGGCACTCATGTCAAACTTGTCGATGAGCTCGTTCATGCGGCTCAGCTCCTCCATGGACTGCCCGGCCATAGCCACTGAAGGGCAGTAGCCCCTGGTGTGTATGTGCAGGGTGAACTGGTGGACAAAGGCTCTAGAGCACAGGTGGCACTTGTAAGGGTGCTCACGGCTATGCAGGCGCTTGTGCAGCTTGAGGTGGATGTATTGAGTGAACTTGGTGGAGCACAGCTTGCACTGATAAGGTTTCTCTCCCGAGTGGAGGCGCAAATGCGTCTTCAAGTTGCTTGTGCTGCTGAAACGTTTTTGGCACACCTGCAGGAAGCAACAGAACTGGGGTTCAATTTTCTTGGTTAATGTGGGTGGCTGCTGTCATCCAAACACCAAATTGTTCAACTGAAGGTCATTAGAAACAGCAAACTGCTATGCCTTATGTTATTCATTCTCAGAAGCAACACATATTATCTAACATATCATGGGTGTAATATGTTTTCAAAGGCGGCAGTAGGGTTCCGCCAGTTTACAGAAGGAGCAGGGAGGAGCGCTCTGTACCTGACACTCATGTGGTTTCTCTCCAGTGTGAACCAGGTTGTGTTTCTGTAGGTGTGCCAGTTGGGTGAAGCTCTTTTTACACACCACACACTGGAAGGGCCGCTCTCCGCTGTGAACCCGCAAGTGTACCTGTAATGGGCAGAACAAAAGAGACAAGTTTTAATCAGAAGCCTAAAAACTGAGGAAATGCTGCTGCTTTGTGGTAAACTGCCAAGTGACTAAAGTGTAAACATAATAGTAATGGACTGTTCAATAAAAACTGTATCATGCATGACTATGACACTGCTTTCTAAATCTGACCTTCATATTTAATAGTTTTTAACATACTGTAGTTTTGTTAGGTCAACAGATTGGTAGCTCTGTAATTGAAACATAAAACAGTCAATTCATGATCTCCAAATAATGAAGATTGAAAAACTTGGGAAAGGACACCCCAATATAACTGGCAACACTTTAATTTAAAAACATCAGCAGTATCTCTGTTAGTTTCAGTAAGTGTTTTCTGAGAGCAAATTATTATTGTGTAAGTAGTAGACGTACATGCCTTGGAATTGACCAAAAAGCCATCAGACTACCCTGGATTCAGAAACTGGCTAGGGAAATGTTTATTCAGGTTATTCAGAACAGGGCATGAAGTAGAGAAATAGAAACATGCAGCATGATCGCCACAGAAGACATGCATTTAGACAGAGAGGGACAAGTGGGGATCACTTACCTTTAGGTTGGAGAGCTGCCCAAAGGTCTTCAGGCACACATTGCACTCATACTTGATCTTGCCATTCTGCTTCTTCAGGGGGTAGGGCAGAGACTTGTATCCCAGGACAGTGGTGGCTTGACTATTCTTTGGCGTGCTAAGGTTGATGGCCTCTTCCCGCTCGCTTGTCCTTGGTGAAGACAGCTTGGGCAATGGTGAGTGCTCAGGAGTAGCTGGGGCTCCGCTGGGTGGGGAGTTGTTGGGGGGTCTCTCCTTCAGTCCACCAGCACCAGGAGAGGTGAGGGAGAAGGCAGTGGGGGGACTGGGGACGATCAGGCCTTCTTTGCCTGCCTGAGCCTGGAAGGGTATGGACACAGGTAGCAGGCTGGGCTGTGACACCAGGGAGTAAGGTAGCCCATCGCTGCTCAGGTAACCACTGTAGGCTGAGGGCACCCTGGACAAGACACTGGGGAACGGGGGTGGATATTGAGGTAGCACAAAGCGGGGGTAATGTGAGCTATAAGGGTAGAGGCAAGGCTGCTGGAGGTGTCTGGTTGGGGGATATGTAGGGTAGGACACCAGACCTTCTCTGTGGGTGTAGAGACCATGAAGATGCAAGGGGATTTCTTTCTGACTTGAGGTAGGTGTGTCTGTGGAGCAACAATAAGGACCCATTGGCTTTCTGGGCACTTCTGCTCTTTGGTCCTGGGTGTCTCCATGCAAAGAATGTGAAGGGGAGTAGCTAGGCTCTGCTGGGGCATATGTGTCCTTTTTGGCATGTGACTCATAAAGCTTTTTGCTGAAATCCACAATTTGGTTATCAGGAGTGACAGGAGGTGTGTCTCTGTCCAGCACTTCCACATCAATCCTTTCATCCTCTTCCATCTCTTTCTCCATTTTGTCCCTTCTTTCTTCTTCTCTCTTTGTTTCCTTAGCTTCTGCATTTTGGTGTTCCTCAAAGGTCTTGTCTTTGTGAGGTAGCTGGTCTTTTTGGCTCTCTGAAGGTGAATCCCTGATACCCTTGGTTATGTGGCCTATAGCAGGGCGAAAAGAGAACAAGACACATACAGTATTAAAGGAATGAAGGACAGAAGCCTTGGAGAGAGAACAAGAAGGAGAACAGAAGGAGAGAGAACAAGGCTGAGAGAGAGGGACTGAGAGAAAACAGGCAGTTTTCCATACTTCAGCTGAGCTGTGGATTCACGTTTTAGATCATATCAGCATCTATTTTCCATACAAAGTGTTGTTCTCAAAACAAACTTTCTGGATCTGTTCAGGAATTTTAGGATTTTAGGGTTGAAAGCAGGATATCAGACAAATTAGCTGTCTTCAAACATTTGTTGTTTGATCTAATATTGGTATTAGATAAAGCACTATGTATTTTGCACCTCTCTCAATAAAATACATGTGGTAGTGAGCCTCTGCAATTCAGCCTGGGACTATCTTTGTTTGCTTGTAAAATTTTCAAGACAAATGAATATATTAGCAAGCTCTGTGGTTAGAGAAGTAGGTGGGTCCAGTAGGCCTTGAAATTTGCCTCTTTAGAAATGAGTTGTTAAATGCAAAAGCGCTGAATCACAGAAATAAACTGAGTCAAGAAATTAGTGAGTGGGAGTAGCAGCTGATATGGAAAATCAACATAGCTTTATTCTCCCTTGTATCTGTTTGTCTGCCTGTCTACCTGCATTATACACCCATCTACCCTTAACAGTCATACACGAGGCTGTTTGTTACATCCAGCAACTCAGTTATTTGGATCAATTGGTCTTATTGATAGACCTGGGGTTAATAATGTTAATAATGCCTAAAACCCAAATCATTGAACTGGATTGCAGTACCGGAGGCAGTAAATTACAAACTGAAATGCGTTAAACAATAGGTGAATTGAAATAAACAGATTGAGATATGTATTTAGAAACTATTTTAAGAGGCTCGTATGGTGGCAAGCCAGGTATTGTTGCTGCCTCGCAGCACTGCTGTGGGTTTGATTTTGAAACGGGGCACCTTCTGTAAGTCTGAATATTCACTCCATGTGGGTTGTCTCTGGTTGCTTTGGTTTCCTCCCACCTGCCACCAGGCATGCGGACTATGTTGAATGGGGTCTCTAAATTGTCGGTGTGCTTGTGTGCCCTGTGATGGACTGATGTCCTGATCAGGGGTCCTGATTTGCACCCGGTGCTTGTGGGATTTCCAAGAATAAGCAGCTTCCGGATACTGAATAAATAAAATATTTGTATTTTGTTCATCTCTCCCTCTCTCGCCTGTGTGTTCTTTTGACAGGCCAATAAAACTAATCTGTTTTTTTATTGTGCTTTAATTAAACTTATGTAAAACTTATGTAGAAGCTTAGGCTTAATCCGCAGTAACTACTGACTGCACTTTGCGGCAGTGCTTATGGTTTGCTGCCAGCCTGGCATTTCACTGTGTGGCTCCACACTGTATGTGGTCCTCTGTACAAGGTAGATCACTGAGTGATTACTCACAAAGTGGTGTCTGTTTAATCTCGGAGGACTCGTTAGACAAGTAATGCCTTACTCTGGCTCCTTATTGACAAAGCTGCATTGAAACACTTGATTATGATCTGATTGATGGCAAAGGCATTTAAAGGCACACTTCCACTTGGCAAATCCATGCCGGAGAGCTATGAGCATGTTACACAATCATGTCACACAGTCTGCCAATTCACAGTCACGCAGCTCGGTGTCCAAACCGGGCTGTTGGATATTGTTAAAGTGATCTCATTTTCCAGTTTACAAACCCACATGCATTCATGAATTTTCAGTTTCTATAGCCTTTAGAATTCCTGGGGCACAAACAGTAAGGCACATGATTTCTGGTCTTTTCCGATGACACATTTATAGCACTTGTTTACTGTACTGTAGCCTCAAAAGGGGATGTTAAGTTATCCACAGCCCAAGAACCCAGCTTGCAGCTTTTTATTAAGAGGTTAAAAAATGCTCCACACATTACTAAAGTCTGCCTCTCAATAGCCTTGCTTTCTAATTTAAGTGGCTTTATAGAGAAGAGTAATGTCACACATAAAAATGCTTTAACGTAACATTACTTGATTTTATTTAAGCCAAAAATAAACTAGCCACAAGAATGTAGAGCAGATAAGAGCAACGCAATGAAAGAGAATAGGCAAGAACCCCTATAAGTGACAATAATGAAATGAGCAGCATAGCCAATGGTAGCTGAAAGGAGTAGATTTTGCACACTATAAATGGAGTTTCTGAGGTGTAGTTTCTCAGACCTTGAGTAGAGTCAGTCCCAGATTTGCTTTTTCTTAAATTAACATCAGGTCAATTTGATATAACTGTAAGAATTGATTTTGTGTTGCTTTTATAAGTTTGCAGAATTTGCATGTTAGCATTCAGGCTGTGTTGGAGTCTGTGCTGTGTGGTTTCTGTGCAGCTGGAAGAAACTAATTGGCATAGATCTGAGAAACGCCATAGACCAGTACAATGGTTACAGTAATTGTCAGCTCGTTGTGATTCATCAGCTACAAACACAATGCATCAGAGGGATTGAGAAAAAATTATTAGAGATTGTAAGGAAATTATTTTGATTCTAATATAATAACCCACTAAATAGGTATAAAAGGACAGAAAATAAGGGCACCCTTTGAAGTAAAATCAATAAAAGCTCAACATTACAGCTGTAAAGGCTTCTTTAGGTCTGGAGAGGGCTTCAAAGCTGAAGCTGTGCTTTGTCACTTTTTTCACTTTTCAGCATGAAATTACTGTACTCTTGTTCCTTTGCAACTTGCACTCTGATCTAGCTCTCTCATTCATACCTAAAAAGAACTTGCTGTATAGCATGAGAGCAGCCTTTAAGCTACCGTATATAGGTATAAAAATCTACCTTATTTAATATATATTTTATCTGTAAGCTTTCTAAAGAGTGAGACGATGTTCCTGGAATTTTTTATATTAATAATTTTTGTTCTTGTATGAGACCTAGAGGCTTCTGTAACTGAAACTATAAGCGTCACATAAAAAGTCTTAAACTCATTCAAACATTTCTTTTTTCTTAAAATGAAAATGGAAACATCTATTTTTTTAAAATAAGATGGTAAATCCAATAGAAATGCCTGACTTGTTTTGTATAATCTTTTTGGCTTTCACTCTGCAGCAGATTTGGGCATTAGCTCCTCAGAATTCAATAGATAAAATGAAAGACTTTGAGTTGAAGATCTGCCAAAACAAAATCAAACGATAATTGTTGTGACTGAGAAAAAAGGTTAAAAAAATGTTATAAGTAAAAAGAACTGCACATATTCATGGCCTCTCGCCTTCCAGTGACTGAACAAAATTAAAAGTAAACTTATTTTTGAGATTTTTTAGTGACATGGCAGAAACTATTTGCGCAATTCTTTTTTTCAATTTCTGTATGACACACAAGTGCTCGTTCACACTCACACGTCTCTCAAATTCGAACAAAACAGGAAACTGACAACATTGCATTACTCTCCACACGGAGGGGATAGGGGTGAGAAGATGGTGCAGCCTCAGTTTTGCTTTGATTCAGAAACTGCAGAAATGTGTAGATGTGGGTTTGAGTGGAGGGAAATAGAAAGAAGACCTACTGGGGTGTTTCCAAAGACTGATTTGAAACAGAACAACTAACCATGACAGCCTGATCGAAGTTCAGATATGGTGGGCTACAGAGTGACACCTTAGAAAAATTAGCTAAATATATTTTAATAAATTTCACCAAATTACCGAGATATTATGTTGGTGGCTCTCTTATAAATAAATATTTTTATAGTGTGATTGGATGTCTTGTCCATATCATACCTATAAAAAGCATTTCCTGTTTATTCATCCATGCTGCTGTTTTCCAAAGAAAATGTAAAAAAAAAACAACCTTTGAAAGACATTTAACCTAAAGAATGATTAGCATGTTGTAGTCCGTGAACATTTATTCTTTCAATTAGGATTAAGAGCTGTCTATGAAGAGACAATCAAGAGCCAAGTATTTATCACTTTATCCTGTTAAAGAACAGCACTAAAATAAACAGGCTAATACAAGTGATTTCTAGGTTTCCAGTTTCTAGTTTTTCCCAGGAAACATTAAAGAAAAAAAGCTGGCACATCCACTCACAGTTATTTCTGCTTGTTCTTTATGTGACAATGAATCACCGGTATGTCTTAAACATGTGAACATTAGAAATTGTAGTTTTTGGGATGTATAATAGGTCTTTTTTTCAAGGGGTTACGAAACCCCTTTTATGATAACCCAGTTTGCAACTCCAGTATAAGATAAAAAGCTTGATTGAGTGGTAGGAGGCAGACTACACAATTTAATGGCTTTACTGTTTCCTTCACACTTATATTGTTAATAAAAATTATAAATGTAAGTGTTGCTCCACAAACACACATATATAATGGTGCCTCTGGGCTCTGACAGTTCTCTTTTTTACAGAGTACAAGGAAGGAACCAGGGAATATCTAGTACGAATTTCTAAAAAAAAGAGAGTATCCTTATGGAAGAATTTATTTCATAAAAAATGCATTTAATGGAGAACATGGACATATTTACAAAACAGAATTGCCTTCAGAATTCGTGAGCCTAATGGGAAGCAAATATGCCAGCATGCTTTGTAGTTTTAAAAAAAAGTAACAATGCATTATATAATTTAGAAATGCATTATATAGCTTAGACGGACTTGGAATGTTGATGCATGAGCCGTGAGAGTTTTTCTTTTTAATTGTGGAAGCAATGATACAACGCATGTGTATGAAGATACTGCTGTTCGAGAGAACTGTTTCAGCGCTCCCAAACTAAAGTTCTGACTTGAGCCAAGTACTTGCCTCACACATTTCCACTGGTGACATTATTTCTTGCTGAGTCAAATGAGATCAGTTCAGAAACTCAATTAGCAGTAACCCCCAGAGAAAACGGCATGTTTGAAAAGCCTTTTTGATCTTTCCAAAGAGTTCATTTCAATGTAATTGAATTTATGTTATCCATTTTAAGCAGAATTATGTATTCACATTTAGCCAATGACGGCACAGTGACGAAATGTCTAAATTAGCATGTAAAGCCCAAGCCCAAGTTTTTGCAGCAACTCAGACTTACAGACTTTTGCTTTGATTTGGATTTTGTTTTATTGCTTTCAAACGGAATTTACTAACCCATAGTGCTGCTGTCTTTTAATTTTCTGACGCCTCAGAGAAAGTCTTATGATTCATTCTTGTTGTTTTTTGTTTCATTGACAACCAGAACTACATTAGAGACAGTTTATGAAACCCCTTTTATGATAACCCAGTCATTCAAAAAAAGGCTCCAAATGTCTTCCTCTCTGTGGGTTTCTCAATAGTTTTAGAATACCAATTCTGCTCTTCTCAGAAAACATGCTATTACCATTTAAAGATGTTGCTGAGCATTTCTGAAAATATAGAAACCCCTTTTTAGATTCAGAAAAAAAAAACTGCTGGCATCTTTTTCTACCGAAGGTCATCTGATACTGTTAAAATCAGACTCTGGTGAGATTGATTTCTGTGTTAAGCTGGAAATCTGTCTTATTTATCCAAACTGTGTGAATAAAACCTCAGCAGTGACAACAAAAACTGACTTTACAATGAGCAAGAGCAGCAACAAAAAGATTGTCATGTCTAATATAATTTGGTTGTTGCTAAGCGTTAAAAACTACCCAAATAATGGTGGGGAAATATCATAAGAAAGGTGCAGCTTAATGAAGAAATTTGTTGCAACACACATTGGAAGACTCCAAGCAGTGTTTTCAAAGCTAGCTAAGTATAAAGCTAACATATGATGCTGTCATGTTCACTTTGGATTTTAAGGCATTCTAACATCTAAATAACATGGTGAGAAGATGTTTCTGTAAGTTTACTGTAGTATTAAACTCTGAATGTCTGACATAATCAAACTATACCCATCAAGTATTTAGAATTCTGAAAAACTTGTTAAAACATTGTCTAACATACAGTACTTAAACAGTAACATATTTAATATTTTATTTTTTTGTGGTAGCTTAACTATTCATCTGCTAATTAATGGCTTTGGTCTCTCAACTGCTAATCATAATGTAGCCATAAAGCTGTGGTACCACTCTTAAAGAAGCACAGGGATGGATTGATCATTCATCAAAATACTGGGTTTGCACAAAGTGGTCAAGGTTTTGCAAGCAAGATGCTAGATAAAAACACCTCGTGAAAAGACAGATTTTCTCGTGCAAGTCCCAGAGGAATTTGTGTGAAGCCATGTGAGAAAACCTCATGTTTCTTTTTAGGAAATGAAAACGGTGTTACCGCTGCTGAGCCTTCAAGCTCATCCAAGTTTTTTTTGTAAGCTTCCACACAATCACGGTGCTCAACACAAGTGTAAAAATAATTTCAAAATCTAGCCTAAGGTCCTCCAAGTGATGTTTTGACAGGATAACCAACTGTCGTTTCTTAACCACAATAATAGCATGTTTGCCTTGTCTGAATTAAACATGCACGATAAGACCAGTGGAACAAGAGATGCAAAAGGATCTGTAATATCTGGAACAGTATATACAATATTTATATACAGAGGGACCCTGAAAATAATAAGCCAGCATTGGAATTCAATAGCACCGTTGTGTTTTTAATGCCTCTCAATATGCATGTTAATACACACTGATGTTAATAATGCACAATATGACACAACAAGCCAAAATAAATTAAAGAAGGGCTATGATTGACTGATGACCTAAAAGTTAATGACTCAGGATTGGGTTAAGGCCATAATGCCACAACGATCACTTAGCTCCCACTGCCCATCAGCTCTGCCGGTCCGCTACCCGGCTGTTCTTGGAAAGTGGACTCACCATGTTTGGAGAAGAGGAGGTCTCCAGGAGAGGGGTAGTGCAGGCGGTCAGCAAACTCACGGCTGTACCACACCAGCAGCTCGCTGTGTGGCGGCACAGGCTTGATGGTGTAGAAGTAGACGTCCTTGCCATTCTGGCAGGCCACTAGGTTCTGATCGTGCAGGGAGTGTGCCGGGTTGACATAGCGCATCCAGTTGCTTTTCTGCAAATCGTACCCGTCGACAAAATGTTGCAGGTGCCCACCTGTGTAGATCTTCAAGAAGAAAAACAGAACAGCGTAAGGGAACGACCGCACAAGTACCAGCAGTTTTGAAAAATACCGAATGGATAAACAGGAGAGAGGGAAGCATTTCCCTTCCCCCCTACAATTAGAGCCACAAATATTCAAAATAGCAATGCTTCCATGATCCCTATATATATACAAACAGAGTAAAATTACTTCAATACCATCACAGCACGGTTTGAAATAATAAAAGTGAATGATAAAATCAAAATGTTTACGTCCATAGGAAAGAAAAAAAAAACTAGATCCATTTTTCCAGTCTTGTATTTTGAAATTTGTAAAAAAGAAAAGAAACTGTCCTTGTCTATGCAAATGTTTACACTATCTTCTGAATGATTTTTAAAAATACACACAGATGTCATGTGAGCATAGACATTCACACAACAATAATATTATCATGTCCTCCCATAAATTCACATCCCATTCACTGTAAGAGTAAACGCTAAGCAGTTTTAAGTCTCATGAAAGATATTAAAAGTATGTATTAACCTCTGCCATTTAAGTGCTCTGTAGTTTCCTGTGCCGTGGTGCGTCTCTTGTCAGTAGAATGAGGTAAACCCTGTCAGTGAGATGAGTGTCAACACTAGCTCTGCTCGCACGCCTTTAGCACTGAAGTATTTAAGTCGTGGCCTGTGGGCGTGGCTTCACACATTATGAAAATAGAAAGGAGAGTGGAAGTAATAAAACAGGAAACCTCATTAGACGTCTCTGGTCTTTGGCCAGGGGATTTTTTTTTGTGTTCTATCAAGCCTCAACCTGTTTGCTTGGCTGAGTTTCTTCAAATTTAACCCTTTACTTAAAGTCCCTCTCATCATCTCAGACCTTAGATGCATTGTTGTGGTTGTGAACTTGATTTTATACCATTACTGTAAAAGATTACAAAAAACCCACACATTTCAATTTAGAATCTCATGTGGCCCTTTTCCGGTCTTCTCCATGACATCATGTTGCTGAAGCCAGCCATTTTATTATTTAATTAAGGATAATACCTAGAAACCACTTTTCATAAAGTATGTGTTTGTGAGTGTCTGGAGGGGAGGGGGTTCTTTCAGATTTTACCTCAGGTAGTCGGTTCTTACAGAAACAAGCCCCAAACACTCAGTTACAAATTTCAGGACTAACACAAAAAAAGAAAATGGTAATTCTCCAAAAAGGACTGAGCCAAAGAAGTACTTACTGTAGATTAATTATCTAATCATTCAAGTTTTAAAACAATTTGGATTTAAATCAGAAACACATTTTAACTAGATGCAGGACTGCCCTTTTTATTGCTAGTGTAATTATCACTTTCACGAGTTGAAAATCCTCACAACCTAAATGTAGGTCCTTCATAGGTAATGATGTACATGCCAGTACTAATGAAGGTATTAAATGTGGAAAAAATAAGCCAACTCCTTCTTACGTATACACACTCCTTGAGGCCATGTGACGGGCACAAAGAACATAGTAAATGAACACGTCAGAGCCCAGCCCTGGAGTGAAACTATTTAGGAAAAGTGACTTTGCTGAATTACAGAATACTGCCAGAGTGCCATGCCCAGTAAATGGAAACTCTTGAATAGTCATGAACCATATAATTGTAAAGAATGATCCTTTAGGTTTTATTTCTGGTTCTCAGATTCTCAGGTGAATAGAAACACTATAGCAAGAAGGGAAACACAAAAAAAGATGATGTCAAGAGAACCTGGATGACTAAGAGAAAGGAAAGGAAAAAAAAATCTTATTGAAATAATGTTCTCTTCCAGGAAGATAGCCTTTGGCTTTTAACAGAAAATATTTCCCTATTTTCACACCCCAAAAGAAATGAAAGGCTTGGATCCCTTTAAAAATAAACTAATTAATGGAACAAATAATAGGTTTATTACATGCTGAAAAAAAAGAAAAAAAAACACAACGTTTCGGTTGAGGCTCACACCTGAAGAAGGCTCCACGGCCGAAAGGTTGTGTTTTCTTTTTTCTTTTTTTTCAGCATGGAATAAACCTATTACTTGTTCCTTTGCAGCCTACGCATGCTGACGAGCTACCCACCTGAACTAATGAATTAATGTGCCACCATCACAAATACAACCTAATTGCGCTGCCTCATACCTCATGCCTTAATTGATACGGAGCAATGAAAAAGAACGAAAAGCAAAACTGAGTCACTTACAGATCGGTTCAAGTGCTTTCACTATTGGGTTACCATAAATACTGGGAGGGTGCCTAGGATTAGGCTCTTACCATATCATTCGACACGGGTTTTACTGAAACCTTTCAGGATCGGACTTTGTCTTATACTGTACATGTGTACTGTGCGTGATGCGTGACAGTGTGGCTTGGTTTAGTCTGAAGACGCAAAAAATAAAAAACAGGAACCTGGAAGCTGGGAAAATCTCAGCCCCTCTCAGACCTGTAAAATGACTATTGACTTCTGCAATTTGCATAAAACAGTACACCATTTTTACGGGCCGAGAGAAGAAAAAAGCAGCTCACACTTCCAGTTGTAAGAGATAAGGACGGCAAGCCGTCAGTCGCGGGAAACTTCAAAAGCAAAAGCGAACGTTTCCTTTTCAGGCGCAGCGCGTCTCTCACTTCCTCAAGAGAAAAGTTGGCGCTGATATCAAGTACTCGCGTCTGGATTTTCCTCAGTCAGTAGAGGCCACTCTAAAAATCCACAATAGCCACAGCGCTTACATTCACACATAATATCAGAAAAAAAAAATGTCAACCAGAAAGAAAATAAAAATTGCTTTCAATTCACTCCTGTGTGTAGATCTCCTCTTTTGCATTCAGTGACTGAAGGCTATTAATATTTGCTCCAATGAAACTCCTAAGGAAATCTGGAGGTCTGTTTTAAAGGGCTTTACTATGTATTATATAAAACATACAGTAAGTCTTGGCATATTTAGCAACATTTGCTAAGGAAACGTATTTCTTCTTGTAAATACTAAATACTGGATTAGAAATGGTGGTTTTGGAAAAGTATTCAATACAAAATAATGTGAAGGACAAGCTATGATTGTTTTGATCATTTCTTAAATATTTTGTGATGTTCCCCATTTACAGTAGTTAATTAAAATGTATTCTATTACAAAATAGGTATGGATCTACTATTGTGTAGCATAATAAACAGAGTAGCTCTCCCGGCGACCCTTAATTTGAAACGATCTGTTTGAAAATGGATGGATGGATAAATTAAATAGACATATTAGAATATATTTCCAATTGTGACGCATTGAATTATGACAGAATCAGACTGTAAAGCAATGAGGTAAATTCACAAGAAAAATATTGGGATCATTAACTGACTTTGCGCACGACAATAGATAATGTAATGTGAACAATGAACGCATAGAAGAACTTCTTGGCCTTTTTGCTCAGATCGAGTGAAGACAAAGTTCCATTTTTTTTATAAGATCACTTTATTAGTCATATACAATTTATTGCATTAGGAATTCATCTTTTTTGCATACCCCAGCTTGCTCTCCATGAGACACACAGACAGGAAGAGAAGCTTGGGATCAGAGCGCAGGGTCAGCCATTTATGCGGCGCCCCTGGAGCAGTTGAGGTCAAGAGCCTTGCTCAGGAGCCCAGTGGAATAAGATTCCTCTGCCAGCTGCAGGATTTGAACCAGTAACCTTCTAGCCACAGGTGCCGATCCTTAGCCACAGCACTGCTCCTTATGAGCACTGCTCTCACCAGCCAGCAAAAATCCACCACAACATGGAGTGAAGGTGGGCGTCACGACTAACAGAGGCCAGGCGCGTCAGAGTGGGTACCTGAGGCCACAGACCTAGATAAGGCAACATGGGAACTGCCACACACATACACTAGATAACTTGTTCACAAACCCCTGTGCTCTCCCCAAGTCCAAGAAGTTAACACAGTCACTGATAGTTCCCAACTATCCCAGACAAGTTCTAATCTATCCCAGCATTCTTTCCTGGGTCTGACATCACCAGCCCCACTGCTTGTCTGCTTGGTGTCTCATGACTGCCCGATGAGCCACTACACAAAAAAGCAGAGGAAGTTGCCTATTCTAAAATATTTTTGGATGGTACTGTAGGTGGATTTCACCACACATTTTTTAAGACAGCTAGATGTTTCTTTCTACTCATTGACTTACTCTCCAGAAGTACTTTCTGTTGGCATGCTTTGGAACATCATCTTTGGTGTAGACTTCCCCAAGCAGTGGGCCGAATCGTGTTCCTTGGGGGATGTACTCTTTGCTGAAGACTCCAATCACCTGCAAAGAAGTAAACAAAACCAGTAAATATAAAACCCATGTCTCTAAATTGGCCTAATTCCTTCATGGGCTTAACTAAGGAAGGGATTTATACTTTCACCCTCATTATCCCTTTACACTCTGGAAAACAAGCCATCAGCTTGGAGATTAAACAAGTTACAAGTTCTGCCTGGTTCATCCCTTCTTAATTGACATTTTTATTTGTCATTAGAGCAATAAGATCTATTACATGGGAATCAAAGCCTGTTCTCCTGCTCAGGCTGCAGCCAAAATGGCAAACAACAATGCAGTGGTCTTCTCAGATGTTTGTATCACATTCTCCATTTATTATTTAAGGTGGTCTAACCCTCTGTCGGGTGTATTGTCACATTGTTCAGCAGAGCATTATGGGAAAAGCCATCAAGAGTCAACTAAATATTTTAGAGAGAGCCTACAAGTCCTTCAATTCACATTCAGTATGTGTTGAAAATTTATTTTTACAAAATTGAAGAGTTTCAATGATAGAAAAATATCACTTCAGTAATTACTATCTCTGAAAAGACCTGACCTGTGTAGGAATATTTAAAACTACAAAGTTAAAAAAGATTGGCTAGCATTTTCTCCTGAAAGTGTGTGTAATATTATAGTAGTGCATTTCTGAGATATTAATAGCTTCATTCTCTGATGAGTGGAGCACATTGTTACATTTAGGCACAAAATGGAAAGTGATAGTAATAAACCTATAAATGAGATAAATCTTGTGCAACATTCCATATAAATTGTCAATGTGTCAAATAGCATTTCAGGTTGTCATCTAAGGGCTGTTGTCATAAAACTAAAATGATATAAGACAGACAAACTGTTACTTAGTGTTGGTGTTGGTGTTGGAGTTGAAGGTTTGAATGATGTTCGCTAACACTCCATGATTAAGTGTATCTCTTTGTGGTGCACAGCTATTAACAAATGAAAGGTTTAGAGAGGCACCAGCATGACTCCATGTCAGAGTCAGGCCCTGTCCTGGGGTAACTTAAGCAAGGATTTGTAGGGAATGAAGACTTAGTAATGCTCTAATGAAAGTAAATCAACCGCTTAACCTAGATTTCACACTGAGTAACAACAGACAATCCCATCTGCCACATGTGGCCCTTGATGGATGATATTCAAGAATCAATGTGACGTCTCCTACTTTAGTCTTCTGCAGCTCTAACGTCTCTCCAGATTGGTCAGCACTGCCAATTAAGATTATGCTTCATGTAATATTACATGATACTGTGCTGAATCCTCATTAATGAATAAGAAAACACAAGTGTGAGCACAAGAGAAAATGTCAGAAACCCCACTCACAATAGGGTCCTATGTGACAAGTTGCACTTTAACCAACAATAGGCCAATGGATAAAGTAAACCTTATCCCATAAGAACATTTTGTGAATGGGGCTCCTGGAGATTTATACTGCCAGATTAGGAGCTCTAGAGTTCTAGGGAAAGCTCTTGGTTTGAGAAACATGAGGCAGATTTCCATCACCTTTCCACGCCAGAACAATGCTACACGAAACAATGGAACTAGTGGGACCAATCAGTACCACTCAGTCCCAATCACATTTACCATCATCACATTTTCAACTGAGGGCAATCCTTCTAGAGCAGAGGTGGTTAACCTTTAAAGGTGAACTGCAGTCCTGATTTCTCAGATTGGTTATTAAGTATTCGTAACAAAATAAATTAATTGACAATATCACAAAATGTTCAAATCCTGAACTTTGTGAAAGTACTGGATAGTCACCATGTTGTCGAAAACCCCAGGTAAGATAAGATAAAATAAGATCAGATCACTTTATTACCCATATGCAATTTCTTGCATTAGGAATTTGTCTTTTTGTATACCCCAGCTTGCTCTTCATGAGACACACAGGCACACAGACAGGGTGAGAGAAGCTTGGGGTCAGAGCGCAGGGTCAGCCATTTATACGGCACCCCTGGAGCAGTTGGGGTTAAGGGACTTGCTCAAGGGCCCAACGGAGTAGGATTCCTCTGCCATGGGTGACATGCCATGGTCTCCCAATGGGTGACAGCGAGGGTTTGCATGAACTGCTATGTGCAGCAGCCCTTCCTTCTCACTAGTCACTGTAAAGACTAATGTAATGTGATGTATGAGTGAATAAGTACAGATTGTGCAACAGAAATGTTCCAATGTGATCTACATGCAAAGATAACAAGTAGTATTGTTTTTGTTGGCAAAACTGTCTCAAAGTTGAGAGCAATACTTCTATTGGATTTAAAGAGATGTATTCACACACCTGCTGGTTTACAGTGTCATAGGGCCGCATCAGATCACCGGACGTTTTGTTGCCTCATTCTGAATCACAGAATATGGCATTGCACATTCCTGGAAATTTTGTCTAGTTTGTGATATAAATTGGAGGTTTTACATGTGTACATTTTACTTCATTGTGCTTTGAAATACACTCATCAATAGTCGATTCTATCTAACCCCGAAATAAAAACATAACATTGCAGTTCCCCTTTAATTATTATTTGCTTGCTTTGGTTAATGCTTCTCATTTCCAGCGTTTGGGCCTCAAGATTCATTCTAGATTGTGTGAAGCTTCCATATTCTGCTCATTATTACCCAGTTTCACCAGGAAGAAGTGGCTCTCTGGTAGTGGATGAACAGGAAATGTAAAAAGCAAATAATGGGGTTATATTGTCTTTACCTGTGGAAAGGTTCTTTTTCATTATTAAAAAAAAAAATAATCAAGCAAACATTGCCAAGGAGTGTGGTGAAGGTTTTTTCAGGCTTGTATAATGTAGCAGTGCTCAGGTTAGTTCAAAAGGATCTACTGTAGAAATGTGGAAAATACCAACTCTGTTGAACAGCTGCTGCCTGTAAGTTAAGTAAAGACATACTGTAGTGTATAAACCAAGTTGTATAGTACCCGGTTACTGTATTTTTTATTTTGGGGTTAGTACTGTTTTTTTGCACTGCATTTTTAATATTGTTTATTATACCTTTATTTCTGTATATCTTGATGCACAGGGCCATGAATGAGATGTGTAAGCCCAGTGAGAGTGGGGGGTAACGAACTTTCAGGAACAGGAACAGGACAGGAAGCCCAGCTCTGCAGTCATTCCAGAGAAAATGATGATGTCACACTATTGCTGTGAGTGTCTAAATTTCCACAGGGGGAGGAAGTGTGGGTCTGACAGTAGGCACATAGCTGAGGCATGATTAGCTCACAGCTCAGCCGGAGAAAGTGCTTTCTTTCAGCAGTCAGATTGCTTGGCAGGGAGCCAAAGCAAGCTTACAGTGGTTTGAAACTCTTTCTTTCCTGCAGTGTTTCTTTAAAGTCTCTGTTTTTGTTTCCTTCAATGAATTAGTTGGACCACTCGACTTTGAACAGGTAATTTTACAACTAACAGATGAAGGATCTCTGGCTTTTTGCAAAGACTAGACACTCTTCACTGGTCAAATAATATATCACACAAGGGTCTGTTCTAAACCAGAGAAGACAAAAAGGCCCAGAAAGTTCTGTATGTTTACATTCATGCATGTTGTTAACACTGAGGTAATCCTAGAAATTGAACATAATTCTTAAAAGAGAAGAAGGCAATGGGCAACTTAAATCACTCTTTTTCAGATAGACACACTATTCTCCTGCTGATCACATGAAGAAATTAAACACTTATATACTAAGAAAAAATACTAATCATAATACAGATACTGTGCAGTGAAGGCAATCTTATATCTGATATTTACACTTGCAGTTCTTCATAAAAGCAATAGGTAATGCCAGCTTTCCTTTGAAAGAAATTGTTTTGGAACTACAGTGGCAATCAATGAACACTTGCTGTTCTTCTGTTTTTAGCTCCCCAAGTACATTTCAGGATAAAATGAGACAAGCAGGAGTATGAACAATATTAATCAGTGAAACAGGAGTATTGTTTTACTTTTTTTTACTTTTACTGCTCTTAAAGTCAAAAGGAATAAGCACTTTGTTGGCTTCTTGCATGAAGGTGAAGCACTTTTTGCACCTTTGTTTTTCTTTAGTGCTGGTTCTTATAAAAGTGCCGCAAGAAAAGCATTTTTGCAGAACCTGGGCACTCTGCAGACTTTTGTTTTCAAAAGTGTTTAAAAACTTCAAATGATCTGGCCCAGATCCTAATTTCTAATGAAAGAGGATGTTAAATATATACAGAAATCACCCACACCCTTCGAAACTAAATGAAACAATGTTGTGAAGTCATCTCACACTGCCTGGCGATGCAGTGCGCTAATAAAGGGAGGTTTTTTTGTTTTTGTTTCTGATGGCCTGCATTGAACAGCATTCATTTAAAGAAAAGGCTGGTCTTCCAGTCCTGCTGGCTGCCCTGCATGTTATTTTTAGCTTCTTTAAAAAAAGAGCCTGTTGCAGTCTTCTGAAAAACGTCACTTAATAGTGAAACAAAGAAGTTCAGAAAAGTCATCAGTGATTTAAGAAGACCACAAAGAGTCAAGCTAATATATTGTTTCTGATTTTATGTGAAGGTTGTCAGGAAATTTGGGGCAATTAAATTTTTCTGTTATGCAATAAAAGAAGCATTGTCAGTGATTTACAGTGCTTGTTGGGTTAACACTGGTTGCTGGTTGAAACTGACAACCACACTTGTGCCAGATTTAATTTCAGTTTGATAGCGACACCCTGTAAAAATGTCTGTATGTAGTGATACCTGTGTAATCTTCCAATGCACAGTATAACAAACTCACCACAGATTCTGTTAATATGACTGTTAATAATGACTTTTGGTTTAATGGGTGTGGTGGTTTTTGGACAGTCTGATTAAAGGTATCCAGTCTTTTCACACCATATACTGCAGGGGTAAATGTCACCTAATAATAGAAATTGTATTGAACTCCATCCCGAAGTGCTTTAGGAAGTGAAAACTAATAAGTGAGTGAAACTAATAAGCATGTGACATAAAAAGCAATTCCATAGTTGTACAAGTTTGGGAAATATCAATAACTATATAATGAGGAACATGTATGGGTCTTAATGTATGAAGAGCCTAGAAAATATACAAGAAACTTGAAAATCTCTTTTCAAGATCACAATGCCAAAATACAAGTGTGAATAGAAAATAGATATTCAGAATTGCAGTTGATATTGCTTGAAAAAGACAAATAATTAGCTGGAAGAAAGGTTACAGGGTAAAAGAAGGCACGAGAGAGCAATGTGTAGTATGAAGGTATATGAGTATGAGCTTGCAATACAGTATATATGGATATGGTGAATTACTGGACAGGTTTATAAACTGTTTGCATTTGTTCATTTTTTATTTTTGCAGAATACACACAAACCTGGACATGCAACAGTAATTCAAGCCAAATAATCAATAAAATCTTAATTAATTAAACATAGTTGTCTCAATAGACTAATTAACTGGAAGATGAAATGCCTTGTTTTTATGTATTTATTTTGTTGCATTTGTAATGTTTGCACTTGAGTTAGAAAACTGAAAAAAGAGATTCTAACTCTGAAAGAGGCCGAAGCAGAAATACTGTAAGTGTAGCTTCTTGGTAAGGTTCTCAGGAAGATGGCACTGGGCTTTTTTGCCTTCCTGAAATGGTTACAGCAACGCAAACTATGCTATTTATTAGTTTTTGCTCTCTGAAAAAATGTAAATAAAGAAGATAACAGTGGCATTTTCACACTCTGTGCTCAGCAGTGAGAAAGTGTTTGTTAAGAATGTCGTTCCCACATAAGATCAGGGGGGTGGGCCTCAAAAAGCTGTGAACATTCTCAAAACTCTTCTGACCACATTTGATGAGAAATGTGAGAAAAGTTCAAGGTATATGAGGAAGTTAGTCCTCAATGAATAATGCTGTGAAAACTCTCAGAATAGCACTGGCCTTCTGTTATCTACAGAAATAAAATGGTTAGCATCCATGGCTTCTTTTTCAGCACTGCAAATATGTACTGTCTTTTAATAATTGCTTACACTTATATAGTGCTTTTCTGGACACTCCACTCAAACCACTTTACAGGTAATGGGGACTCCCCTCCACCACCACCACCAATGTGCAGCCCCACCTGGATGATGCGACGGCAGCCATAGTGCGCCAGAACGCTCCCCACACATAGTGTCCACTTTACTATGAAAATATCTCTTTTTTATAGTTCATGGGTTGCCTCAGACTTGGTTAATGAACATGTTGGGATTAATGTGCAGGGTCTGGCAGAATACACAAAGACAATCGGAATTATTCTTACACCTGAAATGGGCAACTGTCAAATGATTGCCAATGTTGTGCAACCACGTCATCTTTACAGCTTTTGTTGATGTGAGGTGGATGTTATTTTCATCCATATCACTAACAGTGCTAGGGGATATTGAATTTGGTCCAACTGCAACCCCCCAAAGCTAAACACATGTCAGCATGCTATCTGGGAGAGCATCGGAAAGAGGACAAACAAAGCGTTCACTAAAAACTTTAGATGTTCACAGGTACTGGGTAAGTAGCAGAGCTACTGTGGAAAAAGATACCTTGGCTGGAGCCAGCCCACAATACTGCAGCAGTTCGTGGTCAGCTTCTGTATGTGCTACAACTTGAGGAGTCTTTTTTCTTTTAGGAGTGTTGCCTCCTGATTTTCATAAATATGTGTGGAAAGCAAATTTAACAAAAAGAAGAGAAACTCTCAATCTGTCTCATTTTCACCAAACAAAGGTGACATCCTTAAGATGACGTCCTTAAGCTCTGATGACCTATATTTTCTATTGTTTCTTGTTTCATTTCTACTCATAGGAACACAAGAAAACTTGTTTGGAATCGTAATCGTAACAAACGAGAGGAGGCCATTCAGCTCACATAACCTGCTTGATAATTAGTGGCTAATTGTTCCAAGAATCTCAGCCAGGCATTTTTAATAGAAGCCAGGATATCAGCTTCAGCTTCATACAGTATGTTCCATGCCGATGCATATTCAGAAAAGTTACAGCTCATCATCTATTATATGTCTTTTTTTCAGATTATCACAATGGTGTTTATGTACAGTATTTCACAGCATGATGTACTGTATTTTCTTGTTAACCTCTGACGTCATTTGTGCATTTTTACCTCTCTTCCAACTGAATAAGTACACTTTAAAGCATACTGAAAACAACGACTAATTGTAATAAATAAATGAGGTGGCAAATAATTTGGGAATTAATGTCATTTGATTGTTTTGGATGTTTACTTGCTATTTTAATAAGTAGAATCGACTGTTTTGATGAATGTTTCTTTTCCTTAAAAAAAGGATGTTTTTCTTCAATTATTAAGGATATGTATGTAGTGTGTTTCAATGTGATTAAAGACAACGATAACAAATAAATTCCAAATAAATTAAAACAGCTTTGGTTCATTATCCAACTGCCAAACTTCTCAGCCTGTTTACATGGTGTCAAATGTCCATTTACAGTATTAACCACAAGACATTATTGGCAAATAGAAAATAATGCTTCTAATTTATGTCGGTCCAAGGGTAAAAAGTGTACAGTCAAAGCATGTTTTGGAATAAATTTAATGCATCAGTTAAAAAACACAAGATGAATAATATAGCTTCAAGCCCCAAAAGAAATAAAGTCTTCTGCTAATCTCAAAGATGGGTTCCTTAAAATGACACTAGCAAGCTACCTTCAGGCACATCCTGTATACTTCATTTTCATGGCAGGCCACGCTATCTAGTCACGCTAGTTGACCTGCTTTGCCATCTGCTACTTGTTGGTCTGGTCTGGTGGCGTACGAATTAAATCATCAACCTTGCAGGGAGCAGTGTGCTTCGATAGTTAAATCGACAGGGAAACAGAGGCACAGAGTAGGAATGGAACTAATTAATTTCCCTGTGCTTCATGAAGCTTTAAATTAAAGAAAGAACAACAACTGCAGTGAGCATTGGATGTAATTGGATGTAACAAAAATCTGGCTTGAGAAATCTGATTTTAAAAGTTGATCACCTGCAACTGCTGCATGTTGTAAAACAGTATTGATGTAAAGTCGTATTCTGTTTCAGTACCAAGACTAGGTGGTTGAGAAGAGTTCTTTCCTTCTCTATCTCTTCTGAGCACATTGACGTCCAAACAATTTCGTTGTCAGAAATCTAATTAATACGTTTTGGTATCAAGAAGGCTTGTCAATACATTAAACATGCAGATACACAGAGCAAAGGTAGAAAAACTTTTCTTTACATGCAAGTTAGAATCTCAGCAGATTCTTTCTGCCTCTCAGGCAGGCTGAGCTGAATACAATTAATGCCAACTGCTCTGTTTAATTAGTTCTCCTGAAACAGGCCTTCGTTGCCCTAAATGTTCTTTTTTTTTTGCATTTTTGCATCTGCTGAGCTACATTTCTTTGGAAGTTCTTTTTTATTAACAAGTTTTTTTTTTCCTTATGCAGTTTTTTTTAAGTGCCTTCTTCGTTCCCTGTGATTTCTGAAGCACTCACAGTCTTTCTGAGGTTCCCTTAAGGAGCCGTTGTGCTATTTCAAATCTTTGTGCATGTTGTGATGTACATATTTGTTCCATTGTCCTATCAGAATATAATATTGCTGGTGATCATGAAAAAAAAACAGCTTTAGACAGTGCACATGGAGATTTATAGTACATTTGGATCTGCCATGGACTGAGCAGGAAAGAATTAAATGCTAATTATAGACTATAATGTAAGTGTTCAATCAATCAAAATTGAGTCACTCAATTATTATGTTGTAGAACATAGTTCCTTGGAACAGATATGAAATCTAACCAATATGCTTATGGGAAATCTAAACAAGGAAGATTGACACTCGAACTGTATGTGGTTTTAGTTTTCTCTGAATGGAGGAACCTGAGAATTAGAGATGCTTTATCGATATGTCTGATCAGTGCGAGAAATCAGAACCCAATGCTAGAAAAACTTAAACTGTAAAAACTAGAGCCACAGAAAAATCTAATAAGTGAGTTATATGATCCTGCATTGTCTAACACAAGTAAAAGGATTAACAATCATGTGTTAGGATGTGATAGCGAATATCTCAAATCAAGGGCAGTGTTTCCACTTGAAGTACAGTATGCACTCTGGTTTGCCACCCCTAATTCAATGAGAATACCAATGAAGGTCTTCTTTTTTGGGGAGGGAGGGATTGTTGAGCAAAGGAGCAAAGAGCCTTACTGAAGGTCTCATTAAAACATAACACATTTGGATCATCTTTATACAGGAAGCTGATGTAATCTCCCTGCATGCTGTATTTTTATGTCAGGACTAATCTTAAGCTTTTTTTCTCAAAAGCTACGTTCTAAATAACCGTAAACAACAGGACTATTTTGTCACAATACTGTACAGCACCCTCTGTAGATCAGATGTTAGACTGTGCTTTCTCATAAAGACTTGTTTAATAGATCGTCTATCATAAAACACAATGTTTATCTTGCCTTAACCTATTTTCTCGTGGGGATATGGGGTTAACTATTTTTTTCATTTAGTAGGACCAGATTAGTCTGGAGATCAGCCTTAAGGTATATACTGTAGTAAAACCAGAACTTGTGTTGGTATCCAAAGGCTGGTATCATCATACAGAGTTTTGCATTTAAGGCAATTATTTTTCATTTAAATCAGTTTGAAAAGCTCAGATGGGCTTTTGATAATGTTTAGTGACTGAGAAACATAATATTCCAGAGTGCTGGAGAGAGGGAAAGACATCTGACGTTTTGGGTCTCTATTTCTTGTTTAATCTTTCTACCAGCTGAATTTGAGTACAGCAAACCTGGAAAACACTCCCACAAAGAAGGCTATACTCAAAGTATATTTGGCCTCTATCGGCAAATAGAAAAGAGAACTGAGTCACGAGACAGAAGAGGTTATAACTCTTTACAACAGGAGTGTGAAATGGAAAACTCCCACTGCAGATACTGAAATGGGGAGATAGAAGAGGATAGAAGGGAAGAGAGATCCAAAGATACAGAGCCTGGAAAAAGTAGCAGAGTTTAGTGATCTTGTGTACAGGTGGTAAACACAGTTAGTATGGATGCTTCACTCTTTCTACTGCCAAGGGTCTTGAGAAAAGCACATACCTCATTGTCTCGCCCATACTTGAATGTGAGGTTTCGTGGTATGGACGTTATGGCTCTGGGAATGCCTGTGCTCTGGTCACTAGGCTGGTCGTTGACAATGTAGGTGCAGTTCAAGGCGAAGTCGGCCTCCCTCCACAGGTTCATGTCCCCGATTTCTCCTTTCATTTTCATTTCAGCCAAAGTCTCTGTGGTCGTTTTGTGCTTTGTTGTTTTGTTTTTTGGTTCCCAGTTTTTTTTTTTTTTATAGCTTCCGCTCAGCTGAAAGCTCATTAACTCCTGGAAAGACAGGGGAAAAAGAGAAAGAGATGAGTTGATCAGAAGGCTTCCAGTAAGGACGTCCTGGGGAAAGCACATGACAAAACATTGTCAAAATATAGAAACGTCCAGAACAAACTATTTTGGTCAGGGGTTATTCTTTCTCATAGTTAAGGTCAGCCTCCCCGGTGGAACGGGGGGTTTGCTATGAAACAACAGATTTTAGCCAAGAGCATTTCTTAAAGGTAAGCTGCTTTAATTTTATTTTGAACAAATGAAAACCTTTCTATTCCTATTGCATCTCTTAGAATATGATATGAAAGACTGCAAAAGGTTTGTGTAATTTGACCAAGGAATATAACTATTCTCAGGGAATTCCGTTGATTGCCTTCCTCAGAAAGAACTGGAGATCCACATTTTATGGGAAAAAGTGTAATTCAGTTGTGTGAATCGAGAGAGATGACAGGAATTAGAGGTTATATGGCAAAGGTAAAGCTTACCGAACAACCTCGCTTTCCAGTAAGCTGCTGCAAGGGTATAGCTGTGGTGGTGGGAGGGGTGAGAGAGATGTGCAAAGGAAAATCCAGAAGACAGGATGATGTACGTACTGTATATATGGAAGAGACCACAAGTAGGTGAGGTTTGGATCCTTAAATTCCTCTTGTCTGTTGTCTGTTACAAACTCCATTTATGAGATTTTGAAACGAGAAGATTTGGAATATAATCTCCCATCAAAATCATATTTCCGATTCCTGGGAGTCATGTTTTACATTGTTCTTCAAATAAATACCAGGATAGATATACAGATACTGTCCATATAAAGATCACTTACAATGTTTTCATGCATAAGCCTCTTTAACAGTATGTGAAACTAAATGCAACTGAACAAAAATTCAAGGGATTTTTGCTTTTCTTCTTTCCCGGCACTGAAGAGATGACAGAAACTGACAATACAACCAAACAGAATTGTCCGCATGATTTTCTCACTTTGTCAGGTAATCTGTGAAATCCATGGAAGGGTGCTCTTTTACAAGCCAAAGCAGCTTACTGGAATTGAATTGTACTGAAATGTTCAAGAGCTGTCTCAGTGCATGACAGCTGTAGTATAGTTTAGGAAGATTTTTACTTTAAGTGAAGATGAAAACTACTCTCTTCCCCTCTGTAAATCTCTTCTTTGCCTGAAAACCCATCCATCCTTTTTTATATCAGGGTTGTGGGGGAGCCTGAGCCTATCCCTTGCCTGAGAACACTGACCTGGATATTAGTGATGGTGACAGTTTTACAGAAGCACGTGAGAAATAAAATAGCATACCAGGTGTATTGCCGTAAGTTCTGAATTTTACTTCGTAAATGAAACTAGAGGGGAAGTCCACAAAACCTTTTTTTTACCAAGTGCCTTTATGTTTTTATTATTATAAAAGAGAAAACTACCCATTAAATTATTTACATTTTCCAGCAATGACTTACTTTGTACTTATGTTATATGTAATTGTGTACCATTGTTTCTGTCTAGATAAGTGCCAAGACTACCCTGCTCCACCCTTGCTCTCTGACTACAGTTGTTCTTTCCAGACAAGTTTTTAAAGGATGATGATTCTTAAGGGTGCTAACTCCATGAATTTTGCCTAGGGAACAGACTGAATAGATGTATTTTGTCTCTAGGCTTTAACATTTTTGTGATTCAGCTGCATTTCTTACATGAGAAAAAGTTATAACTGGATGTCACACGGATCTATAAGAAACATAAAAAATATTTAATTAGCCCTGTATATACCTGCATCCCTTCCATGCCTGTTGTATGGGTTCCAAAGAGTTGAGGTGAAAGACATCTGCTAGGGCAAATGTAAAAGGACTGAACATATTTTAAATAAGAACAGTTGTGGGATAATTAGGAAGACCTTGTACCTAGTTCTACAGTTTAGAGGGACATTATAAACCTGTTTGACTTGTGTGGAAAATAAAGGGTAGGGTTACAGTGGGTGTCTATTATGGGCCCTTTCATATTTACATTGTGAAGTTCCAAAAAAATAGACTGTAAAAAATCAAACAAAACTTGTTAAAGCAAGTGGGTATGTGACCTCAATTAATTGAGCACAGGTGTGTCAAGGTGAGGGGCCACACTCGGGGTATATAAGGTTAGGCAAATGAGCACTATCACAAAGAGATTAGAGTTTAGACAGTTTGAGTATCACACAGGGAAGGATTCTTGAAGAAAGTCTTATTGTTTTAAGGGATGTTATTAATATTAGGAAAAACTAGAAAATCATCCACACTACCAATGCAAATCTAGATAGAGCTCTTGTATAAGGAGCAGGGTTTTTGTTTCTTCTGCTTTGACTGAATTACAGTAGTTATTGTTTCCAGCAAACCTCAGAAAGTACTGGAAGAGCACAGGTGTGCAGCTGTCTCCAGTCATTGGAGAACAAGTCAAAAAAGCCCAGCTGAGGTGACCAAGAAAGGTAGACTTTAAAAATGTCTGCCAGAAGAGTAGCAGGGAGATCCAGCCATATGTGGCATGATTTTGGCATTTCTGACATTATTGTGTCTGTATTCCATTTGCTGGAACTGCTTTAAGATAGCGTGCAGGATCCAGCATGTACAGTACAGCTCACTTTCAGGCTTCACCCCCGTTATATCTATACTGTAAATTCAAGCATTTCAGGGAAAAACACCTCCAGTTTAGGATGAATGAATCAGCCTTACCTGAGTTCACTGGAGTCAGGATAATGTTATTCAGCTGTTTCTAGTGAAGCAGCATCATAGAGAAATGAGATTATTAAGGTACTGCTGTAAACAAATTCTGTGTACTTCCTTCTACACATTTAAGCTTTGTCCTTAAGATAAATGGTTATGCATAAACTCTATAGGAGAAAAGAAAACACAGATCCCTGTACCAATACTTAAAGTAGACCTCTGTTACCAAGATCTATTTTAAGTGAAGTAAGTATAGGCAATAAATGATTCTAGAAACAGATGTACTATTTCAGTTTTGCGCCATACCATGTTTAGGTCATCAGGTCTCCAGAAACAAAGTTTTCTATATACTGTATGTCACTCTGTAAATGCTAACATTTCTCTAATTTAATTGAGAAAAATTAAAACAGTGATGGAAGTTATTTTCTTTACCATAGATAGTTGTTAATTTGCTTTCATCTAGAACAATGTTAAATTATTGAACTGATTTTTAAGTGCTGTGTGGAACCTTTTGAAGTGAACGATTTAGTTTATTCTATCAATTAAGCCACTCTTGGTATGCGTGTTTGTGACGGGAGTTGTTTAGATTCCAAACAACCCAAGAGACCATATGCTTTAATAAACTCAACACAAACATGAGGGTATGGAGCTAAACTCTCATTTTATAAGAGTGTAGTACTCTAGACCCTACCCCTAATAAATGGCTTTACATTTCACTTAATATTTTATATTTTCTTGATATCAACAGTTCTCTGGAAAAGCAAACTGTTCTTCTAGTCTTAAAATGTCTTGTTAAGGCCTCTCCTCAGAAATTGAGTTTCTGTCCTCTCAGTAATTTCATACACTAGAGCAGGAATGAATGTAATGTAATACATACTGGAGGCCCACTAACCTGCCACCTAACTGAGCACTCAGATATGCAATTGTAACTTTAATTTACTTAATAATTTGAATTGAAGGATTAATTTGAACTGTTAGACCATAGTAGTAGGTACTACTGTTAGACAGAGCCACCTGTTAATCACAAGTTAATGCAATGGAAAAAACCTGTACAGTAGAATGAGCCACACCTGGTCTGATTGAGTAATTAGCACTCCGAGGGAGTGAAATTCCAGGGAAGGGAAAGGAGTTGTCAGGATAGGCCCTGCTTGTAATGAGCACCTGGACTGTTCTAAAGACTTACTGTATAAGAACAGCTAGGAGGCAAAAGGTTAGAGTGCATATGTGTCTACACTTCAGCTTGGAAGGAGGGTGTTTGAGAGTGCAAGAGCAGATCATTTTAGTAATGGGTTGAGCTGGCTTACTGGGGGGGGTGCTCAGCAAGCTTTGAATTTTTGGCTGTCCTGGGGGCCATCAAAGGTGTTGGGCAGACAGGCTGCTTAGTAACTAGGAAGGGGATTGCTACCCAAACGTCATGATGAAAGTGAGGGGGACGTGTTCCTTTCCTGAGGATTGGTAGTTTCAGTCTCAATGGGGTTGAAACGCACTGCCAGGGAACAGGATTGACCAGCTGCACAAGGGCTGACTGGAGGCATTTTGTAACTTGCCACTACTGCTGTCTCTTCTCCCTGCAGTTGAAAGGAGTCTAGAAAGCACAGGATGGCTCCCGAGCACTCCCTGGGCCTTACCACCAGCAAATGAATTATCTCGGAGAGAGCCAACAGACTGGCTTATGCTGTGTCAGGGGCGCATGTGTTTCTTATATCAGGCATCCCTGATCAAATGGGATCAGCCATCTGTAGATGGTGAGCTACTGGTTTTTGAAGATATTGTGCTTAGTAAAGAGCAGGTGAGACATTCTACAGATTGTAATGAGTCATGAATGGAACAAATAGGGAAGACCAGTGGGAAAAAAAAGACTGCACTCTTATTTTGGAGGCTAATAACAAGGAAGAACTAAGATCCTGTAGGGGTCCTGAAAGACCAACTAAAAATAATGTGAGAAAACCTAAGGTGACCTGTTGGAGCTTTCCAACCCTAATGCTGAAAGCCCCAATCCAGTCATGTTGCCTGTTTCTGAAGGCAACACCTGCTTTTATTTTAAAGAATTGAGCTAAACTTTCAATTAAGGGCCAGATTCCTGTTGTGGGCTTAAGGATACATCCAGTGTGATTCTAAATTATCTTTTATTTACTTTAATTACCAAATTCTCTGCCTAATTAATAACAAATTGATTCTTGTTTTTAAGAATTGATTTAGCAATGACCTGTAACACCTGCTGGCCTGGGCTCTTCATCAGGGTTAGAGACCTCTGTACTAGAGCGATTCAATTTTCAAGGCAATTGGCTAAAATGTGGTTTAGATCACACCTGTCTTGCAGGCAGCATTGAGTCTTTAGTTCAATTTTTTGTAAATACAACTAATATTGTGGTGTCTTTTATATCTAAACCATATAGAGTGAATTATTCTAACATCTAGTAAAATAAAGGATTGACTTTAAATTATTTTAAAAAAATGGCACCAGAATTAATTGCATTATGGCTTTCTCCATGTGAGCCAAAACCTTGAGGCCTGATGATGCTGCTGCACTTCTTGGAATTTCAAGGGTGAGGTTGAAGGCAAAAAAAAAAGGAAAGACAACATTCAGTTTAAATTCGTGTCCTGACTTTGCAACTCTCTTCCTGCATCTGTCAAAGACTTTCCTTTTTTCACCTGTTATGTTTGAGTCTAGATTAAAAACAGTTCATATATGCTCTTAATGTTAAATCATACTTGCAACAGTCCATTGCTTTTCAAAACCTAGGGATTGTTGACAGAAATGTTAGAAAATATGTGCAGGGAGACATTGTTTCTAATGTAAACTATTAAAGGAGCCCACCATAATTACTACTATATTCTGAAAAGCACAATAATACATTATTGAAGTGCCTCATTGGGAAAGGAGGCTTTCTTCCTTTGAAGCTGAGCCTGCATAGAGCACCCACTAAAAACCTTTGAGATATTGTGAATACATTCAGAATGATTGTATTGGCTTTGGGGAAGGGTTTATATCAATCACTGTGTCCATTAATTACAGTGTCAGCATGCAAATTAGTTGTTTCTGAGAAGTATGTGCATACCAATAAGTTCTGAAAGTTTCTTATATAAGTACTATGACTTCATCCAACATAAAAGGATGAGCTTAATTTGCTTTCATAAACACTATAACCTCATAACCCCTTGGGGTATAACATAATTACCAGATTTGAATTGGCAAGTGCTCTATTTCCTGCGGTACAAGTACGTGTATTAAGGAGTTACAGATCTGTGTCTTGTGCCAACTCAGCATGGCCTTTTATGAACTTTGTGATTTTTTAAAGACATTTTTTAACAGGATCGAAGAACTGCTGTATAGAATACAATACCCAGCCAACACTAAAGCCAAGACCAATTAAAGTGTAGGTGAATCTTAGAAATCTACGTTATTTGTTTCTTTGTATTTTATCACTTTCCTAAAATCCTGCTTGATAAGCAGGTTACTGTATGAGATAATGCCAAACATTCTGCTTCTTTCATTGTGTCCCTGTTGATAGTCATTATATATGAAGGCATTCAGGCTGCAAAGCTGACATTTATATTTTCATAATTTTTTGCATGTATCTTTCCTTCAAATGTTACCTTGTTAGGATTGGTATTATTAAGGGTATAGTATTTTCCCTTTTTCAAAGTATTTTTGTGATGATGCAGGTAGTGTTCTACCTCATTATATGAACCATTATATTAGTACAGTACATTAAGTTCTCTAGATTTTTTTTATGTAATAGGTAGAACCAGTTATGAGAATTGAAAGAAATATGTTAACTTGTCAAACACAACAGACATTTGTTTTTCCTTTTTGCACTTTATTTAAAACTAAAGGCACTGGACTGTGCTATCTAGTACAGGAGTAAACAATTTGTCTTTTCTGTTTTTACGTTTCACCACACCATCTCTGATACTGCATGCTGACACCTTGCACTAGCATGGCAAGGAGGTTCAGCATAAGAAGGTTTGTCTGGATAAAAACCCAACTAAAGAAAGCTAAGAAGTAATGCAAGGTGTCAAATAACATAGCAGTGGCAAATAACATTATTATACACTAAGAACAAACTTCTGTCATGAGAGGAACCTGGCATCTGCTATGAAAAACATCTACTTCTGAACTCTGTTTTTAGTTCATATGACAAATAAAGATGTATGATGGTGGATTACGATGGTACCTCAGTAGTGTTGGATGCAGATTAAGCTTGCATGTTTCTCATATTCATTCACCATATTCTTTCCTCACATTGTTGCTCAGCTATTTCCCAACACAACAAGCGATCAAACAGAAACATTGGCCCTGATTTCCAAACACATCCATTCTAAGCATGAAAGCTTCAAAGCCATCAATCACAGAAAAAACTCAAAAGAAGTGTGCGCCCTGATCACTTACTGTACTTAGGTGGTCATTGAGCTGCTTTCAGTTTATCCCTTGAGTTCAACCATCCCTCTTCTCTCCCAAGCAAAACCCATCCACGTTGCTGCTTCTTCTCTTTCTCTCTCCCCTACTTTTCCTTTTCCCCGCTTCCTTCGTCAGATATCCATATGCCACGCTCCCCCAAAAGCTACCCCGATCAAACCTTCGTCTCAAAATAGATCCCAAGCCAGGCCCTGCCAGGCTTTTGAGCACATGCTCCAGCCTCATTGGTTTCCACTGGTGTCATGTGACAGGGATTACAGAAGGAGAACTGTTTGACACCCACTGGGGGGGTTAAAATAAGATCTACAGACACATATGCACTGCAATCTCTGAAAAAAAAAATGCTGTTCCAGATGGAAGGATTTGCAGTCTGCCTGGGTAACACACACACACACACAAACAACACTCATAGGCTGATTTATTTAACGAGCAGTCTGGCGTCAGTCTTCTCCTGCCTTGAACTTAACCCTCCCAGCAGACTGACCTAGATTAGGACGTGAAGAAGAGTGGTCAATAAAATAGACCAGGTCAAAAGCTCGGCAGGTAATTCCGGAAACCTTCCCAAAGAGGGGCTCAGACGCTCCCGAGATCCGTCTGAGACCTTACTTACTTTCCCCCTACTGCTGCCCATTCTTATTATTTTCCCTGTCACGACACAGGTAGGGGGTGGATAACTGACCAACAGCGCCAATGGTGTTAGTTTATTTTGAAGGACTATTGGAAGGGTCACACATTGCCCACAAGGAAATACAATGTCAGACCGTCCCATGCACAGTTTAAGTGTGTTTTTCTTCCTGATGAAAGAATGAGGAAAACATACCATACACTGTAACAGATTTTCCATATACTTTTCAATCCTCGATGAGAAACCAAGAACTTCTAACTATAACTCGAACTCCCTCTCTAACTATGACTCTAATGTTAAAATTGTTCCTGACATATCAAGGAACGGTGTTTGGTATCCAAACATGCAGTCATGTTGACAGACTCGTTTTTTAGAAAGAATGAGTAATAATTTTCAGTTCTGCAGTTCTGAAAGATTGAGCAACTCTGAAACATAAAGAGAAACAATTGAACAAGACTGGATAATTTTACAACAAAATTCAGGTGTTCAGTTTCAGATTTCGTCCAGACACTTAAACAAAAACATTCATACCAGCCCTATTTCACAGCTATAATTTAGTATTTGACTGACACTTTCATCAACAGTGATTTACAATTGCCTTTTTAAGTGCACAGATAGTTGAACCCATTTATTATATCTGGGTTTTTTACAGTGATCGTGGTGAAGTGTCTTCCATAGGTGTAAAGCAGCAGTGCGTTCACCTGGATTTAAACTATCCAGTCAGGATTCCAGAGTCCTCTCTGTGACTCCACACTGCCATCCATACCATGCGTTATGTTTATATGGCAGAACGGTGGTGCAGTGGTTACCATTACAGACACACAGCGCTGGGGCCCTGGGTTCAATTCCAGGCCTGGGGTGGAGTTTGTGTGTTTTCCTTGTGTTTATTTTGGTTTCCTCTGGGTGATCTAACTCTAACCGCACAATCCAAAGTCATACTGATAGCTTAATTGGCTTCTGGGAGAATTGGCCCTGGTGTGAGTGTGATTGTGTCTGTGTGTGCTCTGTGATGGACTGGTGTCCCTTCCAGGGTGTATCCTGCCTTGTGCCCATTGTTTGCAGAGACAGGCTCTGGCTTTTCCACATCCCTGTATTGGATAAGATGGTTAGAAAATAATAATGGAAGGATGGATGGATTGGTCTCTTACTAGGGGCATTAAACAAAGAGAAAGAATTCAAATAAAATAAAGTTTCCCAGTTCACCCTCCACACAGCTTCCCACTTTGCACCTTGCATATTTTCCAGCACTTGTTCTTTTCCCATAACATCTACAGGACATTTTTTTACATTTTAGATAATATGCAATGTCCTACTGTATCTTTAAATACATTTGCTGCTTTATGTGCAGAGGGCAGGAGTTTAGTTTGGAAGATGATGACGAGGGTTAAACTCTGGTGATCCCGATTGGGCTGGCTTTCACAATGAAAACTCACCTCAAAGTCACAACACATGTCTGCACATGTGACATTTTTGAGTTAATCTATTGTCTTGGCATCTGTTGTGAGTTGTAAATCAATTCAACATAACAGAGTCTTACTTATTTGGATACATAAAGACATAAATCTAATCATCCTTGATAACTTGAAAATGTGTGACATTTTTTTCTTTTAATTGGCCTTATGCTACAGCCCAAAAAAAGGAAATGGCACAAAGTAAAGCAATTGTGTTTCACAGATATTGTTTTCTAAGGACCAGTCCAAGTTTTTCAAAATAAATAACACCACAAATATGCTCCTTAAAGAATATATCCTGTAATTGAAGTTAAAGAAATAAATATTATCTAATCAAGGCACCGAGTATTATAATTGATGGTTCACTAATGTGCAAAGGATCTGTGCATTTATAACTTTCAATATGCACTACTTCGTGACAGCCACTCCCCAGAGTACCTGAACAGCAAGTTAAGCAGCACTTAGTTTTCCTTCTGCACTCTGCAAACACATGGATACTGAGCTCCACACCACTTAGCCTGACACAGTCATCAGCTGCTTAAGGTGTGCACTTTCAGCCTGCGTCTTTTTCATCTTTGTTGGTTTTTATACCTTTATGCTATAAGAGGTAGGTCCACTGAGAACAAATCACCATTTGATGGTGACAATCTGGAGACCTATTTATACAGCAAGGCCAACCAATTACATCATGTCCTTAATGTCAGAAACATTCTGCTTGAGATAAGATGTTGTTAAAACAAAACTGTCCAGTCTGGATTTGATGTGGGCAATAAATTGGTTTCCTGCTTCTTGACAGACTCTCGATAAGAAACCCTTTAATCGCATGTGGACTCTCGGCTGAGGATTACACCATCTCAGTATGTATTGCAAACTGCCAAACATCCAGGATATCTACTCAGCTAGATGTCTTAAGAAGGCCAGGTCCATTCTCAAGGACCCCAGTCATCCCAGTCACAAACTGTTTTCCCTCCTACCGTCCGGTAAATTGTACCGAAGCATTTGGTCCAAGTCCAGCAGATTACGGAACAGCTTCTACCTCCAGGCAGTAAGACTGCTAAGCAGCCAACCTGCAGCACCTATATCACTTGTAGTGGCTACATGGACATTCTGTTTTCATTGTATTCAGCATACTGCACTACTTGTATACTGTATATTGCATTATTATCCGTTATTATGTAACCTTATTTTCATAACCTTAATTTAGTGATTTTTGTGATTTTTTATTTTTTTTTATTTTTGTGATTCTTGTTTTTTGTGAGCTCGCAGAAAAGACATTTCGTTGCCAGCAACTACTGCGGCACACTGTATTGCTGCGCATTTGATAAACAAACTTTGATTTGATTTGATTTGATTTGATTTGATTTGATTCTTATTCGTGGTTTCCTTGTTTGCTATTGCTGAAGCCAGACACAATCAAGAAACAAGATATTTACTATAGACTGAAACACAAACTTGTGTATCGTTAGACTCATTATTTATGCACTGGGTGCATACATGTTGGGTGGAGCCAGCATTTTCAGGTGCAAGTAATTCCATTAACTCACGCAAGCGTAAGCAAGCTATGACGGCGAGATAACTGTGACCTCAGAAAACCGAGTCAAGGAGTTTCAGATAGATTTCAGACAGGGAAATCCTCTCGGCCTCTGTCTCTGTTCCTGCCCTACTGACAACGGGAACTGGACTAAATGAGCTTTTTCTAAACTATAAGTGCAAGGCTGTCTGATCCTGGAGCAGGAGTTGTCACATGGCGCCATTATTATAGGACACTCGAGGAAGGACAGTTTGTAAAGTTGCCTCCTGTGTATCTAACCTCTGTTGCATACTGTATGATGCTGGGTGTAATGATAGGTGAAGCTGCACAGCAACACAGTTGTGCTTTATCTAATTGTTCAGGTTTTTTAAATTCTCTGTAGATAAAATATCTGCTTAAAAAAGCAATTTTTAATGTTTAAAAATATTTTAAAAGGCATTTTAATATGTTTTTGAATATTTCTGTGTACCCAGGTGATATAGTACCAGCAATTAAATTAATGTATACATTGATTTCTGTTTGACAGCAACGTTAAGAACCTGCCCTGTCTCTGAGTACCCTGGGATCATCTCTGACATAACCTCAACAGATAAAAGTTTCAGATTATTATTATTGTAGAATTGAACCAGGGGCACAACAGCAAAAGAAGATAAAAAGGTTATAGACAAGGAGAGGTCATTGGGCATATTTAGCCTGTTTGTTTGTTTGTTTTTAATTGATGCAAGGATCTCAACCAGCTGTTTCTGGGAAAAAAAATCAATTTAGGTTAAAGAGTATGAATTGGACCACGCTTTGGGTAAAGACTTATCTCCTGTTCTTGGCTTTAAATACACTTTCACTTTTTATCCATACAGATACTTGGATGGGTTTGAGTAACTTTCTTTTATATTTAACCTCAGAAAGTTCATTGGAAAGATTGATTACTCCTTCAAGATTCATTGAATTGCATGTATTACTGGTGGTGCGACACATAAAAAATAAGACAATGCAAGAGTGAAATGGTGATGTCACCAGTTTGTATATCTGATCCTGAAGGCAAAAAGAGATTTTGACATTACGGGATTAAGTTGAATTAAAGTATAATATATCTGTGTACATTGGTCAGTTGCCAGTTGTCAATAAAGGATGACTCCTACTAGAGTGAATTAAAAAGTAAACATGGAAAATTAGTTCATAATGACTAGTACTTGTCATGTCAAAGGTGTGTTACAAGCTCCATTGTGTGAAATGTGCTCGTGTCAATGACATCACAACTCTGGGCTTTCAATGGTGCCAAATCTCCATGTCTGGATTAGGTGGTTTACTTTTAAGGCACTGTGTTGAGGGCCCATAGAGTTTACCATCATGCTCTACTTATGGACCCAGATATTTTCTGCTGCAATAGAAAAACCTAAAACTCAACTGTATTGATATGCCACAATATGAAAAACACAAAGAAGCCACATAATTAGATGAATAGCCAGACAGATTAATCAATAAATCAATTTTAATTTCATACCACGCTTGTATGGTGAGTGCCATGAGACTTTACAAAAGGTAAGCCAGGTAATTTTCCATCACTGAGCTCAGCTTCCAGTGTAATAAAAGAACTGTGCTGAATAATTTGCATCCTACATTCTTTAATCTCATAAACCATTTATCCCGGTTCATGTCTTCCATGTTTAATAAACAGAAAATAATTTTGTAGATCGGATAATACACTGGAGATAGCTTTAATATTCATTGCCTCGACAATCTCTTTTTCTGGCACAGTGCAAAGCCTGGAAGCAGTGCCATATCATGAAGAGGAAAAACGTTTTTTCAGTACTCTGTGAAACCCAGCAGAAAAAAATATTTTGGGTGATCTGGATGATCTACTGTATCTCTGGAAGCAATTAGGTAGGAAATATTGTGATGGAATTGCTACACACTTCTTCATTTTGCTCTGAGTTTTAGTTTGCAAGCTGGGAAACCATTTCATTAGAAATTACCGGTGATAAATATATTCAGAATGTGAAGAAATCTAGCACTAGCCTTATTCGTTTTACAAGATTTAAAATCTCTTATTGAGCACTACAGCAAGTTAATGTAATTCCACCTATTAGTTACTGTATAACCAATGTGTATTTTTTTTATGTATTTGACCAAAGAACCTGAAGAGGCACTACCGAAAAAGTCAATGTCTCAGGCATAAATTGAATAGTGGAAACGTTCTAAGCTGACAGTGAACATTTTTAGTCTTAAACAGAGACAGAGAAGAAGGGGTCCTGATTCGAGTATTCAAATCCTACAAAATCAAGGAAAAGAATAAATGGACTTCTTCATAATGAACAGTGAATAAGAAATCAGATGACACAAGTGGAAACTTGGTTATACATTCAAACTTTAGAGTAAGAAGAACTTCTTGACACAGAGTTGTGAGGTGGCTGAAAAAAGTGTCCTAGCCATGTTGTTAATAATAATAATAATAATAATAATAATAATAATAATAATAATAATAATAATAATAATTGCTTACACTTATATACCGCTTTTCTGGACACTCCACTCAAAGTGCTTTACAGGTAATGGGGACTCCCCTCCACCACCACCAATGTGCAGCATCCACCTGGATGATGCAACGGCAGCCATAGTGCGCCAGAAATGTGGCCAGGATGCTGGGGTTACACCCCTACTCTTTTCGAGAAACGCCCTGGGATTTTTAATGACCACAGAGAGTCAGGACGTCTCATCCGTAGGACAGCGCCTGTTTACAGTATAGTGTCCCCGTCACTATACCGGGGCATTAGGACCCACATGGACTGCAGGGTGAGCGCCCCCTGATGGCCCCACTATTACCTCTTCCAGCAGCAACCTTAGTTTTTCCCAGGAGGTCTCCCATCCAGGTACCGACACCTGCTTAGCTTCAGTGGGTTACCAGTTGTGAGTTGCAGGGTGATATGGCTGCTGGCCAATGCTGTCTCTCAGGAAACATCAGGATTGGCTCCTCAGACCAGTTAGCTACTAGCAACCAAAGAGGCTTGATGTGCAAAAAGCTCTCTTTAGAAACTTTACGTTTTATGTTATAACATACTGCATGTTTGTGTGTAAATCTTATCTTTTTTCTAAACCAATGTGGTGGGCGCAACCACAGAACATGCAACCCACTGTCTTGAAGTATAGGTACTGTACGAAGTTACCCACTGACAGTCTGCTGGCAGACTGTAGCTAGAAAGGCATTTCAGGGGTTTTCAGTTGTTTTATAATAATAAATATATAATTATAATTATAATAATGTCAGTTATTTTCACTTCATATGAAGTTTTGGAATCTCTAGTTTCTGGTACGTTAAGTAAAATACATCAAAAGACATGCTCACATAAGAAATTGAAGCCAACATACCTGTGTTCTGCAACAGATATAGTCTCACACTGTTTGAGTGTATCGACAAAGCAACTTCAGAAACTTGGCACTGGACAGACACAGCACATCTCACTGCAAATTGACATGTGACAAAGCTGCAAGGAAAGTCAGATTCCTTCTGGTACTTCACTCCACACCAGATAAACAAAACATACCAGTCCTGACAAAAAATCAGTCTTTTTATCTGATCTAGTGCCCCAGAACTAGCCTTAAGCATTCAAAGAGGTTGAGCTTCCTCGTTGTGTCAGTTCCCCTTAAGATCTTGAAGACCTCCATCAATCCAGAAGGTATTCTTTGTTTGAGTGAGCATGACACACCAAGATGGATCCATGCTATTTCATCTGCTGCATGTGAATACATTGGAATTAGGGGTATTAAGTAAGACCGATCCTGCATTATTATACTTTAATTACTGGCCTTGCAGTAAACAGTCACCCAACATCTGTCTAGGCAATTTGTGCTTCTGTACCATTTTGGTCTTTCAGAAGTAAACAATAAACAGCTGGCACAGAGTGGTCTATAGGACAAGAGGATTACATACTCTCCCCATTTGCTTAATATTCTGCCAGCACAGAATCAACCACTCACAAGCCTGGATTTCCCAGAATCGCAGCAGTAAAGACACGAAGATGAGGAAAATGAATAATGAAGCTACAAATCAGGAGACAAAACAATAGGAATCTAAAAAGCTTGTACCGTAGTTGTTTGTGTGTTTCATTCTGGCTCTGGGGGGCTTAGAATAACCACAAAATCTGTTAAATGATTAAACAATTCAAATTTTCAAGATGTAAATATTTTTTTCATCATATCAATAAAGAAGGAATTACAGAATATAGACTGTCTCCCTGCAGTGTTGTAGTGTCAATGCTGTTGAGAGTATCTTCTAATGTTCAGCTTCAGTATATTACATTCAGAACTGTATCAAAGTCATTTGGAGAAAATAAAAAAAGCACATTAAGATAGTTATACTAGCACCAGACCACTCTTCAGGTGTTAGTGTATAGCATACAAGATGTAGTCACTCTATTTCTTTCAGATGTTGAAATATGGTAGTGCAATTAAATTAATCTGATATACTGAATTACAAATTATGTTGATCTTCAAATACAAAAGGCAGTGTGCTTTTTTAAATTCAAAATATACAGTATATACAGTATACTCAGTTCCCAAAAACAAAATTGTAGAAATGTGTCTCTATTTGAGATGGTCAATATCAATATTTTAATCAATATTGATAGTCCCTGTGTCTACATCTCACCAGTTATCATGCTGATGCCCCAGAGAGGCTGTACCTTGGTTGATCACTGGGGCCAGTATCAAAGCTCTGAGTGTGCTAACCATCCAGAGGAGCCATGAATTGGCTGGTCCCTAGAGCCTCGGCTGCATCTCAGCCATCAACATTGTTCACAGAAGAAATGAGGGGTCAGGGAAAGGAGACAGAAGAAAAATCCCCATTGCATATTTAACTTTTTTCTAGATTCGGAATCTTGTCTACGCTGCAGCTGACTCAGGTGAAATATATTATATAAACATCAAAAGAATAAAAGGCACCTTAATTTATTAAATATCATACTTTCTTTCATTTCATGTTACATGTATGAAAGAAACAAAGCTCATTAGTTTGTAATAATTGCCCAAACACTGGAGGTATGCTTGTAAAAGCATATAAATACTGGTTTCCTTCTGAGTTTGTATTGACTGACTATGGACTCCATAGGGTTAGGGTTAGGGTCTTTAACATGAATTCATCACAAACCGCCTCTTATTGTAAATTGCTAGTTTTATGTTAAATAGCATAGTATGGTTAATGAAACTGATGACAATTTGACATTTCTGCATTACTCAGTAAGAATATGAAGGAAATTATGGTGTAATTGTTATAGATTTCAAGAAAAGGCGATCAGAGGAACAAACTTTCATCCCTTTAGCACAATATTTCCACGAAACATTGTTCCTGTTTTGGTTGAATAACATATTTCACAAACAACAAATGTGACACTGATGGTTGTGCGAGCATGGAACCTGCTTCCAAACCATGTTGCTGAGGCCGATACCTTGATTTATTTCAAGGAGTTGCAGAATGAGATTCTAATATCGATAAGCTCTTAACTACCGAATGGGCTGGCTGAACCAAATGGTCTCATCTCAGTTGTAACTTTCCTCATGTTCTTATGTAATATTATGCATGTAAGACAATGCTTAAGGATTAAGACCTCTTTGACAGCAATTTGCAGTTCTTTTATCCTGTCAGTGTAGTCATTCCTACATGAACCTGGTTGTTCTCTTAACTGATATCAAAGCATCAACATTTTATTTGTACCATGGCGATTAAAATGGTGACAAATATGGAGCCTGATAATACATTAAAATAATTCTGCGATGTGAATCTCCATATATGAAGCAGAGTGCAGTGGCAAATAGCATTTATTGCTACCCAAGTATAAATGACTTTCACAAATGTCAGTTCAGTTCACAGTGCCACTTTGCGTAGCAGTGTGCAAGAGTTCAACTAAACAACAGGCTTGCTCGGGCACAGTTTTTACAAAGTCCCTTTCACATACTGTATGTTATTTCATTGGATTTTATTACTCATGGTGAGAAGTGAAGTGTGTGTGCTGTAAATGTCTGTGGGCTGGATGCAGAACAGTGAATCTGAAGAAATGGTAGCTTCAAAAAGGCCAATCAAAGATAGATCAGATTACTTAGGCCCTGGTTTCTGCATGCTTGCTCTTCCACTTACCTACAGTAAATGCAGAAAAAGCAGGTGGCTCAATGACACCACAAACCACAGAATTTAAAGCACTCACATCCATGTATTATAAATAATAGCAGCAATAAATGAGCAGCTTGCTTGAGAAACTAGAAAAACATCTTAGGGGCACTGTGACATTTAAATCACTCAGACTGATGCACCTGTGGTTGAAGGTGTGAAAGATCCCCGTGACGGCTTTATTTAATTACAAGCACACTGGTGTCGGCTTTGTTTTATATATAAATACATGTGAATATATGATGACTTACATTTCGAAGTAATCATTTTTAAATACACATTTACAAATGTTCCACATATATAAATACATATCACTGTTAAAATATTAATATAATTCCTCCAAACACATTTGCAGTACAATACAAAATGTAAGCATTAATCATAAATTGACTATTCTTAGAAAAAATCTAAAATCGATGTGCCGAGCCAGCACAAAGCAAATCAAAAATTGCCTTGATTTAACACTGTCACTTTGGGTAAAACAATTGAGTAAAAGTTGTAGATAGGCAATAAATAAAATAAAAAGCCTACTGGAAAACACTGGAAAAGGCCTTCAATCAATTCTGAATTTAGAAGACAGCTGACTCAAAAACCCCAGGCAGTGCGTGAAAGGGTGAATTAAAGGTCTCTCTCCAATGTTTGGAGCACTGTTAGTTGTGTCAGCCTCAGCTGAGGGAAGGACACAAACAATTTTAAATTACTTTGCCTGATCCAGTCTGAGAAAGGAAAAACAAGTATGAGATGAAAACAACAATGATAAAAAAAACAGTTTCAATAATTCTCATGCCTGTGACCCACCCATCTGTCCGAAGAAGCATTGATATAATTGATTTTGCTTTATCCTTCTCTCTCCGGAAGCTTATTTCTCTAAGAACACAGATGTAAACTTCCCCTGGTTAGGAGCCAATGGTAACTCGAGTTAGCAACCTTATCGGCTGTACTGTTCAAACTCTATATACATTCTCTCAGTACTTTTGAGGACACAGAAGAGAGGGCTACCAGAACCAGAACAGCTGGTAAGCAATACATTATACAGTATATAACAGTATTTTGGTATTAAAGATTGACAACACACTCCACAATCAGCCAAGTGGATTCATGGATAGGATTGTAAACAACGTCCAATTAATGACTGCACGACACTTTTACAAATAGCAGACAGGGAGTAAAACATACAAAGTCCCCTTGCATATTTGTCATTGACAGAGACTGCAACTTTTTGAGCGACAGTTAACTAGAAACAGTGGGTATCCTGACTTGACTCCTATCTGCCTTACAATATAGGAGCAGAGTAACATTGCTACTATGGTGGGGAAAGATAGATCGCAAATGAAAAGGAATAAGCTGTAATGTTGAGCAGTACAAAATGAAATGAGGAAACAAAAAAAAAGTATCTGTTCCCAGGCAATAAGGAAGGCCATTCCAGGTTTCAAAGAGCCTGGAAGTTATATATAACTGGAAATCAATTTAACACATAATGTGTTCAGTTAGGATGAGAATGGCAAGGCTTTGTCCAGGTAGATTTCAGGGAAATTAGGTCCAAAATGATTCCTTAATTACTCAATTCAATTTATTTTAAAATTAAACTTTACAACCTAATTTAATATTCAAAATTTAAATTTAAATTGTCCCGAGAAGTTGCCTATATAAACAGTTAATTTACAAGTTGCCTATAAAAACACATTTCTTAATAACCAAGTCATATATGATTCAACAGCTTGTCAGCTTCTGATGAGGTTTTTATTGGTCAAAAATATTTTCTGTAATATTGACACTATTATCCAGCAACAGTTTCATCATGTTAATGTGTGATGTAACATGTGTTAAAAGCTGGATGCCTGGGGATTACACTGGGTGTATTTTGGTGCTACAGATACGGTATTTGTACCTGACTTATTGTGTCAGTGACAGAAGTAGACTGGCTCAGAAGCTGAAGACCTTTGTCAATGCTTTGCCTCTTACTGTATATAATTTCAGAATTGAAAATGCATACAAAACTTGAAAGTTGTACTTTTTTTTGTTCCAGGACAAAAATAGTATAGTGATATACAGCAAGAAAACAGAATTATTTCTTAATCACAAATTCACGAAACTTTGATTGGACTATTTAATCTCAGATGAGTTTTTGGCCTCCTTTAATATGGTCAGATCAAGACACAGTTGCTCATTGTGGGTGAAATCAGCTGTTTATGACGTTAGTTCACATTTGCACAGGGCTGTTAACACACAGATGACACATCCCTTTGGTGGTTTAACTACAGTACCCGTGTCATTTCCCATCTCAGCTCCTGTTTTAAACACAAAGTCATTCTGCGTTGTGCAGTTTACTTTCTTCTTTGCCATCTTTGCTAGCTACAGGCGGCTGTCCAGAAAGATGTTCTGGTCTTGAGCTTAATTAAAGTAACTCATGGAAGCCCCTCGTAATTTTAATGTTACTCTCACCCGCTCTAGTTCCACTACAAACCAACATTGAACAGTTTTCCATAGATCCATTTTCAGTTTGAAAAACACAAATATCCCATACAATACATATTTACATTTTATTTAAATACTAATGCACGGAACACTGTTTTAATTCTGGTATATAACATGTCCTCTATCTCAAACATGTACAGTAAAACATTACATTCTGCCTGATCACTGCAAAAAAGGAATCTTTACTTAGAGCTGCATCAGTAAACTTTCAGATGAGATCGGCAGCATCTCTACAAAATATCTGTAAGTGGTAAGGCCCAAAAATCCTGTATCCCTCCAGTATTTGTGATGTGCCTCTTCAAAATAATTTCACAGGAAGACAGGCAGATAGAGCAGTGCAGAATGAAAGTGTGCTCTGCAAAAGTGAAACAGAAGGGCTAAGTAAATACTCCAAGTCCTTTGACAGGGTTAAATGCTAGTCAACTATGACATTGTATAAGCAATGGAACATTGGAGACCTTCTTTCACATTTCTGGTAATGATCCTGGTTAAATGATCAGAGTCATTCTCAAATAAATACTCAATTTACAGGGACAACAAAATGTTCTTCTGATGCAGGAAAATGCTCCTGGGGAAACTGCTGTAATGTCTGAATTTTGGATCAGAATACAACTATTTTAACTGTTCATGTTTTGATCTAGTGGTTATTAACATCCATTTTGAGTTTTCAAAGGTTGCCATGGCATTCTGCACAGCATATATTCAAATAATGTACACACTGAAACTATTAGGAAGACCACATAAAGAAAGAGTATTAAGCAGAGAAACACAAGAGAAGAATATCGCTTGCTCTTTTTTTGCAACCGTGAAAGGTGTGTTTGTACTTACACAGTTATTTACAATCACTGAGGCTACTGAACTATATGTATCCAACATTTAGAGCACTAATGTCTAATAGAAATGAAAGCCTTTACTTAGGCTGGCCTGCTTTTATCCAATGATGGTGTCTCCACTTCATTAAGAGATTAGAAATTCACAGACAGCTAATCTCCCAGATTTAACCAATAATACTTAATTCACAGCTACCCAATATGTTCTTCTTTAAATATAGTATAAATCAGCAGAACTTGAACTGTGAGTCCTCAACCTGCTAAAAAAAACATTTCCTGATTTTAAGAGACTCCATCATGCACTTTATATGATTAATTCCACTTCGGAATAACATTCAACCGCAATTCTTCCCCTTCTACCTTACCTTTGGTGTTTTTACATGTCATTTTCACTGTCATTCTTATTTCCTTCTTGGCAATTTTCCACATATCATGTGTTCTGTAAAATGAAATATGAGACAGTATAGAGCAAAAACAAATGCTTTGAAAGACAAATTACAGCCTGTGACAGTATTGTAGGAACACTCCACAAAGGAAAACAAATTACAAAAGGGCTTTTGTGTATTTTTTATCAAGAAAGTAGAACATCATGTCACTGCAAAGCTTTTTACCAGCAAAGATACTGTATATTGGTATACTGTGCATCACCTCACTTTCTAGCAAATCAAGAATATCTTTCAGCTGGTCACAGGGAATGAGCGTTAGCATGAATAGTGGGCAGCTGATCAGTACTACACATACAGTAGTACTACACAGTAGGGGGGTAAGTGGCCTCGCCTTCAGGTTATTCTGAAGGTCATTAGCCTTCTGTGTTTTAGCATGGACTATCCATAAGAATTCCATGTTTGAACCAGCTACTAGAGCACCTGTGGCCAAAGATCAGAGAGCGACTTTATGTTTTTGAAATCGTATCATTGGCCATAGACATTAGGGCCTTGATTCACTGGCCATGAAAAGCTCAGAAGGAGCCGCTCATGATAGATCTGTGACTGTTGCTAAGGCTTCTGTTGTTGTAAAGTTCCTTTGTAGTGGCTAAGGTGCCAGGGGTGTACCAGATTTATCATCAATCTGGAAAGGTCTAAACTATGATTGTTGACACTATAAAGTATAGCAAACATACAGTATAGTAATAACTATTCTGCAAAACTTGGGTCACATTTCTTGCATTCATGGCTGTTACGAACCGTAGATCAGGACCCTATGCAGACGGTAATATCTGGAAGGGAGTGAAACAGACACGGGGAGGAAATGACGAGGAACTGGGCAGAATGATGAACGGGGGGGTGTGACGGTTGTGCACTGGTGCTCGGGTGGGCATGGTCCAGGCGAATAAGTCCAAGGGGTTCCAAAGGGAAATCCAGGGTGGAGTCCAAAAGTCCAGACCTGGCTATTCCAAACGAGACAAAGACAAAACAAGGTTTAAACAATGGAAAGGGGTCTGGTGCAGGGACGGAGAATAAAACAGGGTCAAGAGGCCAGGCACTCTGAACCCCACACTGGTCAGGACGCTGATAGGAGGCCTATGCCCTCAAGCCGTGGATGTAGGGTGACTTGGTGATAAGCGGGCCTCCGGGCGTCCGTCTTCCAATGCAGAGCCAGGAGTAGCGAGAGCGTCTGCGATCATGACAATGGCATACGTTTTTAGCCCGAGAGAGAGAGGCAGAGGCATAAAGAAAGAGGTATATCAATAGCCCGATTTATAAAAATAAAAACAGCATTTTTGTTGTCATTGTTCTACAGAAAACGAAAGATGGTCAATCTGAAGAAGTTACAGGAAAGTAACACTGGTCAAAAGGTGACTAATTGTACTCATAACACTATCTTGGGAAAGCTAAGAAACAGCACAAAGCTAGTTTTGGGTTTTTTTTCGTGCTTTTGTGAGGATGCCTTTACACTCGATTGAAAAGTCCAAAGTCCATTTCAGAACCAAAAACCATTGATCTTGCGATGAAGAATATGACGGTCTACAGTCTTCAGAAGGACTCGGCACGAACCTATGTCCAAAGTCTACAGAGGCAACGGAAATGTGAGAGGCGCAGAAAACAAGGAGCACAGAAACGTGCATTTTAAAAAAACTTTCTCACACCTTTACTTTCTCAGTTTTGTGAGAAACAAAACCCTGCAGCACCAACACAAGCAATTTCAATATAAATTGCATACATTTATGGATTAATTACAACGGTAGGTTAGCTGCTTAAATGGATTATTGTCTAAAATTGTCCTGGAGATACAGTATACTGTATACAGTATACAACTTACTGTACATGCCATACAAGGCTGATTTTGATTTCACTAAAAATTACAAGAAGAATATAAAACTGCCTGTTGATTTTCAGTTATTAAACAATTTAATATACAATAAATAATACAAAATGTGTTTGTATGTATAGTAAACCTTTATGTTTCAAAGATGTTTTTTAAAGTTTGAAAAAGTTCGAAACATTGCTGTTCTCCGCTATTATTACAAACCAGCAACAAAAGAAAGGTCAATGGAATTTCCAACAGCATTGGTTGGAGGGTTGAAGTGCAATTACAGTATATGTGAAACATTTTGTGATAGAAAATGTGTTCCTGTATGTGCCTTTATTGATCTACTGTAAGCTGAATGTCAATATTAAGAGGGGACAAAAAACGACATTTCAAAAATACAGGAACATTTTAGAAGCTACTGTATATGCAAGAGATAAGCCTGAGACAGGGTAAAATACATTTTATTCTATTGAAGCTGTAACATTGTTTTGTCATTTTTACATTGACATTAATTTCTTTGTTTCTTTGTTCAAAGCATTTAACACAAATTCGGAATTACAGACTTACCAAATACAATACATCAGAGCTGACTTGGTTCATTTTATGACCATTTCCATACATACTAGCAAGGGTGATGGAAAGCCTAGGTGTATCCCAGAAGTGTAGTGGTGTGCAACCTTGATAAATGACATGCATATTTCAATGATATTGGGTGCACTTTGGCCAATTGCTTTCCCCCCTGATTTAAGATTGATAGCTGTAATTTCTTTAAGCTTTCCAATGCAATACATCTACAAGAGAAACCACGGATGAACACGTGTATTCACCACATTACGTCGATCATCAATCTTCTGAACAGCAATAAGTATTTGTTGTTTTTGATTGGCACAAGAAGAATTAACAAGTCTCTTTTACCCCTCCCAGTCCAGGAGAAGGTCTGTCAGATGTTTTCTGCCACTGTAGGCTGCCAGGTTCAGTCGGGGAAATAAAAGATTACAAAATGTAAATTAGGAGCCCATTTCATACTTGCATACATTTCAGTCTGACACCAGTGAAAAGTCTTTGTTTTTCACAGTGAGAAACTGCTAACCACAGCGTTACAACTGAGAAACTGTGTACATGCTCATGCTTAGTTGAAACGTCAGTGACGTGGCGCTTTTTGGCTACATTGCTCCTCCAGATCTGAAAGGGCTTGAAGAATGACTTTATTCTGAAAGGGTAAAAAAAATGTTTCTTTGGGTTGAGGGCTACTAAGATTGATTTGCATGTCATGTCTTCTGGGTCCCGCCCTAAAAATCACTGTGGGAAGTCAACAGGCTTAGCTTTTCAAAACTTTGGTGACAGAGTCAGCATCTTAGGTGGTCAAAACCTTTAGCTCAATAGAATAATTAATGTATTATAATATATATAATAAAAATAATAATAAATATAAAAAATATAATTAATAATAATTGCTTCCTAATAATTTCTGGACTTTTCTGGACACTCCACTCAAAGCGCTTTACAGGTAATGGGGACTCCCCACCACCACAATGTGCAGCGTCCTCCTGGATGATGCGACGACAGCCATAGTGGGCCAGAACGCTAACCACACATCAGCTATCGGCTATCAGTGGGGAGGAGAGCAGTGTAATGAAGCCAATTCATAGATGGGGATTATTAGGAGGCCATGATCGGTAAGGGCCAATGGGAAATTTGGCCAGGACGCCGGGGTTACACCCCTACTCTTTTCGAGAAACCCTGGAATTTTTAATGACCACAGAGAGTCAGGACCTCGGTTTTATGTCTCATCTGAAGGTCCCCGTCATTATACTGGGGCATTAGGACCCACATGGACCGCAGAGTGAGCACCCCCTGCTGGTTCCATTAACACCTCTTCCATCAGCAACCTTAGTCATTTTTGTTGGGTCTCTTAAGGCTTGCGAATAAAGATGTAATTTCAGGCAATATTAATGTGAACAGGAATTACCGGCTTTACAATTAACTCATAATTATCCTTTAAATAAAAAAGTAATAGCATAGGCCTTTTACAGTGCTATACAGTACATACTGGTATTCCTGTCAGTGTTCAAAACAGGCTTTCAGTGCTCATAATGCTGTAATTGTGGGGGAAGGGGGTTTATTGAACAGCAAAGCCCTTTAGTGGTTCTTTTTTAAATTGCCTCATGTCTTGATGTTTTTAATAAAGTATCACATTTTAGGCATCTTTATAATCTGTGATGGAGGTGTAATTACTGTGTGATCTGTCATTCTGTGTCCCAATGGCAGCATGTTCAGCAATACCAATATGATTATGAGAGAGAACCGAAAAGATTTAACATGCATCATAACTTAGTGCTGTCTTCAGTGAGCCTACAGCCGTTGACTGAACTCAAGGCTCAGCCAAAACAGAATTGTATAGGGGTCATAAGGTTTATTCCAGCAGCCTGTCCGGTCATGTTGCCTGCTTTTCAGTTGCTATGATTATTAATAAAAGACTCCCTATTCTCTCTCAATTATACCCTGCAGTTTGCCCTATTTTCACTGATTAAATGGGACATACTGAGCTTACAAAAAGGCTTGGGTTTAAACTGTGATTTTCACCCATTGTCATAATGACAGGAAATGAAATGTCCTGTTGTTGGGAACTTGATGGGGAAAACCTCAAAATGGGCCCCCAGCTCCAATGGTTATTCAAGAGGAAAAGGTTTTTAAAAACTTATTTTTAAAATAGAGAAACACTCCTTAAACATTCTTAAAAATCTTTTAAATATATTTTATTATGGTAGTAATATACCATTTATTAATTCCAAGGGCCTGAGATATATTTAAATGTAAGTGAACATGCACTTAATTAAACTTTCAAATGCATCTGAAAATAGTTTTTCAGATGGGTTTCAATACACATTTTAAGTTTTTGTGTTTGTACTTCGGTTTTGTTTGAGTTTTGTCAATTATTAACAGCATACTCACCTGAGCACAACAGCACACTGCAGAATGTTGGCAAGGTTTCAGACAATATAAAGTGCTTAGCCACAAGAAAGATCTGATCAATCTTAAGCATGTGTGACCTGTCTTTGTTATTTAAAAAAATGAGTAATTGCCTTTTTTTAGAAAACCCTAATCATGTTCATCCTTCAATAGACTAGTGTCCCAGCTTCTGCAGGGAGAGACTGTGGCACCTGCAACTTGCTCTCTGTTTCTGGCTCTGACTTGACACACCCACACCACGAAAAGAGACTTTCTGAAAATAGACTTTGAATGAACCCTGCTCATTCTGCACATTTAAACAAACCAACTTCACATTGAAATTTCCATAGAACACAATAATATATGCAGAATAGGACGATATCCAGTTCCTTAATCTTCTGCAATACAAATGATAACAATAGAAGTCTTGTGTGTGGTGAGCATACTGGTACACTCTGGCTGTCATCACATCAATCAGGTGGATGCTGCACAATGGTAGTGATGGAGTGTCCAGAAAAGCACTATAGAAAAGTGTAAGGAAATATTATAATTAAGTTTAGAGGTGGTGACTCTAACATGGGAGGGCTGCGTTATTAGCATGTTTTAAAAAACATTAATTATTTTCTTAATACAAATGATATGGACCTAAGTTATGAGCTGGCCGTCAACAAATGTCTCTTAATAACAAGGAAGATCCTTTTCAGAGGAGAGCTTTAGTATTAAGTTCCTTTATTACTAAATGGTAACGTCCCTCATGTAACATAAAAATAGTAATAAATGAGTGGAGCCATGTAGTTAGTCGTTTTGGTAGTTAGTAGTCAATTGATGTCATCTACCTGTTTCTTTGAAGAAAAATTGGTTTCAACAAAATGGCTGGATAAATTGTCTCCTACTCCTGTACTCCTGTTCTCCTACTCCTAATACTCCTTTTCTCAGTGTTAGAGTTCATTTTGAAGAAATCCTCAAGACTGACTTTGTCAATGCTTTATAGAATTGTGAACACGTGTATCATGTCTCCTCATAATCTATTCTGTTCAGGACTAAAAAGAGTTTCATTTCCATCAATCTGTAAATATAGGCCATTCCCTTAAACCCAGGAATATATCTGGTTGCTCTTCTCCTGACTGATTCCAGAGCAGCAAAATCTTCTCTACACCACAGTAACCAAAATTGTACACAGCATTCTAAATATCAACTTCTAAGTGGGTTATACAATTTTAACAAAACCCCCCTTGTTTAAATTAAATTATATGCTTTTAGCTTTTTATCTAATTTAAAACATGGCAACACAGCATACTTATAGTTGATAAAACCAAAAGTATGTATTTGGGTGCTAGGACAAAAAACCCTGAACAGATTTCACAGGAAAAAGTACAGAAGAAAACAAATGTGCCAATCTTTGTAAATGCTCTTTAGACATTCGTCACAGAAGAAAGGGCCATCTGAGCCTTACTCTGTGCAAAAGAGCCGTTGTCACTCTCGACTCTTTCCTTATCTGAAAGAGCCCTGTGACGCTACACTAACCTCAATCCTCCCTCCCTCCTCACTTTGACCTAATTCCCTCTTTTAATCTCCTCCTTCTATTTTTCGGACCACAATCAACCCCCCTAATTCTCCTCATTTGGAAATCCTCTCCCCATTCCACCCTCCACTCTCCAACTTTGGCTTCCACCCCAACCTCCGATCACCCATATAGCACGCGCCCGCCCATAGCAAAGCCCATTAGAGTTTGGGATTAAGACCCAGTTGTCAATCTGCAATTGAGGTGGCTCTCTGCTGCAGCGAGGCAGGGCTTCATTAAGATCAATTAACAGCTTTAGCAAAAGGCAGGCCCGAAGTGCTTACGCTTTTGGGATGGATGTTGGGTTTAACAATGACTGAGACAATTAAAGCAGACATGCATCACTTGCGGTTTAGGAGTGAGGTCAGGGCACCAGACTCAGTTGCTGTCCTTGAGTCAGACAAAGAAATTAAGTAGTTCCTGGTAGGAAGAGGCAGGGCGTCAGGGTGCCCAGAGATTTAAACAGCATTCTATCTTAACTGAATATGACGGCTACAGGAGACGCTTGAATTTTAATTAAAATGCACACTGAAAGGACTCAGACTCTCAAACTGAAATGGTGACTTTTTGTGTGGTCAAGACCTGATCTGATCCAAAAGGGAAATACAATTTAACTGCATAATGAAATGATTTTTTGACAGTGATAATAATAATAATAATAATAATAATAATAATAATAATAATAATAATAAATAGAAATAAAGATATAAAGGTTATGGCTGTGAATATTGTGGAATTATAATGTGTATCATTATCTCAGCTAGCGTTTATTATATATGATTATATAGTCCCCATTATAAAAGAAAACAAAACCTTTTAGAAATCTGGTTAGCTAACACTGGTTTATTAATGGGCAGCATCATCGTATAGCATTTATTACTGCTGGCTCCAAGATTTTTGGTCTTTAGTTTATTTCTGGCCTGGGGAAACTGTGTGGATTTTGTATGTTCACCCCATGTCTCAATACAGGTCTTTTTCTGGGTGCTCTGGTCTCTTCCCACCAAGAGACTAGCTGTCTATCTGAACTGGGGAGTCTAAAGCATCCCTCTGTTTTTGCAGATGTATGATTGTGTTGCACCTTCAGCCCTATGCTTCCCCATCTATCACATTGCATTTACAAGGAATAAGCTGCTTTCTGATGATGATTGGATGTTTTTTTAGTTTCTGAATTATTATTATTATTAATAATTATTATTATTATTTAACACAAAACATCAATTTTGGAATAAGACTTTACAAAGTGTTCATGTATTGCATAATTACCCAATGCTTTCTGTATATTGGATGTATTATGGGAATGTGAATACTGCTTAATGTTCACATTCTCATAATTAACAGCTACTGCCTCACACTATATTTCTCGTATGATATTTCTCCATATTTGATTTACGTAGATAGCTTTGTCAGGTTATCTCTCCATTCTGAAATTCATGTTAAGATAGATAATGATCATCATCATGATCGTTTTTCTTACAGTGTTATTGTAGTGCCACTAGCAACAGTGCAGTTTACATCAGATGGTAGATATGTTATCTGCATTAATCCACAGTGCACTTTCACTCTTCTCCCCTGCCTCTTAGACAACCACATGAGTGTGTAAACAAACAGGAGCACAACAATATAAAGAACATCTGCGGCTGTTTTCCTGACCTTGCGCCATTTGCTTGAGTTCTCCCTTCTCTGACTTTCTTGGCTTGGTCTAGGGAAATTTCTGAATACATAGGACAAAGGCAGGGGGGGTTTCACTAACAATGATGTCTAATGAAATGGCCTGCCATTGTCTGGTTTCAGCAATGGCATTGACTTTTTTTTAACCAGAGGTGCCTCAATCATTTTTTTATAACACACACTCCTCTCCTACTCTTTTCTGTGGTTTTTGCTATGCCAATAGCAATTATTAGATACATAACAATAGACCTGTAAAACTCTTAGTTTCATAATTGGTCTAATTATTTAATGAGCTGCGTTAATTCAATATTTCATTGTCTTGTGTCATCAACTGTTCAAAGCCGGAAAATAAAAAACGTATTAGAAAATATTTAGGTTAATCGTTTAATTGTCTACTCAGAGAAAAAACCCTATAGACACTGTTCTAAAGAGAAGCCCAATTCACATTTATCATAAATCTCCAGTATGATTCTAGGAGATTGAACTGTAAATCAACTAGGATAAATGATAGGGTGTTAAGTTAGTCAGGACAAGATAAAATTAAGCAAGCAAAGATTCTCGCAGTCTCCTGTGTCTTTATCACATCAACCAGTGTGACACAATATGCTGTCTTCATGTTAGAGAATCAAGATTCCAGAAAAATAATAACTACTTAGTACATTTTAAAATGTACTAAATGTATAGTTTTGCATTGTGTTTGAAGTGTGCTGCAATTAAAAATGAATGGGGGTAAACGAAAGCTACCCAGGGATGTGACTCAGAAAATCAAGCTATTCCAGTGTGACTCTGTCTCCGAGTTAATAAATACTTTATATTAAAGAGCGCATTACATCAAAATGCACATGCAGCGATCTTTTGAGCATCTGACATTTTGACCAAGTTACATCAAAGACATTCTCTGCAGTTTGTGGCACAAACAACCTAGCAGCAACCGATGAAGCTAACTACAGCATCTGTTAAGAAAACAACTTGATGTGATACCTGGGACAGATAGCTAGGGTCATACAGCTAGGTGCTGTCTATTATAGCACTTACTTGTAGACGTAGACATAGACTTACAGTACATGTCTATTATCATTATTTATTTGGTCTTAAACCAAAGCAATCTGTACAGAAAATGGACTCTGTAAAATGTCACTGGAGCAACAGTACTGTATATTGTGCAGAGTAAGAATCTTAGGTTCAACTCCAACTGCTTCAGTTCAGTCTGCATGCTCTCCTTGTGTTCATGTGGGTTTTATTTAGGACCTCTGGTGTCCTCACAATGTGTTTTCTATCTTGATTGGCTAATCTCCCTACCTCATTATTCTGCCTCGTTAGTAGTGACTCTAATACCGTTCTGCTCTATGCTCTGATCTACAGTAAATCTGAGTTACTGTGATACAATGCCTTGCTATCCACATGAATTTCCATGAACATTATTGCTTTCATTGGTGCTTGCCAAACATTCGAATGGGACAGATTGTGGGATAGGGTTTAAACACTTGAAAGGCATCCTGCTCTTTTGTCCCTGCTCATTAGTAAACGGTTCATTATAATTATGGAGTGAAAACAACGGACCTAGTCCTGAATTAATTATCGAACCAAGTCGGATCAGAATATACAATATAAAGAAGGCTATTATAATCCAGAAAAAAGTGCTGGATACCACAGAGTGTTTGTTTAAGAATAGTAGTGGATAGCCTTAATACTAATAATATTGTCTTATATCTTTAATATTTGAATGCTCGTAATGGTTTTTATTTATTGGGAAAAATTTAATGCTGACATAAAATAATCAGGCTTGGTCCTTTTCAGGAAAACCCAAGTTTGTTGTGTTTTGTGCAAAGTCACATACCAAAAGGATGTACTTTGAGGTACATGATTATCCCCTGATAGAATATCTTTAACCTTGCAAGACATTAATTAGAGGGAAGAGCATTGTAAGCAGGCAGATGGCTCTGTCTTGGTGGCCCTGGTATCCGGATGTTCTATGAGATATTTAAACGGACAGAAGGTGACATATTGTTAGTGGAGTGATTATCAAGACCAGCCTATGTCCATCCTGCCCCACCCCCAGACACTGTTACAGGGACCACAGATTGCAAACCATCCACAAAGTATATTTAGAGACATACATAATGCTGAGCCCAGACAGGATGATTAGCACCTACTGGGACATGGGACCTTGAAATAGGCAGTAAAAAGCCAACAGTAACATCAGACATCCTTACTTTCACCACTTTCTATAGCTGGTCTGACGTATATTCGGAGATTGATTGTACATCAGACCAGCTATGACATTTGTACTGGTTAAACAGTTCAAAGTTATTCAAGAAAATTATTTTTCGGTAAAGGAGCAGTGCAAGTGACTGTGGGCCCTGTACGGGGACTAAGGAAGAAAACCCTGTTCCCTTGAGTTCCTGCAAAGGACTGAACAACCAGTTTCAGAGACAGGACAGTGGAAAAAAGGCATGGACTACAGCAAATGGCAGGGCTTGGAGGGACTCTTTCATTGTGCAAATCCAGCCTCAGGATCCACTTGCTTCAATTGACAATCATCTGATTGAGAATGTATTTTTTAATTGAGTAGAATTTTATGGTTTGTTAGAGTGTGTACTCATTGTAGGCTGCAAAGGAACAAGTAATAGGTTTATTCCATGCTTCTTCTTCCAGAGAAGAAAGAAAACACAACGTTTCGGGTGTGGAGCCTTCTTCAGGTGTCATTTTACATGAAGAAGGCTCCACGGCTGAAACATTGTGTTTTCTTTCATCTTTTCCTCATGGAATAAACCTATTACTTGTTCCTTTGCAGCCTATGCATGCTGACGCAGCCACCCACCTGAACTACTCATTGTAGGATGTCTGTTGTGGAATAAAATGTATTTTGATTAAAGGTATTTTTTTCCTCTTGTTGGTACAAATCATTAAAATAATACAAATTCTAAGTAATCATTTTACATAGAAAGTTAATTGCAAGCTATTTTCCTTTCCAGGCTAACAACTATTAAGATACATTTTCCAGCTACCTTAGACAACGTAGTCTGTACGATCATTTAAAGGTGTGATTTCCATTATTTTACATAGTAATAAATCTGAGAAGTATGGCATGTATTTTATTTTATTTGTTTAAATCAATATATTTACCATCAAAGCTGTGTGTTAGCTTTGGGCTGATCATGACCGCATCTAACTAATATTTTCACAAGTTTCTAGAATGTGGGCTTCCGGTTAAAAATCACAAAATCAAAATAATCAAGAATATGTCAAGCTTTTCTCATGGGTATGTTCAGTGACAGGATACTCAGCATTTCTTCTTGCTCACTTCTTAAAATGTACTTTTATCAATGCAAGGGTAGAATTATGAGGTTGTTTGCTTTTGCTCTTTTCTTAAAGACAACTGTCCTACACACCGTCAGGGACACATCATCTGTTTCTTTCATAACTGATAGAACAGTCAAACAGAACTGTATTGGGCCATACCATGTACACACAGCTTGTACATGCTGGTACTGTTTACTCCTAAGCACATGTAAGAAGGAAACAGACTGTGAACACAAATAATAGAACTCTCTGAGGAAATTGTACCCAATATTTTAATGAATGAGTCTGGAAATTACCTATATTTTCAAGAGAAAGATTTTTTTTCTTTGATAGTAATGTTGAAACATCTACTTTCCACTTTTCTAATTAAACTTTCCATTGAGACACATTACAGCTATTTCTAAAATAAAGTCTTTTCTAAGACCACTTTCTAAACAGTCTTATCCAAAGTCTGAGTTTCGCACAGACAATTCTGCTTATCCTCACGATTAGACTTTACTTGGCTGAGGGCACCACCGCATACAGTATGACAAGTTACTGCTTCTACTAATAATAAGTCTTTTAGCAGTTTTATCCAATTCTTGAACAAGTACTGCTGCTGAATTGCTGCAACAGAACCCAGATCACATACAGTATGCCATCATAAAATCAGTGAGTGAGTAGCTAAAGTATAATGTTCAGGGAAGGAAGCAGTTAGTGGCAGGGGTTAACAAGTCTAAATATAAGACTCTAGACAACAAGCCATTTAATGTAACTGTTGAACTGCCCAGTCTATTATCATGTTGACTTATAATAGGTGATGTCTACGGGAAAAAAAAACATGCAAGTCATAAAGTTGGCAAATGTCAAGCAAAGTTGTGTTGCACAGCTTATTCTTATTTAACATTGTTTTATTTTTAATTTATTTTTCGTAAATTTCTTGTTTTATTTTTTGAACAATTCCCTTCTGGTGCCACAACATGCAAGATTGGTGTGCTTTGCTTTCCAAAATTCAGTTTGCACAAAAGAAGCTTTTGTCACATTGTTAAAAATCAGCACGAGATATGAGTCAAACTCCAAAAAATAGGTTCTTAAGTATGTCCTAGTGTGAAATATTTTGTAACAGTAATATTTCTGCTGCAAAAAGAGTTAAATGACTGCCAATACATGGACTTACATCTTAGTATTTTATCTCTAAATAAAAAATTCATGTATTACAGAAAAGTTCATATTTATTTGTTTTCAGGTAGTATTGGTAAACCCCAAAATTCCAAGTGATATTTTTGAAAATGTATAGTTTTCTGCAAAGAACCATATTTTGTGTTGGTGCAATGTCTTGCAGTTTCCATTCTAACATCCTGTATTTTATTTGCTACTTCCTGTAGAGGCTAATCATAGTCTGGTGAAGTGGTAGGTTTGCATAAGGTGTGAAGAATGGCTTTGCCTGCACAGGCTGGTTATCGTTGTGGGTTAAAAATGAAGGTGTCATGCCTCAGATGTGAAGTGAAGTCAGCAAGTTATCATTGGACTGATGTATAGATTTTGTAAAAGCAAACATCTTCACTATCCCACAGTGTAAATAAAACTGTAACACCTGAGACCCTTTTGATCTTCTTTTAGGGAAGTAAATCAGCCCATTGAAGAAGAGGTATTTCACTGTTAACCTTTTGCAAGCATTCACACAATTGTAAGTGTTCACACAGTTCCCTTTTCCTGTATGCTTTCCTCCCATTTCACCTGGTTTTTTAAAGCACTGTGAAATGTGTCTGAATCAAGATTTTTTGTTGCCGTTTTCTAGTCACTGTTTAACACTTACTGCTTCCCCAAACCCGCAAGGACTGCCATAGAGTGAAGAGATGAAGACATGATGAAGATGAAGACAAATAGTTCACTCTTTGAAGCAGAGGCACAGCAAAGACAATTCTATCCTTGTATTGAAAGTCAGAAGAGCAAGGGCTCACACAGAAGATGGACACAGGCAACCACCATTGGTTAGAGCCACTGGTCTACTGCAGGCCAGCTATTTCTGGCCAGATCCACCCCATCTGACCTCTTCAGCGGTCAGCCAATCCTACAGTCAGGTAATGACAGCCTGGGATAGACTGAATGAACTCTGAGCTTTAGGATTGCTCCTGCAGACCAAGGAGACATATAAACTAGAATATCCACTACAGAGTGCTTCAGAGCAAACTTTGAAATGTGTTTTGCATCTTTTAAACCATTATCTATTACTTCCAGTTACATGTTGTGGTAAAATTGTTAATAAAAATGTAACCATCTGGTGTAAGAAAGTAAGTAAGAAAAACTGAGTTATCCAAGAAATAGAGGTTGTCTACTGACTGGATGGCTACCAATAATACCACATACAATACATGCCACTAATGCAATTATAAAACTAGAAGTTGTTAAATATAACATTTATAACTCTTTTCCATGGTGTTTGCTCATGAACCCAGCTTGTGTGGACAGTGATGACTTAGCTTCAGGGTTAATACCTATCGCTTCCCCAAACCCCTGGGGATAACTTCAGGCCAGTGATATTCAGTAAGCCTCAATGCCATTGGCATAACACACTGAGCTATTAGACTGCAAGAATTTCTAGGCTTAACATGCAGGCCATGTGTCTTCTGAAAATATGGTCCAATATGTCCCGTGTGGGAGCCACGTTCCACTCCTGGGTGCTGTTGGTGTGGATATGTTCTTCCCATGTTCGAGTGAACTTCCTCATGGCCTCTGGTGTTCCCCCGTTGTCCTAAACCTTAATGATAATTGAATTGGTTTCTGGGAAAATTTGGCCCTGGTGTGAGTGTAAAAGTGTTTGTGTCTGTTTTGGCCCCTGTGATGCACTGGCATCCCGTCCAGGGTGTGCCCATTGCTTGCCTCGTTCAGGTCAGTCCAGCTCCCCCTGTGTTGGATAAAGGTTACAAAATGGATGGATGTCAAATGTAAACAAGCACTTGTAACCTTAGGCCCAACCTATTGTAGCTCATCAATGCTTACCAAATGTTCTCAAGCCTGTTCCACTAATTCTTTTTTAGAGATGCATACAGTACAGCCTTTTAAGAAAGTCTGCAAGAAACTGTCCAAGATATACTGTATACTCCATTTCCTCTAATGTCCTGCATAAATCCTTTTGCACTCACAATGGATTTCCTGAACTATGTTTAGACACGTCGGTGAAAATCAGACCAGACCCTCTCTTCTTGTAAAGACAGTCATTTCTTCAGTAACCAAGAAATTTCCCACATGTGCATCAAAGCATACTGTAACTTCCTCTAAACTAGTGGTGGTGCAGGTAGCATATGAGACTATGCGCTTAGGTTTATTTATTTGTTAAGTTAAGTATTTACAGCTTCACTGTGGATTACTGTTTCCTCCAAATTGTGGCAAATGTGCCAAGAAATGTTTATGATGTTTGGATCATGATCAAGGCAATGCTATGTCTGACTTATTTCGTTGGATTTGAGTTATGACTTTAATGTAGAAATTGTTACAATTATTTGTTATATGAATAAAATAATTTCTTTTTTTGCATGACTCTCATGTTATATGTTTAAGCAGATGTTTTGTGCTCACGTTATAGCTTTTTGAAGCAGTATATGGTTGGAAATTCAAAACATACATACAAAATATACATTTGTTTGCTTTTGACACACATCTGGTACATGAATTATATCATCAAACGTATGGATTGTTAGCCGGATTTGTTGTTTTTCTTCTTGATAGTACTGTATAACACAAGGTGGTTAGATCCCTGTTGAGTTTAAAAAGTCTAGTCCGTGTTTTAGTTCCAACATGTCCTGGTTCAGTTCACTTGCCAGAATGTCTGATCTGAATCCAGATATGATAAAAGCCCAACAACCTCAATACAGCTGTACTTTCAATATAACAGTTCTTTGTCATATTCAGTGCAACAGACACACTCTAAATAGATGGAAGCCTCATTACTAGCACTGCTAACATCATGCGTCTTCTCTGTCGTTGGTTACATTTTGACTTCTGATTACAGCACACAAAAAAACCCTGCATATGATAGAAGAGCATTTACTGTAGCAGTAGGGGCACACTGTAATTTTGAGTTATGAGGCCTCATTTTTTTTTAAATTGCGAGTTCATAGAAACAGACAAAACAGTTTAATAGAAAACTGCTTTGTCTTTATTGAATTTTTACGATGCCACTTATGTGAGGTGGCCCTTCATTTTTTCATATAAATTCATATTAATAATTTATTTGCACAAGCTCATCCATCAGGCAGTTAAATGGGCTTAACCTACAGATCCTGTGGTTGTTACCAATTGATTGCTGATGAATATCATAGCATGATGACCCCGTTTTCACTATTTTCAACATAAGACATCTTCAACATGTCCTTGGCCCAGGCCACTGTACCTAGCTGCTTCAAGATGACCACCATCGTGCCAGTACCGAAACAATCAGCCCCCACATGCCTGAATGACTGCCACCCTATTGCACTCACCCATCATAATGAAGTGCTTTGAAAAACTACATATTCTGCACATTAAAGCCAGCATTCCAAAAACACTGGATCCTCTCCAGTTTGCCTATCGCACAAACCGCTCCACAGAGGATGCAATCTCTATAGCTTTACACACCACACTAACCCACCTGGATAAAAGGAACACCTATACAAGAATGCTATTCATTGACTTTAGCTCAGCATTTAACAGCATCATACCCATAAAACTTTCTACAAAACTCAGGGCTCTAGGTTTAGATACAACCCTCTGCAGCTGGATCCTAGACTTCCTCACCAGCAGACCCCAGACTGTCAGGATTGGCAACCTCACCTCCAACACACTCACCCTTAACACCGGTGCCCCTCAAGGCTGTGTGCTCAGCCCACTGCTTTACTCCCTGTTCACCCACAACTGTACTGCCAAGTTCAGCACAAACATCATCATCAAGTATGCTGACGATACCACAGTCGTGGGCCTGATCACTGACAATGACGAGACTGCCTACAGGGAGGAGATAAAACAACTTGCAGACTGGTGCCGAACCAACAACCTTTGTCTCAACATCAGCAAAACCAAAGAGCTGATTGTTGACTTCAGAAGACAAGGAAAAGTTCACTCCCCCATCTACATAGAAGGGTCTGCGGTGGAGATGGTGAATAACTTCAAATTCCTTGGTGTTCACATCTCTAAGGACCTTACATGGGCACTGAACACCTCCAGTCTCATCAAGAAGGCACAGCAGCGGCTGTACTTCCTGAGAAGGCTGAAGAAAATACACCTACATCCACAGATCCTCACCAACTTCTACAACTGTATGGTGGAGAGCATACTGACCACCTGCATCACAGTCTGGTACGGCAACTGCACCGCATCCGACCGTAAGGCACTACAGCGGGTGGTCAAAACTGCCCAACACATCGGCAGTGCCTTGCCATCCATCCAGGAAATATACAACACCAGGAGTCTGAAAAAAGCCACTAAAATTATGTCTGACCCCACTCACCCCAGTCATACTGTTTGTTCCCCTACCATCTGGCAGAAGGTTCTGGTCACTCCAGTCGCACACAACTAGACTCCAAAATAGCTTCTTCCCCAGAGCTGTCAAGTTGGTGACGCCCCCACTCCCTCCCACCATATTATGATCTCTCCTAACCTCTTCCTGTATCAACAATGACTGTACTCCTACACCACTACACACACATGTAAGACGAAATTGTACTGTCCCCTCGATAGCCCAGTAAAACTGTACCAGTCGTAATAATATTTAAAATGTATTAATTAATCATACTATTTTTAACCATACTATTTTTGCACTGTTCCAAGAATTACCTTGCACTGTTTTTGCTCTGTTATATTTTCTCTGTTTGCAGAATTTTGCACAGTTTGATTACTTGATTACATGTTATTTATGTCATGTTATTATATGTTACTGTTATTGCTATTGTGTTACTGTCTATTGTCTTATCTTCTGTCCTATTTATATTCTGCACCTGAGTGACTAATGAGAAACACTTTTCATTATATTATGCACCTGTGTAAGTTTAATGACAATTAAGTTGAATTGAATGACTTCTTGTTTCTTACTTTGATAACTATTTCTGTTTTGCAGCAAAACTTTAGACTTAGACTAAGAATTCTAAGACTTAGAATTGAAATCTACAAAAATATCCGAATCAAGAACTGTTTTAATACTATAGTTCATCAGGCAGAAACTACATTATATATCACTACTTACAGTTGCTTGCATTGTGCATTCTCAAACCCTTAAAATTGTTACATGGGTAATGAATGTAAGTGGTGCCTGGTAAAAAGCTTCTCACTTTTCACTTTTTTCAGGTTTCTTAAATGCTTTTCATCTACAAACATTTTATGTTATACACACGTCACAGAATGTTTAATTCACTAGCTGGCTTTTGCTTACTTATTTTCTCAAAAGGAAGCTCTGTCATACCTACTACATTTGAGAAAAGCAGTTGACATAACAGGATTCTGCTTTACGTGTCCATTACACAACAGGTAACATATTCATTCAGAGCTAATGAATCACATAGCTGCCACTTCATTGCCATCAGCCGCAGTGACACAGAATGTGAACATTAAATACTTCTTGAATTTTATATACATACATCTTTAAAAGATGCAGAGTCTTCCTTTTCCTACAAACATGTCTGGAAGCTTCTTATGTCTGTAAAATCCAGACTCTCTCAGCATCTTTATAGTAATACACCCTTTTAATGAAAATGTATAACTTTTGTTTTAATTAGCTACTTTATAAAACAGTGTTGCGCAGTGACAACCAAAGGTGACCTTTCATTTCTTTTTGCATCTCACTTGAGAATTCAAATTTTTCGTTTACTCCAGTAACCTCATTTTTATCGGCATAGGTCAACCCAAAGGTCAAACAGTCGTCGTTAAAGGCTGCATTTTCGTTCAATTACCAGTAACTTTCTATTCGATATCTATGTGCTTTTTTTGTTTCCATAGGCTTATAAGAAGGTTAAAAGGCATACATATCTGGGCTACCAAGTCAAACAATATGCTTTAGAATATTTCAGAGTATCTTTTCTTTCATAGATTTCTATGGTTATGCACTATTCAATGTCTGTACTTTCCCATCTTGGATTATAGTGATATTTATATACATTATATATATATATCATATAGCTGTTTAGAAACAACTTGTTTCTAAAAAAACTTTTATATCTTATACCATTCTGCCATAAGATTTATCTCTGGCGCCCCCTACCACACTCAGCATTGCAACTATTAAGGCAAAATAACACCAGTTGGATTTTTTAAACTATTTGTATGCATGTCTGACTTTGGTCTCCTGTTACATTCCATTGTAGTCATTGCAATAGTAATTGCAAAGTTCCAACATGTACAGTATTTATATTTAAAGTACAGGTTTATATTTATCTTTGCATCTGTAAATGTTAGGTGGAGGATAAATACTGTAAATGAGCTAAATAATGCAATGTAGAAATGATTTTATTTATCAATCCCATATCCCTCGGACTTGCCATCCTCTGAAAAATGCTAGGATGCTGTTAAGTGTAGTAACGAGCCCACTGCCCATCAGTTTCCCCGAGCCGTCAGGGTGGTGCCTGACCATTTGATGAAGTCATGGTCACAGATCAGCAGCACAATGGTAAAATGTCAAAGCACTTCTTAAAACCTGTCTGCTTACAGTGAAAGGTTTAATTGAAAAACAATTTAAAAGACAGAAAACAAAATTCACTAACTCCTCAATGGTTCTTCATACCTCACAAAAGATATGATCTGGAATGTCATTCAATCTACAGTACCATTGGTTCACAGTCAGTACGGAATTTCATAAACAAAGTGACAGTAATATAATGGAATTAAAATACAGTTTCCTTAATAAAGTGGTATAATCTATGGTTTAGTCATTGTTTGGTTACAGTATGTAGTTTTGGGCGACACAGTGGTTATCATTGTTGCCTCGCGGCCCTGGGTTCATATCCGGATCAGGGATGCTCTCTGTGTGGAGCCAGTATGTTCTCCCCATGTTTGTGTGGGCTTCCTCTCACAATCCAAAGTGTGTGCTTGTGTCTTTGTGTGAACTTGCACCCAGTCCAGGTGTACCCTGTCCTGTGCCCATTGCTTGTCAAGATAGGCTGTGGCTCCCCCTCGACACTCAGTTGGACAAACTGGTTAGAAGATGAATGGGTTATACAGTTTTGTCTGTAACCGTGCTGTAGTACTGACAAGAAGGAAATAGCATAAACATTGAGGAAACTGTATAATTCCCACAACAGGTTATGCAGGTTAGTCAGATGCAGATTTGGCCATACTCTTTGATTGATAGTCGCTCTTTGCATATAAGACAAACACTGGTTGAAGCTAATTTACACATTGTTAACAGGAAAACACCTTCCTACATTCATAATATATTCCAGTCATCTGTGCCATCTTAGAATTGAAGATGCCATGCTTTAATCGAGTTGAGCTTACCAAGAGCCACTACAGTTTCTGAGAGCAAGTCATTTCAATTTGCAGAGTAAGCTGAAACTTTCCACCTTTATATGTGAGGGCATTTTCAGTGGAATTAAATCACTTCTACCTGGTATTTGCAGTTATTAACATTACCACATCCTGTTAAGTCCAGTAATGTTATTGACATTTTATTGATTCTTCAGTGCTTTTCAGTGCTAGAATGTTGTAGACTCTTGGGCAAAACATCATTGTAAATAAGAATTAGTTCTCAACTGGCTTATGTGCTTAAAAAGGATTAAATAAAAGTAAAATAAAGCTATGGACCAATCAATAAGTACCATATAATACAGCAGCAGCTGTTGAAAGGGCTTGGGCATTCTGGTATGGCCTTAAACACGAGACAATTTGTCTGAGGCTTTTGTTATCAGTTGCAATGCTTCAGTGCTGCTGTCTGTTTAGAGACATTTTCGGATCTCTGCTTGACTGCAAAGCATGTTCTTTGTCTAACATGCAAATTCTGTTGCAATTCCTGTAAAATAAGTATTTTTCTCTTCTTTGGTACACGAGAAACCTCTGCTTGAAAGAACCTCAGGTCCCCATTCCATGGTAGGTGTTCTTGGTGTTGGGTTTAAACTGCATGAAATACCCAATGAGGAAACCTACTGTACATCCTGGTCATTTAAGCTCAGTGTTAATCAGGTAATAACATGAAAAAATGCCTAGCATTTTGTGTCCATAGTATAGGACAATGAGAAATTTTGGCAAAGTCAGCCCAGAGGGCAACCTTTCAGCTATCACACAGGTGGAAAGTGCATTTAGGACTGAATTCAGGAAGCACTTCTTTTCAGAAAGGTCAGCAGGGGTCTGATACAACCCCCCCTGCTGTGTTGATGAAGCCGATAAGCTTAGATCATTTTTTAAAGTGTTCTTTAAAGCATCCTAGGATCAAGCCTGGGTGAACTGTCTGCCAAAACATCAGTGCTATTTCTGAATTAACTTGTCAACTTGTGTGATAGCACTATCTAGTAACCTGGCTTTTTTACAAATTACATCCAGCTTATGGCTTCCTTGATTCAGTGCTCCTGTTCAAATACCATTTTATTGGATAAAGCTACAGTGATTATGTTTTATTAACAAGTGACAAATTCTGGCTAAGTGTGCTGAGCTTTTAAAGTACACAAAGCTTCACCGATCTAGTGTGTTTTATTTGGTGCAAAGCCTTTGTTCTACTAAATGCTGCCAATTTAGCATCACTGATTTAGAAATAGTCTTTCCCACCTACAGTATATTTCCTCTCCTCAGTGTTTGTTTCAGACATTACTTAAGCCTTAATGTAGCACAGTGAATTGACACAAACTTATTTAAGCACCATTAATACAACTTGTGACAGAAATAAGTAAAACCTATCTAAATTAAAAGAACAAATTGGTGTAAAAAACAGAAGATTTTTTTTCTTATCAATCTCATCTGGTCATCTAATCAAGCATGCTTCCTTCCTCTCTGTGGCAGCCAGGTTAGTCTGTATCCTCTGTGTTTGCTTATTTGCTGTATTTATCAACATTCTCTGGTAACGTGTACACACTTTGAGTAAAAGGAAAGACCACACAAAAAAGAAAATTCCGCTTGTACTGAAAAGCAGTATCTTTGCGTCGTGTCACATAGTGAAAACACCAGCTTGTCGTACTCATGTCTAAGCTGTAGCATTTTATTTGCTGATTTCACAATAAGAAGGAAACCCATTGAGACTCGGATTGTGCTAGTAAATATTTACATTTGCCCCAAGTCTTTTTAACAAATAGCTGCTACCACAGGGGATAAGCACAATTGCAATTGCCGTATCGTACTAATCACTGTGGTTTAAGTATACCATGGTATACTTTCTGATAATAATTATCACAGTTCAGTATATAATGTCTAGGTTCACATTTTACAATATTGTGATTCAGTTCTAATTCTGAAAAGCCATAGTGCTGTAGAGACAATAAATCCAACGGGAGTTTTGGAGAATGAACTATGGTAAACTTTTTAAAAACTTTTTTTAAAACTATAGTTTAAAAAATATTTGGGACAGACTAGTAATTGATCTATGTTTTCATTCAGGAGTGATGTTTTAGGTATTAAGGCTTGGGTGCAAAAATAAAATAAAATGGTGCGATACAACCATTGGTTAAGGGCTAGGATTGAATGTACGTCAACCATTTGCTTCAGTTATTAGAAAGATATGTCAGCTTGCCTGAATTTATCTTTGGTTAAGACAGTGGAGATGTACAAAGAGCTATTCCTAATCAACTAGATAAAGAGCAAGCAGTCGCCTGAACATGAGCAAACTGATGAGGGAGATGTAATTAATTTCTACACTGTCACTTGTAAATATTAAATAAAGGCAACAGTAAATATCATTAATATAATTTGTCTGTGGATAACATGGAGTATTTTTTCAGTCCTGGGATTTTTCTGGTTCTTATTCTGTGGATTCATTTTAGAATGCCAATTTTCTTTATTTTGTGTACTAACCAGAACCACATACTACTGTACAGCCTAAAAGAGGTGCATTACAAGTATAGCTCTTGCTCAGATTTACTCGTACTTTCTTTTTTTTTTCTTCCAACACATGCATGCATCCTGCTGGCTTTAACTTTGTACCTCACACTCCCCAGGGAATGGATACATTTTCAAGAATAGTTGTATTTATCCACTTGCATTTCAGAGTGTAGACAAACAAAAGGATACAAATGAATAAGCCGGTTTGATTACGCAGAACACTTCTATGTGTCTAAGAGGCAGCTAAATTGTCAAGGCTGAGGAGACAATTTTGTCTCCTAAATATGAGGAGGTGGAGCACATATTTTCTTTACATTGTAACGCATACGGCCGAAATTAGAGGCGAGCCGGCTTACCAGCACGGTGACGTCACCGCCCTTCCCTGTGAATAGCAGGGACCACAGCCCTCGGGCTGATGGGAGATTTCCCTTTAGCTCAAGTGGCCCTGTTGCGTGATGCCGGAGGCCCGGGTTCGAGTCCCCAGAGGTGGGGGGGCCGACCTGAGGCGGCAGCGGCGAGGGCGCATACCCACGTGAACCCGGGAGCGCTACAGTACGATAGAATGTAAATGTATATCTTGTAATATTTACATGCCTCCAAAATGTACAGTAACACTTTAAAGGTTAGCACGTTTTAAGTGCATTACATGGATGTGTGTAAGCGTCACTGCAGAAGTTCAAGACAACCCCCACTGACTTCACAGCAGGACTTCCCATGGGGCTGAACTGAGCAATTGGCTGGCTGGCCTCTCTGTCCTCGTGCTTAGTCAGGACAATCCCTTCACAGCTTGATGGATTAGACAGATTAACCGTCTGAAACCAAAAACAGATCTTTCCCCCCATTGTTCAGACAGAAGGTTTTCAGTCTGACTTCGGCAAACGGCTCCAAAGATCAGTGTGCCCTTGGCAAGCTCTGTACATTATCATGCACAACCCTGGCAGACCATCTACAAAAAACAAGTCCACAAATGCAAAACAAGACACGCTCTTTATTCTGCCATGTTTGAGTGTGTCTGTGTTCGACTTCACAGGAACTAATAAAAGCTACCTTTACAGCTACAAAAATAATAATATTAAAATGTTCTTTGCACATTTGTCCCTGTTTAGGAAAGAACCTAAACACAGTATAGTGCTTGTTTTTTGTCTATGGGTTCATGAACCCATATATCTACCCATTATCGGAAAGCTGCTTCTTCCTGGTAAGGGTGTTGGCAGGCTCATAAAAACAATTTACAAAATGTCATAAAATACCGTGGGTGGGATACAGTATGTATACAGTATGTCATAGCTTTATCATATCCTTGAATGAACGGCCTTTTCTTTTTCATTCAGTATCCAGTTCATTTCAGATTTCACTCTTACTTTTATAGTCCTACCTGGGTGGTCTCTCCGAGATGGAGATTGCACTACAATTTTCATCTGTCTGGGCTGTAAAGAGAAAGCTCTTTTTGCCTCACTGGAAAAGATAAGACACCTGCGGCTGATAAGGCTCCCTTAGGCGACATTTCACCTGCTCCGTGTAAGATTTTCCATGTACCAAGTAAAGAAATGACTTCAGGGTACGATCATCTGCGTGGAGTTCCACACATTATAAAAGTCCAGATCTGTTTTCATCAAGTCCCTTCCTCTGTATCAAATCCTCAGCCTCCAAGGCTTCTGAAGGCCTCAGCTACTGGCCTCAATTATACAGCAGGTTTAGATTTCCTGTCCAGACACCGATGGTGTGAATCTGCACTATGATACAGTCACACGGTTGGGATTCCACCCACAGCACCACCAGGACTGAATGTATGTGCGTCAGCAGGGGTTGGGGTGGGACAGCACACCAGCTCAACAGTATATCATGGTTTAAGACTATGCAACAGAATGAAAAAATGAGACACCACACGTGTCATAATTACATCATCACCAGCCTACAGTATATGCATCTAGAAGGGATGGTCCATGTTTGTTTTATCCAATCAACTTAGTTGATTGTTTTGTCCAATTTTTTTATCCAATCAACTAATGGAACTGAATTAATTGCTGAATTAATTGCATCAGAAGAGAATAAAGCTGTCAAAGAGGGTTAGGTTACCTTCATTGGCTTATTTCTGCTAAAAAAAAGTAAAATTATGTATTAAGGGCAGAGAGTGCCTCTTATTGTAAAACATAGAACCGTAAAGAATTAAGTGGGTGAAAAGAAGCTGTGTTTTAAAAAAGATGTGCTAAGATGTTTCCTTTGGTACAGCAGCTCATCAGCACAAATGAGGAGAGGATACATTGCAGTGCACATGCAAATTTCCTCAAAGCATTCTCTAACAGCAAATTATTTATAATGTTACACATCAGCAGGCCTCCCAAGTGATTCAACCTGTAAAGGAGTTTTCCCATGTGCAGGCTGAACTGCATGATCCAGATATATCAAGTTTAACTGGGATTGCCTAAACTGTGGCACACAAATGGCTGTGTGTCACTGAGGGTAGATTAGTTGGTACCTTCCTTAGCAGCACAGCACCCCCTGTGGATCTTAGGCACTTGCAGTATCATGGTGCTGTGGTTGAGTGACGCACCTCTCCTCCAGTCAGCACTGAACCTCCAATACAGGGCTGTGTTTTCTGTGGGCTTTTAAAAGAAGAGTGTCTCGAAGGTGGGCTGCACTTCAAAGCTGCAAGCGGAAACGTGAAAAACACACAATTGGTTATTCCAGCGAGAATAACCCAACACTGGAGGTTGTAAAGCATAAAACAAATGTTTTTAATCGCTTCTGCTTCAATAAATGAAATGCAGCTTTACACCAGCATTGTTCTAGGTATGTGATAAACATAGTTTGTTTCTGCAGAATGGTGCTAGTGCAAATAAAAAAAGAAAATACGGTAAAAATGTTTAAGTATTTTTGCTGAATATTACACACAAAAGATGAAAGAAAAATGTATACAGTTAAAGTGAAATTTTACTTTAGACTTTGTCATGAGGTACTGTCCTGGTAAAAAATGTATTACAAATCAACACAAAAGGTAACCATATGTATATTTATATATACATGTATAAGAATACTGTTTTACTCCAGTTTGTGTTATTAACTTAGATAAAGCCATAGTCCTAAAATAAATACAGTAGGGAAATGCTTCAGAGGAAGAGATGGGATCAAATAAATTGCAGAAACACTTAGGAGAGAATTTTTGGTGATTTCCAGACTGACTTCATTCCTGGCTGGGAAGTTTTTTCTGATTGTGCCAGCAGAAGACAACACAAACATTTAATTGTGCTTGAGTTCTTCAGCTATTTTTGCATTTACTATTGCCAGACAATTAAAGGTGAGGAGAAACCTACAGGCAGGTCAGGGCCACGTTTCTCTTGAAGAGATCTGCTCTCAAATAAATTTTAATTGTTATTTTTTTGTACCCTTGTGCAAATTATCTTAGCTCACAACTATCTTTGCACTGCCTTTGGGATGCCTTGCTCTGCAATATGTTTGATCAGACTGCTAGGGTGTTCTAGGGTTTCTTGCAGTATATTCAGCAACAATCCAAGAGTAAAACAAGAATAAAAAACTAAGACCCTTTGAAGTTCACCACAAATTATAACTTCTCCTTAAAATTTATAATCAAAGCTCCCATTTGCCATGATTTCAACCATTTTCTAAAATGTTTGTATCACAGGCTCAGTTGTATTCCAGTGTATCATGTAGTCATTAAAACTCCTAAAGCAATTGCATAAGCAAAATGAAAAATGTGTAAGGATGTGTCAAAAATATGAGGATGCAGTTGGAATATATCTTACCTGAAATTCCAGTGTGTTTGTAATTTCTTTGGTAGTGGAAAAAGTGAAAAGATTAATATGACACCCTTGAACAGGGAAGCTAAATTATCAAAGAAAAGGTAATGAATGTTGGGGATCACTGGGACACAGTTACTGTATGTGTAGGCATATCAAACAGTACATGAATGCCACTTATCAAGCACTTTTTCAAGAGTGCAAGCTAGCCACCTCTTCATTAAAAGACTTTAGATTACTATCATCGAAAGACAGGCATCCTTAGAGAGCAGGAATTCTATATCTTTTTTTTCACTACCTCTTCTATACTTGGTTGGATGTACAGTACATGTAAAATTCATAATGCATGATCCATTTAGTAGAAACAATTATGCTGACATGCAGTTTTTTTTTAACCTTTTTACCTGATTCTGCTGTCACTCCAGCTAGAGCTGTGAGGAAATTTTTAGTCTAACCTTGGTTTCCAGATTTCTAGGAATTAAAGCATTTAGCTATAATGTGTATTATTTATATACAGTATACAGCAAATTGATATTTAAAGATAATATTCCATAGAGAAGTTGTTTTTAAAAAAAACAAAAGTCTGTATTTCAGCTCAGTGTCGTTTCTAAATAGATTTGCTACCCATCCTCCAAAACAGATCAGAAAGTAATATTCAGATTAATTTCATGTTTTCATTTGTGTAGATAGGATTAACATTGGATGAGGCTAGTGGTCTAATGCTTTGTTTAATTAACACATGACTAATGACCAAATCAGTGCTGATCATTGAAAATGTTGGTCTTAAATTGAAAAGCAGGATTTTTTTAGGTGACACTTTCTCTCACGCAGTGGGGAAGGAAAGTGAGCTTCAGACAGTCTGCCACCTCCCACAGACTGTCAGCAAAAGGTAAAATTACCCAATTTCCCACAACAGATGTCCTTTTACTCACAGCACATTGTACTTTTCTGGTACAATTCAACAGGGTAGTGAAGGCTCCTATGATGACGGGTCAAACCGCTCTAGGCATTGGTCAGCCAGCCAGTGAGAAAACACATTCCTGAAATTTCCATGATTTCGTTCTTTCACGTACACTCATCCCCAGGCATGGAATCTTTTACTTGCTGCAGTTTGAGTTCTCTGTGTTTATTGTATTCCAATTCTGACTTACTGTATCTGCTATACTGAGATCCCCTCACCTAAAGTACTCGACCATAGGTGTTAGTCACACAGAGTTTGCCTCCATACTTTGTTTGCATTTGTTTCCTTGAGAAAATGCCTTGACAAAGGTACTAGTTTAAAAGCATCTAATCTCCCATTTAAAGGACACATTTGCATTTGTGGACACAGTCCTGCAGGATTATTCATATATTTCTCCCATCATCCACTTTCAAATTTCATTTCTTTTTGGCAAGCAATGTGCTTGCTTTACGCTTGTGAGCTGTGGGAGGAAACCGGAGCACCCAAATCAAACCAACTCAAACACAGAGAGAACATACAAACTCCACACTAATAGCACCCCAGAAATTACAGAAATCGAATCCAGGGCTCCAGCACAATGTGGCAGCAATGCAAACCACTGCCCAGATATACTGTACTGCCTAGATATACTGTACAGTTACTTTACAAACTGCATTAAAGTCATCTATATTATGACACATCAGCACAATGCCTAGAGCCCCTTCTGCTCTGGACTGCAGTGTCACTGAGTGAGTGTCCTTGTCAACAATAACTGGTACTAAATTGATCAGCTGGAATCAAGGCCCGCTAACACGTGAAGCTCCTGCAGTTCATTTTCTGGTATAGTTCTGTGGCAGTCGTCATTTCCCCGCCGGACGTTTGACACTTTGAATCGAGAGTGCCTGACCCTGGAGGATCAAATCTATTTCAGAGTGGAGATGAGGGCAGGGCTGGGCAGAACTGCTCATACAAGCACAGGCGAGCGCAGGTCCGAATCCTCCCTACACTAAATAGTTCAATCCTGCACTTGACTGTCAGTTTGTTTGGGTTCAGCCCTCTGTGTAAATACTTAAAGGCCATAAAGCTGGCTCATTGCACACCAATGTGTGTGACTCTGTAAATAACCACATACTCCAGGATTTTATTCCACGCTTCAAATGATCTTGTGTTAACAATAACCATCCTAAAATTAGTGATTCCTTTTTTTACTTTTCAATCGTTTATTATTCTCATTTGGCTACAGCACCTGACCTGATTTTTCACTTATCTGTGCCTTCAACGATTAGTGTTGTTTTATGACAATTAATAGACAACTCATGGTTTATTGAATATTATTAAGAATTAAGCAAAAACGTATGTTCTCATGCCATCATGCACCCCTGCAAACACTAGTTTGGCAGAAATATAGAAAAAGACCCAAGGAACCTCAGGATATTTTAATCATTTCATCTGGGTAACAACTTTACCTTTAAAGATTTTGTATCATGATTATTCTGTTTTTCTTTTTCAAAATTATGGATATCTAATTTTGGACGAATGTTGTCTTTAATCTAAATGAGGATCCAAAGCACCATCTTCTCTTCCATGTCATTAAAGTTGAAATGAAAGATATGAATCATAATATGAATCAATGTGTATCATTGTAACCCCCGCCTTCAACACCTCTCTCTGTATTTACATATGTCAACCTGACAGTACAAACCCACACAATCCTGCAGGGTTCGAATTGGAGATCTTTGTCTTGCTTGTCATCCATGGTCAAATAGCAAGGTTTTCCTCTCTGTCACATATAATCTGTCACTCTGAAACTTTTCTATGGGTTTTTTAAAAGGATTAGCAGGGTGATTTTCAGGTTGGTCTTCTCCAGAGCAAACTTTGCTTTCCCTGTTTTTAAATGCCATTGTCAAAGTTTGTAGTTTCCCAACTTACAAGGAGCTTTACGTAATGCAATAGACTAATGCAAATAGCATAGAGAAATTAAAGAAAAACATGACTCCCATCCAGCTTTTTATAAAAAGCACATTTCTCACAGGGTTAAGAGTCTTTGAAAGTCATCCTGTAACTTTGAAAAGCGTCTGCCTAGACAGGACCAGGTTTTCTAAGCTGCCTGATTTGTCATTTTATAGAAAAAGAGATTACTCAACAGTAGATCTCTGTACAGTAAGTCACTTATTCTGTAGGTTTTCTCATGCTTCTTCACAAAATCTGATTTTCACTCACAAGAAGCTCAAGACTGGAAGTTACATCAGTTGGAACAATAAATTATTTTGGCAAAGCAGTTTAAGTTTTACAAAAGAATTTTGCTGCAGAGAGACTCACCGTGAATTAGACTGACCGTGATATGGATTGTAAAGTCTTACAAAAAGAACCTCTTAAAATGCAATCTAAGCATTGCAATAAATTTGTGAATTAAAATTTGTGTTGTGTCTTAAAGAAGATTCAGGGCAAGTTAATGTCGAGCTGAAAAAGGATGAATCACAGTCATCTGTCTTTGGATCTGAAGCTTAAGAGATGGGGGCATTAAAAATGACACAGCATTCTTCCCAGGACAGTTATGAAAATGATCTTTCAGTTTTCCTTACATATAATTAGTTAATAATAATTAACTGTTCTTACTATACTTATGATTAAATATAATTTAAGTATAATGAGAATAATTAAATGATTATTTTAACTGCAGGTTTAGAAAACAAACAGCTAATAAAAACAGAAGCCAAGCAACACAAGCCTCAGAGTTTTACAGTAAATTTAGGTGACTGGAAAGTTAAATTCAGGTCTACGGACTTAGAATTACTAATACTGATGTCCTGCAACTAGAAATCCCCCAAAATTGGTGAATGTCTGATGGGTCCTTTGTAGTCCTGAAGTGGGTTTGCTATTAACATTCAACATAACAAATCAATATTTGTTCTGTTACAATGCTGTTCTGTTACTGTACTGTTGGATCTTTAAGATAACTTGAATGTGCATTGCATGAAAAGGCAGCAAAATGCAAAACAAAGTCAAATACTTTTAGCTTAAGCCATGTTAAAAAAAGTTCATATCAATACTCTGGGGCTCTCAATATATTTTCCCAGATTTTCTAATGAAAGTTAACCTTTAAATTATTTTTCTTTAGGGTCTTTAACACCCTAACATATTAAATAAACAAGTCGTAGTTTTATATAGAGTATATATTTATGGAGAACTGTTTATCTTGTTTTCTAATGTACAGTATTTAAAGTCATTAGTTAGTGCTAGCAAAAAGATGGAACAATTCCCAGAGACAGTCAGACATTGTGGTCGTGGAGTTTATTAGCGGAAGAAGAGAAGAAGAAAATGACTACTTTTCTGACACTGGAACTCAACATCAGCAGCAGCAAAATGTCCTCAGGATGCCTGAGTGGATGAGGCCTTTTTGAGGTTTCTACCCAGAAAAGCATACTGTAAATGTTTCTCTGTATTCCTTTTGGGAAGCAGTGTTATTGGATGTTTTCCTGTAGGGATTGTTATATGAGAGGATTCTGGCTAACTTGGTTGGGATTTTCTGCTCAGTTCTGGTTTGACAGTATACTGATGATAACTAATATTACACCCATTACTGACCCAGTTTAAGAGCTAACAAATCGTGGCTACAGAAATGATTTAAAAAAACTGCAAAATAAAAAGAAAACAAGTTAAATTTTATTGCTGATATGTGATAATTTGTAATTATTTATTAATGGCAGAGTGGGCTGAGGCTGAATCATTTGTATCAGTATTTCTGGATTTCTAGGGTGTCATCCATTCTTTTTGCAAGTGGAGCTGCATTGTGCATTACCACTGATATTATATAGAAAAACTTTCAATTGTGTTCCTGGAGAAACCCAGTGTCACATCTCAGTTAACTAACTTAATAACCTTGACTGAAATGCCCCAGAACCTCCCAGGTCATTCTAATTATTGTATGTTCATTATGCTGTATTTATAAAACTGAGATTATAAAATCTGAGAAAACTCTTGCTGTAGACTAGGGATTACCAGCATATAGAAACCAATATTTTCTTTAATACAAGCCAGTGAATACTAAGGGAACCCTGAACTGAGTTGATAATTTGCTTTATTATTTTTTTACATCAAGAGTTTTCAGAGGTTAGCTACTGTATTTTTGAAATTTGCAAAATGGAAGGGCAGGAAAAGGTTAAAATATTTTTCTGTCAGTTTAGAAAATGAGAGTTCGTCTTTGCTAGAATGAAAATCAGAAGGCTTGGGAATCCCTGTTCTGGCTTCACAGAGGAAGTCCCATCCAGTTACTGTCAGAACAGCTACCTGCCCTCCTTTTCTTCATATCTAAACTGAAAGCCTACCGTTCTCTCTGGTTTTCCCATATTATCACAATATGACTCTGCTTTCTAGTTCGTAGTCACTCATCATTAGTTACTCTTCTGAGCCATCTCCTGTTATTTAAATATATTGACACCTTGCTTAATTATTTTTTAATCTAATTTATTATTAAATTATAATCTAATTGTTAGCTTCTATAAATTTTACATACTACTGTAGGTCCTTTGTTTATGGCTGGGTGATGTATTTGAATCTCTCAAATAAAATAAACATGCTACAATATATACACTGATACTTGTTAAAAACACAGCCAGTAGGATTTCTTTAATGTCCGTCAGGAGAGAGATAGAGAAAATCAGCTTGGGAACTACAGAGGGATGTACTGTAAAGAATTTTTGGACAATTTTGGACAAATGTCTTTGCTGGAGGACAACCTGAACTGGACATTGACCTCTCGTTCGTATTGCTTTACTTTCTGTATGCTGGTAGGCAGTTTCTCTGGCCAGCCTCAGCTAGAAAATGTAACAGAGTTATCTAAAGATCTAAGGACAGGTTCAGGCTTTCTTTACAGTAGTTGTTTACCTTATGAACATTTTTGTTATATCAATGGAGTACTCCAAGATGTTATTTCAGCTGCTACAAATTTCCATATGTTGAGCTGTGCGCATCTTTAAAAGATGTCCCAATGTGCATGGAGGGCCTTAATACACAGTGGCTTAAAGCTGTCCATGGTTGCTCTGTTGTCAGTCATGGGAACATTAACATGGGTTCCACTCGTGTGTACCTAACTCAGTTGTTTTGAATAGGAGAACTAAGTTTACAGGGACAGGCAATAATATTTATGATCTCTGACACTATTAGTTTCTCTTTTAGAACTGGTACATAAACTCATTTTATGCTAAAAATAAAGCTACACCAGATGATGAGCCCTAATAAAGGCAAAACAGTTGTGCATAGTTGCTAAGTTTGACTTGCATTACGTAAAGCAATCCTTGAGTTCTGCTTTCTAGTATTGTGAAATGGTCAGAGATAATAAGCAGTCTGCTTGGAATCCAACATCTGCTTGCTCTTAAAAACACCATAACATTAAAAGGGTTGCATAACACATAAATATCAATTGTTTTCATATACACTTGCTTTTTATGCAGCTTTACTGCATAAAAAGTTCCTTTAGTAGGTATTTCCCATGATAAAATAAACAATACAAGACATGACTGATTTTAATAGATTTAGTATTGGTTGTTACACTACTGTTAAACTACTGTTTAAGAATCACTTGACTAAATGTTACAACATTAACTTCCCCCTGTCTTTTTCAGGAGTCTTAAAAATAGTAGTAACAATCGTATTAAAATTTCCCTGGAAGACTAGATATTTTTATCTGAATGCATGATACTTCTAGGGTAATTTTCTTATGTTTTCATTATTCTAGGCAAAGTGAGTTTCTTATGAAGCTTTTCACTTACAGTCAGAACTTGAAATAATCTCGTTTTCAGCAATCAAAATCTTTCAACACCTCAATCCAATACTGGACCAAGCAGTTATGGACAAAGGGTGCATGCAACTATTCCTTAAACTTTTCATTTCACTTCCAGAAAACATGGGACAAAAGTTTGCTCTGGAAAAGACTGGTTCTACAATCACCTGATTTGTGTTTTGGTTTAACTCGCATGCACTGGAAGGCTTTTTAAGTTGTGAGATTTTTAACGTGCAGAGGAAAAAATGTCTCATTGCTAAGTTACTCAGTTTCTATTGTTCAGCAGAAGCTCTATTCTCCATTTCTTATATTCAGGTCATTCTGTTCTCCATTTCTTATGTTCTTTTTTTCTAAAATGTCCCTTTTACTCTAGACTTTTCATGAAGGATATGCTGCTTCCCCTGTACAAAAAGCAGCAGATTTAATCATTAAAGGTTCTATGAAGCAAAAGATTTCTTCGCTTTTAATCATGGGGCTGAATTATTGCACCAAATTTAGTCCTAAATTCTAGATTCTCTAGATAATTTGTCCAATGTATTTGTCCATTCTTTTTCCGTCCACTTGAATGTGCTTTCTTACTGTTCAGACTGTCCATTCCTATTTGCTGCCATATTATGTTTTAAACTGCATTGCAATTTAGTGTGCATTTAATTTATGTATGTTCATATCCAGTATTGTCAAGACTGGTAAAGTGATGATGACTGATACAGGCCTGATTGTAATCTGTGTGTAACCCTCAATGGCAGTCTCACAAGACAATGGTGATCAGGACACTATTAAGATGACTTGTATTGTTTCAAAATTCACTTCCCATCTGGAAGGTTGGCATAATTCAATATGAAGGTATCTACTGAATAAGTTGAACAAAGCTGCCAAAACTCAGTGACTTGTCAACCTTACCCAAGAGAGCATTTGCATGTGAAATTTACTGAAGTCTCAGTATGTTTGGTAAGAGTTCGGTCCAAATGAAAGGGGGCTTTCCTATCAATGTGACAAAAGAGTCACTGTTCTGGTATATGCCGGACTGGTTTATCCCTTCTGAGAGATTTGCCTGTAAATATACATTGTAGTTTTGCACTTTTCCCAGGACTTTCCTTGACATTTTACACTGTTGTTCACCACGCTTTCACTACACTTTGCCATTATTTTCTCATGGCTTAGTAGTGTGATTCGCTTCCTTGAACCTGGATTCTCACAGACTGCTAAAGCCTATTAAGTGCAACCAAAATTCTCAGATACTGAAGTTAGAAAATTGCTCGACTAACACACAGAAGTAGAATTGAAGTTAATTAATTTTCAGTAGATCCACTCACTTCACTAAGATAAATCCAGCAATCAGTACAAACATTAGAGCTTTAATTTTACTCCACAGCTCCCTTTTGTTCATTCTGTCCCTGTCTCCCTCTGTTATCGTGTCTTCTACAGTCATCCTATCTACCTTTCTGTATTTAAGGCTTTCCTTTTACTCACCATAGGCTTGAGCTTGGTCAACATAAAACAATGAGAAAATATAACTGACATGGTTTAATTGCTAGAAAACCAGCAAATATATCCTTATCAGGATAATGAGGGCATGTCTTTTTTTGAGTGATGTATTTCTCACATGACTGCTGAAAACTTTTTTTCTCCTAGATGCAGTAAAGAATAAGGAACCTTGTGACCTATGAGTGTCTTTACCCATACAGGTTCAGCAATTGCGCACAGTGGGGAGAGGAAGTCCCGTGCATTTATTTTCTTTTGCTAGAAAATCACATGCGAGTGACTCTCACCTCAGGGGAATGTGCTGTCTTTAAAGCAATCATCTAGGAAACAGATATCACAAGCTGGCTAAAAGACTGAACATTTGCCTTAACAGATGCATCTCAGTTTTTCTATTGTGTTAAGGGCTTACACTCCATGGCAAGTGTTGGACCAATTGCTCCTACACTGGGATTCAGGTCCTCAAAATCAGTCCAGGAAACTGTTTGTAAAAGCCCGTTGATACATGACTACATGACCAGTAGATCACACTGACATATAACTAGTTTACAGCTTAGTTCTCCGTAAATCAAACTGTTCAAAGGTGTTTGTTAAGTACTTACTATAGAGTAAGGCTTTTTAATATTTAACACTGAAATTCAGAGGGTCCTTAGATCAGTGGGCTTTGTATATCAAGACTGTTAATTCTAATAAACCTGATCCTTTGCTCCATTCTTCTGCAGCCAGATAAGTTGAGTAACCCATGTATTTTCAATATGTTTCAAGTGGCCAATACACTAAGTCCCAGTGGTGAACAGGACACTGATTTGTCCTCGATTTATCAATCAAGACTGATTTATCCCAGGATTCAGTTACAGTACATGATTTGAGAATAGCATCTTAAGCAAAATAGTTGTGCAGTTCTTTTCCATCTAGATTTTTGTTTGGCTCTTCAGATATGACAGAAAGCATAAGAATGCCACCAACCTAAACCCTGTCAAATTTTGTACAGAAATCTATACAGCATTAACACTACCACTTATTTATCTAACTACACAATATGATCTAATAAAAAAAAACAACACATCTCTATATATTTTGATTTACAGTACACTTATTGCGAAAGCATGTGGTTTTACAACAGGGTTTCTGTTCTTAACTGTCATGTCTTACCAATCAGCTACCAAGGGACAAAAAACCCACAAGTGAAGGCATTGTGGGTGTGGTGGGAGTGTGTGGGTTGATCTGCAGTACCCCCTGAAATGAGTGAAAAAGTCCCCTCCCCTCCACTGCAGAGATCTATCACAACATCTTTGTTTCACTTTCTAGACAAAGCAAAGTAAGTGATAGACTTCTGATGCAGGCCATCTGACAGCATACGGTACTGCATATAGGCTGTTTATAATCTGCTGGTCTCTGTCTCTCTGTCTCAGTAATAGTATTCTAGTACTGTGCTCTTCATTAATACATATGTTTTCTTGAAACATCTACCCATCCATTCGCTAACCGCTTATTCCAATTCAGAGTCCTGGGAGAGCCAGAGCCTATCCCAACAAGCGACTGGCACAAGACAGGGTATACCCTGGATGGGACGCTAGTCCATCACAGGACAGATGCACAGACACAAGCACAGACATGTACATGCTCACACCTAAAGCCAATTGTCCCAGAAGCTAATTAACTTACCAGTATGTTTTTGGACTTTGGGAGGAAAGCGGAGCATCCTATGAGCAGAAAACCACACCAACACATACAGTACAAGATCATACAAATTCTGGGCAGACAGCACCTCAGGCCTAGAATTTGAATCAGGGCCCCAGTGCTGCCAGGCAGCAATCTAACCACAGTGCCACCATGCTGTTTTACACATATTTACAATTATAAATACTTAGCCTAAAGTGCCTAAAGAAGCTACATATACTGTATTATAATTCTGCTGTAGTTAATCTTATACTTAGGTTAAGGATTTGCTTTGTGGAATACTGTATGTGTCCTCACTCTTAGAGCAGTTGCAACTTTAAGGATGGATTTTATTTGCATCTGCAATTATAAAGCATAAATTGTAACTCTGGCATATGGCTATACTTAATTAAATTAATGTGGCTTGGCTTGGATGAGAAGACAATTCACTTTGATACTAATCATCAAAACACAAGCACAACAACATGACAAACTGCATGAGCAGTTTTATAATAATTAATCCTTCACATTTTCCGAACAATTCAATTCTAAATTTAAGGTGTTCCTCTGTGTTTATTAATGTATTACTTTCTACATATCTATAGAGCTAAAAAGCTACGTTTTGTTACAATCACAGTTCTAAAGCAAAATTGCAAAAACATCAGTAAAATAAACACATATTGTGTTTTGTATAAAGAAAAACTGAAAGAGCAAAGCTTATTGAGTGACTGATTATTCTAGTGAAGAGTGATTAAGGAAATAAAGTATGATTGAATAACAATCCAATATGTTTAGTGGAGAGTGATTAATTAATAGAGATTTGTGATTGAGTGATGTGGAGTGAGTTAGGTGATTATTCCGGTGTCTGATTACTTTATTGAACATTGATCAGTGAAACTAGAGAAAAGACCTTCTCCTTTAGGAATGCTCAGAGAAGACCATTAATGGAGGAGATTGGAGTTCCATCCATGAGAATTAATAAATGGAAAAAAAAATGGAAAATTAAGGTGGCAGGGCTAGGTGTATTGTGGTTAATATTCTGGCTTTGTTACACGCACCTTATATTTGACTGTAAGAATTCAGAAACATTTTTTTTTAAGTATATAGCCTTGCTGTTAGCCTGAAGAAAGCAAATAAAGAATCTGATAAAAGGGGCTCGTGATATAATATTGTACTCTGTGTTTGTAGGAGCATGATAGTGCTCACAGGAGGCCTGCTGGAAGGTCTATGATGGCAATAAACAGGGTGATCTGTCATCTATCAATCTATCAACAGTCACCTCCAGAATACCTCACACAGTGAGTTATTTCCTTGTGCATGGCTGTTTGTCAGTGTCAATTGTTTTTTTATTTTGGAGTGTAATGCTGCTATAACCTTTGATGGAGACTAAATAAGCGAAGTGTTTTTCAACATGGGTGTCTACAGGAAATGTGGAGTTGCAAGGCCGTTGACAGGCTTTTGGCTGGGTGAGACCTAGTAAACACAGGTGAGAGACTGGGAGAAGAGGCTCTCACCTGTCTTTAGAGAGATGTTTGCTTGATCCAGTCCATACCTAAGTTCTGTAGTCACATGTTGTTGCAGTGCTATTGTGGAAACTGTAGAGCACTGTCACTGGGATGCACGTATGTTAAAACACTTTAGAAGTGCTACTCTACATGTAAGATACATTTTAGATGGAACTAAAGCTGGAGTTCATTCTCTAGGATTTGACTATGCCATTTCATCATTAGTGAGCCAAGGTTTTGACAACATGTTGATACAAGGTATTCGAAGCAATTATAATAGATTTACATAGGCTGTTCTTTTTGCTTGTGACAATCAACATGGAAAACAGCATTCAGAAATTTGTGTGGATGGCACACCACCACAGAAAACTGCATACAACATGCTATACAGGAACAGCAGAAGTAAGAGACTTGCACGGCGAGGCAAACCTGCTTAACATGAAGTACTTTTCAAGGTTTTTCTGACACAGTCCTTCAAGAAATACACCCCAAACAGCAAAATCAGGAAAATTTCAGAACATTATAATATAAAAAAGGCATTTGCAATTTCCCAGTTAATGAAATGTGTGTGAGTTGGTAATTATATAATTAATATTTTGAATTGGTATAATCCTTACCATCCCAAAGGGTCTAGAAATGCTTCACATATACAGTAGGAGACCCTTAACACTGAAGTGTTGAACCCATCTGAGTGATGCTGGACATGGCAACTATTGAGTTCCAACAGGCCAACTAAGCAGTAGAATGGGCAGAGTAGTAAATAATCACTTTATCAATGGAATTGATGGGGATTTCAGCACAGCAGGATCAAAACCCCTATGAACTATGAACAATGCCACTTGATTCTAATGACCAAGTAGTTAGGAACTTGGTTTAACATTTCATCTCAGGGGCAGCACCTCCTGCGGTACAGTGTACCTTTTCACTGTTGCATTTGGTTTGGAAATTGTGGAATAGAATGAAGACTACCACCTGCCTGTACACAAACACTACTTAATACAGCAACCTGGGTTCTCCTTCAGAGTGCTGAGCAGGCTCAACTTAACATCCGAGATCTGACTAGATCTGGCTACAGGGTAGTTATACTGTACAGCTAGTGATCACTCTTACAAAAGTCACTAAAAGGTTCAAGCAGAAATGTTACTTTAGTCGCTACAGTGTGACCTCCTTGCCTGCCTTTGACTTGTAAGGTGTTAGTGCCACTTTGATGTTCTTACCAGCTGCAAATGAGATGACACCTATTCACTGATAGAAACCCAACAAAGAGCTTAGTCACTAAAAAACTCACCCTTCTGGAATTGTCCATAATGCAGCACCTTCCCTATGAGTTTACACGGATAAAACAAGGTCTGACTGTGAGGAGGCTTTAGAATCATAGGGAATTGGGTGTGCTCACTTAAGAAAAAGAAAACATGGTTTCAGTTTCATACTGTTTAAAGATGAAAATGGCTCAAAATGCAAAAATATGAGTGACAGATTTTATGGCAGGCTTCCAGAACAGAGCAATTTGTGGAAATGAGTAATCTGGAAAGATGCTCAAGACCGCAATCAACTGTAACAAAACCTTGTTATCGGTGGGATTGAATAACAACCGTTTTGTCTGCGGCTGGTAGTGTGTAATCTTTCCAAATAACTTAACATGGAAAGGAAATACTCATTTTTGAAAAATCCAATAGTCTTCTCTCTGCAGCCCACTTTTGACAACATAATTACCTCATTGAAAAGTTGATTACAGTTCTGAGTATTCCAGTACTTCCTGGGACACATAGGTGTTTACTATGTAGCTGCACATTTACAGGAAAGCAGGATACATGAAGTTTGCATTTTAAATCACTGCATTTTGGCAGTGTTTGACCAACATTTGCCTTGAATATTACTGCCCAGTTACTTGACACTTTACTCTATCCTGTAAATATTTACTTATTGTAAAGTAAATATTTTAAGTTTAAAATGGTCTTTTTTGATATAAAGATCATAATTTTCGATATTAGTTGATTGATATATAAAGTTTTTACTTACATCATGCTACAAAGTTCTTAATAAGATAATTGCTAATTACATTTATCACCAGATAGATTTATTTATTCCATAGTTTCTTTTAAAAAGGGGGATTTCCTTTCAACTGGAATCAATGATTAAGGAATAGTTGTTTATATAAGATCCTTGTCCAGCCAAAGGCATTTGTCCTGAAGTAGACATGTTTCCCACAACAGTTGAGTTGTAGTAGTGAAAGCATCCAGCTGTTTGTGATATCTTTACCGAAAATTATATTAGTCAAATTATTACTGTGAAATTAAGTAAATGAAGCTCAGTTCAACCAAAAACCAAAATGCCCTGGGATCACAATGACCAAGATTAGGAAACTTAATATCAGAAATGCTGTGGGCTAATTGCAAAAATCAATATACCCAACTCAACACGTTTGTGCCCCGGAGAGTTTTTGTGTTGTAAAAATCATCTACACTATGTTTATATGACTCATGCATCTGATGAAATACGGCCTGTCCTTCTTATTTTAAAATGTAAAGAATCCTTCCCTATACAGTAGATTGCAGTTCGATAGCTCGTAGAAACATAAATAGGTAGAAAAGACAGAAGCACTTGTAATGATTCTTACACTGCTTGCTGCTGTCATTAAGAACAAGTATTGTAACATACAGTACAACTTAATCTACAGTGGAGCTGCCACTTGTGTCTCATGTGATAGTCTGATTGAAAAAAATATTCTGTGTGTTTGTTATAGCTCAGTATCACAGGAGAGAAGGAGCACAAGGAAGGTAGAAACCTTGAATTTTTCATTTCTAAACAAGTTTCAAACATACATATTAAGATAAATCATTGTCTATAATTACAGACCAGCAGATAGATTCTGAGCAAGCTAGAACATGTCAGGACCAAAATGTTTTCTTCTTAGAAATCACCCTATTCACTGTAATTCTGTTCTAGATTTTAACTTGTAATTCTTGCTAAACCTTCATACTGTATCTGCACATAACTGTATGAAATTTATTTTGGTATATTACAAGTGAATTTTGCTTTTTACCAGAAATCTTTTAAAATCACTTGTGCTGGCAATATTTAGAGTAGAATCTGATTAGCTGTGAAAATAGCACCAGGATGACTTTGCTAAAGTAAAAACCTGAACTTTGTCAAATTAGAAAGCTTGAAACTCCATATTTTTAACAGATGTTGCGCACATACTGTATGATTTGGAAGTGTTCTCTTTCAGTAGGTTGGTTAGATCCTAATGAATGTGATAGAGGAACAAAATTTGTATAGGCGTTCCCTTGCTTAACTGAGCATATGAGCATATCAAACCTCCACAGTCACATTCTCGAGAGGAGTGGGTTAGAGAGTTGCTGCAAGGGTGTAGATGAGGTGGTGGAAGAAATGCAAGAGAAACATGAAATGAGAGTCCTGTGTGCGAGACCTATACTGTATATGTAAGCCCCCTGAATTGTGTGAAAGTAGGATTTAACCATCCTCCAAAACCTCTGTAATAAACTCTGTTAAACAAAAGGTTTACTTGGTACTTCTTCTGATGATGTAAAAAGTTCTGTGTTGATTATAGCTGAGGAATAGAGTCTTCCATTTTTCTCCCTCCATGCAAAAGGCTTTTTGAAACCACACAGGTCAGAACAAACGCATAATCCAGAGAATGAGTCAAGCTTAACCAGTACAAGGAACATTTTGTTTTGTAAATTTAGCAATATTACATAATTTTCTAAATTTGACCAATTAATTGGTGCCAATTGCACTGAGCTTGTTCAAACAAGCCTACAGTATATAAGTCATTTTTCACATTTAACATTTTTCCAAATTGTACAGTTATTGCATTATTGCTTAACCTAATGAACTGTACCATGGTTTAGCAAATGGAACGGGTCAACATTGACTCATTCTTTGTTATAAGTGTCCTTTGTGTTTGAAGGGAAAGACTTGCAGAGTGAGAAGTAGATTGCGTATATCGGAATATTTCCATCACATTTTTTATTCCAGTGGTGGTCAATGCATCATATTATGGTTAATCGGAAGAGCTTCTGCAATCCAGTCAAACTCACCTTTTTGACCACTCCTTAGTGTGTGGCTAGGATACAATGGTGATCAGCACTTAAACACTGAGCAATTACAAAAAAGAACAGCTCCAAAAAATGTTATGAAGTTTTAAAAGCTGCCTTCAACTTTCACATATTAGTGGGTAGTGCGCCCAATAAAACATAATTAGACCAGTAACATTACTGTAATTAAAATAATTTTATAAAGTTAATTGCATACTGATTTCTAAGAAGCCCAAGTTTCAGTAGAGCAGTTCAATTGTTTGCACAGTTCACAAATTAGGTTTGATAATCCTATCAGGGATTACAGTATGCTAATTATATAAGTGAATTTTAAATTGCAAAACATGCAGTGGATTAAACGATAATTTAACCAGTAGGCTAATTTCCATTAATTCTCTTTGGGCAGGCACTAACACAACAACCAAATATTAATAATTAAAATTGAGCAATTAATAAAAACACTTAATATTATTAATCATAACCCCTAAAGCCCTTATGTCTGTACATACTGTACAGTATATTCATGTTTTGGGGGAAAAATAGTTAAATGGAGAAAGTGTTTGCAAAAAATCCATGAGATTTGTGGCACGGGCAAAATCTAAAGGGGTAGGTACTATGTGGTGTAGCCTTCTGCCTGCGATCTGTAGTTCCACTTTGGAGGACTACACCCCATTTCTGGGATAGAATCAATATGATGGAGCCTCAGAAATCAGAACCCACTGGGATTTGTTGAGGATAGCACAGTGTCGCAGTGGTTAGTGTTGCTGACTCACAGCCCTGGTTCCCTGGGTTCAATTCTGGAGTTAGGCTGCAATTTGTGTGGAGTTTGTATGTTCTCCCCATGTTTGTGTGGGTTTCCTCTGGGTGCTTCAGTTTCCTTCCACAATCCAAAGACATAGCTGTACAGTAGGTGAATTGGCTACTACAAAAATGGTCTAGGTGTGAGTTTGTGCATCTTTGTGTGTTTGCCCTGTGATGGATTGGCATCCCATCCAGGGTGTATCCTGCCTTGCTCCCAAAGCTAACCAGGATAGCCTCCAGCCCCCCAACAACCCTGAATTGAAAGAAGTGGTTAGAAATTGGATGAATGGGATTTGTTGAGGACAAATACTCAATATACTCAATACTCAATCAGGGTTCCTGCCCAGTGATTGGCTAAGACTCTTGACTCACTTGCCATCTTTGAGTTATTCAAGAGATGTGGACTAGGGAGTACTTGTTCAAAAACATTTTTGCTTGTTTGAACAGACTACCCCTAACACAGACACATCTAAAAGCTGGAGGAAGCAAGGATCTGACAAGGGGGACTCAGCTGGTATTCTCTATTTTTTCAGATTATTTCCTTCCCTCAAATCTGCTGACTCCTAAAGACCATTTTCAATGAGGATTTCTTTTCATTGTGGAGTATAGGTGTCAACCTCCATTTCTATCGGGCTGCTGTACCTGTTGGGTTTAATGACACTTTTCTTAATTGGCTTATTTTTGGACTAAAGCACTTTTTTCATCTTGTAGTCTGTAGATCTGCAAAGAAAGAAACTGGTGATGCTTAGTTAATGTGTAATACTTCTGTCCCTGGCAAAAATCAGGCCATGCAAACAGCTGAAAAATGTTAATGGTTTGTTCAAAAGTGTAATTGTGATCAGATTTCATATGAGAATTACACGTTGACTGTGCAGTGGTTTTTAAATACTGCAATTGTAACATCACAGTGATTTAAATACTGACAAAAAGCAATGATTTTTGTTTTGATAAAAATTATTATTTTACAACAACACTTTTTGATTTAAGACCAGTTTTGTTTTTGTCTCAAAGAGTCCCGATGAATATGGAGTCTCATTGTCACCTAGTATCTACAGAATTTCTTAGAGCATGGAGAGTAAAATCTCATTCTAACCAGCCATGAATTTAGCATATGAACTAATCGAATAACAGAGCACAGTTCAGAGTATAGAACTTCCCTCCACAAACAGGCTGACAATTCTGATACACAAGGATAAAGCAGATAAAAACGGAAACAGTTTTGATCTGATATTAGCATGAAATCGACATTATTTCTATTTGAAGCAATACTTTGCAACACCTGTAGGTGTTTTCATGCTTTGAAAACTGAAATGCTAAAGTAAGCTTTTAAGAAGTGATCAGAAAGCACATATTGACCATTGTTCCCTTGTAGAGTGGGTTTTCTTCTGATGAATTTGCTGAACAAATGAATAAATTGAGGTCAGTGAGATCACATCATTGAAATCAGTCTATCCTGCATTAACAATGGCCCAACAGTCAGACGCATTCACTTCATAATCTACAATTTGACCTGTTATGTTTTGTTCATTCACATTTGTTTCTGAAAGCGTTGCAACTCATCGTCTTTGTTCTTTGCTTGGACCGACTGGTTTCACTCCAGTGAGTCAGAGAACTCAGACCTGATCAACATACAAATAAAGTTACGGGAAAAGAAGGCAATTGTTGCTTTGCGACACATTATAATATTCACACCTTCACTAAAAGCTAACCACATTAATTCTACTGCTGCCATGGGGGAGGTAAACAGAGCCCAGGCATGTCACTAAAACTTCACACTTCTGACTTTGTTACTTTTTTGAGAAACTTTGAATGCAGATGAACTTGAGATATTCAAAGAAAGGGCATGCTATTAAGCTCTGTGTTATTGACGATGAAGATGACATTGGTATTGGCTATTTTGGTCTAACCGGTTACGCACTTGTGCTTTCAGGAGACTGGCAATTTGGACAGAATTTACTCCTCAGCAATCTTCTGTGGTACAAACCCGTGCATCACATAGTGATGAACATTAAAGACAGAACACTGTGCTTGTTTTTTTGCCAAAGTGAGTAGAGGTAAACAAAGAATTCACACACAATGTAATAGCTTTAAAAGACTACTGAAATTATATCAATCGAGAAAGGAGAACGTGCTGACACTTTTGGTTAAGAAAAATGAAAGCTACTGAAATAGAACAAATCAAATTTCTTCTTCCTCTTCTTCTCATTATTAGTAGTAGGTTGATGCTTTTATATAACTAAAAGGTAACAAAGGTAACTTACTGTACATTTAAACTATAACTATTTATTTTCAATGTATATGGTGCTTCCTACAAATTCGTTTTTTGTAGCCTGCATAAAGCTTCTTCGAGGCCACAAGATGTGTTGTAACAACATTCTGAACCCTTCATGACCTTTCCTGCAAAAATTATTATATGGTTTTACAGTAACCCCCAGGCATGAACAAAAATGCCAGAATCGAGCACTTGAAAATAAGTCTGCACTCACCTCTAGAAACCTGATGACCAATTGAGAATCTAGAGACAACACAAGCTATGAATGACCAATGCGTGGTCAGTTTTTACTGCTAATCTGAGTTGCTAGTGGAGGGGTGAAAATTCTGCTGAAAGAAAAACTTTGTATATTACTTTTAGAGTTCTTATCAAGAGTCATAAAGTTTGGAAAAGCAATGTTGAGATTATCCCAGAAGGAAAGCCAGGGAATTAGATCTAGCTAACAATTCTTTAGTTCTTCAGACCATATTACAATGATACAAACAAAGGTGTCAGGAAGTATAACTAAATGACCTGCCTTAACTCAGCAGCAGTTTTTATTTCTTTCATACTGGCTTCCACCCGCAAACCCAAACAAGCACAAACTATTCAAAGGCTTGCAGCTTCGAAATGATTTTCTTGTGGTGTGAGGTGGATAAAACAAAAACATTTCTGTGCTCATGAAACACTAGTGAAACCCTGCCGTATAGACTGTGGGTGGTTGTCAGTGGAAATGGGTGAGTGACAAAACTTGAATATGAAAAAATAAATCAAGACCCACTTAGAAGAACAGTCTGCCTTTATAAGAAGAAGAGCAATAATAATGTAACATTTTTTTTTTAGTTTCTGTGGGAGACATACTTATATATCACTCACTCCATTCTTTTCATTACCGTCTTTGTCATCATCACAAAAATAACGATTAGAATTCGAATAGCTTGGATACTTTATTTCCATGGCTGGGGATTTTGCTGAATTGCAATGTTTTGGATTCACTGTGTCTGTTGCGTGTTTAATCAGATGACACTTTTTGTTCTTCCTTTAGAAAAAATCAGTACCTTTGGGAACTTTGATGTCACGACTGTTGACAAGACATACTGTAGGGCTTGCACAGTTCGTAAGTAACAAGGTGACTGAGTCTAGGTGACAGGAGGCATTAAATGTAACTTAAAAAGGAATAAAACGCAATCAGTCACCACGAGGACCAGTAAATCCTATGGGCTTTCATAAATCGTTAAATATTTACTTTCTGAGAAGCAAGATATTAAGTTCAAGTGGGAACTCCTTCTGCATGTGAGCTGCAAAGGAACGAGTAGAGGTTTATTCTACAATGAAAAGAAAAGAAAGACAAAACGAAATGCTTCAGCTGTGGAGCCTCCTTCACGTGTGTGGAACCAATTCAGGCTATTTGGTAGTTTTCTGATGAATGTGTAAGTATGGAAAATATTTATCTGATAATAAGTTGTGTCAAATATCAAAGGTTAAATAGCTGGAACAGCCCATGTGTTGTATCAGAACAGTTTAAACCTTTTATCATAGCTCACATAGAATGTGAAAAGTTTGGTTGCCATTGATTTTGGATCATAGTGACATGATCTATCATCTTAAGAAGGACTGAAAAGTTCAACTGCTTTAAGTGATTAAACAATGATAAAGAAATCCTAGGCTTCAGTAAGACATTTGACAATTTTTCCCTTTGGACTTGGACCAGTAAAATATCTTAAAACCATTTCGATTAGCCGTTAATAGCTTCTAGATTCTTACAAAGAAAAGCCAAACTTGGCAAAGCAAGAACTTTTCATCGGTAGCTGAATTGCACAATTTAATAGAAAGTGTTCTCCCTTTTAAAAACATTCGAAGGCGGATGTGTTTGAAAGTTCAGAGAATTCCCCTCTTGTCTTCAGTAGGCTTCCGTCCCAGTTATGTCACATAGCAAGAGGAGAGGGGAGAGGGAAGGGAAGCAGATGTATTATTTCAGCAACCTGGTGGAGTATGTGTCTCAGGGCTGTGGGCGACACAGTACGAAAGGGAGTATGAAGAATGGTGTTGCAGAAGATTGAAACTGCCATCTCTCCCACACCTCTCTATTCTGGGTTTCCAGTAACAAGAACACGGCTTCAAAGGCTCCTATACAGCTCCACTTCCTGTGGCTTTCCCATGAAAAATGTGCAGTGGAAAATCATGGTAGACTTTCCTTGGCTTGTCTCATCCGGGGAGATTCCTGATAGGAGCATTTGGTCAGCATTCATACTTGAATTCATCCCATGTCCAGTCATATTGGAAACCTGTGTAGGCTTAACAGAATGCCCAGAGTCAAAGGGAGGCAAAGACTGTAATTGTATGACTATTTTATTTTTACCAAAAATGTTTTTTCTTATTCTGTGTGAGGACATCTGGAGTCCACCATATCACAAATGATTTTATTTTTTGATACCCTTGCTGTAGATGTTTTCTACAGCTGCTATGTTTTTACAGTACCTGGCCTTTGAGAGATTACTATAGAGCAGGGTTCTCAGACTGAATTCCCAGAATGCCTAGTCAATCTCTTCTCCCCTACCTCTCAATTACATAGTTTATATAATTGTTTAATTTATTTCACAATTAACAGTAATGTTAGATTAAGGATTTAATAAAGTAATTGAGCAATCTGTAAAAGTAATTATCCTGTTTCTGTAACTAATGGTACATTTTTAACTAAACACCTGAAGATGCTAAGTCAGTGCTAATCAACCTATGGTACTCTTGGAGTACTTCCAATCAACTCCACAGTCTGAGTAAGGAGCTGATTTGAATCAAATTGCGTAGCAGAGTGAAACTGAGGATGTACATGTTGAGTAGAACTAGCAATAATAATAGGAAGAGAAGAAGACGAATGTGGTTTGATTGTCGATTGCAATACTATAATAAAAGGCTTAAAAAGGATGCTGTTAGAAACAACATCCTTTTATTGTAACATTTGCTTGGTTGCATTCCAAAATGGATGACAAGAGTTCACATGGAGATTTTCTAGAAAGTGAGAATATTTGAAAGCTGTTTTATTGGCTTTGTTTTCTTAACTATAGAGTGTCAAGCTCCTTCTTTTCAATTTAAACACCTTTCAAAGACTTATTTATATAAGTACAAATACGTGTTTTTAAGAACCATAAATACAGTATATTACATACTGTAGATGTACTGTACATGGACACAGATACAGGTACTGTATGTATATATATTCAGTACATATACAGAGGCTGTTTAAATGTTTGGCATAAGTTCTTCAGAGATCCCATTCATGTTTAGTAGTTTGGATTCCTTTCCACCAAGCTTGATTTTTATGTTATGCGATAGTCTTAATTTTCATAGGGATGAGCAATTTGAGCACAACGTCTACATTCGAAAGTTTACTAGGCCTGTGAAAGTCTTGTGAATACGCTCCAGTCAAATGGAACTCTTTGATAAAAACTGGGTTCGTCTTTACATATATTAATGTAATATTAATTTAGCTGGTATTAACGATGCGATGTGGACGGAAGGTTTTCTATAAATTATGAAATGGGAAAGATCACGGTGCCGGAAGGGGCCCTGCTGGAAATGACGGTATCAGTTGTTTATTTTGCTTTAACATCCTGTAAAAAAGAAAATCGGTTTTGGAGAAAATGATTCACAGTTTCTTCACAATGTTAATCCGGTCAGCTGTGGTTTTTTTTCGTGTTGTTGTTTTTCGTGTTCTTGTTCTTGTGTCGTTTTGGTTTTTTTTTTTATTTGAAAGACAGGAAAATAAGAAAAGCTGAGGGGGGAGGCGGGGTATGGGGGGGAGAGCTGTTGCATTGTGGGGTAGGGGGGGTCAATTTGTAGATGAACATAATGGCCGCCACATAGAAGAGGCGAATTACTGAAAAGCGAGTATGGTCCCTTCCCGTAGATTTCGCGCACGGAAAGGGACTGCGAGTGCGTGGTGGGGTTGCGTGGGCGTAGCACGGAGCACAAGAAAGGCTGTTGTAGTCATAGCCATAGTGAAGGTACAGTGACTGAACCCACAGAAATCGAGATGTGCAAGTGAAACCCCACCCCACTCTCACACCCCACTCCCACTCGCCCGCCCACGGCCCTTGAAGAGAAGTAAAATCAAGAGCTGATGAGCTCTTTCACTTTACCAAAAGCCATGAATCACACAAGTCATGCATGCCATTTTTTAATCATTATTATTTCCTCTCGAGTAACCTGATTGTCGTGCCTGTTTGATCTGCATACTGCACAGCCATTGCACTGAAACTCAATACAGACGTCACAAAAAGTTCACATAGAAGAATAACATCTTCATTCTTCGCTGTTGTCAAATTTATTAAAAAAACACATTTTTCATCAACAGCAGAAGGACGTCTGCATGACCGTCAAATGTTTTTTGAGATCGGTTCTTGTGAATTGTCAGCCCCTTAATACAAAGTCAAAAACCCAAAACATATTTGTGAGGGTTAGGTATAAATATTTGAACATATTCATTAGGCTTTATTCAAGATATGAATGAGGCCTGTGCTCTGTTAATGACCTACTCAAACCCACGCAATGAGCATTCAATTTAACATCAGATTCTCTTTGTAGATGATGGTATTAAGGACGGACTAATTAGGAGGAGGAAATGAGTAATTCTCTAAGGAAACATTGAAGTTAAGAAAGAATTTTCTCACAAGATTGCATTATATTTTGTGGAATCTACAGCAGGTCAGTGAGCATTGATTTAGCAACTAGTGAACTAAAGCTAATGTGCATCCAATTGTTTTCAATATCCTGAAAAATTACTGGAATGCTGAAGAAACAAAACCTGATTCATTGTAGCCTATGTCCTGAATCAATAAACACAGATTTTCTGCTTATTTCATTTTGCAGTGATTCTATTTGTGTGGACCTTACATGGTGTTGTAGGATGTATCCCTCACACACCATATCCTAGCCTTTTCCCTGTCTGCAGCAGTGATCCAGGCAATGTGTTTTCAAGAGAACTTAAAATTCTGTGCCGAACAGAGAGAATCGAACTTTTTCAAATAGCTTTAAAAAACTGACGGCTGTGATGAATCTCTCCTTTCCCAGTAAGAAGAAAAAGCTAAAAAAAAGGCTTATTGTCCTGTCTTTACTGGAGTCTATCGTCTCTCATTTCGGTTATTAAAAAGGAAAGTGTTTCGCCAATCAGGTGAATCCCCAAGTGCTCCTCCATGCTCCTGTGAGTGACACAGTGAGCAAAAAGCTTCATTCTCTCTGCTTTCTCTCTGCTTTCACAGCAGACTTCCCCGACCAGCGTGAGCCCCCCTGGCACCCACTGACTCTGTTGAGCCCCTAAAAACGCTCCAGTTCAGTTCAGCTTTCTTTTTCTTTGTCATGTTTTCAACCCCCCTGTAGCTTCATTCGGAAGCACAAGATCACTTACAGAAGAACCTGGATCTGACAATACTGTATATTCCTTTTTTTCCCTTGCCTAAATCACCTAGTGCCTAAAATCACCAGGTCACACCTTGTGGAAACGTGGCGTCCCTGGGCAAGCACCTCTCACACACACGTATGGTGGTGATCGTACTTGTTAATGTTTTATTGTTTTTGCGGCTCAACGATTTGGAAATCCCACAATGCCATCAGGGGAGTGAGAATCCGTGAGAGGAGTGGTGTGCCTGTGCAGAAGTTAATAAATAATCCAAATTAACTGTAAAAGGGTCCCAATATAAGTAGTGGTAGTAGTAGTAGTAGTAGTAGTAACTGTTAAAACTCAGAATTTTCATATAAAATGATATGCTGCATCACTGCTTAACAGGGCTTTAGATTCTTTCTCTTGACAGTATATACAGTGCCTTGCGAAAGTATTCGTCCCCCTTGAACTTTTCAACCTTTTGCCACATTTCAGGCTTCAAACATAAAGATATATTTTTTTTATTTTATGTGAAGAATCACCAACAAGTGGGACACAATTGTGAAGTGGAACGAAATCTATTGGATTTTTGAAACTTTTTTAACTAATAAAAAAATGAAAAGTGGGGCGTGCAAAATTATTCGGCCCCCTTGCGTTAATACTTTGTAGAGCCACCTTTTGCTGCGATTACAGCTGCAAGTCGCTTGGGGTATGTCTCTATCAGTTTTGCACATCGAGAGACTGAAATTCTTGCCCATTCTTCCTTGCAAAACAGCTCGAGCTCAGTGAGGTTGGATGGAGAGCGTTTGTGAACAGCAGTTTTCAGCTCTTTCCACAGATTCTCGATTGGATTCAGGTCTGGACTTTGACTTGGCCATTCAAACACCTGGATACGTTTATTTGTGAACCATTCCTTTGTAGATTTTGCTGTATGTTTGGGATCATTGTCTTGTTGGAAGATAAATCTCCGTCCCAGTTTCAGGTCTTTTGCAGACTCCAACAGGTTTTCATCCAGAATGGTCCTGTATTTGGCTGCATCCATCTTCCCCTCAATTTTAACCATCTTCCCTGTCCCTGCTGAAGAAAAGCAGGCCCAAACCATGATGCTGCCACCACCATGTTTGACAGTGGGGATGGTGTGTTGAGGGTGATGAGCTGTGTTGCTTTTACGCCAAACATATCGTTTTGCATTGTGGCCAAAAAGTTCGATTTTGGTTTCATCTGACCAGAGCACCTTCTTCCACATGTTTGGGGTGTCTCCCAGGTGGCTTGTGGCAAACTTTAGACGAGACTTTTTATGGATATCTTTGAGAAATGGCTTTCTTCTTGCCACTCTTCCATAAAGGCCAGATTTGTGCAGTGTAAGACTGATTGTTGTCCTATGGACAGACTCTCCCACCTCAGCTGTAGTTCTCTGCAGTTCATCCAGAGTGATCATGGGCCTCTTGGCTGCATCTCTGATCAGTCTTCTCCTTGTCTGAGCTGAAAGTTTAGAGGGACGGCCAGGTCTTGGTAGATTTGCAGTGGTCTGATACTCCTTCCATTTCAAGATGATCGCTTGCACAGTGCTCCTTGGGATGTTTGAAGCTTGGGAAATCTTTTTGTATCCAAATCCGGCTTTAAACTTCTCCACAACAGTATTACGGACCTGCCTGGGGTGTTCCTTGGTCTTCATGATGCTCTCTGCGCTTTCAACAGAACCTTGAGACTATCACAGAGCAGGTGCATTTATACAGAGACTTGATTACACACAGGTGGATTCTATTTATCACCATCAGTCATTTAGGACAACATTGGATCATTCAGAGATCCTCGCTGAACTTCTGGAGTGAGTTTGCTGCACTGAAAGTAAAGGGGCCGAATAATTTTGCACGCCCCACTTTTCATTTTTTTATTAGTTAAAAAAGTTTCAAAAATCCAATAGATTTCGTTCCACTTCACAATTGTGTCCCACTTGTTGGTGATTCTTCACATAAAATAAAAAATTTATATCTTTATGTTTGAAGCCTGAAATGTGGCAAAAGGTTGAAAAGTTCAAGGGGGCCGAATACTTTCGCAAGGCACTGTAGATCTATATATAAAAAAGCTTTAGTTTTCTTCCTTTTCTGAATCAACATTTTTTAGATAACCTCCCCCAGTTTTAGCTCATTGTCTATATAAAGGCTGCAGTTTTAGGTGATTTCCACTTTGTCTGGCAGCGTTTGTTGAGTAATGTTGTGTCTGATTCCTCCTATTACTCTCTGTGTGTGACTTGGCACAGTACTAAACTGTTTTTCAGGTAGTGACCCCACCCTTCAAACCCGTACACTCTGGTCTTGAATCATTTCAGATACGTTTTCATAACTGCAATTACTTAACTCTTGAGTGCTCTGTAATGTTTATGAGATTGAAGTTAAATGTGAAAGGATATTACTGTATACTAAGAGGAATTAGGAACGTAACAAGTACTGTTCTACTTTTTGTGTTTTTAATGCCTCTTAAAAATATTTTTGTTATTGCAGACAGCAGGACACAGAAACAATAGAAAAAATAACATATTTGCATCTGTCCTGGCTAGATATCACCCTAGTGTCTCCAGGAAGCAGTCCAATGCCTCTCCTGTTTCTGCTCCCTTCTGTGTCTCAGCTGCAGAGATGTTTTTAATAGGTCTCCAAAGGAAGATATAAGTACCCATGATTGTATTATATAATTGTATATATTGCAATTAAATATATATATATATTCCCTGTAGATAGACAACATTGTAGTGATTAATAAGAGCACTTGCTATTGACCATAAAAACAACATGCCACAATGTCTATCCATACACTATAATCATAATAAGGACTTTGGAAAATGTGTTAAATGTTGCCACACATCAAGATATTTTTCTTCATTGGGATTTTAAGCAATTAATTCTACTTCAGTGGCCAAAGTATGACCGTAAGATTCACAAAAGTCAAAGACCACCAGAAGATTTTGTGATATACCTAATATACAGTGAGTGCTGTGCGTTTTTTCTTAATTTACAGTAAACATCCCATTAACTGGATGATTGAATATTATATTAATGCTAATCTGTAACTCTTGGGCTACAAGCTGGAGCAAACATTGGTTGCTTTGTTTGCTTCTTCTGTGTGGCACTAATACACACAGTAAATCATTACTCCAAAGAAAAAGTCTGTTTGGAAGATCTGTGCAATCCTGAAAAACAAGCAGTTGCATCTGTGCTCGCCATCCATTAATAAATGCATCCCTGCTCTTACTGTAGCCACACCCCCACCAAACCCAGTATGCAATGTGAAAATGTGAAAGTCCAAAAGCTCTGAAAAAGCAAAGGGGCCCAGTAGCTGTTAAGGCAACTACTGTAACTCACTTTGTAGTTGGGATAGGTACAGTATAAAAATTGTGTTGTTCAGAAGAGAGTTTGCATACTCCGACCTAAGCATGGAAAGTCTAAAAGAAAGACTTTCCATGGAAAACTGCTGAACTGCAAAATTTGATAAAAACTGAGTCCTCTAAAACCCTTTACCAGTCATGAGTATCTTGGTCATATTTTTTTCTGTTGTTATTGCTCTTTCCTCTCAAAAGTTATTCTGAGAACCAGTTCCTTTATTGTCATTAAATTTGAGAACCGTCTGCGTAAAAAAGTGCTTTTTTTGGAAACAGAAGAATGAGTAATTGAGGAAAATGAGAAGAGAGAGTGGTGTATCAACTGCTATGTTGCACGGACACAGTTATTTTGAGTATCTATAGGAAGTCATAGCATGTGAAAATGCAAAAGTTATTTATATTGATATATGTACGTGACTTATTTCCCTCCTTTAGTAAGTATATGCTAGCCACACAGGAACTGGAGATGCTATTTACATTTTGCTTGTGTTCAGAGGATCATAAACAGCTAATTATCTCCTTAATGCAAGTTTATTCCACTTCAGAGAAAAGCATATTCCCACACTGAATAGAAAAAAAAATGTTTTATTATTTATTAAGATGGAGCCTTAAAACAAAATGACTCCCAGTCAGTAAATAAATGTATTATATAAGTGAATACTTAATGAAGTATTGTTATGTGTTAGTGGGGTTATAATTATAATATCAATCAATGTTAAATTCAATCATATCCAGACACCAGTTTGCAATGCAAGCAAATTATAATGTTTAATAAAAATGACACTCCCTACACTCAGTGAACACCATATGTTACATGATATGTGTGTTCTTGAGTTCTTCTGCTGAGCCTGGTAACAATGGTACTGCAATAACTAGGAGACAAGCTTAATAGGAAAGACAAATATTTAATTACAAATAGTTGTGTAAAAACTATAGAAAATTCTATAAAATACACAGTTTTTGTACTGATATATACAATCCAAACCTTCTACAGAACGAGAAATCACAGAAATCTTCCCGACAGTTTAATGCAAAACATCTTTAAACTGTGAAGAGAGAACCTGCATCCTATTAAACAATCCTACCCAGTACTGAATCACTCTTAAATCAGATGCGAACTCAGTGGGAACCAATTTCTCTATTTCTCCACATCACTAACCAATAAGAGATGTCTTTCATCCTGTAGGTTCCACAGGAAATCAGTATTTTCAACAATACAAGTCCTTTTTATAAGAATGCAGTATTATTCCACTGTACCTGGACAGATTCTAAGTTCTTAGTCTGCTGAAGAGAGGAAAACTCTCTCTAGGGCCCCATCACTTCTCCAGGTGTATGTAGCTACATAGATGGAGTATACATGAAATCTAAAAAAAGCGACTTGGGCATGCAGGGAAAGAAATAGAGTGAGCAGGAAAATTAGGAATGAAGGGTGACACCAGGGGTCTTCGCGGAGAGCTCTTCAGGGAGTCTGAGTTTACTGTGAGTGCATCCAGAAGGAAATGACTCATGGACAGGTAGATATCCACACAGAAAGATTTTAGAAAATAAAGAAATATGACAGCACCTGCTACCTGAGCTAACAGGTGATGTCATGGTTTTTGTCCCCGGAACACAATTTTGTTAATCATTCTTAATAGTCTGGATTTCACATTCTCAAAAATGGCTGTAAGGCAAACCACAGCTTCCATTATCCTGAATATCTGCCAGGTATGAGAGATTATGATGAGTGATTTCCTGTCCGGACTCCATGCTGAGTAACCTGAATCTCTGTCAGTAAACTTGTGGTTCAGTTGGCTTTTGGGGGGCATGCTTGGAAAATGAGGTAGTGTTACAGTATATGACAGTAACAAGAATATATTAAAGAATAAAATCAGGCTTTGTTTTAGCAACAACTTGAAGTAATAGCCACAAACCCATATGATAGGTGCCTGAATGTCACATGAATATTCCCAATACTTCCCTTAGGCTGTCAATTAATAATATCCATTAAATCGTTTGAAAACGTGAACATTGCCTGTATATTTAAGGCATGTCCCTTTTATTTACTAAGACATTGAACAGCGTTCCTGTGTCTGTCAAGAAAGCAATGGATCTAATGAAACAGGATCACTACCTTCACTACCTTCGGCTTTTCAAATAAGGATCATTTACAAGTGCAATAAATATTGTTCATTTAGAATAACCTCTTAAATATTAGGAACAAGAAATGGTAAGTAAGAAAAGAAGATGAGATACACATAAAACACCAACGTTTCCACAGCTTTTATTTGTTGTTTTAAAATAATAAGTTGTTTTAGAAAAACAAGAACTCAATTTCATCAAGCTGAATAGTATAAAATGTCTGGCATAAGTGAAAAAGAACATAAAATAGTTGAGCAGTGAACACTGTTATCCACTGGGGGCAGTGCGGTGGCTCTGTGGCTAAGGATCTGCACCTGTGGCTGGAAGGTTGCTGGTTCGTATCACACAGCTGGTAGAGAAAGCTTCTCTCCCAGTCTGTCTGTCTCATTGAGAGCAAGTTGGGGTATACGAAAAGACAAATTTCTAATACAAGAAATTGTATATGGCCAATAAAGTGATCTTATCTTATCATACTACAAGTTGAGGAGACTTTCATTTTATTGAGCAATACTGTACATTTCAGTTCGGTTCTGTTTCAGTTGGCTTTAAAGAGCACATTTAAGCACCAGTTCGACTCTCCTAATGATTTAGAATTAAAAGTTAAATTCACACACTTATCCCAAGTATTGTTTGTTCTATTTCAAACTGGTTTCACACAAGTCATGTAAATATTAATATCTTTACTGCAGAAAGATTATTAACAGCTGCCAAATGATTACTGTGCTGGACACAGCTAAATACCTGAATAATTAAATTGCAGAACAGAGCAGCGCTCAACAATTAATAGTCATTGTGTTTTTTATGCAAGAAAACTGTACTAATCTGTAACATCAAAAAAGGTCAATTAGTGAACCTCCTCCTTCTGTACCATAGCAGGTTTCTAGTGTTGACTGTTACAGGTTAGCTAGTGTATATCAGGGTCCAAGGAGAGAGGAGCTATTACTGATGTTTTCTGTTTTCAGTGAGTTATCCTATTAATAAATACTTTATGATTGTGGGGGGAAGATGGGCTTGAGACCTAAAACTAAAGACATGGAAAGACCTAGACCTATTTCAAAAGTGGAAAAGCCTGCAATAGAAGTAGAGTGCTTCCCCAGTCTTTTCTGTGTGCATAATGGTATTTCCAGGTTCTTTTTCTAAGTACCTTTATACAGTACATACTTCTTTCCCCATCTCTACCATTGCTTAGAAAGGAAAACGTATTAATCTCCCTGCTGTGTACACAGAGAGCATTGCATAGAGGTTAAAAAACACTCAGCAAAGACATGTAACCTGTGTTCTCCCTGCAAAACATAACAAACCTGTTCTCAATCACTGGGTGCTCCACCAGCAACAGGAGTCCCTGAAGACCACCCTCACTTAGTACAAATGAACTGTTGTTGAAGGAAACATGAGAAGTGATTCCTTTCACAAAGGAAAGATTAAAGATATTCTCCTTGCCGTGGAACCTGCTAGTGCCGCCCACTCCAAGTACTGTATGTGCAGCATAAAAGGCATTACAAAGCTTCACTTTTTATTATTATTGTAAAAAAAAAGAACACAGTCTGGTTTATAAACATAACATGCACGTCCCATTTGATCACCAACTCTTAAAGGTATCTAGGACTTTTGGGAGTGCGGTGCTACAGTGTCTGTCCAGGTGCAATCTCTAGCCCATACTACTTCTCCTCCCTCTTCAAGTGTAAATTCAGCAGAACGGACATAACCTACAACTCCCTGCTGATAGAGAACACACAGCCTGGAATGTGGCATTCTCTGAATAGTTTGATTTTTTTCAGAAAGGGACCTGTTGAAGGCTTGCACTAAAACACCCTGTCACAACAAAAGAGATTTCTCCTTCCAGAGGAGAAAGATAGTTTATTTTTGTCCTGTGTGGATGGGCAGGTATGACCTAAAGGCAGCTTCCATTTGCACTGTTAATTATAGCTTACTGAGAGCTACAGTATGTTTGTTGTGAGGAATAAAAAGGGATTGCAGCGTTTAACACATCACTCATCAGCTCTCTCCATTGGTACATCAATGATATATGTCATTGGCTTCTGTGGCATTTCCGTAACTTTGTTAACTTCTAACTTGTTCTATATGTGGAGGAATTCTAAAGTAGGTTATACTGTACCATAGACTTTACAGCTACATACAGTAATTACAGCAACCAGACTCATGCATGTAATTTTTTTTCTGACATTACCAACGTTATAATTATTGTTATTATTTACTTAGCACATGGCATCACCTTCGGTGACTTGCAAAGTATAAAATATACAGTATACAAGTATACATACTGTAATACATAAAGGAAATACAAAAATAGAAAAAATAATTTTAAAAAATGTGCAAATGCCAAGAAAAAAACTATTAGGAGGTCAATATAAGAAGTACAAAACCTCTGCTTAGAAAAAAGAGACCATAGGTAAGCGATATGTAATTAGGAATCGGTAAATCCTTATTTAGCTGCTCCTGACTTAAAGACTGAGCAGAAAAGATTAATAATAATAATAATTGCTTACACTTATATAGCGCTTTTCTGGACACTCCACTCAAAGCGCTTTACAGGTAATGGGGACTCCCCTCCACCACCACCAATGTGCAGCATCCACCTGGATGATGCGACGGCAGCCATAGTGCGCCAGAACGCTCACCACACATCAGCTATCAGTGGGGAGGAGAGCAGAGTAATGTAGCCAATTCATAGAAGGGGATTATTAGGAGGCCATGATTGGTAAGGGCCAATTGGAAATTTGGCCAGGACACCAAATGTCTTCAATTGGTGACATAGATTGAAGACAAAAGATGTCTTCAATCTATGACTGCTTCTCCAATTGGCAATTCAGAGTCTCATGTCATGACTTGTAAGGATCTGTAAGGACCCCTTAAGGAATGAAACACCATTTGCAAAGTCCTTTCACTGCCCTACACCATAGCCAAATAGGCAGAGCACAGTACAACCTCAGTCGTAATCTACAAAGGCCGAGACAAAAGGCTGGGGGTGTGAGAGGTGTGTATAGCCTGAAAGCCGATGGATCAATGCCTGTGATGTGTTGTTTACACAGGCGCTGGGGAACTCCTGATGATCTGTAACATGACAGTAACTGTGGAGTCAGCTCAGATATGTCAACTGCAGTAACCTCACCCTAGCAACCTCTGCACTTCACCCTGAGCAGTCTTTTGCAATCTTACTGCAAAGTGCACTTATTCACCCCTTTTTAGTTTAGCATTGTCAGTTTGAGTCTCAGCCTCTCCCTTTTAATGAGAAGACGAAAAGAATACAAAACATAATGCACAAGATCTCATTCAGCCATTTCCTGAAAGAATTAGTGTAGCTGAGCATCATGTGCAAAATATGCCTCCTCTTCTCAAACCTATATGCACTCCTTATTAACTTGTGCCCTTATGTCCTTGATTCATTGTTGAGTGTAAAGCAGTTCCTTGGTTCCAGTTTCAAGATTTCAAATACCCACAGATTTTTTTTTATTCTGAGGATACTCTGGCTCCTCGTGATGCCAGTGTCCTCTGGTATTTGTTCTGGCTGGGCTCTTAATCATTTAATTTAATGCTGATATTTTTAATCTGTTTTCAGATCTAGGAATGTGAGAGCTTTTAATTTAACTCAAAGAAATGCATAAATATCTTTAAAAAGTTGTCTTTTGTGGAAGGGAAAAGGATTACATTGAAGGACTCATATATGAAATTATTAGTAGAATTAAGTCCATTAAGTAACTTGCATCCATCTGCTGGTGTTGGGGTTAGCTGAATCAGTTTTGGGTGGCCCTGCTATGCGCTAAATGAAATCTCTAAACTCTGCTCAGGTATACTGCAGATCCTTGGGGCACTCTAGGACAAAGACTGAAAACCACAGTATTAGGTTCAGAAAGAGAACCGTAACACTGCTTTGCTTAAATGATTCAGTACTTTTTAAAATGCTAAATTCAGCATTCTGTTGGATATTTTGTTAAAAAATCAATTCAACATGAGGTTAACCATTTGTGATAGGCTGCTTTCTGAATATTTTACCCTGTTTTACCATCCCTTCACTGCTTTTACAACACTACACTATGATAAAAATCTCATTTTTCACAAATGCTAATATGGACTGATACTGTTGTTAAAGTACCCTTATCACTATATTAACAAAATTTAGCGTTCAGCTGCAGTTTAATTTACCCACTTACTTCTTCATCCTTCATTTCATGTGGTCTGTTTTTTGTCTTGTTCCATCGATCTTGGTCTTTTTGAGGGGAAATTATTTCTTGGAAAACTTGGAAAAGGATTTATTCTGTACTAAGGATTTTCATTGGAAGTAAAAACCAATACCCCGGGATAGTTGCCAGGGACACTGTGCTTCGTAAGTGGCTGTTCTTTGGAGGTTCCTGAAGGCTTGGTCATTAAAGAACCCCTAACATTATTCAAAAGAGTAGATGTGTCACTCCAGTGTTGTGGCTACAGTTCTGCTTTAGGCTTGGAAATCAGCCCTTCCTAAAGTTCCTCCTTAATTCAATTTCTGAAGCAATTTTTCACATCTCATCTTCTGTGCACTGTGGTTGCTAGAACATAATGATCGCTACACATCATCCAGGTAGGTGTAACATTTCAGGGCTGGATATAGTGGGTCCCTTCCCATACTGTATGTTAAGAGCTCTGGAATCCTTTGGGATGAAAAACACTGTGTAATTAATGTGTTAGACTGTGTTAGACTCAGAGCTGTGGAAGTGAGTACATATACAGAAGTGTGACATACCTTTTTATCAGAATTCCATGATGACTGTATGTACTGCAAATAATGCTATATAAGGTAAGAAAGCATTTCCCATAAGCAAAAACAAATGGCAAGATGTTATTAAAAATGTTAAGGCTATTAAAAGGTTTGACCCCCTTATATTACTTTATTATTACCATAACACTATAGAAAATTTACCATTACAGAAACTTTAAGGTCACCAAATATATCAAGGAAAATAGTGCTTGGAAAGGCCTGAACAGCATCTCACCTCCTTAAACGTTAAACGTTGATTTATGGAACTGCTCTGTTACTCCCTGTGAGATTTTCCTGTAGGGTCATTTTCTTGTGTGCTTGTATGCTTGTCCTAAAACCTCTTTGTATTTCTTTTCATTTAGATGTAGTGTAACCAAGGTAATAAAAGTTCCTTTGGGGGAAATCAAATGGAAAATGATTAAACCACACAAAAGGTAAGCAAAGACTCGGTTACACATATTTAACTATGGAATGAAAACAAAGCTGGCTAAGCCCCTATGAGAGATGCCTGTACTTTAATCTCTAGAATTGTCAACAAAAAAGCCTCTCATTAAAGATGTGTCATCTCCCACTCTCTGACTCCTGTCAGTGTCAGTCTGCTCACCTGTCTGGCGCTGCTCGCACTACACAATTTATGGGCTTTCAAAACAGTTCTGACTCAGAAGGCACACAGATCTCGAAAGCTGGCATTTAAACTGAAGCTATCAGCAGTTCTGACAGAAATGACCTCAAAAACCTTGTAACTTCAAGCTGTTGTGCAAGGGTAGTGGAGTAGGAGAGCAGCATGCACTTGGTTTGCTCAGCACTGACAAATAAATCTAATTCTGGAAGAGTATAGAGAGGTAAAGGTATAGACTGTTCCCAAAATCTTAAAATCAGGAGAAGTTTAGTTCTATAAAATCAGAATTCCAAGATGGCTAGACTTGGAATTTTTCATCTTTTCTGATGTCTGTTTTTGCTTGTCTTGGGCTGGACTGCTGTAACACATCAATTTCCCTACGGGATCAATAAAGTCTTATCTTAAATAAAAACTTTTGTTCCCTCTTTTCTAACAGCTTTTAACCACATACGTGATGTTAAGTTTTCTCTTAAAGATGCCCATGTTAATATGAATTGCAATCTGTGTTGTTATTATAAGCGCACATAGAATTTTCCAAAAATGTCTAAGTAATCTGAATCATGAGGGAAAACAACCCAGTCAAAAAGATGTAGTCAGGATAGGAGCTACACCTACTTTAGACTCCATAGCGATTGTTAAGACATTCCAAGCCTATGGAAAAAAAACAATCCAAAACTTTAAAGAATTAAAAAACATAAGACAAAAAAAACATTGAGTGTATACACATTGCAATAGAAAAGAAACATGCAAATTTCATGCTGACAGACACTCCAAGGGGGAATTAAGAAACCATGGAGCTGTAAGCAGAAGTGGTTACAGACACGCCATAAACATTACAAGTATTGGCAGAGCTATTTGTACAACCTCCTAAGCTGAAAATTTGCAGATGCTGATTTTACGTTGTGGGAAAGGATTGGTGCTAAATACTGGAAAGGAAGAGGAGAAACATGCATGATAGCATTCTTCTATATTTTCATTCTGACAGACCTAAATGTCTTACAGCAGTTTTTTTGTGGAACTGCTCAGAGTCATACTGGTCTGCACTGGAGACTTTTCTCATTCATCAGTATCAGCTGATGCCAATTTCTTGGTTTATAACATTCATTAACATATATAAATATAACTACACAGTTATATTGAGCAACATTTTGGGAAGTTTTGGGAGTTTTCATCCTTCTCTTAAAGCAGCATTGACCAGCCACTTTCAAATTTTTACTAAATTGTTTCTTGTCAATCAAATATTTAATTGTATAATTAAATATTTTAATATTTAAGTGCTTATCAATGACCTCAAATCTTATATTGACTGTAATCTATTTGCTTTTATTGGGCACTGGGTTTAATTTCTGGGGTTCTATCTGCATGGAGTTTGCGTGTTCTCCCTGTTTTCACATGGGTTTCTTCCAAGTGTTCCAGTTTCCTCCCAGAGTTGGGACCTCGGTTTTACGTCTCAACCAAAGGATAGCGCCTTTTTACGGTACAGTGTCCCCGTCACTATACTGGGACATTAGGACCCACATAGACTACAGGATGTGCACCCCCTGCTGGCCCTACTAACACCGCTTCCAGCAGCAACCTTAGTTTTCCAGTAGGTCTTCCATCTGGGTACTGACAGGCTCACATCTGCTGAGCTTCAGTGGGTTGCCAGTTGTGAGTTGCAGGATGATATAAGATTATATTTTATTGCATTCACCAGAAGAGAACATTCTTGGGGAATAAGATGTGTTTATCCTCAATAATTCCAAGTAACAGCAGGAAATCAGATGGGGGAAATAGTGAATAGTCTGTTGACAGCACAGAGATTAATCTGTGGTTTTCCATTCCACAAGTGAGGAATAATTCAAAATCATGTGACAGTCAGAAAACCTTAGTAGTGGAAACCACATGAAATAAAATTCTCCAGCTTCAGCCCTGAAGCCTTCTGAAGCCTGTCTAATGGGAGAGGAGAGCTAGACTCCTGAAAACAGATAACACAGTTCATTTCAGTTGGATTTCAGGGCTAAGATTTATTTTTCTGTTTATTGTGTGAACATACCCCAGATTCTAAAAATTCCAGTACATTCAAGGTGGTGTCTTGTGGGCTTTTCAATCAGTAACAGCTTACAGTAGGACCTAAAAACAGGTGACTTGATTTCTTGTCAAAATAATTATTTCAGTTAAGCAAGTAAGACGGTGTTAGAATGAAATGAGTGGACTCACAAGTCATTGTGGACTAGAGTCCACTCCTGATTCAGGTATTTTTATAGCAGGGATCTCATACTCAGTCCCTGAGGGGTCTGGTGTCTTCTGGTTTGTGTTTTACCCACATTCTCAGTTACAGTACATACTGAAGTTGGTCTAAACATTAAATTAGCTCCATAAGTGTAATACATTTTACAATTCTGAATTGTTTTATTGTTATATGTGTGCCTATAGGTGAATATAATGTGTAGTCAACTGAAAAAGACCTTAAGAACACCCCCACATGTGTCTATTTTAATCTGTTAGAGGGTTAGTTGTTTAATGAACAATTCAGGTTGGAACAAAATTCAGGACACATGCAAGTAGCTCTAGGATCACATCCTGAAATAATGATGAGGACTGAAGAATATGGTTTAAAGATAATTTTCCATGAGAGAAATCATTGACACGGCAAGTCTTTCCATTCTTTATATTTTTCTCAAACATTTACTGAGAATTAGCTTTCAAATGCCTTGACTTACTGGAACTCACAACGTGGACACATATTGGGTATTGAGGCAAGTTATCAGTTTAAATAAAAATCTTCTAAAAAGACAGATAAAGTTGTATTAAAAACTTAGCCTTTTAAGACTGAATTAATTACATTTATTAAAAGGTAAAATTAAACTTCCATATCTTTCATATCTTTCACTCGGCTGTCAAAAGCAGACATAAAAACAGAGGAAAAACATTACAGAATATTTTCATTGGAAAAATACACTTGGATTAAAACCATTTCTGTAGTGACTTTTCCCCTTTTACAGTGCATAAAAAGCACACTGCAGCTATGGGCTGTTCTAACAATAGCTAGTTTGAGTGCTGTAACTTCCTGTCTGTGTGAAAAAAATAATTTCACTTTCACTTTGCAAGAAGCAGCCGCTGTATCCTTATACCGGAGTAAAGAAAGAGCTCCTATTTCACTTCTTTTACAAAGAGAGATGGAGTTCAAATACCCAGTGGCCCGAAGAGACGAGACCAGGGTAAGTGAAATGTGTTTTCTTCTCTTCTGGTGGTGTGCTTTGCCTTTAAAAACACAGTCATGCTGTGAGAGGTGGAGTACAGCCTGGAAACCAGGCCGTGCACCAGCAGGAAGAAAACCTCTCACAGGGCCGTCCACCAGAAAATCTCAAGGCACTCCAGTAAAATGCCTTGGGTAAACCTACAGTTCTACACTGCAGCAAATCAGCCATCCCCATGATCAGAGTTAATCTTTGTACTAGGAATCTAAACAGTTAATTCCATTACTCCCAAAAAGTAATTACAAACATATTGCATCCAGTTTTCTCTGTAGTTCTCTACAAAAATAGCAAGGGAGATTAAGGAGTAGGGGGTGGCTAAAGTTCTTCTTGAGGCCGATTCATGATCAGAACTCATTGCAGATCAAAATTTTTCCCTGTGTAATATTTTAATTGTAGCAATCATTCTTCACAGGCTTTACAGAGTTCTTGCGGTTGGCGCATTTGTGTTTAAACTGTGAATATTATTTCTTTCGCATAACTTGACTCCCATTAACTGTAAATGCAATCACGTCTCTTCACAAGAAAGTTAGTCAATTTTTGAGGGAGGTTAGATGTCATCAGTAAGTAAGCATATGAGAATATCCACTTCCTTTGAGAGTAAAAGACAGCTTATGACACCGGAATGTGTGTCATGTGGAAATGTGAGTATGCAGGGATATGACATTATGTGAATGGGAAACATGCAGCAGGGAAGCTGAATAGAGTTTACAGGAATCATTGTCACTTCTCCTTTCCCAAAGGTTGATGACTACCATGGCACCAAGATTGTTGATCCCTACGCTTGGCTGGAAAACCCTGACAGTGAGGAGACTAAGGTTGGGTGTGTTGCTATGGGATGTGGTGGGATCAAAGGTTACCAGCTCATGACTGGGTTGTTTGATTAAGGCTCTGTTTAAAAGCTGCTGCAAAGGGCTCCCAGGTGATTCAGCCAGTAACAATGCATTGGGGATTGTTTTAATTTAGAAAGGGAAATTATCTGTGTTATGCTCATCTGATGTGAATTTGGACACCCAAATGTGTGAAATTCACCTCTCCGCTACAGTAAGAACCCTGGCTAACACGAGGAGTTAATAAAGAAGTATAGGCAGACTCCTCTGACTAAACCATCTTTGAGCAACTCGTCTTTTTAGACAGCACAGGCAATGCAGCCCTGTATTTGAGGTTCAGCCGTCAACGAAGAAAAGGCAGACCCCTCACACACAGCACAGTTTTGCTGCAAGTGCCCAGGAGGTTGTAGACATCACTGTGACACTAAGATCCAAAAAAGTCTTGCCCAGTTAATCCCACCCTTCCCCCTGTTGTGCTCATCCAGTTGTACGCCACCACCCAGGGAACAGTCAGTTGGCAACATGACCCAGGCTCAAACCACTAAGCACTGAGCTCAACCTGTGCTTCTGCTCTGACCTGCAAGGGCTTTCACTGGTTGAGCCACTCTGGGGGGGGACCAGGTGTTTTTTTCAGCAAAATCAATCTACATTCCATATACTGTACCACACACCTTTTCATAGAAGGCACCGTTCTGCAGAAGTGCAGCCAAAGAACTACCTGTCATATAGAAAGTGCCATGAAGTCATAGACAAGGTTGAAAAATAGATCATATAAATGTCACAAGAAAATCCCTAATTACATTGTGTTTGTGTGCTGCAGGCTTTTGTGGCGGAGCAGAACAAGCTGAGCATGCCCTTCCTAGAGAAGTGTGCAGTGAGGCAGAAGTTCCACGACAGACTCACAGAGCTCTTCGACTATCCCAAATACAGCTGCCCCTACAAGAGAGGGGGGAGGTAGGCACTTTCGGTTTAAAAGTCACTCAAATCCACTGTTTGCCTCTAGTACTCACCAGTGCTGAAGATACTGTAAGTACTGTATGTTACAAATATTTTCCATACTCAAGCGTTTGTGTAACATTAACATTGCTGCAGGTATTTCTACTACCACAACAAGGGTCTTCAGAACCAAGACGTGCTGTATACCCAGGACTCCTTGGATTCAGAGCCCCGTGTGTTTTTTGACCCCAACAAGCTCTCAGAGGATGGCACCGTTGCTCTGAAGAGTAAGTCCGTTGCTTTGCAACCTTTAAAATGGAGCCAGTTCTAAAAGGTCTCTCCTGAGCATCAGTAGTCAGTCCTCTCAGATTTCCCAGCACTGCCATGTCTGAGTTACTGAGCATGGCCAGCTTTTACTTTTGCTGTCTCTTTGCCCCTGTCCCATACAAACACTATACATATGCAAGCACAGCTAATGAGATATAACTTACAAAATGTAAAACTGCATCATATTATTGAGCCCACGCAAAGAACAGACTTGCTTAATAAACAATTCTTAATAAAGAATAAACGTGCTTACCATTTTATTACCACAGTAAATTCCGCTGTGTAAACACTACCAGTCACAGCCAGAATTTTATACTTCTGTCACATACCATAATGTAATGTTGATGTCAGGCGCTATATAAACAGAAATTGAATTGAAAATACTGCCACAAAATGGGATCTAATGGGATGAAAATGGACCACAATATGCACACGGTGGTTAAAAGCACAATGTACGTTTTAGTTTGTTTTCTGTATATTAACCACTCTGTGCTTACCATTTCTTGTAAATATCCACAATTTGAAAGAAAATTAGAAAGGCTAGATTAGAGGAGGTCATTCAGTCCATCTAGCCTGTTTAATAGTTAGTAGCTCACTAATTCAAGACTCTCAGCTGTTTTTCTTGAAGGAAGCCAGGATATGGGCTTCAACAACATGGCAGGGAAGCTCGTCCGTACTCCCACACTCCCACATTCCCACATTCCTGATTCCAAAATTCAGACCAGATCTTAATGAACTGAGCTAATGAGTTCAACTGCTGTAATGGCGCTTAGTGTTTATTAAGCAATTGGGAGCTCAGCTGAAATCAAAACCAGAATTGACAACCAGAATTTGGAAATGAGTCCAATCCATGGAATGGGATCGGAAAAACCCTGCTTCAGTAGATTTTCCATAATTTTCATCAGCGTCTCTTTTGTAGTTCAGTAAACCTTTTGTGAATAGGAGTGTTCAAATTCTAACTAAATACTGTTACACAGTAATGTTTCAAGTTAGCCCTTTTCTTCTCGGTTTTGTCCTGTGATTCAATATAGGAATTTATTATTAGGCTTTGAAGTTTCCTTCAACTCCCCAATGGGACTCTAACCAACTAATACCTAATGAGTCCAAGGAGATAACGCGAGGGCTGGCTGGAAGAGAATTATGGAAGATTGTGCAGTCCTGGAGGCTTGCATCTGAGCTCTGCCTTTGGCGCAGTCACTGTTTGACTGTCTCTTCCCCTCTCCGGCAGTGGCGCGGCTCTCAGAGGAGTGCGAGTACTTCGCCTACGGCCTGAGCTCCAGCGGCTCAGACTGGGTGACGGTGAAGTTCATGACTGTGGGTGATCAGCAGGAGTTACCCGACACGCTGGAGAGGGTGAAGTTTAGCTGCTTGGCCTGGACGCACGATGGGAAGGGAGTCTTTTACAACTGCTACCCCCGGCAGGAGGGCAAGGCTGATGGTAATAATAACCCTTACACTTCTATAGTGCTTTTCTGGACAGTTGACTCAAAGTGCTTTACAGGTAATGGAAACTCCTCTCCAATACCACCAATGGAGAGTAGGCCTACCTGGATGATGCAACAGCAGCAAAAGTGCACACAGTACGCTCACCACACACCAACTATCAGTGGGGAGGAGAACAGAGTAATGAAGCCAGTTCATAGATGCGAATTAACATGAAGCCATAATTGGTAAAGGCCAGGGGAAAGTTTAGCCAGGACACCAGGTTTAACACCCCTACTGTTTTTCAGCTTTAAAACAGGATTTTTCAATGATCACGGAGAGTCGGTTTTACATCTTAACTGTAGAACGGCTTCTTATTTCCAGTATAATGTCCCCATCACTGGGGTATTAGGACCCACACAGACCTCAGGGTGAATGCTCCCTACTGGTCCCACTAACACTGCTTCCAGCAGCAACCTTAGTTTTCCCAGGAGGTCTCCCATTCAATTACTGGCCAAGCTCACACGTGCTGAGCTTCAGTGGGTTGCCAGATTTGAGTTGTAGTGTGATACAGTATACAGTAGCTGAAGGTAGGGTTGCGGATAGCATTCCACACACACATGATTACTCCCCAATGAATGCAAATACTGTATCTGCTGGTTTTATCACTTCAGAAAGAATCTTCCCTTTATTATTGTAGTTTGGGCCCCTGCTAGCTTTGTAAACTACAGAAGATGGTATAAAACAGCTGTTGTACGTTCCATACCTTAACTTTATTTTAAGTGCTTGCATGGATGGGCATGTTGGGGATGAAATGTTTTTCTGCTCTGTTTCATTATTACAATCTTTACAAGAGCCAGCCGGCTGTAAAATCTCAGGCAGCTTTGCAATATCTTATTTACATCATAGTTACCTGAGGTTTTATGATTTTAAACTGAAGTGGCGGATGTTTGTTTTATTACTATTATTTCTTATACATAGATCTATCAGTGAGTACAGATTTATTGAAATGTACCAGTGTTTTTCAGGTGTGCCATGTCAAACAAGCCTCAGTCAGTCCTCTAACAAAACTCTAAGTTGAATAATCAGGCCATCGTTTCCTGCGTTTGTAAAGAATTTTGTTCTTCTTCAGACATTGCTTGATAAGAATATGTGAAAATATATAAAAAAAACATTTCCGGTTTCAGATAATGATATATAATTGAGAAATGCTTGACAATTAAATATGGTCTGTTATGGTTTCATAATTATATTATTTGAATTAACACTGTGAATGAAAAAGAGAACATAACTATATTTAGATGCTTCACATTTCTGTTGTCTGAAGTTCTACATTTGAGACCAGTTTCCAGGTGATGCTGGTCAACACTCCCATAAGCTACTTAAGTTTCAATATGTCTTTTAATTCTCTAAACAATAAAGCTAACACTTGCTCTCTATTCCCAATCATACATACTGTAGCTTGCTTGTTCTTTACTCCCACAAACCTAAATGTCAAGTAGATGTGGACTCTGTACAGTACAACCAAAACAATTTGTAATACACTGAGCATTCAAGAAGTGTTTGAGAGTGAGAGTGGACTTGTTTTTATATTATGAATATTGTAAAGGTTTAGAGGGGGTTGGCAAATCTGAAAATGATAGCAGCTAAATTTGTCTATAACTCACACTTATCCACAACTCCCCCCCAAAAATAAATAAATATGTAAAACCTTCTAGCAGTGAGCAGCCTGAAAAGGAAACCGTGTTGGTCACAAGGGGAAACATTTACACATACTGTACTTTATAGGCATTTACTACTGATATTTGTTTGCTGTTGTAATGGTTTTAACTTACATAAGATACAGTTACTTTGGTTTTGTGCTGCTTAGTGTACATGATTGGTGGGTGTATTACTATAGTATATGCCACCACAAAGAATGTAAACCCTAATAGAATTTTTATTCACAATGTAATTGACTTTTTAACAAACTAAATGGCATCTTCTTTTAAACTAAAAGCGCAAGATATGTTTGTTTTGCATGTGTTTTCATCCTGTTTGCCAGTTTAGTATTGTAAATAATACTGGTTTGAGTCCCAGGGAAGCCAGGCTTTCAGAAGATAAAATGTTCTGACATAAAAACTACATGTTGCAGTTTTACCTCTGAATGTTTTTAACTCCTCATTACTTGGGGCAATGGAATGTGAAAAACTATGTTCGTATTAAATTGGTACAGGAACTAATGGCTGACCATAAGTCATAATAATCTTTCCAATAATAAATTCCATCAGGGACAGAGACCACCACCAATCTCAATCAAAAGCTCTTCTACCATGTGATTGGAACACACCAGTCAGAGGATATTCTAGTAGCAGAATTTCCTGATCATCCCAAGTGGCAAAGCAGCGTCACGGTAACCAGCATCCTTATTCTGAATTGCTTTTTGTTTCTTACTGGATGGGATGCCTACAGAAAACCACATAAAGGCTCAGTGAAGAATTCAAAAGTCCAGACTGTAGACAGAGTCTTGAACATCGAGAATGTCTGTGTGTACAGTACGTGAGAGTGTAAATATGTATAAGTATGCTGGCGTGTGTGAGTATGCATATTTGAGTATGTGAGTGTGCTGTTGTGAATGTGTGAGTGCACTGGTGTGTGTCTGTGAGTGTGCTGGTGTGTGTGAGAATGCTTGTGCATTTGGGCATGGACTGCTGTCAATGTGGGAACAAAACCTGAGAAAAAAAGTCCCTACAGAGATTGCAACTCCTGACAGATGATGATTGTGGAGACAGTCATACAATGTGAATGAGTTATTTAAAGAGTACAGGAATACAGAAGTGTGTGTGTGTTTGACGGCACTGTCTCTGTTGGAGCTCTGGATAGCCCAGAAGTATGAGTTTATAATTCAGTAGCTGTCCTCTAGACCTCTAGTCACTAACTCCCTGGCTAGTCATTGTGTAACACTCTGCAGATGTATGTGCTGTATCATTGCTGACAGTTTCACATGTACGTCTGCAGGTGTCTGACGATGGACAGTATGTGGTGATGGCAATTACAGAGGGCTGTGAGCCAGTCAATCAGCTGTGGTACTGCGACTTGCAGACGCTGTCCAATGGCATCACTGGTATGTATTGTATACAGCAAGGTCAGGGAAAAGCTTCTGAAATTCTTCAATTCCAGCACTGTGACTGAACCACCTACTGCAGCAGTGACTCCAGAGCACATTATCCAAAATGGTTCAACAGATCCATTAGGAAAAATGAAAAGAAAGTAATTTATAAAATGATGAAAAAACCAACAGCACCCGGTTACAGAAAAAGAGTCTAATGAACTGCTGACACGTTGAAAAGTGTAATAGAAAGAACATGAGAGAAATAGGCTGAAATATTGCAGATTTCTAATGCAATTAGGCTAGAACAAATAAAAAGTTATTTCAGTAAGAAAATATCAAAAGAAGTATTAAGGATGAAGTACAATGCATCTGATATGACAGTGGTAAGCTTCCAGATGATGAAAGGGAAAGAAAAACTCTGAGGTGCAAATCTTAGACAATGTGGGCCTGGAACCATTATGAAAAACCTATTGTAAATATCCTTCCTCTTTGTTTCCAAGTGATTTATTCTTGATCCCGAAGACCATTGGGTTAACTTTGTACCTCCTCCTCAACACTGGAGGACACTTCTGCCTTTCCCTGCTACAGGTCTTTCCATTGCTCTCACCTGTTTGTGTCCCCACTGTAGGGATTCTGCCCTGGGTGAAGGTGGTTGATAACTTTGAGGCGCAGTATGGCTACGTGACCAATGAGGGCAGCCTCTTCACTTTCCGCACCAACCTGCAAGCGCCTCGTTATCGCCTGATTAACATTGACCTGACGAATCCGGAGCCCTCCAACTGGACTACGCTCATCCCTGAGCACGAGAAGGATGTTCTGGGTAAGAGGAGCTGTGGCTGGAAGTAGAGGGAGCTGAGCAGGTCAGGTTAGGGTAGAGAGAGAGCCCCCAACAGGATCCCTAACCTTGAGGGACACACTTAGGGTTGAGTATAGAGTTGCTTTTAAGAAAACACAAGGGAAAATTAAATGTGTGATTGATCGAATACCGTGACAATTTCAAACATTTATAAAAATGAAATAACATTACAAAAACAATCCTAATTTAAACAGTCCCTTTCTGTATATTCACAGAACACAGGTTACTTGATAAGATGTTGCCTCACCACAGTGGTGTGACATGCGGTACAGAACACCTTTACTGTAGCTACCCAATGGTAGCACTAACCTTTAAAGTGTTGGAACTGCTATACAGTGGGTATAAAGTCATTTTTATATCCACCACTGAAGCACAGCACCCACCTGGGTGACACACAGCAGCCGTTCTGCATGAGCAGCTCCACTGCACAGCACATCAGAGGAAGGAGTGAGAATTTGCTTCAGTAACTGAAATAAGGGGGAGCGGGGGGGATTTTAGTGAAGGTCTATTTGTGCAAGCCCCGTGTCGAATTTATCTAGGCTATCCTACTCTTCTAAAAAGTGCCATGGGATTTCCCTTATATAGAATAACTTGCACCCAAGAAATTTGGTTTATGCAAAAATGTTTAGTGAGATGCGATATAACTTCATTATTTTTTTTAAATAAAGGATAAACAAAACCTTTGGCAAGAGGCGACATGGTGGTGCAGTGGTCAGCATTGGGGCCCTAATTTCAGTCCCAGAGTTGGGGTGCTATCTGTCTGGAGTTTGTATGTTTTCTCTGTGTTCGTACAGGTTTTCTCCTACACTCCAAAAACATACTGGTGGGTTAATTGGCTTCTGGGAAATTTGGCCATTGTGTCTGTCTGTGTTTCTGCTCTGCGACAGGCTTGCATCCCATCTAGGGCGGTAGTAGTTCAGGTGGGTAGCTGCGTCAGCATGCGTAGGCTGCAAAGGAACAAGTAATAGTTTATTCCATGCTGAAAAAAAGAGAACACAACGTTTCGGCCGTGGAGCCTTCTTCAGGTGTGTCACCGTGGCTCCACCATGACACTGAATCGGAAGAAGCAGTTACAAAGTGGAAGAGTGGATTTGACAAGAAAATCAGACTAACACAGGCCACTTCTGGATATTACAGAAGAACTTGATTACTAAACCCCAGCTGGAGTAGTGACACATTTTCCTCTGATAAGACATGTAGCTGCTCTGTGGAATGTGGGTGTTGCTGTGGGTCCAATGAGGCAGTCGGGTGGAATGATGAAGGAACAGAATGACACCATCTTCTATTAAATGACATTAAAAATGTGTTGAAATATAATACGGTAAATGAGTTGTAGAACAAATCCGAGGTGTACAAATGGGAAATATGGGAAAAACAAATAATTGATCCCAATTAATGTCACAATTAAGATCTTAAAGCAGAAAAATATATTATTAATAATATTAATATTATATGATATTAATATCATATTAGCTAGAGTACTGAAATTACAACTTGATTATTTAAATAACGTTGTTATTCTTAAAGCACTGCAGATTCAAAATATAATGTAACATAGCACACGTATATTTGTTCATAGTCAAAATGAATAGCAAACATTAAGAATCTAAGTTTTTTATAAGGTTTACTGATGGTGCATATATCAAAGAGGAAGTGAAAAATGTGTGGGTGTTTGCCGATTTAAGGCTGTATTTTTACCCTTACCAGAAAAAAAGATCAGTTCTATAATCATGTACAAAATGTAGCAAATTGTAAGTTCTTACTTCTAAAAGGCACTCTCAAAAATGTATTAAACTATGGTAATTTATGAGCACTCTTGTCAATATATACGCGTCAGGATAATTGAATGTCTAACCAACACTGCCATCAAGTGGTAGATTTTGGATTTTATTTTCATTTTACAGCACACACCTTCACAATCGTACTATACAGTACAGTATGTGCTGAGAAAATGTGAATGGGAAAGCATTAACACGTAACAAAGGAAGGGTGAATTTAATTTCTCTCTGCCTCTGTCTGCTCTCGAACCCAGGGTTTGTGGCCTGTGTGAACATCCGCTTCCTGCTGGTGAACTACATCCATGACGTCAAGGACGAGCTACAGCTGTACGAGCTGAAGAGCGGGCGATTCCTAAAAAACTTGCCCTTGGATGTTGGCACCGTGGTGGGACTGAGCTGCAGAAAGAAGCACACGGACGTCTTCTACAAATTCACATCCTTCACTACCCCAGGTACAGCCCTCACGCGGCGTGGGCTTCAGACTTGAGCTCAGCGCCCCCAACTGGACAGTTATTGACAGGCAGGGATGTCAAAGTCAGTTGCAGCCTGAGCTCCTGGTGAAATCCGATAATTGACTGGTTTAAATGAGTTCATACGTCTTCTAAAGCTTTTCTTGATTTAGTTTCAAGACACCATATCTATAAATCCTTTTCTTTTCAAACCAGGATATGTGTGTTGAAATAAACCAGATAATTTGATAATAAATACATTACTTACAATTTGGATGGAACTGTAACAAGAAGGGCCTTTTCCCAACATTAAAAAAAGAGAGAAATACAGAACAGAATGTATGAGAAAGTTTTAATAGCTGTAGAATGAGAGAAGCAGTTATTTGGTAACTGCAGTTCTTTGGTACCACACAAAACCAGCTATATATCCAGCTATATCAGTTTTCTGCACTTCCTCTCTTCCTTCTATCTCCAAGTACTGTTCTGTGAAATAGAATTATCCCATAGCATAGTGGAAAAAGACTTATTCATATTAACCACCCATTAATCAGGTCAGGTCAGGTCAACAATGAACAGCACAAATATTATAAAGTATCCCAAAATAATTGCATTAACACATGCTGGTCTTACTCATTACTAAACTCTGCAACAACATGCACAATAATATGTGCATATTTCTATATGGTTTTAATTACTTGCTGTATAAATATACATTCACAAAAGTACCATTGACATAAGAAAAAACAACTATTTAAAATTTTTGGATTCCTGTTAATTTTTTGGGGAATTGATTCTTTATGCACTCTCAGTGCCCTTGAGGTTTTGAAGTACTTCAAGAAAACAATGAAGATTTTCAATGGTGCAAAGCAATGTGAAAGCCATCTTCTTTTTTTGGATTTTTCTGATTAAAGCTCTATGTAGGAGGAAGTGCTGCCTCCTCCTTTTTTTTTGCTCCTGTTCTGGTGCCTACCGATCTGTCTACTTCTGCCCTCTAGGAATTATCTACCACTGTGACCTGACCTCTGACTCTCCTGAGCCCACTGTGTTCAGACAGGTGGAGGTGAAAGGCATCAAGCCCTCCGACTATGAAACCGTACAGGTACACTGTAGTCCAGCACCTTGTAAAACATTTCACTGTGTTGAGCGCCTTGCACTCTGAGGAACCCGTAGCACTGGATAGCATTAAAATCAAATGTGAGTGCATTTACAGTAAGTGAAGTAGATTCAAACTGAAAATATCGTGCACTGTTGCAGGTCTTCTATTCCAGTAAAGATGGCACAAAGATTCCCATGTTCCTGGTGCATGCAAAAGGGCTCCAGCGTGATGGATCTCACCCTGTTTTTCTCTATGGATATGGCGGTTTTGACAACTCCATCCAGCCCTACTACAAGTCAGTAAACTGTTTTGCTAAGTTGAAGGAACAGTTTCTTTTCCACCTGTTGAAACAATCGGCAGGGTTGGGGATCTCGCTTGATCACAGCTGATGGACAATGCATAATATCATATCAGACACGACTTTGTTATGGATGAATTTGTCAAGTGGATAGACTATCCCTGTTATGGAGAACATTTGCCATTGAATAAATGAGAGCCCTCAAAATAGATCCCTACAGCAGCTATTAACAGCTACCAATGAACTAATGACAAAGGTTTGGAATATGCTGTCTGTACAATTCTGGTACTGTTAACATGTGCAATATTCACATAGACCATCCCCTGATCCTTACCTCGATTGAAAAGCAAAACTTTGAAGTGTTCTTTTTCATGAGTCATCTCTGTAGTTTTGATACTACAGAAAAGGGCTACAAAATTTGTTGTCCTTCCAATCTACACTGTTACATAATTATTAGGATGAATATAGCAAATAAGAAGCTGGTGTTATCAAAATTTGAGAGGATTTGATTTGAGACTGAAGATTTGAGAAGCCCCCTTATAGACTTGAAATGTCTATAAATTGATATATTCTATACTGTATATAGACTAATGATATAATAGACTGAAAAGGATGGCAAATTAACTTGAACCCAGTACGTCCATCTACAATGCTAATTGTGGACACAGACAATATGTATTAAAAAAGCAGAAAAATCATGGTACAATCAAGAACGAGCCTCTTAATGACTTAAATCAGCTAGTTATTTCTACTGTACAGTAGAAAATTTGAAGACACACCAGAACCCCAAGACTAGAGTGGTACCAATCACATCTAGAAATGTCTTTTTTTCATTTCCTTTTTGGCTATAATCAGACATTCTCTGTAGAGCTTTGATATAAATGTTCTTGGTTGAATATGGATAAATATACAGTACACTATGCTGATCCTGCACTACCGACGATATTGCCAATCTGTTGCCAATACTATGTTGCAGTGTGGCCTACCTGCTATTTGTGAGGCATCTAGGTGGCATCCTGGCTGTTGCAAACATCCGAGGTGGAGGAGAATATGGACAGACCTGGCACAAAGGTATGCCAACACATGGCCATGGGATAAATACAGATCTAGGAAGAGTGTCTGGGGCAATAGAAAAAGGTGACAAACTGTTTGGGAAACATTGCCACCATATGATCTATACTTGTCTTCCACAGTCACCTTTTAGCCCTGACATATTTGATAATAATTGAACAGACTGTTCGAGAATGCTGCTGATGATGCAGTATCATGCCAGACTTTCTAATCTGAGCAGTAACAAACAATTGTTATTCTATGAATTTCATAGGGAAATGAATGCAGTGTAATAAGGTGTGTCATTATTTAGGCTTAGTGGTCCTATTTATATATTCATTTTACATTGTCTAGAGATTGAATGAGTCACAGGGTACTTTGAGGCTTGATGTAGCAGAAAATGTTACCTGGATATTTCTGAGGAAGGCTTTGAGCTGGCAGTAACAAAAAAAAAAGCCTAAGTGGAGTCACATTTTATTGTTTTTTTTTTTAAAAAACTGGAAGTTTAACTACTGATCAGGTTTGCTGATATAGCTCCAGGAGAAGGCTATCAGATTTTAAAGTGATAACTTTACTATACTATAAGTTTAGTTTACTAAAAGTTACTAACTTTACAATTTACTATATGGTGTTGTGAGACTGTTTAGGAAGTGGGGTTAGAGTGAAAGCTCACATTTCCTATTCAATAGTACTTCCATTGCTCCTGTAGATTGTAGAGTAATTGCCCATGGTGGAAATCTTTGATGTGAAAACATTACATCTATGTACTTCAAATGTAAGGTTTAACAGACTTGAGTCCAGTTTTGTTGAGATGCCTGGTACATCTTGAGGTAGAGCAAGTATGTACAGTATGTCGATTACAGCAACTGACCACATTGTTCATAGTTCAGTTATAAATTACTGCAGTTAAATCAAAAACCAACTGGAAAACACAATCACTGCCTCAGCATGTTTCTTGAAGTTAGTCATGATGATGGATCTTCCTGTAATTATTTGATTGCCTGCCTTTTGCCTGGTGTTCCCTGTGCAGCTGGGAGCCTTGGGAACAAGCAGAACTGCTTTGATGATTTCCAGTGGGCAGCCAAGTACCTGATCAAAGAAGGCTACACTACACCCAAAAAACTGGCCATCAATGGAGCCTCCAATGGAGGTCTTCTTGTAGGTAAGAAAGGAGAAGTTTCAAGAACTTCTGAGTCTGCTACCTCATGTTCCTAATTCACCTCTCAAGACCAGTAGTACTACTTTCTGGCATTGAACAAAATTACATTTTATGATCTTTTAAATCTTGGAGCAAGTATTTTTGAAAGCACTCTGATATTAAATAACAACTAGCCAAATGTATTGGGACTGGCTGACTGACGGGGTTTTGCTTCTAAATATGTACTGTAGGTGTTTTTTTTGCTCTTCTTTTTGTTGTGTTATGAAATGTATCATACTGCAGGATCTAGAGCATCCCCCTGAAAATCAAGCAAGAATGAATTGGGCTGCTTTTTCAAATGGTGCTGGATTGTCCATATTGTCAGCCTCATTTTCAAGCAACACCTCCTGGGTTTGCTTTTAAGAGTGTGCTTCCTTAATTCTGATTGAACTGCAATTAATATGTGATCAAGTTATGATGAACAGACAAATGGGAATGATAAAGTATCAGAGACTCCCAAAGTGAGTATCTCTTGTTTCTCCAGAGGTCCAATTGGTTACATACCGAGTGACACAACGGAATGAGGGAAGTTCTCAATCTCTGAAATTGATACCAATTTCAATCTCAATACCAATTGTTGATGTCAATTACAAATTTCAAGGAAGTTCAAGGAAAGTTCAAGGAAACGAAAGCAAATATAAAATGATGCTTAAAATAGAAAATTGCTTAGAATAGGACTGAGTGTAAACAATTAAAAAGGGTCAATGTGTGCATGTACAGTATTTCTTTTTAAATACATTTGTATGTGTGTCGAGCACCACTGAAAGCACTCTGTGTGTTCTTCTGCTCGTGTCAGCGGCCTGTGTGAACCAGCAGCCAGACCTGTTTGGCTGTGCTGTGGCGGAGGTGGGTGTGATGGACATGCTGAAGTTCCACAAGTTCACCATCGGCCACGCATGGACCACTGACTATGGCTGCTCTGACAAAAAAGAGGAGTTTGACTGGCTCATCAAGTAAGTTCCGCCTAAAGTATAATGGCTGCTTTCGATGGGTCTGCCTTCCTTTTAGCACTGTTTCAAAATGATTATTTTCATTGACATTAACATTGAAGAATATATAGTTATAAATACATTGGTGCATGCATACAAAATAAACGTATACTGTTTATCTGACTTCTCACACTGCTTGTCTGACTTCTTTTAAAGTTGTATGTTATTTAACCTGTTGTTGCTGCTGTTCTGTGTTTCTGTTTTGGTGTTTCCTTCATGTTGCTGTATCAGAGCATACATGCAAATTAGCATTTCATTGCCCTTGTGCATATAACAAATAAACTGAACTCAAGACTGAGCTCTGTGCTTTACAGCACTCTGCTTTTAACATTGTACAACAATTAAGTGTTTAGAAGGGCAATAAACATTTCCCCTGAATTAAATCAGGTTCTCATTCTACTTCATCTAATATAGACAGTAATATAGGGAGTAGAAGTGGATTCAGTTTTTTAATTTGATGGATTGTTCCTGAAGGGTGGAACTGTGGGCTGCAGTGACTACTGAGCTCAAAACTTCTAATTTTAAATATTCAACCAGTATAGATAATCACAATTGTTTAAAAAAATAGTATTAGCGATTAGAATCTACAATAATGTTATTGAGGGTGGCACAGTAGCATGGTGACACTAATTAGCATTGCTGCTACACAGTGCTGGGGCCCTGGGTTCAATTCTGGACCTGGTCTGCGACATTATCTATGTGGTCTTTGTATGTTTTCTCTGTGTTCACATGGGTTTCTTCCAGGTGCTCAGGTTTAATCCCACAATCTGTAGACATACTGTACGTGTGTGTTAATTGGCTTCTTGGACAACTAACCCCAAAGTGAGTGTGTCTGTGTCTGTGTGTGCCCTGTGATGGACTGGTGTATCCTGCCTTGTGCCTGTTGCTTGCTGGGATAGGATCCAGCTTCCCCGCAAACTGGAATTGGATGAAGTAGTTAAAAAGTGAATGGGTAGAACAATGTTATTTGTTAATTAATTGTGTAAAGTATTTTTACGACAGTATGCTTACCTGAAAATGACAGTTCTAATTTTATTGAGCACTGAATTTCAATAAAATACTGCTTTAGGTATAAGATTTCAATGCTTCTGTTTGCGCACTACAGTATACTGTATATACATTGGCATCATCTTTAAGCAATATGTTAATGTCTTGCCCTGCTCATGCCCCGCAGGTACTCCCCTCTGCACAACCTCCCCCAGGCCCCCACAGACAGTCTCCAGTACCCTGCCATGCTCCTGCTGACAGCGGACCATGATGACCGCGTGGTGCCCCTGCACTCCCTCAAGTACATCGCCACCCTGCAGCGTGGCGTGGGCGCCAACCCCAAGCAGCGCCAGCCCCTGCTCATCCGCATTGATACCAAGAGTGGGCACGGGGCTGGGAAGCCCACTGCCAAGGCCATCTTGGAGGACACACACATCTTCTCCTTCATCGCCGAGACCTTGGGGCTGAGCTGGAGAGACTGAGGGAGAGGAAGAGGACTGACATGCTGAGAATCAGTGGCTGGGATGAAAAGAAGCCAAGTATTATCCACACAGCACAGCTGTATGATCCAGTCCAGGGTTTACAAAGCACAAGGCTCTCCTATAGGTAGTAGAGTATAGATTTATTGAGACAGCTTAAGATTTTTCTTATGTTCTGCACATACTCAAAATACATTTTCAGTTGATTATGATCACTAGACATCTAAAATCTCTGTGGCTGTGAATTCCTTTTTTATCATCTAAATTTAGAGAATCTGGAATTGACCTACTGTATTTTGTCTTTTCAACTCCAAAGGCTGGATTTCATTTGCACAGCAAATTGCATGTACAGAAGCAACAGGCCACTTTTTGCACTTTTTTTCCCAAACCTACACCAAGAACTGCATGACCATTGTTTGTTAACAAATTTGATTTTGCTTGATAGCAAAATCTGATAGGAAATTTTGATTGGACGCATGTTGCTGATCATTGGAGATAACATCATAAGATTGCAATAGCCATTCTTTGCAAAACTCCTTACAGCTCTGTAATAACAAATTCAAGAGCCAGCTTTAACCAGAAAAACAGAAGTCCTTGAGAATTTCCCATACAAAACATGCAATTAGTGGCCATTCCAAAGTGAGCAATCCTAAAGTTAAAAATGCTATTTAATGGGAGTGTTTTCCCCATTCCTGCAAGATGAGTAATATATGACACAAGAACACAAGGTTTTAGTCACAAGGAGTCACAGGACTTGCAAACCCACTGACACCACCAATTCTGATACACCCACATTAAAGAATGTAGTCCTTTCCGAAAATCCCTGAGGGAAAAGAGTAATAGAGAATGCACAGAGAGGGCTGGCAGACACATACTGTACCTACCATATACACGGGACACACAAAGGGCACACAGAGCAATCATTCATGTGACACTGGAGTTACCATATTTAAAAAATAAAAAAAAGAGGACACTCCATTGACTGGGGTGGAGAAGGGGTTTCTATAATTATCTATCAAATCTTCGGTTACTGTATTTGAACATTCACTCAAGAGGGCATGTACCAGTAGATATTTATACAAAACATTTCAAATCCAAAACTTTATGGGGAAAAGAATAAAGGAAAAACTCCATCTGGAAGTATGGTAACCCTATGTAAAACTGTTTCTTGAGTGGGATGCTGTTGCAATTTTACTGAAATAAAAAGAATGTGGACATTGAAGCTCTTGTTATTCTTTGAAACATTCGTTATTATAAAAAAACATTACTTCTGACAAAATTATTGCCACTGGGGCCTATCAATGATTTCAGAAACAAGATACATGTAAATATAATGAAAAACATTCTGAAAGCACATTCTGTAATTTAGATAAAAAGTAACATACTTGGATACTAAAATTAATACTTTAGATAACATATGGGAGAGGTCAGTCCTCCAGAGTCAGGTTATAATTGATTACAACTTAAGCAGATAATTTGACTTCAAATAACATCTAATTAGAGTAATTAAGATCGGTAAGGGGATGAAAACTAGAGGTAATACTAAAAAAAGTAGTTCAGGTAGGTACAGTAGCTGCGTCAGCATGCGGAGGCGGCAAATGAACAAGTAAAGGTTTATTCCATGCTTCTGCTGTGGAGCCTTCTTCGGGTGTCACACGTGTTTTATTTTTCTTCTCTTTTCAGCATGGAATACTAAAAAAGGTCTTGTAAAAATAGATGTAAATGCACTTGAACATACAGTAAAACGCATTTTAAAAATAATGATATTGAACCTTCAGGTTTGTTTTTGGTCTCATTTAAAGCAGCATCATCTGAAGAGCACGGAGAAGCTATTAAGTTGATCCATTTAAGCCTGCGAGGAACTGATTTAGGTAGTTAGAAGTTGAGTTAGAATGGAAAACTGCAGATGCATCAGCCCCCTAGGATCAAGGCTGGACTTTTTCTTGTGATGACCCAATAAAATTTCCATCGCTGATTGCTGTTTCACTTTTGTACTGTTAGTAGTGTCCATGTTCACATTATAAAGATACATACAGTATGAATGCTAATTTCTCTCTGCAGTCTGTCTTAAGTGTACATTTCTCAGAATCTTCTGTGCAAGTGGCAATTGTTCTTTCCTGTTTCGCACTGCAGGAGATACAATGTAATCTGAAATTACACTGGCCTTATTGATGGGTGTATATACTGTAGCAGGTGTAGTGATGCAATACTGTTTTATTTTCACATCTCTGGCAAGTTGCATGGAGCTGTACTTTATGTGCAATGTAGTCTACATTTTAAACTGCAAGACCAAAACCAGAGGATGTGTTAATTTTGCTACCTGTATATCATGCTGTTATACACACACACAAAAATGTAAGACGCAGACAAAGCATACTTAATGTATCAAAAACCCTTTAACCATAGATCATACAGTATATAATGGCTTCTCGATAACCAGCACTTCCGCCCTTAGCTAAAGGAAATGACATCATAACCTGCCTTTGTGTTTCATTGGGAAGTGAAAGAGGCTCGAAATTTATTTCACGGATTCAAATCGGTTGTTTTGTATCCAGGAGCTTTGGTAAAATTCCTTGTCTAGATGCCATTAAACAGAGACTAATACAGGAGGGAAATACGTCATATTAGTTCGTCGGTATGTATAATCCTGTGTACCAAGTTGATTTGGAAACGTGTGATTTCTGTTATGCTTCCTCTTTGTTCTCGTTAGTTCAGATAACTCGTCTCCGCAGTGTATTAAAACGGTCGAATGGTTGACTTTTGAGCAAAGTCTCGTTTTTTTTAACATGGCGATTATATTGCATTTAAATGATTGCAGCTAGTAAATTTAACGTATTGCTGTTAAGGGCACTGGCATGTCTAATTTTGCACATTTAGATGAAGAACCAGGAATATATGACTTAAACTAAGAATATAATGTTTTGCAGCTAAGTCATTTCACCTGTTTCTTCTTAATTGCCGACAAATGTATTTTTATATGATGTAAAACACCGCTTGGGCTAGCAGTTCACATCACTCTACGGCGTATGAAACATTAGCGTGTTGTGATTCTAGTCCTCGGTTTAGAATTTTGCTCCTCCCCAAACTGCACTGTGCCCCATATATCTGTAGTGTAAAGTAATACATTTATTAAAAATATGGCATTTGTATTCACATAAATACCGTTAGTCGTGTGTTTTTACAGCGTTGATTTTGAATAAAACCTGAAAGGAAAAAAGTCAGGGCGTTGAAACAGGAAATGTCAAAAGAATGCTTCTGTGAACGCTCAAGTCCTGTCAATCAAGGGTCTGAGTTTAAGACGTCTTTTCCAGTTCATGGCAGTTTTTCTTGTCAGGCCTATACAGTACATCTCCTTTAGCAGATACAGATAAGGATTTCGTTTTTTGACATTGCTAATGCCCTGACTTTGTGCCACACTGTCTTTAGTAGCATATTGTGAGGAGCTTTGTAGGTTCCACGGTGTCCTTAGGATCTGTCAGAAGACATTAACTAATTGGACAAGGCAGTGTGTTTAAGATTCAGTAGAATATGTGCTTGTTGCCTGTAACTCCCCTGCATTGTTTCTGCAGGCAATGACAGCCTTGCCTTCGGCAGGGACCCGCATGCCCGGGCTGTCCCCACAGCACCCCCAGCCTGGGCAGCTCACCCAGGGCACCCCAGCCCAGCTACAGTCCGCCCTGCCCCCCCAGGCAGCGATGCGCGAGATCTCTCCCGTGTTCCTCTGCCGGATCGGCCAGGAAACAGTCCAGGACATTGTGACGCGCACCATGGAGATCTTTCAGATCACCAGGGCGACGCAGGTAAAACCAACCTGTGGATCTCTTTGCACTCTTTGGACTGCGAACTTCTTAATTTCCCCGTGGGCAAGCTGTGCAGGCTGTCCCTTTCATTGTAAATTAATTAGAAGGAAAGTCTGACCAAAATCTCCTTTTACATTGTCCAGCAGGAAATGCTTAATTTGGCTGAAACAGTTTTGTACATTTGTTGAAAATCCTGCTGCACCAGACTATTATTTACATTGATTTGGGTTATGTATATAATATATGGAAAATTTTCATTTTGAATACACAAGTTGATCTTTTGACCCATCTGTATTTTGGAGTATATAAACTGGTATCGCCACTATGATAATAGATTCCTGCTTATCCCAGTGGATCCCACAGCACATTACATATAGGAGGGAACCTACTGAATTAGTGTAATGAAGGTGTGGCATGTTACTCTCTCACATCATTTTCTGTAACTGCTGTCTCTCACTGCTTTGCTTACTGTATATGGTTTGTGCGGAGACCTTTGTCAGTGTGCCTTGGCATCAAAGGAACAAGGTTAGTTCCACTCTGAAAAGCAGAAATGTAAAAATGTTGAAAGTGTTATACAACTCTGCATTGCAATATGTGCATTGTCTCAGTCACGCAATCGCGCAGAAACTTGAAGAAAGGTGTGAGATCAATCGCCGGTCGTGCAATAACGGTAATGTGTTTCTTATTTTGTGCTTAGGTTAATGGTTATTTTAATTGCTATTTTTATTTTTTTGTTGTCAACCTGACATTTGGACGAACGTTTCAAGGCTGATCCAAAGTGAAGATGCCGACTGAAAATGGTATCCTGCCATGCCCTGTAATGACCTACACCTGAAGCTTTATTGGATTTGACGTTTTGATCATTTTGTAACTTTTGCCAGCAAAAAAATCTATCTCACAACATCTATGATTTTATAGAAATGTCTGTGCTTCCAGTGGCCTTCCTGTAAACCTCTTTTCGGTTTTGTTCCAGTTGCCCAACGGCGTGACTCAGAGCCATGCGGTGTACCAGGAGCGCTTCAACAAGCTGCAGGAGCACCTGCGCCAGCTGGCTCTGCTCTTCCGCAAGCTGCGCCTGCTCTACGAGCGCTGCATGGAGATGACCTCTGACCTCCACGAGACGCCCAGCGAGGTCTGCTCTTTTTTTTTTGTCTCATTGTAAAATTGGCAACATATGTTCTTGGGTCGTTGCATTTTGTTTTTCTGAGCAGAGCATTGGGGAGTTCTCTGCATTGTTGCCTAACTTGCAAATACTACATTATTCATTTCATTAAACATGCCAGTGCATTTATATGCTGTGGTGGTTTATACCCAAGTGAAACAGTATGTAGCCAGCCTCAAGTAGCTAAACAGTGCCACTCCTTGTTTCAGTCAAGTTTATTGCTGCTGTATTTGCAAAACCTGGTATCTGGTATCCTTTTTACGAATTAAAAAAAAAGGTTTGTGAATGGAAGAAAGTGAAAATCTACAAATATACTTTAAAAAGTAAAGTCCCACTTGCAGAAAGTGGATTTTCTTTTCCTGTTTTATAAATCCGCCCAATGCTTTCAAAAGGCTGTGGTATGACTCACTTTTTTTCCTGTCTTCACAGCTCATCCCTTACACCAGTGCGGAGGTAAGCATAGTGCCTGTGGAGCCCTGTAGCATTGCCATTACCCAGGAGCGTCAAGAAATAAGTGAGGTTAGTCATTTAATAATCCCAAGGAATTTTTTTGAGCTTGCATTACCTCTCCCTATTCCAGACATGATATTCACAGTACAGAAGATCATTTTAAGAACCTAGGTTAATGTGGTTGATGCTGGATGAGGTAGTGAAACAGTAGGTGGTACACCACCCTCGTGATTTGGGATTCCAGATTAACGCCTAAGTATGCTAACGGGGAAGGCTGAGCTGTAGGTGGTAATGTCTTTTTAGGGGTGATGTCCCCTGTTTGTGGTTGTTCTAAATTCTGTATTAATCCAACAAATAGGGTTCTTAGCCTTGGTAGCTCAAACAATTTAACTGGAATTCTCAGATTTCAAATAGATTTCCCCCTGTCGTGTAGTTAACACTACAGGTAATCTGTATTGCCTGTTTAAAAGTCTGATGGGTCACAATAGAACTCTGGGCATGCCATGCTACTGGTGTAGACTACATGAGTTCATTTGTAATTTAAGGATAGAGATGCACTCCGTTAATGCAACATTTTTGTATTTACTATGAAAGCATAGACTAAGTCCGGACATGGAGCAGACAGATGATCTATCGGAAACAAATCGTTGACAGATTATCCATGAAGAAGTAAATCCTGCACACGGCTCCCTTCAGCCACTTATAATACCCATACTTTATCAGATTAAATGTGCTCTTATTTCTTGTTTTGAATTTAAATGCACGTCTTGTCAATAAAGCAGCTAATTTGCAAAACGTCATGTTCTTGAAAGTTGAACCCAAATTTCCAATTACATGTCACTGTGCGCACATTATAAATATATAAAATCTTTTATGTGTTGTTCACAAACCTGTTCATCCAGCCCCACTGAGGTCAGATACCCAGGACATAACTCTATACTATTTACAAAGTAATGAATCAGGTGTTTAGTGCTACACCATGGGTGTGGTGATGGTGGTTGTTTGCAGGCAGGTTCGGGTCCATCAGCCTTGAATTAGGAGGGGATCCTAACTGTCTTCAGTAGCTGCAGACATGCAGAGACTTCTGCATACAGTACATTAAGTGTCCTGTGTGGTGATTGTGTTCAGAAGGTCAAGCAGAAGAACCAAGAGATGAAGGTGCTGATGGACCAGATGAGAAACCTGCTGTGGGACATCAATGCCATGCTGACCCTGAGGAAGTAACCTGAGGCCTGGAACAGCTGGCTGTGGTTTTATGCTCTCTTTCCCGTACAAACATTTTCCCAGTGTTGTTTCCTAATTGCCCCTTTAAAGCATTTGATGTGGACGGGTATCACAAACGAAGAACTTTATTATAACATGTTGATTGCACAAGAAGATCACCTGCCACATTAAATGCATATGCTTTTTTCACCAAAAGTAATAATAAAGTGTAATTAAAGGTTTGACTATTTCATTGCGTATTTACATATTGGATTTATATTTATCTTATAATTGGATTCCATTGAAAATTATACGTTTTTCATCATGGGTGGCAGTTGCCACTGTTAAGTAAATAGTAAATGTGATTAGCAATTGTGCATGTTTCCAATATTAGGAAATCTGTATCTTTTTTTTATTTCTTATAGTGAGATGATTGATGTTGTTGCATTCAGGCATCTAAATTGGCAGGTTCCACTGTGCTGTTTCATCCATCATATATCAATTACACATTTATGTCTGTTTCAAGCAATATGTTATCTGTTTTTATGTTAACATAAAAAATGTAAAGAAAAAATCTGGAAATAATAATGAGACAAAGAAAATAATCTCCCATTAGTCACCATCTTCCTTAACGTATTCCTAACCAGCCACTGTTAATTTAAGTTTTGACTACAATACCAACTTTCCTTGAACTGAACTATTAAACTTCAACCACTAAACAATAGACACTATTCTGTGACAACATAGGAACCTTGCTCTTTGAGAGCAATCCGTTTGGTTTTGATGGAAGGTGAGATTATTTTTTTTGCAGGGATGGGTTTTTTTTTTGTTTAATCTTGTCTTTAATTTAAGATATGAAGCAAAGGAGTAGGGTTTTGTGTTGAAACCCTTGACCTGTTTGGATTTTTTAAATTCAATCATTGAAAAGGCAAAAATAACATCTGCTGTTATTAAGAGGTGAGATTTGGTCTTCAGAATTGGCAGTTCCTAATCTGGTGAGTAGAATTTAAAAAAATAAATACATCTTTTAAAATGTATGCCGATGTCATTTCTGTGCTGAGCTCCAGAGTTAAATACAGAGTTAAAGACATAATTAGAAAGTACAACTGTTTATTTTGATTCCTGATAAGAAATTGTAATTGTAAGCTTTAATTCACAACAGCATAAAGGACTGTTCTGGTTTTGCATTGTCCTTCTTGTACTTCTAAACTGCTTGGCATAATTATAAACTATTGAATCTGTAAAATAGAATCTTTCTGTATTTTTTTACTGAAATAAATTGGAATATCCTTTGTATCTTTCTTCTTTCCAGTGTATTTTTGTCCTAGCAGTAGTCTTTGAAATTTAGGCAGTAATGTGGTATAGATGTTAGGGATATGGACTTAGTACTAGGATTTTGTGGGGTGCAGATGTTGTACCCTTGAGCTACGAACTTCACTCAGATTGATCCAGCTGTGTAAATGGGTACAAATGGAAGTTACTTTGGATAAAAGCAGAAGCCAGATAAATCAATCAATAATATTCTGCACTGCACTGTAGTTTCCCTCAGGCATCTAAATTTAATTAGGGCTGTAATAGAGATAAGACTGCTTGCTAGCTAGTGCCACATGCTGAAATGCTGACTGCCTTGGTCTTTCCACATCAGGCTATAAACAGAAATAACATAATGATTGAAGGGTGTGCATGGGTCCCATAAGCATTTAACCATTAACACGACTCAGTTTGCTACCAGAATTGAGTATCTTACTGTTGTCTTCTCTATCAGACAAGACTGCAGTGCAGATTAGGCTAACCTTCCCCTATCCTTTTATATCAAAATGTGTATGTGCATTGATTATACATACTGTATACTATATATATATATAGTTATTTTGTTAGCAGAGTTTTATCTAAAGTAGCATACTTTAAAATGTAACAGTGAATCATAGTAGTATGTAGTATATTCATAGTAGTAGTTTGAGATCCAAGGTTCTCCTGTAGCCATTTCTCTGGAGTCCAGTCCAGGTGGGTCCAGTCACCCACCATCCTCACAAGAAACATACTGTATATTGTGAAAGTGTCCTCAAATCTCCATACAAAACCATATACTCCTGTATTCCAACACAAGCCTTTTCTATGGGGAATGGTCTGCCCTGGTAACAATCCATTAATTTTGTCATCTCCAAAACCAACAGGGCGAAACCTCAGGTGAAGGGCTACATTTGTTCAGTTAAGGGTTTAATTGGACAGATTGAACTGTTCCACACAAATTAAAATCTTGTGTTGACTTGATGAGATCTACAAACTGTGTTGATTACAGCCTGTGCTGCCTTCACTTTCTGACACCTGTATTTAATCTCATACAATGGTTGTTTGTGGTGGTAGGATTCTAGCTGCTGGATTCTAGGCCATTAAAAATCTTTGCTACAGTGATTTCTGCTTTTTGTAGCAAATGATTTTTGTTCCATTTGAGGCCTCATATATACAGTTGAACCTCAATAAATAATAATAAGATTTATTTTTTATTTCATGTTTTTCAGATCTTGAAAACTTTGGAGGTTGCCCTTTGTCTAACTACAGTAGTAACTTAAAATCTATGACTTCTATGAGAAATTGAAGTAAGAAGCTTAGCTATTTGATAGAAAGCCATGTGTATTGACCTCCAGGAACTGGATTAGGAGCATTTCTAATCTATATATAGATCTTGCAAATTATCATAGGTTGTCTTATAGGAAATAACTCAGCCACAGAGCAGTTGCTTTGGAGGAACAAAGCTTGAAGGCACTGCAGTTCTTATGGAACTAAGCAGAAGAACAGTATTTTCTTCTACAGAACAAGGTAAATTTGAGTGTATAATATTCATAATATTAGTGCCATCAGTGAACACCACAAGGAAAACATATAGATTGACAGTATTCATATCAGCCAATCAATTAAATTACTGCAGGGAGTGCTAAGAACCACTCACTATTACTAGTTGATAGGGCAAATTGTATAGTATAAAAATGAAACCAGAGTCAAGCAAAACCATTTTTAATTTATTTGATTTTGCAGTTACAGATGATCTTGGATTACTTTTGTCTTATTTTTTGCTTTTTAAACCATTTCAGAAATCACAAAAGCAACAATACTTTGTTCTCCCCTAATCTACAGCTATTGCCATTTGCTAGGAAACAAAAGCAAAATGATAGTATGTTATTTGCTTTAGTCAGCCCATGGTGGCACTTAAGTCAAACCACAGATTTGTATCTCCTTTTTCTCATCGGTACTAATGACCCACATGGTCTGAAAAGATACTGCCGGTCAGCTTTACAGGACAAAACCGCTGTATTTGTCATTTAGTCTGTTTTGAGACAGTATAAAATGGCAAACTGTTTGTTTCCTAACAGTTAGGAGGCTCTTAGTTTCCTAATAGGAGTCTGATTGATTAATTTACTGGCCTTGAAATTTTAAAGTGAGATGCCAATTGGGTGATCAATGAAGCTTACCCACTGGAACAGTGCCAAAAGGACTAACACTCAATTGTTTTATATTGGCACTGTCTGCAACACTTTTAGAGTCTTTCACTCTTGTCTAGATCAATAAGTCTAGCTGTCTCTTTTGATCAGACACACTATAACAGAATGAAATAAATTCCATCTTGTTTGTTAGATAAGATGTTTATTATAGAAAATCAGCCATTATCTGGTAAGAATGTGAAATTTCCATTTATATTGCAATTAGTTTTCTTAGTGCAGGCTGAGATATATGAGCACGAGTTCAAGTCTAGATCATGCCACTAGCCGGCTGGGATCGAGATAATAGCCTGGGATTAGTCGGCCAGGGCTCTCTCAGTTCTTGGTGGCGCAGCGCCCCCTGTTACCAGTGCTGTGCTTGCATTCTTTCCTGAATGTGGTCACTGGGATAATAGCCGCAAGCCAAAATACTCTAAGTATTCCAAATAGAGTGTGTACTACAAAATATTTGGCAATTCTATTATTCTAAATATTTTATTTAAAAAAATATTAGTCTTAACTCTGCATTTCATCTACATCTACAGTACTATTTGCAATAATTAGTGTAGTGATAGGAATGTCAAAGTCAATGCTTTGAATGTGGAGGAATTGACTGCCTGGGGAAGATATTTGAAACAAATCTTCAATTTAACTGTAAACGGTTAAATAGCATATTTTTATGGAAGACTGGGGCCGCTTACCTGCTCTGATGCACTGGTTTTCATGAAAAGTAAATCTTATCACGTTGACAGATGGACATAGACCTGAAATTGAGAACATTTGCTTTTTCTCTTTTGACCTTCAGCAAACGACCATTAGTGTTAGTGGCTTTAGGCATTTTAGCTTACCAGTGACACTCCACCTTGATTTTAAATCTCATGTATGCAGGGTAGACATTCCTAGTTTGTAAAAGAAGACATTTTCGCAGGGATAACCTATATGAGATCATCATTCTGTTTATTCAGTTTTACATACAATCTTACTTACAGAAGAGTGTATTTTTATTGTCAATCTGTAGAAAGAGTATTAATGCTTGGTTATAAGCCCATTGGAGACAGAGAGCTCATGTCCAGTTTGTGAAAAACGCGCCCACCTACATGACTCCGAATCAAACTGCAGTGCGTCTCTGTCACAGTTTCTCTCTCCCCAGCCTCTAGGTGCTAGAAAAGAATGGAAGGGAGGCTAGCCATGGCTCTTCCATCTGCTTCTCTTAAATCCAAAATCTGGAGACCATCCCTGAGTTGCGAGATGGGGTGAGGGGGGGTGCACTGCTGGTCATTGTTGCTGCCGAAGGTGGGTAGCGCAGTCCCTGCCAGCCTGCTCCCTCCTCCCCAGTCTGTCCTTCAGGGGCGCTCGAGGTCCTTGTACTTCTTGCGCAGCACGGAGACCTGATCCTTGAAGAGAACGGGGTCCAGGCGGAACTGCGAGTGCGTGAGGGGCATGTAGCCGAACCAGCGGGCGAAGGCGTTGATGCAGTCCTGCCGTTGGGAAAAATGATCAGGGTTCGCCCAGTGTGTGCTCTTCATTCCCTGAGGGAAGAGCGAAGACAACCATTAGCATGGCATCATGGGAGTCAGCAAACCTCTTAAGGAAGGGGCCAGGAAGGATTTTCTTGACTAATGCCTTTTTCACCCTGCTGATGAAGAAACACAATGTAAATTCTATATTCAAATTCAGGAACAGCTTTTATCCCGTTTTTTATCGCAGGAAGAGGACTTAAAAAGTCTGTGACTGCATAAGATTCTGTTCCATTGCAGGAGTCAGATACAGATGGATCAATCTGGATGAGAACTGCAACCCTCAGCCCACATTAGCCGGGAGGTCAGAGCTCATCGTTGCTCTTCTGCCCCGCCCCCTTTTGACTGAAGATCATGCAGTTGTAACTCACCTGTTGGCCCTGCACCTCCTTGTACTGCTTCCTCTGTGTGACCTTGATTGGTGGGAGCCTGGTGACAGCTGACACCAGGAAGTTCATCAGGATGTCCTCGCAGTTGGCTGTCTGGTCAACGAGGTTGCGCAGAGTGGCAGGGAGGTAGTGTGTGAAGAGGTGGTGATAGTACCTATGTACAGAGAGACCATTGTCAGAAGTGTGGGATCATTACAGCGGTGAGATCATGATCTGGCTCTACGGCTGCAGTGTATATAGGACACCTCATGTACTACAAGAGCTGAAGGGCTTTTGTCTTTGCTCTTCATCTCTGATTTAATTGGAGATAGTTTGCAATAACCAAGCTTTGAGTGGTTTATAGGGTTAGATTACCTGTGGTAGAAGGCTGCCCCAGTCAGCACAATCGAGTACTCATTGGTCCATTTGGAGGTGTAGCCCCAGAGCTGCTTGCTACTGTCCCAGAAGTGACTGCGAGGGGGATATCCCACGATCCGATCTGGGAAGCTGCGCCACACCAGGAAGGCAAAGTTTACCTGCAAAGAAAAGGATGTGAGGTTTTGTTTTTTTTCATTCCTTGTTTGTTTTATTTCTTCATTACTTATGAAGTGAAGATCATAATCTCAGTATAACACCAGGTAGAAATGGGGCCTTTAATATTTGTTATAATGGAAAGAGTATTTAGATATGGATTTATAGACAATCTTCTGAGTTAGTCAGCCTGGGGAAAATCTATTCCCTGTTTCATAAAAAAATGGAACAGCTGGTCCTGCAAACAACCATGATTATGTGGGCTTGAGAAGTATATTTACAAGCTTTTTCCCGAGCGGAGCACACAGACTGAATACTGAATAATATTCTTTTTGCATTTTATTTTGTAGTCTGATTTAATCATCTTCATGATGTCTCACAAGTTAATATGCCAGCAGCCATATCAACCTGCAACTCACAACTGGCAACCTACTGAAGATAACTGGTGTGAGCCTGGTCAGTACTTGGATGGGAAATGGGAGACCTTCTGGGAAAAACTAAGGAAGCTGCTGGAAGATGTATTAGAGGGCCCAGTAGGGGGCGCTCACCCTGCTGTCTGTGTGGGTCCTAAAGCCCCAGTATAGTGATGTATACGGATGAGATGTAAAACCAAGGTCCTGACTCTCTGTAGTCAATAAGAATCCCAGGGCGTTTCTAAAAAGAGTAGGGGTGTTACCCATTGTCCTGGCCAAATTTCACATTGGTCTTTACCAATAATATCCTCCTAATAATCCCCATGTATGAATTGGCTTCATCGCTCTGTTCTCCACCCCACTGATAGCTGGTGTGGTGAGCATACTGTTGGACTATGGATGCTGTCGAATCATTCAGGTGGTGCTACACATTGGTGGTGGTGGAGGGGAGTCCCCATTACCTGTAAAGCACTTTGAGTGGAGTGTCCAGAAAAATGCTATATAAGAGTAAAGAATTATTATTTATAAGAGTATGGCCTTCCATAATTTGGGGCCAGGATGTAAATCATCCGTGAGCTAGGACAAATAATGAGTAACTCCTGCCTCCTACTGTAGTTTACAAACATAATTTGACATCAAGTGACAGACAAGTACCAACTAGTATGAATTACAGTACTAACTGTATTTGTATGCTAATAAAGTAATCAAGCATTTATCTAATTCATTAATTGCAAAATTACATAAAAGAAAACTGGTTCTGACATTTAAATTTAGATCAGACAACAGCTAGTTGATATTGTATGATGCAACCCAGGCTTTTCAATACTGTAAGGCAGGGGTCTCACTGCCTTCTTAAATTCTCAGCTTCAGATATTTTTTTGTTGAACAGAAATACATCTTATGTACAATTGTCCTTGCAGATGATCACTTAAAACATACAATTCTTTCCAGATTACCACTTTTAATCATTTGTGGATGGGGATGCATTTGTGGACAATTGCAGAATTAATCGAGTCTGTGAAGTACCTCGATAGAATAAAAACCAGAAGACACTGCAGCTCTCCAGGGAATGAATGTGAGACCACTGCTCTGGAGGTATTTACTAGAATCTGAATGATACAGCATCTGCACGCTCAAGAGCAAATTCAAAGCCCATAGGACTCACCTCACTTGTCAGCAGAACAGCATCTTCATCGAGACTCAAAACGGCATCTGTCTCAATGGCACTATGGGGCAGGAAGTGACTACTAACCTGAGGGAGGTCACAAAAAAGAATCCAGGAAATGGTTTGGCTTGAAAGCGTTTTTGAAAAGTAGAGCAAGGATTTTCCCAGGCGCTAACATTCACTCTTGTTACTTTTGCTCCTGTGTTTCAAGTTCAGGTTTATTGTCATTATACTCATACACAGGTACTGTATACGGTACAACAAAATGCTATTTAACTAGCTCTAGCTAGCTCTCAGACGGTAAGTATTACAAAGAAACAACAATACAATTGTATAAGAAAGACAGAGACAACAGGCAATGAGCAAAACAACAACAGGAAACAGGTAATGTGCAAAACAAAATCAGTTGTGCAAAATCATACATCAACAGAATCAAATAAAGGACAGAAAATTATGGGGAGTGAAATTCTTGACATGTGAGGTAGAGGTAGATTTCAGTGTGTGTTTGAGGTTCAGTCAAGACCCAGGAAAGGGTGGCATTATCTTTGTGTGCACACATTCGGTAATGTTATGACTTACTTTCTTTTTCCCATCCACGATGGTCAGAGGCACTGGTGTTTGGGGCCACTTGCTCCTGGGCGGTGGAGGCTTCTCACAGTTCCACAGAATAATGATCTGAAAGGAAAAGGGTGACTTGGCTGCGCAGCAAGGACATTATCAGCCCTCATCAGCGGTAACTGCTGAAACTGTGTTTTCTCTTTTCCTAGAATATTATCATTTATCAAAGTGCCTCGGTTGAGTTCCTACTGTAGCTGTCTCACTTTCCTTTCTCCCTTGCCATCAAAACAAATCAGGTGACCTTGATGAACCTCAATACGCTTGATATAGATTGCTCCAGCCATATTATTTCACTAGTACATTGCTCTGTTGCCCCTAAATGTAAAGAAATTAGCACCCTTCACAATACAAAGGAGTAATTACCCCTCAAAAGACACTTTCATTAACACAAAATTCTGTGCTTGCAAAGCTTAATAATATTGTACTGTAGGTGTACTTGCAGATATATTTCCCCACATTCATCTTCCACTGTGAAGCAATTGCTAGACAAATCACCCTTTGACCTTGTTTTGACATCAACAGAGAAAGGTTAAGCAATTAAACACATTAGTTGATGAATGCAGAGTTAATTAATTAATTAATTAATCATTCACTGATTAATGGACTTCTAACAATGTATTCGATTCTGCAGCCACTGAGCTTGTGAATAAGCCTTTCAATGCTGTATAGTACCTGTGAACAGTACTTTGACTTGGACACCACTTGGAGGAGCTTCATGATTGGCTGTGACTGTGAGACCAAAGGTGAGACAGCGTGGATAACAGCAGTGAATTCCTGCCCGGGACTGAGACCTGAGAGAGACAGATTAGGAGGCAGAGGGAAAGGGGGGTAAGTGGAGACCAAAAGACGGACAGAGTATGCGCAAGGTGAACAGGGCAGTGGAATAATGGTGCATCTGGCTTTCTCAAAATTGTAGTCATCCATCACACAGAGAGCTCTTCACATCCTAATGTGCACTATTACAGTGCTGTAATGTTGGCTGCCTTTGATGAAGTAAGTTGAGAGGGAAAGATGAATGAGATTTATATATAAAAGCCATTTCTTTAAGGTGAGATGGTTAAATAAGTGCCCTTCACTACTAAACAAGTAGTGTGTGCCATTCCCATCGATCCAGAATTGATGCAACACATAGGCCTGTAACATAAGTAACACATAAGCCTGTGCCAGAGCAACATTTCTGCCATCTGGATAAATGGGTAATGCTGACAAATATGTATACGTGAGTAATAGCTACTTTAGTTAAGAAAGTGTATCCTTCCTCAGTCCTCTTGTTCAATACGATGAACACCTCTGTACTTGACGTTTACTGACTTACAGTTGCTTTTACTGTACTTCTTCTTTCATTACAGGAAAGTTCCTAATGATACAATCCAACCTACCGATTGCAAATGAAAGAACTGAAGGATCCAAAAATGAATTTGAATATATGGCTAATGAAGAAAAGCCTATGCTGAATCGTCTTGAATGTTAATCCCCCCCATATCTTTTTAGACCTTTCGAACTGCTTTCAGCGGGTACCCTTGCTGTTACTTGTAAAATTATTAAGCTATTACGAGAACAGTAACCGCAATTGTTTTAGGACACAAAAAGAATTGGGAAGCTTGAACTAGCTTCATGAAGATGGATTGAGGGCTCAGCTGTAAGAAAAACCAGAACGCAGGACTGTCCCAAGGACGCCCCAGGACCTCCCTGCCATCTCTCCCGCAGTCTCACCCTGGCTCGGGTAGTAGAAAGGGAAGTGTCCCAGATGGGTTGAATACTCCGGTAGGACCAGCAGACCTCCAGGCAGGGCGTTCCACATCAGCTTGTTGCGAGAGATGTGTGAGAACACGCGGTCCTTTATGATCTAGGAAGACAGAAACAGCCATGCCGAACAGTGGTCAGGATGGGACTTTTTCTGTTCACCTACAGAAAGTACAACAACACAATCAAGCCTACACAGGGGGCAGATTTCACTGAGCCACTAACCACCCTGCAAGTTCACTCTCTTATTCATCTAATTGTACTAGTAATATGATATGCAGTCCAGTGTATCTCTAAACCAAAAGAAGTAAGTGAGAGATCATAGGATGATGGGTCTGTTGGTTTTTATGCAGAATCTGGGGCTGCCTGCTCATGTTGCAAAATCAAATGCACTTCATCTTATCAAGACAGAAACGTTAAGTTGAAGGCATTTAAAGACAAACTGTCATCACAGCCTACTCCTGTCACGGACGTCGGAAGGGACGCACCGTGGAATGGCAGGAGAGCGGAAAAAAAAGACCTTATGCGTAGTGGTGAGACAGGGGTTAGCCCAGGCTCAGCTGTTCAGGAAATGCCGTATAGAAACCTATACATCAACAGATGTGAGCCTGTTTCTCTAGAGCTGAACTGGGGAGAATTGGGGAGTATCTTTTCAAAAGCCTACACTGCTAAAGTAATGTGTTAACCTGGCAAAAACCATTCTGAGCAGAAACAGCACCTGAGTATTTCTTAGAAGGCACAGCGTGATAAGAGATAAAGTATCAGGATCAAGCAGATTGTTGAAGATATTTGGAAGTTCTGCAGGGGGGTGGCATTCAAGGACACTGTCAACCCATAGCAAATACATACTGTACTGTAGCTGAAAGCCTATAAAAAGTCAATTAGTGCCACTCCTGTAGAGTCACCAGTAAGCTCTAATGGGCTGAATGACTTGTTCTTGCCATAAAATATTCCTGCAATATTCTTCTAATGTACCCTGTGGTATTAAATTAGACTAGCTTTTGTGCAGCAACATAAAAAAGCAATACAGCAGATCAGAACAATATATTTTCAGAACAAAATAAATTTCTGTAATCTGGTTTATAGTACATGGATTGAACCTTATCTACTACATGTTTTATTTCAAGTGTGTATAGTACATTGCATTGTGTTTGACAAAATATTTAATATATTATTACAACAATATATTATATACTGTATTATTATTATATTATATTAATATACTATTATAACAAAGCTTTTTATGTCTAATTTTGTAATTACGTAATGTTAAGGTAATATAAGTTTTTTCAAGAAATCTGTCTGACATACTAGTTTGTGGTCTGTTGAGGACTTCGATATTGAACCACTGCATTTTCTGAATTTAACTTGTGTTTCTGGGTAAAATCTATTACATGCAATATGAGCAACCTGAGGCTGGTAATGATTCATTTCGTTATTTAATCCCTTGGAGCGACTGAAATGACTTGACTGTAAAACCAAGTCAATATCTTAAAAGGCAAAGACCAAGACAACTCGGCAAACTTCTTTGAGATCAAACGCAACAGGATCCAGGAAATTTAAGAAAAAATAATTTTAGAGCTACTGAAAACCAAACACAGAAGCTATTTCTTTATACAGAGGATTGTGGGATTGTGGAAGCAGTTCCAAGTCTTGTGGCAGAAGCCTACTGTTTGGGATCCTTTAGAATTCTTAGAAAACTAAACTACTAAGAACCAAACAAGGAAATGGGCAGAATGGCCCGATGTTGTTTGGAACCTTTTTTTACATTCCTGTCTGTCAACCAAGACAGTCAAGCCTGCATGCTTGAATTATGTGTGAGTCATTAGAAATATCACAGCTACCGATTAGCTCTAGTAATTATAAGCATTCATTGTTTAAGAGTTCTGTCTACAATTAAATGAAATCCTTAAAATGCTATGTCCCTGGAGGACTGGAGATGGTATGCCTTAATGGAAGGAAAAGTAATTGAAATGATCGATTCAAATTTTCATATTCAATGTTTATTTAAATTTGAATTATTGCCTTCATGTCAAGTTCAATACAAACAGCCTTACACAGTATGTTTTCTGTTCTTCTTCATTTACTGTTTACTGAAAATGCAGGAATTCCTACAATGGTTGCCACACGACCGACATGACAGTCTGAGCTGTTATGTTTCATTATTATATAATATATATATATTAATATATTATATATTATATAACAGAAACTAACCTGAGTAGTCAGACAATTGAATTTGACTGTCTTCAGATCACTAAAAATTATCACTACCTCTATATCTCTTGTCCAAGGTAAGGGTTCCCAATTTTGGTCCTAGAGATCCACACACCTACTCATTTCTGATCTGCTTTAACCCCAAACTGAATAATTGAGGTCTTCATACAGTTAATAATATGTATGAAGTAACTCAAATAACTCCACAATAATCTCCAACCTTCAAGTAAAAAAAAAACTGCAAGGGTACTAATCAAGTAGTTTGTTGTTTCAGTGGAGGATTCATTTAAATAAAGAGCTCAGCTGCAAGGAACACCAGCAGATGTGTGAGTTCACAGGACCAGTAATTTGACACAATCCTGAGGCACCCCATTCTGAGGCAAACAGTTTCTCAACAGCGTAGTGTAAAGAGTTGCATTTCTATAGATAACCAGCAGGTGGAGCAGTGGTATTAAAGTTGCCCTGCCACAGACTGAGGGCAAACCCTGCTAGGATCCGTCTGGACTACAGTAAAGGCAACAGCATTATCATCAAACACCTGGAATATTATACAGATATTTTTTTTCTATCTTGACATGTTTTTGAGAAATATGTTGTCATGGATGTCAAACGGTGTGTTTCTTTCATTTGAAAAGTGCTCTAATAAAGTACTTGCCTAATGAAAAGAAATGTGTATCTTGCATAGATGTTCTTGCAAGAATTGACAATAATATTTTATTAGTCTTTTTAGTATAAGTCTTTCAAATGAGCTGTTTAAACCCCATTTCCTGATTATGATCCTTCAAAAATCATGAACCATTTGGTTAATCATATTTTTTCATTTTAATGCATCAAATGACTTTTAAAAAATGTACTGTATTCCAGACTCCAATGGATTAATCATTAACAATCTGGCTGGGTAGTTTGTTTTAAACACTCAAAACACTTTATGTATAGAAATTACTCAATTTTTGGTTAATACAAAATAAACATACATTTTATTTCTACCTGCGGCTGCAGGAATTGTGCTGGAGGGCTTAACTTTATCTTTTAATTTGTACTTTTTTTTAACACTTTCCAAAAAACTAAAAATACAGAATTACTGCTCTGATCATGTAACAAATACAGAGACAAGTCAGCATCTCTGTTTTAGCCATCCACTATGGAGGTTGTAATGCATGTAACCGGCATTAGAGAAAACTCTTAACACTGTTGACACCAGAAATATATTTTTTGGAAAGGGCTTTCAGCTTTATGCCACCCTTTACTGACTAACTCAATGACCATAATTTACAAGTCCACTGGATTGAAAATGTAGTGTCTTATTTAGCACTGGTAAAATATTTATTGCTTCTGTATTTTGGACTAAGAATTTGCTGAAGTTAAAAATAAATTAAAATAAACATCCGAGCAAAAAAATGTATCGACTAAGACTAATAAATCCTATTAATCTCTCAGCCTCTCAAAAGTCATTTCCACCTGGAATATATGTTCCCTAAACATCTTTAATTACTTTGAAAGGTATATACAGTACAGGCCTGGATCAGGGCTTGAATTCAAGGTAACCACTTGGGCATCATGTCTGAAACATCAGATTTTTTATACTGTATGTGTTACTTGGTACATACATTAGAAAGAAATATCCAAACGTTTATTTTTTTCTTCAAAATTTATTTTTTTTCAAGTTGTAGCACATGTACAGTGGGTACCCATTTTTTTCCAGGCTCTGTCCATTATATTTCTTTGGATAAAAAGCTATGACTCATAAAACAAAGAGAAAAATTCTGCCTAAGTTTTCATAAAGCCAGGTTCTGACATGGTAATGAAAGGAGACTGGAAGGTAATCTACAGTACAAGCCTAGGGAGGTGAACAGTGTAGTGAACAGTGGCACTCCAATGTAGGAAGTTCAGGCCAAAGCTTTGCTTTCAGTGCAATTTGGACAAGAGCCTTTTTGTGGAAAATCACTATTACTAACCCAAGCTTCAAGGATAATAAGCTCTCGCCTGCCTGAACACCCTCCACTATAATCTACTTATTTGACTCACAGCGCAAGTTTGCATGTCTTGCTACAGGATTTGAATGACAAATTCCTGCCTGCTAGCTTCATGGCTCTAATGGACTTATCTGTGCCAGCATGAAAACAAAAATGAACTTTTCTTTGCAAGCAAACTAGGTTCTGACTGGGTCTGATTTTGTCTACAGATGTCTGACTAAAATATCAGCAATCACTATTATAACTTCTGTGTACAGACACTAAATGCAATTTTAAGTGCACTCAACTCTTCCCTACTAAAGGATCTGTTGTAACAACCATGTCTTGCTGTCAGCCTTTATAATTATAGGAATAGCTTATGCAGCACTATGTAGTTATTTCTGTTTTTGCCAAAGTTACTTTTCGTGGCTCTTATGATAAAGAAGCCAGACACGTTGAAAATCGGAACACAAAACACAGGGGATTTATCCATTTCTACTAAGGCTCTGTCGATGTAGTTGTGTGACGATCAGCCTTCTGCACGTGTGTATGTGTAAGACCCTGCCTGATGCACAAAACCATACTTCAAGATAAAGCTTGCTGTAGATTCATTCTGTATCAAATGTTTTGATTTCAATGTTGCAGGATTACTCATAATGTTCTCCCTGGCTGCCTCTTCTTTCTGTGTTGAATGTTTGAGGCACTAACCCAAAAGGTTTAGAAAGTGCTAAAAACCATGCTTCTCCAGAGCTTTAATCGCCAATGGGGAGACAATCTACTGGGGACAAGAAATAGTATTATTCAGAAGTATGAAGTCCATTGCTAAGGATTTAGACTGGCACTAGTGCACCACTGTTATTCTCCTCTTCTTCCCAATCAGTGTTGGATTTACTTTTAATTGTTACATAAAAGAACAATTAAGACCAAGTTGTAAGCAGTATCTTTCTCCCATTGTTGTTCACAGACTATAAACTATATTCGATATGTGCTTTATTATGTGAAAATTACTTTGAACATTTCCTCCTTGAAAATGAATCTTATGTTAACAGCATTCCCGTTTAATGCTCAACTAGCATACTATTGTACTACTGCACACTTCATTATAGTTCTCTAATGTGTTATTTTATAACACAGAGTACACATTTCATGTAAAACATAGGATAATCACGTGACTGTCTCAGTAGAAACATTTATCTACAGTCTCTGAAGAAAAACAATTCTAGTAAAACTGTCCTAACCAGCAGTGTTTGGCCACAAATTATTACCCATTCAATTGTTAGGCACCTTAAAAAACAGCTGAAATTAACACTGTTACAGAATCACACAGAAAAGGTTGCAATTTCACAGACTAGAATCATGGCTTTTGATACTGCTGATGTGCTTTTAGATCCTGGGATCCTTATGAAAGTTAATTTTCAGCACAGTAAGAGCACCTGACTTAGTAAGCAGAATAAAAGTGGAAGTCTACTTTATATTCCTCTCATATTACAAAAGTTTTATTTTAATGGAATGGACTCCGTCTCAGTTCAGTGTTCGTGAAATAGTCTAAATGATGACAGATGTGATTTTTTGACTACAAGTCACTGCCCATAAGCACAGAGAGGCAAATTCTAGAGAAGGCTACGGGGTTATAACAGCACAAACAAGATGAAAATGTTATCTTGTGGTCTGTCATCGCATTTTCATTTCATTTGACGCTGAGCTCCTTGATATTCTTACAGGAATTTTAAGGTCAGAGCTGATGCTTAAAGCATACTCTCTAAACAGAGCAATGCAAAAACAGCTCCAGGTCAGAAAAGGACTATAGTGTTTTAATGAACTGCTGCTGTTACCATCATTTATTTATTAAGATATTCTGGATTTAACTTATTATTTATAGCATGTAAAGTCCTTCTTTTATACAATGCCCTAAAAACACATCAGTGATTACAGCAACAATATGTTGTGGCATTGATCATACTATACTTTCAGGAGCGTGCCAAGAGTGAACTTATTGACTTCTATTTAAAGATCTTCATGCTATTAATAGTTTTTTTTAAATAATACAATAGTAGTCCCATTACTTAGCAGCTTCATTTATAAATACAGGTGGAGATCTCACATTTTAGTGTGATCCTTGCCCTGAGTTCACCAATCTCATCCTCATAATTTGAGACTTTAAGTAACAGATAAGCCTCTGAGTGTTTAGTCATTAATTGGCTCTGGGAGGGACACAAACATGGCTTCATACAGTATGTGAAATTGTGAAATTTCACAGACAGGAACTTCCAGCAGGTGATGATAGAAAACCTGTGATCTTTCTCCATAGCTCTGTGTGCATTAAGCTCAGTTGTTCAATGAGCTGCATTTTGAAATTATCAAAACCAGCCCACTGAAACCCCGTAAAATCCGTGTTGCTAGTATCAAAGTAGTGTGGTTTGATCAGAATGGAAAACATGAGGCCAAAATGTTGCAAAGCTTTATATTGTATCTAACATTACATTCCCTTCTTGGCAACACTGAGCGGTTGTACATGTACTTAAAGGGTTCTTGACCCCAGAACAACACTTAGTTCATGATGGTGCAATTAATATACTGGAAATAGAGGAAATTAGAGGTGTCAATGTCCTGAGAAAAAATGGCACGTTTCACAAGAAATGCCTTCTATTTAAATAAAAAACAGTTTGGTCTGCACCCTACATACAGAGATTTAGTTTGTTTAGATGCACTAAGATGTCAGAAATATTAATTGGGTGATCCATTTCTCCAGTTAAGGGTAATTTTAACCTTTCTCTGAAAAAAAGACCTTTAATGAATTAAGACAATCGACAAAGTGCCAAAATCTTTCCATGGCTGAACCAACAAACATTGTTGTGAAGTGGAATGTCTTCATTTACACTGTCCATCTCCTGAAACAAAGCTTGAACCTGCCTTTGTATCAAAACAGATCAAGCAAGAAGAATATTAACTATCTTCACCACTGTAGTCATACCATCATTAAGCTCAGAATTAGAGGTTCTGGCACAAAGATTTTCTTGATGAATAATACAATGAATATTTACTGTCAAGTGGCCAATTTGATTTTCAATGATCCTTACAAATCCCTACTGTTCTTCCGACTATAGCTGGGGCACTGTCAGTTGTCAGTGAAAAGTCAATTCCTTTACTCAAAATGATTAACAAACGTCTTTGTTATACAGTATCTTGCCCTGTGGTTGTGTCATGGGGTTTAGACAGCACATCTCTTCTCAGATTCTGTCTGAGTCACAGTATCTCGCAAGAACTGCCGATCAGAACTGCTATACAGTACTGTAGGTCATTTAGATCCACACTCATCGAGTACAGCACTGAAACCATTGCAACTTTTACAATGCAATGTTTTTTGTTATACGATTTGACACAGGTGAATATTCTATTCCATAAGTTGTTTGCGTCTTTATTGGGCAAGCCCTTGAACGAAACTTCCAAACAACTGGGAAAAGCCTCCCCTGTGTAAATTTCCACATTTTGCTGCACATTTTTTTTAACTTCCCTCAGTTGCTTGATTTTTACACACAGAATTTAAAGATACTGCTTTGCTTTCCATACCTCAGTATGGACCTTTTGATTGACCCAGCCCCGATCCTTGAAGCACTTCTCATATGTTGTCTGAGAATGTTTTCAAAAGGGCTAGAAAGAATGAACATATAACCTGTTTTCTTTGAAGCCACCATTTTACTCGAAATGTTTGATTCTCCACTGAAGCATAAAAATATTGAACAGTTATGCATCTCAAGCTTACCTGAGACTCAAGATAAAACTAATATAGTAACGAACCAAATGAATAGTTGTTGCTGTCTACTGTAGGTCAAAAGGCTTGCATTGGGAAGCATAAATGACATATTGACAAGGAAGTCACATAAGGTTTTTAACATTTTTTCAACATATTCTGTTGATAAAATGTGTAATGTATGCCGTTCCACCCCTCCTCAGATTTGGTCACACATGTTTCAGCTTTCAGAGTAACACAGCACTAGTTTCTAGGCAGCAATGAATTCTGCCAAGTCAAAATATTCTTGTTTTCATTGTAAGATGCTATACAGTACAGTATATAATCTTCCATTTTCTAACGACTTTATTCATGGCAGCAGGGTCATGGGGGAGCCTACCCTGGCAAGCAATGGGCATAAGGCGGGATACACCTTGAACTGGTCACCAGTCCATCACAGGGCACACACACTCACACTAAGGCCAGTTTTTCCAGAAGCCAATTAACTTACCAGTAGGTTTTTGGAATGTGGGAGGAAAATGGATCTGAAATCCCATATGAACACAGTGTGATCATAGAAATTATAGAAATGTATCGGGGTCCCAGTGCCACCCTGCCACTCCACCATATTATATACAGTAAAATGTGCTAACTATCGTGTATCTATCAACAGAAATGTGAAGATTAATTTAATACCACTGTGATCAATGAATCTGATTCCTGTTCCTTGGCTCTAATCCAATATCAATCCCCTGTTTCACTGAAGCTGTTCTGCTTAAAGAGTTCTTGAACCAAGAACAACACTTAGTTTTTATAGTACATGTGCAGATTGCTACAGACAACTATCCCTATAACTCCAGTGGGGCTAGAGAATGCTTTATCTCATTTCGCTCCAAGCACATAAAGCTATATGCCAGTTAACAACAGGAGAGGCAGCGGGGCTGATATATCGGAAATCTCTTTTGGAAAACAAAGTAGTTCGATCCAGTTTATTTGTAACTGAGCACAAAGGTTATGCCATTTAAAAATGTGAATCAGGATGTGATGTGCTACAGAGAAAACAAAAGTCTTTCGCAAAAAGTCAAAGGAGCATAGCTAAACTTGAATTTCCTTCGTAGTCACCCTCAAAGTAATGGCAAAATTAAAGATTTTCTACAATAACTGCAAGATCTGTTACTTTTTAATTGGGTTTGAACTGTGTTATTAGTTAAGTTAAGAGTTAAATTAAGTAACCAAGAGCTCACTTTGGAACAAAAAAGAGAAAATACTATGACTTTCCAGAATGGTACTTTAGGGACCCTGCCCCACAGCTTGTTTGAGAATCTGATGGATTCAGATGAACCTGCACATGACAGATTTTTGACAGGGGCCAAGCCTAGGAGTGTTTCATTTGCCAGACTCTATACCAGTTAAATCTAGTCGACAAGATCCTCCTTGTGCCACCCCGACCCAGCCTCGCAAAGATGCCCCTTCTGCCTGACAGGCGGCTGCTGGAGTTTAACTGGCACGTCAACGCGGCTGGCAGATGGGCTGCCTCTCTCCAAAATGCTGTTTTTCATTCCGAAAAAGCTCCTTGCCCAGTCCCACTCTGCTTCTCTCTCTCCCACTGGAAGTGCTGGAATGCCAGTGTCTTAGACTGGCCCACAGAATGCAGGGCGCCATCTGTACCAGCCTCATTCTAACACCCACCTCCAGCGTGGTCAGCACGATCTTGTCAACAGAGGAGAAGTAGGCTTCCCACAGCATCTGTGTGCGCTGTCGGAATGCCAGGATCTTGTCGTTACTGATGGAGCGGACAGTGGAGGGGACCTGGAAGAGAGAAGATACAGAGATCCATGGATTCTGTGTGCCTGTATAAGGCCAAAAAGTGTTACATTTAATCAAGCAGGAATGTTTTTCATTTCCTTTAACCTTCAAATTAAATGGGATTCTAGCCCTGTTCAGGCATATTTTTGCAAGCCAGTTGCTTTCACACCCTAATTAGCAGGTGGAGTGCTGTGCTCTCAGTGATGGTGACAGACTTATTGACCAGCGTGAGAATGCAGAAGCATTCATATGTTTTCATGTTCAGTCAATCAGTCTATCCTGGGAGCTATAACACTGCACTGTTCCTAACTTGGAACACAAAAATGGTGATTGAAAGAGAGCAACTGAGAGATAAAAGCAGGTTTCTGTTTTAATTTACTCCCTGCACTTTTGAGTGACTTTGCTTTAATAAAATATTTTCTTTCATAAAACCTTCATTTTCACAACATGACTGGCCTTGGTTGTGGTATCTGTTCCACGTGATGCATATTAAAAATGATCAAGCCTATATGATAAATGGTTAAATAAACAGAATATCTGATATTGTTAAGAAAGGCAGGATTATTTTTCTTCCTGTATCTGTCCCCTGAGATGCCTAGATGAAAAAACAAAAAACTCTTAAAAGTAAAAGCCCAGACTTACTTAGCATTTGAAACTTTTCACATTTGCTTTTTCATTGCTTTGGTGTTTTTGACTTTGTCCGTGTTGAGTAGGTTATGTGTTTACCAAATATTAATTGCAACTTCAAAGTGTCATGACGGCAAACTTTAAGCATCAAAATGTGAAAACTGCGCGAGGGTCTGAATACTTTTGCAAGACACTGCATAGGGACCAGGTGAGTCTATCGAGTATCATGCAGAGAGCTCTCTAAAGCTGGGAAAAGATGGCTGGACTTAATTTTACCTTGCAAATCCTTAATAACAGTTACATAGACTGACAGCAGGGATTTGAAACACAGATGGCAGCTTTCTAAGGCGTCGCAAGAGTTTTGCTTTCAAACAACACTACAGAGATTCCTCCCTGGAGATACCATGCTCTCAGTGGAGCGACTCAGCTGTGACTGCTGGGAGCCATTGTGCAGCTATGATGCAGTTTGCTCGGGTTATATGCAGCATCTAAAATACAAGGACATTCACCATCCTACCACTCGAATGTGGGAAGCTACTACACTTTTACTGCTGAAAAGAAGTTACACTGTACTTGTTTGCTCAATAATATTTGTAAGAGTTACATATACAGTACACACACACATATGCACCATATACTTATTGACTGTCAATATTATACTGTTTTTTATTTACTTTATAATAATACTTTACTATAATGTACTATACTTTTTCTATATGTAAGAATGAATAATGTAGGGATGTGTTCTACAAAACATTGAACTTATCGTGCCAAACCAACAAAAAAGCAGTAAGCATAAGGCAGACAAAGACATCAATTCTGGCCTAAGGCAGATACATTAGTCTTGATACCAGTCAAGTAGTTTGCCAATCTTAGTTCTTAAGGCATTCCAAAAAACAGAGGACGTTGCCTAGAAATACAGCATATACAACGATCTCATCCTTGGTATCAGCTTCAATAACATGGCTAGGCATGTTCCAAACTCCCACAGACCTTTATATTAAGAAGTGTTCCTGTTTTTGATTTTTCACTTGTGTTCCATGTTATTTGTTTTTCTGTTATGTTTGAAGGATGTTCGCAAACTTCCTCAAAGGCTTGAAAGCCTGGCATATCTGGGGACTGAGCTGGAAACTTCCTAGTAACAAAACTTTCTCCATCACCACTGGATCCTCCATCCTTTTAACCTAATCTGCTGGTTGAGGATGAGAAGGCTCCATGCATTTAATGCTTCTATGGTGTTGTGCACACAGTGGCTCCTGGGGTACCTGCAGCAAAAGTCTCTCGTCGCCTTCGATGACAGCTTGGCTCCACTGGATGACATCAGAGAAAGGCAGCTCCCAGCCATTACTGAGCAGCACAGGGATACAGGCGGCCTGAGGGGAATACACACACAAGCATACAAGCGTCAGACATCTGCAGGCTGTTACCACAATCTCTCAGCCTCTTGGGTTTAACCTAAGGAGGCTTTTCACCTCCATCTAAAAATTGCATCAATTAAAAACAATACAGCAATGTATTCAACACCAACAATGAGTTGAAAAGCAGAAAGCACAAACTTTGATCAAACTGGGTAAAACCCTGCTTGCATCTTACTGCTTCAAATACTAGTTTGATTTTTTACTAAAAAAAACAGCAGCAAAACACTCAAACATTTTAGCAAAAACAAGCTGGTTTTAAATCTTATTTCTGGACTAACTGAAAAGAAAAAGGATGAGTGAGCCCTAATGGTAATTATTAGCATTACAGAGAGCGGAACTCATTGTTAGCCAATTTCTTTAAGAAAGATGCATTCATTGAGTTTGTGGTCTAAGGGGATACTGTTTCTAATTGAGTCTGATTCTGGGATATTTTTGCAATTTGGTAGTAAAAATTATTTCTGCTCACCACAACCCGTGCATGGCACGCTTCAACCATTGAAATACTGTATTATAAGATACATTTTTCCAACAGGAAAGGATGAGTGAAATGATAATATGAATTATCTCATTTAAATTAGGATTAATGTTAGCTGACCAGGTTACAGAGCTTGAGATCACAAAATGGGGTATAAAAAAACACAACAATACAAAAATACAGTTCCAGTACTCATTTGTTTTGTTTATAATGCCCCTCGGTATATGTCAAGGTTAAGGGAACACTTTGTAATACTTTGTTTTACAAAGTATAACCTTGATGCCATGTAATGACCATTAAGGATGTACTGTAACCGGGCACCTGGTGAGAGCTGATAGTTGACAGGTCAGTTCTGTACACTAACAGGTATCCAGATGGCTCCATCCTGAATTGGCCTGGCACAATTATTGAAGCTTACGTGATTCAGGTGCAATGCTTCTTGATGGGAGCCTAGTTTTGGCAGATACTGAAATTGTACTTTATATAGATATTTAATAGAGTGTGCTGTACATGTAAATCACCACTAGATGCAAGTTATTTGCCTGCTTAGTGAAAGGTAGAAAAGTGTGTGGTAGAAAAGTGCAGTTGCTCATGCTGAGAAATTAAAAATATCATTACTAACTCAGTAGACTACAAAACCTTAAGTCTCTGTAAACCATTAAATGCTTACAGATTTAAAAATTAGATTAAGAGGTTGTTTTTGCAGGGCAGAAAACACGGGACAAGAAAATAGGACAGGTTATAAAAAAGACAGATGTCCTTTTGACCTAATGTACTTGCTCAGAGTCTTTATCTGATTGTTACAAAAGTTTCCTCCAAATAACCCTCCATGTGGTTTGCTGGCTTGTTTGTGCAGTGCCTTGCAAAACATTCAGAGTTTTGCATATCTTTCACATTATTTTGTTGCTTTAAAGATTGCAGCCTTAACATTGAAAATGGAGTGTAGCTTTGGCCTCGTGCTTCTGATCATTTCCTGCTGAAAGGTGAATTTTCACACTAGTTTTAAGTCTTTAGCAGACTGATACAGGTTTTCCTTATAGTATTTCCCTATACTTTGCTCCAGCTATTCTTCCTTCTATCCTATTATTTCATTATCTATGGTATCAATTACTTAATAAGTCTAACAGAACAACAATGGGCTATTTTAAGCCTTTCATACTAATTTTGATCTCCACAGAAGCTTCCTTTTTACAGTCACTCTATGCTCTGATATCCAAACACACATTCTTGCTAGAGCAGGTTATTTGAATGGCAAATTTCCATGCAAACAGAAACACCAAGAGAGACCCATAAAGAAATCACATGACAGAGTGGGATATATCAAATCAGAGATCTAAATCTAAAGTTCCCTTTATTTCACATTTTCATCCCAAATGAATTCTTTACGACTTAATTTTACAGTTTTTGGAATAATAATCTGTTTAATTAAAGCATTTTAAATTCTTCTAAGAAGGTAAATTTAATCTATCAGTAAAATCTTTCAAATGTCTTGACATCCCTCACTTATTCTAAGCTGAAATCAAATGTAAAAAAGGATAATTAAGACATTGATCAATTCACAGAAGTACCGGCAAGTCTACTTTGGAGAAAGAAGCAGGGGACAGGGTCGATGTAGGACTGAAATTTGGGATACTATGCTTTACAGTATACAAACCGAGAGGTAGATACCAATTACTTTGCAATAACTGACTTTGCTGTAACTGTCAATAACTGCCATTCAGATTCTGCTCATGGCTTCTCCAAACAAGATGGCATCACAAGAACTCATGCTTGTGTCCAGTGTTCCCACCTCCTCCTTCCCAGCACCCACGTATCCGCTTCTACCCCTTAATTCCCAGTGGCAACAGAAATAAATCCATGCTTTGAAACGAGGGGTGGAAATGAAAATTCCTCTTGGCTCGTGCTCACATGAAAAGGCTGCTGTAAAGTGTCCAGCCAGCTCGGATTAAAACCAGAATAAAAGGTTTGAAATGCAGCAACTTTCTTCTCTGTCAGTCAGAACCCAAGGCTGTGTTGTGTTTCCTTTTGTTTTTCTTTTCTGGTGGGGGTGGGAATTTGGCTGGGAGGGCAAGTTTCCAGAGACTGATAACTGCCAGTTCTTTTATGGGTTTGGCCAGTAGAAACAGTCAGATTTGCAACTGAGAACTCGATTAGAGCAGAGAGAGAGAAAGGAGGAGATACTGAAAGAGACTGCTTACAGCCAAACCACAACAGATCTGCACTATCAGCACAATTCAGAGCAACTTAAAGCAGAACACTTATTTAAGTCTCAGGAAGTAAATCTCGTCAAACAGTCAGCGAGCCCAAAAAACACTCCCTTACACAAACAGCTGAAGAAATTCTGCGCTTGTTGTGTTTTAGGCTGAAGTGCTCCAACAGCCAGTGTTGTTTGTCCAGGCTGTCTGTTTGCTTTTATTTTTCAGCTTCTGCCCTTAAGGTATTTATAAATCCAGGTGGAATTTCTGGGATCTCTCTCGCGTTAAGAATTATAAACTGTTTAAGTGGGATATCCAAACTGGCTCAGAGCTTTTTTAAGCCATTTACTAACTGAGGGCTTAGAAACGGGAAGTTGATTAAGACTGTGGATGTCAAACTTAATAAAAACAAAAAAAAGCCACTGTACAATGTACCACAATGCGGGATATTTGATTTTTTTTACCTGATTAAACTCAACTATAAAACTGGGGGTTCACATTTTCTGTTTGAAACAATTCAGATATCAATGTAACAACTCTTTTGAAGAATGTCATATAATGTAGCTTGCCTCAGGTGCTTTTCAGCTTGAATCTATAATAAAATAACTTTGTCTTCACTTTATCCAAGCAAGGAAAACAAACTCCATACTACATCTCATACACTGTACCTCAAAGCCAAAGTTTTAGACATATATAGTACTAACAGGTGTTTGTACACTACCTTAATAAAGAATGGGAGGCTTAGAAATTGATACAATGGTCCTGTCATTCCTTAAATATCAACAGCACAGAATGTTATGATGAGCTGAAGTGAGAAAAACAAACTTACGTAACATACTGAAGATGTGTGAATACAGTCATACTATATGCTGATTTGATGCTGACAAACAGGAATATGTTGATTGCGTGATTTGGCCAAAGGACGTCAACAAAATGATATCTGCTGATGGATTTCAATGTCTTGCATGCATTTTCAGACAAATAAATAGTTTATATAAATTCAGAATGTCATACCTCCATGGTTTCAGTGAGACACTAAGGCTTTAAACCAGGTGGGAACTCATCAGCCAATTCTTGATCTACATGCGGGTAATATTGTATCAATGGGCTCCAGACCATTTTGCCTTGGAGAAGTGAGCCAAACCCATGTTGCTCGAGTTGTTTCATACAGTACGTGAATACTGTCTTATGAACAGCTGCACTGGCCTCACCTCACACACACCATCACACACCAGTGCAAAAAGACTTGAAAGATACACTAGTAAGATTTATGAAGAACATTCCAGGATTAGAATTAGGCTTTCTCCTGGCATTTGAAGCACAGTCCCTTCACATTCTGCTTCTTTTAGCACATTAAATTAGCATTTCTGAAGCCATGTCTCTTTGGTGGCCCTTGGCTGTGGCCATTAATGGTTAGCTGTGGTTGCTCTGGAATTTTCCTAGTTTTCCTTGATCAGGAGGGAGAGGCTGACAGCAGCCTGTTTAGGTTGTCAGGCTGCCTGGGCAAGAGAGTCCTTGGAGACCAGCCTCACACACGGCATTGCTCTGCAGTCAGTTAGTGATGTGGTCCAGGAGCAGACACTCACTCTGCTTGGGCCATAGACTTCAACCTGCACTTGGAGCTGAGCCACACAGGAACCCCTTTGTTCAGATGCTGAACCTTTGAAAGGCCTTGGAAAAATGTTAAAGGTCCAGTTGAGCCACTAATTACATAAATTGAGATAACTGAGAGTTTGGCTTGGATTAAAAAAAAAACTCCAGGCACCAGGCAGCCTCTGTGAACTTGGCATCCCTGCTCAACGGAGGCATGAATAATTTAACTACTTTGGTAGATGCAGAAATCTGTGGTGTTGAAGGATAGTTCTGGACCCAAAGGCAGCCCACCTCAGAACATTCTGAGAGACAAAGTTGGGGCCTCAAGGCAGCAGTAGCTGGTAGCTGGGCAGCTGGAGATGTTCCAGACAAATTTAGCACTACAAACCCCCGTAATCTGCAGATGAGCAGCCTGTATGGAGCATGCCTAACAGATGGTACAGCTATGTAAGCCTTCTAGCCTTGTAGAAGAGAAAAGGAAAAGTGTGTAGAAAAAAGGGAATATCTGGCAGTGTCTGAGGTCCTCAGAGAGATGCCAGCCACATCTATACTATAAGAATGGAAGGAGCTTCAAGTGCAAAACATTTTTTAAAACAAATGTACTGATCACTACTGATAAGACAACCCATGCCCATTAATAAAACTGCTGCCTTTTAGAATTTTATAGATTATATAAACACCTGTTAACTTCCCTGGGAAATCAGCCAATGTTAGTTTGTGTTTCCCTAGTTTTGCTGTGTCCAATTTATAGGTCCAAGCACCATGAATTGGCAGTGACTCAAGCAAAAATCCAATGTCAAGACAGCCTGGGCTATTTCAAATCCTGCAGTGATGCTCACTGCATCATTAGTTTATTGTCACAGAAAATTGTACTGACTAGAAATATTATTTCAAATAATGTTATGCAAAAACATGCATATTTGCTTTAGAAAAAAAGCTCAAATTAGTCACCCAATCAATATGAAAAACTCCCCCTATGTATCTTATGGACATGTGTGAAAAAAATAGATTTCTGTATCTTGATAATGTATCCTGAGTGTAGCACAGCAAAGAAAAAGAATACAAGACTTTTAGCTCTTTCACCACTTGCTGTTTAACAAAAACGTTCATCTTAGACATGAAGACAGGAACAGCTTTGAAAGTGTGGAGAGAGGATTTGGAAGCAATTCATTAGCAAACTAGACTAGACAAATAAGCTGAACAACACAAAAATCAGTTCAAGTCCAATCTTGCAGGTATATCCTGTATCCGGGACTCATTCCCTTGGTCTGACATGTTCAGTTTAATGAATCCTGCTTCTTGGCTCAAATCACAGAGCTTGGTGAACCTAGGATTTGTGGATCACGAGACGGCAGTTACTGTACAATGCAAATTGGACAACAAAATGCAGAAATTGGCAGGTGACTACAGTATAATACCAAACGGACAGCTGACACCCTACTCTATCGTCTAGGTGGTAGAAATGTACAATGTACCGCAATGCTTTGATTTTTTTTTACCTGATTAAACTCAACTATAAAACTGTGGGTTCACATTTTCTGTTCGGAACAATTCAGGTATCAATGTAACAACTCTTGTGAAGAATATAAATTAACAAGCGTTAAAACACAATATAATACCAAACGTACAGGTGACACCCTCCTCTACTGTCTCGGTGGTAGAAATGTACAATGTACCACAATGCAGGATCTTTTATTTTTGTGGGTTCACATTTTCTGTTCGGAACAATTCAGGTATCAATGTAACAACTCTTGTGAAGAATATCAATTAACAAGCGTTTAAACACAATATAATACCAAACGGATAGGTGACACCCTCCTCTATTGTCTCAGTGGTAGAAATGAACCAGTGTTTAAGCACATACGCTGGTCAGGGAGTGTGCCACAGTGACAGACAAGACCTTACTTGGAGAGATTCCAGGAAGCGAAATGACCCAAGCCGACGTCCCCGGGGCACCAGACAGAAGGTGGAGTTGTGCAGCAGTTCCTGGTAGTCATACCTGCGCGAGACGGAGAAAGACAGGCAGATCAATGACAGCACATCTAAATCAGGGTCAATCACCACAGGTCCATGTGGGTTGAAGTCCAGGGTTAGAGTTAGGGTTTAGTGGGGTCACAGCAAAGAGTCAAGGTTACTGCTAGGGTGTACTGAGTGCCCACAAGGCGTTCTTAGTGCTCCTCGCACAATTAAGGCTGTCTTACTTTACCATCTGCTTTGAGATACTATACTGCAAAACCACAAATCCAACTTGTCAAACTGTCACATTTAGAAAAAGAAAAAAAGGAACAAATTAAGTACAGTATACAAAAAGGTATCGCAATTTACAAAGACAGAAGACTTATAAACACAGTATTGCATAATCTTAATTTATTACAGTTTACTATATTCAATGTAAAGGGACAATATGCTGGACATTGGGGATCCAACTATATGAATTTATGTCAATCCATACACAAAGGGTATCATGCTTGAAGCGGCGTACTAATTTATTTTCAAGTCCCTATTCTGAAAAGTGTCTTTAATTTGCAGCTAAAAATCCCATTCATGAGGACTAATTAAAACAATGAATTGATGAATCTGTTAACGGAGAACTGGGCTTGAATGAAAGAGAAACTCTCCAGGACTGGAGTTGCTAAACCCTGTTCAAGACAGTGTTGCCACGGTAACTACCTCAAATGCATAACTTTATGTTATTCTAAGGGAATAAGAAATGCATGAAAATAATATTTTCCATTTGTTTTTTTATATATATTGTTTTTCTTCTATTTTTGTGTTTAAGCATAGCCTCAGGAGAACAAAAAATTCAACTGAAGTACAATATTTAGCCCACAGGAGAGAGTGCAGACTCACAAAGAAAGACATATAATCCTGCTTTATATTTTATAACTCAATAACTTAGTCTTCAGTTTTTCAAAAACAAGCAGAATCTGTGCGAGAAACTCAGACAAGATTTCAGAAACAGTAGTTGCATCCTAGATTGGATGAATTGATTGGAAGGCAAAGTGTTAAATTATTCCCCCTTAATCCTGTCCCCCTCTCTCTACCACCACTTTTGATAATACTGTGTCAGTAATAAGTGCTTCCCCAAAGGGCACCTTTATACCTTTTACAAAGGAACAATTTCCTTGACATTTGGAACCAGATGAGATTTTGGTGCTTGGGATAATTGGGTCTTAAAGGCAGTATGCAGTATAACATTATTGTGTGCTGATGATGCACTACTGTGCATGTGTGGTAGGTCAGAGATTTAGGGAGGAGAAGGTGGTGTGAATTAAATGGTAATCATTTAATTCACTTAATAATCAACGGAGACTATGGAAAAACTCAGGAAATCGCAAAATGTTGTGTGGTTTGCCTTTAAATCAACCAACGGTGACAAATTAGAAAAAAAAGTCCAGTTGTTCTTACTCATTAACTGCACTTTTCTTTGACATGCTAAGAATTCAGTGGCTGAGTTGCAGCCATTCACCAATGAAAGTTTCCTGTCCTGTGGAATGACTCTCACAGAATAAAAGAGGCCACATCATTGATTTGTATACCTAAACAGAACAATCATCATTCTTAATCTGCTTCTGAAGATAAAGGTTGCCACAATACCATGGTATTCTGGCCATGTGTAAGAATCAATAGTTGCTCTTTTGTGCTGCTGTGAAGTTGGCCTTTTTTGCAGCAGCATCTCACTGTTTAACATAAGCTGAGCAATACAGATTCATCCCTTTTAGCCAGTTTAAATTAAGCAGGCCTTACATTCTGACTTCACCTGTACTTTATCTCCACCTTACCACACAAGATTAAGACAAGCATAATTTCCCAAAGTAAATCTTTGTCACAAAGGCAGTTTCAAAAACGCTGTGCTTTAGATCTTAGGAATGGAGAATGTTCAGGGAAAGGCAGTGCAAGGACAATACATTCAAACTAAGGACTCCACTGACTGACCAACCTGGGCGTTCCATATACAGTAGTACACTACATTTATTCACCGAGCAAACACAATGAATAAAGTACAATACAATTGGCCATCCCAATTATTTAGTATGAACACAAACATGTTCAAGATAATATTAAGCATATTATTTTTTTATTCTCCATTGCATATTTTTATATACTGAACCCGGTTATCTTCACTTTCAGACATATGAATATTTCGGGTCAGTCAGGCTGCTTTTGCCTGGTTTCATATTTAAGTGGTTAAGTGCACTGTGCTGTTACTCTGAGGCCCCTCGGTGTCACTGCGGGCAGCAGAACATGCTGTCTCCAGTGGTTTCCTCAAACAGCAATAAATAAATCCCAGAACACATCAGCAGTGACTCCACAGCCTCTGAGGGGAGAACAGGCAAACAATGCTCTTGACTAACCCCAGAGCCTCACCTTCCTCCCTACAGGAAATATCAACTGCTATTGGAAATGGTTCACTGCACACGCTGACAGAGGGCTCTCTTACAGTTAACAGCAGTGCCCATGGGACACATTGCTACTGCCACGGCCTTACAGCAGATCGTTAGTCATTCGAAGGATACTCCACCAAAAACACTCACAAATCTTACATATATATTTATTTACCTCATAAATAAAACCCCTCTTATTAGCTAGCTCCAAATGCAGCCATGGTTTTATTCGAGATATAAAGAAGTAGCTTTTATGCCATCTGTGTTTTCCTGCTCCAGTTGTTTGCTTTGTAGCTGTTCTGCTTCTGTGGGATCATCTGTTGTTATTTAGATTTTGGGTTTTTTTTCCATAATAACTAAGTGTAAAAAAAAAAGATTGATCCAAGACGAACAGAATAAAAAGTACAGTAGACTGAAATTAGGGTCACACCCAGATCTGAACCCCAATGCTCCCAATGCTCCAGTGCACGACTTAAAATTCAGCCTTCACCTTGAATGTAAAAATGAATGAAAAATTGAATACGTGGAGGAAAATCGCTCAGCCCCAAACATTCTTATCCACAGCCAGAGATGAGACATTTTAAACTAAGGCACAGCAGTTCTGGCTTAGCTGCAGTACATGTATGTCAGCTGAAATGAATATATCAGAGACACCTGCATCAGTTCTCCATCCAATTCTAACTCGGCTGTAGGCATTGTGGGAGTCATCTGTTTTTTCCTAGTAGAAGGGTCATAGGTACAGTAGTATGTCACATTCATTTACAGCTAACAAATTCCAAACTGGTGATAGCATTGACAATAAGAAAAACAAGCAAGAACGTTTTTTTTTTTTACAGAATCATTTCCTCATTCTGGTTTTTGCATATTTTAAATATGAAGCAAAAAGAACATAAAATAAAACCAGTCCAAATTTATCGGTGGGAATGAGTAACCACTTCGTGAAGGACAGGGCAGGGTACTAATTTTAACCAGTAAAAAACAAAGAAAAAATGTACTGCTTTGCATTCTAAGATATTGCACTATGAGTGAGGAATAACTCAGAATGACTCTTGTCTGAAACAGAATCTCTGTCGCCGCGATTCCAGGGCTGCTGTAAGTTGTTTTCACTCAACTGACTCCTCCCCTAATCATTCTCTCTCCTCTCACTATAAACTAATGTCCATAAATATAATGGGCTTGCTGCCTTTTTCAGCTATAAAGGCTTTATAACAAAAAGAGAACAACAGAAAACGTAAGCTTATAAAATTGTGTTCAATGGGTTTCTGTATATTTACTGCATGTTCATTTTGTTGGGAAGACATTTTCCAATTCACCATGAATTCGAGGTTCAGTGTGGTCTGTAGTATTTATACTTGTGAGAGGATTGAAGCTGACAGGAATAATATTTTAAATAAAATCAAGAAGATGATGCTGTAGAAGTGCAAGAATTACAAAGAGCTTCCTTGGACTGGAATCACAGAATCCCATCAATGTATTTTTTTAAATGCACATGACAAAGGCCATCTGAGCCATAAAATATGATAAGCACCATGTGTTTAAAAAGGCTTGTGCCTGCCAGACAAGACTGAAAATGTTATACAGTACTTGTTTTTTCCATGTCAAAATAAATACCAGCATATGGAAAATAATTGAAAACAGTAACACACTGTATAGAACTTTTTAAAAAAAATATATGATAATATATTAATTACCACTTTCTCAGAGGAATCAAAGAAAGAGTGGAATGATTTCAAGATGATGTGCTGATAGTAATAATTACACTTGTAATTAAACCATTGAGCCACAAAGCACCTTGACTTGTAAACTAAGTATATTAGTATCAATATTCTTGTTAAGTCTGTGATGCAGAAAAACAAGGGTAATGTACTGAGCTGGCTTTGAGTTAATTAGCAACCAGCTGTTTAGTTCTTGACAGCTCTGTTAGGACAAAAAATAGAACATAAAACAGGCAAGCTCCTTAAATGAAGCAGAAATTAGGAATTTTTGTCACCGGGTTTGTTTGCTTTAGTCTTTAAAATATGTTATTTCATATTTTTCGATTATATTATTTTAAATTTTTTATAGAGTACAAAATATTCAGAGAACACCTCTCTCATGCACATGTAATACAAACCTTCATGATTCCTGTGTAATATCTTGATGGATAAATGTGGGAAATCTCAGGTAAAACCCTGTACAATCTTCTCTGTGGGATTGCTGAAGGAGTTCTATTTAATTATACAATTCCTAAAGGATCATAACCCCAGGATTCCAGACAGGATTATAATACTGAGTGTTGTACCGAATATAAAAAAAAAAATTGGGTTGCAATTGTCACTGAACTTTGTCTTTTAAGAAGTGGTGAAACTGCATTTCACCAACTCTCATACTAAACCATACATCACATTTACAACATTCTTTGACTACACAGAAAGAAATGCAAACTTTATTTTTGTTATGATTAACTGAAGATTGATTACTATGGTTTGCTCTGTTTAGTCTGTATATTTATTTCTGAACAAAAGCATCTCAAGCAGCAGTTTATTAATCTTAAAATTCCCTGCATTTTACTCTTTGACTTTCCAGGACTGGTGTTTGACCTTGGAAATATCAGAGCTGAACACAAGCATTAAAACTAGTACCTTGTAAAGAAATACAATTCACTTTTCCATTTTTTTAGACGTAAAACCTTGATCTTTTTAGACTTTGATGTCTGAGAATTCAGTTTTTCAAAGTTTGCCTTCTGTCTCCATTGAGTGTTTTCACTGTGCTCTTAAAAGAGGCAACAGTGCTGTTTATAGATTCTATTTAGTGTGTGATGCCAGCTTTGATTTCATAACTGAAATGTGTCTCACAAGGAACTGAAAAAGCAGTTAAACCTAATCACAGTGTAGAGTAATGCCACTGCTTCATTTAAAGCAATGATCTCAAAGATCCCCATCAAATTGAGAAGAACATGTTTATCCAAAATGTGGATTTATCACATTTTCCCTCTGTAGTTAATTTATATCCCTGATGTAATCACACACAAGACCATGATGTCAGGTATGAATGTTTGCACCTGTTTTTTAATGCTTGTCTTCTGTCCCTGTTGTTTTATGTTAACATCAAGGAGGCTCACACAACATACAGTTAGTCATACATTGTACATGCACCAGAGGAGGCTTTTCTCAATGCAAAGGGCTGTAAGTCTATGGAACAAACTACCTAGCAATGTTTTTGAAGCCAATACCCTAGTTTCCTTCAAGAAATAGCTGGATGAGATCCTTGGATTAACAGCTAACTAGCATAAATTTGTGCCCTCTTAAATAGTGTCCGTTAGACAAGGTTACATTTTATTAAAGTGATTAACTGAGGTTCAGGAGGGATGACAACGACAAGTCAGTCAAACACAGCTGTATCTAATCACCATCATCACGAAATCAGCTATACTGTACATTTCAAACACAAACGCCATTTGTCTCAAGCATCCCTCCTCCACCAACATCTCCGCATTTCAGATGCCTCTTGGTTTACTCAGTCTGAGTGGGGTGAACCCATCAACAAAGTGGGATAAGTCAAACCTATCTCACCAAGTATTCCAAAAATTCCCAAAGCATTTAATTCCTGGACGGTGTTGTCACTAGTGAAAAGAAATAATAAAATCAATAAATGAATGTGCAAAACTACCCTTAAACTCTGTAAATTAAATCCGTAAGAAAAATCCACCTTTCACCCTGAAGTGTTTTCAGGTGTAACTGACTGAATTTGTAGCTCAGCAGCTGCCCTTAACTAACCCCTTGTACAAAATTTAGCCTGGAGCATTCACATGCTCTGGTATTCTCACAGGTAACAATCTCTCATGACAAAGGATGGCAATAGATATTTGACCACCTCTTTGAAAGAACTTGCACCAAAGGTTCCTATCATAAAGTTATCAGTTCATTGTAACCCTACTTCAAACATTTCCTTGCCCAGTTACAATATGATTTCCACTCCTTTGTGATAATCCTTAAATTAATCCTTTGTAACAATGTTTTGTATAAAAACACACAAAAGGCACTATCTTTTGAAGATACAATTTTTACAATACTTATCCTAGTAACAAAACTGGTTAAAAAAATCGCTATTTCACTTATCACATTTCAAAATGGGATATTTTTAGGCCCAGCACTGCTAATCTAGATTGAAGCCTGCCTTCAGTTAACAAACTGTATACAGTACTGAACAAGTACAAATCTGATTCATGTATTATTGACTGGGCAGAAATCAGAAAGAATTACAGATTAGAAGGTACAAAGAGAGATAGCTAATTAAGTCTTTTTCATCATCATTTGCTGTTTGCCTTGAACTGTTTTGAATTATTAACAATAAATCCACGATAATAATGATAAGAAATATACTTTATTCTGTCAACACAGTCATTTGGCACCTATTAAAAATCTTTTAACTTGGTCCCACAAAACAGATTAATAAAACCAGTCTGGCCAAGGAAAAACAGAACACACAGATGAGCAAAGGAAGAAGAATGTCCTGTGCTCCTCCTAAAGATTTGCCAAAACTAGATTCAAATTTGGGGCTTTTACTGTGCCTGTACCACTTGTCTTTCCCATCTGTCTCTGTTAGCCACGACAAAAAATAATGTATTGTACACATCATGATTACTACAGTTTAAATAAAATTCAATGCATGTTTCCATCACAGGCATCTATTTCCATATAATCCGTATCTTTTGAAACCACATCAACGGCGTGAATAAATATGAGAACAACTTAATGCATAGCAGTGGTACACATGACCAAAAACACAGAGGACTTACATAAATAATAGGCTTATTTACAGCCCAGGGTTAATTGATTCTCATTCAACTAACAATGTCTTGCTGTTGATCATTTGTAACACACCCATAAAACAATACAGTCTGGAGTTGCTTTTCCCTACCCTGGGCCTTGGGGACCTTATGTCTGGTTTTCATTCTGGCTGAGTTGTTAATCATTGGTGCTAATTGATGACTTTAATCAATATGCTTGCTCAAGGCATTTGTTTACTGTTTTTTTTTCATTCAGTTCCTGGTTTCTGAAACCCAGCTTCAAATGTACTGTTCCAACACCATCAGCATACCAAACTTTATGCCATCTCTCCATAATGTCTCTTGCTGCCTTGTTTCAGTCTAAACAGCTTATATTCTAAACAGTATATTCTAAACAGAGATCAATTTCTGAGGAACACATACAGGAAGGACTGACAATGTATGTATCAGACACTCATATATTAAGGCCTTTTTTATTTTCTGCAAATGTCTAGTTGGTTACTTATCAGCTGATATACATGAATGAGGACAGGTCAGAAATTCAGGAATTGGTAGAGGGGTGGTTTCCATCAACTTTTTAAAATAACAGCAGACATTGCATTCCCTCAGTAACAGGGTTGGGAACTGCTGGTTTAGAGTCGGAAGTTAGGAGTTTAACGATTCCATACTCTCTGAATAGCATAATCAGTAAAGATGGGCAATAAGTATTTAAAACATATGATTTAAAAGAAGCAATTAACTAGAAATAAAAGAACACAATTAGAGAAAAGCGGTAACAGTAAATCTCAAGTGACACTTGAACCTTATGCACTTGACAGTACAGACAAGCACTTCACCAGTGAGTCAGCGGAGGACATGCGGCTATCCGGTGTTGAGGGCTCTCAGAGGCAGCAGCTGAGCACCGCCAGGCCTGTATTATGGGATGCCTGCAATAGTGCCAGCAGAGCACTGCATACCACTGATCATAACCGCAAAAGGAGCACTGATGCTGGGAATTTGTATCAGGTTTTACGGCAGTGCTCCCTTACAGCTCCGCTCCAGTTGATTCCAAAACACTGTGAAACTCGAACTCCAGTCTGGATGTTTATGGTCAGACACTATTGTCACAACTAAGACCCGGCAAAGAACCACAAGAGGCAGCGTTTCCATAACGGGAGCAAAGCACAGAATCATCTGGTGGGTTACAGAAGGTACTCTGTTCTCATTACCACCTCACATAGACAGGACATTTGAATTCCACATTGGTTTGGAGATGTCGCTTTGCTTGAGGTAGGACAACCAAAGTAATTTTTTCCAATATTAGAAAGGATGATGTAAATGTATACTGACCTGCTCAATAAGCCTATTCATGTTTATAAATAAAAACTATTTTATATAAGAAGGTTCAGAAGGACCACATGCATCAATTCAGCACATAATAACCATGTTTTTTTACTGTATGTAAACATGACACATTTACAGTATACTGTATGTATATGTGCTACATATTACACATATAGAAAACGAAACTAAAATTGAACATGCACAGTGTTCACAGTGGTACCAAGCAACAAGAAGGCAGGGGATGATCAATATGTCAACAGGGAAGAAGGGGATTTGATTGTAAACGTGGCCCGAGGTGCAGTCAATCCCTCCATAAGCCTGTCAGAATTCTGCAGACAGGCTGTTTAATGAGAGCTGTGACTGATGGCTTCCCTAAAACCTAATCAAACGCAGGGAGTGAGCTTCATGTACATGCCTCCCTGCTCCCCAACAGGCCTGCCTGCCTGTCTGGCCTTAGACCAGCCTCTACTTTATTGCTCAGCTTTGACAGTCTCTGAGTTTCACCCACACACGCCCACCATGTACCCGACAAGACTCCCGGCTGTAGTAAGCATGTAATGCGTTAGCAAATGCAAACAGCTACCAAGAATTCCACATGATCTCTAGAACTGGGAGGACAGCTTTCTTGCTTCCTGTTAGTAACTGTACACCCCTCCTCATTGATTTGTTTAGAACATCTACGAAAACAAAAAAGGAACATTATGGAACATATGCTTTTGTGCTTTTTCTGTGCCTTATTTATTTTGATATATTTATAT